>NC_044398.1:37359844-38559844 GCF_006542625.1 Nomascus leucogenys | reverse complement strand
AGCTGGGAGAATGTTGGGGATGCAGAGACCTCTCCCTGCCCCTACTTCCCTTTTCCCACGATTGGTGGCAGGCTACCTGGCTTCCCACTGTTTCCCCTGTGCTCCCTCAGAAGCAGTGGTTACTACTCTGAATTTACATTTTTATGGAGTTTATAGTTCTGTCCAGTGACCCAGAAAGTATGGCCACTGAGGAGTCTCTGTGTAAGGCTGTAGGCAGAGAGCCCCATCTGCTGCTAACAGCCCTCTGAGATCGTGGGCGGAGCCAAGCGGGTTCAGGGTAGGCTCTGAGGACCACCATATGCCACATGCTAGATGACCCTGCCTGGGAGAAACAGCCAGAGGCGTTGACCTTGACTCCTTTACTATCTGAACTTGTGAGTATCTTTTTTCCTGGCCACGGAAAACAGACCCCTGACCTCATGCCTGATTGTCCTAGGACCTGCCTCTACAGTCTTCCAGCTCCACCCCAGAGACCTTTAGCCTTGGGCTACCTGCTTATGACCTCTTCCCCCAGCCAGCCTTTTTACTGAAGCATCTATCTGGAGGCTCAGGGCTTCCCTACAGACCTCTGTCCCTGGCCTGGGTCCTCACGTAAATGTCCAACATCCCAGGCTGTCCCTGAGACCCTGCCTGGCTCTAACTTTGCCACCACTGACTAGAGTGGCTGACTCAGAGGCCTGTGGGATTTGCATGGTGGATGTAGTTTTCCACATGGAGCTATGCTCGTGGGTGTCTCACCACCCACGAGGATGGGCCACTTGGTTAAGGAGGGGGAGCTGAAGGTGCTCAAGGTGGAAGTGAAGCTGAAGAGAAAAATATTTGCATGCCACTGGTCACTGACGGGCTTTCACAGAAACAGGAAGGAATGTGAGTAATTTGGGGCATCTGCAATATGCTTATTCTTTGATCAAATCATTCATCTACTGAAAGTTTATTTTAAGAAAATAACAAAAATTAGCCCAGCAAATTTTTGTATTTTTCGTACAGGTGGGGTTTTGCCATGTTGTCCAGGCTTGTCTCGAACTCCTGGGCCTGCCTCAGCCTCCCAAAGTGCTGGGACTAAGGCATGAGCCACCTCCCACGGCTAGTTTTAATTTTTTGTCTTGTGTGCATCGTTAAAATTGTTTTAAACATTTAATTCATTGATTGATTGATTTTCCTTTAGACAACTTTTTCTGAAGAGCATAATAAAAGGAAAGTCAGCCATAAACAAACCACTTAAAAAAATCCATTCAGGGATTATAAGTTCAGCCGCCTTCAGACATGAGACAGAAAGTATCCTTGTGTGAGGGGTGAGATGTTCCAAGGGACCAGAACCTCGGCCAGATGCATTCCGTGCAATTGTTTTCACATTTTAGAAAATACAAAACAACACTAATACTGACACTGGCCAAACAACTCAACGCTCACACTGGTGGGACACCCAGAAGGTAACCTTTGCCTAAAGTAAGAAATGAGGGTCCCCTCCCCTTCACCCCTTCTGCATTCCTACCCCCCAACTCCAAACACAATTTCCTGGTTAAAGGATGAGGCCATGAGAGCCAAGGCAGGTGCTCCTGGGAGAGCCATCGCAGGGAGTGGGGAATAGGCATTACTTGGACACAAGTAATGTGTGTTTAGCATAGGTGTTGCCAGACAGAGGCTGGACCTGGGTGGGGACAGGCAGGAGGAGAAGGAAAAGGAGGAAGAGGGATAGAAGGGAGGGGAGAGAGAAAGGGGTGAGGAGCGAGGGAGAGGGAGTGGGAGGGAAGGGAAAGAGGAAGGGAAGGAGGTAGTGGAGGGGAGAGCAGGGAGAGAGGGTGGGAAAAAGGGAAGAGGAGGAGGAGGAGAGAGAAAAGGAGGAAGGAGAGAGAGAGAGACAGAGAAAGGGGGGCATTTCAGGAGTGAGGACAGATATGCAGATGTGGAAGGGCTGCCCCCTTCTTCTGTTTTCTGAAAGGCTGTCACACTTGCTAACCACCGCCATCAGCTGTGGAGAATGTTACCATTTCATACAGTAGTTCTTCCATGATGGGACTCCTTTTGGCTTTGCAGATGGGAAAAATGATGCTCAAAAAGCTAAGACAACCCAAGAGCTGGAAAGCAGCAATAAGGATTTGGTACATGGAGCCCCATATCCATTCTATGACTTCAGCTGCAGCGTGGGGGGACAGTAGCCATTGGGATGGTTTGTGGGTGCAGTCAAGAGAAGCAGGCTAGGGAGAATTGCTTTCCCACTGCCGCAGCCTTTCCTGTAAGACTGGACAAGGTGTTCACCTGGCTCGCACACCATGCATCCCCATGACCATGTAGGAGGTGACTCTCCAAAGGCCCTCAGCAACCTTTAGTAACAGATACAGGAAAGAAGAGATGATTGATTGTCCCTCTTTAATTCATGCTATTATTCAAGGCCTGACTTGTCCCGGAGAGCACTGAAGGACACCAGCCCAGCACTGCAGGGAGGCACTGGCTTTGTTTGCTGTCTGAGGCACTTATCTCCAAATGCTTTGTTCACAGCTATGTCCTCTGTGACTTGAAGCTATAGATCTTGTCTTATTAATGTATGCATTGAACAGATCTTTATTTTATGCCTACTAGGTGCCAGGCACTGCTAAGCCCATGCTGACCTGCTGTTTACAGTCAGCATTTACAGTCTAGTTGGGGAAATAATATTGGTAAACACATACATGAACACACACAAATATTATATTAAAAGGTTTAAGCACCGTGAAGGAAATGACATCTATTTTCTTTTGCCCCCATGTAAGGCTGGCATGAACAGGATTCTCAGTGAGCGTCTGTTGAAGAAATGAGTGGGTAAGGGAGAGGAAGAATGTGCAGGCTACAGGAGGGGCCTCCATCCTCCAGCAAAAGGGAGGCCTAGTCCTGAGCTGGGCTGGTGTGGCTGGGGAGTGAAGACGCCATGGACAGCCTGGCTGGCTGGGACTCCCTGAGCCCAAGCTGCCGGGGCTGAGGGGCTGCCTTGGACAGCTGAGGTCCTCTCCAGGGCTGCATCCAGGGGACCTGCTGCCTGTTGCTGGAGGTCTCGATTTGGCAAGCTTTGCTACAGTGTCTGTATGAAGCCCTCCCAACACCCCAACCTCCCCAGGTCCCCAGGTACATCTGCTGAATGTTACCTGACCACAGAACTAGGGCTGCACAGCTGTCTGAATAATGGATGAGGAGGTGGATGGATGGGTAGGCAAATGGGCATGCCCCCCTGTGTGTTACCTTGACTCTCGTCAGGCTGGCCTGTGGGGCTGCGGGCTGATTGGGGATGGGGCTGAAAAGTGGGAATTGCCTGGGCCAGCCTTGCTTAGACAGCAGACAATTTCATGGAATAAATATTTCTATTGGGATCTAAATGTGCTCTGAGAGTCTGCTGTTGAGTAAGACTGAGGCCACGGAGAGGAGAGGGAGGCAGTGCCCCACCCCTGGGAAATGTGCTGAGGAGTCCTTTTATGGCCTGGCTATGCCATGCAAGGTCATGGCCAACCCAGTCACCAAGAGCAGAGCAGTGAGGTGTTGGGGAGGGCAGAGGGCAGTCCTGGAGAGGTGGGACCAATGTGGATGGGAGTGGGCTGGTCAGATGGGGAGACGGAGGGCCCTGCTGATCCAGGATTGCAAGAGCATGACAGTGAAGTCACAGCTGAGAAGTACTCACTGTGTGTGTCTTTGTGTGTGTCAGAGAGTGGGAGTGGGGGAGAGAGGAGAGAGAGAAAGAAGGGAGGGAGAGAAAGAGAAAGGGAGGGAAAGAAGGAGAGAGAGAAAGACAGAGAGAAAGAAGGAAAGAAAGGAGAGATAGAAGGGGAGAGAAAAAAGGGGAGAGTGAGAAAGGAGAGAGACAGAAAGAAGGAGAGAAAAGAGAGAATGAGAGAGAAAGGAGAGAGAGAAAGAAGGGAGAGAGAGGAAGAGGGAGAGAAGGAGAGAAAGAGCAAGAGAGAGAGGGAGAAAAAAAGAGGAAGGGAGAGAGGGCTGGAAAGAGAAAGAATGAAGTGGTGAAAGGAAGAAAGAGACGGGGAGAGGGAAAGAGAGAAAGAAGAGAGAGTGCTGGGGGGCAGCGAAAATAACCTACTGATGCCTGGATCAAGTACTGACAGGCAGACCTAGTCAATAGGGAGGTTTAAGAGGCCAGACTTGACCCCAGGTTCGCCTGGTTGAAAACCCATACCCCTCCTGCTGCAGCTATGTACATAATCCAAGTCTCAGAAATGGAAAAGATTCATTGTGTTTACTAATTATTCATGTAGCAAACTTATTTCATTCCTTCCATAGTCATTTCCATTAAATTCCACACATTTATCGAGCACTTAATATGGGCAATCAAACGTGCGTTTTGTTTGAGGGGAGCCACGTCCTATTTAGGAGGGAGCAGCCGGGGGTGTTGGGCTGGGGATCAGGAGGACTGGCCGCCAACCCTGCCTTTGCTGTTCTCGGTCCCCTCTCCATGTGCCACAGCTCCATTCAAGTCGTATGAATGCACCCAAAGAGCTTTGCACCCAAGAGCTGACCTTGAAAGCTATTTTTTTTTTCGAGAGGTTTATTGGTGAAATAATTTAGACTTGGAGACTGAGATCTTTCTTCTATTTCTGGCTGGTCCCAATTTGAGATTTCCTTAGATTGATTTAGTTTTCTTATTAGCAATTCATTATTGCATGTTAATACTAGCTAGACTTACCAACTAAATACTTATAAAAGTATTTGGCTCCAAGTCAGTAACTCCAGTGAATCAATTAGAGCAGTCTTGGATGCCGGGATCTTAGAAATCGAACCTGTGCGTGTACCTGGAGGAGGTCTCCAAGGCGAATGTGGGGTCCAGCCCCTCAAGATTGTCCCATTAGGAGGCTGACAGCTGATGCTTAGCCCTGTCAAGACCCCTTGACAAGACTCTGGCAAGAACTCTGGGGACAGAGGAGATACTGTGTCTTTGGGTTCTTCTCCATTGGAAGCTGCAGGAGAGCACATAAGGATAGGAGCTCCTCCCCAGCTGGAGGTGAGCTATGTTCTCAGAGCTGCCCATCCAGAAGTTCCTCTAGGGTGGTGGAGACAAGGTACTGTGGATCCAGTACCCTTGGGTGTGGTTTCCACGTGGTACGAGTTTCCCTTCCCTCTGCGTCTCTATCTCCTTCCCTAGCCAGAATCCCTAGGGGCTGGTTCCCCAGGGCTGTGAGCTCAGATCTGCAACCCCTGGCATGGCACAGAGAAGGTGCTAGATACCTGAGAGGAGGGGAGAGAAAGAAGGAGAGACAGATAAAGAAAGAAGGAGAGAAAGGAGGGAGAGAGAGAATGAGAGATAAAGAAGGAGAGAGAGAAAGAAAGAAGGGAGAAGGAGAGAAGGGTTGAAATGGACTGAACGAGATCCTGAAATGCTAGAAGCTGAGGACTTGGCCTTCCTCAACATACCCTTTCCTTATCCTAAGGCTTGACAAAAAGTCATTATCTGTCTGAAAATAATGATAGACTCACACAGAATTTATGTCAGGGGCCGGAAAGACAGACAACTGCAGGAGCCAGGGAGGTTACACAACCTGGAGAGAGGAAAGTAGTAGGGAATAGTGAGGTCTGTGACCAAGTAGAGTTGCCACACCCAATCTAAAGGCAATGGATTTAAATTTCTAAAACATTTCTATTAACTGGATAAGATGCCTTTGATCCAGTTCAAAGGACCTTGGTTTAGGTTTTCTAGCAAAATAGGTGTTTTGAGTAAAGTTCAACAAACCAGGCAATTAAGTATGAAGAACAACAGATGGTAAGGAAGCAAGTGTGGCAGACAGGCAAGTGGGAGCTCTCCCAAGGGTGGTGTGGCTTTGGCCTGGTGGGGGACAGGGCTCATTTAGGAGACCACCAGAAGATTCAGGTGCCATCTGTAAGTTCCCAAAACGGCTCACAGGAGCATCTCTCCAGGAACGCGGTCCTAGCACCAAGACAATAATAATGATAACGATAATGCCACAGTTGCAGCTGATGTTCACAGGGCAGTTGCCATGTGCTGGGCATTGTGTTCAGCACCGTCTTTAAAGTTTTTTAATTTTTAAAATAGACTTTATTTTGTAGAGGAGTTTTCTATGCACTGCAGAATTGAGCAGGAAGTGCAACGAGTTCCCATATATCCACCCCCCAGCCTCCCAACTGTTAACATTAGCACCAGAGTGGCCCATTTGTTACAGTGGGTGAACCTGCATTGACATGTCATGATCATCAGAGGCCACCATTTACATTTGGGTTCATCTTGGTGTTGTACATTCTATGAGTTTAGACAAATGTCAAATGACATATATCTACCATTAGAATAGTTTTAACTGTCCTAAAAGTCTTTTAGCACTGTCTTTTTTTTTTTTTTTGAGACGGAGTCTTGCTCTGTCGACAGGCTGGAGTGCAGTGGCACAATCTCAGCTCACTGCAACCTCTGCCTCCCGGGTTCAAGTGATTCTCCTGCCTCAGCCACCCGAGTAGCTGGGACTAGAGGCATGTGCCACCACGCCCAGCTAATTTTTGTATTTTTAGTAGAGACGGGGTTTCACCATGTTGGCCAAGATGGTCTTGATCTCTTGACCTTGTGATCTGCCCACCTTGGCCTCCCAAAGTGTTGGGATTACAGGTGTGAGCCACTGCACATGGCCAGCACTGTCTTTTAATCCTCCCTCCAGCACTTGATGTGGCATTGTTGTTCCATGTCACACAATGAGACAGGGAGGTCCTGAGAGAGTAAGTGACCTGCTCAAGCTCACTGGTCTCCTGAGGACTGAAGCCTGCTTGAATGGAGGCAGGGGCACAGACTCCACAGGTGGTGGGCCTTCCTCCTGGGCTGTGCTCTCTTTCTTTGTGAGAGTTAGGAGGCCATGGGCAACCCTCCAAGCTCCACAGCAAACACAGGGCCAAAGGTTGAAGCTGAGCTCTGAGATCCCTGGGAACCACATGGGAATATACTTTGTCCTGTCGTCACTGGACAAGAACAGGTGAAGTTATTGGAAGTTGGCTTGCATTTGAGCAGCTACTATGTTTTATATGACAGTAAAACTAGTGAATTATAGGGAATTTCCAGGATGATAAAATGCATATCTATCCCTTGTTGTATACATACGTTTTCTGTTCCCAAGTCCCCGGGAAATCTGGAATTTCAATTAACTGCTATGCCCTTCACATATTCTCTCATGTTTAGCTTAGCTAAGATAACTGTTTTGGCAATTTCCAAAACTACAATATAACGATAGATTTGCCAACAAGTAGAGAATATGCCATATTCACACTGAGATATATCTACCGGGGATTATGCTAGACAGCCTTTAAAACATTTGTAAAAATATCAAACCTGGGCCCTTCCAAAACATATAATTAGGAATTCAGTGTGGTTTTTTCCTACCTGGTAATTTAAGTATTTTAACTGCTTTACCCTGTTGCTATGGGTTTAAGCCATGTGTACTGAAATCATTTCTGCTAAGGAAAGTTTTAAAAGGGAGGTTGTGAAAATCCTTTCTGAGAACAATTAAGATGTCAAATCCAACACATATTTTTGTATTTGGGCTCAAAAGATGAGGACAGAGGTGTCTCCAAATATTTTTCCAATTTTCCTAAAACAAGGCAAACATTAAGAAATGAATACTATGCATGGTATTTAAGACCTCAACTTGGAGGCTTCAAACCCCTACATTTTCTAAGGATTTGGAATTCTTTTCAAGAATCAATTTAAAATGATTCATAATTCAACTGAAAACAATTGAGGGCTTAGATAGATGCTCGCATTTCCAGCTTTTTATTGCTGCTCTTAGTGTTTCTGAGATGACAGTTTTCCTTTCATAGAACGAGCTTAAAATTAGAAAAATCAAATACCCATTAGAGAAAGCAGATTTACTTTGCTATTAATTGATATAGAGATATAAAGCTTCCATCACCTGGGCAGAAGCCTAGCGCATCCCTGCAGACAGTTGCAGTGGTTAGAACCTGGGGGGTCAGCAGCCCACTCACTGGGCCTGAGCCGGAGCTGTCAGCCTTTGGGAGCCAAGCCTCGAATTTTCGGCACTAAGACATGCCGCTCTGGGGGAGCTGCCTCTGTAACAACATCTGCACACCAGTCTTCAGGGGTGTGTGTTACTGTCTTCCCATTTTATTTTTTAAAACATGAACAACTTTGAAAGTTGAACTCCCCACCCTGAGCTGGCTTCTCTCTTCCCTGTGGGACAGGAGGCAAAGTAGCACACCTTATTTAGCAACCAGGAAATGATTCTCGGGAATGCAGATGCTGTGGCTGCGAGTATGAGATGCAGAGAGAAGGGGCACTGAGGACCCAGGATTGTCTCCCTACAGAGGCGGGAGGCAGCCTAGGTGAGGGCGGGGAGCGGGGGGCGGAGGAGGAGGACTGTGAATCTGCTGAAATACGACCCCGCGGTTTTAACTTTAAATAAGCATTTCCGTCCTAGTGGAAGCCCCTCTAATGTCTCCTGCAGTTTGATTTTGGAACACGTCACATTCCTCATTAAAGCAATCACTGTTAAAACATAAAGCAACACAGGATTTATTTCTTCATTAAACTGATGATCCGTATATGAAGCCAATTAACATTATGAGTCTGGTGAACATCAAGTGTAAAGAGGTTAGAGAAAATTAAAAGCAGTCACCTTGGTCTTTAGATAAAGAAAGTACACTTTTAGGTTGTAAATTATCAGAGTGTCCAAGCGAGACAGATCGGCGTATTTGGTTAATTGGAAAATACATTTTACCGCACAAGAATTAATGAAAAATAACCTTTTTTTACTAACGCCGTTTTTTAGGGGGAGGGGGACCGTAGCGAACACCTATTAGTCACCTTCTCCCGGGTGTCGAGACATTCGGAAAAAAAGGGGGCTGGCGTCATCAAAGTTTGCTGTAGCCTTTCGTTTCTAAGGTTGTTTGGTTGTTTGTTTACTCGCTGTTTTGCCAACGGGTAGGAGCCCAGCCTAGCGGCTCCGGGAGAGGAGCGCCCGGCGAGGCGAGGCGAGGCCGAGGGTCCCGAGCCGGCTTAGAGCCCCGCGAGGTGGGTGTGTTGCCGGAGCTCCGCTGGTTATCTAGTCAGGGAGGCGGCCGGACTCGCCTCGGGGGCCGCGGGATGGTTTCCAGCTGCAGCGGCCGGGTAGGAGCGGCGCGTGGTACCGCGGAGAAGGGAGTTTTGTCCTTGTTGCCAGCGCTGAGCGCATGTCCGGAGTAACTTTCGCAGGTTTGGACTGGGAGAGGATTGGGGTCGGTCCCCGGACGCCTGGGGTCCGGCCGGGCGGATCCCATTCCTGAACAGTGAGGGGCCCCGGCTGGGCCCCCGGTACGGCTTCTTTCTCCGCAGCAGCCGGGGGTGGGTGGGGTGCGGAAACCGGCGCCGCTGTCCAGGGTTCTGACCTGCCGGGATGCTCGGCGAGCGCGCGGTCCTCAGACCGCGGATAAGCCTGTCTCGTCCCGGTGTCATCTCTGGGCCTTAATAGGAACTTGTCTCGGTCGATGTCAGGGATGGGGAACTGAGACTGGCATTTGGACCTCATTGGTTTCTGGGGCCAACACTGCACCCCGCGCCGGGCTGCTGCCGCTGAGGGTTCCCGCACACACCCCCAGGTGCGCCTGAGCATCTTGGCCGAGGCGGCCCAGAAGCTGTCCGCACCTCGCTTCACGGCCACCGGGTTCCCAAAGCGCACAGGCGGGGAACTGCTGCCTAGGGCAGGAGGGAACCCGAGGGGACTTTCGGCAGACCTAGGGGGCAAGAGCAGCCTCGGGCTTTTGTCAAGAGCTCCAGAGAGCAGGGGCCCTCTGAGGGAGACATGGAGAGAGACAGCGCGCGTGAGCCAGTCTCTTGACCTGGGCTGAGGGAGGATCAGCTCCAGGGTCTCCCAGCCCTCTCGGCATGACGTAGGAAAGGCCCTCGGCTGCCCTGCCGGCCCCCGCCTGCCACCGCACCCGCCTTCGGGACCTGCTAGCCGCTCCTCCCGGGCCAGCTGCCTGGACTCTCAGAGCCTGTGACCCTGGCGGAGCTGGCGCCCCGAGCTCTCTCCTCTCTGAAACGAGCGGGAGTTTCCTGTGATTCTTTCCCCTAGGCAGAGCAGACGCTGCTCTGGAGCGACTGAGCCCAGGAAGGGCCGCTTCACTGAAATAGATCCTCACTTGCCTCGGCCAGAGCGGGACTGGTCTTCCTCCCGGCTGTTTTCGGATGGGCGTCGACGGTGGCCGGGACCCAGCGCTCTGTCCTGCAGCTCGATGCTCCTCGCACAGCGCTGGTGTCCAGCGGCGGGCCTGCCAGGCCTTTTGTTTCCAAAGCGCTGTGTCTTTAAAATCAAGGCTGGATCCCGGGCCGTGCAGGGACCCGACCCACCACCTAGCCAAGGCTCCCTAACGCAGCATTAGAATGTTTATAAAATATTCAATTTATGTAGTCTGTCCAAGAAGCCATCGTCCCAAAATAAAATCAGCAGTCTAGACGGAGCACAGACACCAGAACTTATCAACAGTTGTCTGACTTGCATCTTCTGATGCATCTTGAGTGGGTCATAATACCAACTTTATTTTCAGTGGTGCATAAATTAATTACACGCATTTAATAACCAAAATATCATTATATTCCCCCTTTAATATCATAAAGGCTTTCCGCCAGGGAAGCACTTAATAGTGCAGGGGGCCGTAACGGGCTATTATCCTGGTGTAATGCTATTATAGAACCAATTATGCGCCATTAGACTTGCTTTTTTTGCAGTTTATGTGATTTGATCCAATCCCGCGCCCCTGACTTGAAAATTTCAGCCCGGTACTTTAGAGTTTAATTTTCACCCAGGCAGAGAGAAGGGCGGTCTCTCTCCGTTGAGTGTCTGCCTCGGATGCATTTTAAAAGTAATTGCAAAGGGTCCCACCGCATATCATTTGCATCGAGAAGCGAACATAAATTCAGGGACCCCTTGCTGAGAACAAAATCAAACTTTCCTTTTGTATGATCGCTTGGAAAGGGAAGCCGTGTGCAAAGAGTCCCCCCAAAACCCATCCGGCGGCGGCAATTAGCAGCGCTTTGTCAATTTGCAGCCCGGGAGTCGCCAGGCCTTTGACAAGGGCAGCCCAAACCAGGCTCTCTCGGAGAAAGGTTTGCCTCTGAGGGGACATGAGGCGGGGGGTGGGGCCTAGTGTGTCTTCGGAAAATGTATTTTTTTGGGGGTGATGATGGTGGTGGTTGAATCGTTCTCTTTTAAAAGAGGAAAAAACATTACTGATGTTTGCTGAGAAATGACGGATTTTTTTTTTTTAACACCACGTGGGCCATTTGTAAGGCCCAATAGACCTATCCAAGTTACTCGCTGTAGACAGCGCTGGAAATAATCAGATTAAGGCCAATTATGCGTGAGATTATAAAGGCGAGTGCTGAGCGGCGGCGCGCGCTGCAGACAGACAGCAAGACATCTGGCCACTTCCCGAGTCACTTCTTTGGTCCTGCGGGCGCCAGCCGCGCCGAGCCCCGCCCGCCGCCAGCCAAGCAGGGCTTGCGGACCGGAGGCGGTCACTCTCCTGCCTCCTCGACCGCCGCCCGCCGAGGTATGCTCGGCTCCTGACCCACTCGCCGGGCCCCGAGCGCCGGGCCTTGGGGCTCGGCTGCCTTCCTGGCCTGAGCTGCAGCGCGCAGATGGCCTAGCGCGCTAGCCAGACCTGGCTGCGGTGGCCCGGGTGCAGGGCTTCTGGCTGGGACCCCGGAGAGCCAGAAACTACGCTGCGCGGGTTTGGTGCTGGGGCCAGGGTGAGGGCACGGCAGTCCGGGAGGTGGACACACCCGAAGGACTGCCCCGTGGGGTTGCTGCTTGCGACGGGGCTGCCGCCTTCCCTCCTGTCCCCCGCAGTGAGCTGAGGGCGTTGGGAGGGACTTTCCAGGAGGGGAGCGCCGGGTGCGCCCTAGGGCAGGGCGGGAGGGCTGGCAGAGGGAGACTTGAAGCTCTATCGCTGTTTGCTTTGCAGCCAGGCAGGAGCAACGCGCGCCGGTCCGTTCTGCTGCCACCCTCCCAGGTCTCGGCCGTCCAGCCGATCTGAAAGCCGGCGATGTTTTATTTCCACTGCCCGCCGCAGCTAGAGGGTAAGTAAGCGCCGCGCCCCAGGGTCTCCATGAAGCCAGAGCCGGCCAGAAAGGGCCGGAGCGGCAGCAGGGCTGGTGGGTGGCTGGGTCCCCGCCCTGCGGGGGGCGCAGCCGCCTGCCGGTGAGTAGGGGCGCCCCTGGCCCCCTCCCTACACCCCACTCCAGCCCCGCTCCAACTCCCCGCCCCGTCGCCACCTGCCTCCCAGCTCCCTCCCCGCCTGGACCAGGACGCCCCGGGCTATGCGTGCCGCGGGGACCGGCCAAATCCTCCCAGCACAGATGCTGGTGTCACGCCTCTAATTGGGGCTCCGCAACCCAGGGGGCCGCATCAATCTTTCACGGTGCTTTTGCAAACATCCCAGAAAGCAAAGGCGAGTGGGCCGCCGCGTCCTGGCCCCGATCACGAGCTGCACGAGCCTAGAAGGGCCCGTCGCTGGGCTGCTCTCCCTGGTGCCGCTGGCGAGAGCGCTGCAGGGGCCTCGTCCGCCCTGGATTCTGGGCAGCTCAATTCCCTTCCCGGCCTCTTGGCTGTCCCTGGAACCAGGTGGCCCTGCCCACCTGCCCGGACTGACCTAGCATGGCTCCTTCTCTGTGACTCACTAACCCTAAATGTCGACCACTCCCCACTCCCCCAGGCCAGAATTTCCATCTTTGAGTGTCTCCAGGCCTGAGAAGAAATTTCCCCTCAGGATCCCCAGTCTGGCTTCTGCACCCAGTTGTTGGGGGGGGGCGTGGGTTGGTGAGAAGGAGACAGTTGGGACCTTGGCATGCCCTTGCTCAGGACCCGGAGGATCCAAGGATGGGGTCTTCACATCAGGGGGCGAATTAGTAGCCATCAGGTGAGCCAATGCCACACTGTGGGCTTTAATGGGGTCTTCTGCAGAGCAGCAGTCTCAGCACTGGGGTATTGGGACTTTTGTAACCGTGGGACTGGCATTTGGCAACCTACTCGTTTGATTTATTATTGTGGTGGGAGAATTTGGGGAGCCAAGTGGTTGTGAGAGACAAGGGGAAGGGTAAATGTTGTGAGGCACTGGGAGACCTGAGACTTCAGGTGATGCTTGTCAGTCTTGCCGCAGGCTTCCCTGAGCAGTGGCTGCGCCTCAGAAAGTTTGCTTTTGTTTTTCTCATAAAAGCTTTTAAGAGTCCAATAGGATTTTCTAAAGAAGGCTAATGAGGACCAGTGTTTAAGCCCGGCTAGCTCTGTCAGCATTCCTAGGAAGGGAAGACCACACATTTGCCTGCATTTCACCTCATTTTATCCCCAAGGTCCTATGCAGGATGGGTTTTATGGAAGGGTGGCAGACGTGCATCCCCTGACAGTATACCCTAGGGGTTGAGGGAGACTTTCTGTATGTTGAGGGTGCCTTCTCTGTGCATCTGATCCAGGGGTCTGGAGTAATTGCCAGTCAGTGTCCCACCCTTCTGGTCAAAGTGGGGGAAGGCAGATGTTTGGGCATTTGGCAGGTAGGGGACGTTATGAATGTCTGTCTGCAGGGTGGGCTGCAGGAGTGACTTAGGGAGAGTCCTGGCCTGGCCTGCCGTGACCCCAGCTCTCAGCCCAGCTCAGCCGGCTTACTGTGCTCCCCACACCCCGGGCACATCCCACCTCAGTGCTGACTCTGTGATATAACCAGAAGAAAAGGAGATGGGTCTTTAAGAGCCTTTCATCCCTTTGTAGATGTGTTTCTATGCCAGTTTTGCAGAAAGGAGTAATTTAGTTTAGTTTAGTGTTGCTGGGTGAAAGGGATCTCCTGCAAATGGAAAAGTGGAGAACAGACCCTTGGAATATGACATAATTATAGCCTATCATCTTTTTTAATTTTTTGTTAATCTAGATAGGCATAAGGGAGAAAAAAAAGAATGGCTCATAATCTTACTTCTCAGACAATTTTGCTGATGTTACATTAAAAAGTACTACTGGCACCTGCCTGAGAAGTTTGAATACAACAGAAATTTATACATTGAAAAGCAAAATCCTCTTTTTCCACCTCTTTTCCTAAAAGTATCTGCTATTTTTTTGTGATTCCTTCAAGAAAAACTTGATTTAATTCTCATTTATGTATTTTTAAAATATGTGTTTTGCCTTATTTGCACTGAAATTATATTGCTACATCATTCTGTACTTTGCTTTTTTTTACTTTGTAATATATCTTGGAGATTTGTTCATGCCAATGCGTATAGATCTACTGATTTCTTTTAAACTGCTGTGTAGTATTCCATTGTATGTTGTGGAGAAAGCATCTGCTGATGGGCATTTTGGTTGTTTTCATTTTTTTCAACTACAGTGTTTCCAGAAACACTTTTTTTTCTATTTTGGCAACATTACAAATATATTTATAGATTAAATGCCTGTATGTGTACTTAAATTTTTCATGGATGTTGTCAAATTATCTTCTAATAAGGCTGCACCCAATTTGTACTCCTACAAATGGTGAATGAGCCTGCACATCTTATGACACTCATATCTGTACTGGGTGTCTTTATGCACCTCATTTTTTTGTCAATATGTTGAAAATAATATTCCATTGTTCTGTTGTGTTTGGTTGAATTATCTTCGAGGTTTAAAATTTTCATAATATTATCAACTATTCTACTTATTTTTAAGTAAAAGTTATTCTCAGTTTTTCCTCTTTTCTATTAGGTTGTCAATCTTTTATTAATTTGGTGAACTGTCAGCCTTTTTTAGGATTCAGTTCGACATGCACTGTTTCACTTAAAGATTCTGCATGTACACATTGTGAGCCACTTTGGGACCATGAGGTATAAATTAGAAGACTGAGGGAAATTGTCATTGGAGATCCTCAGAGATTGTATTCCATCCTCACCAGTCAAGTGCACTGTTTCAAAAAAAGACAATTTGTTTTCTTGCAAAGTAATGAAAATAAGACTGCTTTGAGGCCATTTCTTTTAAGTTTCCAATGAGCTGGAGAGAAATATCTGTACCTAAGGTTTTGAGGAACAATGCAATTTGCACAGGAAGATGGAAGGAGAATGCTTTAGCAGAGAGTTAGGGTGTTTGGCAAAGGATGTGGCCCTGGAGGGTGAAAGAATAACTAAAAGGAACTTCCTCTAGTAGACAGAATTTTAAGAAGCCCAAAGGACTTTCAATCTTTGAGACTGAGGTCCTTCTGAGGGTCCTTGTCTGGGACAGTGTAGCTCCACAACTCCTAATGCCGTGATTCTGAGAACAGAGCCCATGGCAGGTAAAGTATTCACTGGTTAACGGCAACTTGCTCATTTGTTTTCCTAAGAAGCCATTGTGGACTATCAAGTAAATAGAGCACATTTGGAAAACGATCTGAATGCACGTTTGGGGCCAAACTCTGTTCTGGGTTTATAGCGAGGTTTGAAGCCTGCTGGGGAGGACAACGTCTTTCTTTTGTGGGGAAATAGAAGCAGAAGGTGCTTTATAAGGCCTGGCCAGAGGGCGGAGTGCCCTTTGAGAGTGGCCTTGTGCAAGTCTGCTTGGCATTCAGGAGAGTCACTATTGGTGCAGATCTCTTGTTAATTGACATCTATATAACAGATCCACTATGGTGCTGATGAGCTGTGACCAACAGTAATTAATATTCATTTATAAACTTCTTACCTCCTTGCGTTCTGCACTTCTAGGAGAAAAGTGCCGTGAAAAGCTCTTGGTGTTTTCTTTCCTCCCCCAGCCTCTCCCAACTCCCAGATTTTAATTCTTGTTAATAGAAACAAGGGAAAGTAAACTACCATATGAGCCAAAGGGAGACACACAGGCTTCTATTAAAGGATCTGGAGTGGGGGTGAGATAAAGGCACATTGAATAGGGGTGGAGCTGGGAGCTGGAGAGCAGGTGAAGGCTCTGCCTCAAGCCAGTGACCCTTCCTGGTTCAGAGTCTAGAATCTCACAAGAATTCAACTTGGCCATCTTGGGGATTAAGGTCACCACTTGCCCTATGTAATAGGGATAACTGGATTTAAAGTCAGAGGTTTTGGGGACAGAGTGGAAAAGAGGGGGATTTAATAGGAGGAACAGAAAAATATCCTTTGGGACAAACAGGGCTTCCTGTCTGGTGGGTCAGGTGGGTCAGGTGGGTCAGGTGGGTGCCCTCTGAACTGTGTCTGGGGGCGGTCTGAGGACTGGGGCCCCTTCCTGCCCAGGTTGATCAGTTTGCTCTTGGTAGGCACTGCACCCTTTGGCAACCACTCTTCAGGGGATTTTGATGACGGGTTTCTGCGTAGAAAACAGCGCCGGAACCGGACGACGTTCACTCTTCAGCAGGTACCAACGTTGATTCTCCTTTCAAACATCAGCTACTTCCTACCTCCCCCAAATCAAAGTTGAGCAACTCTGCTTTGTCCTTTAAAATAAGACCAATTGATTATGTTAACTGAATCTTTCTGTTTTCTTGAATAACTTATGTGCCAAGGAATCTGTTCTAGGAGGAGTGCAGATGACTCTAACCTTGTAATCCCAGATGAGTGAAGAGGCAACAACGTTCTCTCCCACTTGCCTTAGGTGGATAGTTTGGGGAACACTTCCATGTCAGCAATATCATTTGAACCTCACAGTGATCCTCTGAGGAAGGCAGGTCAGACATTCTCATTCTCAGTACAGAGATGAAAAACCGGATCCCTGGAAGTTGGCTGACTTGGATAAGGTATAGTTGCCTGCAAGTGGAAGGGCTGCAACTGGGACCTTGATGCTGTGTTTCCCAGAGCTGGGCTCTTTCCCCTCGACCAGCCTCTGTCCTACTCTTGGAGTGAACTGGAGTGGCTGCGAAGGTGACCAAATATCCCTATGGCGTTTCATTGATGACACCATGAGGCTTCTGCAAGTTGTTTCTGTTCCCCGGCTTCCTATGGTGAAAGCGATACCAATTACTCTAACTGTTCATAAGGTGACCATTAGGTTTTTTTGATTCCTATGACAATACTTAAATGTAAATGCATATAAATATTCACACCTCTCTTGTTTCTACTTCTTGCCAGAGCACTGAGGTTGCTAGTAAGCCGTAGCTCCTAAGTCATCCGCGGTTGAAATTCTCATTCTGTGGGATCTTTCCAAAGAGCTCTCTTCTCTCTGTCCTTCCTCGATTTGATCTGTGAAACTGCTTCCTCACCATTCACAGGAGATTTGAAATATGCATCTGCTTCCCCTCACCTAGCCACAGCCTCTCACCAGTACATATTTTTTCCTTTTACCAGCTGGAAGCTCTCGAGGCTGTTTTTGCCCAAACACACTATCCAGATGTCTTCACCAGAGAAGAGCTTGCCATGAAAATAAACCTCACAGAAGCCAGGGTGCAGGTAAACCTTCTTTTTAATTATTTAACTCTCTAATATTAAAACTGGCAAACTTTTTTTTGACATCATGACTGCAGAGTGCACATTTGGCCAAAGAAAGCAAATGAAGACTATCTGTCATTTTCATGATGCACTTTAATAACATCAACATAATGTGGAATATTAGATTAGGTTGATTAATCGGTCATTCATAATTAACTAGTGATAATGTTCTACACTAATTTGTCCGCGTCTCTAAGGTACTAAATTACATCAATGCACATCCATTTCCTTGCTTTGGAAAAAAAAAAAGAAAGAAAGAAAAGAGCTGAGATGCTATTCTCAAGGCAGCTCTGACCGCTCTGGGGTAAGGCTGGTCAATTGCAGAGAACCGCGTTTTCAGATGGGAAGCAGAGTAGGATCTGCTTTCCAGAAATTGCATCATGTCCAACTTTTCCCCTGCCCTCGGACTCTTTCAACAAAGTGGATCTGAAGAAGATGTGCAATTTAAAAATCTTTAAACAGCAGTAGTGATAGGGCTGCTTCAGAGATGAGTATGGCCCGCGGTGACCGTCTCTAAACAGGATTTCTGTTTAGAAGCTACACGGTGATTACGTTTAGGCACACAAACCTGCCCGCCGAACCCAGCAGATGTGCCCAAGTGCGAGAGGAAGGGATTCACAGTGCCGCCTCTCTGGGCGAGCTATTCTTTGAGCACAATTATATATTCATTTTGTTTATGGGGTTTCCTCCATGCTGTTTCTGTTCTTTTTTATGTAGGGGCTTGGGGTTAAGACTATGCAAAAATCTAATTGTAGGAAATATAATAGTTTGCTTTCGGTTCCCCTGGGTCATGTTAGTATCTCTTAAAAACCAATGGCTGAAGAGAGATAATGGAATTCTGAGCAGTAAATTGGGGGTTGTAAACAAATTATTTCCCCTATAATCAGATTATGTGATCCTGATTATTAAATCTGAACATGAATCATTGGTCATATGCGGGCAAATTAAACTGATTATTATTTGGAAATGAAAATCTCCTTTGGCCAGGATACCGTCTATCCTTTCTTTTTTTAATGCCAGCTTGCCAATAGCTGCCTAAAGACTGAACTGCAAATTGAGATAAATGACACAATTATTGAGCATTCAGAAGTGGAAGATCATAACTTCTCCCTGAAAGGTGCAAGGGTAAGATAGGGGTGGTGACAATTAAAGCCGGGAATTGTTGTTCAGGCTGTTGTTGGCTATTATGCAGACAGACAATGGCTGTGAAGCGTTTGTTTAGTGAGCCTCCGTGTGGGGACGTGGGCTTCGGTGGCGGGAAGGGAGATGTGTTTACATTTATACCCCTTGCTCATTCAAATATGATTAATGTTCTATAAAGCAGGGTCTTAATCGAAGCTGATGTTGTCAAACAATAACTAAATAGGGAAATAAACGACTCCATCATGCTCTTTCCTCAGAAGCAGGCGAACTGTCAGTGCAAAGTCATTAAAATATGATAATGAAAAATAGCTCAATTAAATGTTGTTATAGCTGTGACCTTCATTCAATTAAGACGCAAGAAAGTGTCTGCATTTTGCTTTGCATTTAACTGCCCTAAATTTAGAATATAGATAAAATCATTATTCAATGGTTGCTGATATGTGCAATTAAAAGCCAAGTAGATTAGAAAAGAAAGAAAGAAACCCAGTTAAAGGAGAATGAAAATTAAGAGATAGGGTGGGCCAACCCAACAGAGGGCTCAGCCTCAAGGGCCCAGGCTCTCTCTGGGGCCAGTGTGCCAGCAGCCAGGGGAGGAGAGGATGCCCTGGGGAATTGAAGGGAGGTCTTGCCAAGCATTTTTTTTTTCTTTGTAGTCAGGAATTATCTCCCAGGAGAGGAGGGAAGAGGTTTTGCTGGAAGGAGTAAATAGCAGCAGGATTTCACTGACCTCTGGAAACTCCTTGAATCTGGGCTGCCCGGCTTCCATGAGGCTGTCCTATAGCATACAGTTTTGGTTTCTAAGGCTTAAAGAACCCTGCACCTACCTCTAAGAAGGTGCTTAGGTCAAGGTGAATCACCAGCTTTTTTGTAACCTGAGGGTGACGGAGATGACATGAGTACATGTTTACTGAATGATGGATGGCTATGCATCAGGCCCTGTGCTCAGTGTTTTGCAGGCATGCCAATCTTCCTGACAAGGCTTACGGGGTGGCCACAGTTATTACCCCCAAACAGTTTGAATCACAGTTCCCAGCCAAGCCGTTGGGCTTCAAACTGTGTGGATCTGCCATTTACCACCTGAATGGCCTTAGGCAAGTTAATTAACCTCTCTGCACTTAATTTTCTTATCTGTAAAATGGGGATAATAGGACTACTTACCTCATAGGGATGCAGTGGATTCTAAACCAGATTTACTGAGGTCCCAAATTCTAGGCCACGGCTGGATCCAGAGTCAGTGTTTTCTTTCTTTCTTTCTTTCTTTCTTTCTTTCTTTCTTTCTTTCTTTCTTTCTTTCTTTCTTTCTTTCTTTCTCTTTCTTTCTTTCTTTCTTCTTTTCTTCTTTTTCCTTTCTTCCTTTCTTCTTTCTTTCTTTCTTCCTTCCTTTCCTTCTTTCCTTCTTTCTTTCTTTTCTTTCTTTCTTTCTTTCTTTCTTTCTTTCTTTCTTTCTTTCTTTCTTTCTTTCTTCTTTCTTTTTCTCTCTCTCTTTCTTTCTTTCTTTTTTTTTTTGTGATGGAGTCTCACTGTGTCACCTAGGCTGGAGTGCAGTGGCATGATCTCGGCTCACTGCAACCTCTACCTCCCGGGTTCAAGTGATTATCTTGCCTCAGCCTCCTGAATAGCTGGGATTACAGGCATGTACCACCACACCTGGCTAACTTTTTGTATTTTTACAAAAAGAGATGGGGTTTCACCATGTTGGCCAGGCTGGTCTCAAACTCCCAACCTCAAGTGATCCACCCACCTTGGCCTCCCAAAGTCGTGGGACTGCATGCCTGAGCCACCACGCCTGACCCAGAGTCAATGTTTCTAATGGGTGCACTGGGCTGCTGATCACGAATATGTCATGATGTGTATCCAGATGATATCATAGATACGAGGCCAGACCAGACACATCCAGGTACCCAGGCCACGGCTGTCAGAAGAGCTAGTGAGTCTTTGTGATGAGGAAGCCCCGGGTCAGGTTTCATAAGCTGCTTTGCTGGTGATCCTCCACCTCCAGTAGGAAATACATTTCACATCAAATAAATAAACTTGCGTGTGACTCAATATTAAGGATTTCCACAAGACAGTGCTTTTACCCTTACTATGGGCATTCGGATACTTTCTATTATTTAACGTTTATTAAAAAATGCCTGTCCTAACCTTTTAAGCGGATCTTTTGACCCCTCTGTGGGCCTGACGCTGTAGTTCAGAGGGCATGGTGTGGAGAGGAGGCTGCAGGGTGAGCTGTGAGTGCCAGCACCGGGTCCAGGGTTCTGGCTTCTTCCTCCTGTCTGATTTTCACTGGGTGTATGTTTCCATCTTGGATTCAGGTTTGGTTCCAGAACAGAAGGGCCAAATGGAGGAAGACGGAGAGAGGGGCCTCAGACCAGGAGCCAGGAGCCAAGGAGCCCATGGCAGAGGTGACGCCTCCTCCAGTGAGAAATATCAACTCCCCGCCCCCTGGGGACCAAGCCCGGAGCAAGAAGGAGGCGCTGGAGGCCCAGCAGAGGTGAGGCTGTGGGTCTCTGGGCCCGGTGGGCCGCGGGCAGCACTGCAGACACAGGGCGAGACCTCAATATGATCTCCTTCCTTTCCCAGCCTGGGGCGAACCGTAGGTCCTGCAGGGCCTTTCTTTCCCTCCTGCTTGCCGGGGACTCTCCTGAACACGGCCACCTATGCCCAGGCTTTGTCCCACGTGGCCTCCCTCAAAGGTGAGTTTGGGTTCAGCTGGGCTGGTGGGTGTGACCTCGTGGGGGTGGTGGAGGTTGTGTGAGCCTGGGTCTCGGCTCGGCTGTCCTTGCACCTGGGCCGGTGCAGCTTCCTCGCCTCCTGTCAGTCACAGCCAGGGCCATTGGTGATGTCCAGTGCTATCTTGATTGCTTCCTACATGCGGCCTGAGCATGGAGAGAATGTCCTAAGCATCATTCCACCCACAGAGGGCTGGTCCTAGAGGAGGCTGCCCCACAGTGACCTTCCATGTTCACAGCTTTCTCCCGCTCCCTGGTAACATTGTTAGGTGCCAACCTGCAGCTCATGGGTGGGGCCTGTGTGGGACAATCATCCCTGCTCCCAGCTCCCTCTCCATGCATGCAGCTGTGCCACTTGCCTTCCCCAGGTCTCCTGATGCCAGAGGTCTGAGCCGTTAGGATTTGTGGTTTTCCAGGATGTGCTCTCTTCTCAGTGGCTGTTGTTTCATCTGAAGGATGGAAATCGTTAGGGGCATTTTGTCAGACTCAGAGAGAGGAGCCTCTGTGGGTTGGCCCTTGGGATTTCTGAGCAGCCTCGCTGGAATGGGCTTATGCGTGTTTCTCAGATCCTGGCCCCAAACCTATTCCTTCAGTGATCAGGCTGCGCAGCTGTGTTGGCCAGGAACAGAGCTGGGCCCCAGCGTGGGTCTGGGGGAATGTTAGGGGGCTCGTTTGTCACAGGGGATCTGGGAGGTGGGGGCATAGGTGCAGGCTGTAGGCTTTTTTTTCTGATAATAGGAAGTAGGAGACACAGCCTTAGGGTGTCCCCTGCATGTTCTGCTAAGGCCTGAGGTCTCCCTGCTCTCGAGGAGGGTCCCTCTCCAGCAGGTGGGACGCACACACACACACACACACACACACACACACACACACACACACACACAGTGTGGCAATCTCTGTAGCAAAGGCGGTTTCTGGAGACAGAAGGAGAATATGATGGAGTCTCCCTAGGCAGCGTCCAGGAAGAAGGAGGGAAGGGATTCTGGGTGTAGGGAATGGCATAGGTGAAGAGTTCCAGGGGCGAGGAGGAGAACCAGACCCCTTTGGAGAATGGCTGGTATGTTGGGTGCCTATGGGAGAGTGCCCAGTGGTAGGGTGAAGGTGGAACATGTGTTACGTGGCTTGGGGCCAGCACAGCTTTCTGACTTTTGCGGCCCAGTCTTCTCCTTCTCTTAGGTTTCCCCAGGCTGCAGAAATTAAGCACACAGCCCATTCTAGGCCTGGGCAAGGAAAGACCGCAATTTTTTAGGTCCTAGCTCAGTCTGAGGAGCTCTGGGCTATGACATAGCCTCCCTCATCTTCCTGCATCCCCAGAGGTAGCTGGGCACAGCTGTTGGCTGAACCAGTTCTCCTTTTCTTAGGCCTGAACCCTGCTTCCTAGGGGCTGCTAGCCAACTAGGGGACTGGCACAACGTGCATGCTGGTGCTAGAAGGCACCTGACTGAGCTCTTTTTATAAATGAGAAACCGAGGCTTGGGGAGGGGAGGTCACTTGCTCACACATCACTGATTGAGGTGGGTATCCCCCTAGGGATGGAGGCTGCTGTCCTCAGGTTCCTGATGTGTCCTTCCCTCCCTGCCTGGCACTACCAGACACCACTTTTTCATTAATTCCTATGGATGAGCATGGCTGGTTGGGGGACAATGAGAGGCCTTGGACATCCCTCCTTGCTGCTCCCCAGCAAGTAGGGACAGTCATAAGTCTACTGGGGAAGGGGCCGGACTTGCCAAGGACCACAGAGGCCAGAACCAATGTGGGCTGAGCCCTGGGGCCCCTTCCAGCCCAGACATCCCAACCACTTCTCCAAGCCCATGGCAGCTTGCAATTCACCCAGAAGAAATGAATCAAAGTTGTTTGCAGCTCCCAGACCCAAATCAGTGCTAGTCTCCTTCCCCAGGCTTTGTGGTCTTACTGGGATCACACAGCCTTGGACAGAAGATAGCAAATATCTCTGGGTAGGCCACGGAGGTTCGGGCCCAGCCCTAGATACCCCCTGGGTGCTGCTCCCCTGTGACTGAGGATCCAAGCCGAGGCTGTTCTGTGCTGCACCAGCCCCCAGCTAGAATGTGAGGCCGATGCAGGGCTCCCAATGCCCCAGGGCAAGACCTGTTCTCCCAGTGAGCAATTGGAGCACTGCCGAGAGCATTACGTGTGGTTACACATCAGAGGACTCTGAGCAGGGGGTCCTGGTCTTTTGGTTCTGGGCATGGTTGTCATGGATGTGAAGTCCTTGTCTTGCACATATTGAGACAGCCTCCACATATTGAGAGAGCTGGGGATGCTAGCGCAGCAGGGTTGGTGCTGGGGCCTGTGGGGTAGCACGTGCATGAGAAAGATGTGGCTGCCAAGGTCAGCAGGGCTGCTTGGGCCAGAGGGAGCTGGGCAAGGGTTGGAGGTGGGGTGTGGGAGATGGCAGCCCTTTTTGGGAAGGAGGTCCTGGCCACTCCAGTGAGGCTGGCCAGGTGGAGTGTCCACAGGTGCAGGTGTGGCAGACCAGTCTGCAGGGTTACCAGGTGGGCGCCTGGATGGCCCTCGGGCTGCCCCCATCAGGCAGTGAGGCAACCGGCTGCTTCGAGTCAGGAAGCTGCCCATCAGGGACAGAGCTAGGCAATCAGAAACCAGGCTCTTGGGGGATTTTCTCCTTTAATTCTGAAGCAGCTGACTAGCACAGTGACTTCCAGCAAGGGCCTGCTGGTGTGAACTGTAGTTCTTCTATTCTGCAGCCATGCACATCTTGAGTAAATCACTGAAACGCTCTGTACTTCTGCTCATTCATCTGCAGAATGGGGATCCTGATCATAATAGCACTGAATTCGTAAGACTGAATGAGGAGAACACGAGCTAGAGCATTCGAGGCCCTCAGGACAGTGGGTAGCATGTGGGAAGCGACACTATCACTAACCATCATTGAACACCAACTACTATTGTTGACGAGAGTCCTCCATTCTCATGCCCAGCTGCAGTCCCTAGACCCCATTCACTTTTAAAGGACCCAATAAAGTACCTTCTCCAAAACTTCTCCCATTTCTCTGAACTTTATTGCTATTGAAATTTACCTTTTCCTTGTAATCCTTGTTGCTCCAATTTTTGATCATGTTGAGATGTCCTTTGTAGGATTTCCTGGTTGGGGCTCCCTGGGGCTTCAAGCGGTGATGTGCTTTGTCCTCTGGGATGGCCAGGCAGGCTTGCTGGGCTCACTGTGGGCATGTTTTATTTTATCGAAACTCTCAAATAAGAAGAGAGCAGGACCCTACTCCTGTGCAGGGAGGACTAACATGACAATAATGGGTGTTCAGAGAAAAATCTGTCCCAATACAAAGAATTTTCTTAGGCTGTCTTAATGGCCGGGATTTCATTCACAATTCATTAACACAGAGGAGGTTATTAATGGCCAGGGAGGCACTTGGGTTTGTTCCGGAGAAGTGCTAGCCACAGGCCGGGCGGGAGTGGCTGGGGCTGGAGAGCCACAGTCAGTGGAGGAGGTGCTCTCCCCGGTGCACTTAGCTGGTCTGCCTCTAACCTGTGATTCACAGAGCTGGGTGTGAGGTGGGACATAATTACAGCTGCCAGGGGAGAGCTTTCATAACTCACTGCAGGCTCACGCTGCAGGAGTCACAGCTACCCCCCTGCACTGGGCAGGGCAGCCTGCCGAGTGGCGGCATCATAGCTGACCTTCCCAGGTGGGAGGGGTCAGCCTTCTGGGCAAGGTGGACATGATGGGGACCCTCATCCCCAGTGTGGTTCCCTAGAGTCAGAGCCCAAGGCCAGAGAACAGCGGCAGGACAATGGAGTAAGATCTGACTCCTTGCCTTCCTCCTCATCCCCTCTGGAGAGGTGACATGGTTCCAGCCAGTTGCAGGTAAGGCCCAGGCTGGGCGGAGTCTGGGGACAGACAGGCTGGAGTCTGGCTCCATCTTTCCCGCAGAGGCCTTGGACGCTGTGAGGACTGAAGGAGCTGCTGTAGGTCACGTGCCCTGCGTGGTGCAGGCATGCAATGGCACTCACTAGACACGAGCAATTGAGCGGCAGTCCTGGTCCTGCACCGAGTGTCTGAGGATGAGGGGAAGGATGTTCAGGGGAAGGGAGTGCTAGCAAAGGTCTGCACAGGAGTAGGGTCCTGCTCTCTTCTTGAGAGTTTCGATAAAATAAAACATGCCCACAGTGAGCCCAGCAAGCCTGCCTGGCCATCCCAGAGGACAAAGCACATCACCGCTTGAAGCCCCAGGGAGCCCCAACCAGGAAATCCTACAAAGGACATCTCAACATGATCAAAAATTGGAGCAACAAGGATTACAAGGAAAAGGTAAATTTCAGTAGCAATAAAGTTCAGAGAAATGGGAGAAGTTTTGGAGAAGGTACTTTATTGGGTCCTTTAAAAGTGAATGGGGTCTAGGGACTGCAGCTGGGCATGAGAATGGAGGACTCTCGTCAACAGTAGTAGTTGGTGTTCATGGCCTTCCTAAGGGCAAGGCCCTTGCATTAGTCAAGGATGTTTTGCTGTGCTTTGGCCTTTGCCCCTGGACTTCCAGGCCAGGCTGAAGTGTCCAGCTTCTGAGGGCTGTATTGCCCATAGCGTTTGTCCACAAAGGCTGACCTCAGAGTCAGAAGTGACTTTTTCCTCCTCTGAGGCCCCCCGAAACCATCTTTCCCTTCTTCTTCTTTAATGATACTTTCCTCTTTAAAAAAATTGTGATGTTTTAAAAAATTTAAAAACAATTTTTATAATGGTTTTATTGTAAAATAGAATATTCATTAGAAAAATGTGTGAAGCATGCACCTAGGACTTTATTAATGGTTTCAAGCATCCAAATGACCTTGCTTGCACTCCACACTCCTAACTCCATGTGCCTCGTTTTACTGAGGTCACTTTTCTTCCCGGCAAAAGACATCACTCTGCTGACTTTTATGATAATATAACTTTACCACTGAAGTAGGCATTCTGAAACACTGTACTGGTTAGTTTCCCTTATCCACAGTGCTTAGACCAGAAGTGTTTCTGATTTTGCATTTTTTTTTGGATTTCAGAATATTTGCATTTTACTTAGTGGTTGAGCATCCCAAATCTGAAAATCTTAAATCTGAAACACTCCAATGAGCATTTTATTTGTGTGTCATGTTAGCATGCAAAAGTTCTAGATTTACAGCATTTCAAATTTGGGACTTGGGAGGCTCAATCTATAGTCTTGACTTTTTTGAACTTCACATATACATATACGTACTATATATATATATAGTAGATATACAGCATATATATACACACATGCATATACACAGACACATATGCATATACACACACATATACATGGAGTCCTACAGTATGTATTTTTTTGTGTCTGAGTTCTTTGGCTCAGCATTATGTTTACAAGATTTGTTGCAATTAGGTTTAGTCATAGATTCTTTATGATAGTGTATGTACACAAGCGTGTCTATAAAGACAGTTTGTCTATTCTTTTCCAAGCTTATACTTTTCAATTTTTCTTGTTGGACTGTGCTGGCTAGAACCTCTAGTACAGTATTGAACAGAAGTGGTGAAAACAGGCGTCTGGCCTTATTTTAATGTTTTTAAAGCTTTATTGAGATATAATTTGCATTCTATACAATTCATCCATTGAAGTGTACAATTCAGTAGTTTTAGTGTATTCACCATTTGAGTGTTCACCATCACTACAATCAATTTTAGAACATTTTCACCACTCTGTACCCATTATCAGTCACTGGCATTTTCTCCATTTTGCACAGCCCAGGGCAACTCTGACTCTGCCCTCTGTCTCTGTAGACTGTGGACATCTCATGTGAATGGAGTCATGCAATACGTGGTGTGTGTGACCTGCTGTTGCTTTATTGATCTCATGAGGAAACTCTTCGGGTTTCACAGTTGTGTTTGCTGCCTTTTTTTTTAAAGATACCCTTTATCAATTAAATATATTTTCTTCTTGTCCTAGTTTTCTAATAATTTTATCTTATCATTTTAAAAAATTACTAATATTAGTGAATATTGAATATCATCACTTCTTCTGTAGCTATTGAGCTGACTGCATGATTTTTTTTCTTTCTCAATATATTAGTAGGATGAATTATATTGATTCTTTTTTTAAATGTTAAAATAACTGCACATTCCTGGAATAGATCCAAATTAGATGTGACATGCTATTCTTTTCACATATTACTGAATTTGGTTTGCTAATGTTTTCTTTAGGGAGTTTGAAGCTATGATCATGAGGAGATGGGCCTATGGTTTCTTTCTTATAATCTCCATTCCAGGTTTTGGTATGGTTTTACTTAACTGTGGTTGCCCCAAAAGTTAGTATTATAAAATAGCAACTCTTGTGTTATCTCTCAACATTCTGAGGGCTGGCTGGGCTCAACTGGGCAGTTTTGCTGCTTTTCCTTAGGATCTTTCGTGAGGTTGCAGTCAGATGGCAGCTGGGCCTGGCATATACAAGATGGCATTACTTAGGTGTCTGGTGCTTTTACAGAGATGCTGAGAGGCTGGAACCTCTCCCTCTTTCTTCACATGGTCTCTCCTGTGGTTAGCTTGGGGTAGGGTTGAATGGTGGTTGGTATAAAAGCAGAAGATGCCAGGCCTTCTTAAGGGTCACACCCAGAAAGGGTACAGTGTCACTGCTGCTGCATCCTATTGATTAAAGCCAATCGCCGGGCCAGCCCAGACTCAGGCAGAGGGGACTGCACATGGGCATGAGTCCTGGGAGGTGTGGTCCATTGAAGACTGACTGCAGACACTAACTGCCACAGGTATCAAGGTTATGCTGGCCCCTGCCATGAGTTGGGGTGTTTGTTTTTGACCACCTGTACTTCCAGTTGGGACTATTTACACTTTAAGGGCACTAGTCACATCCAACATGTCTCTGGATCCTTCCACCTACCTCTGCCCCAGCACAGAGTCTGGTGCGGAGTAAAATGTAATGCAGTTTGGGAAAAGAAGGAAAGAATCTTATGCTGCTCTGGGCCTGGGAGAAGGTCCTCTCTTAGGAGATTCCAAAGATATTGGCCCTGGCTTTGCACTGCTGGCCACCTGCTGGACTCCAGAGACCTCGAGGCTCTCCTGTTCTTCATTCAGCACCCACTGAGCAGCTACACTTTGCCAGACTCTGAACCACAGGTTGAGCATCTAGCAATGAATTAGACTCATCCCTACCCGAAGGATCTGGAGGGCTAGGGGGTGGGCTTGGAGAGACAGACAGGTCCACCAAGAATCCTAGTTCAGGTGACAGTCATGGACTCTCATGGAAGCAAACAAGGGCATACAAAGTATGGGGAAGCCCAGAGGAGGGAGGAACTTTCTCCACAGGAAGAAGTCTTTCCAGAGGAGATGCTTGAGCTGTGCAGTGGGTGAGGGTCCCCCAGGCAGAGAGAAACATGAACACGGGGAAGGAGCCTGGCAGTGCTGCCTCCCTCTTGACACTGGGTCACCTTGGGGTAGATGCCAGGCTCCTCACCTGTGAAACAAAGACTGTAACGGCCATGCCTAATGGTGCCCATGTATCCGGCACATCCAAATCCACCTAAGTGCTCGTAATTGTTGTTAGAGTCGTGATGTCGAGGCCAAAAAGTCACTTGGGATCTGATTAGGGCTTGGGTTTGGATCACCGAGGCAGAGGTTTCTGCTTCCTGCAAGCATTTATTCTCCCATGGGAGAGTCTCCCAGTACCCAGTGCATGGTGTCTGGGGTTCATGGTGTGTGGGCAGCACATAGGGCTCCAGGAAAGCAACACAGTCTCCCAGGGCTCCTGGCTCGTTACTGAGGATACAGGTATTTGGGGAGCAGAGGACTCAAGGGACAGAAGTGGTCGTTCCTCATGGGAAAGTGGCCGGGTCAACCCTGGCCCCTCCGTGCCTAGCTGATGTCAGGAAGACAGGTGGAGAATCCCGGCACTTAAGATTTGTAGGCAATCTCTTTGTTGAGCATATGTCCACTGCTTCTGCAGAATACAGTGGGGGAACCTGAGGCCTGGAGAAGAGATAGAACTGTCCAAGATCACATAGCATGAATGGCAGAGGCACAACAATTCAGGGACCTGGGTGTGCAACCTTCCAGCTCCCTACACCCTGTATTGATTCTGCTCCTTTGACAGGCATCTTCTGTCATCTTCTGGCTTGAAAACCTGCAACTCACTTTCCAGAAGCCATTTCCTATGGGTGCTGATGGGTTTGCCCTTCCTGCTAATCAATGGGGCCCTGGAGTACACGGAGCTGAGCAGAAGGCTCTGACTGGTGCCAGAGGCAGCAGGAGAAGCAGCCTGCCCATGCCGAGTTCTGGCTGCCGCTGGAAGGAGGGAGGGTTGTGTGAATTGGCATCTGACTGCTAGGAACGTGCATCCCTGTGGCTGCTCTGGCTGTGCTGAGGGTCCTTGGATCTGGGGGCCACTGTCATTATTTTTTTGACCCTGCAGAGACATCCAAGCAGAAAAAGAACATGTGCACTGGCCCTGAGACTGTGTCACAGCACAAGACTCTGGTTGGAATGGTCGGCTGAGTTGGCCCCCATCAATGAGTGTTTGCTGAGTGAATAAGTAATTGTCGAGACAGAGGCCTTACATGTAATAAGTGGAATTAAGAGATGGGTGGGATTTAGAGCTGATTCCACCAAAACCCCTTCCAAATTAGCTCAGGTACTTTGACATTGATCAGATTGGGTAACTTCGTTAAGAATACAGTTTTTCTTTCCATGGGGTATTGAGGAAGCTTAGAACCCAGGAGATGGTAACTTTGAGGAACTAAAATGTGCCAACTCAGTCAAGAAAGATAGATTCTCTCTCCTTTTCTCCCTTCACCAAATATTCACTGAGTGTTTACTTTGTACCAAAAAGGGACAGTTTTGTTCTGCAATCAGGGCTGTGAGATTGGATGGGGGAAGCACATACATCAAGCTTGAGAGGTGAGGTGTGTACAAAAACAAACACAGCTCATGGTGAAAAGACAAGAAATAAACCATAAAACAAGAGGAGGAGAAAGTACTTCAGGAGTTCCGTTAGTAGAAGATAGTGTGTCCAGGTGTGAATTTGGCCTTGTTTTTTGTTTGATTATTGGTGACTGCACTTAAACACAGCAGCTAAAAATATGCTTAAATATTGTAGGCATCTACCAATATTCCCACTTAAACTCTCCATGTGAACTATAAGGAACTGGTGTGATGACTCACAAAATGTTTATCAGTTCATTTATTTTACTATAAAGTGGAAATAAGTGAACTATGCTGTTTGCATTAGACATCTCATAAATCCATGTATTCATTTTCTGTTCAACTCTTGTTACCCTAACCTGAACGTTCAACAGGAAAACCGTGTGTGAGAGCTCTCCTTGTCACTGACATTGGAGTCCACATACCTTTATGATGAAAATGTGCTATTGGCAGAGACAAGACAGAGCTAACTTAATTTTTCCTGTCAGTCTTGGTAGTAGATCAATTAAACTGCCAAGGAAATCAAATATTTCAGACTGTATTTATTACATTAAGTATTTATATTCAGACCAAGCCTTTAAAGCATGATGTCATATAGGAATGGAGGCCGATTAGATCAATTCAGCAGAATTTGCTGTAACTTAATGGAAATCAAATTGTGTGTTTTAATTTAGTGTCCAGGAGGTAGTAGCATGTTCTCAGGCTGCATTTAAGGACCAGAGGGCTCTTGCATAGACTTCGTGATGGCACAAGCCTGCCAGGGGGAGGAAGGGAGTCATGGCCTTTTAGGGGCTTCATGGGGTGGGGGCAGGCAGGAAGGGACTCACTGACTTCGGTCCACACAAATGGGAAGGGAGATGAATAGAAGGTCACTGGTGAATCTCATGGTGCACCCTCAGCCCCATGTTTGCTGTCAATACCCTGAGTGCAGGCGGAGGCCATTAGTCATCTTGGAGTCTTCACTGGGTGATGAAGACACGGTCTTTATCCCTTTGCAACCTGTATGGGACTCTGTGATGAAGGAGAACATCTGTTGCCATCATCTGAATGAGAGAAGACAGGAAATCACAAACCCCAAGGAGATTACCCTTTCTATGAGAGTAATACCTGGTCAGTTTAGAAAGAGCAAAACATACAATAAAACACAAATAAAAAAAATTCATAGCCTCAACACCCAGAACCAGCCACTGTGAATATTTTGGTTTTGGAATATTTTAAAATGTCATTTATGAATATATATATCTCTAATAAACATATGTTTAATAACTTTTAAATTAAAAAGTTTAAATTAAGAATTTAAATTTATACATTTTTCTATTTCTAAGTAAATTTATATTTATATACATACACCTATGATGCTAGATTGATGTGGTCCATGGCTGTACATATACATATGTACACTACATGCATATATGTGTTTTAGTATATGTGGATATGGATCATCTTAGTCTGTTTGGGCTGCTATAACTAAATACCATAAACCCGGGGACTCATAAACAATGGAAATTTATTTCTCACAGTTCTGGAGGCTGGGAAGTCTAAGATCAAGGTGCTGGAAGACTCAGTGTCTTGTGAGGGCATTGGATTCATAGGTGGTGTCTTGTTGCTGTGTCATTGTATAGTGGAAGAGGAAGAGACAGGGCAACCCTCTGGGGTCTCTTATGTAAGGACATTAGTCCCTGAGAGATCTGTGCTCATGACGTAATCATCTTCCAAAAGCCCCACTTCCCAATGCTGTCACCTTGGGGTTTAGGATTTCAACATATGAATTTTGGGGTGGGGGGACATCAACATTCAGTCTATCGCATGTGTATGTTTTATACACAGGCATACATATTCCAAAATGTATGCATGTTGACTTACTGATGACTTATTGTTTATTTACTGCTCCTTTACCTATTTTTTAAATGTCTTATTTCATTAGTATCTTTTTCATGGTACTAAATATCCTCCTTTAATATAATTTGTCACATTTGCAGTGTGTTCTATATGGGTATAACTTATTCAGCCAGTTCCCTATTATTGGGCCATGGGTTGATTCATGTTTTTTTGTTGCTATATGTGCAAAAGGATGACTTCCTTAATAGCTAATTTAATTTTTAGCCCATTCATAATAGCTTAAAATTTTTTTATTTAAATTTTTTATCTTTAAAAAATATTATTTGCTTATCTTCTCTTTATTGTTCCAATTTTAGTGCATGTGCTGCTGAAGTGAGCACATGATAGCTTTTTGATAAATTAAAAAAAAAAAAAACAAAAAAATACTCTGCTACTACCTTCTAGAGTCCCATGTCTAGAAATCAAGTAATTAGGAGGGGGTTTTGAAAGTTTCTTTGGCTTACTCTTCAAAATTCTCTTGGCAGTATAAATTACTTTTTGGCCAGATAGGAAGATTTCACTGAGGAACAAATACAGCTGTGAAAAAGTGTATGGCTTGTGCCAATAGCAGGGTAGGCACGCAGTGCTGGTGAGCGCAGTCACTGCGTGTACCCTATGTGCATGTATGTAGTGTTACGTGTGTGTGCATGAGTACTGTCGCAGGTCTCGTGTCCAACATGGTGTCCTCTGGGGGATACTCGGGACAACTTGGGTTCTTCAGCTGGTCATGGAATCGAACCAGAAATTGGAATAAGCTGTGAATTGTGACTTAGAATTGTCCTTTAATTTGTATGGAATTGTGGAAATAATTGTTTGAGGATTAAGTACCAGGTGCTTTATAGGATTTATCCCCAAAGTAGGTGTGTTAAGGCGAAGAAGATGAAGCTTGAGTCCCGTGTCTGGTTAACAGTGGGGTCAGGGGCCAGACTTCTTCTACCACCTTCTTCTGACCACCTTCTTCTTTTGATCACCTTCTTCTGCCCTACACAGCTGCATTGGCTTTTCTGGCCCCAGAGACGTCCTATTGTCACTCGTTTATAGGATTTCCATAATGATGACTTGGTTTTAGGGTAGACCTTTTCTAAGTGTGTTTGTCACCTTATGACGTAATAAAGAGGTGGTGCCTAGCTCCTGTCATGGCCAACTCAGTGGCCCCATGACTAATAGTCACAGGCTTGGTGCAGTTTTCAAAGCCCTGTCAGACATCATGTCTTGTGATGCACAATCGCCGCTGTGATGGCTTTGGGCCATCCTGGGATTCTGCTCTGCTTGCCTCTGTGCAAATGGCTCCAGGTTATTGTGCATTTTGAGTGTTTTTGGCTGTTTTATAAAATTTTGTCTCTTTTCTCAGCATTAACCATCAATGTGTCTGCCACTAGTAGCCACATTTCTTTCTAGTTTGTGGCAGTCTTGGAAATCAGACAAGTTATGTTAGAAATGCACTTCGCACATAGGAGAATCTTCAAGCATTTGGTGAGGGTCCTAGTAGCTGGGACTACAGCTGTGTGCTACCACAGCTGGCTTTTTTTTTTTTTTAGATGGAGTCTCACTCTGTCGCCCAGGCTGGAGTGCAGTGGCATGATCTCAGTTCACTGCAACTTCCACCTCCTGGGTTCAAGCGATTCTCCTGCCTTAGCCTCCAGAGCACCTGGGATTACAGGCACACACCATCATGCTTGGCTAATTTTTGTATTTTTAGCAGAGATGGGGTTTCACCATGCTGGCCAGGCTGGTCTTGAACTCCTGACCTCAGGTGAACCCCCTGCCTTGGCCTCCCAAAGTGCTGGGATTACAGGTGTCTGCCACCACACCTGGCTAATTTTTTTGTATATTTTGTAGAGACAGAGTTTTGCCATGTTGCCCATGCTGGTCTCAAAACTCCTGGGCTCAAGCAATCCACCCACCTCAGCCTCCCAAAGTGCTGGGATTACAGCTGTGAGCCACCGTGCCCAGCCTCTACTTGAGCACACGTTTCATGGCCAAAGTGCATGAGCTTTGGGTCTGGATTTTTACTCAGTAGCTATTTACTAATGAGTCACCCTGGGAACCCCAGAGGATGAAGCTCCATCATGTTATTTCAAGTTCTCAGCAGTGTTCGGGGTCCATGAAGTTGTTTGTGCAGGCAGCATATTGATACTGTCAGATCACTGAGAAATCAAGAGTCAGTTTTTTAAGAATCCTGCTTGTGGAAATCATTTTTTTCCTTTGCAAAAAATGGCTATAGAATTCAAGGGAGATGCTGGTTGTTGGACAATTTAAGTTAACATGTGTATGTGCCCAGATCACTGTAGTTCCTATCCCCCCCACTGCTTTTCTTTTTAGGGTGATGACAGAGGTGTCTGTTGATGGGAGACATAAGGCGTGGTGTGACCATCACACCAGAGAGCAGGACTTTACCCTCCCTTTTTCTGCAGGTTCTGCCTCTGTTAAGGCAACCCACAACCCTGTGGGATGGCAGTGACGTTACTGTGAAGTCGTATTGACCACATGATTGATTGCTGAGCCATGTCTCCTTTGTGCAGTTGGATGCTTGGGTGCAGATTATAGACTTCATACTTTTCCTTTTTAACCATCTCACTAGATTTGTCCCCTCTTTGCTTTTAATCTTGTCTCTCACACAGATGGCCTCTCTCAGTCTTGTCCATACCTCTGTCTTGGATCCACACATCTTCCCAGTTCTCATTTAGGTCTGGGCAGGTCCAGGGGAAGCCCCTTTGGCAGCCTCTGAGGACCTCCCTTCAGATGCCCAGGGCTCATTTGCCACATTCCTGGATGTGGCTGTTACCGTGTTTGTGCGTCCACCTGCAGGCATCCGCCCCCTTTGACGGACACTTTTGCTGCAGTCCAGGCTTGGGGTGCAGATGAGGAAAAGGAGCGATGGCACATGTTGGGCTGTGTGCCCAAGGCTCTTTTTATTTTTTTGAGAAGGAGTCTCACTCTTTCACCCAGACTGGAGTGCAGTGGCATGATCTTGGCTCACTGCAACCTCCATTTCCCGGGTTCAAGCAATTCTCCTGTCTCAGCCTCTGGAGTAGCTGGGACTACAGGTACATGCCACCACACCTGGCTAATTTTTGTATTTTTAGTAGAGACGGGGTTTCACCATATTGGTCAGGCTGGTCTCGAACTCCAGACCTCAGGGGATCCACTCGCCTAGGCCTCCCAAAGTTCTGGTTTTACAGGTGTGAGCCACTGTGCCAGGCCCCAAGACTCTTGTTGGTCAGTGCGCACCTATCAGGGTCAGCTGCCTGCTGAGGAATTCCACCCCCACCTGCCCCTGCCACCAATGGGCAAGAGCTGGAGGGATGTGTGAAAACCCTGGGAAGCTTCCTTAGGCAAAGGCCCGGTGAGTGTGGTGGGTTGAGAGTGCCAGCCCCATGGATGTGGGACTGGGTGTGGCTGGGTGAGTGTTTGGCGGCTCGAGGGGCTTTGAAGATTCTTGCTCACTGCAGGAGCCATAAAAACAGCCCAGGCTGCCCTGTGTGCACTTCACCTTCCTGGATCACTCTGCCCTCAACTCCCCTCTGGCCAGTACACTTAAAAAAAAAAAAACTATCTTATTTGCTTTTTGATTATGGTAAAATGCGCGTAACATAAAATTTACCATACATTTTTAAGTGTATGATTCAGTCGTATTAAGCACATTCCTGCTGTTGTGCAGCCAATCTCCCGAACTCTTCATCTTGCAAAACCAAAGCTCTACCTGCGAACAATTCCCACTTCCCCTCCCCGGCCCCAGGTCTGTGTCATTCTACTTCTGTCTGGGAATTTGAGTACTCTGGGGACCTCACAGAAGAGGACTTCTGCAGGATTTGTTCTTTTAGTGACTGGCTTATTTCACTTAGCATAATGTCTTCAAGGTTGACCCCTGTTGGAGCGAGTGTCAAAGTTCCCTTCCTTTTGAGTCTGAATCATATTCCATGGTATGTACAGTCCTTATGGTTTTTAACCACAGGGTCCTTGGCTTCACTTGGTCCTCAGTTTCCCATCAATCCAGTGCTGTGTGTGTGTGTGTGAGGGGGGGGTGAGCTAGGCACAAGTAGACTCTTTACCCTGCTGCAGCCTTGGTTCTGTGAGTTAATTTATTCCTCTTGACTTCCAAGTTTGGGTTTTGAGGGCCAGGAGTACAGTTATGGGTAGCTTTCTTGGGGTCCGCTGCAGACGTGACTTAGCAGCTGTAGGCTATGGCTCCAGGGGAAGGAGTCTGTCACTTGTATGTCTGGCACATGGCTAGATTTGCCACTGAGTTACAGAGCATTGAACTCACCATTGATGCTTACATTGGAGCAAGCCCTTGACTGGGTTAATACCAGCTTGAGATGGATTGAGCCCATCTTTCTCAACTGGCCTGACCCAAGGCCGGCTACCCAGGGCTAAGCCTGAGGACAGTGGCCCCTTCCAGGTCCCTAAGAGCCTACAGCCCCAACCAGTCTCTGCTCTCAGCTGTGCCTGCTAGGTCTGTCTTCAGCCTTCCTTCTTTTTAACATTCATTTAAAATTAACATTATGTTTCTAAGTTTAAAAGACATTCATTTTCATTGTAGAAAAACAAGAAAAATTCTAAATAGATATAGAGAGGAAAATACAAATCTATAGCATACCCACTCCAAGGGGGACCACCATTCTTAATAACTTGGTGTCTTCACACGTTAGGTGCTCCTCACCAGTGAGTGCCTTTGGGCAGGGAGACTTAGAGGAAGATAAGGCCCCGTGGGGGTGGGTTCTAACCGTCAGGAAGGCCTGAGGCTCATAGCAGGCATTGTTCCCAGCCAAAGCTGTCATTCCCCATGAGAGTCTCTCAGTGACTGCTGTCAGGGTGTGGCTATGCCTGTGTAAGAGCCCTTAGGAGAAGTGGAGCAGCCAGGCTCCGGGGTTTGACCAAAAGCATGACAGGCCGGAGGCCAGTGGGCCTGCAGGGCAGTGGGGCTGGTCTCAGAGCTCCCTTGCACACTCTGCGTGTGCTGCCTCACACTCATCTTGGTATCTGCTGCCTACTGGATCAGTCCCTCAGTCAAACTTGAGGTAGGAGGTGAAGCTGCATTTAAACCTCCCATTACAATACAGGAGAGAGAAAGGACACCAGGAGGTTCTGGTCCCATCTCTACAATAAACTGTGCAAATTTGGAGCCTCAGTTTTCTTACCTGGAGAGGGGAATGAGCCACGCCTACATTATGGGTAGCCATAATGTGATGAGAGGAGCAGCGGGTGGTAAAGGTGAGCTTCCCTTTGTCTCTCAGCAGGCTTGGCAAGGAAGAGGAGGATACGTGAATATGCTTGAGGGGAGCAGAATGTACCCTGGCTTTGGCATTAGGAAGGCTGTCTTGGGAAGGGAGGGTGGGGACGTCCCAGCTGCCGGAAAAGCTGGTGCAGCTCCGGCTGCCCCTGAGGTTGATCTCTACAAGTGGGTGCCGGGCCTGGGTGGCCTTCCAGGCTCCAGTGAGCACAGGCATTTGTCTCACGATTACTGCCCCTTGGTGGCTTGAGGAAGGACTCCAGAGCATGCTCAGAAAGGCAAGACAGCAGCTCAAAGCTCACTTGCAGCCTGAGGACATGTCCAGGACTGCAGGGGAGCTGGGACACAAGTGTCCTGACCTTGGTGCTGACCTTGCTGCAGCCCTCAGCCTCGGCTGAGACCACTTCAGAAATTCCCTCTTCTCCATATTTTCCATTGTCACCAGCCAAGAGGCAACACGTGGGTGAGAAGGATTGACCTGGGCTTGGACCTACACTAAGCACTTTCCGAATTGGTTCCCTCTGAGGTTCTCAAACTTCGGTTCATGACACCCCTGGGACATAAGCAATATCTAACAGTGAACAGTTCTGTTCATTCCATGATTAGGTCCAAGCAGCTCACTAAATATGTCCTGACAACTTAGTAGCCATTTGAAAAATAATACTCATAAATTGAAAGAAAAATAATGTTTTTCTTTTCTTTTTCTTTTTAATGCTATTCTTTTTTAGAGACAGGGACTTGCTCTGTTGCCCAGGCTGGAGTGCAGTGATGCAATCATGGCTCACTGCACCCTTGAACTCCTGGGCTCAAGCGATCTTCCTGCCTCAGCCTTCCAAGTAGCTAGGACTATCGGCACATACCATGATGCCTGGTTAATTTATTTTTATTTTTACTTTGTAGCGATAGGGTCTCACTATGTTGCCCGTGCTGGTCTTGAACTCTTGGGCTCAAGCGATCCTCCTACCTCAGACTCCCAAACTGTTGGGATTATAGGTGTGAGCCACTGCACCTGACTGCTTTCATTTTTAAATAGCCGCTATTCCTTTCTAAGGGGCTTATGTGCCTTATAAGCTTTGTACGGCTTCTCTAATCTTGGAATCCTATTAGACTCCGCCACACACATTTTATATTCCAATGTGGAATTTTGTGTGGTGCTTACAAAATCCAGCTTCACAAAGCGATAACATTCTTGACAGGAATGCAGCAGGATCTCGTGGTTAAGCCGGGAACTGCCTGCAGCCAGCAGCTTGCCCGGCACCTGACACGTGTGGCTCGGTTTCCCTCCATTCAAGGTATCCCCGCAGTGCCCCAGTGAGTTCTTAGGGGTGCCTTGACACGGTTTGGGAGTGTGGAATGACTTAATGGGACCCTCCTTATAATCCTGCGATGTAGGTATTACTCCATTTTACAGAAGTAGAGACTGAGGCTCAGAGAAGCCAAGATATTGGCCTAAGGCCACACAGCTGCTTGGCAAGGGAGCCAGGACTGGCCAGGTGTCCCTGATGCTCTGACAATCCTTTGAACGATTAAGTAGGTCCCTTATTTGTGTGTCTTTGAGGTTCTGAGCACTTGTCCTTCTCCCTTTAGTATCTGGCACCAGAGGGAATCAATCTTTCTGTCCTTCAGAACTCAGATCGTTTCCTGTCACCCAGCCCTGAGAGGCAGAAAGTAGACAGTGATGGGAGCTTGTTGTTTTTCGTTTTTCCAGGGGGCCCATTGTGCTCTTGCTGCGTCCCAGACCCCATGGGACTCTCCTTCCTTCCCACCTATGGCTGCCAGAGTAACCGCACGGCCAGCGTGGCCGCCCTGCGCATGAAGGCCCGCGAGCATTCAGAAGCCGTCCTGCAGTCGGCCAACCTCCTGCCTTCCACCAGCAGCAGCCCTGGCCCTGTCGCCAAGCCAGCACCCCCAGATGGCAGCCAGGACAAGACCTCTCCCACCAAGGAACAGAGCGAGGCAGAGAAGAGTGTATGAGGGTCCACAGTGCCCTGCCTGGCCTGCCCTCCCCCGCCCCTGCTTCTCCCAGCCTCAGCCCCTACAGAAAACTCTCCAAATAGCAAGGAGAAGCCAGCGGCCCCAGGGCCTCTGCATGGACCCAGGACGGGCAAGTGAGACCCACAGCTCCCTTGGCACCTGGAGGGTCCCTCTGGAGTCCCACCAGTGCGGCAGTGTTGTCCTGGCTTCTTTGGCAGCAGATCCCGATGGCACTTGGTGGCAGCAGAGCCCTCTCTGTGAGGAGCCTCCCTTGGATTTCCATCCAGGCCCAGAGTCTCGGAGGGAGGTAGATTCCTCATCCGTCTCCCTTCCTATTTCCTCCCTGGGCTGCCTTTGAAGGTCTTGTCAACCCCAGGAACTGTGGCATGGGCTGAAGTTTCATGAAAAGAAAAGGGCCTGTCCTGCTTTAAGAACTGGGGAACTGGTGGAACCCCAAGTGACTCTTGCTCCCCTGGACCAAGATGAGCAGTAATGCCTTTTCTCTTGTTGGAGAATATTGGTTGTGGGCTTCATTACAAAGTGAGAAGATGTAGGGTAGGGAGGGGCCAACAGGACACAGCCTGTCCCAGAGGACCACGGTGGCTCTGACCCAGGAGATCTCAGTGGCACATCTGGCCAGGGGGCTGGGATAATCACCCAGGCCACCTGCTCCATGAACTGGGGGCTGCTGTCTTGACACTGTGGGTGTGGAACTAGTGTGGCCCCTGTACCTGAAGCACTCACCTGCAAGCCCTTCCTCTCTCCCAAATAGACTTGTGGATTGGTGGGAAGTTAAGCAACTGAAAAGTAGCTCTCTGGTCCAGGAGGGCCTGAGGGCCCTTGGAGAGGGAAGAAGCCCTTCAGGAATGCCTCTGAAGTAATTATGCATACAGATGAACTACCTTTCCCCACATGCCTGGCACGTAGAGGGGGCTCTTCGGTGCTGGTGGTTTTTTACTGGGGGAAAAAAAGTAGGAAAGGAGATAGGAACTGCATATGTGCAGATATGGATCATGGGGAAGGCAGCTTTCTCATGGTGTGGAGAGCATTAATTCCAAAGGGCCAAATTTCACAGAGATTTCTGTTTTGGTCTAGTGTGGCTGTTTTCTCTGGTGAGGATGGTGACCTGGAGGAGACCCAAGGGGAACGTGCAATAGCATAAGCTCTGCTGCTTTCTGGCAGGGGTGCCCGGCACCTGAAAGGTTGCAGTCTTTGGTGGCTTTTGCTGAAGGTGTTTCCATGCGGATAGTTATTGCCTTCATGATGGTTATTTTGGTTTCAGTTATTATCATCAAAATGTTCTACTTTCACATTTCCTGTCCCCTTTTTACCTTCCCCCACTCCATGACCCCCAAATAATACTCCTGAGTGTATCATGCCTCGTCTATGATCACTATGAAGCATTTGATAAAACACACTGTCTCCTTTAAAGAAAAAAATCAAATCCTTCTTCCTGCTGTATTTTGCTTGTTGAGTATAAAGATGAAATGATTTGCCAAAAAGCAGCAAAGTTGCTTCCGTTTCCCTGTAATTACGAATGTTTGGTTGAAGGATGTAAGCTCAAGCCCTTATGCACACTAACTCTTCAATCTAATTGTTTGATTAAACTCGTATTTCCTCCAGAAAGGTACATAAATAAGTGAACTGTTGAGCAAATTAAGAATACTTAACAGCATTGCATCTGAAAAGTAGTTATGCTGATTAAATTTTGTGTCCTTGAGGACTTTCAGGAAATTACTTTTGATCGTCAATAACACAATTAAGTAAACTACACACACATTAGCATGAATAATTGATAAGAAATTATGTATTACCACGAAGCACTGATTTAATAATTCATGATGCGACACTCTAGTGACTGTGCAAAACTGGATCATATCGAAAAGTCTGCCTGATGTTACTGAAAGAAAGGAAAGAAAATGAGCACCAAACCTCTGCAGAGATATTGAGTACTTAGTTTTGTTGTACAAGGGCAAAAAGTAACGATGCATGATGTAGTTTCTGTTTGTTTAAATACCCAAATAAATTTAGAGGAGTTAAAAGAAAGACAGAAAAAGCTCAGGTCCTCTCTTTGTTCCTCCCAGCCCTGAGGCTGCAGGGCTGGGTGGAGTCTGCGCTCTTCAATCTTCCACTTTGGCCAATGTGCAAATGGAAACCTGGAAACTTCCAGGAGGAGGGCATTGAGGCCTTGGCTCAGGAACCTTTTAGTGGATCAGAACCCCTGTGCAGATCAGAGCCCTCCCCAAGGCACTGACAATCACGGCATTGCAGGATCATTCTCGCTGGGGCCCCCGTAGGTTGCCCTGTCTGCAGAAGTTCATCATGTGACTGTAAAAGGCAGCTGGGCTTCAGTGTGGGAAGGAGGCTTGGGCCCCAGGGATTGATTGATTAACTAATTATTATTATTATTCATTTATTAGTTGAGGCAAATGAAGTCCATTCCTGAATGCACTCCAGGTTATGGGAAAGGAGCCTAGAAACCCCTAAGTTATGACTGTGACTGGGGCAGCAGCCTGGCCTTGTTGGGCATGACAGCCTGCCCAGAGGAGGAGCAACCATGGCATGGCACGGAGTCAGGGCGGTCAGCCCTGGCATAGGACCTGGGGGACTTGGGGGCTCCTTCTCCATTCCTCAGTGGGTGCCCGGTGTCTGATCTCTCAGTTGGGTAGAAAGAACTTCCTTTGACTCTGCCACTGTCTCATTTCCTGGGAACTTTACATAGGTTAGCACATTTAATCCCAATGATAAACCCACAATGTAAGTCCTACTATTCCCATTTCACAGTTAAGGAAACTGAGGCACATTAAGGTCGGGCAACTTCTGTGAAGCTACATAGTTGATAGGTTCTGATAGGAAGAGGGAAAGCTCAGCTTCATTGGCTGTCACACAGAGAGTGGTTAATAAATGACTTGATGAGATCAACTGGGCTCAGTCTTCAAGGCCAGGAGCTCCACGGAGGCATATGAGGACCCGTTGGTCCCAGCAGGTTTGACTTTGCTCACTGTCTTTTGGGTTCTGTCCTGGATGGGCCTGTGGAAGGGGAGAATGAACCACCCCAGCGCCCTGTCAGACCTCAGTGTCTCCCTCCCCTGGGTCTGGCCTGGCAGGGGCCGGGGCAAGCCTTCCCCCATTTTATCTGCACCTGGCCTTAGGTGTGTGCCTGTCTGAGAGCAGGCCCAGCAGCAATCCCTGAACTCAGTGGTGCCCAGAGCTTCTGGGCCCCTCCGATGGATATTCTAGCAAGACGGGACACCAAGAAGGTGCCTGAGACTCAACCAGTCTACGTAATGGAAACTCTCTTTCTTCCTAATTTTCTGGCTTCACCAGAAAAAGTGAAACCTTTATAGATTCAGAGCTTTGTTGAAGTCGGTTAAGAGCATGTTTCACTTCTTCAGAATCCTAGCCCTAAGGGCTGTGTAACTCTGGGTGAGTCACCTAACCTCTATGTGCTTCAGTCATCTACAGAATAATGGCACCAGCCTCCCGGGGCTCTTTGGAGATTAAATGAGTGGATAGCTACATGGTGCCTGGCATGGATGGAGTGCAGTATAAAAGCCAGCTCTTGTTCCAGCAAGCCTCACACATGTCAAAGGCTTGAAGACCTTTTTCAGGTGAAAACCTCACTTTCTCAAGAAGGAAACGATGGAATGGCTCTCAGCTGCGCCTGAGCCTCCAGAGGGAGTTGGGATTGCCACTGCCTTTCTTGAGCAAATTCTGTGGGCTGTAGGAGGGTTGATTTTCAGGAGGAGGCGTGTGCCCAGGCACTTGAGCTTGGAAGGGAATCTGCGGTACCCAGAGGCAGGGGTGGGCATGAAGGCTGGGGTCAGGGAGAGTGTCTTAGAGAGAGCTCTTCTAGTGGCAAGTACTGGAAAGCACTGAAGCCAGTTTATGTCAAAAAGCACCTTTAGGAGGAGGATACCAAGTGATCTCATGGAGCTCAGGATGGCTGAGACTCTAGTCCTGGGATCCCAGTGAGACAGGCACCAAGAAGCAGGGCGTTGTCAGGAACCTCCTTCGTTTTCCCCCGAAGCTTGGCCCTCTCTGCTCTCTCACAGCCACCAGCCAGGCCGGGATCACTGTGACTTTCCAGCCTCAGCCACACCCTTTGGGGACTTGAGCCGGCAGACACCTCTGGTCTCATCAGGAGTGGTCAATCATGTCCACTCTGGCCCTGCCCTGCCCGGGGGAGGGAACATGGTTCTAAGTCTCTGGGCTGGGGATCTGAGTCGACACCCAGCATATACCCCCATTACCCCCACAGGGATGGCACCAGAGGCAGAGAAGCGCACAGATGTAGAAAACCCAGTCCCTGCTGAGGCAAGTTAAACCAAAGGATGATAGGTTTCCCTGAGACAGGGACTATAAGGGATTATACTTTCATTATTTTTAAATGATAATGCAGCTTCATTCTGGTCTCCACTGATGAACACCGTCAGCCTACTTCAGAGAATGCCACATTTGGCTGTTTTTCTCATCAAGACTTGGCCAAATACCTTCTACAGCAGCTCCCGCAAACTTGTAGGAATGGAGGGTGTGCCTGCTGCACCCAGGAAGCTCAAAGACCCTAGGGCTGTGGAACACCAGGTGTCCCTTTGGAGCCGTTCTCAGCTGCCTGCCTGTGTCCAGATCATACTCCCAATGACAACAAAGCCCTGGCCTCCGAGTTTGGACGTCCTTGGCCCCAGCACCACCAACTGCCATCTGAGGGGGACGACATAATTAGTGCGAGACTGGCAGGTGCTTGGGGCCTGCAGTCCTTGTGGCCAAGAGCGGTGGCCCCAACATTCCTCCCAGCCTGAGCTGTTCTGGCAGAGCCGGCCCCGCTGGCTCTCAGTCCCATAACAGGAGTCACGGTAATGGGTTTGGATAAACCAGAATCCATCCCCCAGTCCTGAGGAAGAGCATTTTAGAGAAGGCAGCTGCCCCTGCCCAGATATGGGCTTTTTAGCTGCCTCTTTCTGAGCCACCTCAAGACAAAGCGAGGCAGCCCGGTGGAAAGCAGCATTGGCTGGTGCCCCGGAAGTGCCTAGGGCCTCTCCTGCCCTGGTACCCTGGAAGCACCTAGGGCCTGTCCTGCACCCTGCCGGATGGACCAAGGAGACCAGCCTGGGAACCCAGCCTGTGCTTACTGCTGCTGCCTGCCATCTGCTCACCGGCCTCTTAGCTGACAACAGGGCCCCTGCCGGGTGAAGCTGCTTCTTGTCAGAGCCTGGCTGTGTTCAGGATGGGCCATTGCTCTTTGGCACACCTCCTTAGGTCCTGGGCACCACCCCCTCCCTCTTGCTGGGTGCATTGTCAGACAACGCTGGAGCTGCGGCTGCCTGGCCCTGGCCTGGCTCAGCTGGGTGGCCCAGATGCCACAGCAACCCCTATCTTGGGACCTCTGCTGTGGTTGGGAGAGGAGGCTTGCCAGCTGTTGGAGGGCTGCCAACCCTGCCTGGGCCACACGGTGGTGGGGGGTTGAGTGGGAGAGGGCACTCATCCACCCTGAGCCAGGGTCTAGAGAGCAAAGGGGGGTGGTGTAGGAGGAAATTACCCAAGCTAGGGGCCCACCAGGTCAAGGGCTGCCTGGCAGCTGCCAAGGGGGCAAGGCGTTCCTTGCAGTCTCTGGTGGCCTCATTCCTCCACTCAGCAGAGAGGAGCAGCCCTTGCTGTAGCCCTGGCCCTGGAGACCCTCCTCTGAGGTAGCGGTAGAGTTCCCCATACATGGTAACACTCCAGCAGGGTTACCGCTGCCTGGGGCAGAGGAAGCATCACAGGCCTGGGAATCAGAGGCCTGACATTCCTAGCTATGTGACCGTAGGCAGGCCATTTAACCTCTCTGTGCCTCATTTCTTTATCTGTATCATGAAAAGAATCATCGTAACTTCAAGTACAGAGGGTTATTGTGAGGAGTCAAGGAAATGATACATGTGAAGAAGTTTTTGAACCACTCTCAGGAGAACAAGGTCATTGGCAGCACACGGCGCTGTCTGAAGCTGCCTCCTGCTGCATCAGTGTGGCCTGGCAAAATGCAACCTAAGAGCAGAGAGGAGGCAGCGCCAGGAAGTGAATCGCGTGGACTCTCCCCAGGGCTTTGCCTGCCTCAAGGCCCCTCCCCCTCCCAAGATCTGGATGGGGCAGCGAGAGGGGGCTAAGTGATTGTGTAATGGCCACATCTGTCAGCACTGGCCAAATGGTTTTTTCAGGAGTCAGGGAGCTAATGGCCCTGCAGCCGGGAGAGACTTTCTCCTAAGTGAAGCACTTTATCTACCCGGGAACATAAGAGCAGCATGGCCTCAGGCCACAGGGACCCTGAGAACAGCTGCTCTGCTGCAGACTTGAATTAGTGCCCTCTCCCCATTGGCTTCCCTCACACCTGCTGCCACAGGCCAGCCTAACGGTGGCAGCCTGAGTGGTGGTGGTGGTGGGGGACGATGGCAGCCCAGAGGGGGTGTCATCAGACCCAGCCTTGAGTCCAGGATCCCACGCCACCCACCTAAGCAAGTCTCCTGCCCTCTCCAAGTCTCAGTTTCCTCATCTGTAAAATGGGGGCAATGAGGATTAGGTGGGATGAGACAGTGAGGGGCACTGTGGCCAGCACTCAGTGAGGTTACTGCTGCAGAGGAGGGTCCTGGACAATGGTGAGCAGACAATGCTGTCCTGGACAATGGTGAGCGGCTTCAGACTGAGGGAACTGGAGAAGAATCCTCTGGGCAGAGAGAAGCCTCTATAAGTGAGAGGGATGCAGAATTTCAGCGACTCTGGGGCACTGAACGTGTTGTGCCCCTGTTTTCACCAGGGGTGCACCTGGGATGATATGAAAGTCCTGTGTACAGAAGTCTAACAAGACCTTACACATGATAAAGTGGCTTCCATCTCCAAGGAGCTACAGAATATCACAAATTCTCTAACTATTGGATACATGTTTTAATTTTTAATTTTTTAGGGTCAGGAAATAGTGGTACATATTTATAGGGTAAATGTGATATTTTGACACAAAAATACAATGTGTAATGATCAAATCAAGAATATCCATCACCCCAAATCAACTATTCTTTCTTTGTGTTGAGAACATTCCAAATCCATTCTTCAAGTTATTTTGAAATATACAATAAATTATTGTCAATGATAGCTACCCTATTGTGCTACCAATCACTAGATCTTACCCCTACCATCTAACTATATTGTTGTAGCCATTAACTAATCTCGCTTAATCCCCACATCCTCACCACCCTTCTAAGCCTCTGGTAACATTCATTGTACTCTCTATCTCCATGAGATCATTTTTTTTTAGCTCCCACATATGAGATAATATGCAATATTTATCTTTCTGTGCCTGGCATGTTTAACTTAACATAATGTCCCCCAGTTCCATCCATGTTGTTGCAAACAACAGAATTTCATTCTTTTTTATGACTGAATATTATTCCCTTGTGTATATATACCATGTTTCCTTTATCCATTCATCTGTTGATGGATACTCAGGTTGATTTCATATCTTGGCTATTGTGAATAGTGTTGCAATAAACATGGGAGGACAGATGTCTTTTTTCAATACACTGAGGTTTTTTCTTTTGGATATACACCTAGCAGTGAAACTGCTAGATCATATGGTAGTTTCATTTTTGTTTCCTTGAGGAAACGCCATACTCTTTTCCTTGGTAGTGGTACTAGTTTATGTTCCCACCAACAGTGTACAAGTGTTCTCCTGTCTCCATGTATATGCCATTACCAGCTTTTTTCTTTAATCTTTTTGATAAAAGCTACTTTAACTGTGGATACATTTTAAAAGTCTTTTTATTTTGAAATAATTTTTGAATCACTTACAGGTTGCAAAAGTAGTACAGAGTTCTCATGTCCTTTTCACCCAACTTCTCCCAAAGAGAATACTGACATAACCATAGTACAATGATCAAAACTGAAAATGGACATTGCTACAATACTATTAACTAATCTACAGACCTTATTTGGATTTCATAAATTTTTACATATGCTCATTTTGGGGGAGGAAGGTAATGATTGCATGAAATGTCATTACATATACATTTTCCATCAGGATGTGGAACTGTTCCTTCACTTGCAAGAGACTCTCTCATGCTACTCTTTTGCAATCATATCCTCCCCAGCTATGACCCCTGGCAGTATTCATCTGTCCTCCATCATTATACTTTAAAAAATTTTGAGACTGTTATATACATGAGATCACACAGGGGCTATATGTTTTTTAAAGAAGAGTGTTAAACATGATTGTTATTCATGGTGATTTAAAACATTAACTGTAGAGAGTAAACATTGACTACATACAACATGTATTAGTCAGTTTGGGCTGCTATAACAGAATACCACAGACAAGATGGCTTATACAAAAGAAATTAATTTTCTCCCACTTCTGGAGGCTGAAGTTTGAGATCATGGTGGCAGCAGTGTTGGTTCCTGGTGAGGGCTCTCTTCCAGGCTTGCAGACAGCAGCCTTCTTGCTGTGTCCTTAAGTAACCTTTCCTCATGGGGTAGGGGAGGGGAGAGAGAGAACTCTCTGGTGTCTCCTCTTACAAGGACACAAATCTTGTTGGATCAGGGCCCCACCCTTATAATGTAATTTAATCTTAATTACTTCCTTTATGTCACATCTCTATGTATAGCCACACTGGGGGATTAGGGCTTCAACATATGAAGCCAGTGAGTTGGGGGTGGGGACACAAACAGTCAACACAACATAATTTCTAAAATACTTTTTAAACACTTGAATCTAGTTCTGTCAGATAGCATAAAGTGACATTTATGAAACAGAAAAAAATTTTTAATTAAAATATATTTTATTGTGGCAAAATACACATGACATAAAATTTACCATCTTGACCATTTCCAAGTATAGAGTTCAGTGGCATTAAGTTCATTCACATTGATGTGCTACCATCAACAACATTCATCTCCAGAACTTCTCATCTTGTGAAACTGAAACTCTGGTAACTCCCCAATCCCTCCTCTCCTTTGCCCTTGTCAACCACTATTCTACTTTCTGTTTCTATAAGTTTGACTGCTCTAAGTACCTCATCTAAGTGGAATCATTCAGTATTTGCCTTTTTCCAATTACATATTTCACTTAGCATCATGTCCTCAAGGCATTCATGTTATAGCATGTGTCAGAATTTCCCTCCTTTCTAAGACTGGGTAATATTCCATTGTAAGTATACTCCACATTTAGCTTCACAATTCATCCCCAATGGACACTTGGATGAATGGATAAGCAACCAAACGAGGGTTGCTTCTGCCTTTGGGCTATTGTCATTTTTGAGACCCTGCTTTCAGTTCTTTTGGTATATTTCCTATTCCCCAAAGTGACATTACTGGATTATATGGTAGTTCTGTTTTTAATTTTTTGAGGGACCACCATACTGTTTTCCTAGTGGCAGCATCATTTTATATTCCCACCAACAATGCACAAGGATTCCAGTTATTTTTTATTTTTTTACAGTGACCATTCTAATGGGAGTGAGATGACATCTCATTGTGGTGTTGATTTACATTTTCCTCAGGTTTAGTGGTGTTGAGCATCTTTTCATGTGCTTGTTGGAGGAAATTATTTTTGATGTGGAAAAAGCCTTGCTGATGGGGATTCTTTCAAGGTGTATAGCATTGAGTAGGACAATGCAAAATTGACTTTGGTGATGTCTTATCAACTTTTGGGAACAATTCGTCAAGAGGAGATGCAATGCCAGCCTGCTTGGCAGAGGAGTCTGTGGGAAGCCACAACGTAACATAAGGACTCATGAATCTTTTTTGCGTTTGGATCCGTATGCTACAACCTACTCACATGGTAAGAAAAAAAGAAGGAAGCCTGGTGAATTATGTTGGATGTTTTCTCCCCATTGCTGACCTTCTCTCTTCTGGCCTCTCTCCCTAAAGATGTCCTCTGCTACCAGATTCCTCGTATCCACCCAGAGACAGCGTATAGCATATCTCCCATTCAAACAAATATTGGCATGTCAAATACACTGATGGGTCTTTGCTTTTTCCTTCTTAAATACATATTTTGGAGGGAGTCCCAAAATATGTAGCAGGTGTAAGAATTTCCCTCCTTTCTAAGACTGGTTAATATTTCATTATAAGTATACCCCACATTTAGCTTCACAATTCATCCCCCATGGACACTTGGATGAATGACACAGGGCCTAGGCTTCTGCTTCTGTAATGTTCTTTTGCAGTTCATTCTCAATCCATGCATCTCTATTCCCTCCATCCATGCACTTAACCTCTAGAAACTTCCTTTCTGCTTCTTCCTGACCTCTGGCCGCTGTTCTTCTCCTGGTTTGTTCCTTACACAGAAGGACACCTAGTGCCCAGACTGTTCCAGTGAACATCAGAGTGAAAGCAGTGGCTTGTTGGTAGCAGTGTGCCTCATGATTTATATTTTTTTTCTGCTTTAATTTTAGTTAGCAACTTAATGTTTCCTTTCCCACTTTTTAAAAAGATAATAAGGGCCAATAATCTGGTATAGCACCAACACTGCGGTATTGATAAAAATATGTTCACACTAAAGCGCTATTTAGCTTAAAGTGTCCATGCACAGGCTGATGCTCTGAAGTCGAGCTTCGGTACTAGAAAGTTGACTTAGGGGCGCAGGTACAATGTTTGGAGACCCGTCCTGTGGGAAAATTGATGTATTTATGTGAAGAGTCAATGTAGTCCCATGTGAGAAGAGCAAAGGTGGCCAGGGTGTGGTGGGGGAGGTCCAGAACACAGGCTTAGGCCAGAGGCCAGGGGCCTTGAGAAGCAGAGTAGGGGTCTGAGCTTTACACTCTATGGGTTGCAAAGAAGTTTTGGAATACCAAGGAAGTTTTGGAATATCAAGGGTTGCTGGGCTGACTTTGTCTTTGATTATGAAAATAAAGATTATTTATGGATACCATCTATGTGCCAAGCATTCGGCCAGAGGCTTCTCACCTATTATTTCTGATACACACATACATTTATAAGGCTGGCATTATTTTATGTTTTTTACTTTACATCTGGAAGAAGCAGAGGCTTAAAGGGTTTAAGTGACTTACCTAGAGACAAAACGGCTAGTGATCAGCAGAGCCAAAATACATCTGATGCAGATGCCTAGGCTCCCTCCTTTCCTGGGAATTTGTCCCAAAGCAAAGGCATGGTCTTCAGGGATCGGCAACCTGTCCTGAGCCCCCCTGCCCTGCCGGAGAGAGGTGGGCCTGCTGCTGTCTGCAGTGCTGCCAGTGGATTAGAAGCTCCTTTCACAGGACTGCCAAGCTGAGGAACCCCTCAGCCCTGCCCACTCCAAGACAGAGAGCTTGAATCCTGACTGCCAACACAAGGAGCCAGGCACCCCACTTCCTGTGCCCCAAGGTGGCTGCAGGGATCATGCCCTGGCTGTGAGAAGACTGGGTGTCCCTGGCACAGAGCTGGAGCAGAGTGTGGGGAGTGCTGCATTCCTGGTATGAAAAACACTTAGACGGTTCCTGCATCAACACAGTTTTTATGTAGATGTGTATCCATGTTGACATGCATTAAGAAACAGAAAACTGGTACAGCAAAACATTGAGATAAAGTTTCCTTTTAGAATATTTTAGTGGAATAAAAAAGGGAGTTGATTTAAAGAAAAAGTATTACATCAACTGTGGTCCTGAGAGTACTTGGCTGAGGCAGGTGAGTGACCAGACTGATCTAGAGAGAGGGCGCTCACCCAGAGAGCTGGGAGCGGGATGCTGCCACTCCTGTTTGCACCTCTTGGCAGCTGTGCAGTAAAAAGCCAGACCTAAGCAGCCAGGTGGGGTCCCAGGAGGAGACTCCACGCTCACCTCAGCTTGTTGAGGCAGCCGGACATGTCCACACAGCTGTCAGATGGGCCTGGCAGCTCATCTTATGGCCACTGGAGCCTTCATCATTGTCTCTGTCCTATTCTTATTCCCACCCTGTCTCCACCAGCTCCCAGCTCTGGGCTGAGTCCACCCCATCTCCACCAGTCAGGGTCCTGCAGGTGCCTTCCTGTAGGTGGTTTCAAAGAGCTTCATGGAGGGAGGGTTTTCAGGTGTGTAGGTGAAGCTGGCAACAGTGGAGAGCCATTACACCCCTGGGCCCAAGCAGATAAGGGCTGGCAGGGTCCCTGAGCCAGTGGGCCCTATAGCTTGGACGGGGGCTGCTGGATAGGAGTCTTGGCCTGGGGACAGGCATTCCACTACACTCAGCCCTGAGTCCCAGAGAGGGACAGGGAACACATATTCCTGCTGTGGTTTCCTCCTGCTTTGCTTCCCGGCCAATCCTGCACTGCCCGTCACTGCAGTGGAGGGGGCTGGAGGGTGTGGGGAGGGATGCTGGAAGCTAGCTGGAGACGGGGCAGCAGGTCATCCTGTTGGTGTCTCAAGACTGGGGCTGGGTTCTGCCTTCCAGCCTGTCTTGATGGGGGATCCCCAGCTGTCACAACATGGGGAGGGAAGCTTGACTCTAGGCCAGCCCTCCACTGGCCAACTCAGAGGTGGGCAGGTAGGTAGAGGAATGAGATGTGGGAGAAAGCGTGAGAGTCAGGAAGTCCTGGGCAGAGTTAGGAGGCTATTGGGACACTTCTGCTCACCTTTAGGCCCCCAGAGGCTGTCTACACCCCTGGCTCTGTGAGCTTCCTGGAGCTCCATCTCAAGTGGCCGTCAATGACTCATGGAAATGAGTGGTACCTCCACTCTCACTTTCATTAATATCCAGATCTCTTTCTCCAGATGTCTGTACAGAGCTGGCTCCCCAGTGCTGGGCCTGGGTCAAAGACCAGTGTTCCTGGTGGGCTCCTCCCTCCCAGAAAGCAGGCAGAGTGATGGCTGCTCTGGGATGAGCCCTGAGTGAGGCAAGAGAGACAGAGCCCCGAGCACAGGCGGGACCCCAAATGCAGTCCACATTGGGCATGTGTCTCCTGTCCTGAAAAGGCCACCTGCTTCTTGGTTCCCATTTCTCTGTAGGCAGAGGAGTGTCAGGAGAGAAGAGGGTCACACACAACAGCCAGGCACTGCTGCCAGCCATGCTCCAAGGAGCCCCCTCACACTCCCTTTTTTGGTATCTGTGTCACCATGTGTATGAGGGGATTAAAGAGCAGATGTGGGGTTCACACAAATTCTCAAATTCCTTTGTTCTTTTAGGGTACTTTTTTACTGCAGGGTTGTAGGGGGGAGAAGCAAACACAACTTGGGAGGAAATATTTCATCTTGTTGATGAATAACCTCCTGCCTCCCTCCATCCCTCCCTCACTCCCTCATGCCTTCTTTTTTTTTTTTTTTTTTCTTGAGACGGAGTCTCTCTCTGTCGCCCAGGCTGGAGTGCAGTGGCGCAATCTTGGCTCACTGCAAGCTCCGCCTCCCGGGTTCATGCCATTCTCCTGCCTCAGCCTCTCCGAGTAGCTGGGAGTACAGGCGCCCGCCATCACGCGCGGCTAATTTTTTGTAGTTTTAGTAGAGACGGGGTTTGACCGTGGTCTCGATCTCCTGACCTCGTGATCCACCCGCCTTGGCCTCCCAAAGTGCTGGGATTACAAGGGTAAGCCACCGTGCCCAGCCTGCCTTCTTTGACTCTGAGGACCACCTGCCTCTCAGCTGGTCTTTTCACCCCCCCACCTCTATATGTAGTAGGTGTGCCAGGCAGCTTCTAAAATGTCCCCCAGTGATTCCTGTAGCCCCTTCCCCTTGAGTGTGGACTGGATTTAGTAACTCATTTCTGATGAATAAAAGAAGCTATGGGATGCCACTTTCCCAGATTAGGGTAGAAAATGATGGCAGCTTCTGTCCCAGGTGTGTGCTTCCACTTTTTCTTGGATAGCTCCCTCAGAAGAGGGTGGGCCCCCAGCTGCCATATCATGAGGCAGGAACTGAGGGGGGCCTCAGGCCAACAGCCCCAGAGGAGCAGAGGCCCATCTGCATGAGTTTGAAAGAGTGCCCTTCCCCAGTAGTCTTCGGATGAGACCGCAGCCCAGGTCAACCGCTTGACTGCAGCCTCATGAGACACTGAAGGCCAGAGATACCCAGCCAGGCCATGCCGAATTCTCACCCAGAGAAACTGCAGGATAATAAGTGTTTGTTCTTTTAAGCTGCTAAGTTTCAGGATAATTTGTTATGCAACAGTAGTGGGGGATGCTGTCATTACAACTGAGAAAGGAGGACTTGGACCTGGTGTGCTTGGCAGTGGTAACCATCAGGGTCCTGCCTGTGACCCCATGAGTAGGGCAGGGCAGCACATTCCCATACCTAGGAGCTCTTGTCAGTGCTCAGTGCTAGGGCTGAGAGTTGATGGAAGACTCCGCTAGGGTGGGGGAGGCTGGGGTCCCCTCTTCTTTTATTATTGACTGAGCTCAATGACTATTTTATTAATAATACATGGCTAGCAGTGATGTCTGTGAATGCATGTTTGCCTCTCAAGCATAATTGTTCTGTTGGGCCTCCCTCCTGTAGATTTATCATTCCGTCTCCGTTCTTTATTTAGCAGTTTTATTGCCAGTGATTAGTAATGGCATCAGTTGGAGTCCCTCTTTATGGCGAAGATTCATCTCTGTTTACTCAGTGGGGTGACTTTGGAGGGTAGTGGTTTGTCAGAGCCTGGTGCCCCACTGGCCTCCCTCATCCAGCAGCTCCAGGTCTCCAGTGCCTACAGCACCTTCAGGCTGCCCCTGCCAGGCGTTCACCCTCCTCTCCTGGCTGGGCCCAGATACTCCTGCAGGCTTGCCTCTGCCTCCTCATCAGAATGCCTCAGTGGGCAGGGGGCGCCTGAACAGCTTCACACTTTACTTCCTGTATCCCCATTTAGAGGAACTTAGAATCTTAACACCTTCTGAGTTCCCTTTCTGTCCCTCCAAGCACCATCTCCTAACTTTCACTTTTTAGGAGGCTTTTGTGCTGGGAAAGTGTTCCTGCAGCAGACCTGGGGCTGTGGGAAATTGGCTGTTGCTACCACCTGCAGATTCTTCATTGCCCCATTCACTATTGCTGCCCACCCCATGTGTGTTCCAGGCATGGAGCTTTCTAACTTTGGGTGAATCTGACCTTCCACTGTGGCAGCCCTCAATGACAGCTATGCCCCCCAACACTGCCTGAAGCCTGCAGAATCCAAGCTTTGGGGTTCACATCCTCATGATAACCTGCCAAGCACAGGGCATCTTTCCCAGTGCACCTATTCCCCGTCTGATGGAGAGGACATTCTTCTGCAGAAGGGATGTGGAGGGCTGCAGGGGCAAGGCAGGCTGGCAGCAGGGGATCATGGGGAGGAGCATGTCTCTGGACGGATATAGTCATGCCTGCTTGTGGAGGGAGTGGAGGTTACTGGACAGGACTGGTCCAGTTCTCTGTGCAGGGTGGGGACCTTGCCATGCATGGCCCCTGATGTGAGTTGGCCTCAGCTTGCCCCATGCAGGACCCCTCCCTGTTTCCTCCCACACTGCTGCAGTCTGCACAGCATGACTGGGCTCTTCCCCGAGCATCCGTGGTGTTGGCAAAGCCACTTAGGCTTGTAGTTGGGGAAACCCAGGGCTCAGATCCAAGTTCCACTCTGTGTGGGCACAATGACCTTGGTGTGCACTAAGCCTCAGGTTTTTCTTCAGCACAATGGAGAGAATAATTGCTATCAATAAGCGGCTTACCAGGCCTCTAAAAAGTGAGACCTGCCCTTCAAGGCAAGGAGGGCTGGCTGGCCAGGGCTTACAGCCTCAACTTCTGCCATGGAGGATTCCCATACTACTCTCTTACTAATCAGCCACCTCCTCCATGCTGTCCCTGAGGGATGTGTCTCCTCTGACCAAAGAACAGACACTCCATCTTTCCCCTATTCCCTATTGCACAGTGGAGCATGGTGGAGACCAGCTGAAATGTTCCATTGTTCTGTTGCTGAGTGACAAATTATTTTAGAAACAGTGGCTTAAGGCAACACCAATGCTTTCTTATATCTCTTGGGTCTGTGGGTCAGGAATTTGGGAATGGTTTGGCTGGTGTCTCTGGCACCATACCTCTCATGTGGTTGTCCTGGGGTCATGGCTGGAGTTGGAAGGGCAAGGGCTGTGGCAGATCAGGGGAGATCCAGCATCTTGTCACATAGTCTCAGGGCCTCTCCCTGTGGTCTGCCTATGTGAGCTAGTTGGGCTTCCTCACAGCATGGTGGCCTCAGACTTTTTACTTGACAGTCCTGGGTTACAAAGAGAGAAGCAGGTAGAAGCTGTATCACCTTTTGTGACCCAGCCTCAGAAATCACATAGGGTCACTTCCACTGTACTCTATGAGTGGAGGCAGTCACAAAGGCCCATCCAGGGGCAGGTGGGGGAAGAAACATAGACTCTATCTCTTACTGTGGGAATGAAAAATTTCCAGGAGAGTATGTGGGATGGGAAATAATTTAATAGCATTTTGGAAAATACAATCTGTCACATTCATCCTACAGGGAAGTGGGCTGCAAAGAGACCTATGACCCAGGCCATCAGAGCACAGGGTACTGCACCTTCAGTTTGGAGGCCACCATGGCTGCATCCTTCCTCTTTCTGTTCCACCTCTAACCTCCACCACAGGCAGCAGCTCAGCAATCCCCACTAAGGACAGTCTGTGTCCTCAGTCAAGGTCCCAGGAAATGAGATCTGAGAGCCAGGCTGACCTGTCTCTCTGTCCCAGGCCTTCCTTTCAAGGTCACTTCCTGTCTAAGGATCCACCCCTTTTCCTATGATTGACACCAGGATCCCCCTTTACCCCTGCCCCTCCCAAGCCTAGGAAGAACTGCTCTAGCCTCAGGCCTATGTACTGACACTGTGTTCCACTTCCAGGGAGTGCTGGTCCAGCAGCAGAGGCAGCTTCATCCTGGGGCCTACAGAGTGTGCTGACCCTCTTGTCTAACAAGTCCACAAGCAGTGAGCAGGGAGAAAAAATTCTTATTCCTTTGTCTTTCTGAGAGTTCCCCCAGTGATGTCCATTTTCTTCCCCCTCCCACCTGGCTCTGACTGTGATCTTCCCCACTAGCTCAGGGCACGTATTGGTGGGGGCATGACTGGCATGCCAAGCTGCTCCTTGGTCTCTTCATGAGCTCCACGGGGCCTTGAACCCCTTCTTTGTGACCGGTGGTCTACCATCTGATGCCAATCCACACTCCTGTATTTCTGCCTGCCTTCCTCCCTCCCTCTCTCCTTCCAGTCTTCCACACATATTTACTGAGCATCTACTATGTTCCAGGTGCTTTGGATACAGTGGAGGACAAAACAGACAGAGATGCTTGCCTTTTTTGGCTTGGATTCTTGTTGAGAGAAAAGAGACAATAAATGGTAGACCTAATTTAATCCGAAATTATGGGGTGCTATGGCTTGGATGTTTGTCCCTTGCAAACCTCATATTGAAATTTGATCCCAAAGTTGAAGGTGGAGCCAAATGTGAGGTGTTTGGGTCATGAGGGCAGGTCCTTCAAGAAGAGGTCAATGTTCTTCCTCCCAGATGAGTGAGTTCTTACTCTGTTCATTCCCACAAAGAGTTGGTTGTTGAAGAGCCTGGCACCTCCCCTTCTCTCTTGCTTCCTCTCTCACCAAGAGATCTCTGCAAAGGCTGGCTCCCCTTTGCCTTCTGCCATGAGTGGAAGCAGCCCAAGCCCCTCACCAGATGCAGACATGCAATTTCAAACTTTCCAGCCTTCAGAATTGTGAGCTAAATAAACTTCTCTTTATAAATTGCTCGGTCTCGGATGTTCTGTTATAGCAACACAAACTAAGACACATGGTATGCTGGCAGGTGACAAGCACTGGGGAAAAAGTAATGAAGAGGAATAGGGGAGGGGAGCCTGGCAGTGCTGGGATGATAGACTTGGGTGACAGGAGACAGAGAAGTGGTGAGGAATGGGAAGCCCTCATGGGTGGGGGATGCTGGTGGCCACTGCAAAGCCTGGTATGACACTTCCCATGCCAGGAACTCTAGGAGTCTGAATCCCTCTGGCTTTTCTCACAAAGGTGCTATGCAGTCCAGGGCCTGCCTGGGAGCTTCAAGCAGAGAACCATCCTATATCTCACAGCCAGCATTGCTCACAGACAACATGAGGAGGTTCTCTGCTCAGGGTTCGAGCCCTAAGCCTTGAACACCATCCCCAAAGCAGAGATGCTCCTCAGAGGCCATGGCCACTTCTGCCACGATTGCTTCACCAGATTATGTTCTTGGAGCTGGTGCTAGGAAGGAGGGAGTAACTTTTTCCAATTAAGCCTCATTTGCTTGGTTGTCTGAATCTAATTCCGTCCTTTATTAAACTTGGGCCTTCCCTATGCATGAGCTACAACTGCAGCTGCTGCAGAATCCAGAGCCTCCACCGGGTTCTGAGAGGCCCTGTGCTCCTGGAGCTCTTCTTGCAGCTTTTTCAGGCCCGTGTTGTGGGAGGAAGTGCAGTGAGCAGTGACCTTCTCAGCCTCCAGGATTGGGAGGGGTCCTGCCCCTGACTCAGCCCTGCTAGGCTCTCAGGGCCATCACTGGACAATAAACCTCTGCTGAGCAGTGAGGGCCTGTGGCCAAAGGAACCAGAAAGTGATGGTGACAGTACCTGACACTTATGAACATTTAGTGGGTGCCAGACCCTGGGCATACTAACTCACCTAATCCTCATCACCATTGTATGAGGTTGGGATTAGAATGATCCTCATTTTACAGATGAAGATACTGAGGGTCAGAGTGGCCTGCCCAATCACTGAGTAAGTGGTAGTCCAGTGGGAATGTGAACCCAGGCAATCTGATTTTAAGCCTGTGCCTTAGCTCCTCATAGGTGGGGCCTCTTTTCGGTAGTGACTGTGAGCTGCCTCGTGGAGTAGGAGTTGAGTAAGTGTTTGTTACTCTGGCATGCTTATGTTGCATGTCTTTGGGGATCTCCTTCAGTGAGAGGTGGTGATTGGGGGATACTTTCTCTCAGACCCCTTGACTGAAGAAGGCCAGACAAATGCTGCCCCAACAAATGCTGCCCTAGCTGACATCTTGCCTCAATCTCATGAGTTACCCTAACCCAGAATATGCAGCTAAGCCACTCTTGCATTCCTGACCCTTGATAGTGTGAGGAAGTAAGATGGCTTTTTTTAAAGCCACTATGTTTTTGGTATTTTGTGATGGATCAGTAGATAACTAATACAGTGTTTGTATGAATGAATGTTCTCTCAAGCAGTCTACACTAGAATTCCCATAACTCCCTATTGTTGTCAACACTTGGAATTGGTCAGAATTGATGGTTTTTCCAATTTGATGGGTAGGCAATGCTGTTTTATTTAGACTTTAATTTGCTTCATGAACTTTAGAGCTCTGTTGTTAGGCACATGCACATTCAGGATTGTTGTGTCTTCTCGATTAATTGGTTCCTTTATCATTCTGAAATGTTTCTGTTTATTCCTTGTTCTAAAATTTACTTTTGCTATTGCAAATGAGAGGATTTCATTATTTTTATGGCTGAATACTACTCCATCATGTACAGGTGCCACATTTTGTTTATGCACTTATCTGTTGATGGACACTTAAGTTGCTTCCAAATCTTGGCTACTGTGAACAGTGCTGCATTAAACATGGGAGTGCAGACATCATTTCAATATACTGATTTCCTTTCTTTTGGGTACATACCTAGCAGTGGGATTGCTGGATCATATGGTAGTTCTTTTTTTTTAGTTTTATCAGGCATCTTTAAACTGTTCTCCATAGTGGTGGTACTAATTTACATTCTCACAACGGTGTACATGGGTTTCTTTTCTCCACATCCTTGCCAGCATCTGTTATTGCCTGTCTTTTGGATAAAAGCCATTTTAACTGGGGTGAGATGATACATCATTGTAGTTTTTTTTTTGTTGTTGTTGTTTTTTTGTTTTTTTGAGATGAAGTCTTGCTCTGTGGCCAGGCTGGAATGCAATGGCATGATCTTGGCTCACTGCAACCTCCACTTCCCGGGTTCAAGCAATTCTCCTCTCTTAGCCTCTGGAGTAGGGCTGGGACTACAGGTGCATGCCACCACACCCGGCTAATTTTTGTATTTTTAGTAGAGATGGTGTTTCACCATATTGGCCAGGCTGGTCTCAAACTCCTGACCTCAGGTGATCCACCCACCTCGGCTTCCCAAAGTGCTGGGATGACAGGCATGAGTCACCATGCCAGGCATCATTGTAGTTTTGATTTGCATTTATCTGATGATCAATGATGTTGAACACCTTTTCATATGCCTGTTTGCCATTTGTATGTCTTCTTTGGAGAAATGTCTCTTCAGATCTTTTGCCCATTTTTTGATCAGATTATTAGATTGTTTCCTATAGCGTTGTTTAAACTCTTTATATATTCTGCTTATTAATCCCTTGTCAGATGGGTAGTTTGCAAATATTTTCTCCCATTCTGTGGGTTTTTCCCTTCACTTTGTTGATTGTTTCCTTGTTGTGCAGAAGCTTTTTAATTTGATGTGATCTCATTTGTCCATTTTTGCTTTGGTTGCTTGTGCTTTCAGGGTATTGCTCAAGAAATTTTTGCTCAGATCAATGTCCTGGAGATTTTCCCCAATGTTTTCTTGTAGTAGTTTCATAGTTTAAGGTCTTAGATTTAAATGTTTAACCAATTTTGATTTGATTTTTGTATATAGTGAGTGACAGGGGTCTAGTTTCATTTTTTTGCATATGGATATTCAGTTTTCCCAGCACCATTTATTGAAGAGACTGTCTTTTCCCCAGTGTATGTTCTTGTCACCTTTGTTAAAAATGAGTTCACTGTAGCTGTGTGGATTTGTTTCTGGGTTTTATATTCCTTTCCCTTGATCTATGTGTCAGTTTTTATGCCAGTAGCATGTTGTTTGGGTGAGTATGGCTCTGTAGTATAATTTGAAGTCAGGTCATATGATTCCTTCAGTTTTGTTCTTTTTGCTTAGGACAGCTTTGGCTGTTATGGATCTTTTGTGGTTCCATGTAAATTTAAGGCTAGGTTTTTCTATTTCTGTGAAGAATGTCATTGGTATTTTGATAAGGACTGCATTGAATCTGTAGATTGCTTTGTGTAGTATGGATGTTTTAACAATATTGATTCTTCCAATTCACAAACATGGAATATTTTTCCATTTTTTGTATCCTCTTCAATTTCTCTCATCAGTATTCTATAGTTTTCATTATAGAGACATTTCACTTCTTTGGTTAAGTTAATTCCTGGGTATATAATTTTATGTGTGGCTATTGTAAATGGGATTATTTTTTTAAATTTCCTTTTCACATTGTTCACTATTGGCATATAGAAATGCTACTAATTTTTGTATGTTGATTTTGTATTCTGCAACTTTAGTGGATTTGTTTATCAGTTCTGGTAGTTTTCTTGTGGAGTCTTTAGGTTTTTCCAAATATAAGACCATATCATTTACAAACAAGGATGATTTGACTTCCTCATTTCCAGTTTGGTTGCCCTTTATATCCTTCTCTTGTCTGACTGCTCCAGCTAGGACTTCTAGTACTGTGTTGAGTAATAGTGGTGACAGTGGACATCCTTGTTGTGTTCTAGATCTTAGAGGAAAGGCTTTCAGTTTTCCCGCATTCAGTATGATACTAGCTGTGGGTCTGTCATATATGGCTTTTATTATGTTGAGTTATGTTCCATTTATCCTTATTTTTTGGATTATCATAAAGAGGTATTGAATTTTCATCAAATGCTTTTTCAGCATCAACTGAAATGATCAAATGGTTCTTATCCTTCATTCTATTGATATGATGTATCACATTGATTGATTTATGTATGTTGAACCATCCTTGTATCCCAGAGATAAATCCCACTTGGTCATGATAAAGGATCTTTCTAATGCATTGTTAAATTCGATTTGCTAGTATTTTGTTGAGGATTTTTGCATCAATATTCATTAGAGATATGGGCCTGTAGTTTTCTTTTTCTGATGTGTCTTTGTCTGGTTTTGGTATTAAGGTAATACTGGCCTCATAGAATAAGTTTGGAAGTATTCCCTCCTCTATTTTTTGGAATAGTTTAAGTAAGATTGATATTATTTCTTTACTCTTTGGTAGAATTCAGCAGTGAAGCCATCAGATCCTGGGGTTGTCTTTACTGGGATACTTTTTGTTATGGCTTTGATGTCATTACTTATTATTGATCTGTGCAGGTTTTGGATTTCTTCCTGATTTAGTCTTGGTAAGTTGTATGTATACAGGAATTTGTCCATTTATTCTAGATTTTTCAATTTATTGGTATATGGTTGCTCATAGTGGCCACTAATGATCCTTTGAATTTCTACAGTATCGGTTGTAATGTCTGCTTTTTCATTATTTACTTGGATCTTGTCTTATTTTTTCTTAGTTAGTCTGGCTAAAGGTTTGTGAATTTCATTTAACTTTTCAAAAAAATCAACTTTTTGTTTGATTAATCTTTTATATTTTTTCATTTCAGTTTCATTTATTTCTGCTCTGATCTTTATTATTTCTTTTCTTCTAATCTTGGGTTTGGTTTGCTCTTGGTTTTTTTATTCTTTAAGATGCATCATTAGATTGCTTATTAGAAGTTTTTCCTCTTTTTTGAAGGAGACACTTACAGCTATAAACTTTTCTCTTAGTGTTGTTTTTGCTGTATTCCATAGGTTTTGGTATGTTGTGGTTCCACTATCATTTGTTTCAATACATTTTTCACTTTCCTTCTTAATTTCTTCATTGACTCACTGGCCATTCAGGAGCATGTTTAATTTCCATGCATTTGTGTAGTTTCCAAAATTCCTTTTGTTACTAATTTTTAGTTTTATTCCATTGTGGTCAGAGAAGATGCTTGATATTATTTCAATTTTTCTGAATGTTCTAAGACTCATTTTGTGACCTAACATATGGTCTATTGAGAATGATCCATGTGCTGAGGAAAATAATGTGTATTATGCAGCTCTTGGATAAAATGTTCTGTAAATATCTATTAGATCCATTTGGTCTGTAGTGCAAATTAAGTCTGATGTTTATTTGTTGATTTTCTGTCTGGATAATCTGTCCAATGCTGAGAGTGGGGTGTTGAAGTCTCCAGCTATTATTGTATTGGGCTTCTCTCTCTCTTTAGCTCATATTATACTTCCTTTATATATCTGATGTTCCTGTGTTAGGTGCATATATATTTAAAATGGTTAAATCCTCTTCCTAAATTGATCCCTTTATCATACTGGTGTCTCAGTATGTCTCATGCTTCGCCAGGCCACTGTCTCTGGGTCTGGTTCAGCACCAGGCCTCACCTAAGAGTTGCAGTCCTTATGGCATAGACTGCCTTTCAAGTTTACTTGGAGGCACAGAGTAGTGTAGCCCTCAGTAGTGAGGTTTGCAGGGACTCATGTTTGGACTGCTGGGGTAGGCAATTCCCCTCTGGCTAGGGCTGGTTTAAATGCTCCTTCTGTGGGTGGGTGTCAGCTGTGTTTGGTCTGGTTTTCCTTTCTGTTCTAACAGAATAGTCCCAAGTTCAGTGCCTCACAATTGTTATGTTCTTCCTCCCCAAGGGCCCAGAGAGGCTCTCTGTGCCAAGCCACTGCCAGGGGTGGAGGAGGAGTGGTGTTGGCAATTCAGGACTGTTTTTTCTCTCTTCAGTGTCTATCTCAGTGATATGAAGTTAAAACCAGGTACTATGAGTGCTCACCTGATTTTTGGTCCTTAGGAAGGTGTTTTTTTCTGTGTAGATAGTTGTTAAATTGGTGTCCTTGCAGGGGTGATGATTGGTGGAGCTTTCTATTCTGCTCTCTTGCTCTGCCCCTCCATCTCTGCTATTGATGTCTAATTTAATTTTCTTTTGGTCGGAGAACATGCTTTTTATTGTTTGAACCCTTTATAATTTATTGAGATTTGTTTTATGCCCCAGAATATGTCCTATCTTGGTAAATATTCTATGTGCACTTGAAAATAATATTTTTATGATGTTGGTTGAAGTGCTATATAAATGTCAATAAGATCAAGTTGGTTAATGGTGTTTTTCAAGTCTTCTATATCATTACTGATTTTCTGTCTACTTGTATCAATTATTAAGAGACTGATGTTGAAATCTTTGTGATATGGTTTGGATCTGTGTTCCCACCAAATCTTATGTCGAATTGTAATCACCAGTGTTGGAGGTGGGGCCTGGTGGAAGGTGATTGGATCATGGGGGGCAGTTTCTCATGAACAGTTTAGTACTATCTTGATGCTGTTCTTGGAATAGTGAGTGAATTCTCATGACGTCTGATTGTTTAAAGGTGTGTAGTACCTACCCCCAACCTTTCTATTTCTCCTTCTCCTGCCATGTGAGACATTTGTTCCCCTTTGCCTTCTGCTGTAACTGGAAGCTTCCTGAGGCCTCTCCAGAAGCAGAAGCTGCTATGCTTCCTGCACAGCCTGCAGAACCATGAGTCAATTGAAGCCCTTTTTTAAAAAATAAATTACCCAGTCTTAGGTACATCTTTTTTTTTTTTTTCTGTTTTTTTTGAGATGGAGTCTTATTCTGTCATCTAGGCTGGAGTGCAGTGGCATGATCTCAGCGCACTGCAACCTCTGCCTCCTGGGTTCAAGTGATTCTTGTGCTTCAGCCTCCTGAGTAGCTGGGATTACAGGCACGTGCCACCACACCCAGCTAATTTTTGCATTTTATTTTTTTTAGTAGAGATGGAGTTTGGCCATGTTGCCCAGGCTGGTCTTGAACTTGTGGCCTCAAGTTATCTGCCTGCCTCGGTCTCCCAAAGTGCTGGGATTACAGGTGTGAGCCACTGCGCCCAGCCTTCAGGTATTTCTTTATAGCAGTGCAAGAATGGACTAATACACTTTTACTAAAATTTTTTAAATTTTTCCTTGTCATTTTATAAGTTTTCACCTCATGTATTTTGAAGCTTTGTTTTTACTTAAGACCCCTATAACTATGTTATCACCTTCACTCTGTAATCTTTGTTTCTCTGAAGCTTGTTTGTTCAATTCTGATGTAGGCAAGTTAGTTTTATTTTTATTGGTGTTAGCATAATATGTCTTTTTCTATGATTTTACTTTTGAAACTGTTTGTGACTTTACATTGAATTTGAATGTCTATTGATAGGTTATAATTGGGTTTTTCTTTTTCAATCTAATCTGACCAGCTTTGTCTCTCATTTATATTTAATATAGTTATCTATTTTGGATTTAAATCTACCATCTTGATATTTGTCTCGTATCCTCTTTGTTTCTTTTTTCTGTCTTTCCCTCTCTTCTTTTGAAAACATTATTTTCTATAATTTCATTTCACTCCACTGTTGGTTTAATCTCATGTTTTTTTTTTCTGTAGTTGCTCTAGAATTTACAATTTAATCCTTAATTTAAAACAATCTTCCAATATTATCATACTTCTTATAAAAACCTTACAATATTTTTGTCTACCTCCTTTTATCCCTTGTGCTATTGTTGACATATATTTTGTTTCTGTTTACATAAATCCCACATGCACTGGCATTATTTTTGCTTTAAACAAATATCTTTAAATATGCTAAATGTAAAAAATGGCTGTTTTACTTACCCACGTATTTCCCGTTTTTATGGTTCATTAATCTCTAGTGTATATTCAGATTCTCAGCTTGCCATCATATGTCATTTTCCTTCTGCCTAAAGAACTTACTTTTATATTTCTTGAGGTACATATCTTCCAGAGATAAGTTGTCCTAGAATTTTTTGTCTGATTTTATTTAATCTTTATTTTTGGATGACATTTTTGTTGGCCAAACAATTACACACTGGCAGAGTATTTCTTTTAATACTTTAAAGATGTTGCTACACTGTCTTCTTACTTGCATAGATTCTGGTGATAGGTCTGTTGTGATTCTTATCTTTGATCTTTTGAATGTAATATGTCTTGTTTTCCTAGAGCCGCTTTAAAAATTTTCTCTTAATCACTGGTTAGCATGGTTGTCTTCAGATTTATTCTGTATAGCATTTGTTGAACTTCTTGGATTTCTGGTTATATATTTATTACCAAATTTGTGTTATGCCATCCTTACATCACTATAAAGAAATACCTAAGACTCGGTAATTTATAAAGAAAAGAAGTTTATTTGGCTCACAGTCCTGCATGCTGTAAAGGAAGCATTGCACCAGCATCTGCAGGGCTTCTGGGGAGGCCTAAGGAAGCTTACAATTATGGTGGAAAGCAAAAGGTAAACAGGCACATCACATGGCAAGAGCAGGAGCAAGAGCGAGTGGGGGAGGAAAGGTGCCACAAACTTAAACAACCAGATCTCATGAGTACTCACTCACTCACAGTACTGTGAGGATGGCACCAAGCCATGAGGGATCTGCCCCATGATCACCTCCCAGCAGGCCTCACTTCCGACACTGGGGATTACAATTTAACATGAGATTTGGAGGGGACATCCAAACTATATCACCAAATCTGGAAAAAATCAACCATTATTTCTTGAACTTTTTCCCTTATCTCTTTCTTCCTCACTTTGATTCCAATTAAGTGTATATTAAACCCACTGATATTGTCCCACAAGCCACTATTGCTATTAACTTTTTAAAAGTTCTTTCCTATGTGTCTTATTTTATATAATTTCTCTTGCTATATCTTCTGGTTCACTGGCATTTTCTTCTAATTGTCTAATCTGCTGTTAATTTGATCCAGTATATTCTTCATTTCAGATATTGTAATATTTATCTCCAGAAGTTACATTTGGATTATTTCTTATATCTTACATTTGTCTCCTTATCATGCTCATGTTTTTCTCTACATTCTGAAATGTATAGAACATGTTTATTATAGTTGTTTGAATGCCTTTGTCTGGTTGCTTATTATTTCTTTCATTTAGGGTGTGTTTCTATTGAGTGAATTCTTTTACCTGATTATGAGTTGTGTTTTTCTGCTTTTTACATGCCTGGTAATATTTGATTGGCTACTGAAAATTGCTGGATTTTGTTGTATTCTTCTAAATGGAGTCATATTTTGTACGGTGAACAACTAAGTTACTTGAAGTTAGTTGGATCCTTTAGAACTTATTTTGATAGATGTTCTATAAACTGTCCAGAAGGATAGCCACTACTCACATGTGTCTTGTGAACACTTTTTACTTAGCTAGTACAACTGAGTAACTAAAGTTTGAATTTCATTTAATTTAAAACAGCCATATTTGGCTAGTGGCTACCTTATAGGACACTGCGAATTTCAAGCTTGCTTTCAAGCTTTCTAAAAGGTAGAGCCAGTGAGCCTTTATTCTAAGACTTATTTAGCTTCACTCCAAAGTGGTACCCTTCTGAAGATTCTACCCAATGACCTGTGTCTTGTGAGGTATTTCCACCCTGATGGGTAGGACGTGAACTATTCTCAGCTTTGTATGAGCCCTGGGGATTATTCTGCATATGCATTACTGGTACTTCATTTCCTAGCAGTTTCTTCTCACATATATGTATATCACTACTAAGCCCAAGACTTGAGGAGACCTCTCTGCACACTTCCAAAGCTTTCCTTCTGTGATGCTTCCTTCATCCCAGTATTCTGCCCTGCAGATTCTGGCTTTTTGGGTTTCTTTAAACTCTGATCTCTGTGGCTACAAAGACAAACCACCAGGCTCTTGCTGGGTTTCCCCTCACTGCATCGCAGCCTGAAAATTTCCTTCAGATAATAAGCTGGTAAAATCCTGGGACTCACCTTGTGCTTGTGCCCTCTCTTCAGGATTCCAGTCCTATGCTGCCTATTGCCCAATATCTAAAAATTGTTTAGTTTTTTCACGCAGAAGGAAGGGAAGACAGAAGAGACATGCCTTCATGATGTATAGTTCAGTTAGTTTTGGTGGTTAGTTTTAGTGACTGGTAAATTCAGCTAAGAGCTTATTCATGGAGCATGATAAAATTATTCATATCCTTTTGATACAAAATTCCCACTAAAAGTTGAAAAGGCTTTTGGTGTAAATCAGAATGACCCAATTTTATGGGTCTACTGATGATGATACCTTGAAAGGACACATCTCACCTGGGTTGCTGGAGTCCCTGCCTAAGTGGCAGAGAGGAAAGTCTCATACCTAGTAAATCCTCTCTACAGCCATCAACACAGGGCTCAGGTTTACTTAGAAAAACCCTTGCCCTTAGCTTCTTAGTCCATTTTGTGCTGCTATAACAAAATACCACAGACTTGTTAATTTGTAAACAATAGAGTTTATTTGGCTCATAGTTCTGGAGGCTAGGGATCAAGGGGCTGCATCTGCTGAGGGCCTTCTTGCAGCATCATAGCATGGCAGAAGGCATCACCCGGCTCAGGGGGCATGTGTGTGATAGAGGAAAGGGGGCCACACTCATCCTTTTATCAGGAACCCACTCCTGAGGTAACAGTATTAATCCATTCATGAGGGTAGAGCCCTCATGACCTAATCACTTCCTAAATGTCCCACCTTTCAACATAGTTGCATTGGGCAATAAGTTGCCAACACATGGACTTTGGGGGCCATAATCAAACCATAGGCTTTAGCATCTTCTGCCAACAGCCTGGAGGACTGAGACTAGATTCTAATATGATGTGGGCATTTTTTGGAGGGAATTTCTTCCTACCTTCTCTTTGCTTCTGGTGGCTTCTGCCCCACCCCTGACCCTTGCAGAGTGTGGGAGCTGGGTGGGCCATCCCTGTCAGCGATGACAATATGCTGTAGGAACACAGAATGGTCTGGGTTCCTTCAACAAATTCATTTAGCTGGGTCAGCTGGTTTAAAGTTTTTGGAGCCTCAAGAACATGCTCAAAGGAAGCTGTTGGAATTTTCTGGGACATTAAAAAACTCTTAGTGGCTAATTTGACTTCCTAAGAGCCACCCGATTTGACCTGTAAAGCCACCTGTTTCAAAAACTCATAGAAAAATTGATTGAGATATGAACATGCAAAGCATCCTTTAGATGCTCTAGAAGTTTTGAAAGCTCCTCTGTGCTTCATAATGTTCAAATTCTACCCACAGATTTAAACATGGATGTGTGGATGTTTTGGGTAGTGATGTTATTTATCTTTTGGAGCCATTTTTTCCTGTGATAATATTTATTTCTCCATCTATGAAACTAAAATTAGACAGATTCATTGGATTGAGTGAGAAGAGAAATAAAATAACTAATTAATTTACCCTCTTGGTCCTGAAGAATAGCACCCCTGTGTTTTCTTAGGTGACTTAAAAGTTAAAAGCACATCTGTACTAACTTGGCCTTCCCACTTGGTAAACAAACACAATGAAGACTGTAGTCTGAAGCTGAATTATCCCTGTGGTAATAAACACAGAATTCAGGCATATCCACCACTTTCACTTAATACAATTTGCCTAATGTCCTCATCATTTCATCATAACAAAACCAAATAATACTTCAGTTCTAATTTGAGCCTTGGATGTTGTTGTGAGTGCTGGGCCAGACTTTTGGCCTCCTTTTCTTGGCAGGCATGACATTTCTCATCAAAGAACATTAGTTAGATTAAGTACTTATGTAGGGGTTACGTTGCAGGACGCCTGTTCTTGGATACCTGAGATCCCGTCTGTGGGGTTCAGTCTAGAAACCACATGGGGGTTTGGGGGAAAGCACTCACTGTGACTTGGAATTGGAGCTCATCTACATGGTGTCCAATAGCTAGTTGGGAAAAGTGAAGAAACACAATCAACATGGCATTTGTTGCTCTTCCAAAAAATTCTTTTTACTGGCTTCAAACCAACAATTTAAAATAAGAAAATAAAAACTCAACATAAGAGTTGAAAGATGTTTACTAGTTGCCTACCTTGTACCTGGCACTGTGTTAGCCTCTGGGGATACAACATGATGTGGACAGGCAAAATTTCTCCCTCCAAAACTGACCATTGCCTGAGTTAGGAAGACAAACAGTTAAATAGGCAATGACAATATGTCCAATGATGGGAGAAGTACATAGTGCTGGTGGACTAAGAAAGTGAGGTGAGTGGTTAGGAGTTAGGGCATCAGGGACAGCCTCCTAGAGGGACACGGCATCTAATTAGGGTACTTTATGGTACATAATAGATATACAAGAGAAGGCTATCTGTTTTGGGTCTCTAGAAATTAGAAAAGACTGCAAGGTTAAATTCTGGAGGAATTAGACAAGAGAAGGTTATAAGGTCGGGATCTATAAGAATTAGGTCAGAGAGGGCTGTAAGATTAGGATCTGTAGAAATAAGACATTAAAGACTGTAAAGTTAGGATGTGTAGAAATTAGACAAAAGGAAGCTGTAGGGTTAGGATCCACAGGAGGTAGAAAAGAGAGGGCTATAAAGTTAGGATCCTTAGGAAGTAAATAAGAGAAAGTTGTAAGATTAGGATCCATAGAATTTAGAAAAAAGAAGGCTGTAGATTAGAATCCACAGGGAACAGACAAGAGAAGGTTGTATGTTAGAACCTACAAGAAGTGAACAAAAGAAGGCTGTAAGTCATGACCCACAGGAAGTAGTCAAGAGAAGGTTGTAGGTCAGGATCCACAGGAAGTAGTCAAGAGAAGGCTGTAGGTCAGGACCTACAGGAAGTAGTCAAGAGAAGGTTGTAGGTGAGGACCCACAGGAAGTAGTCAAGAGAAGGCTGTATGTAGGTCAGGACCCAAGGGAAATAGTCAAGAGCAGGCTCTATGTAGGTCAGGAACCACAGGAAGTAGTCAAGAGAATGCTGTAGGTCAGGACCCACAGGAAGTAGTCAAGAGAAGGTTTTAGGTCAGGACCCACAGGAAGTGGACAAGAGGGGGCTGCAGGTCAGGATCCACAGGAAGCAGACAAGAGAAGGCTGTAGGTCAGGACCCACAGGAAGTAGTCAAGAGAAGTCTGTAGATCAGGACCCACAGGGAGTGGACAAGAGAAGGCTGGAAGAAGGTGAGGTTTCAGGGATTGTGTGAGGGTAGAGAGGGAAGGGAGACTGGGAGAAAGCGAGGGCTCTGGTTATCTGTTGCTGTGTCATAAAGCACTCCAAAACCTAGTGGCTTAAAATAACAACAGTCTTCATTGCTTTTCACAGCTTTGTGAGTCAGGAACCTGGTCTCTGTCAGCCCATGGATGGAGCTGAAACAGTATGGATGAGCATGCCAAACTGGCTGGCCACCTCTCCTTCTGATATGCTTTGAATATATGTCCCCATCCAAATCTCATGTTGAATTGTAATCCTCAGTGTTGGAGGTGGGGCCTGGTGGGAAGTGTTTGGGTCATGGGGGCAGATCCCTTGTGGCTTGGTGTTGTCTTCATGACAATGAGGTCTTGTGAGATCTGGTCACTTAAATGTGTGTGGCATCTCCCCCTCCACTCTCTCTCTTGCTTCTGCCTTTGCCATGTGATGTGCCTGCCCCTGCTTTGCCTTCTGCCATGATTGGAAGCTTCCTTAGATCCCCCACCCCACTGTCCAGAAGCAGATACCACTATGCTTCCTGTACAGCCTGCAGAACTGTGAGCCAATTAAACCTCTTTTCTTTATAAATGACCCAGCCCCAGGTATTTCTTTATAGCAATGATCACACCTGTAATCCCAGCAATTTGGGAGGGTGAAGCGGGTGGATCACTTGAGATCAGGAGTTTGAGACCAGCTTGGCCAGCATGGTGAAACCCTGTCTCTACTAAAAATACAAAACTTACCTGGCCATCGTGGCCCCTGCCTGTAGTCCCAGCTACTCAGGAGGCTGAGGCAGGAGAATCGCTTGAACCCAGGAGGTGGAGGTTGCAATAAGCCAAGATTGTGCCACTGCACTCCAGTCTGGGCAAAGAATGAGACTCCTTCTCAAAACAAAAACAAAAACAACAGCAGAAAACCAAAAAACCAAAAAACACACACATAAAACCAGCCTAGTATACCCTCTCATACATATGGTCCCAGGGCTCCTCCAGACCATCTCTCCATATGGGCTGATGTGACTTTCCTTATGGTGGAGTGACCTAGGATACACAGACTGCCTCTGTGACCACTGGGACTTCAGGAGTGTGTATCCCAGGGGACCAGCAGAAGTGGCTTGGTGTTTTCCCACCTTTGACGGAGGGGGTCAAAGTTTCTCACCTTCTGAGGCAGGGGGAGTTTAACACAGCCACAGAAGAAAGGGCATGTGGAAAGAAAGGGCATGGAAATGGTCTGTTTGGTCATCTTGGAGAAGCTCCGGGAAGCCGAAGTGTAAAGAAGCTGTAGGGACAGGCAGGCGATGAGGCTGGAGAGGATGGAGACTCCAATGCATGATGACCTTGCACGCTGTGCCCTGGAGCCCAGCTCTATCCTGAGGTGAGCAGGAACATTTTGGCATTTCCTGGATCAGGAAGGTGCATTAATCAGGACCTCAGGCTACCCTGTGAGAGCAGTTGGGAAGGAGGTCATAATAGAAGTGGGAGCAGTGAAGAGATGCCAGCAACAGTCCTGTGAGGGATGATGGTGGGTGCAGATGGATGATGGACTGATAAGTACCTGGAGGTATAATTGACAGGTTTGGGGCCTAACTGAATTGGGGGCAAGAGATTGGGAGCAGGGGGAATGGCAACCAGGACTATGGCTTGGATCACCAGGCAGTGTACAATTTCTCTACACCCTCGTCAACACTTGCTATTTTCCATTTTCTTTTTGATAGTAGGCATCCATTGGGTATGAGGTGGTATCTTATTGTGGTTTTGATTTACATTTCCCTAATGATTAGTGGTGTGGAGCATTGGTCAAAAGGTTTCAATCAACAGGTATCCGCCTTTTGGGAAACCAGCACATTGGACAGTGGAGATGTGGTAACTGTGTGTGGGTCAGAACAGATGGGGGCGCCCACTGAGATCAACTTGCCCTGTGCATGGAGATGTAGAAACTGTGTGTGAGTCAGGACAGATGGGGGGCAGGGGCACTGTGATCACCTTGCTCTGTGCAGGGGTCACTCGTCACACAAGTACATGAGGACTACAAGTGCAAGAAAGCAGCAACGAGGTCTCCACTTCTGTCAGCACTGGCTGGCAGTCTCTGCTAGAAGCCAACTGTTCGATTAACTATTGACTTGGCCTGCTGACTCTTTCAGGCTACATCAGTGAGGAGGAATGGGCTGGTGAAAGCACGGGAATGCTGAAGGAGACTGACGACATATATGGCCTTTGTAAATGGGGAAGAGGACCACGTGAGCCAAAGGTTTCCAAATTCAGAGGAAAATAGAAGAATGATCACGAATGACAGGAAGGCAGGTGCTGACAACGTTCTCATGAAGGGGCCTAAGGGAGGGCTCTAAAGCTCAGGAAGGATGGCCACAAGGGATGGGAGTTGGGGCTGGGATCCAGGAATAGGACTGTTGCCAGACAAGGACCCAGGGAAATGGCATCCATGTGACAGTGCCTGGAGCAAGCTGAGGCTCGAGAAAAATTCTGAGACAGTGCAAAGACTTAAAAACTAAACCACAGTTTGGCAAATGATGAGCACAAGAAGGTTAACTCCCTGTTTGGGGATAGTGGTCAGCGGAGCACCTTCATCCTCATACATCTATGTGCATTGGTCAGAGCCCCAGGCTTCACCCAGTTTAAAGTGTTACCCTAAAGTGTGGTGCCTTGACATGCTGAATACTTTGAACTGAAGAGGCAGCCCCAGAACCAAGATCCCTCTGACCTTCTCTAGACCCTGTCCCACGCCTCTTTGCCTCTCCCAAAGGGCAAGGAGGGGCTTTCTTGACTAAGGGAAGTTCCTCCAGAAGGAATGCAATTGTCTTGGACTCCCCTCCCTAGCTTGTCAAACAGAGATGAACTTACAGGAAAGAAGGCTTGGAAAGAAGACTGGAGTGGATACCACACCCTGGACCCAGGGGAACTTTGCTCTAGGCCATTGTCTGTTCTTTGGGCCCATTTATCTTCCCTAAAAAATCATTTACTCTTCCTCAGAATTGCAACCCCCAACTCCCTCTCCTCTACGAAGAGGATATTTAAGTTTCAACCATCTGGTTCTTCTTAGAGTTTCACACTTCGTGCAGCTCCCCTGGGCTTGCATGTTAATAAATTTGTAGGCCTTTTCTCTGGTTAATCTATCTATTGTCAGTTTATCTCAGCAGATTCAATCATGGAACCTTCAGAGGGAAAGTTTGAACTTTCCTTCAAAGGGAAGTCTTTATTTCTAACAATGTCCCTCCTCCCTTCTGTGGAAGAGTAGCCTTCTGATAGAGCTTTGGAGCACACCTGGAGGAGGAGAGGAAGGTGTGGCAGCAGGAAGCAGGCCAGGTGGCTCTGGGCATGGCTGGAGGCTGCACTGGGTGGCCCTCGAGGGCTGTCATGCCTTTCCCCATTCACCGCTTCCACATGGAGAAAGTAGTGCCTCTGAGTTCTTCTTGCCCCAGGTCCTACCTCCACCTAATCTTCCACAGGAGGGTGTCCTCTGAGCAGAACTCTGGGCCTGGCAGCGCCTGGCCAGTATGTGGGGGCCCAGATGTGGAACTTTGCTCTGGAGTGGCATTTGTGAGACTGGTTGAACCAGAACCTCCCAGGAACTTGCACCTCTACAGTGACTCTTTCTCACACTTGGAGAATCTGATGAGGTGAACTGGAAATAGGACTGGGATGAATAAGTGTTAACAAGTGCACAGATGATTCTGAGGCCTAGGCAGGCTGGAACATTCTGCTAGAAGCCAGCAGCTAAGGGAGAAGCACACCCATCCACCTGGTGGAAGGGAAGAGCCCTCCGTTCAGGCGGCTTTGTGAGGTGACACTGAGGAAGCCTAAACAAGACTCTGGTGGTGACAAGCTCGGGCATGTGGCTCCGAGTTTGCTCCACTCACTTTGGACTTCCCATCTGAATGATTTGGAAGACCTGTACAAACAGGTGTGTTCAACTTCATGGTGTATCTGGGCCAAAATGTTTCCTACATGCACAGAGTTCAGGTTTTGCCACAGAGCTCCCCTTTTGTATGCAAATGTTTTCCATCGTGTGCCTATGGTCACCCCTTGTTGAGACCTTGCATCCTTGCCACTTGCATACCGGAGCCCCAAAATTAGCCTGGGGTCCCAAAAGATAGTTAGGTCCCTTCTGATATCTGAATCCATCCTTGTCTTAGGAAAGGGGTCATCAGCTTCCATTGTACATTTCCAGTGGCAGGGAGCTCATCTATCCCTAGCAGTTGACGTAATGTCAAGATGATGCTAGTGGCTGGATGTGGTGGCTCACGCCTGCAATCCCAGCACTTAGGGTGGCCAATGTGGGTGGATCACTTGAGGTCAGGAGTTCGAGACCAGCCTGGCAACATGGCAAAACCTCGTCACTGCTAAAAATACAAAAATTAGCCGGGTGTGGTAGTGCGCACCTGTGATCTCAACTACTCAGGAAGCTGAGGCAGGAGAATTGCTTGAACCCGGGAGGCAGAGGTTGCAGTGAGCTGAGATCGAGCCACTGCACTCCAGCCTGGGCAACAGAGTGAGACTCTGTCACAAATTAAAAAAAAAAAAAAAAGATGATGCTCGTCCTCAGTGATGCCTTTCTCACATTGAGTGTCAATCAGCTCCCTGCAACTCCCCCACCTAGATGTGCTGCTCTCTTCCTTTGCACAAGACATTGCTGTGGAGACATGAAGACATCCAATGCACCTCCCCAAAATTTATCCAGGCTAAGCAGAGGCTGACAGCACTTAGAATTCAATGCACAAATGGATCAACCACCCAGGGAAGCTTGTGAAGACGGAGATAGGGATTCTGGACTTCTCACAAGCCCCTGGTGATGTGGAGGCTGCTGCTCCAGGGACCGCACTTATGAAGTACTGGTTGAGTATTAAAGAGTCCACCTAGAAGTAAGAGGGGCCCAAGCCCCTGGCATGGCCCCTCACTTAATGGCTCTGTGACTGTGGGCAGTTACATCCCATCCTGGCACCTTCGTTTCCTTTACAGTAAAATGAGGCTAATAAGGGCCTCTCTCATGGGTTTGCTGGGAGGACCGAGTCCAGGCTCAAGCTCCCCACTCATGGGCCAGCGCATGGTACATGCTTGACAATGTGAGCCCTTGGTCATGTTTAGCTGAACAACCCGGGACCTTCAACTGTTTCCTGGAGGTGCTCCACCTCCATGTCCTCTCCCCAGGAGACATTTAGAGGGGTCATACTCATAGAAAAGGGCCAGGGTACTACACAGAAGATGCAGACAACATCTGTAATTTCCACAAACAACATGTTCTCGTAAATCTCACCACTGTCCTGCTAAACACAATGGCAGAAATAGTGGTTTTGCTGGGCAACCCCTGTGAGTGAAATATCAGTTCAGAAGCTGAAGGACATATCAACCAAGGTCTATCCTGTGAGGCTACACTGGTTCAGCTTTTGTGCTGATTAGAAATGCTGATGAACAATTAGCTAAATTAATACACTTTGATATGGCAAGACAAATCTATTAGTATTTAATCAATGTCATCTTTGATAGATTAAAGCTGGGGAAATTCTGAACTTTTTCATAAATTAATGGACAGCTTTGTGTTTCTTGACTTGGCTCAGGTGCCAACCCCTGAAGCCAGAGCAAGTTAGGTGTTCCTCAGAGCAACCTATTACATTACGTAACATGTGGGATTGTAATTGTCTTTCTTCTCTGTTAGATTTTAACTCCTTGAGTGCAGAGACCAGATCTTATTGTCATGGTACCATCAGCGCCCCTCAAAGTGCCTGGCACAGTGCAAATGTTTGTAAAAGGGAGGGAGGAAAGAAGAAAGGAAGAGAGAGAAGGAGAGAGGGAGGGAAACAAGGAAGGGAGAAAGAGAAGGAGGAAGTGAGGAAGGAAGGAGGCATACATGACCTCCCTCAGGAGCAAATGGAAAGAGGAAAACGTCACTGGCTAGTGAGTTGGGCTTCACTGGATGGAGACTCTCTGCTTGTGTTCCCTGGAGGCATTATCTGCTTCAGGAACACAGGCCTATTGCTGTAAGGGAGTGAGGCGTCTTCTAGCTGACTTGCTGGGAGCAAGTCTTTATGTGTTCAGTTCTACCCACAGCCCTGCCAATATTGGTTCTAAGGAAGAAGACTGCTTCCCCAAAATAAGTTCCCCAAAGTAATATTTTCTCCTGTGGGGACATAGTTACTATAACCGTGGTCCTTATTGAACAGAGGGACTCTTCCTTTGTTAGACAATTCTTTTCCTCGGGCCCTGAGAATTGCAAAATGAGATATTCCTTCTCATGTTTTAGTGAGATGAAAACAAAGTGGAGAGGGTGCTTGAGGTGATTTGGAGGCAGGCCAAAATGCAACTTTGTTCCTGTTGCTTGTACCCAGTGAGTGACTCATGGGAACCAGATTTTGGGATAGTGATCTGCCTGCACTCCTGGCTGGTTGCCTGGCTGGCAACAGGTGTGGCCAAATTGAATGGCATTGGGTGGGGGGAAAGGAGGGGGCATTGTGTGGTATTTTCACAGTGAAAATCAAGTGTGGCTGCACTTGTTGGGAAAACAAAAAGGTATAAAATCATGAATCCAAATCAAAGCCCCTGTATTCGTGTGAGTCTTGGACTTGGTTTACTGAACGCCTCCCCATCCTCCCAGTGTGGAAATGGCGCCTTTGCCAACAGGACAAGGACAATGCATCTTGCATGGTCCCCTGGGCCCTGGGCGGCATAGTCCTGGCAGCTGCTGAGGTTTCTAAACAAAGAGGGAGGCATGTTTTGCCCCTGTGTTTCCAGTAGAACAAGAATTAAGAGGCTTCTGTAGAAGCCGTGGCGTGGAAACCTATCAGTACCCTGGGTGCTGGTTTCCTTCCTAGCCGGCTGCCTGCAAGAGGGCACCTGCTCTGAAGATCGAGCGAGGACCCCTCCCCAACCATGGAAATATAGGAAAATCTTGGCTTCCCTCAAGGGAAATTCCAGGCACCTAGCTAGCCCTGAGAAGCCAATGAGCAACTTGATAAGCAGGAAGGTAATAGTAACCTAAAACAACAGCTAAGGAAGCCAGAGTCCTGGGATGTTTGGTTCCCTCTGGAAATTAAAGAGAACATCTGAACTTCTGACTACAAGTTGTTTTTCAGAAACCCAGACCTCCACCAAATGGATCCACTAGCACAGAGACCTCAGAGAAGAGGGAGCTGAGGATTGAACTCTGAGCACGGCTCTTTGTTCTGAATTTCTTCCTGGGGGGCCTGGGGGAAGTCCCACCCACAAGCCAGAGCTCACATTCCTTTCTGCTAACCCAAATTTTAAAACAAAGCTTCTCTTCCTTAACCAATTGCAATTCAGAAAATGTTTGACTCCACCCTATGACCCGTAAGTCCCTGGTTCAAGATATCCTGCCTTTTTAGGCCAAACCAATGTGTACCCTCCATGTGTTGATTTACAATTTCATCTGTAACTTCGGCTCTCCTGAACATTTCCCTTGCCATTAAAAATCCATGCTTGCAAGCCACGGGGAGGTCGGGTTTTAAGCGTGAGCTGCCTGATTCTCCTTGCTTGGTGCCCTGCAAATAAACACCCTCCTTTCTCCCACTGCAAACCTCAGTGTGGATTTTGGCTATACTGTGCTGGGCCAGTGGACCCGTTTCATTAGGTAAAACTCTCAAACTCCTCAGTTAATCCCGACACTTCCCTCCAAATCCCCAAAGGTCAGGAACTGACGAGGGGTGAGGGTGTGAACACACTTTCTTTTTGAGTGGAGGGCACAGGTACTGGTCACTAAATTGGGGCAGTCAGGACCCACTGGAGGGCCTGGCCCTGCGAAGGCATGGACAGGTGTTGAAGGGACAACGTGGGACGCCAGACTGTGGTAGACGGGGAGGTGGCTCTGTCAGCCCTGACCCCCACTGCCCAGAGAAGGAAGACAGGAGTCCAGGGACAGAACCGTATCTGCAAACTTGTTTCACTTTTTAAAAAGTGGGCCTTTTCTTGATCAGAAAACAGCTTTCAGAGGCAAGTTTCTCCCTGTGAAGGAAACCCATTCTATGCAAATGATCATTTCTGCAAAATTGCCCTGGGCTGGTCATTAGCCAGTCTGCCTGAGTTGACCTGAATGCCTGCTGAGTCTGAGCCGGGGGCCTCAGGGGTTTGCTCATCAAGAAGCCTACAAGTGAGTGGGTGGGTGTGGGTGCAGAGGGACCCTTGGGACCAGGTGGTGCCCTTGCCACACCCACCTGGTTGGCAGGGCCAGGAAGAGCAGGGCGGGCCAGGAGAGGGAGGAAGGGAGGGAGGGAGAAGGGCTGGAGTGCACCTGGGAACTGGCACGGAGGGGACCGGGCCAAGCGAGCAGCGCCCCTCCATCAGAGGAGAGCCAGGGAGCCCTTTGGGTGAGGTCGTCTTGGGATCCCTACTGCCTTCTGTACTTTACGGATCTAAAAAGGATAAGTATGTGTTGACGATCGTGTGAGAGTGTGTGTGTGTGTGTGTGTGTGTGTTGCTTGTTCTGGGGGAGGGGGAAGTAAGCTCCTCTGGGTTCATCTGGGGGTGGGGGACAGCCTGCAGTAACTCAAGAAATGCCTTCTGTGGCAAAGTCCTCTAGGTCGTCAGTGGAGATGATGCCCAGGCCTGGAGCTTCTGCACCCTCCTCTCCTGGGCTCTGGGGAGGACCATGAGGGCGCTGGCCTGCAGAGTGCGGGGTGCAGTCACCGTGAGGCCCTGGGTCCAGCTGTAGTCCAGACTCGTGGGCACTCTGGGGTCTGGCGCGGGCCGCGGAGGCACGAGGGCCCTGCCTGAGGAAGGTGGGTGCGGAGAGCTGAGAGGAGCAGCGCAGCGGCATCAAGGCCGTCACGGGCACTGGCTGGAAGCCGGGGTACAGCACACAGGGAGCGGCCAGGGCGTCCGGTGGGGGCGGCTCTGGGGAGGCCCCCTCGGAGGACGGGATGGAGACCTTGACATACTTGCCCGTCTCTGGGTCATAGAAGGTCTTGATTTTCACCTGGAGTGGCAAGTCGAAGACAAAGTACTCTCCGGACTGCGGATCCTGGAGGACTTTCTGGGTGGCGGGGTATGCGGGCAGGGGTGTGAGGGACTGGGGGCCCCCGGGCCGCCTCCTGACGGGCTCCGAGAAGCCGGACACGGAGTGGCGGTGCACGGGAGGGGGCAGGGAACGGACCATGGGGAAACTGTGTCGGAGCCTTTCTCTGGGGCACAGTGGCCTTTGCTGTGTCTGCTCCAAGTCCTCCGGGCAGGGCTTTCCCTCCTGTGACTCGCCATGCTTCTCCTGAGCCTGATCGGTCTTCCTCCTCTTACTTGCCAGCTTCTTCGCCCGCCGCAGGGCTTTCTCTGTTTTGGGTGGGACTGCAGGTGGCTTGCTTGCTGTCCTCTCTAGCTGTGCAGGAAGCTCAAGTCTCCCAGGGGTGCCTGCTGGGCTGGTGGCCACATCCAGCAATGAACCTCTTGGAGACAGGGTCCGGAGGTCCTCTGCCGACAGCTCGAGTAGGGGGTCAGAGCCGCCCTCCCACACGAGGGCGTGGGTCAGGTCCTCCCTCCGGGTGACCCTGGCAGGACTGGAGCTGGCCCAGGGGCTGGCTTGTGGAGGCTCCTCGGGCAGCAGCTCTGGTCCTCCGGGGGCCTGGGAAGCCTCCCAAATGTTGCTGGCAGCAGGGGAGCAGGCACTACTCTCGCCCGGGGAGCTGGGGTTGGGGGAATTCGCCGTCTCACTGGGGACCAGTCTTCTGCCAGGGGGCCCTGCTCTGGGTGTGGACAAAAAGTGACTCTTGAAACCTGGTGTCTGCTCTTCCCAACAGGTTTCGGGCTGCCATGGGGGTGGCTGGTCTTCTATGTGGCCCTCGGGTAAAGCAATGGTGGGGATGTGCCATGGGGCCTCCAGCTTCCCTGGGTCTGCAGAACCGCTCTTGCAATTGCTTGCCACGAGGCCATGTGCAGCATCTGGTGGTGGCTTCACCCTGTCCCCCTCTCCTACCAGAGGCATAGATAGGAAATTCCCCTTTGGGGCTGGCTGAGAGGGCTCTATCCTGGCCATGCTCGACCCCTGCCCAGGGTCCTCCATGACCTCGTTGGCCATGCACTTCACACGTGTGCCCCGTGTGTTAGTGGGTGTCGATGTACCAAGAATGTCCTGGTTTGTGGGGGCACAAAAACCAGGATCCTCACCCCATTCTGGCCTTGGCAATTCCTCCTCTTTGTGGCTACTGCTGAGGGAGTCCTCCAAGGACATGGTCCTCAGGAGAGGCAGCATGATAGGTTTAATTATCGGGGTGGCTCTGAGGGTGTTGTCTTTAATTGTAAACAGCATGTGCCTCTTTGAAGCAGAAGATAGTGAGGGAGTAAGGTCTTTGGCCTGTGAAAAGGTCGTACTCTTATTTTCCCCAATCCGAGAGCCTCTGAAATTAGCTTCCTCTGCCGATGCCTTCCTGGTTCTTCCTCCAGACACACTTTCCCCTTCTCTTTGCAATGCTTCCCCCTGGCTGTGGTCTTCCAGGCATGCATGCCCATTGCTTAAGGCACAGTAGTGCAACTCATCCTTCCCCATCACATTCTGCTTCTCATCCTTCTGACTGTCACCTGCACTCACGTCCTTCCTCCTGTCTTCCCGCTGGTTTTCAGTAAACCACATCTTCTGCTGATCATCAAATGAGGCAAAGGATTGATCTGAAGAGCTGGTGCTGAATTTGGCCTTACCTTTGAGGCTTGGCATAAAATCGGATTGGCTGTCACTGTAAAACACATCTTCCTCCTCAGGAGAGAGGGGCCCTGGGGAGAATTTCTGGTTCAAATGTGTGTTCTGAAGTCCTGCCTCCCTCTCAGGTTCTGTCTCTTGGGACACAGATCTGGAGAGTCCATTCTCTAGCTGGTGGGTCTTCATTTTCTCTGTAGCTTCTCCAGGCTCAAGATCCCTATTGCAAAGCCTCAGGGAGAGATGTTTCCTGGGGCGGTGTTCCCTGGAGTCTGGACACCAGCCGGATCCAGTGGGACCCATCTCCAACTCTCCTTCCACCTCCTTGTTCTCATAACTGCTTCTCTCAGCAGCCTCCCCATTGACATAGAAGGGGGCTTTGGTGATAGTCGGAGCTGTGTTAAGAGTTAGATAGCTGTCTGCAGAGGGCTCACTGGGGTCAGCTGTAGGGTCCTTCTGGGGATTGATATGTGATGCAGTGGGGTCATCAGCGGGTCTCTCCTTAGAAAGCTCATTTGGAGGGCTTTCCTCAAGCCCATTGGGGAGGATGACACCGTTGCTCACAGGTTCTTGCTTTCCATCAACCTTACCTCTAGTTTTCTCATCAAGCCCTTTCAAGAGAGGTGAGGAACTGTATGTGCTCTTAACACGCTTCCGCACGTCCTTGAGGTTGAACAGCAGGCTAGGGGCTTTGGACTTGTAGCTGTCTCGAGACTGACATTCACTGGGCTCCTTCTCTTGGTATCCATTTAGCTGTCCTGGGGGTGATGGGGTTTGCTCTGCCGGCTGGCTCTCTGCTGAATCCAGGGCATTTTTGCTGGGTATGATGGGGGTCAGGAGCTTACTGATGTTAAAGGGGGGATCATAATGTTCATTGGGTTCCACAGGCAGGTCAAGAGCATCATTTTCTGGAAACTGTCCCTGGGGGTTGTGTTTTGTATACAAAGGTGGGCCTCTCCTGTTGGTCTGTGTCTTTTCTTCTGAAGTATCTTGTAGACCTTCTTTCCCTTTTTTGCCAGTCTTTGGCTTCCTCCATGGGGGCTGGGCTGGTTTCTCTTGAGAATCAGGCTGTGAGCTGGGAGCTTTTCCTTCCACAGCAAATACCTGGGCTCCTGGATCCCTGCACCCCCAAGGTACAGATGTGGACAGAGCCCCTGCTGCGAGTCTGTTCTCTTCCTGACTGCAGCTGGCCTGGACCTGGCAGGGAGAGATTGTGCACTCAGGAGGACAGGGTTCTCTTAGCAAGGTCATGTCCCCACAGTGCTTGGGAGCTTTGCTTTCTAGGACGGTTCCAGCTATGTCCTTTCTCTCCAGCAGCTTTGGTTGGTGGGCATTCCATGACTCAAAAGCACTATTTTCACTGTGCAGAAAGGTGCCTTTGCCTCTCCCAGGCTCTCCCGTGGCTGGCTTGTGGTGTGGAGAGGGGAACTTTGACTCAGATGAGGTGGCCGTGTCATTGGCTGCTGGGAGGAAGCTGCTGGAGCCGTGACAGGCCATTTCTGGATTCCTGGAGGACTCCTGTTCCCCGTGCTTCCTGCCTGGCTGCTGGCTGTTCTGATGGGTGTTGGAAACTTCAGCGGGCACCCTCCTGACTGTCAGAAAGGCAGAATCAAAGCAGAAGTTGACACTGTTTTCTGGAAGAGGAGCGAATTTGGGGGGATTTTTCAGAGCCGGAGGCTTGCTGGCAGTGGGCCTGCTCTCACAACGTTGGCTCTCGGTCCTGTCGAAAGATTTAATTAGTGTTGATACTTTGGAGACAGGCTTGTTGCTGCTCCTTAGGCCGGAAACTGGCACCTCCAATCTCCTCTGGACTGGTGTTGGTGGGGGGCTGGTTTTGGGGCACTTTTCCTCTCCCTGAACGTACTTGGGTAGCTGTTGGAAGGTGGCTGCCCAGCCTGAATGTTCCGTGCCCTGTGATGGTAACTGGCTCCAAATGCCACTTTTCCTCTGGGTGTGGCTCACTGTTCTCTGGTGAAAAGTCCCAAACACCTGTCGGGTGATATCCGGGGACACGGCCAGATAGGAGTCATGGAAGGATGTGTCCTCGGAGATGCACAAGCTCCGGAATGCTCGGTCTGTTAGGCTGCTCACCTCCCTGTCTGCATCATCCAACACGCTGCCAATGCTGGAGGAGTCGCTGAACCCGTCTGTGCACTTCTTGTTTCCCTGCATCATCTGTTGGCTCCAAGAAAGCTGTCTTTGTCAGCTGGCAGGTGTCTCTGGTGATGATTCTGTCAAAGTTAGGTGTTTCCCTCTTCCCCAAAACTAGAGCCTCTCATTGACCAGATGCAACTGCAAAGTGGGGATATTTTTTTTTCTCTGCAAAAGAAAAAGGTGCAGGATGTGAACAAGGTATGCAGCTCTACACAAGAATATGTGCTGGTCCAGGTGGAAAATGGCGCCCATGAGGGTTAATTTTATGTGTCAAACATGGCTAGCTTGCTATATGTCTAGACTGTAGACCAGTCTAGCTGTTTCTGTGAAGGTATTTTTTAGATGTTATTAATGCTCAAATCAGTAGACTTTAAGTAAAGCAGTTTATCTTCTATAAGGCAGGTGGCCCTCATTTAATTAGTCGAAGGCCCTAAGAGTAAAAAGACTGAGTTCACAAGCAACACAAACAAACATAGACAAGTGGGATTACATCAGTTCAAAAGCTTCTGCACAGCAAGGGAAACAATCACAAAAATGAAAAGGTCTTCTACAGAATGGAAGAAAATGTTTTCAAACTGCGTATCTGATAAAGGGTTAATATTCCAAAATACATGAGAAACTTCTACAACTGAATAACAAACAAAACAAAATGAAAAAAGGCCCAAACCCTCTGATTTAAAAATGGGTAGAGGAACTGAACAGATATTTCTCCAAAGAAGACACAGAAATGGCAAACAGGTATATAAAAAGGTGCTCACCATCACTAACCATCAGGGAAATGCAGATCAAAGCCACAATGACATATCACATCATGCCTGTTAGGATGGCTATTATCAAAGAAAGAAAAGATGACAAGTGTTGGTAAGGATGTGGAGAAAAGGGGACCCCTGTACACTGTTGGTGGAAATGTAAATTGATGTAGTCACTTTGGAAAACAGTATAAAGATTCCTCAAAAAATTAAAACTAGAACTACTATATGATCCAACATTCCTGTATCTGGGTACAGGCACAAAGGAAATGAAATTAGGATCTTAAAGTATCTGCACCCACATGTTCATTACTCACAGTGGCCAAGACAGAAAAGCGAACAAAATTTCCATTGACGGATGAATGGATAAAGAAAATGTGGTATATGCATACAATGGAATTATTCAACCTTAAAAAGCAGGAAATCTTTAAATTTGTGATAACATGGTTGAACCTGGAGGACATTTTGTTAAGAGAAACAACCCAGTCGCAGAAAGACAAATACTGCATGACGTCACTTACGTGAGGAATCTGAGACAGTCAAACTCATAGAAGCAGAGAGTACAGTGGGGGTTGTCAGAGGCTGGGGAGCAGGGAAGGGGGGAGTTATTTGTCAAAGGACGTAACGTTTCAGTTATGCAGGATGAATTAGTTCTGGAGATCTGATGTACAGCAGGTGTCTGTAGTTATGTGCTTGAAATTTTAAAGTTAACAATACTGTGTTATGTGCTTGAAATTTGCTGAGGATAGATATTATGTTAAATGCTCTTATCACACATACACAAATAATAAATAAAAGGGGTGGGAGGAAATGTTTGGAAGTGATGGATAGGTTTATGCATGGATTGTGGTGATGGCTTCATGGGGTGCATACTTATCTCCAAACTCATCAAACTGTACACATTAAATATGTATAGCTTTTTGTATGCCAATCATACCTCAATAAAGTGGCTTAAAAAAAGACAGTCCCTTGAGGAAGAGGAGCTTCCGCTTTCGGATCATCTTTGGATTGGAGCTGTGTCATCAACTCTTCCTGGGTCTCCAGCTATTCCCATTTTGGACTTGCCAGCCTCCACAATCACTCCAGTCAGTTTGTTAAAATAAGTCACTCCCTCTCTATAGCCACATATCCTATTGGTTCTGATCTTCTGCAGAATCAGACCCATACAGTGCCTGAAGTTCAGTGGTGATTTTGCAGAGTCCTTCCCTGATATTCCATGGATGTTCCCTCCTTGCTCATCTCTCTCACTGTGCATGGTTTATTTTCTTCATGGTACCAAGCATGATTGAAGATTAAGTTTACATCTTTGTGGCCTATCCCATGATTAGACTGTCAGTGCCAGGCATGTGGGGACTGCTGGGTTGTCTGTTCGCTCATTGCCCCTCATCCCACAACCACCCTAAGAGGATACGATCCCCAGAGTCTGCATCATCTGGGCCCCTTACCTTTGGGACCAGCCTGTGGGGGTGGACAGTAGAGGTGCTGGCAGGAGCCTGGAGGGAGGGGGAGCCAGCGTCCCTGGCATTTCTCCACCCCTCCTGCCTTGCTTGTGACATGGGGACCACAGTCCTCTACAGCTATGGCCCCTCCCCCAGTCTCTGACTGGGCTCTGGCAACATGCCCCTTGTGCCCAACTCTACATCCCTGGGGTCTCCCTAATTCTCCGTTACCTCTGTTATAGCCCTTTCCTTTTCGTTTTTTTTTTAAGTGGCAAAATACACATAATATAAACATTTTCATTTGAATCAATTTTAAGATACAGCTCAGTAGTGTTAAGTATATTCGTATGATTGTGCAATCAATTTCCAGGACTCTTTCATCTTTCAAAACTGAAACTCTTTACCCATTAAGCAACAACTTCCCATTTTCCCTCCCCGCTGGAAGCTACCATTTGACTTTTTGTCTTTATGAATTTGATGACTCCAGGAAGCTCATAAAAGTGCAATCATACGGTATTTATCTTTCTGTGACTGGCTTATTTCTCTTAGCATAATGTCCTTGAGGTTTATCTGTGTTATAGCATGTGCTAGAATTTCATTTTCAAGGCTGAATAATATTCCACTATATATGTGTGTGATATACATATATATATATACACACACACGTATGTGTATATATATATATAGCATGTGTGTGTGTACATATATATATCACATTTTGCTTATCCATTCCTCCATTGATGAACACTTGGGTTGCTTCCAAATTTTGGCTATTGTGATTAATGTTGCTATAAATGTAGGTGTGCAAATATCTCTCAAAGACCCTGCTTTCAATTCTTTTGGGTATAACCCCAGAAGTGGAATTGCTGGATTATATGGTTGTTCTATTTTTAAATTTTTAAGGAACTTCTAGACTGTTTTCCATAGTGGCTGCACCAATTTTCATTTCAACCAAGAGTGTGCAAGTGTTCCAGTTTCTCCACATCCTCGCAACACTTGTTATTTTCTGCTTTTTTCTTTTCTTTTTGATAGTACCCATCCTGGTGGGTGCATGGTGCTACACGACATTCTCTTGTGGATCCTGTCTGAGGATGCTGCTTCCTTCTGGAATACTTACGGCTTCCCCTGGGACACATACCTCCCATTGCCTAGAACATTGCCTGGCCTGGGGGAGGGGATAAGAGAATGAGTACATAAAAAGTTACACAAAATAGCAAGTATTGACCCCAGAGTGCATGCAAGTGAGGGGTGTCTGGAAGAGTGGACATCTGGCAGGGTGCTGTTAAGTGTTCAGCTGGCAGATCGAACACTGCCAGAGAACTCCCATTCACAGCAGCAGGGCTGAGCAGGCTATGCTCTCCCCTCCTTGCTTGGCTGGCCTTAGTCACTGCCAGCGCTCCAGGGGATGGATGGTGAAGGCACTCCCATCAGGGAGGCCTGGCCACATGTCAGAAGCCCCAGATCCTGCCTGGCTCCACATCCCCTTGCTGAGTGACCATGGGCTGGCCACCAGCAGCCTCAGTCTATCTCTCTCATCTGCATCTGTGCTGTGAGTTTGCAACCATTCTTTGTTTCTGTAGAGTGGGGATCATGTGGCCTCACTGCAAGGCTCCAGGAGGTTAGGGGTAGCATCCTGGCATAGGCTCAAAGCTGCTGGGCTGTCAGTAATGTTTGTCTTTCATCCTGGAGGCCAGGCTTCATTGGGGTCTGTTGTTTCTGTCTCTTGACCACAATACTCTGGTGAGTTAGCAATGCTGATTCATCGGCAGACTGACTGGTTTCTGTGAAAGACAGAACTAAGCTGGAGAAAGGATTGGACCTGAGTTCTAGTGGACTGAATGAGCTGATGAGTAGCTACTGACCTGCTCTGGGAAGGCCTCTCTGCACATGCTCCTCAGCCCTACCTTGAAAGGCAGGCTGCTGGCTCCCTGGAAAGTACACACTCATGACAGCATACGCTTTTTAGAAGGCTGCATACCAGGGGAGAGCATCAGCCCATGTGATGGGTGAGGGAGACCCTGAGGGCTGGCCAAGCCCATGCCTTCACCAGTAGAAGACACACGCTCCGGTCTTCAGACTCCCATGCAGCTAGCATGGCCAGAGGACATGGCTGTGGTCACAGGGATGGAAGCAGCCAGCAGTCTGTGAAAGTTCCTGCCTTTCTAATCAAAGGAGCAATTCCTGTTGTCTCCACTCTGTCAGTGCTCTTCTTCCTGCCTTGAATGCGGACAAGAAGCCAGAAACTGCTTGATTTCTTTGCTGGGGCTGCCATAAAAAACGATGGCTCAAACATCAAAAATGTATTGCCGCACAGTTCTGGAGGCTGGAAGTCCAAAATTGAGGTGTCGCAGGGTTGGTTCCTTTTGAGGGCTGTAAGGAAGAATCGATCCTATCCTTTCTCATTGGCTTGAGGACACCCGTCTTCTCCCTGTGTCTTCACATCATCTTCCCTCTATGCTTGTCTCTGTCCACATTTTTCCTTTTTAAAACTTTTTAAAATTTTCCAATTACTAAAAAAATTTTTTTCATTCTGTCACCCAGGCTGGAGTGTAGTGGCATAATCATAGCTTACTGCAGCCTCAACCTTTTGGACTCAAGTGATCTTCCCATCTTGGCCTACCAAGTAGCTGGGATTACAGGTGCATTACACCATACCTGACTAATTTTTCTATTTTTTGTATAAATGGGGTTTCACCATGTTGCTCTGGCTTGTCTTGAACTCCCAGGCTCAAGTAATCTGTCCACCTTGGCCTCCCAAAGTGTTGGGATTACAGTCATAAGCCACTGCGCTCTGCCCAAATTTTCCCTTTTCATAAGGACATCAGTCATACTGGATCAGGGCCCACCTTAATAACCTTGTCTTTAAGTACAATACATCTGTAACAGCCTTATTTCCAAAAGGTCATACTCTGAGATAATGAGAGTTATGATTTTTTTTAGGGGGTGCATTATTCAACCATAACATTGAATTCACTTTGCAGCCCTGAGAGACAAGCAATGGCCACTGAAGGCCAACCTGCAGAGGATGGCAGTGTGGACAGGTGAAGAGCCCAGGTCCTGGCCAGCACTGCTAAGCCATGAGCCTGTGGCAGCACCATCCCACTTGAATTTATGTTATTGAGGCTAATGTGAGTTTTGATGGAATCTGAGTGGCTTTGACTACTATGAGTCAGGTTTTCTGTATCAAAACGGTGAGGAGTCTTCTGATGTCCTAAATGCTGGGATTCCGATCTTGGCAATGGCTGAACTCAGTAATATTGGGGGTTTCTACACTTTGAATGAAAATAAGATAGTTTTCATTAAGATGAAAATAGCTTAGTTGGAGACCTAAATTTAGAAGCTTAGATAGAGTCAACCGAGCAGTCTCTACCCAATTAAACACACCCTCGTCTTAGTAGGTATTCACTATTTGTTTTTTGAATACTCAGCTTGCATCCTCTGACAAAAAGCACTTGATATCTTGTGGGAAATTTCCTCTCCCCTTGGTTTTCGGTCTTGGTGGGGCTGAAAGTCAAGGTGCCTGCAGAGGCTCCCGAGGGCCAAGAGCAGGTGTGAGACTGAGGACAGGCCCATGGACTATAGCAATTATCCTGGAGCCACACGAGGACGGAAGTGTGCTCAGGCTTCCTTGCTGGTGGTAGAGCTTTCACTATGCTCTGGGACATGCCTGGCCCCTGATGTTTCCTGGCCTGGAACTTTAGCCATCACCTTGAGGCTACAAGACCTCCATTTTTCTTTTAATACTATGAATTTCTGCCTCATTTGTTGAGTTTCTGCTTCCCTACCTGATCCTGGGTTTATATCCTCATTCTAAACAGTGGTGAAGGATGTTCATTGATCTTTAGAGCATTCAGAAAATAACCACGTTGCTTCTGCCTCAGGAAAAAGAGAGACTCCCTCCCCACCTTGCTAGCTTTATTCAGATAATTTCTTCAGTTCTGATTTGATATACCTGGGGTCAGATGGAAAGTCAGAGACTTGACCTCATTCTCCCCCCACCCCCAGCCCCCATGGTACCTTTCAGCATAATGGCCAAAAACAGAAGGTGTTTCTAGATGCCTGCTCTAAGATTAGTTCCATACCTGTTACAGCACTGGAAGCTGCAGGTGCCTGCCGTGCTGGGTTTCAGGATCTGTAGTTTCAAAACGTCTTTCTATGCTTATATTTGGTGTCATCCCTGCCCATCTAGAAAGAAGAAAAATAATTTCAGTGGAACCCAACTGACCAAAGGGCCAAGCACAAGTTTATTGGAAAAGTATCTTTTATATTTTTTGAGACAGGGTCTTGCTCTATTGCCCAGGTTGGAGTGCAGTGGTGTGATCTTGGCCCATCCCATTGCAACCTCTGCCTCCTGGATTCTAGCAATTCTCCTGCCTCAGCCACCCAAGTAGCTGGGATTACAGGTGTGCACCACTACACCCAGCTAAGTTTTGTATTTTTGGTAGAGATGGGGTTTCACCATATTGGCCAGGCTGGTCTCAAACTCCTGACCTCAAGTGATCTGCCTTCCTTGGCCTCCCAAAGTTCTGGGATTACAGGGGTGAACCATCACGCCTGACCCAAAGTATCTTTAAATGTCAGTTATACAACAACGTAGTTGGCCTTCAAAAACGAAAAACAATCCATACTTGAGCTCAACAAAGTTCCAAAAATAGGCATATTTGACCATAAGGTCAATTTATATCCCTTCTAATATCCATTAATTTGTCCATGGCCCAAGACATTTTTAGAAACCTCTTTTAAGCCTTTCAGTTTTCTAATATGATTGACCCAGTTGTGAATTATTTTTTGAGAAAAAAATCTGACCCAAGGCCCTTTTCCCACTGAACTGATAAGTTGGGTTTTGCCACAAAGAGAACTGGAGCAGTGAAAGTCAAGTCCACTCAGCAAGTGGCAGCACAGTGTTAGATTCATCGTTGGCAGGAGACTTGAGTCTTCCGACAGCTAAAAGAACCAAAAAGCTGCCCAGGAGGATATTCAGAATGCTCAGAATGAAGAGTGAACTAATTAAAATAAATCCACTCTGCACATTTTAAATGCAGACCTTTGGGGTTTCCATAAGACCTTTCCCAGCTTGTAACTCCTGGATATTAATCTAGTTCAAGGTAGTTTATTAATAATATTAATAATCATAATAGCTTGAATTTGTGGCGTCTATTTCTTTGGAGAATCAGAGAGGTGCTCTGTGTCTACCACCATACGGTGAGGCCCCATCCCTGACTCCCCAGGCTGGCTTGGATGGGCCTCCTTCGTGTTCCCAAAGCATACTGGGTTTACCTTTTCCATAGCTCAGCCGTGTTGTCACTTCATACATCGTGACCCATATGTTTCAGGAACTGATGATCGCTGCTTTCTCTCCTCACTAGAAAGGAAGTTCCTTGAATCAAGGAAGGGAGTCTTGTATATAGAGCTCAATAAATAGAAGCTCAATCACTGTTTATGGTAATGCTCTGAATTGGGTTATCTTTATTCTGATTTTTTTCCTGGAGGGCAAACTGAGGCACAGAAAAGAAGGGAAAAGATAATAGGAATTTTGTTGAGAAAGACTCCTGGCCTTGGGTCTTATGGCCTTCCAAAAAACTCAGATCAATCCATTTGCATCTCTAAATAATAAGGCCACTCCCCTGCCCACAGCTCTACTGAGATCTGACTTAGGGAGGAGGATGAAACCCATCTGGTGCCACACATGGATGAGACGGAGGTGCAGAACGACATAATGGCATTTATTTTGTGAATGGTTAGGGCACCCCTCATCCTGTGCTTGGGCTTTCCCCCTAGGCAGTTGCCTCATGGACTCACTGACATTGCTGCTGGAATGAATTTTCCAGATGCCAGTGAAAAAACTCTCTTGCTCACCACTTTGAACCATTTGAAGGAAGCCACTCTGAACTGGTGAAAATTCTTGCTCATAGAGCACTTTGCCAGTGAAAAGGTGTGTTCCCTCCAGGCAGCATGATGGAGGATACAGTGCACATGGCAGGGCCATGTTTTAAACAAGGTCTTGGAACGTGGTCATGAATGCATAGAAATAAACATTGATATTTAATCATGACCTGGTCAGTTCCTATTTGTGTCTGTGGCCTTCAAAGACTGTTCTCTTAAATGCTTCAGATCTCCCCCCTACCTCCATTATTTCCTTACCCATTTTACTCGGCCTTTAATGTCTGGCCCCTACTCCTTCCTGATGGATGTTCTGATGACATTTTTGCTCCTCATCTGACTGAACTTCTAGGCTGCAATCTAGACTCGTGGCCACTGTCTACTTAAGATACTCTTTCACTTTGACTCTTTCCTTCTCCCCTCCCTGTCTGTTTAGTCTCTTCCTCTCCTTGACTGCTGGATTTCCTCTGCTCCCAGCCCTGGAGCCTCTTCTCTTCTCACTCTACAGTCACCACACAGGCGATTGTCCCCACACCATGGTCCCCACAAGCACCTACACACTGAGGCGGCGTCCAGGCCAGGCCATTTGCCTGGCTGCAGTCCACGCCTCTGCCCACCCACCAGGAAACTCGGTGCCCCTGTCCCACAGCCCTTCCAACCCACATGTTTAAAGCAGAGTCCATGAGCCTTCTGCAAGCCAGCTTTCTCCCTGGGGACCTTAGAAACCTGACGTCACCTTCGACTTCCTCCTCCCCCTCCTTCTCCTCCCTGTGCCTTTCCCTATGACATCCATTTCCTAGTCCCATGAGTTTCATCTCCGAAGCTCTCTTCCTTACACACCAGTCTCCATCTCCACGGTCACTGTGTGGACCAAGCTGCTCTCTCAAATCCTTGGGCCACTGCAGCAGCCCATTCCTGCCCTGCACCAAGAGGCAGTTTTCAACGCTCAAACTTGTTCATATCGACATTTTGCTTAGAATCTCTCGATGGCTTTCCAGTTTTAAGGAATGAAGATCAATCTCCTTAACACAGATCCTCTCTTTCCAAACACACCTTGCGCCATCTTTCCCCTCATGCTTGGCATTCCAGCCACCCCTGTCTTTTTCCAGCTTCATGCCACCCTACTTCCTGCCTCAGGGCCTCTGCTCATGGTGTTCCCTCTGCCTGGACTTTTTTACTTCCATCCTTTCATCGTTACCGGGTTAACTCCAACATGTGCTTCAGAGCCCAGTTCACATGTCCCTTTGATGATGCAGCTTCTTCAGGCTATTCCAAGTCTGCCCGTTACATCCTTTTATCATAGGCTATACCCAGCACTTACCATAATTATAATTAAGCATTTAACTGGGTGATTTGTTGTTTAATGTTTGTCCCTCCTGCTAGCCTGAGTGTTTATTGGTGGCGGGGTCCACATCTGTTTCTTTTTCATGCAGCATAGTGCACAGTGCAAGCAATATCTGTTAAATAAATGAGAAAACCCTTCCACCTGTCATGATATTACTCACACTTTTGACAGGCTTAGCAGGACTTATTTTATTGACAGTCAATTATAATCCTATAATCGCAGAATTATCACAAATTTCAAATTAGTGAATTTGAATCCAAGTGGATTTTATTTACTTTTTGATTCAAAACCCCTAAAATATGTAAAAGTCCCCCATGGTAAGAGATGGAAGCAGGTGGACGGGATTGTTCTTAGAGACTGTTGACAAACTGGCTCCAGGGAAGGTGTCCCTCAGCAGCGTGGCATGTACTGTGTATGTCTGGATTGCGTTTCTATCAGTGGGAGATGAAAAGAGACTTCATTGTGACTTCGCCATTTCCCAGTTGGTCTCTCACACTGCTCTCAGTGCTCTAAGTTGGGGAGTGGCTTTGATGCCTTCCGGAGGGCCAGAGTCCAGCTAACTTTTGTTGAGTACATTACCTGGGGCTCTGTTTACAGCCACAGTGTGAATGGTCATTAAGTGATGCGTTATCTAAATTATAAGGTCAGTGGATGAAATGCTGGCTTTGCCCTCTGCCTCCAGGCAACTGTGCAGGACTCAACAGCGCCATGTTCTGCAGACCTCCAGCACTTCCTCCACTGACCAAGGCCAAACTTGCATCAGGTGGAGAAGGTTCTGCAAAACACCAGAGCACACTAGGGGAAAAAAGATCCCTGGGCAGGAATTTAAAAATGGACTCCCTATTTGAGCCCCTGGAGAAGAGCGAAGGGTCTGCCATGCCCACTGTGAATATACGCACGGGCGAATTGGTAGTGCCCTGTAGCCTTGGAGCCCTGAGAATTACACTCAAGGATATGTATTTTCTTCTCCTTATTGTAGGGTCTTTTTGAATCAGAATACATCAAACAAACTCAATCTGAACATGTATCCCCATGAATCAGCTTTTCCTTGAGATAAGCACCGAAATACCCTTTGCACAGTCATTGCTAAATTCTAACTCTTCCAAAATGTTTTCTCACATGGTGCTTTTTTTCCATGCCACGCCTCATGATGCTGTTATTATTGACTGGGGATGTGCTGCTTTTTGCGGATACAATTCTCTCTCCCTCCTAATCCTTTACAAATGCCTATGCATGACCCCCAAGTCCCTCTTGGCAGGGGAGCTCTGCCTGCTCCCACACCCTCCTTCCTCCAGGCCTGTGGTGCCCTGTGCCAGGGAGGGGCAGGACCCATGTGTCCTGGACTAGATCCCTCAAGTAGTAGTCCCTCTGCCTGGAATGTCTCTCTCTGTCCTTGGCCACAACTGCTGACAACTTCCTCCTCTGTTCTGTTTCTTGTATAATCTTTTCTTCCTTTTTTATCACTTACATTGCTTTATTCTTCCTGCACTGCAGTGAATCTATCTCTCCCACTAGACTTTGAGATCCTTGGTGTGAGGTCCCTGGCTTGGTTCATCTTTTACCTACAGGGTGCCTGGTGCACCCTGGTCACTGGGAAATGTTTTCAGCTCTGGTTGTTGAGTGTACTTCTTGGACCCTGGGATGTGATGACAGAGGTTTACTGCGTTGTGCAGAGGGACAGAGGTCCATGTTGTTTTCCTCGGGGCTCCTGGCTGGCAGCCAATCCAGGCCTGAGAAGGTCATGCAGTCTAACTTCTGCTGATGTATCCCAGACGCTCATGTGTCCCAGGTTATAAGGACAGGAAGTGTAGGGGAGAAGACTCACAACTCCTACATGCCAAGCCCTATTGCAGGTGTCCCTCACATAACTGAGGAGCTTGTCAGGTCCACAGGACCAGAGCCCCACTTGGTGACGCTGGGGGGCCCAACTCAGGGACCACAATCACCCATGAGGTGAGACAAAGCACCCTCAGAGGGAGGACCCAGATATTCCATGTCTCACAACTGGTGAGTGACAGAGTGGGCTTGGGGCCGGGTCTTGGTGGTCCTGGGGACACTGCACAGGGGGAACAGTTGGTGGTCTGGCATGGTCAGGCTGCTAGATTGAGCAAATTAAAAAGACAGGACACTGAGTGAAATGTGAATTTCAAATAAACAATAAATACTTTTTTTAGTGTAAGTGTATCCCACGCAATATGTGGGATATACTCATACTAACAAAATTATTATCTGAAATTCAAATTCCACTGGATGACGACGCCTTCATCATCATCATCATCATCATCATCTGGCTATCTGAGAGTCTCACCAACTTTTAGCACTCAAAGTTGATCACCATCAGAGGAAGCCAATGCAGTGAGTCAATACTGGGATGACACAGTGACAGTCACGGCTCATGTGTATGCATCACCCTGTAGTTCATGACACATTTCAGCATCCGTGATCTTGTTTCATTCTCATGACTCCTCTGAGGCAGGTTGAGTGGCCTTGTCACCATCTTCTAGGTTGAGAAACAAAGGCACAGAGAAGTGCAGGATGTTGCTCAGTGCCACACAGCATGTAAAGACAGGGAAGAACTGGGGATGAGTCAGCCTGGGCTCACTACCTTACCACCTTCTGCTTTCTCCAGGATGAAACCCCGAACCTCTGGCCTGTGGACCCAGGCTTCCTTAGGCGTGTCCTGGGAGGTGTTGCCAGCCCCGCTTATGGCTCATGGGCTGGAGTTCATGGGAGAATTGGTGGCTCTGGGGGAGAAAACGAGGGTTTCATTTCACTTTCACGTCATGTCCTAAGGATCTTCTCAGCTGAGTTCTCCCAGACATCCACAGAAGTGAAACTTTTGATTCAGCCTGTAAACATGAGTCCTTCCGGTTTGGGGAGGGCTCTGGTGCTGCGGGAGGCTCAGGCAGCTGGGCTCTGCAGAACTGGGGGCTCCCCTGCAGGCCCAAGGGGCACCCCTGAGCTGCTGAAGATATGTTCCATTTTCCTCCTCATCCCTGCCCGTCTTTCCACAGGAAGCCATTGGGGTTTGCTTTGTTGCTGGGTTTGACCACTTGCTGGTAGTGTGGTTTTTGAGCCCAAGATCTTCGGGTGAATTTAATTACCTTAATTGAATGGTGCTTTCACTTCTTAGAGAAGGGGAAACAGGAAGACAGTGGAGATGGCAGGGGTTGGCTTTTTCACACCCAGAAGGCTCTAAAAAATTGGAATTGATTCCTCTTGCTCTTCTTTCTGGGTTGGTTTTCTGAGTCATCAAATCAGGCATGTCTGACAAGCAGTTCAGTGGAGTGAAGTGTGACAACTCCTCCCTGTCTATGCACAGCCTGGAGCCCTGCTCACAGATGGTCCTCCACCCGCAGATGCACAGCAAACACAGCCTCCACCACCCCACGCCACAGGGTGCCTTGCTCTGAACCTGCGCCTTGCTGGTCAGTTTTGGGCCAAGCTCTTGACCTCTCTGTGCAATTCTAACAGCCCTCTTGCTTTAGAGGGGAATGTCCTTGTCTACAGTCTATGCTTTACAAGGAGAATGTCTTAGCTTGAACTGAAATATCATAGGCTAGGAAGCTTAAAATAGACATTTACTCCTCACAGTTCTGGAGGCTGGAAAGTCCAAGATCGAGGCACTGGCAGACCTGGTTTCTGGTGAGGGCCCTCTTCCTGGATTGTAAATAGACACTTTCTTGTTGTATTCTCATAAGGCAGAGAGAGAGTGAGCATGCACATGTATAAGCAAGCCCTTTTGTGTCTCTTCTTATAAGGGCACTGATCCTATCACAAGGGACCCCACCCTCATGACCTAATTACTTCCCATAGGCCCCACCTCCTAATACCATTCCACTGGGGTAATCTCAGTGAATTTTGGAGCACACACATTCAGCCCATAGCAGCCAACAATGAAATGGCAAAATTTACTTCCTCAGTTGAAGTCCTTGAGGTGAGGGCAGCAGACATGTGTTGAGTGTCTGTGAAGCAGTAGGTCGACCCCTGCACCTGCCTGTGCTCACTTATTCCTTGATAACACTCGGCATGATAGGCTCCCCTCATCATCTTACAGCGGATGAAACTGAGCTGTGACTGGCTAGGTCAATTGCTGGTCCCTTGCTTAAGGCCTGGGAATGCTGGGCAGGGCCTCGCCCAGTCCTCGGCCTCAGTCCCCTGCTCTCCAGTCCCAGGATGATGCCTCCTCAGCTCCTCGCATGTGGGGCTTGCTGTGTCTTTGTAACCCCTTTTGACTTTTGGAAATCAGAAATTATAAGTTCATTTAGACTCCTAGAAGAAAGCTTAAGTTCATTTAGACTCCTAGAAGAAGATCTTCAAGCATGACTTGAAGCTTATTTATGTATTGATCCATTCAACAACTACTCATTGAACACCTGCTTCATGTCACCAGTTTTGGTGCTGGAGATATAGCCATGTGCAAGGCTGACCCGGGCCCTCTCCTCGCATAACTGGATGGATCCTGGGAAGTTATTGCTTTGTAAAAGCGCAATTACCTCTGATTGCCTTAGATTGGCTTCCACTGGGCAGTGCCTCTTATGTGTGTAAAGCAGAGATTTGATTTGCATAAGGGTCATTGTACATCCAGTCTGGCCATTTTGGCTCCACTAGCCTGATATTTGGCACATGGGAGAGGGGTGTCAGCCTGCAGCCTGGCCTAGCTTGACTGGACCAAAACTCAGCTTATAGACTGGGAAAGCCAAAGGCTCTCAAACTGACTCTGAGGCCACTGTGCCCTGGGAGAGAACAAATTTGGCTTGGGCCACCCCCAGGAACATGATGTGGTTGGGTGCCATGATGGCAGTGTTGGCCTGGTGGAAGTCTGAATCTTCTACAACCACATTACATGTGCAGGGGCCTCTAAATCTTGTAGCAGGTAGAAGTCCAGGATGCCCCAGAGGTTGTGGTTGAAGAAACCAGCTTGCCTGGGCTTGTCAAACCCACAGATCTGGATATGAGCAGGGGGTAGTAGGGGCTGCTATCCTCTGGGGAGAGACTAGAGGAGAGATGCTTTCTCTGTGAGCTCAGCCCAGCCTGAAGCTGACTTCTGGTCTGGGTAGCCAGTCTGCCATGTCTGGATGGGTCATTCCCCAGAAGCTTCCAAGTGCTGCTCAGACCCAGGGCTGTGCCTACAGTTAGAGGCCAGGGAACAAGGCACAGGGAAGGCCGGGCTTGGTCTAACCGAGGACGTGAGGGCGACCAACACCTGGCATCACAGACCCAGGGTGGGACCCTTATGGCAGGAGAAATGAGAAGTCATAGGAGAAAAGAAGAGAGGAGGAGAATGGGGCTGGGTTCAAGCAGTCTTCCACAGTCTGTCCCCTCCTGGTTCCTGTTCCCTGATGACCAGGGCAGACCAAGCAATGTTTAATAACCAGCTCTCTGGGGCAAAAAGCACTGGATTTGTAGCACTGGCTAATTTCTTGCTGCTCCCCTGACATCCCAGGCAGAGTTGGGATGAGGTGTGCTCAGTGGGCCTTGCAGGGCGCAGGGGGCTCTAGTGCGCCTCTGCATCCCAGCAGGCTCCGGAGCTCGCACTGCTTAAACTTGGGTAGAGTCTCACTCCACAAAGGCTAACCTGCGAGCTGTCAGCAGCACCTCTTCGCGCAGTTTCTGACTGCTTCTGGAGGTGGAGCATTATGGAGGATCACTCCTTGGAGCTCCTGGTGGCCAGATGGGCTGGACTCAGCCAGACACAGTCTCTGGACAGTCCCTTCCACTAGGAAGGAGCTCAGGCCTGGCACTGCCAGCTGCTCCACGACACTCTCTCCGGTGTTCTCTGCAGACCTCAAGGGGCCCAGCCTCAGCAGCCAGATGCTCCCTGAGCAAAGGGCCCTTGGCTCTTCCTCGTGAGCTCAGAGGTGCCCTTGGCTTCTCCTGGCGAGCTCAGAGGTACCCTTGGCGTCTCCTTGTGAGCTCAGAGATGCTTTATAGGAGCAGCCATGCTGGCATCACAGGTAAAAGTAGGAGCAGGAAAGATCTGGAAGGGAGAGCATGTGATCCCAAACAACTCTGTTCACCCTGTCTTCCTCTCCCGGGGCTGGGAGAGTACCAGTCCTGCTCTACTGCCCAGGAGGTGAGTTGTCTGAGGGGCAGAGATTTTTGGAGAAAGCAGGGTCAGCCTGGCAGAGTACCAGTCCTGCTCTACTGCCCAGGAGGTGAGTTGTCTGAGGGGCAGAGATTTTGGGAGAAAGCAGGGTCAGCCTGGCAGCCATGGTTCTGCTGCTCATCCTTCTTATCCTTGCACCTCCTTGTTGTACCCAACCCAAACTGCAGGGCCACCCCCACCACCAGGCCAGCCAGGGCAGCTGCTGGAGGAGGGACACATGGCTCCTTCAGGAGTGCAGGGGCCATGTGAATGGTGGGCCCCCCTGGGATCTGGGCACAGCCCCTCGTGCTGCTCTGTGCCCTTTAGCCATGGTTGCTGAGTACAACTGTGCTTGAGGGACATGGCATGTGAGAGCCTTTCTCATCTGCAAGTGGACCCCACACCATGCACCTGGCACAGGTACTCCCAATAGACTTTCTAAGTCCCCACATCACTGGCGCTGCCCAAATCTTTGGGCAAAATCACCCCTGGCTGAGAACTGCTGTTAGAGAATCAGAGAGGGAGCACTAGCCCAGCACCAGGCTCTTCCTGCCTTCACTCATTCATGTATTCACTTGCTCTTCCCCTCCACATTTCCTAGGAACATCTTGCCCTGGATTCTGGAAATGGCAGGACCTGACATGAGAGTCATCAAATAGGCAGTATCGGCAGTGGGAAGAGCAGAGACCCAGCTCTAAAATGCTGTTGTCATGGGTGTCACTTAACTGCTATACCTGGAAAAAAGGGATAATAAAAATCAACCCGGCTGTGCCTGCCCCGGGACTGCCCACTCCCGAGGTTGCTCCCCATGCTGGACACAGGAATTTTCATGGAATCGGTCCCTGTGGCAGGCACTGCTTGAGAGTCTCTCGATGCTGGAGTCAGCCAAACCACCAGGTCCTGGATCCCTACCACAGCAGGGAGGACGCCTGGACTAGAAGGAGGTTCAGAAAGCCCTGACCATTGCAGCCCCGCGCCTCACCTGCCAGGTTGACAGGGAGCGAATGAATGGCATGAATATCCTCCTCTCCGTGTCTCCACAGAGCAGAGGTTTCTCCTCTACATGTAATAAGAAATGCATTTACATCATGGCACAGAACATGCTTGGAGACATATGTATCATGGAAAACTGGACAAAGCAAAGCTTACCCTTCTTGTATGTACTGCTTCATCCTAATCTAATCTGTTCTATTCTTTCATTTAAAAAACCTCTTCACAACTTAGTGATTTTAGGACTCAATAATGACTTACAATCTATAGTGATTCAGAAAAAACTCTCTGTGACCAGAAATTTTAGGCATCCCTAATTATGCCCAACTTATGGGTGCCCTGTTTCTGGTAATGCTAGATTTTCATCTGGATGGAGAATTGGAGACCCAAGGCCCAAACACAGTGACTGATCAGATTCACTTGGGGAGGGGAGGAGACCCCACCCCCTGGTGGCGGGTCCATGGGCTGGGCCTTGCCTTTCTGCTCTAGGTTATGTTTCCAGTCTCCACACGTGCCTATGCCTAGCATGGGGCCATTTATTTGCTAAACAAGTGAGTGAATGAGTAGGTGAGAGAAATTTCTCTTATCCACTGAGTGGGGAATGAGCACCTGGTATAAAGGTACTTTATCACCTAGTATTATAAATATTTATTATTTAATTAGTATTCACAACAGCCTCATTACACAGGAGCACAGGAGTTACTCTTTTTCTTTACAGAGGAGAAACGTGTGTAGTGCAGAATTTAACACCTGGTGGTGTGGGGCTGGAACCTAGGGCTGCCAGAGAAGTGGTCCCTTTCACCTGTCTTTAGAGAGCCTCCTCTAGCAGCTTCTAGAATGCCAGCTACAGGTTAAGAGTCTCTGCTCAGCACCATACTGTGCCTTTGGGGACCCACCTGCTCCTGGCTACCTTGCAGCCTCCATACTCCTGGTTCTAACCCACAGGTCTCCTTAGAGCTCATCTTGAGACCTATGGCCATAAGATGTCCTTCTATTCCCCATATCCCATGACATCTGGGATTCCATAGCATGGGGTGCAAAGAACTTGAAACCCCGCCCTGGCCCTTACTTACTGGGGCACATAACTCTCCAGTTAAGAGATTCAGAATCAGACAGCTTTAGGACTTGCCACTCAACTTGTGTGAGCCTCAGTCTCACTTTGGTGACCTTGGGGCAAATGGAAAGGCAGACCCAGCAGCTTGATGTTTGTGGAAACCCCTTACAGATCAGGAAGTGGGTGGTGAAGGGACAACTGTAACCTATGAACAGATTCCACCTTGGAGAGCCTTGTCTAGACAGAAGCCCACCTGAGGGCTCCTGGAGGAAGAGACATTTGTTTTTGTTAGGATGGGGGTATCCCCTCAGCAACTGTCCTTTCTCCAGCCCCTGGGAAGGGAGCCTGGCACTATGGGGAGGGGAACCCCCTGAAAGCAGCCCTGGAGGGTGCCAGGCTTGGCAGAGAGAGGAGGTTCAGGCAGGACTCCAGAGAACTATGGGAGGGCAGGGTTTCTACAGAGTCCATCGCATCATCTTTAGACCAGGTTCTCCATATGTAAACTGGTGCCATGAGGTTGCGTGACGCAGGCAGAGAAGCAGAGCTGGAAGAGCTGTCACCAAATGTTAGCCCCCTGGCAGTCCCAGGCACCCATCCTGTTGATGGAGCTCCTGTCACCTTTCCCTCACTCTATATCCATGGCCTCACTCAATGGGTGCAACAACTGGCAAATTGAGTAGGGCTGATGCAAAAGGAATTTTAGGTGGAGAAATTGAAGGTCAGAGAGGTTGAGGAACTCGCTTAAGGTCACACAGCCAGAGAGCAGCAGAGCCAGGATTCAGGGCCAGGTCTCTGCAGAATGCAGTGAGGCAGAGAGTCAAGAGATGAGATGGTCTTCTAATTGCCACAGGTTCGTGCAGGGTGAGGAGTGGGTAGCAACCTCTCTCCTAGCAAATTCTCAGCTATCTCTCTCTGCATCTGGTCCCATCAGGGAGCATTTGCTTTAGTAAAGCTAGAGGAGGCATGTGTAGGACCTGGGTCTCCTGCAGAGGTCATCTTCCCTGGCCTGGAAGCCACGAAGCTGTGTGCATCTGGGATAAGGAGAAAGGGGCCTCACACAGAGCACCCCTGGGAATTCCTAAGCCTCCCACATAGGTCTGAAGCTGTGCCTGGCCTTGTCCTCATGTCTCTGCTGGAGGTTGGAAAGTAGCTGGTAGATGACCGCTGTCCTTTCTCCAACCAGCACAGCAGGGGTGAGGTGGCTCAGCCATGGGAAGAAAAGGGGAGAACAGGCTCCTGCAGTGCAGTGTAAGGAGCTGACCAACACCCAACTGCTTCATGGACTTCCTCATGGCAAGGAAAGCCATTCAGATGTGGCCAGCCTGGTTCTCCTTTTCAAATTTAAAGCTGAAAGATGCTCCTCTAACAACCATGTTTATTTCAACCTATGGCTGTGTTGATGTGAAAAACTTGGCTCCTTGGAGCATCTCCTGTTGTGTCTGAGAACAGCGCCAGCCCCTTGCCCCCCTTTCTCTTCTTAAGGAAGCATCCTCACGCTTTTCAGAATGCCCTGGGGGCTGGCTTAACATCGCTTAATCCCGCTCAGAACTCAGGAGATCTGCTGGCCCTGAGACCACACCTGGAGAAAGCTGATCTGGGTCTTGAGCGACGGGAGGTTGCCCCTGCTTCAGGGAGGTTGTACTAACAAGTCATAGTCTCTTGGGCCACTCGGGTCTGATGCTTGTCAGTGGCTGTGGTTTGTGCCGTGTCTGCCCTTGTCCTGAGACTGGTTCAGAGGTGGGAATATTACTTTCCCACTCAGGCTTGACCTCCCACCCACCCCCTGTGCTGAAGGTGCTCAGATCCATGACCTCTTCCACACAAGAGGGGAAGTGGTCACCATGTGTGGTCACCATGGGGCTGGGGTCAGTCCTGTATGGTGCTATCTGCTCTCCCGCTGAGTTGTGAGCATGAACCGGCTGAACTGAGGCACAGGACTTTCTCCTTGGTGAATCTGGAAGGTATAGGCCCAAGCTGGAGTTTAAGTGGGAAAAAAAAATCTCTAAATAGGACAGTGGAGTGAGGAGAGCAGTTCTTGTATTTCTACCACGTGATGGGAACTTTTCATACATTTGCTCAGTTAGTGCTCGCAGGACTGATGTGGGAGCTGTTATTATTCCCATTTCACAGAGGAGAAAGCTGAGGTCCAGGGGGCTTGCTGAGAAGTGTCAGGGCTGACCTATGAACCCAGATTTGCCTGTCCTGTTGCCCCTTTAGAGCCACAGGCTTCCAAGCGCAGTGTGGAATCCCTGCAGCACCCTGGGCAACTTCCCGAAGTCCTGAGGAGCTGGGGTGAAGCCTGTGCACCTCTCTAGGCATACTCAGCTTTCCTAAGGGAGGTTTTGACTCTGGTGATGGGATGGCCTCCTTTCTAGAGAATCTATTGGGAGCTCTGGGTATCAGGAGGCAGTGAGTACAAGACATGGGCGTTGCATTCAGATCACAAGCCCACATTCACTGTGCATCTTTGGGCAAGTTACTTAACCTCTCCAAGCCTTGGCGCCTGCCTCTGTGAGGGGGCTCACAAGACCTACCGTGCTGGATGGTTGAGAATGAGGCCAGATACTCCAAAACTTTGCACACTGGAGGTCCGCAGCCAATGATTTCCACAGGGGAAATGGTGGGCAAACTGAGGGCAAGAAATGGCTTGCATCTAGTGGGTGTAGCCCAGGGGGCCTGAGCTCTCACCCCTTGACCTCTGAAGTCTTCCGCTGATCTGCCTCTGAGAGTGGCAGACACAGCCAGGTGAGAGGATGAGCTGGTGGTGCTACTGTGGCCTGGCAACCCGGGACAGGGCAAGCCAAGGGGCAGCTCCAATATGACCTGGCATGACCCGGCCCTCGCAGGCAGGCTCAATGGTGCCAGGTCTGGAACCAACCTCCTGACACAGTGGGGAGTAGGGAGAGAGCCTCGGAAATTCCTTCAGAGGCTTCCCAAGCAAATTGGAGAGCCTCCCCTTCCCCCTGCCCTCCTCAAGCTTCAGGTGAAGGCTTTGAGGTGGGAGATATCCCATATGAAATCCTTCCCTCCAGCCAGCCTTACAGTCCCTCAGCAGCTCAAGCCCACCTGGGAAAGGTTAGTAGTGAAAGAAGGGACCAACCAAGGCAAGGGAAGATAGCCCAGAGTGGGGTGGGCCAAAGGAGCCCCTGGGATTGGCCAAGCAGAGAATGGATGACGCAGGGAAGGCCTGCTCATCTGCCATGTGTCATGGCCCAGAAGAACGTCCCTTTCCCCTTCATCTAAGACAAGGAGGTCTCTAGGTCTGGAGAGGAAGCTATTCATGGTTGATTGGGATTTTCTTTCTGTCAGACTTTCCCTAGGCTGTCTGACCTGGGCTTGGAAGGGAATGCACTTTGCACTGAGCTGGCTTCAGTCTTTCCCCTGAGAACCCAGGTCAGCTGAGTTATGCTCTTGCCTCCCCTTGACTTTAGGAGGCTGTGGATTAATCACACTGTATTCTTCCCACAGGCAGCCCCTTCCAGGGAATGTTCTAGAGTGATACCAATGACTTACATTGGGGGTGACACATCTGAGCATCAGCATGTGCTCTACATGCGCCATGTTTGGGTCTTGATAGGCCTCCACTGATCCCTTGTCCTTCCCGCTCTGTCCCATCCACTAGCTCATGCCATGCAACCCTTGGAAACCAAGTAGAAATGAGGGGGTGTCTGAGATTTTTCCAATTAACTAAATGAAGCATATGATTGAGTTAAAGACTATGGACTGGCTGGATTTTGTGAAATGAGGTTTAAGAATAAAACCCAAATCCACTCCAGCCTCGATGGGCCCTGTTGGGGAGCAGCAGCCCTGTATGCCCCTGTAGCATGGTCTTCTCTCGAAGCCCTTTGCTTCCCTCCAGGAACCCAGGGCATATGGAGTAAAATCCCAAGAGCCAATGAGGAAGACGGCCCAGTCCTGGTGCCACCAGCAGGCTTGGGTTCCTGAGATTTCTGGCAGAGACTGGAGGAATAGGGCTATTTCAAGACATGAGGCCTCCCCTCTTCAGTGAGGGTCTCCAGGGCTTCCTGGAGAAGACAGGAAAAGACAAAGACACTTACTTCTGTCCTGGCAAAAAGAAATCAAGGTGGGAGGATGCATGGCCATCTCTGGCCTTCCTGTCTACTCTCAACAGCTTTCTCTCCCCAGGTTCCAGGAGACCTAAGCCCCTCTGCTCCAGGACACAGCATTCCACCAGCCCCCTTCCTACCCACTGCACACAGTTGTTCCCTTCCCAGTGAGCTTCTGGTCATCCAAGAGCAGACAAACTTGTTCCCAGAGACCCAGGGGCAGATGTTGTTGGACTTGGGTCACCCGGGGAAGTCTATTTATAAATCACCCCGATAAGCACAATCTGCCCTGCTCGGCCCAGGCCACATGGACACGCTGTGTGTCTGGTGATTCTACTGCTAAGCTAACCCTCCTTGCACCATGATAGCAAACTGGATGTTTCCTGTATCAGCCAGGCCTAAAAAGTGGGCCCTGGAAGGTGCAGGAGGCTCAAGAACCAGCCAGCCACTGGTCCTGAAGGGTCTGGCTTACAAGCTATTCTAACAGCAAGAACTTTCACTGCTTTTTTTTGTGTGTGTATTAAATTGACCCATCTCAAGAAGTGTTCTTGTAACACAGTGGTCGCAAACTTTTTCTGTAAAGGGCCACGTTGTAAGCGTTTTCAGTTTTGCAGGCCATATGGTCTCTGCTGATAGAGTGTAGAAGCAGCCTTAGACAATATGCAAATGAATGAGCGTGGCTGTGTGCCAATAAAACTTTATTTACAAAACCAGGTGCTCAGACCACAGACCAGAGTTACCAGCCACTACTGTAAAGGGAACTCAAATGCTGGAAAACAGGACCTCATTTACTACGCACATCTGTTTAATCTGCTGCCCAGGTTCCTATACTTATGGAGCTACCCGAAAGGCCCACACAATGACTCTTCTTAACGCTATCTAGCTTTCCACACACATTGACCACTGCTGTTCTCAATGTTCAATTCTTCTCCACCAGAAAATAAAAGAGGTAATTTTAGACTCAGTCAAGCCTACCCTGTGGGAGTCTGGTGGAGGCCCTCCCAGGGTGTGTAAGAACAGGCAGCCTGTGGCGGGCTTTGTTTTGGGGACACACATGCTCGCAGAGCCCACAGGCCAGAACGTCTCAGTCACCAGTTTTTCTCTTTGTTACAGCTGATGTGACCCTGCCTGGCCCAGCGCTTGGGGAGCTAAGAAAGCCAGCCTCCCTCAGCACTGAATGCTGAAAACCTGGGACCATGGGGTGCCCCCCATTTGACAGCGCAGTGGCCTGGGCACATCTATGCACTCAGCCATGTGGGAGCAGAGATCCCTGACAGATGACACCTAAGGACAAAGTCACACATGTACACGGTTCCGGGTACGTGGTCCCCGAGGCCCATCCAGCACACCAAGAACCTCAGCCCCAACACCAATGGGCTCCCGGCACACACATACCACCCTGCACAGCACCCTGGCACCGAACTACTTTCCCAGCACAGCATCGGCCCAGCGGGAACGTCCCTTCCGCCATGAGCTTGAGCCTCCCTGCCCACGCTAAGGAGCCAGACAAGTGTCTGGGCTGTACCTTCCGCTCTCTGCGTGTCCAGCTGCTCAGGCCTCCTCGGGAATGGGAGAGAGCCCCGGCTCTGCCCAGCAGCCAAGACTTCTTCTTTCCTCTTTAGCCAGGCTGCCGAAAGGTGATAGGAGAGTGGATTCAGGACCCAAGCCTCCTCTAGCTCACAAACCTACCCACCGGAGGAAGATCAGTGTCCAGAAGCGGGCCAGACACGGGAAGTCCGCGAAGCTTACCTAAATAGAGACCCAGCCGGGGGAAACCAAATGGTGTTCTTGGTGGGGAAGAGGCAAACAGTCCGCACTGCAACACCCGCGTGGTGTCAAGTAACAGTCAGATTAAACAAACAGCCTCAGCTGCTATTTTTACTTCCAAATCAGCCACGAGTAACAGATCACTTGGGGAGTGAGAAATTGCTTGCCGCTTAGCCGGACCCTAACCACGATTCCAACTTCAATCCAGAATGATTGCTAAAGCTATTCCAGCACCTAGAGTCAAATAAAATATCCCGAGGTGGGAAGGAAAACATTTGTTTAGGGAAACATTAAAAACAGGAGAGTGTGTGCCTTGGAGCCAGAGCCCGGAGCCCTGCTGATGTCCCGGGGCAGAAATAGCCCGTTTCATCATCAGCTCTGGACGACCGCCGCCCGCATTCCTCGAGTAAGGAGCCGTCCTCTGCTGTGCTTTTGGAGCAGAATAATATGCAGCTGGGGGAAGGCCAGGCTGGGTCTCAGGGTGAGAGTTACAGAAGGATATGAAATAATCGGGGAAGAGGCAAGGTAAGTGTCCACTTGGTGAGCTTGGCTACAGCAAGCCCAGTTGTTTGCAAAGTCCAAGCACTAGTGGACAAGTCCCGTTCTGCCAGGCTCCCCTCTCCACCTCTGGGAAGGGCTGGCCTCCCTGCAACCCCGGAGGTGGGCTCATGCCTGCCTTCCCAATGGCTGCTTGCTGTCTCAGCCTGGGGTCACCTGCTCCCCAAACTGCCCGCAGATCCCCCAACTTTTTCCACTGGCTTTTCCTTGGCTTGTGCCATGCCAGCTCCCAGAGTGCCTTCCTTACTCTCCCAAGCTGGCCCTAGGATAGTCTGCTTGCTACCAGGATTTAATGCAAGAGTGGTTTTTCTTCCCCCTTTCTCTCCAAGATTCTTTTTTATGCTTCCCTGACTGTGGCCTGAGAAAGCGGAGATGACTGGCCCCCGCTGGGTGTCCTGCTCTGTGCAGCCCTGAAAGCCTCTGCAACTTTGCAGTGCGCTGTGTCTTTGGGTCTATTTGCAGACTGTCCCTTCTGCCCCTGTGGGCTCTTCAAGGGCAGCAACCTGTGTCCCAGCCCCAAGTTGGGGCCTGGCACCACCTCCAGCCTTGAACCGGCTGACAGCCAGGGCCACAGGGACCCAGGTCTATGTACTTTTGTCTAAACCAAGTCACAAAGAACAGCTCCTCCTTGCCCTGCAGACTAAGGTGTGAGACCCCAACCAGCAGGAGCATTCAGACCCGCCTCCTCCTGGGAGCCTCAAGACTTGCCTTTTGCCCTGAGAGCTTCAGAACCTCACTGTGGGGATGACTACTTGCTGCTCCACACTCAGAGATGCTTTGAGGGAGGCCCAAAGTGAACCCCTCAATTTTACCCACCCACCTCCTTACCTCCCCTGTTTGCCAAAATAAACACATGCCAAAAGGGCAGATAAAAACCATCAACTTGAGATGGGAGGCAACATTTAAAAAGTACACAGGATTTTGAGCCCTGGCTCCATTATTTCCTAGTCAGTTGACATGTCACATACTTACCCTTCCTGAGCTTCAGTTTACCCATCTCTAAAGTGGAGAGAATGCCTGTGCTCTGTGGGGTTCAGGGTCAGGGGAGCTCATGTACATGAATATGCTCGTCTATTGCAAAGCTTCCCAAAATGTTAGTCATTTATTTGTTATTTTTTCCCATGCTTTTTGCTACATCTCAACCATCTGTATCAACATTTACTATTTTCCTTTAAAGAAAATTTAAATTGACTTGCTTTTTTTCTTGAACAGAAGAACTTTATGGAAAACGACAATACTTAATAGATCATGGATTTGATATATTTATTAATTTCCCTCCCTCCCATTATGCATTGAAACAAATTTACAGTCAGTTCATATGTCATCTGTTTGACCCAAATCATTTTGTTCCAGATGTTAGAAAATGTTGCATTACTAAATCTCATTTTATGGAGGAGTTCGCTTTGGCGTATGAGTAACATGAGCTGAAAGCTTCGGCAGGGCCCCTGGTTTTCCTAATCTGCTTTCCTCCCCTCCTCAGCACCTTCCTTCCCCAGCTTACGTTTCATTCTTCACAGGTGGAGAGCATGACCTCATGTCTTGTTTAGGATCCTAGGAACAGCAAGCTTTGCTCTGCAGCAGGAGTGAATGGTGTTTGCTTGAAGTGGCTGATTGAGGAAAGAGCACTGTGGGATGGCTGGGGAATGTTCCGGGGGCCGGGCAGTGGCGGGTAGCTTTGTCAATGACGTCAGCAGGAGGGGTAGGGAGAGAATAATAAAACACAGTTGACCCAGCAAGAGCCTGTCCTAGGAGCAGGCAGCCCTCAGAGCTTGGCTGGAGGCTCCATCCAGCAAGCCTGAGCATAGCTGACACCTGCAGAATCTAATTTCTCCTGGATGTCCCCCCACCTGCCCCATGTAATAGACTCCATGTCTGTGCCAGTTACAGCGGGTATCCTGATGCAGACCATCCCCAGCCGGAAACACAGCCGCAGAACTGAGCCCAAGCTCCAGACCAAAAACACTCAGGGTCTGCATGGCCCAGAGCTGGCATCTGTCCGGGGGACTGGCCCAGGCAAAGTGACCACTGTCATCCAGTCCAGGAGCTGTGAGCTGCATGGAAAGAATGTGAATGAAGACACAACTCTAAATGTGGAACCATGGACGCTATGTGAGCCAGTGTGCTCCCTAGCCATCCAGAAAAACAAGGCCCACTTGTACATTCTGCAAGAGCATAAATAAAGCTGTCCTCAGGCGGCGTGCTGTGGTGGCCCATCCTTGCAGTGGCTTCACTGGCTGCACCCCTCAGCAAGGCCTCTGGAACACTGTGAGGGCAGCACACACACCCAACAGCGTGGGTAAAAAACGGTCTAGTTATGGCCTTGCCGCATGTGGTGATTGCTAACTTAATTTTGCAGCAAATTTAATCTGCTCTGTATTGGTATTAATTAGAAATGTTCAAAAGCTGGTGATAAGGGCAGTGCAGAATGGGTCCTTCAGGCCAATTTCTGGTTCTGGGTATTTGAAGCTCATATCCCTGCAAATAACAGGAAGCCACTCACCTGATTCTTTTAACTTTGCGTCCTGGTTATATGTGACTTCCTGTCGGGGAAAGTTTCTTTATTATCACCCAGCTTTCCTTAGGAGTCATTTCCGTAAAGTTCTTCAGGAAGGTGGTGCATTTCCATGGCTTAATAATAATAATAATAATAATAGCAAAGTGAAAATGCTAGCCAGCACATATAGAACGCTTACTTTGTGCACCACATGGTTCTAAGTCCTCACATCAATTAACCCACACCCCATACACTCCTGATCATAGGTCCCTGCATGTTGTCCCGTCCCCATGAATTGCTATCCATTGGGGAGCTAGGGAAGGATGAGATATGGAGAACTGATATTTCCTGAGAACTCATTATGTGCCAGGAAAACACTTTCTGTGCTTTGTTCCACAAAATCCTCAGTCTCCCTGTACGATGGCAGCTAATGTTTCCTTTTTAAGGATGAGGAAACTGAGGCTTGCAGAGGTGCCAGGATGCCACAGCTAATAGCAGCACAGAGGATGCAGACAAGGGCTCACCTGCCCACCTATCCAGTTAGTACTCTCCCAGCCCAAGTGCAGGACACAGCCACCTTTTTGCCTCTTTGCCTCTCCCTGCAGAGAGGGCAATGCCTGCAGGGCACCTCCTTAGCTACTGATTTGTTATGGGGATTCCGTGCCCACTGTGAGCACAGCACGAGTGTGTTTCCAAGGCTGATGGCAAGATGGTGCCTCACTGGAGGAGCCCTCACTTCAGGGGCTCAGGCCCAGCTGGGCTGGCTGCCTGCTGAGGGGCCTGAGCAGGAGGATCTCTCTTGCAGGAGCGCTGGGTTGGTGGGGTGTTGCCTGCTAATGTGTAGCTCAGAGGGGCTAGAGTTATGGGGGCAGGGCCCTGTTTGTAGCTCAGAGCTTGAAAAAGCCCAGGTTGCCGAGGCCCCTTCTACAGGGCTGCCCTTCTCCCCATCTGACCAGCCTGGTGCTGGGATGGCGATGGTCACATTCAACTGAGGGTCACCCTGGCTGAGGCCTCTCCTCAAGCCTGTTCCTTTAGGATTCTTTGCTTAGAACTTTACGATGGAAGACTTAGACATAAGAAACAGAATCTGTGAAGGAAATCCAGTTTATTAAAGTGCTACCAAGTCTCACAACAAAGCCATGGCAACCAGCTGGGAGGTCAGCTTCCTGGTGGATCTGGGTGTAGTTGCTCATCTCTCCACACTCAGAGAGGTCTGGAAGCCCAGCATTAAGAGGAGCTACTCCCTAGAGGATGGGTTGACAAACTTTTTCTGCAAAAGGCCAGATGGTAAATATTTTCAGCTTTGCAGCCCAGTGGGTCTTTGTCAAAAATGCTCAGTTAGGCCATGGTAGCATGAAAGCAATTAGAGACACCCTACACAAATAGGAGTGACTAACGCAGTAAATAAAACTTCAGCTTCAGAGTTTAAAAGAAGAAAGTTGATTTTCATACAATTCCATGTATTACAAATATTCTTATTTTGACATTTTCCCTCCAACTATTGAAGTGTGTCAACCACTCTTAGCTCACAGGACTGTCCAGAACAGACAGCACAGGGATTTGGCTCATGGGCAGTTTGCCGACCTCTGCCCTAGAGCCACTTTGTCCACTTGAGTGGCCACCAACCCTATGTGGCTAATAAGCATTTGAAACATGGCTGGTCTGAATCAAGATGTTCTGTGAGTGTAAAATGCACACCGGATTTCCTTAGCACAAAGAAAACCTTGGAAAATATCTCAACAATATTCTGTATTGATTACGTTGACATGATAATACCTTGGACATTCTGGGCTTAATAAAATATATTGTTAAAATTTACTTTCACACGTTTCTACTTTCGGAATGTGGCTCTAGAAGATTTGAAATGACATATGTGGTGTGGGCTGTATTTCCACTGGACAGTGCTGGGCTCTGCTCCTGGTCACGGACCCTCACCCTTATTGCCTGGTATGTCCATTAGGCCAGACTTGACTTGGGATCAGAGCTGAGCTGCTCATGGCGAAAGAGTTTCAATTTCTTCACTGCGATTGCTCTGAGTTCAGTTGTTAAGCAGAAACTTTCACAAGTGTATTCCTAGATCATGGGTATTGTTGTTCCTATTTGCTCCACCATTGTCTCTAAAATTTACTGGGCCTTAAAATGAGACTTTAAGCACATGAAGAAAAATATTGTGAGCATTGCCATTTTCCAAGCACCTCCAGAAGCTGCATGCTGGGTTAGCGGTCTCATACACAGTGCAGATTGGATCTTCACAACCATTCTGGGAGGCAGGCATTCTTAGCTCCATTTCCAGATGCAGAATGAGGTCAAAGAGGTGAAGTCCCTCACCCCAAATTATATACTTGGCAGCAGAGCTGGTGTCAAAGTCAGGGTTCCCTTTCTCCTCAGACCACTCTTTTCCCTGGTGCCATGTCACTAACACGCTGGTGGAAGCAGGGCCTTCTTGGAAGAGGGGCTTCCCCGTCCAGTGCAGAGGCAGAGGAGGGATTCCATAGAGCAGCCTGGCTGAGGGGAAAGAGACTCTCAAGGCAGGGCTGGAATGTAAGCCCAGGCGTGCTGTTGCTACTCTGCACCCCAGGTGCCACCTGTTCTCTTTCCCCTAAAGAGAACAGGGAGCAGGGAGAGGAAGACCACTGTCTACCTGTCCCACGCCCACTGTGGCTGCAGGGTTTGGTGCAGGATTGTTTTAGCTTCAGAGATGGACCAAGGTAAGAGTCACCAGCTCCAGCCTTATGGGCTCCTTGCCCCTCTCTACATGCAGCTCCACCCTGCCCCAGGGCCTTTGCACCTGCCTATCGGATCCTCTGCTTGGAGCGCTCTGCCCCGACCCTGACATGGTTGCTTCCTTCTCACCATTCAAGCCTCAGCTCAAGTGTCACCTCCTCGGAGAGACTTTTCCTGGCTATCCCATTTAGAGACCCTCACCCCGACCCCAGCTGACCTCTGTCACACCCCTCACTCTATTCTTCATGGTCATGATCACTAACAGAAACCATCCCACTTCTTTGTTCCTGGGATGTGCTCTGTCTATGCACTCCCTTCTTCCAGAAAGCAATTTCAAGACGACATCTACTTTGCCTGCCTCACGTTCTTCTGTGCACTTCATGTGCAATGAATGAGTGTGAGCAGTGGTTCTCAAGTCCCCCGAAGGAGGAAGCACCGATTGCTGGGGCCCTCCCTCGGAGTTCCTGCTTCAGTGGGTCCTCTGTGGGGCCTGGGTGTGTGCATTTCTAATAAGTCCTCAGGTGATGCTGATGCTGCTGGTCCAGGGGCCACCCTTGGAGAAGAAAGAGCGCCTGTTTCTGGACAGGCTGCACTGACTCTCTTCCACACTTGCTGTGGATGATTTCCTGGGAGCTGCTGTTCAAGAGTGGCTTTCTACTCAACTTGACTCAACAAATATTTACTGAGCAGTTCCTGTGGATCAGGCACTTCTGGTTGCTTTCTCATTTGTAACCTCCTTTTCTCCTCACTACATCTCTGAGGTGATTTACAGGCAAGAGAGCTGAAGCGTAAGAGGTTGAATAAATGGTTCAAGGTCACAGAACAAGGCACAGGTGGGGCTTGGGCTGGTTGCAGGGGGTTCTGGCACCTGGCTCAGGTGGGTTCCCATCCTGCCTTGTTGCTCTCTGAGGTCTGGCCTCCCAGGAGCCTTTGGGTATGGCTCACAGGTGCCAGGTATGTCCAGCCATCTATTTCCACTTCTCTGTGTGCTGCTGGGCAGAGCCACACAGAACTCCAGGTGGTACAGCCAGGAGAGTCTGTAGCTGAGCTGCTAAGTTGGTGAATTTTGGCCGCAGGGTCTTAAGCATTGCACTCTCAGATCTACCTCACACCAGCTGTGTGACCTTGGACATATGACTTGATTTCTCCAAACCTGCATTTGGTACCTACGTCATATAACTGTTGCAAATATTAAATGGGATGATGCAGGTGCTTAGTATGGGTAGGTACAATAAGCTAATGAAGTCATTTTGTCATAATTGTGATTGCCTTGGCTCTCTCGTGGTTGGGTTGGAGGGCAATAGCAGGTCTGAAATGATTGAGAACTTGGGAGCTTGGGGCTGAGGAGGCGGTGAGTGGAGGACCAAGAAGCTGGGTACCTCCTTGCCATGCAGCATTACGCAGCTGTAGAAAGGAATGAACACCATTTCTCCATCCTTGCAGGAAGTAATTCCCAGCACAAGGGGGAGAAACATGGGTACAGTGTGTTTACCATTCACTGAAGGAGAGATTATAAATATATGCCTATTTATATGGATTTCCTGATGTTAAAAGAAAACCATAGAATAATTAAAAAATGATTATGGGGAAGAAAGAAAACAGGCTGGTGGGATAAAGAAAAGGAGCTAGGTCTCCCTCAATCTACCCTTTTTTTGGGTAGATTTGACTTGGACCCATGACATACCTTCCAGAATTTTAAAACTAAATTAAATAAAAAAATTTAAAAAAGACGCACCTAAAAACTGAGAGCAAAATGAAACAAATGAACCTAATGCATAGGTGGCATGATTTCACAAAAGGAAATTATATCAAATGCTTTTCAAATAAGTAATTTGATTTAACCCATAATGGGAATATACCCAAACACAAAATTATGAACTTTTAAATAAAATCTTAAACTGCTAGAAATATTGATAGATGACAGATAGAGCAAATAGGCAAGTATGGGTTTTTATTCTTAGAAATATTTAATAGGGACTTATAAACAGAAGGCATGTCTATGTCTTAGGTGGTGACAAGACAAGATGATGGATCCCTGTGCCCCTATCCCCAGACCCAGGGCTCATATACCACAGGGGAGGGGTGGCTCAGGAGGGATGTGTAAGACAATTGAAGTGTGACAACATCAATGTTATTTGACCTAAGGGCAGGATTTACAGTCAGCTCCCGCTCTATCTCAAAGAATAACAGATAAATAGGAAATCTTAGAGAACTTCCTGGAACAGGGGTTTGTCAGAAGCCAATGTGGTGGATTAGCTTAAATTGGTAAGTATGTTCATGTCATTCAAAGCAAGATTTTTTAGTGTTAGAGAAAGAAGATGCAAATATAAAACCAAAATATTAAGTAAAACTCTATGCATACATTTGAATATCAATATGAACTCTTAATTACTTTCTCTTAAAACATTATTTCTTAACTGATAAGATCTAGAAGCCATAACCAACACAATAGTAATGAGCATCTTTTGTACCTAGATTTTTGTCTCTAAATACCATTTCTCATTAAAAAGAACAGAAAATGTGTAAGAAGAGTCTGGAACCTTGGCCTCACCAGAAAGGCAAGCAGGCTACGAAAATCTCCTGGGATCATGTGATGAGAGCCAAGGAACTGACTTTGGGAGGCTCCCACTAGGAAAGATGATGGAACAGTGTGTACATCAGTAGGGATGAAAACCGGAATGGATAGAAAACACATGCAATGTGTTGAACTCATGAGTTCATAACACTACTAAGAAAAATAACAGCTCAGACAGCATTCCATGGTCCCTTAGCAAGACTCAGGGAGCAGCTTCATTCTCCTGAGAAGTGGGCCAGGGTTGAGAACTTAGCCTGACTCTGCTATGTGAACTGTACCAAATAGTCCAAGCCACCAAGTGATTGATAAAGGAGGGTTTCTCTAAAAGTAAAGATAAAGATGGAAGGCAAACCAGAATATTATAACTTTTCAAGGCTCTGATGAAATCACAGCTTAATACAATAATTGCTACTGGGTTACCTATGAAAATATACAGGAAGTATTCTTGCCAAAACACCAAATCTCAACAGAACAAGCCTCTAAACCTTGATTTAACTCCTGACAGGAAGAACAGGAACAGAGGAAACAGATAAATGACACCATAAGGGAGTAATCGGCAGGATCCAGGAAAATTGGAAAAATTTGTGGAAAATTCTGCAGGACAAGAGCCAATTTGTATAATAAACACGTTGTTGAATATAAGGCAGGTGAGATCTATTGATTAAAAGACGCTAGAGACACATTGACCAAATGCCACATGTAGACCCTCTCTGCGTCCTGATTCCAGCAAAAATTTATAAGACAACCAGGGATATGTGAAGGCTGCCTAGGTATTTGATTATATTAAGGAATTGCTGCTAATTGTTTAGAAGTGATAGTAGCATTATGTTGATAAAAGAGGCTTTACCGTACAGAGAGACCTACACTAATACTTATGAATGAAAGCCAACGCCTGGGACCTCTTCAAAGTAATGCAGTGTATGGATAAGTGGTTTGAGGTATAGTTGAAGCAATTTTTCTGAAGTTGGGCATTTGTAGTATTATCCTCTTTACTTTTGTGTACATTTGAAATGTTCCATAATTTAAAAACTGGAAAATTCCCTGGGGCAGCGAGGACAGAGAGGGTCAGAGGGAGCTGATGAGGAGGCGGGAGCTCCTGGGAAGGAGAGAGACGCAGCCAGGGAATCAGAGAACATGGGTGAGGCCCTGCGGGAGCCAGGGTGAGATCTGAGACTGTCCCTCAGGCCACATGGCAGAGGAGGTGGCCCGTCCTGCAGACTCCAGTCTGTCTGGTCACCTCACTTAGGGTTATTTGATATAAAGTGGCTTCAGGGAGGCCAACAGCCCTACAAACATTGGCAAGTACACAAAACATCAGAAACAATTAAACACCCAACTTCAGAGATTGGTTGCCTGGGGCTGCCCTTATAAATTAAAAACTTAAAAAAGGAGAAAGTATTTATGGTAGATTGTTAAGTAACCAAGTAAAAAATGGAGGTCATATATTAATGTAAAACATGAATATTCATGCAAAAATGTATTTATATATTAAGATAGTCTCAAATACTGTATCACCAGGCATTAGAGAAAAAAATGCCTAAACAACAAATAGTGAAGAAAAATATATGTGTGTGTTGATTTCTTCTTTAGAAAACAATGCATTTTTCATTGAGGTGACTTGCAGCAGAGTGAACACCTGGTCTTACTTTGGACGAGGGACACTTTCCATTTCCCCACCCCACAAGGGTCCCTGAGGTTGTTCCTGCTGGACCCACATGAAGGTGAGTGGCTAATTTCACCTGTGATGTTAATGCCCCTAGAATGGATGTATGGGATGGTGGGGATAAAAATACCCCAGTGCAGGTGGAGTTTCTCTAGAAAGCCCAGAGCTATCTACTTTCTCCCAAAGGCTGGTCACTGGACTTTCCCCAGGGGCCAGTGCTGTGGCCTGGTGACCTGTGTCTGGGGCAGGGAGCTGCTTCTTGGAGCCTTGCAGGTCCCAAGTTTCCTTTATGGCATTGTCTTTGCTTCAAAGGGTCACCTCGGCCCCAGCAGGGAGGCAGAGGTGCTTGTGTCCACAGATGGGCTGCCCAGCTCCTGCACCTTCCACTTTGTCAGAGCTTCGGGGCTTCCTGCTGGGGAAAGCAGTATGGCAATACCCCTGCCCTCACACACTAGAGGAGGTTCCTTTGCATTCTTCAGGCCAGAGCCTTTTAGAGCACAGAGTAGGAAACAGATACTCACAGTGGGATGGGCCTTGCATGCTGTGCAAGGTCAGGGCAGAGCCAGACTGTGTGCCCTCTGATGAGCAGGTTTGCAGGCCACAGTCTTCTCTCTGGGGTTGCTATCTGACATTCAGGTCTCAACTCCTCCAGACTAGCTCTGCTTCTTAAAGTTTTGAGAGGCTTCCAGAGGCCAGAATTCAGGGAGCTCTGAGGCTTCCATGTAAGTTTCTGGGCATCCACTCATCGCTGTTCCTCGGTGTGGTGCTGTTGGGTCTGCAGAGGGCTTCCTGTCACTGTCTCTCTTGCACTGGTTCTTGGCACAGCCCCAGCAGCCTTATCACCCTCCACTTTCCAGCCTTGGGAGCATGGGCTTGGAGACTTATGGAGAGTCACATGGTGAGTCCAGTGAATAACAGCTGGTGCCAGAGCCCAGAGCTGGGCGCCCAGCCCCTTGGCCAGGGGCTTTTCCCTCGGTTTCCCACTCCTGGCCTTCATGGAGGGTCCTGCACATGCCTTTCTTGCACACCCCTGGCTCTGAGCTCCAGACTTGCCTAATATAGCCCAGGGCCAGAGGAGGCCCAAAATGCCACAGGTGTGTTTTGTCGTAAAATAATTTGGATTGATAAGCAGCATTTAAAAATAAAGAGATTTTTGTGTTGATTGCTTCATTTCTGGCTCATTTTAACGGTAGATCAGGCACCACAGGGTGGCATTCTCATATAGGGCCAGGGGCTGAGCTGGGCAGGGCTGTCCTTCAGACAGGGCCTGTGCCTTCCTGCGAACCACCTGCTACCTTCACTCATTTACAGAACCTGCCAGGCCAGAAGACTTCTGCATTTGCGGCTCTATTCTTGGGCTTCGGCTGTGTTGGAGACAATTGCTGGATCACAACAAAGCTAACCTGCCTCCTGGTCTCACCTCAAGCCAACTGCAGTGCTAGATGCCCTGACACCTAGTCCCGTCTTCCTCCCAACACTGCCTGTGGCTGTCCCTGAACACAGGGAGCACTGGATGCCACATCGACTTGAATTAAGTTCCAAGAGGACATAGAACAGGAAACCAGGAACTCTTCTGCTCACATTAATACTACAAAAGGCTTATCTTCAGAAACGTGTACCTTCTGTGAGCAGATACGTCTTCATGAAATATGAAATCCACCCAAATTTATTAAGACTGCCTGTGTAGTAAGTAGTGGGAACTCAAACTGAGCAGCCCTCCGTTAGAGTCTCATTATTATTATCGCGTTATTTATTTATATCCTACCCTAAGACAGACATGATGTAATCCAGTAATTAAGATGGTTATGATTGAATATTTATTAAGCACCTACAATAAGCCAGCCACTGATCCACATAAAATGAGTCTTTACCCTCAAGAGCTCTCGTCTTGCTGCCAAGGGGAGCTCAGCGCCTCGTGGAGGGGAGCAGGGGGGTGTTTAATGGATTTGTCTTCCCCGAGCAAGCCTAAGAAATGAAGCTGATCAGAAATTGATCTGAGTTTAGTCTCGCTGTTCAATTTGAACGAAATGAAAACGATCTGTCGCTGGGTTAGGAGAGGACTGGGTGTGCGGAGGTGCTCTCCCCAAAGTGCCCCAGCCAAAGATGGAGGCCTCCAAGACACAGGTGGGTGGCAGCTGGGTGAAGGTCTGAGCTTTAAATTTATCCTCAGGCTGAGATTGGGCTGCTCTTTTGTACTTCTTATAAACTTAGCCGTGTTCTGACATGTTGCAAGCTAACACTTGCTGGGTCCCTACTGTGTGCCAGGGGCTCGGGCTACAGAGGAGAGCCAGGCATAGCCCAGGGCATCCTGAAACCAGCTCCCCACAAGATGCCCTGCAGGCTCCTTTCTCCCTCTGCAGGCCTCCGGTGCCTCCCACAGCCTGTGGCGGCTTCCTTGGCCTCTCCTCTTTCTGGTCTCTCTTTCTATCTTCTTGCTTCTTCCTCTGCACTGGGCCACTTCTCCTTAAAGGGACCTGCTGGCTACAGCCTGCACCCTGCTCCCTCTGTCTCTCCTTGGCCTGGCAACACTTTTTTTTATTCTACACTAGAGTGAAGAATAAACAAATGAACAAAGCACAAAGGAGTCAATGAATAGGCACAATCGTAAATGTGTACCCAGCATTGATACAAGAACTTCTGTGACCAACGTTCTTTGATTACAATTGTTCCCTAGATTATTTCTGTGTTTGGGAAGAGAGTGGAATGTGCCCTAGGTTCTTGGGTGCCTTTGGAAGGAGATGTTTTGAAAACTGACACAGACATGCCATGCTTCCCTTAGTACCAGCCCTGACTCCAGCATTTGGTTCAGATAAAAATCTACTTTTTTTTTTTTTTTTTTTTTGGAGACAGTATCTCACTCTGTTGCCCAGGCTGGGGTGCACTAGCATGATCATAGCTCACTGCAGCCTCAAACTCCTGGACTCAAGGGATCCTCCCATGTCAGCCTCCTGGATAGCTGGCATTACAGGTGCACATCATCATGCCCGGCTCATTTATTTTTATTATTTTTATTTTTTGTAGAGGGAGGGTGTCACTTTGTTGCCCAAGAGGGGCTCAAACTCCTGGCTTCAAGGGATCCTCTTGCTTGGACCTCCCTAAATGGGATTACAGGCGTGAGCCATCGCACCAGGCCTGATAAAAATCTACTTTATCCTGAAAGGTGCCTTAGTCATTTCCACAAAATATCAGTTTTGTAAAAATGTTATGATTTTCCTTTTAAATTGTGGTAAAATACACGTAACATAAAATCTACCATCTTAACCATCTTTATTTATTTTATTTTTATTTTTTGAGACAGAGTCTTGCTCTGTCACTCAGGCGTGTTGCTCAGTGGCATGATCTCCGCTCACTGAAACCTCCGCCTCCCAGGTTCAAGCGATTCTCCTGCCTCAGCCTCCCGAGTAGCTGGGACTACAGGCACCCGACACCACGTCCAGCTAATTTTTGTATTTTTAGCAGAGACAGGGTTTCACCATGTTGGCCAGACTGGGCTTGAACTCCTGACCTCATGTGATCTACCCACCTCAGCCTCCCAAAGTGCTGGGATTACAGGCGTGAGCCACCGCACCTGGCCCTTAACCATTTTTAAGTATACAGTTCTGCAGTGTTAGGTACATTCCCATTGCTGTGCAGAACTCTTTTCACCTTGCAAAACTGAAACTCTGTATCCATGAACAACTCCCCATCCTCCTTCCCCCAGGACCTGCAACCACATTCTACTTTCTGTCTCTACGATTTTGATGACTCTATGTTCCTCACATCAGTGGAATTACACAATATTTGTCTCGTGGTTGGCCTCTTACTCTTTGCATAATGTGCTTAAGGTTCACCTATGTTGTAGCATGTGTCAGAACTTCCTTCCTTTTATAGGCTGAGTAGTATTCCATTGCATAGGCGAACCACATTTTGTTTCTCCACTCATCTGTTGATGGACACTGCAGTTGCCTCCCGCTTTTGGCTATTGTGAATAATACTGCTACAAGCACCGGTGTACAAATGTCTGTTCAAGTCTCTGATTTCGTTTCTTTTGTGTAAATACCCAGAAGTGGGATTGCTGGATCGGATGGTAATTCTGTGTTTAATTGTTTTAGTAACCACCATACACAGTGACTGCACCATTTTTCATCCCTACCAGCAGTGCACAAGGCGTCCAATTTCTCCACATCTCACCAACCCTTGTTATTTTCTGTTCTTTTGATAATGGCCATCCTAGTGGGTGGGAGGTGGTATCTCATGGAGGTTTTGATTTGCATTTCCCTGATGATTAGTGATGTGGAGCATCTTTTAAAAAATAGTTTAAACAAGCATCTAAACACAACTTAAAAGAGAGTTCTCATGCTAGGACATGCTGTGTGGTCAGGAACTGTCTTGTCTCACTCTGTGTAGATAAGATGGGCACAGATGGCCAAGGGCGAGAGCCTGGGTGACCCACTGTGTGGCCTCTTCCCTTTTACTCAGCGCAGAGCTTCCCAGCTTCAGGGTGTGCTCTGTCACCCGTGGAACACCCAGCACTGTAGAGGCTGTGCTCACCCCTGGCGTTTCTGCCTGAATGGGGCTGGAATGGTGCTCAGCCATATAGGAAGAAGGTTCCAAACCCTCCCAGGGGAGTCTGAGATGCAGCCAGGCAGGGGTCCGCGTGGGATCCTTGGGATCAAAGAGGAGACACAGGCCCCCGTGGAGAGGCCGGTGAATACCTTGCCTGTGGGCAGGTTTCTCCTGGTGCTGGCAATGAGGCCACTCTGGGCAGCCCACTTAGGATCCTGATTCCTGATACCATCAAAAACCCTCAACAGAGGCCCCAGTTCCAGGCCTCATAAGGTTTCTATTGCCGGGCTGCAGGGTGCCTCTTCCTCATGGAAATTGAGCTGTCACTGTTATCCATGTCCCCACTTGGGGGGACAGGACATTTGCTTTCCTGTACTATTTTTTCGATTGGAACTAGTTGTGAAGCTGCAGCATCTCCCAAATGCATCTGAAGACAGGACTCGCCTGGAGGCTTGATACAAAACAGATAACCAGGTCTCTCCCAGGAATGTCTAATTTGGTAAGTCTGGGTTGGGGCCCAACAGTCTGTTGTTTTGTTTTTAAGCAAGCACCCAGCTTATCTGGAGTCAGGAAAGACTACCCTGAAGTGTGCAGAAAGGCTTCCCTTGGCTTCTCGGCTTCCCTTGGGTGGTGACCCACTGCCCTGTGTCCCCATAACAAGTGCCTCTCACCACATGGTACTTCACTCTTCACCAGAAGTTCTCTAAGTTCTACATTCTAAAAAGTTCTAAGAGATTCTCTGTGTGGGCCCCAGGCTGACAGCATCAGCACCTTGCAGCTTGTTAGAAATGCAGATTCTCAGGCTCTACTGCATCAGAGACTCTAGGGGTAGGCCCAGAAAGCTCTGTTTTTACCAGCCAGAGGGTTTTCTATAACTTTTGGTCTTCACAGTACATTTCCACACATTGCCTCCTGCCACCCTCACACTTCATAGGTGGGGAGACTGGGTCCAGGGGGTCACGTGGCTTGTCCAGAGTCACACAGCCAATGGGAGACACAGCTGGAACCCAGGCTGAAGTCCAGACTCCAGATCAGATGCCCTGTGAGCCCCTTCCCCGGAGATCACAGGGGCCTGTAAAGACAAGGGCCTGGAGCCGAGGGGATCCAGAAGGTTCTGATCCCTGGTTCTGACTTCACTGCAAGGGACATGAGGAGCCAAGAATGAAAGCAATGACATACATACCATACAGGTATGCCTTTCACATAAACTAGATTTGTCCAATAAACATCTAAACAACCTCCCACCTAGGACACCCCTCCCCCTCAAACAAAACCCCAATTAACTAGGGTGTAAGAGTCTCAGTTACACCAAAAAGGGAGAACTCTTAAAGGATGGCCTCGCTAGGCAGGCCAGACATGGATGTGACATCACCACAACCAAGGGCATCAGGGAGAATGACATCTGCCAGAAAATGAGACTGCCATTGACCATCGTTTTAATTTAGAGCAAGATAAAGCCACTAAACCCAGGCCACACCCTTGGGGAACTATTTTAATAGCCATTGCTGTCGAAACGCTGGGCCTGCCTGGAGTGGACAGGAAACCTCCAGCGCAGCTGGGCTTGAAAGAGAGCAAGACTTAAAGCAGAGCCGTGACCTCAGGGAATGTTTTCCACCTCCTCTAAGGAATGCTGGCCACCCCTGTGCTCCCTCCCCAGCCTCCCGGATGGCGGGACGGAGAGGCAATCAGAGAAGAGAGCTGGCATCTGGTTTCAGATTCCAGTTTGGCCTCTTACTAGCTGTGTGGGTGTGGGCAAGTTATTTATCCACCCTGTACCTCAGTTGTCTTGTCTAGGAAGCAGGCATAATACGGCCCTGGCATTTTCATGTTATAGTAAGCATAGACAACGTGAAGGGAACCTTTAGCTCCATACTTGATCTGAGGTTGGCGGCTCAGTTAGGAGAGTGATTTGTTTGTCCTCCTTGAAAGAGGCTTTTTTTTTGCACAGACCCTGCCTCTCTGGGTCCAGGCTGATGGGTTAGCAACAGACAGCAGTGCCGGGAGGCTTCTTTGCCTCCAGTGAGTCCACTGGACCCAAAGTCATCACTACTGCCTCTTAGCACGTCCCTCCACAGAAAGGTGAACATGGCTAGGTCTTTGATCTCGTTTAAGTCACAACACAAAGCTTGTTGTCTCCATTTTCCTAGTGTCATTTCCTCCTAATTCAGACCCCACCATCATCTTTTCCTTTTAAAATTCTGTTGGGTCATCCCATTCTTAAAAATTTTCCATGCGCCCTTACAATTCAGTCATTTGAGCAGTGGTGGTGATAAGGGAAATGCTTACAGGTGTGTGTGAATGTGTGCATGTGTGAAAGTGTGAGTGTGCGAGAGTGTGTGTGTGCGAGAGTGTGTGTGTGCATGTGTGTCTGAGAGAGTGTGTGTGTGTGCACTTGTGTGACATGGGCAGTTTTGTGGGTTAGACTTTTCATGTCATCTTACCAAAAAGATACGAAGCTGATTTCTACTATTGGGGCTTAATTTTCTAAGGCCTTCACCCTGAATTCTCTGTAGATGTCATTATGTATGCCATAAAAAATAAATGTATCCTCTAAAATGTCCCGTATTTTGGAAATGCTTCAACACTGAGAGTTCGTTGTACACACGGGGGTCTCGGATGGAGCCACAGGCAGCTTCATGGATGCCTCTAGGAGGTCATCGCGTCTCGTCACTCCATACCCAGGGAGACCAACGCCCCGCGGGGAAGGAGTCCCATCCAACGTATCCTGGAGGTGGAGGGCAAGCCAGGCGTTTTTTCTCTGCAGCACAACTGAGTGGGACTGGCCCTTAGAATGACCTACAAAGAGACCAAAGCAGGTGGATATCGGCTACTCTTCCTCTGGGGCTGTCTAATGCACGCGAACTCCATCACTGCCCAGAAAAACCCACTCCCCAGTTTAAAGCTCCTAAGAGTGCTGAACATAGCCTGCGGACCCAGCCACTCATCCAGACCGTGTTCCTGCGCCCCCCGGATTCTGGGTACCGGGGACACTGAGATGCACAGGCACAGGCGGCCCCCACCAGGCTCAGCACGCTGCCCCCTGCTGGCCGCTGGCCGACCCTGCAGGTTGTGTTGTATTACCAGGGGACCCTGCAGGCCTGGGCACGGGGGCAAGGCAGTCTTCTCTGGCTGTGGCTGCAGGTGGGAAGGGCTCGGCATCCAAGGGAGAGACTGCCTAAAGTTCAGGGAGCCGAAGGGAGAGCCAGGAGGTTTCCCTAGGAGGTGGGCTGGAATTTGGCGGGTTCAGGAGGTTTGGGGTGTTGGAAAAGCATTGTCATGACCTGCCCTCACTGGGGGAATATGCTTGGGTCACACACTTAAAATGGTGAGGAATTCCTACAGCTGGTGAACTGAAAATGTGTACTGGCAAGTTAAAAGGGCCAGGAACCTGTCTGTGTCTTTCTCTGAGTTGAAGGAGTCCTCTTCTTGTATTTCCTTTCTCCCTTCTTTCCTGATAAAATGTATTTTTCTCATCATAGGCAATTTTGGGGGAAAAAACTGGAAAGTGGGGAAAAAACCGCACCCAGGAATGTTGCTAATGGGGAAGGTTATGAATGTGTGTGGGGCAGGGGTATAGATGGGGACATCTCTGAACCCTCTGCTCAACTTTGCTGTGAATCTAAAACTACTCTACAAATAAAGTTTATTGATAAAAAACAAGCAAAAACTCCACCCATAGTCCTGTATGCCATTTAAATGCAATTCATTTATAGTTTTTACTTCCTTTTTTCTTATAGTTATGATCTGGATAATTTCATAACCTTTTTTGTTATGAAACTTTATAACAAAAGCATGATCATGTTACTATGAATTCTTCTGAAACACATTCTTTTTTTCTTTTTTAAGATGGAGTCTCGCTCTGTCACCCAGGCTGGAGTGCAGTGGTGCCATCTTGGCTCACTGCAACCTCTGCCTCCCTGGTTCAAGTGATTCTCCTGCCTCAGCCTCCCAAGTGGCTGGGACTAGAAGGGCACACCAACACACCTGGCTAATTTTTGTATTTTTAGTAGAGATGGGGTTTCGCCATATTGGTCAGGCTGGTCTTGAACTCCTGACCTGGTGATCCACCCATCTCAACCTCCCAAAGTGCTGGGATTACAGGCGTGAGCCACCGCACCCGGCCAATACTATTTTTTAATGACTTAATATTCATGTGATGGGGTTTTGATGTTATGTGGCTCTTTACAAAATGTCACGATGAAGATGTTTATAGGTAAAACTTATTTACTTATTACCTTCAGATATGTTTGCAGACATGTAATTACTGGGTCAAAGAGACACACATTATTAAGCTCTCTATGCATACATACTGCAAAATCGCTTTCCACTACCGCCACCAGCAATGAGTAAGCCTTCCTGTTTGAGACCATCTTTGGCAGCATTAGGTATTTTCATTTTACCAGTCCTTGCTAGTACGGAGCCTCAGGTCTTCAGAGACACCCCTGGTGATGTCAGAGGCCAGATGTAGAGTGCTGAGTAGGGTGCCTGGTGAGCACACGGCATGTGGATTGGGGGAAGTGGTCTTTTAGTCACAACCAGGGCACGGCACCCTTCTTGGGTTCCTGGTTACTGATAGGGAGACCAAATGGAACAAGCCTGGGTGGACACAGACCCTGAGCTTCTTTTAGAAGGCAGCACAGGGTGTCCTGTGGCAGCGATGTGTAGTGTGGAGTGCCGCTTAGGGCGTAGTCCTAGGTTTGAATCCCTTCTCTGCTATGCTCCTGGCCATATGATTGTGGGCAGGAGGTCATCTCCTGAGTCTCTGTTGTTTTAATTTACTGTGAGGCTAAAAAGCTCCCAAGCAGAGCTATTTGGGGAAATGAAAAGGTGACATTCCCACAGGAGCACTGCATGTCAGGCTAGCTCTTTGCTTTGCTTTGTTTCCAAGTCCCCCAGCAACCAGGTCACAGCCTACACCCAGATGCTCAGCCTAAAAAGCACTGGGTGGCCTGGCCTTGCCTGCATGTGCCATGTTCTGAGGTCTGTATGTGCTGGGAGCTCTGCAGCAAGCAGGAGTTGTCATCGTGGGGGGTGAGGGACAGCTGTGTCTTCCCTTCCAGCTCTGACAGGGCCTCAAATCTGGGAAAGTGTCAGGTGGTGAGCCTTCCATCATTCTTCCTCCTCATCTTTGGGATAAGATCGTGAGATGCAGGCTGGTAATTGCTCAGGAAAATAAAGCCTCCTTTTTTTTTTTTTTTTCTCTTTTTGAGAAGGAGTCTTGCTCTTTCACCCAGGCTGGAGTGCAGTGGCGCGATCTCGGCTCACTGCAGGCTCCGCCCCCCGGGGGTTCACGCCATTCTCCTGCCTCAGCCTTCCGCGTAGCTGGGACTACAGGTGCCCGCCACCTCGCCTGGCTAATTTTTTGTATTTTTAATAGAGACGGGGTTTCACCGTGTTAGCCAGGATGGTCTCGATCTCCTGACCTCGTGATCCACCCGCCTCGGCCTCCCAAAGTGCTGGGATTACAGGCGTGAGCCACCGCGCCCGGCCAAGCCTCCTTTTTAATCAGGTGCTAAAAGTGCTTTCAGCAGCCTCGTGCAGGGCTGCTGACAGAAGTGGTCTTGGGCCAATTTTGTTAACACTTCAAACAGCAGAGGTAAGATTGCTTCTGGAAAATTAGTGCCCCCTGCCTTGATTTGCTTGAACCACTTAGCACAAGTCAACCCCAGAGATGGGAAACACTGATGCGTCTGTAACTCAAATATTGCTGCAGTCCCGGCTGAGAACTTAGGCAAACCACCTTCTTGGAGTGTTGCTTTCAGTTTCTTCATCTGTAGAATGGGGATAAATCGACAAAAACTACAACCCTTCGATTAGGAGGAGGGAGGGAAAAGGAGAAAAATTCATGGCGTTTATTGTGCTGCATGCTTCTCCTGTTCTATTTCGTTTGATTTTTCCAAAAATTCTAAGGCAGGAGGCATCATTATCTAGGATTTGAGTCCGTCCTGCTGAACAGCCCAAGTTCCCTTCCCAAAAAAGTACTCTGTAAATGCCAATGCACACAAACTCCCTGATAATGCCGTAATTACTCAGGGATGCTAAAGGAAAACTGGCTTTGCCACCCACAGCCGATGTGTTTCTTAATCCCCTTGTGCTCAAATTCCTCCTGCTGCAAGCAAAGCTGATTGATTTTAGCTTCTGCCTCCTAACAAGGTTGCTGTGCTGCCTGTTTCTCTCAGGTGAAAAGCACTAAGCAGATTACGAAACCTCTCTAACCCTGGAAGCAAAAATGTGTTCAGAAAATGGAAACTTGCCCAGAGCAGCCAACTGAGCCTGCACAGCTGGGGCGGCATGGGGGTGAGGGCGGCGATTCTCTGCCACCTCCCTCCTGCTCCCCAGTGCTATGGTTCTGCTGCTCATAGATAGCATCTTAGGTCAAGCAAATGGCTAAATATAGCCAGTCTCCCAGCTAGGCTGTCATCGGGGCTGTCAGCAGCACCGTCCCAGGTTTTCAGACTTAGTTTCAGGCTTCAGCTTGACAGCCAAGCTCAGTTACGGGGTGGGGCTTTTGTTTTCAAGAGGAATCCCACCTCCCCTCCACTCCAATTTTAGGCTAAGGGACAGACCCCACAGAGCGCCTGGAAGGCAGATGGGGAGTGGAGTGGGGATGGAGAGAGTGTTGGTCCCCGATATCCACATGTGGCTGAGTCTTGAAGATCAAAGTCTCTGACTCCCATGCCCCACGGGCCTCAGGGAAACACTGCTGCCCACTAGGAGCTGTTGGGCCCATCAGCAGAGCCAGCATTGTCATTGTCTTACCACCAGCAGCTTGGGATCTTGGGCAGCCGCTGAAACTCTTTGGGCCACCAGTGGCCTCATCTGCAGGAAGGAGTAGCGGTAGCTTCACACTGGCTGTTATGGTGCATAAGGGGAAGTGAGGCCAAGTCCATGTGGGTGAACCAAAGGGCCTCACACTGGTGGAGCTCATGTATACTGAGGCTGCCACACACGTGCTTTATGATCAGCCCTGCCACACAGAGATCCATTTCAGTGCAGCCAAAATGTTCTGAGATCTCTATGTGCTCAGAGCTCAAAGCTCAGAAAAATGGTGAGCTTGGGGTGCACAGCCAATGTAAATGGGACTGAAAGCACATTTGATAATATCACAGTCTCCCCTTCTCCCCATCTGCCTCCTCTCCAAAGCAATGATCAGTTGTGGTGTTCCCTGGTCTTTTGGTTGAGAATTCTCAAGGAAGAAACCAGTTGAGGCAGAGATGCACAGCTGGGTCTGGGCAAGGCTGAGGGGGTGGGGCTTAGCGGGGGCATTCCCTGATAGAGAGGTTGAGGGATCCAGGGCTACTGTACTTTACTGCTCCATCTAAAACTCCAGGAGTGTTCTTCCGGGCAAATGGCACATCCTGGATTTGTGCAGCCCACAGTCTGTGCAGCTGATGCAGCGGACCCTCTTGGGCCACCTTGTCTCTTGGAGATACAGTCTGGGTGTATGCAAACTTCTTCTTCGCTCTTCTGGGCCCACTGGCTCCTGGGTTAGGGGGAGGGACTGAAAGGAGCTGAGTTGAAGTGATTTATTTTTATCAGCATTCATTCCCTCTATCCAGTGGTGCAGTGCAGTACAGTTTGTTCACATGAATTTGAATCATCCATTTATTCTAGAAGAATTTGTTTTGTAACCACCATGAGCCAGATAATAGGGGTATCTGAGCCAGATACAGGAGTGCACCATGAGCCAGATACAGGAGTGCACAAGACAGACAGAGTCCCTGTTTTCTTGCATTTACCTCTGGGGGCTGCAGCAGGGGACTCCAGAGGAGAGCAGAGAGCAGACAGGGCCAGACCACATGAAGCCTCAAAGGTGAGGGCATTGGGTGTGCATTTCATTCGGTTACAGGATGCCAATGGTGGCTCCAATCAGGGGCCAATACTACCTACTACTACACTTTAAAAAGACTTCCCTGAACGGAAAGAAGGCTGTTGTAGGATGAGACTGAGCAGGACAGTCAGTCAGAAAGCCACTGCAGGGGTCTGGTGGGAGGAAAGGTGGCCCCAAGGCCCACAGAGGACAGAGAAGCGGTCATTTGGGACAGAATTTTTTCCTTTATTTATTTATTTTTAATTTATTTTTATTATACTTTAAGTTCTAGGGTACATGTGCACAACGTGCAGGTTTGTTACATAATTTCCAATTCTTCTCAATGAGTATGTATTACTGGCCGAAGGCTCGCCTGTGAGAGATGAGGAAGATGAGCTTGAGTGAGACTCCTAGTGCTGAACCCTTACTTTCTCTGTGAATGTGGGGGTGTCACTTATGGTCTGGTGAAATTTTGGGAAGCTGGCACATTCTACAGCTAGCACATCATGACTGGGCCCATGTGCCAGGTACAGCCCTGAGTGATTGTCACATATTGACCCTTTTTAATCATCACGGTAATCCTAAGAGCGAGGTACTATTATTGTCTAATAATTTGCTTAAGGTCGCCTGGCCAGTAGCCCGGGCATCCTGGCTCCTTTGGAAAATCAGTCTCACCAGTGGCCATTGTCCTCACCTCAGGTCACCAGCTTAAGGGTCTTGGCTCACTCCCATTGCTGCAGGATCAGGTCCATAATTGAGAATTTGATACGTGCTTTCCCCCCTCAAAGATAGGTTTGTAATTCCCCTATGAGTTGCTAGAAGATAAATTAACTACCCCAAATCCTGTCCCTTAAACAGGAGGTAAGCTTTGCCCTGGAGAAGGCATGGGGTGGCTGGACTGCTTTGCACGGGCCCCTCTGCTGAGGAGAGGGTCTTGTCCTGGAGATTATAGTGGTATCTTTGAGCCCATTTGGAAGTTTCTGCAGGACAGGAGGGCTGCCACTCACAGTGTCCCCATCCAGATGTCTCCATGCAGTAGCTCTTTGAACTGCTAAGGAGCAGGGAGGCCTTGTGGGATCAGCTGACCATTGGCTGTGGTGGCTACTCTGATCAGCATCACCTGAGGGCAGAAGAGGAGAGAGTACACAGGGAGATGAACGTGAGTCGAGAATCTACCAAGCCCCTGTCCTTTACCGTACCCTGAAACTTTGTCCCTGTATATTTTTCCATGGACCATCGGGCCAGCTGTCTGTTCACAAAGGCCTATTCTTCAAAAACACAGTGGGAGTGTCAGCTCAGAGCCTTGGGATGGGCAGTTCCACATGTATGTGTGTATTTGCAGTCCTCCCGTGGGCTGTCAAACAGTCTGAAGAAGGAGGGTAGCATTTGAGGCAGTGTTGGAAGAGAATGAGAATGAGCTGACTGGTGCAACCTGGTACGCAGGTAAGGGAGGAAAAGGGTGAGAGCCAGGCACTGCACGCTTGTGAGTTAGGAACCATAGTCTTTGCCTTACAGAAGAAGAAATGGAGGCTCCAGCTCACCCCAGCACTCAGTGGCAGGGTGAGCCATGCACCCAGCTCCCAGGATGGTGCCTCCTGCCACGTGCCCCCCTTGGCTCCCACACAGCCGTCCATTGCGTTAACTGAGTGCTTCAACAGCCTTTGAAGGCTGGGTTTTGTGCTTGAATATATTGCCACATTAATAACTTCAGAACATTTCAGGCCGTGTCGAAATAGTAAATTAGGACAGGACGGGCTATATATTCAGTGCAGAGAGCTGAAGTACCATTTTATTACATGTGCCATGGAATTAAAGGCTTAATTTTCTTTTAAAAGATGGTGATGCATCATTTCCCACAGCCAGGTAAAAAACAGTTAGCAGAAATGATTTATCCTTCATTCCATTTAAACATCAGAAACTAGAATCCCTGGATCTTGCTCTCCATTATTTATCTCTGCCTGGAGGGCACTTGAGACTTTTACCTGCTAACTTGATGGAAACAGCCAGGCCTTGGGCATGGTCGGGAAAGAGGGAGGCCGACAGCGGCAGCCAGTGCCTGGCTCGGGCAGCAGCACTTGTCTTTGGGATGAGGGATGTGGCTTCCCTCACATGGGCTCTAGGAGCTGACAGGCTGCATTTGACCCTTAGGCTGGGCCACAGGCTGTCTCTGTGTTCGGACAAGTTCCTCACAGAACCTGGCCTTCTCACCTACAGAATGGAATAATGGCAGAATAGAATAATGGAATAATGGCCTCCTTTTGGGGCTGTTATAAGGCTCTCATGAGATTGCAGGTGGAAAGAAAGTGGGCTTGCAGTGACTCTGGCACAATTATGTGTTATTTGCAGGAAGAAATCATTTTAGAACAGCTCCTTTTTTTTTTTTTTTTTTCAAAACCAAAGTAACATATATTCATTGAGAAGCATTTGGGAAAAAAATAACAGCAAAGAAAGTAAAGAACACAGTATCATATTGCCCAGTGGTGGTCAGTGTTATTTTTTTCCTTTTTCAGAATACTTTTTTTTTTTTTTTGAAACAGTCTCACTCTGCCGCCGAGGCTGGAGTGCAATGGCATGATCTCAGCTCACTGTAACCTCCACCTCCCAGGTTCAAGCAATTCTCCTGCCTCAGCCTCCCAAGCAGCTGGGTTACAGGTTCCTGCCACCATGCCCAGCTAATTTTTTGTAGTTTTAGTAGAGACGGGGTTTCGCCATATTGGGCAGGCTGGTCTTGAACTCCTGACCTCAGGTGATCCACCCACCTCAGCCTGCCAAAGTGTCAGCATATTTTTATGAAACAAAATTAGGTTCAGAGACATTTGCAATTTTATATTCTGATAGAACTTAATGCTATCATGATTCTGGAGGCCAGAAGTCCGAAGTCGAGGTGGAAGCAGGCACCCTCTGAAGGCACTAGGGGCACATCCTTCCTGGCCTCTTCCAGCTTCTGGTGGCCCCATTTATTCCTCAGTTTGTGGCTCACATTTCCCCACGTGATACCAGAACGTGAACATTTGCCTGGTCACTAACTACTGTCTACAAACTTCTTCCTTGTACGGCTGCATGCTATTCCTTTATGTCAATGTGCAGATAATCTATACCTGTCTCTGATGATTGGATCTTTAGATTTTTTCTTTTATGAACACTTAAAAAACCCTCCCACAAAAGTAAGAGGTATGTATTACTAGCCCATTTTGCAGGTTGTTGTATTAGTTTCCTGTGGCTTCAGCAACAAATTACCACAAATTAGGTGGCTCAGAACAACAGAAGTTTATTCCTCATGGTTCTGGAGGCCAGAAGTCTGAACTCAAGGTTTTGGCAGGACCGTGCTCCCTCTGAAGGCTCCAGGGGAGGATCCTTTCCTGCCTCTTCCAGCTTCTGGTGGCTTCCTCGGCTGTTGCTGCATTGCCCCAATCTCCGTCCCCATCTTCCCCTGGCTTCTCCTGTCCAGGCATCTCTCTTCTTTTTGCATGTCTTTTCTTATAAGGGCACGTTGCCACTAAATTTAGGGCCCTCCTGGATAATTATGATATCCTCATTTCAAGATTCTTAGTGTAATTACATCTGCATTAGATTAGAGCTTTGGTCACATTTATTGTCTCATTTAACGTCCCTAGCAGCTCAACGAAGTAGGCCTGTTATCGCCATTTCATGGCTGAGAAACAAGACTGAGTGAGGTTGAGTGACTTGCCCAATGTCATACAGCTAAGGAGGGCATGGAGCTGGGATTCGAGGCTTACTAGAGCTGTCCCTTCTAGGCCTGAGCAGGTAAAAGGCTGCCACCATGCTTCTTCCTGCTAAAGCTCCTCAGTCAGAGATGGACTTCTTCAGGTAGAGGTGCTTGAAGGCCATGAGACTCAGAGGCACGCACATGGTATCATCACTGATGTGAAGGAATCCAAGGCTCCTCGCCAGTAGCTTGGCCAGAGCTGCTCCTGCCCTGGAGAAAGCCGTCTGCCAGCTCCCAGGCCCCTGGTGCAGAGGGCAGGCGCCTCCCGGCACAGAGCTGTGGGAGGGGCTGAGTAAACCAGCCAGTGTGCCGGGATTTCCTCTTACCCAGCTGTGCCCAGCACCGGATGGGCTGAGGGTGGACCCTGGTCCAACTCGGCCACTCATCAGTAGGGTCCCTGTCCCCCTGCATCCCTGGCACTGTGCACAGCTTCCTGCCTGCCCTCTGTGTGATGGCCCAAGGCTGAGACGCCGCCCACTAAGTCCCTCCAACCTGGCCTTGCCAAGAGAGCAGGGAACTCAGAGGTGCACAGAGGCCCACTCACCATGACAGCATCCCCCCGAGATGGCAGGCTCAACTGTCCACGGACGGGCTGTGGTTGTGCGCCCGCCCTGGGCACTCACACTTCCTTTCTTGGAGCTGCAATGAGGCAGCAGGAAAGAATCTTCTCCCACCCACTGGAGCCTGCCCTTCACCCGAGATACTAGATATGACTTGGAAGCCAGCTGGACATTCCTATGTTAGGCCTTTCAGAAAGAGACCACAGCCTTGCTGCTCAGAGAGGCCCTGAGTGCCCTGGCGCCGCCCCTGCCTTCCTCTCAGGGCATTGCTCTTCTCTGTAATGCTCCTGTCCCCCTGGGACTGGGCCTCTGACCTTGGTGAAGCCCTCGGCCGACCCCACGCCTGCCCTCTGGCTCTATTCGTTTATAAATAGGCCCATTTCTCATCTTGCTCTGGCCCAGAGCTCCACACCCAAGCAGCAGATGCAATCTCGGGATTCCCTTTCCAGCCAAGGGCAGAACAGGACCCGACCAGCTCGTGGGCCTGAGGGATGAGATCACAAATTCTCCTGCAAATAGCAACTCACGCTCCAGTCAGAAACCCAAGTCAGCTTGTGTGTGAGTTACTTCCTTGTGGCTGCTGTCACCAGTTACCCACACGCTGCACAGCTGAAAACAACAGAACTTCATTCTATCATGGTTCTGGAGGCCAGAAGCCCGAGATCGAGGTGGAAGCAGGCACCCTCTGAAGGCACTAGAGGCACACCCTTCCTGGCCTCTTCCAGCTTCTGGTGGCCCCATTTGTTCCTCAGTTTGTGGCTGTATCATTCCAATCTTTGCCTCTGTAGTCGCATTGCCTCCGCCTCTTCTATCTGTCTCAAATACCCTCTTTCTCTTAGACAAGGACACCCGTCATTGCATGTAGAGCTCACTGGGATGACCTCCTCGTCTCAAGATCCTTAATCACACCTACAAGGACGCTTTTTCCCAGTAAAGTCACCTCCACAGATTTTTGGGGATCTGGACCTGAACATATCTTTTTGGGGGCCACCATTCAGGCCACTGAAGCTTGTTGTCAGGAATAAAGTTTACTGAGATGGCCAAGGATAGATGGGTTAAACCAAGATGCTCGAGGAAAGAGATATGCCACAGAGGAAAGCAGACATTCAGAGTGCCTGCTGCTGTGCCGTCCAGGGCACCCTGGGCAAGGTAAATCATGCTGAAGGCAACTCTTTAATGATGAACTAACACCCACTAATCTGAGGGCTTGGGAGCAGGCTTGGTGTCGCCTTGGGCCCAGCAGCATGAGTTTGTGGGTCAGCTGCCCAGCTATCGGCTGGATTAGTGAATCGTCAATAGATCCGGTTGAGCTGAGACAGCTGGAGCAAGCAGACCACACATAGATTCGTGGCAATGTGGCATGATTTGTAGCTTGGCTCTTGGCCACCACACCACTCACAAAGCCTGGTCAGCTGTCCCCGTGTCATGCTCTTTGCTGAGTGACGATGACCTGAGTGTAGCCTCCTGGGGCATGGTGCCCTGGAGTCACATGGACCCCCCGCCCCATCCTCCACATCGTGCGCTGCCCATGGGACCTTCCAGAAGCTCAGGCAGTTTTCTCCTCCGTAAAATGAGAAGGAAAAAACCCACTTGTAGGACTATTGCCATTGCAAAGCCAGATGTTATGTTGGGGCCTGCCCCAGGGCCTGGCACATAGTAGGCCCTCAGGAAATGGTTGTTTTGATTTTGGGGGTTGGGGGGGCACCATCACACACTCATTCACACAAGCTGGGACATTTCCACTTCCTTCCTTCCTCTCCCCTCTCCCCAGATTCCACCTACCTCTGGCCTGCTCCCACAGCCTCACCCAGGTCCCTGCAACTGCAACCTGACCACTCTCCTTGCCCCGGGCTCCCTGCTGTCGGCCTGTGTCACACAGCAGCCCTGCCACTGATGCTCTGGTTTTGTTACCTTCCCTGCCCAAGTGTGTTAATGATTTCTCACCCCTGCTGAATAGGAGCCCCACAGAATCAGCCCTGCTCATGTGGCATCTCATGTCACTGTCACTGATCCTCTTTCAGGTCTTACATCCCAGCCCCAGGAGCCCTGCTCAAGGCTGCTGCCTTCCCTCCCACCTCCTCTTTCTCTCCCCCTCTCCTCTCTCCCTTCCCTTTTTCTCCCTTCGGGTACCCAGCAGACAGTCACGCCCCTTCCCTGTGCTGCTGTGCACCTTGTGCTTACTGCTCTGCTGAGCCTTTCGAGGGGCCAGGCACTGCACAAGGTTCTGGGATTTTGCAGTGAGCACAGCATCCCAGCCAGCTTTCCTACCAAACATTGAAGATCACAGGCCAGGGCACAGGCTCTGGAGCCAGAGTGTCTGGATTCAACTACCTGTGTGACTTTGGGCCAATCACTCCACCCCTCTGGGCTTCATTTTCCTCAGCTGTGAAGTTCTTGCTTCTTTGAGTTGCTAAGAATTATCTATGCAGAGCACTGAGGATGGTGCTATGGGTGTTCATCTGTGTGAGTGTGAGCTTTTTCCATCATGCGGCTCACAGCCCAGGGGGAAGTCATACAAACAATTGTGACACTCTTTAATGAGGGAAGCGTGGGGCACAATGAGAGGAAAAGGAGGGGCACCTCATTAGCCGAGGGCAATGGATGTGGCATCCACCTCCCTGGAGAGGCCATGAGCTGCTCAAGGGCAAGGACCGTGTCATAGTCATTGATATCTTCCAGGGCCTGGCATCATGTGGGCTCCCAGAATGCAGCAAAGGTCTGCCGAATGAAGGAATGGATGGAAAGGTGGATGGATACGTGCATGGATGGGTGGATGAATAGATGAATGAAATAAATAGGTAGATGGACGGATGAGTGGATGGATGAACAGATGGATGAATGAGTGCTTGAGGGGACGGAGGGACAGATGAATGAATGAATGGATGGACAGGCAGTGCATTTGGGAAGTGTTCCAGGGATGCCAAGTCTAGGACTGGGGGAGTGGGCAGAGAAAACTCAGAGGCATTTCCAGGATTCATGACAGGGTTGCTTGCAACTAAGGGAGAGGACTGGTACTCCACTGGCTGGAATCTTCTGAAGAGCCTTTTGAAATGCCTTTCAGAACTGTCTTCCTGGGGCTCAGGTGGGAGTCTTTCATCTTTTGGTTCCTCTCCTCCCACAGGCCAAGGGTGGCCCTAGGTATTAACATCTCTGCACTTTGGGACTGCACCTGTGTGAATGCTCAGTGGATCCCCACAGAAGTCCCCACATGCCCTGGCATCAGGAAGGGTCTGAGGCAGAAAGTGAGAGAGGCCTGAGGTGTGGGGTCCAGGAGAGGAAGGTGCTGTGCCCAAAGCGGGTTGAACCCTGCTAGTTTGTCACAGGCTGAGGCAGCAGTGACTAAACCAAGAGGTCTGGACATACAGATAGGCAGTGGGGTACAGAAAGTGTCGAACAGCATGAAATGAGGGGTGTCCCTGAAAATAAATGCCATGAATGTCATGCCCACACATTCCTTATAAACAGGGTTCTCCATTGGTCATCCATTGTCACTTTCCTTTGGAACTGGTCAGTTTCCACATTACCCAACCACTTCCCAAGCCTTGGACTTGGGCTGTCATAGGCACAGGATTTGTGTGAAGGTAAATTTCCATTCCTTTGGGCTAAATGGCCAAGAGTGCAATGACAGATCATATGATAATTGCATATTTACTTGGTTAAGAAACTGCCAAACTGTTTTCCAGAATGGCTGTGCTATCTTATATTTCTGTCAGCAATATATGAGTGATCCATTCCTCTGCATCACTTTTTAAAGATTGTAAAAGGCCAATCTGATAGGTACTTAGTGATAGCTCTCGGTAGTTTTAATTTGCACTTCCAAGTGATTGCTGATGTTGAACATCTTTTTTTGTGTTTATTTTTTTATCTGTGCATCCTCTTTGGTAAAATATCGGGTCATGTCTTTTGTCCATTTTTAAATTTGATTATTTGCTTTTTTCCCCTCGAGTTTTGAAGCTCTTTGTATTTAGATACAAGTCCTTTGTGAGATATGTGATTTGCAAATATCTTCTCCAGATCTTTTCATCCTCCCAACAGGGTCTTTTGTAGAGTAAGTTTTAAATTTTGACATGGCTCATTGTATCATTTTTCTTTTTATAGCTGGTGCTTTTGGGGTCAAATCTAAGAATTCTTTGTCCAGCTCTATATCCCAATGATTTACTCCTATCTTTCTCTAAGAGGTTTATGGTTTTGTGTTTAACATTGAAGTCTGCAATCCACTGTTTTGTGTTAATCTTTGTATAAGATGTGAGACTTAGGTAGACATTTATTTGGATGTCTCATTGCTCCAGCTCTGTTTGTCGTAAAGGCTCTGTTTCTTCCGTTGAGTGGCTTTTGTACCTTTGTCAAAAATCAGCTGGACTTGTTATGGGCTAAATTTTGTCCCCTCTGAAATTCATGTATTGAAATCCTAACCTCTAGTATCTCAGAATGTGACTGTATTTGGTGGCAGGGTCTTTAAAGTGGCAATTAAGGTTAAATGAGGTCATTAGAGTGGGCCCTAATCCGATAAGACTGGTTTCCTCATAAGAAGAGTTGAGGACACAGACACAAGGAGAAGACAGCCACCTATAGGCCAAGAAGAGTCCATCAAAGAAACCAACTCTGTGGACACCTTGATCTTGGATATCCAGACTCCAGAACTGTGAGGAAACAAATTTCTGTTGTTTAAGCCATCTTGTTGTGGAGTTTTGTTATGACACTTCCAGAAAATGGATACAAGCATTTTTTGTGGGTCCACTTCTGTGTTCTCTACTCTGTTCCATTGTTTTATATATTTATCCCCCACCAATACCACAATGGCTGAATTTTGTAGCTCTAGAGTAAGACTTAATATTGAGTAGAGTGATTATCCCTCCTTCATTCTGTTTTTTCTTGATTGTCTAAGTTATTTGAGGTTCGTATACATAAATTTTAGAATACTTTGTCTATGTCTACAAAACACTTGCTGGAATTTTGATAGTAATTGCATTAACTCAATAGATTAATTTGGGAAGAATTGGCACCTTTACTATGGCGAGTCTTCCAATCCATAAACATGATGTGGCTCCCTTATTTAGATTTTTTTTTTATTTCTTTCCTCAACATTTTATGATGATCAGCATACAGATCTTATACACATTGTCAATTTTATACCCAAATGTTTCATTTTCTGTGGAGCAATTGTTAATGACGTCATGTTTTTAATCTTAGTTTCAGAATATTTATTTGTGTATGTAGCAATGCAACTTTTTTTTTGTGTTGGTCTTGTATTTTGCCACCTTCATGAACTCACTAGTTTTAGATTTTTTTTGTAGTTTCCTTGGGATTTTCTATGTAGTCAATTATGCATCTGCAAATAGGGACAGTTTTATTTCTTCATTTCCAATCTGTATGCCTTTTATTTACTTTTCTTACCTTATTGCAGTGGCTAGAACTTCTGATACTATGTTGAATAGGAGTGATGAGATCGGACACATTTACCTTGTTCTTGATTTAGTGGAGAAGGGTTCAATTTTTTTCACTATTCAGTATAGTGTTAGCTGCACATTTTCTTTTTTTGTAAATGCTCTTTATCATCTTGAGGTGATTCCCTTCTATTCCTGAATTGCTGGGAGTTTTTTTTTTTTTTTTTTTTTTTTGAGACGGAGTCTCGCTCTGTCGCCTAGGCTGGGGTGCAGTGGTATGGTCTCGGCTCACTGCAACCTCCACCTCCCGGGTTCACGCCATTCTCCTGCCTCAGCCTCCCAACTAGCTGGGACTACAGGCACCTGCCACCATGCCTGGCTAATTTTTTTGTATTTTTAGTAGAGAAGGGGTTTCACTGTGTTAGCCAGGATGGTCTCGATCTCCTGACCTTGTGATCCACCAGCCTCAGCCTCCCAAAGTGCTGGGATTACAGGTGTGAGCCACCGTGTGGGAAAAGGGTGTTGTATTTTGTCAAATATGTTTCCTGTGTCAATTGATACAATCATGTGATTTTTCTTCTTTAGCCTGTTGATATGGTGGATTACAATGATTCATTTTCAAATTCTGAATAAGTCTTACACAGCTAAAATAAACCCCATTTGGTCATGGTATATAATTATTCTTATACATCATTGAATTAAAAATGCTATTATTTTGTTGAAGATTTTTGCTTCTAATTTCATAAGGCTATCGGTCTATAGTTTTCTTGTGATATCTTTGTCTGGTTTTGGTATCAAGGTAATACTGGTTTCATAAAGTGAATTAAGGAGTATTCCCTCCTCCACTGTCTTGTCAAAATTGTATAAAATTGATATAATTCTGTTTGGTAAAATTATCAAGTGAAGACATAAGGCTTGGATATTTATTTCTTGGGAACTTTAAAATTACAAATTCAATTTCTTTAATGGTTACAGGACTATTCAGGTTATTTATTTCATCTGGTTGAATTTTATAGTTGTGGTTTTTGAGAACTTGGTCAAATTTCTTCTAAGTTTTTGAGTCCATGAGTGTTAAGTTGCTTGTAGAATTTAAGAAATTTCTTTTCAATGGCTGCAGGATCTGTAGTGAAATCTCTTCTTTTCTACCTGATATTGGTAATTTGTGTCTTCTCTCTTCTTATCTTTATCAGTCCTGCTAGAGGTTTATCAATTTTAGTAATTTTTTTAGGCAGTAGGTTTTTGTTTTTATTGATTTTCTCTATTGTTTTCCTATTCAATTTTATTGATTTCTGCTCTTGTTTTTATTATTTCATTCCTTTCACTTTTTAAGGCTTATTTTGTTTTTCTTTATTAGCTTCTTCAGGTAGGAACTCAGATTATTGATTTGAAAGTTTTTCTTTTTTTCTACATTAAGCATTTAGTGCTACAAATTCTCCTGAATGATAGTTTCACTGGATATAGAATTTGAGGTTGACAGTCCTTTTCAGTTAGCACATGGAAAATGTTCCATTTCCTCCTAGACTCCATAGTTTCAGATAAGACATCTACCATAATTAATTAAAGTTTCATTTTCACTTCTCTCTGGATACTTTCAAGGTTTTGTTCTTTGTCTTTAATTTTCAAAAGTTTAATTGTCATGTGTCTTGATGTGACTTTCTTTAGATTTGTCCTATTTGAAGTTTGCTTAGCTTCTTGAATCTGTAAGTTTATGTTTCTCACCATATTTGGGAAGATTTCAGCCATTCTTCAAATGCTTTTAAGCCACCTATTCTTTCTTCATTTTTGGGGGGACTCTAATGATATGAAGTTTAGATCTTTTGTTAATGTCCAGTGTCGCCTGAGGCTCTGTTAGCTTTTTGCTTTAGTCTGATTACTTTCTGACCTTTATGTTGAATAAATTTTATTTATCTATCCTCGGGTTCATTTATCTTATGTTCTCTCATTTCTACCCTATTATTGAGCCCTTTTGTTAAGTTTTAAATTTTTTGTGTTTTTCTGTTTTATGTTTTTTTTTGTAACTTGAATTTCCTTGCTGAACTTTTATATTTTTTCATTTGTTTCAAGAGAATTCATAATTATTAGTTGAATCAATTTTATGATGACTGCCTTATAATGTTTGTCAGATAGTTCCAATATCTGATTCATCTCTCTATTGATATTGGTTTATTGTCTTCTTAAGTTATGATTTTCCTGGTTCTGGTGTGATAAGTAGTTTTCAATTATACTCTGGATATTATGTTAGGACACTCTTCATTTTATTTGAATTGTCAATTTTAGCAGGCTGTTTTTCTGTTTAAGTTTAGCATGTAGGTTCTGGCAGTCCTCTCTGCTCTGCTGACATAGCTGATGTGGGGAGATATGCCTGCCACTGTAGGTGGTGTGGTAGAATAATGGCTCTTCAAAGATGTCTACATCCTAATTTTTGGAATCTGTGAATATGTGATATTGTATGGCAAAAGGGAATTAAAATTGCAGATGGAATTGAGATTGCTAATCAGCTGACCTTAAAATAGGGAAATTACCCAGGTGGGCCCAATGTAATCACAGAGCCTTTAATAGAGGAGCAGAATTGGAAGAGATAGCAGCATAGGAAAGATCTGACCGGCCATTGCTGGCTTTGAAGATGGAAGGGGCCATGATCCAAGGAATGCAAGTGTCCTCTGGAAGCTGAATAAGGCAAGAAACAGGTTCTTCCCAGAGCCTCCAAAAAGGAGCACAGCTCTGCCAACACCCTTATTTTAGCTCAGTGAGACTCACAACCAGCTTCTGACCTACAGAACAGTAAGATAATAAATTTGTGTTATTTCAAGCCACTAATTTTAGGGTAATCTGCTGCCACAGATACTGAATACACAGATGTGATATGGGAAATGGGTTGGCCCCCAGCCCCATTGGCGACGCTGCTCTAGGCAGATTGGACCACTGCTGTTGGCTGCTGTGAAGCAGGTGATGGGTGTTTCCACTGGGCTCTGCTGGCTCTGCATCTGCAGGCACATCAGACCCAACGCTGCTGGCCTGTGTGAGGCAGGAGATGGATGGGCCGGCCTGGCCCTGGTCCTGCTTGCCACACATGGGTGCATCGGGCTCACTGCTGCTCCTGAGTGTGAAGCAGGGGGCAGGCTACTCCTCTTCCCAGCTCTGCTGGTGCTGCAGCTGTGGGAAGATTTGCTGACACCTTGTATTTTGGCCAGAGACAGGTTTTTTGTTTATTTGTTTCTTTTTTGTTTTTCTTTTTGCCTGTTGGCACTTCTGGGCTCCAAGCTCACTGGCGCCTAGTCTGAAATATATGGTGACAAAAAGAAAACCCAAAAAACTCACCATGGTCATGTTCCTTTTTTTACATCCTGGAGCCCCCATCCTCCTTTCTGACCTGGACTTCGGCTCTCAGTGCTGTCTGCAGCTGTCACTGGGCACTGCCTTCCTTTCTTTCTTGGGCTTGCTCAAGCGCTTGCTGTGCACTGTGTCTTCCTTAGCCTTGGTTACCTCCCTTGTTTTGCTGGAGTCCATTCTCAACTAACCATAAGGAAGGCTGTGAGGCAAGTACACTTTCCAAATCTTGGCATCTGTAAACATGCGTTTATTCCTTTTTCACATTTCACTGTTTGTATGGGTGTGAAATTTCAGGTTGAAAATCAATTTTTCTCCCAGGATTTTAAAGGCATTGCTTCATAATCTTTTAGCGGTTAGTGTGGTTGATGCACAGCCAGAAGTGTGAATGGTTTTACCTCCTTTCTAGGAGACCCACTTTTTTTGTTTTTTTTCAAGGCAGGGTATTACTCTGTTGCCCAGGGTGGAGTGCAGTGGCACCACTTTGGCTCACTGCAGCCTCAACCTCCTGGGCTTAAGTGATCCTCCCACCGCAGCCCCCAGACAAGTAGCTGGGACTACAGACACTCATCACCATGCCTGGCTAATTTTTTTTTTTTTTTGTATTGTTTGTAGAGACAGGATTTCACCATGTTTCCCAGGCTGAGGCCCATTTTTATTTTCCCTTTCTGAAAACTTTAAGGTATCCTTGTTTATTCGTATGCCGAAACCTCAACTATTAATTACCATAGGTTTCTAGTAAGTCTTGAGATCTGGTCCTGCAAGTCCTTAAACTTTGTTCTTTTTTTTTTTCAAGATTGACTTGCCTATTCTAGGTCTTCACATTTCCATGTAAATTAAGAATCATTTTTCTTTCCACAAACATAAAATGTCCTGGGATTTCACTTGGAATTGAAATAAATGTATAGATCAATTTGGAGAGATTGATATATTAAAGAGACTGAGACTTTCCATCCAGTGATAAGGTATGTCCCTTTATTTCTCAGGTTGTCTTTTATTTTTTTTTGCACTAATATTTAGTAATTAAAAAATATATAGATTGTGCACATTTCCTGTTAAGTTTATTTATAAATAATTCACAGTTGTGTTTGCATGTCGGTCCTCTCATCCTCTTCCATTTTCTGACTGGTTATTGACATCTTGCTAGGAGCTCTGGTGCCCTCTGAAGTCCTGGGCAGTGACATAAACAGGTCCTATGAGGACCACTGGGGACACTGACCTCTTGGTCAGTGTGGCAGGTAGCACTTTATGGGTTTTGAGAGGTTGTAAGCAGGGATGGGACAATTTCAAGGAAGAATCTTCTGGCTATGGTGTGTGTGTCCAGGCGCATAGGGATTGGTAAAGCCAGGCCTTGGGCAGGGACCCTTGTTTGGGGACATTGTCCCAGGAGTGGTCCTGGCCTGGATAACTTTGTACTGGGAACTCTCACTCAGGAGGCAATGTCAAGGGTCCTGACTGAAGCTGCTCCCCTAAGCTGTGGGCAGTAAAAGCCTTCCCTTTTGAAGCGCTGGAAGAACGCAAGGAATTCCTTCCTTACTAGCATATGGACTCTGGAGTGGCTTGCTCTCCATCCTCAGTGTGAATGTCCAAGACTGGCCCCTTTCCTCACCCCAGCTGTGTGGCCAGTTTGCCTTCCTTGGTCCTGAGTCCCTCTCCAGGTTACCTGCTGGGGTCTGGTCACGTGGACTGTACCTCTGAGCTTGGCCGCTCACTGCAAGCTCAGCCTGGCTGCCCTGTGTGGCTTGGCTGCTGTGTGCTGCCAGTCGTGTTGAGTGTGAGTTCATTGCACATTCTCGGACCTTGAGCCCAGGCTGCTGGCCTTTCTTTGGAGAGGCCCGTAGGGGATGCAACTCAGTTTCCAGCAGTCACCATCTGATAGCTCGCCCACATTCCAGTCTCTTCCTGGAAAGACACTGCATCTAAAATCTAGCGACTTCTCACATAAATCCAGATCACATGCCCTTGAGGCCAGGTCAGAGAATTTCTGGAAGCAGGCAGGGCATAGTTCCTGTTTGCTGTTTCTTCTCTCTTCCATTGAAGAGGCAAAGAAAATAAGGAGCCAGTGGAATCCCCCAGCAAATGCCTACTTGCTCTGCCATGCAGCCAAACCTGCCCTCAACAAAAACTGATCTGAACTGGTGGAAGTGTTTAATCATTTTTCATTGTCACTAATGAAAATAGCACTGCCTGTGGCTGGGTAGTTCAAAGTGCCCAACAAAAGAATTCTGAGTCCCAGGTGAGAACTAGATCTGGAAGGTCTTGGATCAACTAATGACACACCTTGTGCAAATTTTAAACCTCCCAATAATGTCCATGCATGTGGCCTAATGGTACTACAGAGATTTTAGGATTGGTACATATATTAGTCACTGTAATTAAAATCCTGGAGTTATATTATATGTTATTTGTATGGCAGTTTGTGATGTGTTTAATGCTCCCAGTTTCAAAATTATTAAAGCTTCTGTTCCCGGCTGGCCAAAGTGATAAGCAAAGTAAGAATGTGATCTTATTCCCTCTTGACGGGGCAAGCGGGGAGGGGGATGCATGTGGGATTTTCTTATAAAGAGACCAAATGCCAAATAAAGAAATCCAACTGTGAAACAGGAAAGTTGAAACGGTTTGTTAGGATCATTAATATTGCAATGAAAACTAATTAAACCTGGAGCTAGAAGGAGTTCATTAGTGGTTTGGAGCCAAGGATTCTGCTTCTGCAGTGTTGGCTATAGCATAGTGGAACTTGGAAAGTTGTCAGCTGGGCTTGGGGGTCACGCGGCTCTCTCATTTTGCAACCTCTGGAATTGGGCTTGTGCTAAAGACAGGTGTTTGGCAGACACGAGCCACGAGATTTCATTGGGGTACCTGAAGTCCTCTTAGTTCTTCTCCCTGAGAGGCCCTAGGCATTGCCACCCCTGCCTGAGTCAGACACGCCTTGCAGGCTTTGAAGATGGAGAAGAAGGAAAATTGGCAGGGTTTTTTTTTCCCCAAGCAATTCGACTCGCTCTAAACCACTAGAAATAAAGGTAACTCACAGCTTCAACAGTAGTTTTGTGTTGCTGAAGTGCTTTCACACACATCATCTCATTTGCTCCTCTACACGTCCTCACAAAATTGCTTTATCACTTATCTCCTCAACTTGGTGGCCAGAGAGAGAGAAGGCTGCTTTATCTCAGGCTGGATTTCCTGGGAAGCAGACTCTGAGAAACAGTTTGGTGGGCAAAAGGTATATTAAGGAGGGCCCTTGGGACCAATCCCCATGGCAGAGAGGGACTTAAATCATGTGTGGACAGAGGGAAAAATCAAGCTGTGATTCCCGGAGGCCCAACGGGGACTCAGCCCATACCATGGAGAGATCTGGGGCCGGCATGGCCCTTCAGAGGCATCTTGAGTTGGGTTAATATGGCTAGTTTGTCATCCTGCTTCTTTGATCTGTCATTGGATGGGGGCTGCCTTGAGAAGGGTGGGCCTTTGGGTAGGTGGCTGTGTGCTGATGGGACCCTAAAGGGGCCAACAGCTGGAGGCTGCCCACTCACACCCCCCACCAGCCTCTGAGCAGCAAGTCCTCCCTTCAGGGGTTCTGGGCAGCACATTGCACATCACACTGGGGCAGGCTTGCTTATCATAATCTTCTTCCACCCCAGCAATAGCACCTGGCACGTAGTAGGTTTTTAATAGATATTCATTAATGTCAGTAGCACATTCCCATTTCACACAGAGAAAAGCAACAGTTAGGAATGTGAAGGAACTAGAATTAGAAGGAAGGCTCCTAACACCAGAATCCCAGCCTTTGCCACTGTCCCTCATCTGTGCTCACAAACAATGAAGAGGGACATCTGGATGACAGTCATCTGGCCCTGATGCAAAACAAAATCCAATTCATATTTTCACGTCCAAAGAAGATGGTTGGAGCCAGGTAGTCCAGCACTAGAAAGGCAACCCTATGATGTCATTGTGGAGCAGGCTCCCCTCTTTCTTCTTGGCACCCTCATGTAGCTCTCATTCTCAAGGTTACCTCATGGTCCAAGATGGTTGACAAAGCTCCAGCCATCATGTCAGCATTCCAGGCTGGCAGCAGGAAGGAGGCAGATGGTAGGGACTGAAGGCTGCTCTTCCTAGGTGAAGGGATTTTCAGCACTTCCCCCTCTTTCATTTTTTCCCTGAATACCCAGCCCATCATTTGGTGGAATATTGACACTGGTCACAAGAGGAGGGACAGGGGCTTGTCCATGAGGCAGAACAAACTCGGGCTTGAGTTTGAGGACACCAGAGGGAAGGATGGGCCTGCTGTTCACACTACGGCTTGGCAGCTTTGGCCAGCCAAGGGTTTTCCCACAGCTGGGGCCTGGGCAAAGAGGACAAGAGCCCGTGGACAGACAGGCCTAGGGTTTGGGAAAGTTGCTCCGAGATATCTTTGCAGTTTGTTGTGAGGTCCCATCCCTTGTGCTTGTATTTTAGGCAAAACCAAACCAAAAATGTAAATCCGACCACCAGACAAACAAGGCAAAAAAAGGTTTACTTTTCTTGATTTTCTGGTACTTACATCCAGCCCCTTCCAGTGTTCCGTGAGTGAGTTATAGACGTGCCACGTATGGTTCTCCTCAGCCCTGGGGACAGCCAGGCGGGTGTGGGGAGGGCAGCCAGTCCCCTCCAACCACAGGCAGCCTCGGCTGCTTATCCCCTTGTTATACACATGCTGTAACTATGGCAAGATTGGGGCATGCCACTCAATTCCCTTTGCTGTAGGGAGCTTGTTTGAATGCTGGAAGCAAAAAGTGCTGTGTGTCTCCAAGAGGGAGACAAAATCACTTTTTCATTATGGTAAAGATTTTTCTCAGATTTCCAAGTCAAATCTCAGGTGGCAAAGGAAATGGGCCCATTTCTGCCAGTGCCCAGAACTGCCACAGTTTACCTGCCTGATCCGTAGATCCAAAGGTTCCCGAGAACATCTCGCTCACGGTCTCCATTTTATAGATGAGGACACCAGGCCCAGGGAGGCAAATGCCTTGGCAATGGGCATAGAAATGATGTAGGTTTAATTTGACAACATTATTAACCCTGCTCATTATCTTGAAATGATCCCATAAGAGCTTATGAGAAATGACAATTATTTAATTGCATACTTTACATAGTATATTTTATATATTGTACAATTATCACCATAATGATTAATGGTGGTTAATTCTTCTGTAGCTGAAGGCAGTCAGTGTAAGGTGGTGTTTCAATATCTTTTCTTTTTTACTTCAAGATTAAGCCTAGAAAGTCTTTTGCCTTTCTGTTCACACACAGGCAGCAGACAGAGGGTGTGAACAGCAGGTTTGTGGACACCACTTACCAGCCAGCCATCATTTCCCCTTGCTTGGGAGAAGAACACATCTCCAGAACATTTCAGGGTGCTCTGCAGTGCCTGAAGATTCTATCTGACTTTACTATAGTCTCCCAAATGCCATAGTTGCCGAGGAGTAAGAAAATTCCACAGTCAACTCTGAAACTTCCTAGTCTACCTTTCAAGATTATGGAGATCATTTATCGAATGTTTTGGGTTAAGCTTAATTGCAGTAGAATAGAGAAATCCCAAATCTCAGTGGTTTAAAAATGTCTGGAGCCTTGCGGCTCAGCAGAAAGGCAACCTTATGGTATCATTGTGGAGCAGGCCCTCCTCTTTCTTCCTGGCCCCCTCATGTAGCTCTCATCCTCAAGGTCACCTCATGGTCCAAGATAGCTGACAAAGCTCCAGTCATCATGTCAGCATTCCAGGCTGGCAGCAGGAATGAGGCAGATGGTGGGGACTGAAGGCTGCTCTTCTCAGTTGAAGGGATTTCCAATATTCTCACAAAAAAATTAACTTCCATTCCATCAGACAGAATAGGTCACATAATTACCTTTAACTGCAGGGAGAGAGGTGAATAAAGATTTTGACCTGTGCCATTTCGTCTAGCTGAAAATACCGGGGCTCTACAACTAAGGAGGGAAGAAGAATAATGGTTGGTGTAGACAACCACTATCTCTGCCACAGGATTCCAGGAGATAACACAGCAAGCCTTTAGCAGAACGCCTGGCACATGATTAGGTTCTTGTGTGTTTAATGATTGCTCATGGAGTGCCTACAGTGGTTAGGGCCAAGGCTATTGAAGGAGTGTTGTCCCTGCTCTCAGGGCACTCTTGATCCAGTGCTCAGCCAGCACAGAGCTGGGGACATTCTGCCAGGTGGACAAAGCATCTCTAGGCAGATCTGCTTCTGACCCATAGTGCCCTTGTGGTTTTAAAGCATGGAGCTACAGAGCCACCCAACCAGGGTTCTGGATATGCCTATGGATTGCCAGTGTCCTGTTGTCACAAGAAAGCCTTGGGGGCTGTTGACAGAGGCTTCTCATGATGAACAGTGAAGGGAATGGTGCAGGCTGGGAGCTCGAGAGTGCTGGGTTTAATCCCAGCAGTGATGCTGATGTCAGCCTTTCATATGGTGAGCCTCAGTTTCCTGGTCTGCCATGTGCAGATGACGACATTTACTTTGCAGGACAATTGTGAGAACTAGTGCCCAGCATGGCTGTTGTCTGGATGCTGATGTTATGACTGGCAGGGCCAGCAGGACTGGGCCACCCCAAGAGCATGGCAGGCCTCTTGGTCAGATTTACTGTAGACAAGGAAAAAGACAAAGGGTCAGGACAGCACTATCTACACTCTTTTGCTTTCACACAGAAATCAATTTGTTCAATGCCTTATTAAGAACAGCAAAATAATAGTGCTGTTCAATAATAAATTCCTTACCACTCAATACTAATGTTGAAAAAAGTTTACAGGAATCCATTGCTTTGGACTAGGCCCCAGCAGACCAGACCAAACCAAAATGAAGTCACTCATGCTAAGTGACACAAAATCACACCAAAACTTTAAGGAAGCAGGTAGAGCCTCAAACAGACCAGTTTTTTCTAAAAGCAGTAGATTCATAGCAACCAATCAGAAAGAGCCCGGTCTGTCTGAGTCAGTGTCATAATGAAGTTTCTCTTTACAAGAAAAGTGACCTGCTGTTCACCAAAAAGTGTAGTGACCTGCTGCTGTTCATTGATCTGCTTTTTTGATGGTTCCATTTCCTTTTTCCCACCTTCCACAAACTAACCATTCTGTTCTGTCATCCCCAGCAGAAAACTCATTCAATTTATGGAATGAAGTGTTGTCCAATTCTAGAATTCCAAGTAAAAGCCAATTAGATTTTCAAACTAAATTTGTTGTAATTTTGTCTTTTGGCACTAATACCAAAAGACCACCGAATCCTAGGTAAAGCTAATGGACAAAAGGAATCTTTAAGGTCCCATTGGTTTCCCAGCACTTGATTTCTGTAATTTGGCCAAAGCTGACTTATTTCCAGGAGTGTGACATTCTGGGTGTGTGGGTGAAACTCCCACTAAGGGAAGCGGGAGACCTTTAGACAAGAAAAACAAAAAAGCAGTGGGTGACTGCTTCCTCCACGGGAGTAGGGGCAGGTCGGTTTGAATGGCCTCTGAGAAGGAACACCCAGGAGACTTCATGCTCCCAGGAAACTGCCTACATTGGGGTATTCAAAACACTTGGAGCTTTACTTTTTCAGTGGATGAGTTCATGATTTTTCTGAAGCCATCTAAAACTTCTTACCTGCAATGGAGTGTGCCTAATTTGGAGCAGGTGCTGAGGGTCTCCTCCCCAGCTCAGGAGCAGTGTTCCTTGGGGTGTGGTCATGGGACCATCTCCTCACAGACTCACCTAGGGCAAAAGCAGGAGCCCCACTCCAGATGGGGTGGCGGGGAGGGCAGAATCTCTGGGACCAAGCCTGGAATTCTGCATTTGAATGACTTCCCTTCTTCTGTACACTAATGTTTGAGTTGGTTTCCAACCTTGTTCATTCTGCATTAGCTGAGGTCTTATAGAAAGACCTGATGTGAAATATTCCACTAGGGATCCACTGAGTGGCTACTCTCTCTCTGTTTGACACTCACAATAGGCCTCTATATACCTCTAGAATCTCCTTGTCATTGACAGTCTTGTGCAATTGCTCCAAGGACAGGACTAGGGTAAGGGTACCTGGGCTGCAAAATTGAGAAAGTACTCACTCTTAAGGAGGCACTACTCTCGGGTGCGCAAGGACGGGGTTCACACCTTAGAATGAACACCTCCTTAAGCGTGCCCCAGGCAACCCCTTTGACTCATCCTGTCTCTGTCTTCAGAAAGCTCTCTTCCTTTGCGATGGCTCTTGTTTCTGGATGACTTTTTCTGATGTTGGAGGAACATGACACCCCTTAGTCTACACTACACTCGATATTTTTAGCTAATTCATTCCAGGGCTTGGTAAAGTACTCAACTTTGCTTTGCATTATCCACTATTTCTTTTCAAGGAATCTTGGATCAGTGCAACATAGGCAGTCATGTGTTAGACATATTTAAATGGTCGTAGAATCTTAGAACTGATGGGGTATTGGAGACAGCATAATGGCTCTTTCTTTCACGTTTATCTGCCTTCCTTTCTCAGATCTGCTTTAATTGGGTTTATATGGTATAGTTAATTCTGCATCATGCTTTTCCATCTCAGTGGACATAACCAGGCGTTAGGCCCGGGTTTCGATTCCAGCCCCTCCACAGGCTTGGTACCGGATCTGGAGCAGAGGTTCTCAAAGCCCAGTGCCTCAGCTATTCAGGGGCGGGGCTGAGAATCTGCATTTCCAACAAACTTCCAGGCGATACAGATGCTGATAACCTGGGACCCCAGGTTTAGGAAAAATCCTTAACTTCACAATGAGTCCCAAATGGGAAGACAATTCCTTAATCACGGGGTTTTTGCCTAGATCAAATGAGATGACGTGTGAGAGCCTCATCTAACAGGTGATCCACACCTGGTTCCCTTATTCCAAGTTCTCGTCCAAGACAAGGTCCCCAACGTGTGGGCTTCCATTCTCACCTTCAGAACTTCTTGGGTTAGGTTCTCCAGGAGCAGCCCTTGAGGTGAGGGTTTGTTAAGGAAGCGCTCCCAGGAGAAACCGGTGGGGGTGGAGAAAAGAGAGCAGGGAAGGATTTCAGGCAAAGTCCTGCAGAGCTGGGTCAGCGACTCCGCAGGCGGCTCTGGAGGCTGTTTCCTCAGAGCACAGAGGAGGCACAGTGGGGAGCAAAGCACCTCCAGAGTTGGCAGAGTGGAGCTTTCCTGCAGGCTGAAAGGCCCCTGGGTCTGGGGGAGGCCCCTCACCACACAGTTGCCTGCTAGAGTAGGGGGCGGTGCAGGTGGAGGGCAGTGGGTGCCTCTGTGAGCTGCAGGGCAGAGGCTCCAGCCAGGGAAGGGGACTCCAAAGACTGCATGCCCAAGGGCAGGGAGTAAGGGGAGACATGCAGAGAGACAGGGAGAGAGAGAAAGAGAGACACACATTTGGACACACACATACAAACACACAAAGAAAGAGAGAGAGAACCACACAGCTGACATGAGGAGACGGCATCAAAAGACCACAGGAAACCTGGCCCCCCTCTTCCTTCCTCCCACCCAGCCCTGGAGGGTGCAGGGGTGGCAGATTGGCGAGGGGAGGGGCAGCAGCTGGGGAGGAAAGGCCACACATACACAGACACACAGAGACGCTCACAGAGACATCCACACAGAGACACGCACAGAGACACACACACATCCACACAGAGACACACAGAGGCACAGACACAGAGACACACAGAAAGAGACACAGAGACACACACAGAGAGACACACAGAGAGAGACACATGCAGACACAAAGAGAGACACACAGACACAGGGAGACACACAGACACAGGGAAACACACAGACACAGGGAGACACATAGAGACACATACACAGAGACACACAGAGACACACACACAGACACAGGGAGACACACACAGACACAGGGAGACACATAGAGACACACACACAGACACAGGGAGACACACACAGACACAGAGAGACACGCAGAGACACAGACACAGACACACAGAGACACACACAGAGAGAGACACACACAGACATACAGAGACACACAGACACAGAGAGACACACAGAGACACACACAGAGATACAAAGAGACACAGACACAGAAACACTCAGAGAGAGACACACACAGAGGGAGACACACGCAAACACAGAGAGACACACAGAGACACACACACAGAGGCACAGCACAGAAACACAGAGACACACAGAGACATACACAGAGATACACAGAGAGACAGACACATGCAGACACATAGAGACACACAGAGAGACACACAGACACAGAGAGACATACAGAGACACATAGAGACACACACAGACAGAGACAGGCACAGAGACACACACACAGACACACAGAGACACACAGAGATACACACAGAGACACATACACACAGAGACACACAGAGAAGGATCCACACAGAGACAGAGAGACACATACATACCCATATATACTCACATACATACATACACAGAGAGACACACACTCATACACAGAGACACACAGAGACACAAAGAGAGACACACATACTTGAACATATATATTCACACACACACATCCGTAAAGACATACACTCATACATAGAGACACAGAGAAACACATACATGCATACATATATACTTACACTCTCACAGATACATACACACACAGAGAGAGATACATACACAGAGATACACATACATACACAGATACACACACAGATGTATACACACATACACACATACATATACTCACAGACACACACACACATACTCACACTCATACACAGAAACACACACATACACACACACAGAGAAAGAGAGAGGGAGAGAGAGAACCACACAGCCGACATGAGGGGATGGAGTCAAGAGACCACAGGAAACGGGGTACAACAGTAGAAGGCCTCTGCTCCCCTCTCCTCCTTCCTCCCACCCAGCCCTGGAGGGTGCAGGGGTGGCAGACAGGTGAGGGGAGGGACAGCCGCTGGGGAGGAAAGGCCACATCACATCCCACTTCCCCCTGGGTGGAGGGAAGAAGATTTTAACGATGAAAGAGGGAGATTTTGATTTAGAGCACACAAGACTTTTTAATACTTAAAAAATGCACGATCAAATCCCTGAAAGGAACCGAAAAAACCGGTTTGTGTCCAAATGTTGTTCAGGAGCAAGGAAGAGAGGCCAGACATTCCATTCCTGAAGCTAGTGGCTGAAGCGAAAAACAGAAACTCATTTTTTTGTTTGTACCTTGGAGTCTAGCTCATTTAGTATACCAATTAGACATAACTTTTAATAACATCAAAATATTCAGTTTGCCCTAGTTTATTTAATTATTTCCCTATGGTTGGATGACATTTGAATTCCAAATTGTGTTCATTTTTATTTATTTTTTGCTCTTAAAGATAATACTGTAAAGCCTGTACACAAATGTTCATGGCAGCCAAAGACTGGAAGCAACTCAGGTATCCTTTAGCAGGTGAACATTGAAAAGTGTTGGTACCTCCATCCCCCAGAACGCTCCTCAGCAGCAAAAAGGAACAAACTGTACATGCACAGCTGGGGTGATCTCGAGGGGATTTTGCTGAGTAAAATAAGCCAGTCCCAAGCGTTATGTGCTGTCCGATTCCATTTATATGACATTCCTGAAATGACCTAATGAGAGGGATGGAGAACAGATTAGTGGCCGCCAGGGCTCAGGGTGGAGGGGAAGGGAGGCTGTGAACCATGAGGGATCCCTATGATATCTTTGCTATGGTGGTGGTCTCTCTAACCTATACGTGATGAAATTGCATTGAATTACACACGCACACATATAAGTACATGTAAAGCAGGGGAATTGTGAATAACATGGAGGTGTCAGTGCCCATTTCCTGGTTGTGATTTTGTGTTACAGTTACACAAGATGTTCCTACTGGGGGAAGCTGGGTGAAGGGTACAAGGATCCCTGTATTGTATTTTATAACCACACATGAATCTAAACCTTCTCAAAATAAAAAGTTAAAACAATAAATTTGTCTAACTAGAAAATGTGAATCAATGCAAAACATGTATTAGATGATGAGGTAAATGTACTTGGGACAAAGCTAATACTGTGTTGATTGTTCTCGTATTTGCACCTGGGTTCTGCTCTAAATTCTTTTTTAGGATATATTTGTAGAAATGGAATTATTGAATCAAAAGGTATAAATTTTAAGACTCCTAATGCATCAAATTGTTTTCAGAAAATTTGCGCAACTTATTTGCATCCCTCAGAATTTATTTTATCCTGCCACCAGCAATATTGAATCATCACATTCAATATTAAAAACAAGAACAAAAATAATTCCCTTTCTCCTTGCCAGTTCCATATGTGCTGGACAATATCTCATTGTTTTAATTCCCACCTCACTGATTACCGGTGTGGCTGAACATTTAAAAAATATATTTATGGCTTATTGGACATTTTGCTTTTGTATATAACCCACATTTCTATTGATGTCTTGATTCACAGTAAGTTTTTTCTTAGTTTGTAATTAATTTTCTTTTAATTTTTAATAGTCTTAATAAGACTATTACCCTCTTATCATATTTGTTGAAAATATTCCTTTCCAGTTTGTCCTTTTTATTTTTAAATGTGGCATTTTTGATATAATCTATATGTGATATATGTACACAGATTATGTGGCTTATCAGTATTTTCCTTTGTGGTATTTTTATTGCTAATCTTAGAGGTGCCTCCTCTGTCCCAGTATCAGTAATTACTGAATTGTATTTACTTCTTTTATCTAAGGTTCCCTTTATAAATAAAAATACCATTTGATGACTAATCTATTCCATTCCCCTTGGGTGTCATGTTCCCTTTGTCATCTTCTTAGTTCTTATATTTTTTTGAGATTTCTTTCTGTGCCTATTTAGTTTGTTGCATTGATCTGTTTGCAAATTCTTCCGCCAATAAAACACTTAATTGTTGGAACTTTAGAATACACTTTAAAATTTGGCAGAACGATTGCCCATTTAAAAACTACTTCCAACCTTTCTCCCTTGTTTATTTTTTAAAGTTTAGAATTATTTAATAAATATTTGTTTCATTAAGAAATTCCACTGGCATATTGATAGTAATTGTAGTAACTATTTAATTGGAAAGCAATGAACATTCATTTATTTGTGCCTATTTCGGAGACCCTATGGCAACTTTGCAATATACTTGCAATTTCTTTTCTCCATTTATTAAAATATTACTTTATATATTTCAATAAATGTTTGTCATTTCTTTATGTTGATTACACACATGTATTATAATAGTTATTCCTGGTTATTTTATGCTTTAAAAATCCATTTTGAAGAAGTCATTGTTATTAGGCCTTTTTAGTAATTATTGCTGGTGTTTAGTGATATTCTTGATTTATGTTTATTTATCTTGCACCTGACAATCTTATTGATTTAAACAGTTTTTTAGGTCAAACGTCTTGAGTCTTCTTAGTTTATAACCATATTGTCTGTAAATAACACAATGCTGTCTCTCCTTTCTTGGAATCATTCCACATCTGTCACCCCACACCGTACTGTACCAGCCAGAACTTCTGATTCAGTGTTCGCTAATGCCAATGGTAGCAGTGGGTCTCTTTTTATACGCTTTATTTCAAAGGTAATGAAGCTGTGTATTAATGGATTAAATATTCCTTTGGAAAGTTGTCTTTTGCTCTTCCGGAATCTACCATTCAATTTTTTTAAGTGACAAGAATGTTATCTTTGTGTGTGGCTTTATCAAACGTCTTTTCAGCATCTGTTAATGTCATCATTTTATAATCCATGCCAAATATGTATTACTAGATTTCCTAATTTTTAATCAGGTAAAATCACCTTGATCAAAGTAGAAATTATTTTATTGTGTTACCATATTTGATTTGCTAGTATTTTTGCCAGAACTGGCTATGTAGTTTGCAAATCCCTGAGCAAAACGAAAATGTGGAACCCCTTGTTCAAAGATTAAGGATTTCAAGATGGTGACGGCAGAGTATTAAACCAAGCACAGAGGCCCTCTTGTGTCACTGCACGGACAGCACGTGCATGAAGCTGGCCCTGAGTTTTGCGTTCACATTCATACATGAAGTTGAAATTGGTCCATCGTAGCTTTTTCGTGGTATCTTGGTCAAGTTTTGATATCTGATTTATCTTCATTTCTGAAATTGAACAGGATGACTTACCATATTTTTCATCCTCTGGGAGAGTTTATTTGGCATGATGACTGACTGTGGCTTGGAAATGAGAAAGGGGACATCCAGGCATGGCCCTGTGGCCATGGGGCATCTTTGTGAAGACACTTTACAATTAAAGTAAATTAAAAAAAATCTTTTGATGGGAATATTGTCTATCCCCTGACTCCCAGGTCCCTAATTTTCTAAGGCCAGTTTTAACCATTTGCTTTTTTTCCAGAAAATTAAGCAATTTATCTGTATGTTTGCACTTTTTGCAATAAATTTTAATGCAAGTTTTCATAATAATATTTGTAATTCCCTTACATGGATTACATCCCACATAACATGACTAGTTATTTTTATGTGTATAACTCTCCCCCCCCCCTTTTTTTTGGTTAGCTTTACTAGGTATTTCTCTATTTTGCAGTGATTCTCTTCCAGCTCCCTCTCTCCATGCCCCGCTCCCACCCCCACACACATGAAAAGCCAGTTTGAGGAGGATTTATTGATGACATCCTCTTAACATGGGGCGTTTTCTGACTATTCTATTTGAATTGCTTTTGGAATTGATTTTTGCCTTTATCTTTATTGTTTCCCACTACCTGTCCTACTTAGCCTTGTTTTTGTTTTCTTTTTCCTGCCAACTTCTCATGCTCCTGACATACTTTTTAATATAATGAAAGCTCTTCAGATTATGAACTTGTTTCTGCTTCCACTTCAGGCGACACTCCATATTCTTTGAAATCCAGTGTTTTTGTTTCTACTGTTTATTCCCAAGAGTCTGTAATTGCAACTGTGACCTCTATGATTCAAGAGTTAGTTAAGAACATGCTTCCCTTTTTAATTCCCAGGGGAAGTGAAAGATCTCATTTGCTCGTTTAAACTTTGTTATCAACTTTTATTATTGTATTTCTGTTTTAGAATATTGCATGGAAAATTTCTGGTTTTTAGGTTTTTATTTCTTCTTTTATAAATGTCCCAGGATGCTCAATAACCAGGAGTATTGTCTATAGGGCACAGAGTCTAGATTCTACCTGTTGATCCCATCTTATTAATTATAATTCTCATAATTTCTATGTCCCTTTTTTGTTAACTACTTGATTTTTCAGCAGTTAGAAGGCATGTGTTAAAACCTATTGCAGTCATGATTTCCCCTTCCAGTCCTTTCTTCCACACTCCTTGCAGGGCTCTCTATCTTCCGATGCCTGTGACTCTGACTGTGAAGTCTTGTGAATGCTGCATTTTCATTGTGAATGGCTTCTTTTGTTAGCTGCGATGTCCCTCTCTAAAGTGATTTTCCCTAACGCTAGGCGCCCTCTGGGTTCTCCAGCGTGCTCCCCACCTTTACGATCCACTGGTCCACTCGTTTGTCTCTGCCTTAGCTCCTCACTGTCCATCTCCCCGGTCTCCTTCGGCGTCCTGAAGGCAGGGCCTGCCTGCTCGCTCACCACTTTCTCCCTGAAGCACTTGAGACACTCAATGCACACGCAGTTTAGAAACGGACAGGAATGGTCCTCTTGGTCTTGTTAAATGGTTTTCTTACCTGAAGCTTTGTTTCATCTGAAAAGAATCTGATGCCTTGGCATTTTCTTTCCTTCCCCTCCCCTTGCCAGGCAGGAGAGTGGGTGCCCATCCTGTCTTCATGGCCACTCCACCTTCCGTTCTGTCTGCTACTCCTGCCCGCTGGCTCTGCCATTGCTCTCTGGTCCCTGTGGGCTGCCGGGCAGAGTGCAGAGGCACTGGGCTGGGAGCAGGAGGCCAAGTCGTGAAGCCGGCCCCGGGATACCAGCCAGCTTGATGACCCTCAGCTCCCGCTCTGCAATGAGGACACGTGAGATAACGCGTGTGAGACGCTGAGCCCAGGGACACAGCGCTGGCTGCCTTCCAGCCCCAGCCTTTAGGGGAGAACAACAATAAAAATGCCACCTGCTAGACGCTTGTTAACTGACCATGGGTGGGTCTGAGGTCTTGAGATTGTTGGCTGTTAGATCCGCCAAATGCCACCCCTGGGCCCCCAAAGAGGGACATAAGTGCCATCCTAGTCCCAGGGACTGACCCGACACTGGGATACATAACTCATGCACCCATTAGCATGTCAGGGCATCTGCCCTCCACACGGGTGGCAAAGTGATAGTGATGGTTATCCTTGTTTTATCGTTGGGGACGAGGTTAAGAAGTGCGTCCTATGTCATGCAGTGAGTTGGTAGGGGAGCCGGTTATTAACATCTTCAATTAACTCAGGGCTCTGCTTTGCAAAAGCCCCACCTCCTCTCCTCTCTCCTGATTTCTGGCTTGCATCTGCAGCACCACATGCAGTGGATAACCCAGGTCATGTCTGACACACAGAGGCTGCAGGCATCTCATTGCTTCTTGGGAAGACAGTGGACAGGCCTTCTGATTCCCACTTTCAGGAGGAAGAAACCCAGGTGGGTTCTGGACTTCTCTTGGGTACCAGAGAGGGGAGACAGTGTCAGAACTGAGACGAAGGGACCAGGAGTCTCAGGCCCCTGCAGTATGAAGTGCTCTAACACCCAGGCTTTCCTGGCCAAACCACCCTCATCCTTAGGCCCCTGGGCCTGACCCTGTGTGACAGCCTCTCTGAATAGGGTTTCTTTCCTGACCCTTGACGAGGGAGGCCTCTCCTGCTCTCCTGAGTTCTGCTGCCCTGGCCAAAGTCAGGTGTGAACCCTGACTGAGAAAGAGCCTCTCTCTAGGCCTAGTGTACTTGGGACTGTCCTGGAAGAGGAGGACATCCTTGGACCTTATGTGGACATGGCCAAATTCAGTGTCCTCTCCTTCCTTCCGCCCCACTGCATCTCTTCTCCATGGCTGCTGGTCCCTCTCCTGAAAGTGTCTAACCTACTCCAAGGCCAAGTACCTTGACAAGAAGTCACTGTGCATTTTCCACTCCCAGGCTCTATTTGTTTATTTCTCTGTGCTTCTCACTCACGCAAACCACAGCCTTCAGTTCCAGAGTCTTACAGACAAACGCCTGAACAGAGCCCACAAGAGCACAGCCTTGCTGTCAGCCCTGAGCCCCGCCCTCCTAGGTTGGAGCAGCTGGGCCCAGCCTGTCCCAACCCAGGGAGCCACAGGGATCTAAACTTGGCTTTGCAAGGACTCCTGGCTGAGCAGCCCCAGCCAATGTTGGATCTCAACTCGTCTAAAGTAAGAGGAATACTTTCTTGCTTCCCTTGGGTGTCCTGAGAATAAATAATTTACTATTTGTAAAGCACTTTGTAGGGTTCAGGATCATTACACAGGGACCACAGGCTCAGAAGCAGCCCTGTATGCCTCATAGGGTGGTTGTGACTAGGAACCATTTATATAGCACTTTACATTGGCCAAGTGCATCCCAATCATTTATAAGTTAATTCTCCCACCACTCCAGAGCTGTCAGCCACCTTTGGATGCTATGTTCTCTCTCCTGGAAATGAGGTTGGGGAGGTCAGGACAGGGCGGAAGCCTTGCCCAGGGTTACCTAACACGGTGGCTTGGGGCTCAGGCCACACTTGGTGTAGGCTGGAGCTGCTGGAGGTTTCATTTCTTAGAACCTCATCATCAACCCACCCAATCCCCCCAGTAAGGCATCCTGCAAGGGATTGCTATAATTTATGACCCCATGACACTCCCAGGAACACCTTCAATTTATGGCCTGCTGGATCACCCAGGACTGAATGTTGGCTTTGAAGTCAAAATCTGCTTGTGCCACTTACAAGAATTTTGACCCTAAGCAAATTTCTTAATGCTGCTGAAGCTCTGGTCCTCAGTGATCAATTAAGGATAGAAAAACCAGCCAGGCTTTTGTAAGGATCAGAAATATTAAATGAAGAGAACCTGGAATAAAATAAAGCTTAATACTTGTTAGCTCTAAGCTTTTGATTACTGCCTTGGCACAGACAAGACTTTCCCTCCAAAGGTGACACAATAAACCCATGGGAAATGATACTAAACAAAGTTTTTGATCAAAGTAATCCACTGGGACTCTACACATTTCCTGCCTTTAGTGTAGGAGCCTAGAAGTAGAAAGGTAAGGAAAACGCAAAACTGAAACTGTCACTATTTCCATCATATGCTCATGAATCAAATTGGTTGGGATTTGCACTATTCTCCAATACTTTTTTTCATTTCTTTTTTTTTTTTTTATTTATTATACTTCAGGTTTTAGGGTACATGTGCACAATGTGCAGGTTTGTTACATATGTATCCATGTGCCATGTTGATTTCCTGCACCCATTAACTTGTCATTTAGCATTAGGTATATCTCCCAATGCTGTCCCTCCCCCCTCCCCCCACCCCACAACAGTCCCTGGAATGTGATGTTCCCCTTCCTGTGTCCATGAGTTCTCATTGTTCAATTCCCACCTATGAGTGAGAACATGCGGTGTTTGGTTTTTTGTCCTTGCGATAGTTTACTGAGAATAATGTTTTCCAGTTTCATCCATGTCCCTACAAAGGACACGAACTCATCATTTTTTATGGCTGCATAGTATTCCATGGTGTATATGTGCCACATTTTCTTAATCCAGTCTCTTAATCCATATTTAATAAGCACTTACTGTGAACCAGGCAGCTTAAGGAGTAAAGGAATTGGCAGCGAAGAAGAGAGACAAAATCTTTGCCCTCATTGAGCAGACACCTAAAGAATGTAGGAACACAAATGGGGAGGGAGTTAGGGGAAGTGTGTGCTAAAGGGAGGGATGGTGTGTGCAGATACCCTGGGGAAGGGAAGCCTTCAGAATGCAGGAGGACCTGAGAGAAGACCACTGTGACTGGAGTAAGGGAGAACATGGCAAGAAGAGTGAGTGGGGCGAGGACACCCTGAGCAGCTCACGAAGCCCGGAACACCAGGATGGGGGGTGGGGATTTAATCCCCACACAACACCGAGGGCCTGTAAGGAAGGCTCATCCCCATGTGATGGCTTGGGTTGCTGTATGGATCCTAAAACCCTCGGCAGCTGAGAATCTGAGCCCTGGCTCTGTCAGATGGTTGATCTCTTGGCTCCAAGAAACCTGCAGTCCAAATCCTTTGAATATACCCAAGCACGTAGAACCCATCAAGGGTGCTCAGGAGAGCCCTGCAGATGGGCTGCTTCTCGCCAAGCCCTTGGCCACAAGCAAGAGCCATCGCTCAGGGCTGAGCTCTTCAGAGCCCTCACATCCCCTGACTCCTGTTAATTCTCAAGAAAGCCCAACAGGCTCAGGAACATAAAGTGACTCATGTGGGTTCTCAGCTGCCAAGCTGGTGCTGGGAGCTGACTGCAGACCCTGAGACTGAGGATTCAGCAAAGCCGTGGGCTCCTCCCAACTGCACCCACTTGTCCTTTTCCTGTCACCCTTCGTGGGATTAACACATAGACTGGCTGTGGAGGGCTTGCCTGCCTTCCTTTTCTTCCCTGTGGCTAGGAAACCATGCTGGGAAACCAGAGCAATTCCTCATTTCAGTGCTCAGACCAATCCCCTTGGCTCCCAGATCCCTTTTCTGGGGCTCTTATGTGGACTATGGGTGAAAGAAAATATGCTGAGGAGTACTGGAGCTGTCTAAGAAGGGTTTCCTGGCCAGCGAGTAGCTTGCAGTGTGTTGGAGAAAGAAGACTTCAATGTCTTAGAAATTATATTTATAAAGGGGTAAAATGCTATGGCTGGAAAAAACCTTAAGATTTTCTGGTCCATCCTCTCCCTGCTTGCTCAAGATAATGGCTACAATTACCAGGTCATGCTTAGTTAATTGCTAGGTGCATCATCTTGACAACATATGTCCAGGAATCTGTGCCTAGCCCTGATGGTGATTTCTTGGAAAACCCAGTAGTAAGGGAACCCATTGTTGAGAAGCTTATGAGAAAAATAGAGTTGAAGACGAAGGTCATAAATGAACACATGAAGCACTTATACATATATTTTTTCAAAATCTTTGATGCAATAAAACAAAGGCAGCATACTAAATAAACACAAAAGCATTGGCCTGTTGCACATCATATATTTGTAATAGCAGGAAGTTTGCAATTAATTTCCATTTACCATCCCTTCTTCTCTAGAAACTTTTGATATTGCTTCCTCACAATTTCAGCAAGATGCTTGTAAATTCCCTTGGCTTGCTTATAGAACATGTTTAGGCCAGGCATGGTGGCTCACGCCTGTAATCCCAGCACTTTGGGAGGCTGAGGCGAGCGGATCACGAGGTCAGGAGATCGAGACCACAGTGAAACCCCATCTCTACTAAAAATAAAAAAAAATTAGCTGGGCGTGGTGGCAGGTGCCTGTAGTCCCAGCTACTCGGGAGGCTGAGACAGGAGAATGGCGTGAACCTGGAAGGCGGAGCTTGCAGTGAGCCGAGATTGTGTCACTGCACTCCAGCCTGGGGGACAGAGCAAGACTCTGTCTCAAAAAAAAAAAAAAAAAAAGAGCATGTTTAAAGATAATCATATTTTTGATGTATTTTCTTCTCTAGGAACTCTTCATGCCATGGGCTCCCCACCTATGTTGGACAGAGTTTTTACTAGCAGGCAACAAAATCCATACTAGTTAGAATAATCAGAAAGGGAATTTAAAAATCATATTAGTTTGCTTACAGGATCTCCAGGGAAACCAGGGAATGAACTTGGCTGCCACACAGCCAAGAAAATTGCCCAAGCATACACAGAACTCTTCTAGCAAAATATCACTGCTGCCACCACCCACTGCTTGGCACCATGGCACCAGGGCACTCAGAATTCCATCTCAGCTGCTGAGAAGAGTCAGTTGCTTCTGCAATCAAGCTTTCTGGAAGGTATCATGTCCCATGGTGTGGCCAGGGCCTCTTGCTCTTCACTTCATTTTCCAGTGTGTCAGCTTGGTGGCCACTAGGTTACATGTGGAACTCTGTCTGCAATGGAGCCTGGGAAATGTAGTTTCTAGCCTCCTAGAAAGTCCAGTGAGAAGGAAGTTGGCTTGGGGACCAACTGCACACGTGGTAGGAGAAAGGCGGTTATTAGCTAGAACCCCACGCCACTACTCAGCTGTGACTTTTTGGATTAACGCATTCTTGTGTCCCTAGCAGGACAATAGTCTTGAGAGCCAAGATTTGTAGAGAGAGAAAGCGTCATGTAAGTTCTTGAAGCTCCTATCAATGTGGTAACAGGCAGGCCCAGCCAACATGAACATCAATGTTACAAAAAGACACAGGGCAGAGAAATTCATGATGTAATATAATCGTAGTCTCTACTACACAGGAAAAGGAAGCAAAAGCCCATCCCTTCCATCCTGGTGTCTGTAAAAAGAGAAGAAAGAAAGAGGTGACAAATCTGTCAAATCAAGGTCTTCATCTTCCTCCAGAATGACGTGGTGGGGAAGGGGTGCTTAAAATGTTTCTCAACTCCCAGAATATCAGAGATTCCTGGCTCAGTTTCTTGCATGTTATCCCAGGGGACTATAGACCTTGGCAGAGACAGGTGTCAATTATCACCATAGTTAACCTGCAGTGAGGCAACAATGTACAACATGCAGGGGTGCACCTGGGTTCCATTCAATCATTCGGGGATCTAGGCTCTTCCATCCAATGGCCCTGCTGTCCCCTTAGCTCTGAGTTCTTTGCTGTATCCTTTCTATATGACCAGCCAAAAAAGCAAATAACCAGAGACAGCAAGCCCATGGCGGGTCACATGAGAGCTTTCAGGGACCTAGCAGATGCTGGTGTGCACCACTTCTATCATCATCTTTGGCCAGAACTTAATGACATGGCTTCACCTAATTGCAGGGGGGCTGGACAATGTAGTTGCGCTGTGTATCCAGGAGGCAAATGAATGCAGAGTTAGGATCCAGAAGTTTTGTGTACCTTGGTGGGAGGATACTAGATTCTAAAAGGCCAGAAGACAGCACAAGTAAAATGTTCTTAGTAGAATGTTCGGCTGGCTCTGACCAAAACCAACATTGCTGTTCAAATGGTGGAAGTTTGCCTCTGTCTCCGGAAGGCCTTGTTGTTGGTGGAGGAATTGGAGAAGGTCAAGGGATTCCTTGACTTTAGCAGGCTCCCTGCTCCACCCATTGAGTAACCCCACTGAAGACACCATTCAGCTGACAGCTCTGCTCCCCAGCCAGCACTCACTTGGTTATGCATCACCCGGTAAGTGTTCAAGAGATAAGAAATGGGGTGGAAGGGGCAGGGCCTGGGCAGGTGAGCCCTGGAGCAGGAGACCTAGATGCTGGGGAGGGAGGGCCATCCACTGGACGGTGGTCTGGCCAAACCATGCACCACCTACTGGACTTCACCACCTAACATTGATTGCTTATTGGGAGGAAATGGGGAGTCCAACCCCACCCTGGCACTCTTTTCTGTCAGTCTCAGGTAGAGTTATTTAGAAATCCACCCTGGAGAAGCAGACCTATGTTTTTCCTGTAGAAACAGAAGCTGTCACTTCGTTTTTCCTATGGGCTGGCTTTATTTGGCTGCCATAATGACCTGTTTTTACTAATCATGAGATTGTCTGATTTGATGGTTAAGAAAGCAGCACAAAGACCACATCAGCCATTTTAAAAGCTAATTATTTTGATCATGAAGAAATATCCTGGGTCTTTGGTCTGTTTCGTAGTCTTTGGTAAATTATCTCAAGAGTAAGTCCTTTCATAATAATTTATGTTCTACATAAACTATTTTGTTTTCTAAACAAATGATCACGTCACCAAGATATTTATAAGGGGAATGTGAGAGGCTGCATGCATAATGGCTATCTACTTTCTAAAACATAGCGACATGTTCTTCTCCCATTTAAAGTGAGTTTCTTGGAAAAATATTTGAGGCAAACATGACATGAAAGGTAATCTCTTTATTACTCAAAGAGCTAATGTAGATTTTGAAGAACATTAACCCCCCGACAGAGGCATGGAGACAGAACAACTCACAAAAGAGGAATGAGAAAGATGCATCTAACACAACCCCAGCACCAGTTAAAAAATTAATGCTAATTCCCAATGGTTAGTCTCATATGGTGTAAATTGGTACTACTTTTTGGAAAGCAATTTGGCAAAATGCTTTAAGGTTCATAAACATGATCCTGTCTGCAATCCAGAAATCCCACTCCTGGAACTCTTTCCTAAGAAAAGATCACAAATATGGAAAAGCAATATATATTTGAGTGCACTGTATAAGCAAGCTACAACCTCAACAATAAAGGAATGATTTCTTATATTATCTGGTTTATAAGCTAATACATAGCCATTTAAGAGCCAATTATGAAGACTCTGGCAGCAAGAAAAGCAAAATGGGCAGGATTTAAATGGTGTGTACATAAAATATATGCATCACTCTAAAGACCAGAAGAGAATACACAAAAATGATGACATTAAGTAGATGAAATTTAGAATTACTTAAAAAATAGCTGTTTATTATAAAAAATTTCAAACATACACAGAGGCAGAGAATGTAATAAATTCTCCCCCATCATCTTGATTGCACAATTACTTTTTGCAATACAGATAATCGCCGACTTATGATGGTTTCACTCATTTTTTGACTTCATGGTGCAAAAGCAGTACACAATCAGTAGAAACTGCACTTCAAGTACTCATACAACTATTCTATTTTTCACTTTCAGTATAGTATTCAATAAATTACATGAGATATCCAACACTTTATTATAAAACAGACTTTGTGTTAGATGATTTTGCCCAACCACAGGCTAATGTAAGTGTTCTAAGCACATTTAAGGTAGGCGAGGCTAAGCTATGATGTTTAGTAGGTTAGGTGGATTGAATGCAATATGACTTACGATATTTTCAAGATTATGATGAGTTTATCAGGATGTAACTCCATTGTAAGTCAAGGAGTATCTGTGTATGTTTCATATATATATTTAAAATACCTAATTTAAATAGACAATTATTTTTTAAAGGCATAACCAACATGCCATCATCACAACCAGCAAGATAATGTCTTCTATGTGTGTGTGTGTTTTTAAAATTTTGACATAATTTTAGACTTAACAGAAAAGTTGGAAGACTAGTACAGAGAATTCCCATATACCCTAAATCTAGAGTGTCCAATATTAATGTTGTACCTCATTTGCTCTATTCATCCATCCCTCCCATGTACACACACAAGTTGTTTTGTCTAAACCATTTGAGAATAAGGTGTAGACATGATGCCCCTTTACCTCTAAATATGACAGTGTGTATTTTTTAAAAACAAAGACATTCCCCTGTATAACTTGAGTCCAGTGGTTACAACCAGGAAATTAACATTATGGTATTATAGTGTATTAATGTATAGTGTACATTAACATTAACATGCAATCATGATCATGTCGCCTGTGCACATGGGCCTGTACTCAGAAGGGTCCTGTGTTTGGTTTAATGTTTTTTCGGTTGCCATTTTGATATTCTTAATTTTTGAACCAGGGACCCACATTTTCATTTTGCACTGGGCCCCACAAATTAGGTAGCTGTTCCTGGCTATAATACTATTTTTTAAATATACAGGCTTTATTAAGCTTTCACTGGTTAGCATTCTTTGTAGCAAAAAAGTCCTGAATCATGCACTGCACTCAGTTGTTAAGTCTCTTTAGCTACTTTTCATCCGGAATAATTCCTCAGTCTTCCATGACATTGACATTTTTGAATATTATAGAATGTCCCTCAGTTTGGGAGTCCTGATGTTTCCTTATAGTTAGACTTAGGTTATACATTTTTGGCAGGAATATTGCAGAAATGATGCTGTGTTCTTCTCAGCATATCATATAAGGAGGCATCTTTTAGGTTGTGCCATTCTTGGTGATGTTAACTTTGATCAGTTAGGAAAGTGTGAAGTTACTATTTCTCCTCTTCGAAGTGATGAATATCTGGTGGGGAAACACTGAGTTGATGTAAGTATCCTGTTATACCTCACATTTTATCCACTCGTTTTAGCATCAAATGATGATTCCTGTCTGAATGAATTTATTGTTACGATGATTGCTAAGTGATGACATTTCTAATTTCAAAATTTCTTATACTTTTATTAGTTGTTTTCTACTGTAAGGAAGAGACTTTTCTTCCAATGGATTGATTCATTAATTGACATCAGCAGGGACTCCTGTATCCTTGTATTGTTCAACCCATTATCACCCATTACTATTATTATTTTGATGTTCTATTTGTCCCAGATTTGGCCACTGAGAGCCCTTCATGCTGAATCTGGTGTCCTTTAGACCTATCATTAAATTTTTTTGAGCACTTTCTAACTTTCCAGCACACAGTATGTTCTAGTCTCATCTCATACTTTCTATACTCTAGCCCCGGAAACAGCTATTGTACCAAGGAGTGCTGGGTTCTTTTGGTAGAGATGGTTTTTAGAAACAAAGATCTGGATGCCAAATGTACTCAGTGCTATGGAGGCATCACTGTTTCCAGTGGTCCCTGCTAGGAACTGTTTTTACAGACCTCTGTACAAATACCTATATTTACACATCCACCACACATATGCATGGCTCCATATCTACTTAGCTATTTCGTGTGTGTGTGTGTATCTCTATCCATACCTCCATCTTTACACTGGAACTCTAATTTCTAAATTTTAGTAGTCTGTATTTTCTCAATTAGCAGATATTAAAAATGTAACTGCTTTCAAGTGTTTGTGCCTTACATGTATTTATTTTTTAATTTCAATAGCTTTAAAAAGTGACTTTTGGTTACATGGATAAATTATATAGTGGTGAAGTCTGGGCTTTGAGTGTACTTCTCACCTGAATAGTGTATATTGTACCCAATGGGTAATTTTTCACCCGTCACCTCCCTCCCACCCTCTCCCATTCTGTGTCTCCCATGTCAATTATGCCCCTCCGTATGCTTCTGTGCACCCATCACCTAGCTCCCATTTATAAATGAGAATATGTGGTATTTGACTGAGTTACTTCATTAAAGATAATGGACTTCAGTTCCATCCAAGTTGCTGCAAAAGGCATTATTTTTCTCTTTTTTATGGCTGAGTAGTATTCTATGGTATATATGTACCACATTTTCTTTATCCACTCACTGGTTGATGGGCACTTAGGTTGATTCCATATCTTTGCAATTGTGAATTGCACTGCAATAAACATACATGTGCAGATGTCTTTTTGACATAATGACTTTTCCTTTGGGTAAATACATAGTAGTGGAATTTCTGGATCCAGTGGTGGATCTACTTTTAGTTCTTTGAAAAATATTCATACTGTTTTCAATAGAGGTTGTACTAATTTACATTCCCACCGCAGCGTTCCCTTTTTATTACCTCTGTGCCAACATTTATTGTTTTTTGACTTTTTAATAATGGCTATTCTGGCTGGGGTAAGGTGGTATCTCATTGTGGTTTCAATTTGCATTTCTCTGATGATTAGTGATGTTGAGCATTTTTTCATATTTTTTTGCCATTTGTGTATCATCTTTTGAGAAATGTCTGTTCATGATATTTGCCCACATTTTAATGGGATTGTTTTCTTCTTGTTGATTTGTTGAGTTCCTTGTAAATTCTGGATATTAGTCTTTGTCAGATATATAGTTTGCAAATATTTTCTCCCATTCTGTAGGTTGCCTGTTTGCTGTGTTGATCATTTCTTTTGCCTTGCAGAAGCATTTTAGCTTAATTAATTAGACACCATTTACTTATTTTTGTTTTAGTTACATTTGCTTTTGGGGTCTTATTCATAAATCATTTGCCTAGGCCAATGTCTAGAAGAGTTTGTCCAGGTTTTCTTCTAGCATTTTTATTGTTTCAGGTCTTAGATGTAAGTCTTTAATTCACCTTGTGGAACTCTAATTTCAATCTAACACCTCATTTATCCTTCTTATTTTCTCTATATTTAACTCCTTTACCCTGACCATAATAAATGCATCTCCCATTACCCATAACTTGGTTCTTTGTTCAATCAACTAATTTGAAGTTCGGATATTTCATGCAGTGGGTATCAGTTTTGTATACTTTTATTTGTTGTTTGTATACTTTTATTTGTTGTTTGTATACTTTTATTTGCTGTTTGTATTTTTTTCTCTCTGTGTCTGTCTTTCTTTTGGAGGTTGTGTTGGGAGATTTGGATTTAGTCATCACCATCATGTTGACCACTAGCAATAACTTCTTAACACTATATTAATACCCTGTGCTTAATTTTCCTTGATTTTCTATAAAGAGACTTTTTATAGTTGACTTGCTCTCATCAGGATCCAAACAAATTCTACATGTTTTGTTTGGTAACAAGTCTATAAACACTTTTCAGATAAGCTCCAATAGTGCCCCTTTCTCATGCTGTGTATTTGTGGGAGAACTAGATCATTCGCTCTGTGGATTCTGGATTCATCTGACTTTGTTGAGCAGGCATCACTGAGCTTGTTTCTCTGGCTCCCAGGTTTTCTTTACTTGGAAGCTGGACCTAGATGCTTGCTCATGCTCAGGTTCAGTTTCATTTTGGGAAGAGCCCTTGGCAGATGGTGTCATGTCCTTCCTATTGCATCATATCACACGGAACATGGTGTCCGGCGGTCCCACTCTGAATGATGCCTGATCAACTAATGGATGTGTAACACTGATAACGGCTGTCAAGACTCATTGCCTTCAGATGGCAAAAATGTGATCTTCCAATTCTGCAGGAATGATATTCCATCTCTTTCTACATTTTATGTAACACTGTAATATACTTGTAATTAAAAATATAAATACATAAGAGTGAAAGTCATATCAATATTAGTAGTAAGCTAGGGCCAAATAGCATTATCCATGTGAAATATTTTTAATCTAGTTGCCCAGAAAGCCTCCTAATTCTTCCTGAGAGTGCACTGATGTCTCCAAACTCTGAGAGGTTTATTTTAGGAATGTGTGTGGCCAGTTAAATCCCCTCATAGAAGAGAAAGGAATTAAAATGCACACACCCCATCACGCAACAATTCCTCTTTAGGTATTAGGCACGGTGAAACAGTGATCTTTCTCAGGATAATGGCTTTCCTAGCCTTGAAGACAGAGTGATTTGGTGTGTCAGTTTAAAGGTAAGAACCAGGAGAGATGTACAGGATATTCATGGCAGCAATGTTTGCAATAATTAACAGCAACAATGCAAAGGTAGTGCAGATGGGGGAAAGGACACATTAAATATAATCCTTGCAAACATAAGAACATTGTACAGCAGGCAAAAAGCATAGATTTGAGGCTACCTGAATTAACATGGATAAATCTCAAAACCCAATGTTGAGTGAACAAAACCAAGGTACAGAAAAATGCATTTTTTGCCAGTTATAAAAATAGAAACATGCCTAATGATATGATTTATTATCAATGGTTATAGATGTACCCATCTCTATATATAACTAAAAATAAGTTGGAGGCAATAAGGAAATTATAATGGAGATAGCCACTGGTGGAGGTGACGGTAATGGGACTTAATTTTAACTAAAATGTCCTAACATTGTTTAGTAGAGTGAATTAATATAGTACCTGTGAAATTTAAAAAATATATATAAGCACAGAAACAAATGAAAAAGTATACCAAAATAGTTACAGTGGTAGGTTCTAGGGTTTGAAACATGAGTCATTTTTTTCTTTGTATTTTTTAAGTTTCTAAAAATTAAAAAGAAGGGCAGAAACTTGCTTGGCAGCAGCAAACAACTTGTTCAAAAAAACACATGCAGCAGATCCCTTGAGAGAGGACGGCTCTCACTGCAGCGTGAAGGCTGGACGTCTGCCACTCTCAGGTGTAAAGATGCTTGGGAATCACTCATGGTAGGTGGAACGGAATCTCAGCAGCTTCGCCCAACACCTGTGCCCCTCTCCTGTCCCTCTCCCTCTTTCCTCCCGGGCCCCTGTTCTCCTAACAAGGACCTCTTGTTAGAGTCAAATAGTTCATGCAGTGTTCACCTAACCAGCGGCACACCTTCCCATTGATGAGTCTTTGTTCTCAGAGATACCTCACCTGGAAGGCCCTCCCCGTTCTCCTGGCTTGAATCGGCTCCTCTGTGAGCCTCCCCTCTGAATCCCTATGCCAGGTGTCATCCATGCCTCTATGCATTTCTTCCATACCTATTATAAAATAATAATAAATTAATAGCTACTTCTTATTGAGTACTTTGATGTCAGATGCAAGTGGAGTTATTAACCAGGCCATTAGTTTGATGGAGGGCCAGAGAGAGGAGAAGCCAGGGAAGGGTTGGCAGGGTCTCAGCCCACAGGCCTTGGCTAGGGAGGGCTTCCTCTCCTTGAGGAATTCCACAGGCCCAAGAAAGCCAAACAGAAGAGGGTCTATTTGAGATAATCTGGGGAGTCACTTTGGGGAATATGGGAGGAATTCATTTTCAGATGTCTAGAAGGGGCTGGTTTACGACATGCCCATTGGCTGGAAAAATTGTCCTCTTGAGGACCACTTCCATGCTGACCCACAGAGGACCCAGGACTCCAGCAATAGGGAGAAAGGACCGGACCCCAGCATCATCCCAAACTCCTCCCGCCCAGCCCAGTTCCACTCCCCGGCCTGTGTGACTCCACTGGTTCACCCCAGAGTCACCTGTAGCCTGCTGGCCTCCCCTTCAGGGAGTGGGCCTGGAAAGCCTGGCTGCCTGGTCACCATGTCCCTCCTGTCCCCAGCCCAGGTGGGCCACCATGCAGCTTTCTGTCCAGCAGACATGCTGCTTCTCAGCCTGCTGTCCAAGCCTGGGTGGGTGAGGTTCCCCAGGGTCTATGCTACAACATCCTCCTTTTATACCATCTACATACCATTTTCTACTTCCTGTGCCTAGAGATGACATCAGGTCTCTTTCTCCTTTAAGTCCTGGTTCATCTTTCAAAGGATTCACCATGTTTCTTGTTTCAAGGCCCCAGATTCTCAGCAGCTTGGTGGGGCAGGGCTGAGGGACAGGCGAGCAGGGTTGGATTCAGACCCTAAGGTCTGAATAAGCTCCTGTCTAGGGTTCTGCCTATTTGTCCAGGTGCCTCGGGTGTCTTTGAGCTCACACACACAAAAAAAGAGCAACAGCAAGCATGCTCACACACACACACACACACACACACACACACAGCGCAAGAGCAAAACTCTGACAAGGCTGGAGATTGCTTTCCCTGTGTAGACCAGTGGGTGACAGGCAGGGATGCCCTAGGAGGCTGCAGGAACATGCCTGGAGGGCAGAGGTTAGCTGAAGCTCAGACTCCCTGGCTCAGCAGGGGTGTGGCTTACTCCAGCTGCCCAGCCTCCTGCCAGCAGCTGGTGGCATCAGCCACTTATCGGGAAGCTTTGGGAAAGGCAGTGCATTTGAGGGGGCGTTGGGAATGCCGTCATCTTCCGGAATGGATGACGGTGGAGTTTGCACGTGGCTGGTTTTATTTTTACCCTACATTTCTGGAGAAAGCCTAATGGCTTCGAGTGCTCCTCTCTGTTCGTGAAATTTAAAAGGGGAGAAGGAGCACACATAATTATAATCCCACAGCAGGGCCATTGGCTTGCCTCCGACTATTAGGTCCCATTAAAGATGTAATATCTGCGGTGTCTCAGGAGAAATTCCTACTTATTTATGCTTAGTATTAGGGCAAATATTAGTTAGCATCAAAACAGGATGCAGTTAAGTCTAATCTGATGTCACCAGCAGAGCTTGCCTTATAAACAAAATAAGTGGCAATTACTTTCAAGCTGAAGTAATAATTTTTTCAAGCGATTCCACTTTGTGTTGATCAGAAGCATCTGCCAAAGGTAGGTGTGTTTCAGGAAATGTGCAGGGTGTGCTTTTTAATCACACTTTATTTAAATGTACAAATGAAGGCCGTGAGGCTGGCTTCTCTGCCTTCCTTCTCCCTAGGTTTCCCTCTGGGATGGTAATTAGGAAATACAACCCAATATAGGAAATGAGCATTGTTGCTTTTACGAGGATTTTAAACCAAATGGCTTTGCTATGGTAGCGGAAGGAGCTTCTCGCCCTCAGAAACCCAGCAGGTCGCTCCAGGCTACCTGGTACTTCTTGCCTTTTGGAAAATGGCTCCTTGGCCTCCTGCAAGGCATTTCTGAGAGGAAGGTGGGAAGGCCCCACTGAGGTCCTAGATCCCCATGGCTGAGGAGTGGGGCCCAGCACTCAGCCGGACAGCAGATGCCCAAGCTGGCTGTGCAGGTGGCAGTCCTGTCCCCTTCAACCTTGGCGTCTTCCCTGGCAGCTATTGGCTGCACGGCCTACTTCTTTACCCCAGACCCTAGCAGCTGGGATTCCAGAATATTCTCCTGAGGTACAGAGTCCTTAACCTAGGCTTGCTTGCCAAGAACTTTCTCAGGTTGTCAAAGCTTTCACCCCAGGGCTTTCTCTTTGCCTTGTTGAATGTGCCCGTGCAGCCTGACCATGTCCACGCAGCTTAGAGACCCAGCAGTGTCCCCAGGAGGGTTTGGACTCTGAGGCCTGCCCTGGGCCCCAGATCTCCACCCCAAACCAGCACCTGTGCTCTGTACCCTGCACACTTGGCCCAGGATAGCTGCTCTGTGGATTTACGCCACAGCCTCACAATGTTGGCTACTTTCCTGCTGTCTTGTGGGACATACAGGGCAGATTTCCAATCCACCACGACAGTTCTGACAGAGGAATCCAAGGGCCTTTCTTGCCAAACTCTATATTCCTCTAAGTGGTGATGTTAAACCAACAGCATGGAAATGACTAGGGAGCTGTAGGAAAATATGCCTGGATGCTCAGAGACCTGAGGAGCTGTAACCCCACTGGGGGACACTCAGACACCAGGACAGTAGATCAGATCTGAGCTGAGACAGCCCCATCCGAGTGTGCGCTCCCCACATGCACCAGTCCCAACACCATCCTGTTCTGGCTCCTCCCATTTTTTCTGAGGAGGTCTGGGCCATCCTGAGCCCTGTTCCACTAGCAGGTGCAGGAACTCCAGGACCAATGTGTTTTTCAACAGAAATGTGACAGGACCCCCCTGCTCCCCCATTGACCCCTCTAGCCTCTAGCAAATTATCTTCTCTCCTGTTTCACGGGCAGCTTCTTGTGAGGGTTGTGGACTTCCCCGTCATCCCCACTCTCCTTCCACCTGCTCTCTAGCTCCCTGAAGTCTTACTTCCATCTCCCCACCCCACTGAACCTGTTCTCACCAAGGAAAGAAATCCCCAGGTGGAACTGCTTCAGTGGTCAGGGGACACATTTCAACCTTGTGCTACTTGACTTTTCTGCTGCATTCAACACTCACTGGGCAGCCCTCGCTTCTTGCTTTCCAAGGCACCTTCTCCCAACTCTCCTCCAACCTCCCGGACCATCCCATCTCAGTCACCTCTGTTGGCCTCTTGCCAGGCTTATTTCTGAATGTTGGTCTTCAGGCCATCTCCTTGCCCCATCTTTGCTTTTTGCGCTTTTAGGCAACCCATCCAACATCTTCCCTTTGATGCTCTGATACCCCTGGAATTGTTGCTGTGAAACTAGAGCTTTCTCCTAAGTTCTGCCTGGGAATCCCACATCACAGAGGGTGAAGGCTCAGGACAAAGAGAATGGCCATGCCTCCTTCTTTTCCTGTGTTTCCATTCAAAATAAATGGCCTCACCATCTTCCACTCACCAAGCCAGTGTGCACTCCTCCTCCTTCATGCCCTGCGTTCAACCCCTTCCTCACCTTTCTTGTTATCGCATCATAGGTCAGGCCTTACCCTCTCGACTGCACCTGCGGTACCTCATCACCTGCAAAGTAGCCTCACTTTATTGCGCAGAGACTCTCTCTTTCTTTCTATATTTATTTTCTACATATTTTTGAAAATAAGTATTTCAATGCTAGGCATTTCACCCTAAATACTCTGCAAGGTCTCTTCTAAGAATAAGAGTGGGGCAGTCTCCTGCAGTGGAAAAGGACTGGGATCGATAGAAAGGCCTGGACCCACAGCCTACCTGGGCCAGTTGCTGAGCCCCTGTTGACTTCCTTTGTAGAGTGGGGCTCTGTGCATCTCCCTGACCCACAGTGTGCTGCGGGGCTCTGTTGTTAATGTGACTGATCCATTGGAGCTGGTCACACTGGAGCTGTAGGCTTCTGGTTCAAGCTCCACCAACTTTCTTCTGCAGCTTGCAGGAGGAAGGCAGAAAACCAGCCAGGGGCAATGGCCAGCACTGACAAGGAGAAAAAGGGAGGCCTTGTTAGTTTAAGTAATGTGTCCAGAAGATAAATCTTGTGAGAAGGTCTGTGTACGGTTATGCATGTTTGGAAATGTTTTGCATGTCATGTTGGCTTGGTAGGAATAGAATGTCATGACACAGCAGAAACCGGTGGATTTCCACAAACACATCACAGTCAGCAGGAAGAGAGTGTCTTGGTCAGCAGGACGCAGCAGATGCAGGACTGATAAAGAGGAAGAGCTCCCAGGCTTTCCCCACTTCGGAGAGGGAGGCCTGGGTGGAGCTGGGAGCAGTGGTGCTGGACAGAGTGGGCTCTCTTGGGGAGGGCTCGGGCATGGACTGAAGTGACACTGAGACTGTCAGCTAGAGATGGCCCTGAGCTGTCCCTTGGCCACTGTGTGTGAGTCACTGAGTAACGTGAGTACATGTGGCCCGGCCCGTAGTCTCGGCTGCATGGAAGGAGACCTGGTTGGAAGCTACGGTGCTCATTTCCTAGAGGCTTCTCTGAGATAACTCCTGCTGGCTCCGGGGCAGCCTGTGTCCGACCACCCCCTGCCCACCCTCTTAGCACTGAGCTCCCAGGTCCAGCACATTTTGCTTGTTATCCTTTGATTTACATATCTGACAGTCACAACATCTACTTGAGAACTATTTTAGGAGCCCTCTGGTGTTATCAGGAAGCGGCAGTAACATAGCGGGGCTGCCGGGAATTTTTCCTTGGTGTTTGTGTAGGAGCCCACCCAGGGAGCATTTCAACAATCAGTGGGGCTCTCTTCTTGCTGATGATATTATGGTCCCATGAGATCATAACCCCCAGAATGGGAAGCTGCCATATCAGGAGGCCGCCACTTTTTGATTTGGTACTCAAAGATTTTTGGCTAGAGGAACCTTATCAAGTACAGATGGTCCCTGATTTAAGATGATTTGATGTAAGATTTTTTGACTTTATGATGGTGCAAAAGCCATATGTATTCAGTAGAAACAGTACCTTGAATTTTGAATTCTGATCTTTTCCTAGGCTAGTGATATGCAGTATGATACTTTTACATGAGATATTCAACACTTTATTATAAAATAGATTTTTTGTATTAGATGATTTTGCCCAACCATGGGCTAATGTAAGTGTTCTGAGCACGTTCAACTAGGCTAGGCTGGACTATGATGTACAGTAGGTTAGGTGAATTAAATACATTTTTTTTTGAGACAGAGTCTCACTGGGTTGCCCAGGCTGGAGTGCAGTGGTGTGATCATGGCCCACTGCAGCCTTGACCTCCCAGGTTCAAGAGATTCTTGTGCCTCACCCTCCAAAGTAGCTGGGATTACAGGCATGTGCCACCATTCTTGGCTTATTTTTATAATTTTTAGTAGAGATGAAGTTTCGTCATGTTGGCCAGGCTAGTCTTGAACTCCTGGCCTCAAGTGATCCACCTTCCTTGGCCTCCCAAAGTGCGGGGATTACAGATATGCACTACCACACTCAGCCTAAAGGCATTTTTGACTTACAATATTTTTTAACTTATATGGTTTTATTGAGGTAACTCCATCATAAATTGAGGAACATCTGTATCACATTGTTATAGTAATATTTTCTTGGCCACAGATGCCAGCACCATGCTTCCTGTACAACCTATAGAACTGTGAGCCAACTAAATTTCTTTTCTTTATAAATTACCTAGCCTCAGGTGTTTCTTTATAGCAATTCAAGAATGCAAGAATGAACTAACACAGAAAACTGGTAACAAGGAGTGGGGCATTGCTATAATGATACCTGAGAATGTGGAAGTGGCTTTGGAACTGGTTAATCAGCAGAGGTTGGAAGAGTTTGGAAGGCCCAGAAGAAATCAGGAAGATGAGGGAAAATTTGGGATTTCTTAGAAACTGGCTACATGGTTGTGACCAAAATGCTGATAGTGATATGGAGAGTGAAGTTCAGGCTGAGGAGGTCTTAGATGAAAATGAGGAAGTTATTGGGAACTGGAGTAAAAATCATCCCTGTAATGCCTTAGCAAAGAGCTTGGCTGCATTGTGTTCATGTCTAGGGATCTGTAGAAGTTTGAACTTAAGAGCGATGACTTAGGGTATCTGGTGGAAGAAATCTCTAAGCACCAAAACATTCAAGATGTGGTCTGGCTACTTCTAATAGCATATGATCAGATATAGGAGCAAAGGAATGGCTTAAAATTGTAACTTGTATTTGAAAGGAAAGCAGAGTATAAAAGTTTGGAAAATTTGCAGGCTGGCCCTGTGGTAGAGAAGGAATCCAAGCAGCCTTTGGAGTAACCACTTGCTAGAGAGATGTGTACAACTAAGAGGGAGCCAAGTGCTAATATCCGAGACAATGGGAAAAAGGCCTCAAAGGCATTTCAGAGATCTTAGAGACAGCCTCCAATCCCAGGCCCTGAGGCCTAGGAGGAAAGAATGGTTTCAAGGGCCAGGCCCAGGCCCCCATTGCCATGAGCAGTCTTGGGACACTGCTCCCCACATCCCAGCTGCCCTGTCTCCAGCCTCAGTTCAAAGGGGTCCAGGTACAGCTCAGACTGATGCTCCAGAGGGCACAAACCACAAACTTTGGCAGCTTTCATGTGGTGTTAAGACTTCAGGTGTGCAGAAAGCAAGAATGAAGGAGGCTTGGCAGCTTCCCCCTAGATTTCAGAGTACTTATGGGAAAGCCTCGGTGCCCAGGCAGAAGACTGCCACAGGGGCAGAGCCCCCACAAAGATACTCTACTAGGGCAATGCCAAGGGAAAATGTGAGGTTGGAGCCTGAACAAAGTCCCCACCAGGACACTGCCTAGTGGAGCTGTGGGAACAGGGCTGTTGCTCTCCAGAGGTGAGAATGTTAGAGCCACCAGCAGCTTGCACCCTAAGCCTGGAAAAGCTGCAGGCACTCAACTCAAACCCATGAGAGCAGTCACAGTCACACGGACTGTGCCCAGGGAAGCTATAGAGGCAGGGATTCCCAAGGCCTTAGGAGCCCACCGCTTGCACCAATGTGCCCAGGATATGGGATGTGGAGTCAAGGGTCATTTTGGGACTTTAAGGTTTTATGTCTGCCCTGCTGAGTTTTGGAATTACATGGGGTCTCTTGCCCCTTCCTTTAGGCCAGTTTCTCTCTTTTGGTATGGGAATGTTTACTCAGTGCCTGTACCACTATTGTATCTTGAAAGTAAATATTTTTTTTTGATTTTACAGGCTCATAGGTGGAAGGAGCTGAATCTCAGATAAGACTTTTGACTTTGGATTTTGATAAGTTAAGACTTTTAAGGACAATTAGGAAGGGACGATTGTATTTTGCAATACAAGAAGGATATGAAATTTGGGAGGTTAGAGGTGGAATGATATAGTTTGGATGTTTGTCCCCTCCACATCTCATGTTGAAACATAATGCCCAATGTTAGAAGTGGGGCCTGGTGGGAGGTGTTGGATTAAGAAGGCGGATCCCTCATGAATGGCTTAGTACCATGCCCTTGGTAATGAGTAAGTTCTCACTCTGAGTTCATGTGAGATCTGGTTGTTTAAAAGAGCATTGCACCTCACCGGTCCTTGCTCTCTCTCTCACCATGTGACATGTCTACTTCCCCTTCAGCTTCCACCATGAGTAAAAGCTTCCTGAGGCTCCACCAGAAGCTGAGAAGATGCTGGTGCTATGCTTTGTGTATAACCGCAGAACCATGAGCCAATTAAAACGCCTTTCATTGTAAATTATTTAGTCTCAGGTATTTCTTTATGGCAAAGCAAGAATGGAGTAACAGAGTCACCTAATCTTAAGACTGGAAGGACCTTCCTTTAGAAATCACCTTGTCACACTGGGGCTCTGAGATAATTATTAGCCTGCCCAGAGCCACTTAGTAAGGCAGCAACCCCAGCAAACCCACACAGATCCCCTGTTAGTCCGTGATTCTGGTGTTCATCACATCTCTCTAAGGAGGAACTGACAGGGCTTCAGGAGAACATGTTATGTCAAATGTGGCCAGAAGGTCTGGAGAAGTATGTTTGTTGGCCACCCATCCCATTTACAAACAATGAAGCAGGAGAATGCAGTGACTTTCCAAGGGCACACAGCATGCTAGGGAGTCATTGCATTAATGCTATGACTGGAGGACACTCTTCCCGCAAACAGCGCATGGGGCATGGAGGCAGGTACCAGGTCTAGACAGAATGATGGGAACCTGCAAACACAGGCATGGTGTCCTCCCAGGGTTCTCTGAATTGTGCTTGCATCTACTCTCCAGCTCCCCAGGTCTGGGTTCCTCTGGTGCCCTGCCTGAGCCCATGTACCTAACCATCTTGCTGTTCATGACAGTGATGGTCTGACCTTCAAGCGCTACCCTCACTGGCTGCTCTGAGGCTCACAGTCAAATTCTTGGGCCATGGTGTTGAGTGAGAGAGCAGACAGACATTCTTATGCTGCAGGAGGGGCACAGAGTTGTGGGATCCTAAGGGAGTTTTGTATCATGACAGAAGGAAGTCACCTGCATCAGGTGGCAGAAGTCCCATGGCATCTCTGCTCTGGAGGGCTAGCATAGGTGAGAACAGATGACTATTTATCTCAGGGGTAGGGGGCTGAGGACTAGTGACCCCAAGCTTCTCCCCAGACCGAAAGATGCTTCAGAAGACTCCCAGAGCCTCAAAGCTAGGGGGGAAGATGGGAAGGGAAATGCTGAACTATCAAGGTTCCAGTCCTGGCTCCCTAGCTGGGTCTCCCCAGAGCTGCTCTGATGGAGTTCCTCAGGCTGGCTGAATCCCCACTGTCCTGGCCAGAGTCCGTCCCATGTACCAGTCTTTCTGCCAGCCCCAAACCGTCTTGTACTCCCAGAGAATAAAGCTTGTTTCTTTTGAGGTCTCAGAGCTGTAGGGGTGGCAGGATAGAGGCATGCTTTTGAATGTGGGTGGTAGCATCACATAGAAGTGGGTTCAAATCCTGGCCCCACTATTTACTGCTGTTTGGCTTGGGCAATTAGTATGGTCCTTACCCTCAGTTCCTCTGTGTGCAAATGGTATAATGATAGTCCACACCACATTGAGCTGTCATGAGGGCTAAATGGCATGAGTGCAAAGCCCCTGGCACTGTGCCTGCTGCAGAGTACAGAGCTCGGTGGCTGCAGTGGTGACCACAACCAGCTTCAGAGACCCATGGAACTTTAGAATCCTACAGACCTGAGGCTGCACCCCAACTCTGCTATGTGTTAGTCACCTGCCCTTGGGTAAGTCCTCTTCCCTCCCAGCCTCAACTTTCCATTTAATGGTTGCCCCATAAATACCTTTCCCACTACAGGCATTCTGCTACTTAGGAGAAATTTTGAGATGAGAGAATGCACATAGAATCTCGCAACTGGGACAGTTTAAAACAACCATTTTGTCTTTAATTTTGTGAAACTTGATGCTCATGTTGATATTAGATAAGATTTGGCTGGCTAAAATAGAAATGATAAATTAACCACATTTGTCACATGTATTGGGAGATACTCATTCAAGTCTATCAATGAAGCTTTTAGAATTCAAATTCAATATGCGTACGTTCAGATTATTTATTTGTTTACTTATTTTTGGTTTTTGAGATATGAAATAAGAGTTCAAGGTTTGACCATCACTGAAAAAAAAAGTATATATAAAAGACCTGGCATAGAGTTTGAATTTTATACTAAGACTGCATAGGCCAGTGTTGAAGTGTTTATATAGGGGAGTAACATGAGCTGCTTCATGTTTCCAATATGTTTATGCATTACTGTGGTTGCTGGGTGGAGAAGAGATCATAGAGGGGAAGGAGAGGAGCCAGCAGAGGAGTTGAAGATATTGAGGTATTGAAATAGCTCCAGTGAGAGGGGTTGATGACTTGGACCAGGGAGGTCACCATGAAGATGTTAGCTATGGGGTCTGCTGTGATGCTCAAGCATGCTATATTAAGGATAGGGGATCAATGTATGCACCTCCCAAAGTAAGGGTGGGAGAAGCTAGCTGGGTGGATAATGAGGCCAAAAGACAGGCTGCAGGGAAGGGGCCAGCCAGATATTCTATTTTCATCCTGCTAGGTTTCAGATGCCAGCGGGAGATGCAAGTGGAGAGATCAGAAAGGCAGTTGGGTATGGAGCTTTGCAGGCTGGAAGCGGGGATTGGCTTGTGAGTAAATATGAGAACCAATAGCATTTGGAGGAAAGCATAGGTGAGACTTGGAGAAGAAAGACCAGAAATATGCTTTGGTGCTAATGTTCATAGGTTGGGTGTAACAGAGGAAGACAGCCAATGAGGCTGAGAGGAGAGCTGTGGTGGGAGAGGAGGAAAACAAGCAGAGAGTGGTGTTTACAGGAGCCAGGAGAGGCTGTGGCGAAGAAAGAGCTGTGGCCACTGTGCCGTTCAGAAGGCAATAAAAAGATTTGACTCTAGCCAGGTTTATGGTGGCACTGACAAAAGGAATTTCAATAAAGCAACAGAGATGCATGCCCACCTGGAGTGAGTTGAAGAGAGCAGAGCAGGTGAGACAGTGTAGATGGTCTTTGAGAGAGGTTTTGCTGATATGGAGTGGAGAAATGTGACAATAGCAGAGAGAAGGAGGAAAGCCAAGGGGATTCTGGTTGGCTTTCAGATGAGCCCCTAGAGCATGTGTGCTGTTGAGTGATCCAGCAGAGGGGAGAGGCTGATACTGTAGGAGAGAAAAGGGTGGCAGAAGAAATTAAAACCTTCAGAAGGTGAGTCGGGATGAGACTGAGGATGCAAGAGGTGGAACTAACTGTTCACGTGAGGCAGGGCCCTGTGAGGGGGACTCGTGAGACACTCGCCAGCATCCTTTTCTTCTGTGCGATGTCCATGATACAGAGTTGCCCTGAGCTGCAGTGGCACTTGTCACACTGAACCAGAGAACACAGAGGCCAGACTCTGGGTCCAAGTGCTACTGTATGAGTGTACACTGGGAAATCCTTGAAAGGAGATGTAATGCCATCTCTGGCTCTCCTCATTCCCTCCAAATGGGTCTGCAAAGACCCTCCAAACTGAGGTGCCCCCATCAGTCAGGGCATGTTGGGGACACTCCACTGTCCGTATTCTCCTGATAAAGTTCAGGATGGGGAATAGAGAGGACTTGTATCACACTTCCTGCCATGTAGCCCAGCAGCAAGCTAGTGACATCTACTGTGCTGTCCTGGGACCACAGAAAGGAGGGGTGAGGAGGCATACCTAGCTATGACAGAGATAGGGATAGTCCCCTTTCCCAATACACCCTATAGTTTCCCAAGGCTTGGTAGAGCGTCCCAATTTTTTAAGGTGTGCCTAGTGGGACCAAGGAGTTAGTAGAGACATAGACACACTACAGTGGGTCTAACCAGGGTCTAGTGGCTGAGATTAGGGAATACACATAGAGTCTTGCAGCTGGGACAATTTCTACTGGGAAATGGCTAGAGATAGGGCTGAGTCAGTAGATCAGAGAAGCCATCACTGAAGGGAGCACCCATACACTGTCTATGCCATGAACCAAGTGGGATGAGTCCTATTTAAAGCATGAGATCACCGGAGACCTGATAGAGATGGAAACTAAGAAGAGGGCATCTTCCTCCTTTTCTCTCCTCTGTTGCCTTATAAACTTCAGAGTTCAGCATCAGCCCCTGGAGCAATGAAAAGCCATGAAAAGGGAAGAATTCTTGAAAAGGGAAAAATCCTGATATAAATGAGTTTTAAATCTTAAGTGACGAGAAATCATACAAAGACTGAGTTTATAGGAAAATGAATCAACTGAGTGTGTATAAAAGATAGGATGGGGTAGGGAATCAAAAATTGCGTTGAGTTGTAGAAAAGAAAGTTTCCTTTTTGCACACCTGTGCTGGGTAACTTTCCTTTGCCCCCACCACTAGTTGTCTTGCCCACCCTTCTCCACTACTCTCTGCCCAGGGAGGCTGAAGTGTAGGGATTGCATCAATGGTTTTCATCTGGACTTGGCCAATGGAGAGCCCTGGGAGGGAAGACAGTGAGGTCGGGATGTCAGCTCTCAGATGCCTCCTAGCAGTTGTCCTGAGCTTGTTGCCTTTCTCAAGGCAACCATCCTTCTTATAAGCACTCCTTTCTCTCCTCCCTTCAAGCCTAGGTTTGTAACAGTTCTAAAATACTGGGTGACATATTCTATATTAGCCAATTGGGTCATTTTTTTTTTTTACCTGTGTTGTTCAATCTTCTCTTTTCTTACTGAGTTTTATGATCTGCTTGTTTTGCCAGTTACTGAGGGAGATGTTTCAAACTTCAGCGTGCAGAAAGGAGCGCAGGAAAATAAAAACAAAACAAAACAAAACAAAAAAACAAGAGAGAGAGAGAAAAGAAAAAAGAAGTAAAACAACAGCAACTCCAAGTAACTACTGTAGAAACAAACTGAAAGTAGGGCTAGAAAAACAACACAGGAAGTTCAAGACCAGCCTGGGCAACATGGCGGAACCCAGAACCCCATCTACACACACACACACACACACACACACACACACACACACACGATACATAAAACATTAGAAAATAAAAATGTAAACCATTGTGGTGGCACGTGCCTGTAGTCCCAGCTTCCGGAGTGGGGGTGGGGGACCGGAGGTAGGAGGATGGCTTGAGCCCAAAAGATTGAGTGACCCTGTCTCAAAATAAATAAACTAACCAACAAACAGTAAACATAATAACAAATAATAAACGACAATAACAATAAACAAGTGGGAGTGAACAAAGGTAAGACCCTGGTATTTCCTCTCTCTCTCTGTCTCTGTCTCGCTCCATCTCCTATAGTCTCAGCTACCCGGTTGGGGGGCTGAGACGGGAGGGATCACCTGAGCCCAGGGAGGTTGAGAGGCTGCAGTGGGCCGTGCTCACACAGCTGCACTCCAGCCAGGGTGGATTTGCCTATTTCCATTTTAGTTTTGTCAATTATTCTTGTACATATATTGAGGCTATGTTGTTAAATGTAAAATTTTAGTATCATTTCATCCTTCTGGTGAAAGTTTTCTTATTATCAAAGGTCCCTTTTTATTTCTAATAATGCTTCTTGCCTCAAAGTCTGATATTAATACGACTTCAACTTTTATTTTAACTTCATATTTGCCTGACACATCATTTTCCATTAAGAAACTCTTTATTTATTTATTTTTAGAGCAATTTCAGGTTCACAGCAAAATTGAGAAGAAGATACAGAGATTTCACACATACCCTTTCCTCAACTCATGCATTCTCAACATTGCCACCATGGTGCATTTATTATAATTATCAACAACAAATTGTGCATTTGTTATAATTGTCAAAAACAAATTACACATTTGTTACAATTGATGCACTACAATGATACATCATTATTACCCAGAGGCCATAGTTTATATTAGGGTGCACTCTTGGTGTTTTACCTTCTGTGGGTTTTGATAAATATATAATGACGTATATGCACCATCATAGTATCATAAAGGATAGTTTCACTGCCCTAAAAATTCTTGAAATTCTCTGTGCTCTGCCTATTCATTCCTCCCTCTCCCCAACCCTTGGCAACCACTGATCTTTTTACTGTTTCCATAGTTTTCCTTTTCCAGAATATCATATAGCTGGAGTAATACAGTATGCAGGCAGCTTTTTCAGACTGGCTTCTTTCACTTAATATGCATTTAGAGATCCTCTATGTCTTTTTCAACATTTCATTTTAAACTGTTCTGAATAATCCAAAGTGTGTCTTTTGTAAGTAGTTATCTCCCTCTAGTCTAACGATCTATGTATTTTATTGAAATATATATTATGTTTAAACTTACTGCATGTGCAGAGATATTTACATTTATAATTACCCCTTTGTCACCCTTTTCTATTTCTGCCTGATCCACGTTCAATTTTCTCTTCTTTCTTGCTTCCTTTGGATTATAATTATTTTTAATTCTTCCATTCTTTCTCCTTTATTAGCAAGTTTCTTATGTATTATTTTACTAATCTTAATGGTTATCTTGGAGATTGCAACAGGCATCACTGACTTATTAACATCTAATGTAGACTGATATTTTTACCACTTCCCATACAATGTAAGGATGTTATTCTTCAATTCCGTTTACCATCTGCCTTATGTGCTTTTGTTGTCATGCATTTCAATTCTACACCTATTTAAATCCCACAAGGCATCATTATTATTGTTTTACACAGTCAAGAGTTATTTATGTTTACTCACATATTTCCTCTTTCTGTTGTTCATTATTCTTTTTTTGTGAGTCTCTGCTCCTATCTGGAATAATTTTCCTCTGCCAAACAAAAAACCTTCTGGTATTTCCCTTGGTTGTCAGCCTGCTGGTGATAAATTCTCTTTGTCTGCCTGAAAATACCTTTATTTTGCTGTTATTTTTGCTGGATATGGAATTCTAGGTCTGTAGTTGATTTGCCTTCAGAACTTTGAAGATGTGGTTCCATTACCCCCTGGCTTCCATTATTTTTATGGAGAAGTCTATGTTTGGTTTTACTGTTGGACCCTTAAGGTAATCTAACATTTTCTCCTCTCTAACTTCTTTAATATTTTCTATTTGTCTTTGATATACCACAGATTTACTTTGATGTGCGTAGCTGTGGTTTTCTCAGTATTTATTCTGTTCCAGTTAACCTTCTTTTGAGTCATCCTTCTTTCCCACGTTAGAGATTGGAAAATTGAGCTAGAGTCGGGGTGAAGGATGGCCTATGGCACCTGAGGCTTTGGATCTTTTGGATCAATGCTGACCAGTCCCAACAGGCCCTCTGATGAGCTTACATCTCACCTCCCTCCACTTGCTTCCCCCTTGCTTCTGGGCTTCCAGTACAGAGTGTAAACAGGTTTATCAGATCTGGAATGGTTGGGTGCTATGATCTGAATGTGTGTGTCCCCCAAGATTCATATGGTGAAATCTTAACCCCCAAGGTAATGGTATTAGGAGGTGGGACCTTCGGAAAGTGACTAGGTCATGAAGGTGGAGCCTCATGAATGAGATTGGTGCCCTTATAGAAGAAGCCTCAGGGGGCCCTCTTCCCCCTTTTATTAATACGATATGAGGACACAGCTAGAAGTCGCCATATATGAATCAGAGAGCAAAACCTCATCACACACTGAACCTGCTGGTGCCTTGATCTGGGACTTCCATCCTCCAGAACTGTGAGGAATCAATGTCTGCTTGTAAGCCACCCAGCCTATGGTGCGGTGTCACAGTAACCTGAATGGACTAGGTCACTGGGGTTGAGAAAAGTTTTTCCAGATCATCACCATGCTCAGGCTGGTGGGGAAGGTATCAGACTCAGCGCTACCCACCGCTATTGATTCTCCCTTGTTAGAGATATTCTAGAATAGTGGCTAAGATCCAGCTTCCAAATCAGATCACCTGGGTTTACATCCCAGCTCTGCTGTCCTCTCCCCTACCAGCTGTGTTACCTAAGGAGGGTCATGCAGCAATCCCTCCATGTCTCATCTGGTAAATGGGTAGTACTAACAGTGCCAGCTTGTGGTTGGCACTACTTCCTAAGTGAGTTTTTTCTTTTTTTCCTTTGAGGAGCAAATGGGTTAATATTTAAAAGTCATTAGAACAGTGTCTGGAATAGAAGCTATCTACACCTGTTATCTGTTGTGTCGACTAAGTGAGGAGCCTTGTCCCTGCCTTCAGAGCACATGCTGTGAGTCGGGCAGGTGAACGTGGATAATGACAGATCATGTAGCGTGCAGGGGTCCTAAAGGGAAAATGGTTCCAACTGGAGTGGCCAGGGTCTTTGTGGGTCTGGGTGCCAGCAGAGTGACCCCCAGCTCTGGCTGCTGTGTGCAGCACACAAGGAGAGACCCAGCCACTGAGCCAGCTTTTCGGGTAGGTTGGTGAAACACTTCAAAAGAAAGAAGAAGATTCTGTTTAGTCCAAACAAGATCATGGGAGCAGAGGTGTGCACTCCTCACTGTCTCAGCACTAATAGTCTTAGCAGCCATTTGGCTTCGTTTCCACATTCACCAGACACTACAACTCTCATTTTCCTCTCTAGCAATTAATAGAGGAGACATCCAGAGCTATTTCAGGGAACATGAAGAGCCACTCCAAGTGGCCAAATTGTTACCAGTATGCTTGGAAATACAACATGGAAATAATGCTCCATTCCAGGGCAACTGCCCTTCTTGAAACACCCAGGAGACAGATGTTATTGATAGGTTAACCACTTCACTGACTTTTTAAATTACATTTTTACTTTGGAGCATCATGGCATTGTGAAAAGCTCAGATTTTGGAGGCACACGTGCCCAGATTTGGATTCTAGTTCCTGCTGTGTTAACCTGGATCAATTCTGCAGCCCTCCCAACCCCATCCCTCATATCTTCAGCTGGTGCCTCCTGGCACTACTAGAAGGACTTCAGCTGGGCCATGCGGGGAAGAGGAGCTCATTGCTCCACAAACTTTGGGCAGATGGCTCACCCCAACCCCCTGCCATGAAAACCTTGCATGATTCCAGATTCTGATTTCCCAGGAACTTGCATTTTCTTGACCACTTCTGCCTTAAGGTCTTAAATTCTTTTGACAGAGTGAGGGGCGTTGGGGGGTCTCTGTGCATTGCACTGATGCACGTGGGAAACTTAGTCCCTACTCTGAAAGCCACAAAACACATGCAAACGTGGTTGAGAGGAGTTAGGGAGATTAGATAGAACACCACAATGTAAAGAACTTAAATTGCTTATTTGATTCCTCTTTTTCAAAAGTTCCCTCCATGTGCCTTCCACAAAGCTTATTCTTGGCCTTTCTCTACTGATGTCCCCATTGTCTTATCACTTCTCTTTTTCTTCTCCTCCCTCCTATCATCTGCACCAGATAACACAGGGACTTCAAATTTTTCTCCCCAGAATTCACATCCAAATCATCTGGGGGCTCAGCAGACAAAACAGGCTTTTCTTAGAGAGCATTTTCCTTCCCTCTCTTCCTTCCTTCCTTCCTTCCTTCCTTCCTTCCTTCCTTCCTTCCTTCCTTCCTTCCTTCCAATGGAGTCTCACTCTGTCAGCCAGGCTGGAGTGCAGTGTCATGATCTCGGCTCACTGCAACCTCCACCTCCTGGGTTCAAGCGATTCTTGAGCATTCACCTTTCCGAGAAGACAGCTAAGAATATAGATTGCAGAGTTCTTCCTGTTTTTGTTGGAGTTGCTTTTGTTTGCGCTTCCCCCCAAGCAGAGCCTTGGGGATGATGCCAGGAGGCAGGAGTGAGGGAGTAGGGAGAGTGAGGCAGGAAAAAGCCTGTGAGATGTGTATTAGCAAGACAGCTTCTATAGATGGCAGAGACTCAGCTCTGCAGGAACCTCTGAGAAGAGTCACCCAGAATTGTCTGTTTAAAACCCACAAGTTTGGAGCGTGTGTCTACTGGCTCTAGGAAGCCACAGCTTCCCATATTTCCAGGCAGCACATGAGCTGAGTGAGATGCTGTGCTTTCGGAGAAAGCTCAGAAGCAGAGAAGCAACAAGACCAAAGGCTTGTACCTTGGGATATGTTAGCATGTGTGCTAGAAACTGTCCACTTGCTGTGGCTCAAACTGGAGGTGCCATGCTGATCTGGAGTGAGATACTTACAGCATGTGCCACACAGCAGAGCACGTGAAGGTGCCCAGCTCAGTGCCTGTCACTCAGTGGGAAGTCAGCATCCTTTCCTCCACTCCCTCTATTCCATCCTGGGACCCTTCCTTCTGTCTGGCTCTCCATGAGATGTTGACAAGGCCAGGATTCCAGCTGGGGCTGTCTGATTTAATTTCAGTGCCTTCTTTCCATGACCTCAGCAAGTATTTGATCAATTGAAGAGGTGAAACAAAGATCGGTTTCAGTTCTCAAATTGTTGGTTTGCATCTCTGGGAATTAGATATTTGCTAACTGGTGAAAGGAGACTAGAGAGCAAAGATCTGGTAAGCGAGTCTCTGTCAGTAACAGCATATCAAATTGAACTTGTGTTTTTCTTTGTGTGTACTGTTTCAGGAGAGAAAATGAACAGAGGTGGGGTCAGAACCATGCACAGGAAGGAGAGAAGGATGAGAGAGCAGTACCTTGCCACACGGCGCATCCTGAGAGACAGACAGGATGGGCGGGTGACAAACCTGAGAACTATTTCACACTGGTTCTTTCAGACACATCACAGACTAGTTTTCAAGCATGGCCTCTACAGAAATGAAATTCAGGGGGAATAAGCTGGTCATAGGGAAATCATAGGAAAGACTCCCTTTTAAATGTTTTATGTTTAGAGACAGGGTCTTGCTTTGTCACCCAGGCTGGTATGCAATGGCACTATCATAGCTCACTGTAACTTTAAACTCCTGAGCTTGAATGATCCTCCCACCTCAACCTCTGGAGTGTCTGGGTTTACAGGTCTGTGCCACCATGCCAAGCCAATTATTAAGATTTTTTAGAGACAGGGTCTCGCTGTGTTGCCTAGGCTGGTTCCAAACTCCTGGTCTCAAGCAGTCCTCCCACCTTGGTCTCCCATAGCGCTGGGGTTATAGGTGTGAGCCACCATGCCTGGTCTAAGACTCCTTTAACCTCATCGGTTTTCACCCATGACTGCTCACCTACTTTTCTAGACTTGGCTCTAAGTGAACTTTTACTCTTTTCTCAAATCAAATTCACCTTTGAAAGGAAAAAATTGGCTTCCTCGGAAGAGAAGCAGAAGTCACCCTGACGTGGGGCTGACAAGGCATGGGGCTAAGAGAAGAGCGACCAGAGCCAGGCCACCACTGATGGTGTGATACGGGCAGGTCCTTTCCTAACCCCAGGTCTCATCTGCTCCAGGCCAGTGGACCTGGTCACACTCTAGTTCTTCCCTGCCTTACTAGCATGTGCATCCTCCCCTGAAGGGTTTTCATGAAAATCAATTTCTTGGGGAGTCAGCAGGCCCATGGGTGATGGAGCACAGAGAAGGCACTCATGGTTTTGAGACACCACAGAAACCAGTTGCAGGGGGAAATGCTTTTGAAGGTGAAGGATGGAACATGTTTGAACTATCAAAAGATTTTTCCCTAACCCAACTCAATGTTAGAGGACAGGATAGGTGTCACCTCCATCCTGAAAGTAGTGGAATTCCCATATTGTCTCTTGTCCTAGATCCACACCCAGAATCCCTTGTTACTCTGAGTAGAACTCAGGGAAATCAATCCCACAGAAGGCTGGTTCCTAACTGCTGATACAGACAGACTAGTCACTTTTGGATCCACTCTTTCTATGCAGTGGATCTTCAAAACATCAGAGCTAAAGAGATTTTTAGACAGCCCAGATAAATCAATATGGTGGGTACTATGATGACTCCTTTTATGAACAGGCTTTGAAATGCTAAAGATCTTTCTAGTGGGGCCCCAAGTAACCCTGAACCACTCTGAGGATCACAGCTTATACACTCTTTAGTCTAAATTCTATCATGGGCTTTTGGCCAAAAGCAATAAGATCTGACCCTAGCTGCAAGCCCTTTGTACACGGAGCTATATAATAAATTTCTTTTTTCTTTTGTGTAACTTTGTATATGCTGAAAAAAATGATCAAATAAAATTATTCAATGCAGTGGCTTCTATTAAGTCCATCTTGGAACTGTTATCAATTTTCTTCCTAATGGGAAAATAGATTTTCAGAAAAGGTGAATAAGGTTGTTCCCAACATCTGCTCATTTGCTCATCTGTACATTTTTAGTGGCTACCATTATAAATGATGTTTCTGGCCAGGCACGGTGGCTCACGCCTGTAATTCTAGCACTTTGGGAGGCCAAGGCAGGTGGATCACCTGAGGTCAGGAGTTCGAGACCAGCCTGGCCAACATGGTGAAACCCCCTCTCTACTAAAAATACAAAAATTAGCCAGGAGTGGTGGCAGGCACCTATAGCTTCAGCTACTTGGGAGGCTGAGGCAGGAGAATCTCTTGAACTTGGGAGGCGGAGGTTGCAGTGAGCTGAGATTGCGCCATTGCATTCCAGCCTGGGTGACAAGAGTGAAACTCCATATAAAATAAAATAAAATAAAATAAAATACAATAAAATAAAATGAAATGAAATAAAATAAATAATACTTCTGGGGAACAGCAAAGACAATGTGAGTGTGGGGTCCCAAGGAGAAGGGCTTCCTCACCCAGGCTGAAGAATGAAGAATTCCCTGTTGGTTCCTGTGAAAGCCTTGGGAAGGAGGCAGAGGCCTGAGGGCCAAGTTTTCTTAGAATGTCCACTCGTGGACTTCCACTCCAGCAGCTCTAGCAGGAAGAGCCCTGGTTTTGTCATGGCTCTTTCTGGGGGTCCATAATCCTGGATTCCACACCTTACCTCGCTCAGCAGCTGCATGGGCCAGGATGTAGTAGAGTGGCGGAATGTGTCCTGCCCGCTATGTGCCTTCTGTGCTGTCACTGGGGACAAGGGTGGGAGAGATGGAGGGAGCAAAGGAAGAGCCCATGAGGGGGTTCTGCTCCCATGCAGCCTGAGAGCCAGCTGTAAGCCCTGTGTGCTGCTTGACTACAGGGCCCAGGAGTGGGGTTGGGGGGAAGCAAGGCCAGGTGAGGATGCAGAGTAGCTGGGACCAGAATTCTGCTGTCTGTGTCTGGAGAGAAGGCTGTTAGTGCCCAGGCTGTAGCCAGCCCTGGTGCAGGGGGTCCATGAAACCCCTTTTTCACTTGATGAGGGGTGTAGGGGTATAGGAGATGAGAGCTAGGCCGGACAGCTCCAAGAAGGCCACCATGGAGCTCGAACCACTCCACTTGAGAAGCCGAGAGCGGGGACAGCTGGATTTGGGGCCAGGAGGACTCAGAAGGACGGAACTACAGATGAGGTCTGCTTCCGATGCTCCCAGGAAGTCAGGGAGGGCTGAGGCTGGGAGAGTCAGGGTGAGGTGTCCCTGTGTGTGCCAAACGCTGTACTAGATACAATAGCAAACACTCAACCAGTGGCACACATGGGCTGTGCCACCTTGCAGGTGCCCACTCATTTGGTGCCAGGCACATCTTACTGTTCTCATTAATCTGATCCTACAGATGAAGAAACTGAGGCCCAAGGAAGTTATGTGATAGGCCCAAGGTGACACTGTATATAAATGGGAACACAGAGTCTGGGACCCAGGCAGGCTCGCTTCTGGGTGGAGGTCCTAACCATGCACTAAGAGCCCTACTAAAGTCCTAACCATGCACCAGGAGGCCACCAGGAGGCCACCATGAGCCCTGCTCCTAGGCACAGCTGGTAAGGGATACAGCCAGGACCCAAAGCCATTATTTTCTGCTCCAAAGCCCAGGACCCCTCTGTAATCTCAGCCCCAGTAGCTTAGGACAGAGCTAAGCATCCTCTGTTTTTTCGACAGCTGCTCCTCCACTAAGCAAACACTGCTCGCTCTCTCCTGCCTGTCTATTTTTGATCCTGGGCTCTGCGTCCTCCCTTAGCATCCCTCCCACCCCCAACTTTAATTAGAGCTCATGATCCACTCAAGAGCTCGTTCTGTGCATCAGCTCCCCAGGCACGAGCTGCTCCTGTTTCTAGGCTCCTTGCAGTGAAGATGACCGAGAAGAGGCCCCACAGCTTAGAGCACAGGTGATCTGCCAGACAAACCTCTGGGGAGAGCAAAGGATAAAGCTGCACCTGTACCACAAAGGCCATGCTAGAGGATAATGTTTGACCCTTGAGAAAGCTCTTCCCAACTGCTCAGAAGCAGGCAAAGCTCAGAGCAGGATGTGACAGGACTAAATTCCAGTGGAAATGACAGAGGATGTAGACACGCGGAAGATAATTGTCCCGATTGGGACCTGAGGCAGAAGTTTGGCACAAATGGAGCTTGCATAAAATAAAATGAAATAAAATCTTGAAAGCAAGGGACAAATACATGGAGCTTAGTGCAGCTCCATGACTTAGATCTGCTGCACATTTCTACCGAGGTTGGATTTAGGTTTCCGTGGGCAGAAGTCACTGCAGGGCTGAACCCAGGGATGGTTCTCCTGGAAAAGCCCCACCTGGGGCCATCTGACCCGTCAGATGGCAGGTCCTGCCAGGGGCAGGCATTGAGTAGTGACTGAGCTGGACCGGGGCTGAGGGCTCTTTTAGAAGTGGGACCACTGCTGTGACATTAATAAAAGTTTGAAAAATACAGAAAATTGAGAGGAGGAGACATTGATCCTCTCCTAGGCATACAGCCCAGATACAGCTATTATTGTCTTTTTATTATATTTCATTACAGCCTTTTTCTTCCCCATGTATTTTTGTGAGCATGCTGGGTAAACAAATTTTGTACACTGTCTTCCCCCGAAATGGGCTTCTCCATGTTATTACTTTGTAAAAATTACCTTATTAGTTGCTCTATATCCTGTCAAGTGAGTTGGAATGCTCCTCTTTGAACATCTGAGTCATTTCTGACTTTTCACTATTGTAAGGACGTTTGTACATAGGGTTATTTTCCATATTTGAGGTTATGTTTTTATAAAACACCTACAGAAATCCAGTTCACATATCAAAGAGCACAGTTGTTTTTAAAACTCTTGTTAAAAATTACCAACTGGGCCTCTCAGCGTGCCAGTCTGTGGGTCTCCCTCAGATTCCACCTTGCAGCTTAGGCTTTGGCTTCTCTGCTATTTTCTGATTCATTCATTCATTCATTCATTCATTTATTCAACAGTTATTGAGTCTCTGCTGTATACGAGGCACTGCTGTGTGTGCAGCAGAAACAAAAATGAATCGGACACATCCCTGCTCCTTGGAGAACTCTTGATCCAGAGGAGAAGATGGATGACAACACAGCATGACGTGTGGGGTGGGGGGAGTCATGTGCCATATGCCGTGTCTTTCTGGACAGCCCTTGTGGAGACGCCTGTGGCTAGGCTCCCCCTGGGGCCAGGCTCCCATTCCCTAATTCCAGTGTTCCCAGGAGCACCTCCCACACTTTTCCTTTTTCCAGAATCCCTCTCCTCTTGCCCGCTGCCCAGCACAGATCCTCATATTCAGGCCACAAGATGCTCAGATCTCCTGAGCTGATAACTGTGTCTTCAGCTTCCTATCCAAGCCAGCCCTCTTCAGACAGACCATGTAGTCAGATTGTCTGACATATTTCATCTCCTGCTGCTTCTGTCTTTTTTCTCTGTAGCCCAGGATCTCCTGTCCAGGCTGCCTGAGCCTCTGAGCTCTTTTCTCCATACAACCCAATCAGTCCTGAGTTTCTCAGCCTCCTGCCTGGGATGCAGAGAAGATGCCTGGGTAGAGGCAGCAGCACGGTGCTGGAGACATAGAGCATTTCCGCCATCCCTGTGCCACTTGGGTGGTCTTTGGGAAAAGATCTGGGCAATGGCCCTTCAGAGAATTAAACAAATGCAAACAATTCAGGGGACAGAAGATTGGTTTTTTTGCAGCTTCGTTAGGTGCAAGCTGTTGGTCTGAAGTTCTAATGTTATTTTCATTTTTTTCTCTGTCATAACCTGTTTTGAGGTACGAACAGTTCATACAGTTTTTTTTTTTTTTTTTTTTGCCAACTTTTGCACAGAGGCAAAGTTGATGCGAAGGAAGTCGTTCGTCTCAGAGGACAGTAACAGTAACACTTTAGCTTGCCTCTAATTACAGCCACCATGACAGTTCATATGTTGTAGCAATAAAAATAACCATAAACCTTACATAATCATTAAAGTTAAGCAAACAGCCCCTCACTGCATCATAATGTACAGGTAGTTGCTAATAATCCAGGAACAGCATTGGGGCATTCAAGGAACATCTTTCCTACCTCCACAGTTTCTTAAACAACTTTAGAGACATATTTTTATTAAGTATATGCAAGGCAGATGATCTTAAACCTCAAGAAGAGTGTGCATAATAATTGTGTACTCTTCTAATGCTCTCCAAAGACCTATTCAGAGTCCATTCTGAAAGACAATAATATATCAAGAAGTTCTGCAAACTTCCTCCTAATGAAGACATGCCAATTTGAGACCAAGAATGTGGCCTCAAAGGACAAAATAACCACTGCTCTCAGTCTCTCGGTGTTTTGCTACTTTATTTCAGAGTGATTCAAAATCTAATTAAATTTCTAAACTCTAATGAAATTACAGAAGAAAAATCATTTAGGATTATATTATGTACAATTACTCACAGCTGAAAATTACAGTCACCCTCTTTCACCAGGACAGAATCTCTCGGGAAATCCCTTGTTATTTATCCACCATGTAAATCTGACACTTCTCCTGCTATTTACTAGTTGGAGGTAAAGCCGAATTAATTAAACGTATATATCCTGAGCTGCAACTAACAGGTGGGGAGGGAGCTCAAATAGAGGGAGGAAGCATGTGGGCTGAGATCTCCTTAAGTAAGCATGTCTAGGATGGGTGGGGACAGATTGACACTGGGCAGATGCTCAGGGTCTGGAATCTCTTGGGAGCAGAAGCATTGCACATGGGGGGAGTGGGGCAAAGACTTGGATGATGAATTTAGGTGTGGATGTGCATCCCAAGCTTTGCTTGGCTTTGAGAATCTTAGCTTAGATAGAAATATGGGTTTATGCCATATTTAGGGATTGTGGCCTGGATTTCTGTACTAAAAGAGTTCAATGACTTGATCAATCCACACTAATATAGATAATTAGGATATTTTGAGTAGTCAGAAGCTGGTTAGTAATTCCATGAAATCCATCTGTTTGAGGTTTTTCATCTCCTTGAACAGAGAGCTTTGAAGGTGTCACCATAGTTACAAATATCATAGTACACTGAAACAAGTTTGGCTTTTGGGGACTTGGACTTCCAAAAATATAGAAAAGATAATTTAGACCTTAATTCTTCCCATTAGGAATGCCTAGAAAAAATAGATAAAATATATATTTTAAAACATCTGTTTGAAGGTAGCAGAGAGATAACAAGGCAGTGAAGAGTTATGAGAATAAGGTCAGGAGGTAAAACTGAAAAATGAACTTAGACTTTTAAAAGTTTTTCTTCTAGAGGCATCTTTCAATTCCACAAGAGGTGGCTGAGAAGCTGAGAAGTGACTAAAGCTGCAAACAGCTTTGAGGGCTAGAACTCAGAACCCGCCAAGGAAGAGGAACCCTGGTAACCCTCCCAGCTTTGGGTCAAGATGTGGAAGGACTAATCCCTAGGAGAATGGTTAACCAGAAACAAACTGGTCCTTGGATGGTCTGAAATCCAGCTTTAATTCATAATCACCTCTGAAATTGGATTTAGGGGTTGCCGTTTTGCTAGGGAAATCTAGAAGACTGTCAAAAGCAATATGAATCCATTTGAAGGAAGATAACATTGTCCCAGGGTTAAAGTAATTTTATAATTTTTCATTTACAATGTCAGAGTCATTAAAAAATAAGGACCAGGCATAAGAGAAGACACAGAATTTTCTGTGGTGTGTTTTAGAACACACATACACACACACACACAAACATATGAAAAAAAGAGAGAGAAACAACAGACAACAAAAACAGACCCATAGTTGATCCAGAAAACAGAATATATACTTTCGAAGAACTATGCTTACTTTGCTCAAAGAAATAAAACTGTGAACATTGGCAGAGAATTGGAAAGTATAAAAAAGAATTAAGAAAATCATTCTTGTGATAAATTTCAATGAAATGAAAATTGTAGAGTACCAGAAGGAGAGGATATTAAACAGAAATGATATTTTAAGAGATAATGGCTGAGAATTTTCTTTAACTAACAAAAAAAATCAAGTTGCATGTTTAAGAAGTCCTGAAAACTCCAAGCAGGATAAATCAAAAGAAAATTATACTTGAGCACATCAGAATAAAATTGGTGAAAATGAAAGACAAGTAAAAAGATTAAAGGTAGACAGAAAAAGGAAAAAAGTAATCTACAAAGGGGCAAAAATAAGATAGGCTGCCAGAGACATATTTTGGTGACAGTAATGAGGCTTAAACTTCAGTGTTCTTCACTTACATAGGACCTTCTTGGACATTTGCTTATGTGGTCAAAAGCTCTCACAAAATTTGCTAGTAAGAAATTTTAACTCTAACTGTTAAGACCAGTCCTTTTCCATTCCAAGTTCCCTGCATGTACTAATCACTGTGATGGGTGGTGTTAGAGAAGTTCTAGGAGTTTTGGGAATCAGGCAGAGGTGAAGGTGACTTGGGGATTTACTTAGTTTTGGTTTAATGGGATATAGTTGTGTGGTTCTTGGTTACTTTCATATATATCATTATGGTTTAGAAACAGTTCTCAGTACCACACAGAGGTATAAAGTCAAAGGTTGCATCGAAGTCTGCATGTGCTTTGTGGTGCGTGGCAGTGGAAGAATGTGGATAGTTGAGAAAAAAAAGCAAAGGAATGAGCAAACACAAGGTTTGGAACATACAGAAGCAGAATCTAGTCAATGGAAAATTCTTCCACATCTTATATCTAATATGTGAGAGAAACTTGATAAGGGTTTCCCCAATTTTGGCAACAATCATAAACATTTTTTTCTACATTACCAGTAAGAGTGGCACTAAAGAAACTCCCGGCCACCCATCGTCTGGGAAGTGAGGAGCACCTCTGCCTGGCCACCCACCGTCTGGGAAGTGAGGAGTGCCTCGGCCCGGCCGCCCTGTCTGGGAAGTGAGGAGCCCCTCTGCCCGGCCACCCATCGTCTGGGAAGTGAGTAGCGCCTCTGCCCGGCCGCCCTGTCTGGGAAGTGAGGAGCACCTCTGCCCGGCCACCCATCATCTGGGAAGTGAGGAGCGCCTCTGCCCGGCCGCCCCGTCTGGGAAGAAGTGAGGAGGGCCTCTGCCCGGCCGCCCCATCCGGGAAGAAGTGAGGAGCGCCTCTGTCCGGCTGCCTCGTCTGGGAAGAGAGGAGCGCCTCTGCCCGGCCGCCCCGTCCGGGAAGAAGTGAGGAGCGCCTCTGCCCGGCCGCCCCGTCCGGGAAGAAGTGAGGAGCGCCTCTGCCCGGCTGCCCCGTCTGGGAAGTGAGGAGCGCCTCTGCCCGGCCACCCACCGTCTGGGAAGTGAGGAGGGCCTCTGCCCGGCCACCCACCGTCTGGGAAGTGAGGAGCGCCTCTGCCCGGCCACCCACCGTCTGGGAAGTGAGGAGCGCCTCTGCCCGGCCACCCACCCTCTGGGAAGTGAGGAGCGCCTCTGCCCGGCCACCCACCGTCTGGGAAGTGAGGAGCGCCTCTGCCCGGCCGCCCCGTCTGGGAAGAAGTGAGGAGCGTCTCTGCCTGGCCGCCCCATCTGGGAAGTGAGGAGCGCCTCTGCCCGGCTGCCCCGTCTGGGATGTGGGGAGCGCCTCTGCCCGACCGCCCCATCTGGGAGGTCTACCACGGAGGCCAGAAGCAATGTAGGGGCTGGACGTGGTGGCTCACGCCTGTGGTCCCGGCACTCTGGGGGGCCGGTGCGGGTTCATCACTTCAGGCTAGGAGTTCGAGACCAGTCTGGCCAACATGGCGAAACATATGAAAAATACAACAGACAAACCAACCAACCAACTCAGTGACAATAAAACAGGTCTACCCTGGAGTCATACTCTAAGTTTTTCTATTTTCCTCCCTTTCTGATCCTTTATCCCACTTTCTTTTTCTTCCTCTTCCTTCTCCTTCTTCTTTGTCAAATAGAGGATTGAGCTATTATCACTGATCCATATAAAGTCCCTCTCTCATTTATTTTAATTCCCACCCTCCATTTCTATTCCCTGACTTCCCACATGCAACCTTCCTAATATGTTTGATACACATCTTTTTGTTTGTATGTATTTTTAGAAAATGTTTGTTTTGTGTGCAAAAAAAATTAATAAAAAAAAGAAAAAAAAATCAGTAACAAAAAATAAATTCCAATCATGTTAGAAGAACTTTCCTACTCTTTATGAAAGATGGTTATACAAAGACACACAAAAGAATATGTAGCAAAAAGATGGAGGAAAATATATTCTAGTCTTTTTAGGCAGTTAATTAATAAAATATTATTTTGTCTTTTTAAGATTTTTGATATTTGTATTATTTTTAGCTTTTTATAAATTTGTAATTTTTTGTGATGTCTCTCATTCTAAATAAATATTCACTTTTGAACCAAATTTTATGTTCCTTTTCTTAAATTAGCTTTCCCACATTTTGTAATCTTTAGACTACACAATACCTGGATCTTCTACTGCAGACAGCTGTCTTTAAAAAATATGTCTTTGCTTAACAACACATAGACAACAGATTGAGGCATTTTATAAATTTTCATATAAGTTGTTTTATAAATTTTTAATAGTTTTATAATTATGAGGTGTCCCCATAAACAAAAAAGGCAATAAAACAATTTTTTTAAAGTGATAAAGAAAAATTATTGCGTCTATTTAATTCTGCTGATATCTAGCAAAAAAATATCCCATGCAAATGAAAGTGATAAAGGCTTTTTCGGAAAAAAACAGAATTTGTCTGCTTCAGACTCGCATTGAAAAATATACGAAGGTATTCTTCAGGAAGAAGGAAAATGCTCGCAGATGGAAGTTTTGAGATATGGGAAAGAATGAAGAGCAATGAAAAGAATACATTGCTATACAAAAGAATCATCATCATCATCATCATCATCATCATCATCATCATCATCATCTCATTATTCTCACCACCACCTAGTAGGGGTTAGCATCCAGCAGGGCAAGTTACCTTCCACCAACAACCCTCATTCCTACCTCACACTCAGTCTCTTTTTTTAAGAAAACTTCTTAGCTATTCTTCAACTTGTGTTTATCTACGTAAGGTTTAAAATCAGCGTATGAAGCTCCTAAAAATTCACCTGGAGTTCTTATTGTCATTATATCTAAACTATGCATTTCAGACAGCTATCATCTTTAGAATGTTAAATTGTTCCTAATATAAATGTGATGTTCTTTGCATTTATTCAAGTCTTCTTTAATGTCATTCATTGGAGATTTATGTCTCCATAAATGACTTGTGCATTCTTCATTAAATTTCCAGATAGTATAAAATTTATGCTATTATTGAGCATGATGTCTTAATATTTGAAAATATTTTTGAATACATTTTTGATGCCTTAAAAGAAAGCTATTGCTTTATATGGTTGCTTTGTGTTCAAATATCTGGCTTAGCTTCTTTATTAGTTTTTATAATTGTATATTAATGCTGTTGAGATTTCTATTCATATAATTGTTTCATCTGGAAGTAATAGCAATTTCGTTTCTTCTTTTGCAACATCAAGAACTCTTTATGTTTTTAAAAACGATAAACAGGTTTTGAACTTTATTAAAGGTACTTTCTGCATCTGTTCAGATAATCATATAACTTTTTGCCTTTGATCTACAGATATAGTGAATTACACTGATTGACTTTCTGACTTCAAATCATTCTTGAATTTCTGAAACAAACCTTTTTTTGGTATAGTTTATTAGTTTTCTTAAATAAGCAGTAGAATTTTATTGGTTAATATTTTATATAAAAATGTATATGTTCATATGTGAATATCTTTGTTTGGTCTTCTCTTATCTGGTTTTGACACCCAGCTGATATGAGCTTTTATTAAAATGAGTTGAATAGGTTTTACTTTTTTTACTGTAAAAATTTGTGTAAGAATGATTTGTTCCTGTAAAATTTGGTAGAGACTAATTATAAGGCCCATGTAAACATGGACTTTTTAAAGGAAGAATGTGATTACCTTTTCATTTTTTAATGGCTTTTGTATCTTTAAATTATCTAATTTTTTCTCATTTTAATTTTGACATTTTATATTTTTACCAATTTTTGTCCATTTCTTTAAGGTTCTTAATTTTATTGTTGTAAATCTTTATAAAATTATTTTTTAAACTCTTGGTATCTTATTTATTTATTTATTTATACATTAGTTCTTCTTTCCCCATTGTAAGTCTTGCTAGATGTCCATTGTATTAGTCTTTGTAAATAACCAGTGTTTTGTTAATCCTTTCTGTTGTGGGTCTCCTTTCTCCTCTTTTAACCTTAGTAATAAATCTCTCAGCTTTACATAGGACATGTGAGTGAAAGATAACATTTCCCAACTTCTTTGCAGTTAGGCACAGTTATGTTACAAAGTTCTTGCCAATGAGATTTAAGAGGAAATGATGTGTCATAAAACTTGTATTCTCTCTTTGTTGAGTATAAATGCACTAGTATGACCTTATTTATAGTGTTATTCAAATTGTCTAACTCCTGCTTATTTTGTCTGCTTGATCTCTCAGTTTCAGAACTAGATGTATGACATTCTCCAGCTAAACCTGTTTATTTCTCCCTGTGGTTCTTTCAGTTATTGCCTTATGTATTTGAGATTACTTTTTAGGTGCCTAAATGTGCCTGATCATTATATTTTCTTTATTTATGTATGTATAATATTCATATGTATAATATTCATATATAATATTCAGTATGTATAATATTCATCTTTCCTCACGTAGTATGCACCTTAAATTGTGTTTTATCCCATATTAAAATTGCCACCTTGTTTTTATATGTGCCTGTTACATTTTTTGTTCCTTATCGTCATCTTTTATGAACGTCTTTAAAAAAAATACATCTTTGCTTAACAACACATGGACAATAGATTGGGGCATTTTATAAATTTTCATATAAGTTGTTTTATAAATTTTTAATGGTTTTATAATTATAAGGTGTCTCCATTTACATACTTCAATTTTTATTGAAGTTCAGTACACACGCAGGGAATGTGTATTCAATATACATGCAGGGAACGTATACATACGGGTACATATCAGAAGAATTTTCACAAAAGAGTACACTGTGTAAAGCTCCCAGTTCATTACCAGCAACCCAGATCCCCTGTGCTCTCTCTCAATCACTCCCACCCCAGCAGAAATCCTATCCTGGCTTTTCAGTGCAGAAATTAATTTGACCTCCTTTTGTACTTTACGTAACATATCTGACTTCTTTTGCTTATACAGAATTATATTAGTGAGACCCATCTATGTTGTTGTATAAAGATGTTGGTTGTGCCTGTTTATTACTATATAGAATTTGTTTGTGTAAATATATAATTTGTTTACCTACTTAATTATTAGGCATTGTGATGGTTTCCAGATTTTTGCTATTTCTGTTTGGGCTATGAACATTCTAATACCTTTCTTCTGGTGAACATACACATGCACACATTTCTCTTGGGTATGCATAGAGGTGGAATTGCTGGGTCAGTGTGTGTGTGTGTATTTAACCTTCATTGATATTGCCAATTTTAGCGATTGTACCAATTTACCCTCCTACCAGCAGTATATGAGGGATCCGTTTGCTTGACATTTTCACCAACCATTGGAATTTTCTGTTTTTATCCTTTTAGCTCTTCTGGTTGGTATACAGCAGCATCATATTGTAACTTTAATTTGCATTTCCCTGCTAAAAAATGTAATTGAGCACCTTTTCATATATTTTTTGGCCATTTGGATGTCTGTGTGTGTGTGTGTGTGTGTGTGTGAAGTGCCTCCTCAAGTGCTCTGCCCATTTTTATTTTGAGTTGCTTGTCTTGTTTTATTGATTCCAGGGAATATTTGCTATAGTCTCCCTACACATGTATATTCTGGAGATGAGGCCTAGGTCAAATACATGCATTATAAATGCCTTCTCCCACTCTGGGTTGTACTTTTACTCTTAATGATGTTTTTTGATGCACAAAATTTCTTAATTTTAATGAGGTGCAATTTATCAGTTTTCTCTGTTACGTATTTTAGATCTTACTTAGGAATTCTTTGTCTACTCCAAAGACACAAAAATATTCTTTCCATTCATATTTATTTTACTTATTTTGTAAGTATTTCTTAATTTATTTTTGTAGCATTCTTTTATTTTTCCCTTTACTATGCTTTTTGTCATTTGTTCTTTTTCTCTTTTCTTAGGTTTCTTTGGACAGGCTGAGTTTTCTTTTGTTCGTTTAAAACTTAAGCAGCCCATTTTTATGATTCTGATGCTTATCCCTAGCCTATTATAATCCATCCAGATGTTTTTCTCCCCATTAATTTCTTGAGTTTTGCAATATCTGTGTCTTTATTGGAACAAGATAATTCCGTTAGCATAAATTAACTTCCATCTGACATCTTATCTTCACCTCCATGTTAATATCATATAGAATTTTAATTCTTAAAATATGTGTATTTGTATGTCCATAATTATTTAAAAAAATGAAAACAGTGGGGAATATGAAAATGGAGACAAGAGGGATTTTATAAAAAAACACACGAATTTTGCCCATTTGTTTTGTAATTCCACATTTGGGCAATAGACTTGAAATTTTTGTTTTTGTTTTTCTTTTAACACTAATTTCTAGTGCCTTTCTTTGGCTTCTTAAATTTCTCTTTTCTGGTAAAGTATTTCTTCTGAGTCCTTTCAAAGAGATTCTGACATTTTGCATGACTGAGACTATATTTTGTCTTTGCCTTTAAATGAGAGTTTGGCTGGATATAAAAGTTTTGGTTTTAAGTTCTTTTGCTTTAACTCTCCATTTTATGGACACATCCATTGTTTCATTTGAGATACTGGGTCTAGTCTGATTCATTTTCCCTTGTCAGTGATGTTCATTTTCTCTCTTAAAAGTCTTAGAATGTTCTTTTCTTTCTGTGATGGTATTAAATTTTAGTAAAACACACATAGATGTTTTCCTCTCTTATATATCCTTTTTAACATTCTTTGAGCCATTTCTATGAGAAATTCAATTTATTATTTATTCAAATATCCTTCACACTCTTAATTTTTTTCTCTTTTTCCAATTCTCCATGTATTTCAATGTTGACACTTTTACTCCAAGCTTCTTCTTCTTCTTTTTTTTTTTTTTGAGACAGAGTCTCAGCCTGTTGCTCAGGCTGGAGTGCAATAGCTCAATCTTGGCTCACGGCAACCTCCGCCTCCCAGGTTCAAGCAATTCTCCTGCCTCAGCCTCCCGACTAGCTGAGATTACAGGCATGTGCCACCACGACTGGCTAATTTTTTGTATCTTTAGTAGAGACAGGGTTTCACCATGTTGGCCGGGCTGGTCTCAAACTCCTGACCTCGTGTTCAGGAAAACCTGAACTTTGAGAACTCAGTAATGAATTTTCTGCTATGTTCTTTCTTTTATCTCCTCCATTGTGTTCCTTATTTACATACTTTTGTACTCAGTGACTCTATTTTAATTATTTTTTATGACTGCTCATTCCTGCTCAATGTTTCCAACAGTCTCTTATCCCTGCATATTTTTGTGTGCTTATGTTAAATTACTTGTTTTACTCCCCATTCCATTAACTGTAATTCATCATCATCTGTTTAGTTTTTCACTTTTCACTTCAGATGCCCCGTTACCTTCCATGTGAACTCATATTATTTTAGGACCATCGGCTGTGCTGATTGGTGACCCGCACTGGAGGACCAGCACCGTCCCAGCTCCACGGGTGCCTTGTTAAGGGAGTTGAGAGCATGTTGAGTGTCATTCCTCTGGTTTTAGGATTCGGGTTCAGACACTCCTTATTTGGACACCTAAGCCCACCCGCTAAGCCTTAAAGTTTCTCTCTTTTCATGGGGCTGCTCGGAAACTCCACGTGGCCCTGCTCTCAGTTATTATTTCTTTGCAGCAACGCTGTGGACCTGCGTGCCCTGAGAGTGTGGCAAGATGGAGGCAGTGTCAGAAAAGGCTCAGGGGCTGGCCGGTTGGCTTTCACCTGTTGGTATTGGTCTCCTCTACTCTGGTGTCTTCCTGCTGTGAACACGCCACTTCCACCTAGCATTGGGCTGCCCTGCTATTCTTTTGCTACATCCAGGCAAGTGGGGTGAGAGTAGGTCAAGTAGAGGGCTTCCCACAAGCCTGAACCTGGTGCAGGGTGCCCGGCCTCTTCTGCTCCTGGCTGCCAATTCCTACCACGCACACTGATGCCCAGCTGCCTCTGTCTCCTCCAGAGTTTCTCACGGTTTTCAGTTTAGATCCTAGGGCTTCATCCATTTTCTCACTTCTCAGAGAGAAGCCCTGTGCTGATCTACCAGGGACCCTATGCCTGTCCATTCAGGAACCTGTGATAAGTCTGCATTTATTTAAGTCATCCATTATATCTCCCAGTATAGATGTGTAGCATTCATCTTATAGGTCACTCAAAATTGAGCTCGTTTTTGTAAATCAACATTGCAAAAAACAACAACAATAGCATTGACAGCACACACTTAAATTTACTATGTGTTAGTCAATGTTCAGAACAATTAATTCACTTTATCCTCATAACAACCCTATGAGCGCATTTTCATTTCTCTTTTACAAATGAAGAAACAAAGACAAAGGTTAGGTCTAGGGTGAAAGTCATCTGGCCCCTGAGTCTATGCTCTTATCACTACCTTACAGCTGACTCTGAATTTCTTTTTTAAAAGCCTCACTTAACCCCAAGACTGTTTCTTCTCCAACATTTGTTTCTTCTTTTCCATCCCAAGTCTTACTACTTAGTAAACAATATATCCTGGTGTGACTATTAACCAAGTAGATAGGTCTTTGAGATTGTGTAAGTAAGAAGAGATTTTTCATGTAGGTGCATTTTCAGAATTTTTACCTATGACGCTTCTTGTTTTTACTTTTATTATACTTTAAGTTCTAGGGTACATGTGCACAACGTGCAGGTTTGTTACATATGTATACATGTGCCATGTTGGTGTGCTGCACCCACCAACTCGTCATTGACATTAGGTATACCTCCTAATGCTATCCCTCCCCCCTCCCCCGACCCCACAACAGGCCCTGGTGTGTGATGTTCCCCCTACTGTGTCCAAGTGTTCTCATTGTTCAATTCCCACCCATGAGTGAGAATATGCAGTGCTCGGTTCTCTGTCCCTGCAATAGTTTGCTGAGAATGGTGGTTTCCAGCTTCATCCATGTCCCTACAAAGGACATGAACTCATCCTTTTTTATGGCTGCATAATATTCCATGGTGTATACGTGCCACATTTACTTAATCCAGGCTATCACTGATGGACATTTGGGTTGGTTCCAAGTCTTTGCTATTGGGAATAGTGCCACAATAACTTTTTAATACAAAGTAAATTGCTGTCTATACTTAATTCTTGTGATTCCAGAGCTGAATCACATCCAAATTGAGAATTTGTCATTGACTTGAGGCTCATTTCCTAGGCAGAGAAGCCAAGAAACATGTTTATTACTCCTGAGAAAATGAGGTGGGGGTGTGAGACCCCCAGTATTTTGTAGTGTTCTCAAGATGCTTCCTGCATGATATAAGATGCCCAGATATCAGGACCTCCTTTACTCACGGTTGAGATAAAGAAACAAGGCCTCTGGGTGGCTTGGTATTTTTGCTGTTCTTCAAACTCAATAAATGCCAACTTTTGCAATGTTCTAAGAGATAGGGGCTGAGAATGAAGGTCCTCTTTTCAACAGTGAGGAAAATACTGTATGGACCACAGTTTCCTAATTTCACACAATCTTCAGGTGGCCAAATATGGATGAAATCAGATGCCCAGCTTGAAAGAGCTGCTCTGTCCTCCAGCCTCCCTTTGAGCTGGGCTCACAGGAAGCCATGCCTTGGTTTCCTTGGCTGGGAGTCCCTGGGCCAGGTCTCCTGGGCTTTAACCCTTTGTATTTCAAACATGGCTTTTGTCCATGGCTTTCCCAAAGTCCATTCAGTGGCTCACCAGCTCCTTGGCTCCTATGAGGCATTGGGAAAAAAATTGAGGATGAAAGTTGCCCCTAGGTTTTGGTGATTTCATTATTTCAAGATTGATTATGTTAATAATGAAATTTACATTAGTACTTTAATGGACTTTATACTTTTTACCATGACCTGGACATATTTGGGAAAATTTAGAACCACAATATTATTCTTGGGTTAGCAACAGAAGTGTGCATAGCCATACGGAGATAGGGAAAGAAATGAAGCCAGGTGTATGTAAAAACTAAGAGAGAATTTTTCTAATCAGGAAAGAGTATTAAAACAGCAACACATACATGTATATTTATGGTAAAATTGGGTCATATTTATGTGTAAGATTCCCTCTAGACTCCCCCTAAATGCACACATATTCTTATTTTAACTCATATCTTCTGCTAACTATGGGCCGAGGCGATATGGTTTGTCTGTGTCCCCACCCAAATCTCATCTTGAATTGTAGTTCCCATAATCCTCACGTGTCATGGGAGGGACTTGGTGGGAGGTAATTGAATCATGGGGGTGGTTACCTCCATGCTGTTCTTGTGATAGTGAGTTCTCATGAGATCTGATGCTTTCATAAGGAGCTTTTCCCCGCCTTTGCTCTGCACTTCTTGCTGTTGCCATGTGAAGAAGGACGTGTTTGCTTTCCCTTCTGCCATAATGGTAAGTTTCCTGTGGCCTCCCCAGCCATCTTGAACTGTGAGTCAATTAAACCTCTTTCCTTTATAAATTACCCAGTCTCGGGTATGACTTTATCAGCAGCATGAGAATGAACTAATACACAAGGTAACACTATTCTTTAATTGCAAAAGTTCTTGCACAGATGGGCTGCAGCCACTGACCATGTCTGCTTCCAATCTTCAGCTTTCTTCTTTCCCTGGAAGCAGGTATCCACACCCATTTGCTTACTGAAAGTCAGGTGAGGTGGTAATGAGAAAGGAACTCTCATTTCCTGGTGAACACCCTTCTGCCTGGTTACCATTGTGTCAGATGTGTGCCAATTTTGGTTGTTTCCTGTCTTTCACTTGTTGTTTTGACCTTCAATTTCAAATAATTCAGTAGTGAGCATCCTTAAATATCCATCCATATACTTTTGTTCAATCATTTCCTTGAACTACGTCCCTTAAAGTAGAATTAATGGGTCAAAATTGGGGTAAGTTTCTCAAGCTAGAATTGCTAATTGCTAGAATGAATGAAACCGTTCCAATGTCTATCGACACAACCTTGCTGGCATTAATATTTGTTTTAGTTACTTCTTAATTATGCAATCTTCAATAAACATCAAATTCTCCATAGTATATGTAGGTTTTGAATAAGGACCTTTGCCAAACCTTTGAGAGTGAAATGGGATGCTATTGTAATTGTACTAAGATAGTGGGCATAAACCAGGACTTTAGGAAAAACTCAGAGTCTGACCTTCCTACCAACAAAACAAATACCCATGCACCTACCTCACGATTAAAGAGCCAGACCATTACCTCTGCATCTTACTGTGTGTTCCTTCCTCTCCCCTCCCTCTGCCTTGCTCTGAGAGATTAATCTCTCCAGAATGTTGTGTTTATCATTTTCTAGATTTTTAAAAATACTGTTTAATGAAGAATATATATGTATCTCTAGGTTCTTTATTGTATAGTTTTGCTTGGTACTCTGCTTCATAAAATTAATATCATTCTGGTTATACTCTTTCACAATTTGATTTTTCATACAATATTGTTTCTAAGACTTATCCAAATTGTCCTAGATTGCTGTCATTTATTCATTTTATAGCTATATGCTATTCCATTATAAAAATGTATCATAAATTATTTAACCATTTTCCTGTTGATAGATTTCATGGTTCCTCCAAGGTCTTTTTTGCTGTGACCCATGATTGTTCTTTTCTGTGTTTCTGAATGTATGTGTGTGAGAGAGACCCTGGGCATATGTTCAGGAGGAGTACTGTTGAATCACAGGATACACTAATATTCAACTTTACCAAAGAATAGAAAATTGCTGATATTACACCATATTTTTTCACATTCTCACTTACGTTTAATATTACCCAAGATTTTTATTATTGCCAATCTGAAAGTGTAAAATGGTGTCTCACTGTGACCTTCATTTTCATTCCTCTGACTACTAATGAAGTTGAGTGGAAGATGGTATTGACACCATAGATTTATTTGAGACAAATCCCCAACTTAAGGATTTTTGAGTTTTTCTATCCATGGTGACACACTTTTTGTTTACTTAGATCCTCTTTAATGCTGTGCACTAGTGTTTTCTCCATGTGTCTTGAGCAACTTTTGTTAGATTCATTATTCATATATATAAAAGAAATGTGTTACATATTTATTATATTCCTTAAATATGTATATATATATTATTTTTGGTCATGTGGTCTAATTATTACTATTAGTTTTTATGTATTTATTTAATTAACAACATTTTATGTATTTATCAGGTACTTGTTACTTTAAAATACGTACATGTTATGGAATAGTGGTTGTGTAATTTTATATTTTTTAATAACATGTTTTCTTTTTGTTACTGGTATATACAAATTAAATTGATTTTTAAAAATATTGACCTTGCATTCGGCCATATTATTATTTTTAACAATTAGTCTTGGAGTCTTAAAGGCTTTCTGTGTAGACAAACATATCAACTAAGAATATAAATTTTTCTTCCTTCTCAATCCTCATTATGTGTATTCCTTTTTTTTTAAAAAAATTGTTCTAACAAGACCTTAGACAATTTTGAATAGAAATAGTGATAAAGGGCATCTTGTTCCTAATTTTAAAGAGATTGCCTCTTTGTGGTTCACCATAACGATGACGCTTGCTGTTATATTTTAGCAGATATCTTTTCATTAGATTAAGAAAGTTTTTATCTATTTCTAGTTTATTAGGAGTTTTTATCATGAATGGATGATGGATTTTATCAAGTGCTTTTCTGTAGATATTAAGTTAATTTAATTTATTTTCTGTTTTAATCCATTGAAGTGGTGAATGACTTGGTCATAGTAGTTTATTCTATATATATATATATATATATATGTCATTACATTTGATTTGGTAATTTTTAAAAGGATTTTGGACTCTATGTTATTTAGTGAGATTGGGATATACTTTTATTTTCTTGCTTTCTTCTTGCCTGGTTTTGGTAAAAAGATTATGCTAGCCTCACAGTCAGAGAACACTCATTTTATCTCTATTATCTGAACTAGTTTGTTAATATTGTAATTTCCTAGTCCTTAAAGTTTCTAAAATTTTTGTAAAATAGTTTGGAATGATACTTTCTTTGTGGCAAGATTTTTAACTATTTGATTCAATCTTTTGAAAGGCATCAGGACCCTTCTGTCTTGCTGTATTTGTCTAGTACATTTCAGTAAGTTACACTTTCCTGAGATTGTGTCCATTTCATCAAAGTTTTCAAATTCATTGGCATAAGATTGCAAATAATGCCATTATTGCTATCTTTCTGGACTTATTTATTCTTAATATTATTTATTTTTGTCTACTCTCTTTTTTAATCCATTCTGTGAGGAATTTGTCATATTATTAGTTTTTTCAGAAAAAACTTTTAAGATGTATTGATCCTCCCCATTGTATCTTTGCTTGCTTCTGATTCATTCATTTTTGCTCTCATATTTATTGCTTCCTTTCTTCTGCCTTTTTTCTGGGCTTATTTTTTTTTCAAACTTCTCAGATTGGTTGCTTATCTCATTCCTTTTTCCGTTCTTCATTTCTAAGTATTTACATCAATGCATTTCCTTTTAATTATTATCTGGCTTGCTTCTACAAAATCAGATGTGCAACATTTTCATTATCATTCAGTTCTAGCTATTTGTAATTTTCACTGTAATTTTTTCTTTGATCTATGAGTTACTTAGAAATGTTTTAAAATTTCCAAACTGATGGAAATTTCTATCATGTATTTTTGTTACTGTCATTTAATTCAATTACATTGTGGTAAGAAAATATGGTCTATATGTCACCTTTTCTTTGAAATTTTTGAGACTTGCATTATGGCCCAGTGTGTGACCATTTTGGGGTATAAATGTTGCATGCATGCTGAATTGAATGGCTATTTTCTAACTGTTGGGTGCACAGTTCTATGTAAGGCCAATAAACAAATCTGTGTGCTGAATCGTCCCTATCTTTAAATTTTTAAAAACTTGATGCATAATGATGGAGTTTGGCAGTTTTTTGTGACTTGCACTAAAGGCATTCACATGAGGCATGAATCCTGCGAGCTCCCTGGCTGGTCCTGAGGGTGCAGTGTTAAGGACAGAAGAGTCCCAGGCTTGGTGGCCTTGGAGGAGGCCCCGCACCCGAGTGAGGGGCAGGATGTCAGAGCTGCCGGAGTGGGGCTCATTCTTTTCTGATTGGTAGTGCAGTGACCTTCCTCACCTAGATGACCTGGAAAATATTCCTGCCAGGTGGGCTGGAGGCTGGGCCGGCTGAGCATGAGATAAGAAAGTGAAATGACTTCTTTTTTTTTTTTTTGAGACAGAGTTTCACTCTTGTCGCCCAGGCTGGAGTGTAGTGGCACAATCTCGGCTCACTGCAAGCTCTGCCTCCCGGGTTCAGGCGATTCTCCTGCCTCAGCCTCCCAAATAAATGGGGTGAATTGAATTCTTCATTCAACAAACACCGCTGGGAGCCTGCGCTGTGTCAGGTGCTAGGCCAGGTGCCCTGGGCCCTGCCCTCACAAGCTCCTGGGCCAGTGTGAGCCATCCTACACTAGTGACAGGAGCAGCCTCACAGTCAGAACTGGGCGTTCATTACAGGGGTACGTGGTGGGGCATCTGCTCCTCTGGGTGCATCGTGCCACACCAAGAAGACACACAACCATCTTGCCAAGGTGCCATGGCTGGGTGCCAGGGCATCTCATGAGATTCTAGTTTACGGGGCGTTTTGAGCCTCTGCCTGTCTAAGCAGGGAGCAGACTGCATTTTCCAGACTCGGAGGCTATGGCAGAGTGAAAGCAGAAGTAGCTGCAGCTGCTTCCCCTCCTGAGAGTATGTAGGACAGGTCAAGCTCCCAAGGATGTTTGGAGAGGTGTTTGGGAGCAGAAATTCATGCTGGTGTTTAGGTTGACTCACCCCATGCAAAAGTATTTTGAAATCAGTTGCCGACATTTGAAACATTGATTTCACATAAAAACGGAACTGCCTGGTGTGGCTGGAAGCCCTGGGCCTGGCCTGAATGTAGCTCCACCGTCCCCAGCCACTGTCTACAGATTGTTAGGTCTGCACTGGCATTTTCTTTCAATACACTTAGAGGAAAGTGAAATATTTTTCTTATACATGTTCCCATGAACTGGGACAAAATTAAGAAAACTCCACATATTCCAGGAGAAATAAGAGAGTATGTTTCTTGGTGCAGGTGGAGACTGATCTAAATTTCATCAAATAAATAAAGTGTGGACAGATGGAACTTGAAGGCACCCAGATGAAGCTAATTGCTTCTCATGAACAGCCTTCTCCACTCATGTCCATTATTTATGTGAAACTCAGAAGGAGCCACAGCAGATATGCAGAAGGACCCAAGGGGCATCCGTGGCACCAGGGCAATCGGACTGCCTCTGGCTTGACCTTGGCAGGGGAAGATGCCTGTGCACAGAGGGCACATGAAGCCTGAGGGGTGTAGGCTGCCAGCCGAAGGCCTGGGTTTCGAGTCCAGCTCTCACATTTACTGCTGCATGGACTTGGACAGGTTGCATGCTAAGATGGCATTGGGCACAGTAGCAAGTGCTCACGGCGTTGGCTGCTACCGTTAGGGATTTGACTGAGGGAGCCCAAGAATGAAAAGAGCTCAATTTCTGCCAGCTCAGTTGGGTGGGGGACTCAAGACTTGTCATTAAGTTGATTTATATTTTAAAAAGTGACATTTCCTGCACATTTGGGTTGGTGGCTGAACAGCTAAGCATTGTGACAACGTGCAGGTATAAAGGAGTACAGGAGTATGTGGCCTTCAGTCTGCTGGCTGAGCCTGTGTGACTACCAAAGTTCCTCCAGGCTAAGGACCTGGACATGGAGCCTGTAAACTTGGATGGGAAAAAAATTACATCTCTGTTCTCTAACCTCTAAGGAACGCTTAGCATCTTCTTCTAATAGTAGTGTGGCAAACGAACCACAGAAACATTACCACCCAATAACTTTATTCCTGGTAGGAATCACAGGTCTTTCCATCCACATTCCAGCTGTTATAGGTGTCTCTCAATATCGATTCCATTTATCACCATGTCGAGATGGTGGTAGCTGTTTCATCTGCTGCCAGATCTTGCTATTTACTGTGTGGATAAAGAAGCATGTGTATTTCTACATCGCAAGTTTAACAAAATATTTTGATAACTTTGTGTTAATACTACTGATTTTTACTATAATCCTTATCTATTTTAGTTTGGGGATTTAAGAATCTTATTCTGAGAAGAGAGTGATAGGCATTCCTAGACTCAGAGGCTCCCATGGCACAAAAACAGTGACCGAGCTGGACTATTGGCTGGAGGGGCATTTCCTGTTCCTGCTCCAAGGCAGAGGCTACTGCAAGGGCTGGACTGCAGGGCAGACTGGCTTTGCCCACATTCCTCTCTGAGACTTACTAGCATGGGTCGTTAGGCAAGAAACTGCACCTTACCATGCTTTGTTCCCACACTCTGTGGGGAGGATTATAGGAGAGAACACTGGGTATAATGCCCCAGCATGTACAATGGGCCTAATCACAGCCAGCTTCTGGTGGAGTCCAGGATGATAGGGGCTTCCTTCAGCCCTGTATTCAGAGAGGCTGAGAGGAACTGAACAGCCTCCTGGCTGTGACTGTGGTTTCCTTCCCCGTCAGTCACGTGGGGCTTGTCCTATCCCCAGAGCCTTGGGTCACATGGCTTATTGTGCCTGCGCTGCCAGGAGCCAGGAGCCAGGATCAGAGTGCAAGCATGAACTCGGGGGTCAGCATGCTGAGGATCCTCTTCCTCCTGGGTAAGTGGGGACTGCAGGGATCTCTGGCCTGGGGGAGCCTCAGTGGGCAGGAAACTGGGGGAGCCTTAGCCCACTGGGGCTTGATCCCTAAAACATAACTCTGTCCCTTTACACAGATGATATTTCTCACTTTGATCTGGTAGTGAGCAATGATCTTGTTTGTCTCATTCTAGCTGCAACTTACAAATGCTTCTAGGCTAAAGGAGAATAGGAAGGGTCATGGCAGAAGGAACTTCGGGCTTGGGATCTAGAAATATCTGGGTGTAAACTGTGGCTCCATTGCTGATAAACTAGAATAAGCTTCTGAAACTCCCTAACTTTCTGAACCAATGAGATGGGAGATAATCATGTTTACTTTTTGGGATTTCGAGAGAGTTAAGTTAAATTTAATTAAGTCAAATCAAAATGCTGGCATAGAATGAGAACATGTAGGCATGTAGATGCTGCTGTACAGTTAATGTTGAATCAGAATTCTCATGCAGTGAAGCAGACCGTTTGCTACTCAGAGGTATCTTTGTTTTTAAAAATTATCTTTAATGTATTCATTGAAAGAAGGAAGAAAGGAGAGAGGCAAAGACTAAAACAAAGTAGGGCCAAATGGAGAGAGAGAAATATAAAATCAGAGAAGTAGACAGAGAGGAAGAAACTCAGAGAGAGAGAGAGAGAGACAGAGACATAGAGAGATGGTTAAAAATATGCATAGATGGAGACAGAGATGGAGAGAGACACGTGGCTTTACAAAGTCCCCTCTGATATCAACTGTTGTTTCCTAAAAAGGCAGCATATGTCCCTCATATATACAAAGATGTTCCTTCCCAGAACTTGCACTGGGCCAAGACTCAATGGCAAGCAGTCTGTCTCCAGATTAAATCTTGTGTCTCCAGACCAATAGGTTGTACCCTGAATGCAGGCAAAGTTAGTGCTGTGGGCAGGTTTCCATCTAAAGTCTGCACTAAGCAGGGGATAGCAAAGACTTTGGCCTGGGGAGTTGGCATGTCAGACAGATAGCCAGCCACATCATCCACCAGTTTACACATGGAAACGGGCCCTTGGCGGTGACTGTGAAGGGATGGCAGGCACCAGCAAGCAGCAATTAAGGGTGTGCACGGTGGTTAGATGCAGTGTGCCTGCCCAGAGATGTGGTGGAAGGTAAGAGAAGTTGTAACCCTTATTTCTGCTTTTGACTTATCTAGATAAACAAACTAGTCTGTCCTGGTACAAAAAAAGGAAGTTAAATTTAAGAAATCCAATGAAAAATGTGCAAATTATATAAACAGGCAATTCATTGAAGAATTACAGACAATAAAACTTTAAAATGTCCAGTCTCACAAATAATAAAAGAACTAACAACACCTCGCATTTTTTAGTGTGTCGATGTGCTGGGTGCTCTGCTGAAGATGTTACATGAGCTCATTTGGTCCCCACAGCGACTCTGTGCAATAGGTGCCACAATTACCTGCATGTTATAGATGAGGTTTTAATCACTAGGCCAAGGCATCACAACTCGTTTGTGCTTTCATATACTATTGGTAGAGGTACACAGTGGTTAGGAGCGGGTAGCCAGTACGAGACTCCCTAAATGTTCATCCCTGTTCTGTTGTTTACCAGCCTGGAAAACTTGGACAAAGAATTAATCCTCTCTGTGCTCAGTTTTCTCATCTGTGAGTTGGGGACACCTCATAGGACTATTGGGAAAATGAAATCTGTTACCACATTTAAAGCACTTAGCATGGGATGTGATACGTGGTGAGCACTCACTATTGGATATGACGGGACTCATTTATTCACTCTTCAGAGGGCAATTTGGCAAAATCTGGGTGTCAATGTAAGCAAAATGTAAGATGTTCATAACCCTTCACCCAGAAATTCCACCTCCAGGAATATAACCTGATGAAATAATAGGGTAAAAGCCTCCCAAAATATTTCACAGAGTATTATTCAACACTGCTGAAACCAGAAACAAGTGAATTTGACTAAGTTAATTATGCTTTAGTATTTCCGACAATATCCAATATATTTAGTTGAAAGACATGCCCTTCTATGAGCTGACACGATGAAACAGAAGTGATGAAGTGATAGTTACAGGTTAGAGTTCCGTAGTAATATTTTGCATGTGTTTAGTCTTCTTCTTCTTCTTCTTCTTCTTCTTCTTCTTTCTTCTTCTTCTTCTTCTTCTTCTTCTTCTTCTTCTTCTTCTTCTTCTTCTTCTTCTTCTTCTTCTTCTTCTTCTTCTTCTTTCTTCTTCTTCTTTCTTCTTTCTTCTTCCTCCTCCTCCTCCTCCTCCTCCTCCTCCTCCTCGAGATGGAATTTCGCTCTTGTTGCCCAGGCTGGAGTGCAATGGCGCGATCTCGGCTCACTGCAACCTCCACCTCCCGGGTTCAAGCGATTCTCCTGCCTCAGCCTCCCGAGTAGCTGGGATTACAGGCATGTGCCCCCACACCTGGCTAATTTCATATTTTTAGTAGAGATGGGGTTTCTCCATGTTGGCCAGGCTGGTCTTGAACTCCTGACCTCAGGTGTTCCACCCACCTCGGCCTCCAAAAGTGCTGGGATTACAGGCGTGAGCCACCGCGCCTGGCTATCCTTTACTCTTCTTAGGAAAAAGAATTACACAGCATCTTAGTTTCGCTGTATTGGCATTTTTCATAATGATTGTATATGTTGTTAATTCCAGTAAGCAAATGTTTGTGAACAAAAAGCGAACATGACAGCCTGTTGAAAGCAAATGAAGGAAACGCTGGGCTTCCCCTTTATTGACTGGAGAAATGGGCCTAGAGCACTATTTAGTGCAATCTACTGGCAGATGGGGGTCTGTGAGGGTGGGTGACCAGGCCAGTCACCCAGGGTGTATGAGAACTGTACCTCAGGGGACTTGGGGGGCATGGGGGCACTCTCTGTCCAGTCCCTCTGTGACATCCAGGATCCCAAGTATGACTGGGGGACCCTGGGATGAGAAACCAGGCCAGTCTTTCCCACACACAGAGTAGGTAGAAAGTTTTTAAAGAAACAATATTTGAATATTATCTAAATATTTTTCAAACACTGAGATTAATGGAACAGACATTTATGGAGCCAACACTCTGCATTACCAAATGTTAAATTTTTTTTTAGATATATATTTAAAGGTAGGTAGCTAAATCAATGTATCCATCAGAGAAACAGAATGTAAGAGGTGGAGTTTGGCTCTCTTCCTCCTCTTGTTTTCCTCCCTCCCCAGAGGGAGAGGCACCCCAGGGTTGGCTGTGCTTCCTTCCTGGGTTACTTTGCAGCTGTTAAAAACTGCAGGAATCCACCACAGCATAGTTAACAAGTTGCATTATCCACCCATTCTGATAATATGGGTCAAATGCATTCATCCCAACTACTCTGCAAGTTTCCGCAGAAACACTGTCATTTATCTGATTGTTTATCCATTCCCACACTGTCAGAATTTAGGTTGTCTCTAACTTGCAGCCTGATGGCTGATGCTTTGATGAGCCCTCTCGCCCCACCTCCTGGAACCCACCTGCAGCTGTTTTTCTAGCAGACACCCCTGGCAGGGGAAATGTCGTGTCAATTCTCCTTTTATTGGATATTGCCAAATTGCTCTCCACCAGGGGATTGTGGCCACATCTGTTCCTTACATACTCAGTAATACTTGATACTGCCCAACTTCTCAATTCTTGACAATTAGAGAGGTATAAAATTTTATCTCAAAGTTTTTATTTTAGTTTGTGTGTTCCTAATTACTACTAAGAATAACTACTTTCTCTACCTTATCAGACAGCCCATTCTCCTTTTCTGTAGATTTCTGATTTTATATACCTTTCTCCCAAGTTGTATTTGATTATTGGTCTTTTATGTAGTATTCTGGATATTAATTATTTGTATGTTTCATGTGTTGCAAATATCTTCTCTCAGTATATTGCTTATCTTTTATCTTTGTGGCATCCTTTGTCGTGAGAAGTCTTTCAATGTGATGTAATCACATTTATTGGTCTTTTCCTTTTTGTGTGCTTGGTTTTTCTGTGTTAAGAAACATTTAAAAAAGTTATTTTTACTTTAAAGTGGTTTCATTTTTTATGATTAGGTCTTTAATTTATTTGGAATTTATTTTTATTTATGGCCTAAAGAAAGGATCTAATTTTAATGTTTTCTGTATGGGACATCAGTTGTTGCAATATCACCTGTGTAATAATCTTTCCTTTCTTTGCTTTGCAATGATTCTATATTGCAAATATATTCTATGTCTATTCTGTACCCATTTAATATGTCTGAACCAGTAATGGGCTTCATCTTCTGTGCCACTTTTTGCATCTGTCTCTCTTTGAATCATGCCACAATGTTTTATTTGCTATAGCTGACTAATCTTGATAGCTTGCAGGTGAAATATCTACTGCTTGTCACTGTTGTTGCTAGAATCATTTTGGTCCTTAATTCACTTCCTCTTACATGTAACACTCCTTCCTTGAAAGTGTGATAAAATTTCACTTCCTGAGAGCCGACCACGGGCCAGGGCTGCTCTCAGCACTCCCACGTGGACCCTGTTCATTTCTCAGCCCCAAGGCAGATACTTTTATTGTAGTCATGCCCGTTTTTCCAGACAAGGAAACTGAGGCACAGAGAGATTAAAGTAGCAGGTAAGTGGCCCAGTTGGGATTCAAACTGAGGCATTTTGATGCCCCAAAGCTGAATTTTTAGCTCGAATGCCAAACTGCTTCTTAGTCAAGAATAGAAAGGACATTGAAAAAACTGAAGTGATTTTTAACTTTTAAAAAAAATTTTTTATTTCAAAATAATTCAAACTTTCAAGAAAAGTATAAGAATAAAATAGTACAAAGAACACTCATATGACTGCCTATTTTAAATAATTTATCTTATTTGCTTGATAATATATTGCCTCTTTCTGTCTCTCTCTCTACACACACACACACACACACACACACACACACACACAGACACACACAATTTGTTTCCTGAAACAATTGAGGTAAATTTTGTATACCATGGGGTTTCTTTTAACCCTTAAATACATCAATGTTTATTTCTTAAGAATATATGTACCACAGTACAATCATCAACTTTAGGAAATTTAACGTTGAAAAAATACTTTTATATAATCTATTTATCATATTCTAATATTTTCAATGGATCCAATAATGTCCCCTATAGCCTTGGTTTTGCCTCTAGGCCAGAACCCAATCTAGGACAGGTATGGCAGGGGTGACCGACTGTGTCACATTAGCCTTCCTTAATCTGGTACGGCCCCTGAGCTTTTGTTTGTCTTTCATGATAAAGATATTTTTGAAGCACACAGCTTTCAAACCCCACATTTTCCCCACAGAACATTCCTTATCTTGGGGTTTGCCTGATAGCCCCTGGTGATTTGATTCAGGATATTCATTCCCTTCCAGAAGACTGCATGGCCAACACTGTCCTTCTCAGGTGTCCACACTTAGAGGTACGGGATGCCTGAGGAAGGCTGATGTATTTTTGCCATACTGATAAAAAAAACCTTAAAACTAGGTTTTGGATTATGGTTGTCAAAATTCTAAATAAATTGCTACTTAAATATCAACCAATTAATATTTTTAAATTTTGCTAAAATATTGATCTAAGACTAGCTATTGAAAATATCTGGTGAAATTTCTAGGCATTTTATTAGAGGTCTGCATCTTCCTTTTAAAAAAGCTGTCATATAAAATATTCCTGTGGACTCTAATTCCATCCAAAATGTCAGCCATCTATCTCAGTTTTAATTCTGTTGGCAAGCATCCGCTGAAATCTATGTATTATTATAATCATGATAATAAGAGAAATACAATATCACTTTAATTACATTCCAGGGCCTAAAACATTCTTCACTGAAGGAGCCAGAGTTATTGAAGAGACCAGAGTCTTTTTTTTTCTCCCTTAATTTATAATGAAAAGATGGCAGAGGCCCGGGTAAAGAGAATTAAATTCGTTTTTATCTTACAAGTCAAAGTCATCACTTTATTCCTTGGGTCTGAGTCCCTGAGATCTTTGTAAAAATTTTTTCCTGACAGCTTTTCCCCTGTTCCAATTTCCTGCCAAGACAATGGTTCAGAATAACGTGGTGTGTGAATTTTAGTGAGGAAGAATCCTTGGTATATTCGTTTTATTTTGCTGCATAACAAATCTCTACAAATGTAACAAAAAACGAATACACCAGGATCTCTTGCAAGTCAGCAGAAGGTCAAGGAAGAGGCTGAAACCTCAGGTAGGCAAAAGATATTTCCTGATAGGGCAAGAATTCCCCTAATGACGTCTGCCCATTTTTTCTAAATGAATTGCTTGCTTTTTTCTTTTACTGTTGAATTTTAAGAGTTCTTTATATACTCTAGATATGAGTCCTTTGTCAAATATGTGGCCTGCAAATATTTTCTTAGTCTATAGTTTGTCTTTTCATTCTCATAACAGGGTCTTTTACAGAACAAAATGTTTAATTTTAATTGCCTAACTTTTTAATCTTTTTTTCGTGGATTGTGCTTTTGATAGCATGTCTAAGAAGTTTGCACCAAACCTTAAGATCTCAAGATTTCCCCCTAAAATTTACATAGTTTTATGTTTTATATTGCAATCTAGGATCCATTTTGAACTTTTTTTTGTATAAAGTGTGAATTTAATCAAGGTAATTTTTTAACCTATGGATATCTAATTGGTCCAGCGCTGTTGGTTGAAAAAATGATCCTTCCTCTATTGAACATATTTTGCCCCTTTGTCAAAAATCAGTTGGTCATACTTGGGTGGGGCTAACTTGGGGTTCTCTTTTCTTTTCCACTGATATGTCTGTCCTTCTGCCAATCCCACACAGTCTTGATTTTTGTAAATATATTAAGTCTCAAGGGAGTAGAGTGATTCCTTCTACTTTATTCTTCCTTTTCAAAAAAGATTTTTCGCAATTCTCTTTCCTTTATCTTTCCATGTAAATTTTAAAATAATCTTTTGTACATCTGCAAAAACAGTCCTGCTGGGCTTTTGATGGGAATTACATTAAACCTATAGATCAATCTGGGGAGATTTGACATCTTTATCATGTTGTATTTTTCCATGAACTCGGTACATGTCTCCATTTATTAAGATCCTTCTGGATTTTTTTCTTCAGTGTTGTGCTATTAGACTTACACATGCATAATTTTTGAGTGATCGTAAGTTGTGTTGTATTGAAAGTATTTCTTTCTGTGTATAATTGTGAGCATATGGAGACATCATTGATTTGCATTATGTTAATCTTATTGTATTCCACTACCACATACTCTAAAGAGAGTTATTTTTCAGATCTCTTGAGATTTTCTATGTTGACTGTCATGTTCTCTGCAAATAGGGTTAGTCTTATTTTTTCCTTCCTGAATAGTATGCCTTTATTTCCTCTCCTTGTCTTACTAGGCTGACAAGAACATTAGTACTAGGTTGAACAGGTGTGGTGACGGCAGATATTCTTGCTTTGTTCCTGATCTTAGTGGAAGAGTATTTTGTTTCTCACCATGAAGTTTGATTTTAGCTGTAGGTGCTTTTGCATATATTCTTTGTGAAGTTGAGAAAGTTTTCACAATTGTTCATGGAAGCAGTTTTATGGCTACTTTGACATCTCTGTCAGATGACTCTAACTCTGTGTCATCTAGGTGATGGCATCTGTTGATTTTTTTTTCATTCAAATAGAGATTTTCCTGGTTCTTGCTATGACAAATAATTTTCCACTGAAACCTGAACATTTTGGATTTGATGTTATGAAACTCTGAATCTTATTGAAATCTTCAATTTTAACAGGCCTCCTCAGATATCATTCTGTGGAGAGAAAAGGGGCATTTTCTCATAATTGCTAGAGGGGTGGAGCTTGACATCCTCTCTGGCCGCCACTGACACCTGGTGGGAGAAGGGCTCTGTGTTACTGTGGGGTAGGTTGCAGGCTAGGTTCTAGGCCATTGCTCTAGAACCTGCTCAGTAATTAGCACTTGTTTGAGTCAATTATTGCCCGAAGTGGAACGTCAGCCTCGGGCTTGTGTGGGCTTCCCCTTTGGCCCTCGCAGATAGCACCCTGCTGGGAGTGCCCAGGCTCATCACTGCTCTTCATGTGTCCCTTGTTGACACTGTGGGATGGGGGTAGCCTCGTGGCGGCTGGGCAGTGGAGGACGTCCTGACTCTTTCCTAGCAGGAAGGGTGAGAGGCACCTTGTCACTGCCAGGAGCAGGTGGAAGAGCAGGATCCCACAGGGTCTCCACTGACACCCCTGGGGGCGGGGACTTTTTCATTCATTGGGCATGAAGCCCTCTCTTCCCCGTGTGACCCTCTGTCACCACCCTCATTGGGAAGTGGGGGCTCCTTATAACTGACCAGTGAGAGTGGAAGCCCAGGTCTCCACTCGGCCTCTGTTGATGAGGCTGTGGCTTGGGGTGAGGGCACAGTTTTTTCTGTGCTGTTTGACCATTGTGGAGTGGTTATCACCTAAAAGTCTTGTCTTCCTAGGCTGCACCTTTCCCAGTCTTTGGCTCGTGGGAGCTGGCTTTTCTTGGGGCTTCTGCGTCTGTGCCCATTGGCATTACAGGGTTGCCAGCTTCTCCGGTTCCCATCTGGGACATCTGAGGCAAAAAGAAAACCCAGAAATTCACTGCCCTGTTATTCCTGGGTTCTGAAGGTCCCTAGCCAGTCTGCCTTCTTCTCTCCATTTTTGGCTGTCTTTTTATATATGTTTTTAAATATAATATTTAGGGGTTTTAGCTATGCTTAGTGAGAGGAATAGGGAAAAGTAAACCTATTTCATCTTTCCAGAAAAGTAAGTTTGAAAAGAGTTCTGGAGGATGGGTGATTTGGAGTAACGCTCTTTGCGGAGGGGCCCTGGGCTGGCAAACCTCCCTCAGACACACAGTCCTGATTCTAGAGGCCCCTGAAGGGGGTCTTCCCCATGGGGTGAAAGAAGGAGTGGGGATATAGGCAGAATGCCTGCTGGGGAGTCTCTGATCCTCAATCCCTGATGAGAGCCACAGCTGGGCGGCTGTAAAGCCGAGCCCCGCAGGCCAACACACACTCAGCAGACCTTTTCACTAGCTCCCAAATTAAACCATCTCCACTTCCTCTTTAAAGTCACTATAAGCATTGTTGTCACACCTAGACCCTCATTTATCCACCATAATTGCTTGAACTGCTCCCGTTATTAAATTTGATTCCATGAAATAACTGGATAATGGTTCTTAGTGAGATGGACTGGGTTCACTCTCCCCTGCTTGTCTGAGTGAAGCAGATGGTCAGTTGGGGAACTCCTGCCTGAACCCCAGCTGCAGCCAAGTCCTGTTCACACCTTTGCAAACTCTCTGGCCATGTTATCAAGAAGTCACTCTTCAGGGCAAGAGGTGAAGGACCTGGAGCTGGACCCACAGGCTGTCTCAGAGGACTGGGACACACGGACACCCAGAACTTTCTCTTTGATTAAGCAAATATTGATTTTCACCAAGGTCTACTGGCACATGAAGATAAGTAAGTCAGGCTCCAACCTGAGGAGCTGACTGTCTACAGGGGACAGTTGCAATGCAGTGTGTTAAATACTGAGATGAAGGACTCACAGAAGAAGAAGGAGAAGCTCTTGAACCAAACTAGAGTATCCAGGAAAGCTTCCTAGAGGAGGAGTCTTATTGAATGCTAATTGCTTACATCTCTGCCTAGGTGAAATCCTTCAGCAGCTTCCCATTACTGCCAGCACATACTAAAGTGTTTACTGTGTCATGGCCTCCTAGCCCTGTCACGAGCCATCCTCTGTTGTTCCTGCTCCCTGGTCTCAGGGAACATCCATCAGGTTACTGTCCAGCCTCCTCACATGTCATCTGTTTTGCATGGGATGATGCTGTTCCCCTCCAGGGCCATAGAGATACTCCCACTCCCCTCTGTACTATCACCACCGTCAGGGGAGAGATCTGGTCTTGCTGGGCCATCGCTCTAGAACCTGCTCAGTAATTAGCACTTGTTTGAGTCAATTATTGCCCGAAGTGGAACGTCAGCCTCGGGAGCCAATCTGCAAGAATGGGACAGGTGGCATGGCATCCTAAGAGAAGACAGCCTCTGCTGAGGCCTTGGGCAAGGGCAGCACAGACTACGGGGTGGTGCAAGAGGGGAGAATGAGAGGTGACATGGGCCAGCAAAAGAGGAGGGCTTGATGAGCCCTGGGAGGACATTGGGCCTCATTCTGTAGGATTTTAAATAGCCTTACAGGAAGAGTGCCCGGCTGCAGTGCCCCAGATGGGTTGGAGGCAGGGAGACTTACTAGGAGAAGGCAAATGGATAGTCCAGGAGAGGGGAGGCTGGCTGGATTTGTCCCAGGCCACGCCAGCAGGGTCACGTTGGCTTCTGAGGCCCCAGGACATCCATCTGTCACAGCCACTTCCCCGAGGCAAGCAGTGTGTGGCCTGAGGTCAAGGTGTGCGGCTGAGAAAACTGGTGTCCATCCCAGCTCCTGGCCAGCCCATGCTTAGCCCCACCGACAGACAGTGTTGGAAATGCCAGGACAGGGCTGTGTGCCAAGGAGGGCTGAGCAGACCCAGGCAGGGCTCCCTGAGCTAACCCTAGCGTCCTAAAGAAAAGAGACCCTCCCAAACTGCAGATGAGCCCTGATTGTTGAGTCACATGTGACACATTAAGATACTTTGGTCAATTTGTAATGACTGTTCACCCTCCATGCTGCTGTGAGACTCTTCCTCGGAGCCAGTGACTCAGGCTCAGGCATGGAGCCTGAAGAGGTCATGTCACTTCCTGGGGCTTTTCCATGAAAAGAGGCCACTGTCCCCAAGAGAGGCCCTTGTCCTGACACTGGCTCTAGGACACCACATACACACATATATGCAAATGCAAAGACTTTTTTTCTTTTTTTTTGTCTTGTCAGGAAATGTTTTGAGAGTTCAGGAACTGGGCCAGCACTCAGGCAAAGAGAGAGGGACGTGTGAGTGCAATGGCTTAGTGCAGCTGAAAGTGAGGACCCGAGTCGGCGAAACCATAGCCTGTGGCTGACCTGGGAACTAGGGAAGGAGGGAGGAAATGCTTTTATTTCAATTTCCAAAAGACCAGATTCCCAGATAACTGCACTTTCTCCCACCACCTGGTGGTTTCCTTTGGGGACTGAGCATTGCCCAGAACTCTAGGAGAAAAGCCAGGGCTTGGGTAAGGGAACTTGCTGGTGAGTCTGACGGCTCAGGCCCCACCTTTGGTCCTGGAGGGTCTGTGGTTCAAGGTGGCCCAGGCCAGGCCTGGCTTCCTTCTGCTCTACCCATCTGACCCTGCCTCCCCTGGGGGCAGGCAGCAGGGCTGCACCTCTCCCTCTGGAAGGGACCCCTGAAGAGTGGACTGCAGGGCCCTGGGGTCAGGGGGACTTCGGCTGGACCATGCATGGGGCTTGATCTATAACTTAAATATTTAGACATGTGGCATGCTCTAGGCTCTGCAAATGTCAGGAATTGCCTTAAAAAGCTAAATAGAGTGGAGATGCCTAGCACGGATGCTGGTGCCTCGCAGGGTTTACGAATGATCTGTCCTGGTAAGTGGAGGCCGATGGGTTTACTAAGGGGCTCTGGTGTAGGCTGTGTGCTGCCGTTTCCTCTGCAGCATCATGGCCCCTTTCCCATGGTCCAGGACAGCTGTCATCCCACAGCCCCGCTCCCTGGATGTGCACTCCCCTCGGTCAGGTCCCTCAGGACTCCAGAGCAATGCTTCCCAGAGGCTGAAGAGCACAGTATGAATATTGCATGAATAATAATAACCCCACCACTTAGCGGTTATGCAATGCTTTCCTCTTCCACAATACTTTACCATCATTAATTAGTTATTCTGCACGGCTTCCAGCCTCCCCTGCTCTCTCTGCAAGGCATGCCCTGAGAGTTGCTCCTGCAAATGGGCCTGTCCTGGTCTGAAGCACCAACATCAGGTGGCCAGGCCCCTCTTCACTGGGATTGTACAGGCTATGGGAGGCCTTGGTTTGGCCATTTCTCGAAACAGCAGAGACCTGTGCCCTTGCTGGAGAGCGCCACCTCTTTTCTGACCTGAGCACCTTCCCAGAGCGCCTCCCGGTGTGCTTGGCTCCCCATTTCACTCATGGCCCCATGAAAGTGGCAGACACCCGTCTCAGGTGGTGGCGTGCTTGCTTGTGGAGTGCTGCCTGCACCTCACTCTGTGCACACACTCCTTCCGGGGACTTGTCCAGCCATGCTCTGTGTGCAATTGGGCCACTGAGCTGGGAGCCATGTTGTGTCTGGTCCAAGGCTGAGTAATGGGTGGCAGAATGGGGGCTCAGATCTCTTGGTTTCAAATACCCTTCCCTCCCACCCACCATGGGGGTCATGGTGAGGTTTCAGATCCCCACAGGGAGGCTCAAAGTTGGGGCAAGTCCTTTCCCCAGTGAGTAGGGTCGGCTGGGTGTCCGGCTGTGGGGCCTCTGATCTGGCCCTCCCTGGATACCACTGTCCACCCAACCACGACAGCCTCAGGCTCCTCCTTGTTCCAGAACCCCCGTCTTCCTCAAGGCTTCAGCAGCCCCTTCCCAGGTGTGGCTCAGTGCTCACATGTGTCACTACCCCTGGTCAGAATGGACCTGGGACACCCGGCGGAGGTGGGGGTGCCCTGCCCCCTTGGAGGAGCTCCTAGGCCTGGTTCAGGCCCAGGCCAGCTCCCCGCCTCCACCCCTCCATTAGCCTGAAAAGGTATTGATCAGTTTGGCTTCTGTGAGCTGAGTGTTTTAATCCCACTGTGTGAATCTTTAAGAATTAATTAGCAGAGTGCTCAAGAAAAACAAAGTGGGCACCAGTTTTGATACCTCCTGGTCACCCACTGTTATTGTTTCCCTCTTAATTATCATGCTATTTCTGGAAGCTAGAGGCAAGCTCCCTGGTGCATCTCAGCCTGAGGTGGCCTCTGCATGGCCCTCCGTGGCCTCCTGCTTCTAGTTCCTGTCCAGGGTGGCGTGCGGTGAGGAGAGAAGGCACAGAGGCATTGTAGCAGGCAAGATATGAGTGGCCAAGCACTCCCACCTCTGGGAGCGGAGTGGCCACAGGACTCTCACCTCTGCTTGTCTGAAAACCTTATCTGTCCACAGTGCCAGCCACATCTTATGCCAGTATCCCCAGCTGCTCTGACCCTGCTCAGCTTCCTTCTTTAGCTCTCAAGCCCTCTGTACCTTCTTGAATTGCCTGGCCTTTGCTTGTACCTTGTCCTCTGCCTGGTCACATTCCCTGTCTGGGCACGTTCCATTCCAGTCCCTGCTACCACCTCACCGAGACTTTATTAGCTCCAACTGGTCCTTTGGTTTTTAATTTAAATAATGATCTCTCCAGGGGAGCTTCTGCGACACCCCCAGGCTGGGTTAGGTGCCTGCTTTGGCCCACCCGGCTGGCTAATCACTGTACTTTCACGCATTAGCAGGGACCGCCATGTGTGGAATTCCTTAATCACTGCCTGTCTTCCAGAAGCCTTAGCATCAGGGGCCCAGGGGTCCTGCGCTGGAGTTGCCAAGTAAGTGGTCTGCTCTGACACCACGCGTGTTGTCTTTCCATGGATGGGGGGCGGTCCATGGAAATCAAGGAGTTGTCTAAAAGCTCCCAGAGTCCCCCTCACACCACTCCCCACCACTGTTTTGCACACCTTTTTCCTGTGTGTCCCTTTTGTACAGCTTTGCCAGGTAGGTTTGGGTTCTGCCCCAGCCTAGTTCCTTGCACAGAAAGCAAGGACCACAAACAGGTTAGAGTCACGCTCTGATAAGACTGGAGGGTGACTGAGGAAGAGAAATCTCAGGTGGTTCCAGGGTTTGAGATGGGGACTCTGAGGTTTCTGCAAGTCATGGTCTAGAAGGGTCTAGACTCCGGCAAGAGCCAAGCGATGCTGGAAGTAGGAGGACTGTGTAGCCAAGGACCATGCACCTATGCCCCTGCATTCTGCTTGAGAGAGGGCTGAACAGGTGCTATTGCACTTGGGGTAGGTGCGCTTCATTTCCACTTTCAAACAGCCCCATGGAGTGCCTGAGAAGCAGACCCATTTGTGAGCCCTAAGGCAGGGGCAGGGCCCGCCGGCACCCATATCACCCAAGCCAACTAAATTTAAAAAGCATAACTTGTGTTTCACTCTGACCCCAGGGTCCACTAACATTGCAGGGTGGCACAGGATAAATGGGCAGAAAGGCAGGAGTTGTCTCTGGCAAGTCTTTTATATGTCAGGGTCCTGCATCCCCATTTTCGATGAAAAAAGGGAAGCCCAGGATCAATCTGCTGTGTGAAGCATAACTGGGCTGTCTCCCTTGACTCTACACATCTGATTTCTTTTCTGAGCCTCTTGGCTCAGAAAAGTGTGTGCCAGCCGGGCCTCCAAGGCTCACAGTGGGCTGGAAGATGGAGCCACCACAGTGTACATGGTCTCAGAGCCACAGGGGAAATGCTATCGCCCCCCTTGTCTCTCTGTGGCTGAACTGTACTTGGATCCTGAGCTCCGTACCACTCAGTACTTACACTAGATCTTATCTCTTCAAGCCATTTCTGGTTTAACACTCAGTTCAGACTTCTCCCATCCACCTTTCTCGGCATCCCCCAGGAGAAGAGTCCAGCTTCCGAGGGCTCTCATGCATCATCTTGCTCTTGGGAGAAACAGCTTCCTCTGGGTTGTTTGTGGCCTTCATGCCATAGAGCAAGCTGTAGACTGGGGCCAACAGTGCGGGGGAGAGGTGTGACACATGGAAGGGGTTATCCTGGACTGACGAGAGCAAAGGGGACTTTCAGAGGAGTGGCTTTGAAGGATAAATAAGCACTTTCCACAGGGATGAGGGAAAAGCATTGCAGCAAAGAGAGCAGCAGCCTGTGCAGAGGCCAGGAGCCATGCGTTTTGCATGGCTCGCACGTCCCAGTCCAGCTTGTGTGGGGCTGTGTGGCGTAGCTCCTCCTTCACAGCCAGCCTTCTCTGCTCCCATCTCCCAGTCTTCAGTGATGCCCTCTCAGGACCCACTACCGAAGTCATCAGGACTCCTTTGATTACAGATGACAGTTACTGAGCTCAGATAAGAGTAAGAAAAAGAGGCCGGGCGCGGTGGCTCACGCTTGTAATCCCAGCACTTTGGAAGGCCGAGGTGGGCGGGTCACGAGGTCAGGAGATGGAGACCATGGTGAAACTCCGTCTCTACTAAAAAATACGAAAAATTAGCCGGGCGTAGTGGCGGCCGCCTGTAGTCCCAGCTACTCGGAGAGGCTGAGGCAGGAGAATGGCGTGAACCCAGGAGGCGGAGCTTGCAGTGAGCTGAGATTGCGCCACTGCACTCCAGCCTGGGCGACAGAGTGAGACTCCGTCTCAAAAAAAAAAAAAAAAAAAAAAAGAGTCAGAAAAAGAAGCTATTTCCTTACTGAGGGGACTCAAAAGTCCAGGGAGAAGTGCTTCGGGCACAGCTGGATTCAGAGGCTTCAAAGCATCTTTAGGAATTGGTCTGGGCTCAACCTTCTTCAGCAGGAACTTCAGTCTGCAGGCTCCCTGCAATGGGCAAACTCAGGCCTCCCTTGGCCCCATAGCTGTCAGCTCTGGAAGACATTCCTGCTTCTCAGTTTCCCCTGAGGCCCTGAGTTGGGTGTCACTGGTCTGAATTGGATATTCTGCCCCACCTGTTGACCAATCACAGTTGACAGGAAGAAGAAATGTGCTAATTGGTCAGGCAGAGTTCACACATGCCCCAGGAGCCAGCCCTGTGGGAGTCACGTGGAGTCCCTCCTGGTGTGCTTGGCTCCCCACTTTGCCCATCACCCCTAGAAATTGGCAGATGCCCGTCTCAGGTGGTGGTGTGCTTGCTTGTAGAAAGGCAGCTGCCACTTGCACCTCACTCTGTGCACACACTCCTTCTGGGGACTTGCCCAGCCATGCTCTGTGTGCAATGGGGCCATTGAGCTGGGAGCCCTGTTGTGTCTGGTCCAAGGCCACTGGCTGAGCAGTGGGTGGCAGAATGGGGACTCAGATCTCTTGGTTCCAAATATTCTTCCCTCCTACCTATCATGAGGTCATAGTGAAGTCTCAGATCCCCACAGAGAGGCTCAAAGTGGAACAAGCCCTTTCCCCAGTGAGTAGGGTTGGCTGGAGGTCTGGCTGTGGGGCCTCTGGTTGCTCAGAGGAAAACTGAGGTGCTAGTCAGGAGAGGAAGGCAGGCCATGCACCAGCGTCCACCCTGCACCCTGTTCCCACTTCCTCCAGCTTGTGAGGCTGAGGCTTGGGGAAGGTGCTGAGCTTTGCCTGTGACACTCTGATCTTTTCTTCAGTGTAAATCTTGTCTCCCTGCTCACTCTGTGAGCTCCTTCATGGGGGACTTGGGTCTCTGGTTGCTCTTTGATTTCTCCTAGGCACAGAGGCCCCCTGGAACACCCTGTAGGCTCTTTATTTACATGTGTGAGCCCTGTTAGGAGAATAAGGAAGCCTGTTCTAGACATTCAAAGCCGCTTCCTCTAGCTGAGAATGTTGGAATTCACGAGCTCTAAAGTTAGGAGCCATTCTGCAGCATTTAAGTCCCAAGATGACTATGGCCGGGCATCATTGACAAACACTTAGGGCAGCCTCTCCCTATTTTTAGTTCAAATACTTATAGAACGACATCTGAGTGCACGCACGCCTACTGGCCCACAACTGGGATTCCCACAGCCTGATTCTGCCCAAATAAGGGTGGCAAAGAGTGCCAGTCCCCCATCAAGGGTGGACCCAACAGGTGGACAGCTCAGAGAGGCCTGGATGCCAGGGATGGGCTCTCAGCAGGTCAGATTCCAAGTGAGATGGGGCAAAGCTAGGCCGTGCCTTCAGCTCCCTCCAAAATAGCTCATCTCAGCTTGTGTAGATCAGCCCTGCCATCTTCCTCCCCAGGAACTGGGGTGTCTGCCCTCCCATGTTTCTGGGGGACCATAAGACAGAGGGACATCCACTCTTGCAGAGGGCTCCTTGCTGTTGGGAGAGCCACTTACAGAGCAATCTGTGTGCTGCAGGCCTGAGGTGGGAATGGCAGCTACGAGGGGGCTGGAGCCCACTATTTTGTCAGGGAGGCACAGAGTACCAGGTCCAAATGGGGCATCAGGGAGAAAGCAGAAATTCTAGAATCTACAGCCTATCGAGTGCCCTTGTGCAAATTAGGAAAAGCTCCTATGGTCAGAGGCTGATCTGACCACACATGGAAGCTACACAGGTGGAGGCTGTGGAAAGCCCCCGCACCTCAGCAAGCCCTCTGGAGGTAGCCCTCTGCCCTCTGCTCTCTGCTCTAGGCAGCAGCAAGGGCTGTGTTCTAGCTCTCTGACCCTGCCCAGTGTGAGCAGTTCAAGGGAGGCAGTCAGCCAGACTTGTGCAGTCGGTGGTAGCAGTCAGATGGGATGAAGCCAGATTTGGCCAGAACTGTGCCTACTATGGCCTCAGCACATCTACAGGTTAGAAGGGTGCCTGCTTCACACAGCCTCACCTCAGCCCCATAGGACTCTCCTGTGTGGGTGCCAAGCTCCCTCCTCCTTATTGCATGAGATCTCGGAGAATTCCCACAGAGAAAATGCAGTGCAGCTCCTGCTGGTTCTCGTGGGCTTCCTCCTGGGGTCTCCCACAGATCTAAATGCAGCCGAGGCACTCTAGAGACCTCTGGCTATGATGTCCAAGCAGGCCTGCTAGGGCCAGCCATCCTCCAGCTACTTTGCAGAGCCAGGGGACATCAGTCAGTACTGGAGGCTTGCAGGGGGTCTATGACCCAGGGGGCCCTCCCCAGCTGATGACCCTAGCAGGATGCAGGGGCAGGACTGGCCAGGCTGCTGTGCTGAGCAGGGACCCTCACCCAAGGGCTCATGAGTGCGTGGAGTCACAGCTCCAAGCACAGGAGGGCTGCATGGAGGGATTTCCCTCCCTGAGGAGGGGAAAGGCTGCCGCCGAGTGGCCGTGGGGCTGGCTCACAGGAAGGGCTGGGCCCTTGGCTGCTTGAGTGCACAGCTGGGTTATCCGCCCACGTTGGTGTCCCTGCAAGTGACTCAAGGTGTTGGTGGTGTGGGGGTGGCAGTGGGAATTCACTCAGTCCCAAAGTCAGACCGCCAAAAATAGAGCCTCTTTGGGGCCAGGGATTAGGGGAAGCCTCACAGCTTGGAGGGGACACAGGATGGGACATAGAGGATGGTGTCTAAGGGACTGGCCTCTTTTTGGGGCTGAGCTGAGCCTCAGCCAGGGGGTCCCAGCCACAGAGAGGGGCAGAAGGAGCCGAGGGTTCAGGGCAACACATTTGGGGGGTGAAGTCAATGAGGAAGGACGCAGGACAGCCTGGCAAGAATGGAGACCCTGATGCTGCTGGGGAAACCAAGGCCAGGGCTGGGGCCTTTTGGTATTAGGGCTTTCTCCTCTTCCTTTCTCTTCCCTCCCAATGATGGTCTGAGTGACTCAAGCACAGCCTGAGTGTGTCTCTTGAGTGTCTCTGTGTGTACCTCTGTCTTTCTCGCCCTTTCTAACCTGTGTCCTTCCTTCCTGTCTTCTTGGATTTCATCTCAGGCTAGCATGAAGTTTCCACGCCAACGCTGCAGGTGAAAGCAATGCCCACCAAGAGAGGACCAGAGGGAGAACCAAGCAACATGCTAGTGTGGCAGGGGGAGGGCGTGGGGTGAGGCTGGGGCTCAGGGGTCTGGCCCCACCCACTGAGGCCCTGCCCTCCCCTGTCCTCCTGCCTTCTGCCCAGTAAAGGCAGAGAGAGATCAGAGGTGTCAGGAAAGGGTCCCGTCCCAGGAAAGGGTGAGGGCGTAGCACACACAGCTCTGAGTTGGGAGCGTCAGTCTGGAAAAGTGCTCCCACCCACAGCCTTCCATTGAATATAAGCCTTTGCCCCATGTCCGGAATGATGTTCAACCTAGCTGGAGCACCAGGATTGAATTTAAAAAAAAAAACAAGAAGACAATGGAATGAAGCTGATTGGGGCTTCAGAGAACAGACAAAATCAGGGTCATATTGCGTGCGGTGGTGTCTGTGTGTGTGAGCAAATGTGCTCACACGGGGCTTGTGATCTGTGGGAAAGAGAGAAGATAAGTCATTGAATTTCCAAAAATATCTGTGATTAGAGCAAAGCTGAGAACTTTTGCTTTAGAAAAAGCTTGGGGAAGCTTTACCAGTCTAAAAAGTTAGACTGCTGGAAAAAATTCTGAACTCTTAGCAGGACAATCCCTCTCTCCACCAAACACACACAGAGCAAAGCTGTCCCCTGCAGAGCTCCAACCTACCACGCCACTCTGGGCATCACTGAGTGTGGTCAGCAGACAGGGTTGGGTGGAGGATGTCGTTGCTATGATGCTTCCTTCATCATACCATCTGGTCTTTCCCAGTGAAGTCGCTTGCTTCCCTTTATGAGAAACAGGAGTGGTAGCACACTCTCCTGCCTTTGCCTGCAAGTTTGAACGTGAGACTCAGGCTTGAATCTCACCATTTGCCCATCCCCAGCTCAAGTCCATGCAGCCCCAAAACCCCTTGATGGTTTTGGTGGTGTTGTATCTGTTAGTTCACTGGATTCACGTTCGCGTCTGTAGGCCTTCCTGGACTCTCAGTGCAAACCTGCCACTTCCCACTTATCTTGGCTCTTGGGCACATTAGCAAGACCACGATGCCTCCCGTTCCTCATTTTGTGAATGGCAATAATAACAGTACTTATCTCACAGAGTTGTTGCTGTGAGTATTACATATATTAATGCCAGCACCGCACCTAATGTCCGTCTCAAAGTAAGTGGCCAATAAATGTGCACATTTCTCTCCAAGGACCTCACCTCTGCATCGCTATTTTAGGGTGCTGTTTGTGAGCAATGTCTCCTGTCTTAAGGTTTCAAGGCCTGGCTAGAAGAGTGAGGGACCCTTACAGCATGCTCTTTTTCCTTCTTTCCTTCCTTCCTCCCTTCCTTCCTTCCTTCCTTCCTTCCTTCCTTCCTTCCTTCCTTCCGTTCACCAATGTCTATTAATGCCTCCTGTGGGACAAGCACTGCATCAAATGCTGGACACTATACCACGCAGCCCAGGGCGAGACCAGCCAGAAGAAGTATTGATGTGTTAATATGTGAGAAGCTTTTAGGACGGTGCCTGGTGCAAACTAGTGCTATGTAAATGTTGTTACATATTGACATGGTCAGTTATGGCCAGCAAGCACCACGGCTGCGGAGCACACTGGGATCAGCTCACCCAGGTCTGGGGAGTCAGGGAGGAAGTGGCATGGAACCAAGACCAGGTAAAGGAGGAAGGGAAGAAGATGGGGTCAGGCAGAGGGTGTGGCCCCGAGGCAGGAGATGCCCTGGCTGTGTGGGGAACTAGAAGCACCAAAGCCCTGCTGGATTAAGGAGGGCCTTGGGAGCCACAGGGGAGCCTGTGGAGCAGGCTTGGGTCAGAGTTCAGGTCTTGGAAACTGTGCTGAACAGCTGACTGAACTGCATCGGGTGGAGACGCGTTTCTGATCTGAGTTTTGAGGGGAGTTCTGATGTCTCAGCAAGGCTCCAAGACACTCCATGGCAATTGGGAGCCCACCTCTGTGCTCTTGGCGGGTACCTGGGGTAGGCTTTCCCAGTCCTCTGAGACTGGGTGGCTGGGGCCACAGCCAGCTCTGTTCTAACCAGGCTCTGGGGTTTCTTTCTTTGCAGATGTAGGAGGAGCTCAAGTGCTGGCAACAGGCAAGCCCCCTGGGGCTGAAATTGGTAGGTGGCTGCCCATGTTATTCTGTGCACAGGGTCAGGGGCAGGAAGGAAGCTCCCAAGACACGCAAGCAGGGGCCGCAGTGCTGGAATTGGTTCCCTGCTGTCAGCATAGGAAAAGGGGCACCGTCACCTCCAGGCCCCCCTGAGTGGCTGACAGCTCTATTTTGGGGGAAAGGCCTTGCATTAAAGCTCGTCCACACAGGGGACATGATACCTCAGGGCCACAGATGCGTGGCTCTAGCACCCACAGAGCCCTGTCCCACAGCCATGGGCCCTGACAGCATGCTTTGCCAGGCTCACAGCCTTCATTGGTGCCTCCCTCCACCTGCAAGCTTCCAGCCTCTCTGCCCCTTAAGGGCCTCATCTGCTGGCCAGGCTCAGTCTGCAAGCCTCACCCTCTGAGAAGGCTCTGGAAGCCCATGACTCCAGACCAACCCAGCCTCTCCCGTCATGAGCTCCTTCCCTGTCCTCCCCAGCTGACTGCAGGCTCCTCAAAGGCCAGACAGGCCTTATCCATTCTCCTGCAGTGTTCACCACAGAGTAGGCAATTAACACACACCCAATAGATGAGTGGATGAATTAATGAAGGGATCAGTGAGGAAGGGCTAGGAGGCTCAGGTGGCCAGAGAAATGAGCCACTCACCATCTGGGGCAGGGGTAGCCAGGTGAGCTTCAGGGAGCCTTGAAAGGTGGGAACAGCTTCTACAGCTGAAGGAACCAGGGATGGTGCTTCTGAAGGAGGGGATGGGGTGCAGGCAGAGGCTAGGAGCAAAGGGACTCATGGGAGAGTGGAAGGTGAGGCTGGCCTCAGCCGGTGGGAGGTGGCGTGTTAAGGGCCACATGCATGCTTTGGACCTCATCTGGAATGTAGAGGGAGCTGCAGGTGACTGAAACCCGGTGTTCAATTCCTCCCTGCATTTCAGATTTCAGGTACGCCCTCATCGGGACTGCTGTGGGTGTCGCCATATCTCTTGGCTTCCTGGCCCTGAAGATCTGCATGATCAGGAGGCACTTATTTGATGATGACTCTTGCGACCTGAAAAGCACGCCTGGGGTCCTCAATGGTGAGGGATGTGGTGCTCGGACCTGGCTCTGCCCCACCCAGTGAGGCACCGAGGGCCACTCTGTGATGCTGGCTACAGCAAGAATGAACCCACAAGCGCAGAGCCCAACAGGCTGTAAAGGAAGGCAGTGACCTCTCCGTGTTTCTGTCTCTCTCACTATCTCTTTGCCTCTGTTTCTCTTTCTTCTGTCTCTATCTCTCTCTGTCTCTCTATTTGTCTTCCTTTTTCTGTCTCTCTTTCCATCTCTCTGTCTTTCTGTGTCTCTTTCCCTCTGTACTTTTCCTTTCAGTTGCTCTTGGCAGTCCTGAGAATCACATTTCCTGGAGAAAAGTGGGAGAGGAACTAAAATTGGCTTCACACAGAAATTTCTGTTCTCTCATCCAAATGATGAGATCAAATAAACCCAGTCCCAGTAGGCATCAAAGTTGGTCCTAAGTGTGGGTGGATGGTGGGAGGTTCTGTTGACGTTGCCTGTGTGGGTCAAGATGCATTTTTTTTTCACACATTGGGAAAGTCCTTCTCAAAGCAGTACTGAGTAGCCCCTCAGATAGAAACTGAGCTGGCTGACGTGCACCATGGCACAGCCCTCCGCCTCCTTGGCACCCAAAATGCAGTATTGATTTGCATCCCTTCTCTCAGGGTATCATCCCCAGACTCATCCTCTATTGTATTAGATGCCTCAGTGCAATGACGGTGCAGTTTTCCATGGGGTGCTTCTCGGGAGAACAGAGCCTCACTGTCTTTCTGGAAGATGTGATTATGATCCGTGAAGATAAGCAGAAGGGGCTAGTCTAGGCCAGGAGAGGAGGAGGCTTCCCAGATGCTGGCATGTGCATCGCCTGAGGGCTTTAATAGGCCATGGGAGTTTGCTTATCCTTGAGTTTGCTTATCCTTGTGTATCCCTACAAATAAGGGGAGGAAACAGCCTCTTCATCACATAGCAGCTAGGCCCCGGATCTCTCGAGGGCATCCGTGAATGAGAGGACCCAGGAGAGGGAGGTGAAAGTTCTAGGGAACGCTCTGCACCTCTTGTCACAGGACCCCCTTCCTAATGCCCGGCTTTCTCTGTTTAGACACCATCCCGCTAAAGAAGAGAGCCCCAAGGTAAGGTCACTGCCCACACAGTCAGGGAGGGTTATCGTGTTCTCTCCTGTCTTGGCCGTGCCACTCCCTTGCCTGTCATCCCCAGCCTTCTCTGCACTCTGGCATGCTTTCTAGGTGACTAGAATGCACCTTGTGGCCCCCTCCTTACACTCTCTCCTCCTCTGGACCAGTGGGCAGGTGTCACAAGAGTGAGGGCCACAGGATACAGCCGTCAAAGGGAATAGGGCTCGCCTCTGCACAGCCTGGATTAGATCCTGTTCCACCCCCACTCAGACCCCTTCAGTGCATACCCCTGACATTCAGAATGAGGCCTCCAGCCCCTGTCACTTGGGAGGTCACACGTGGTTTGTCCCAGGTTTCTGGGCTTCTCTGCTGACATCAAGGTACCCTGCTCTGCTGCGCAGAGCCCATGTCCTCAGGGATGGTCCTGCCTTGGGACCTTTGCACTTGCTGTTTTCTGTCATTGGAATGCTCTTTGCCAGAAAGCTGCAAGCCTTGCCCCTCTTTTCCTTCAAATCCCTGCTTCAGTGTCACCACTGCATCATAGAGGGCCTATTTAAGGTACAATCCCCTCTCGACTCCAACCACCATTCTCTTCTCTTTGCTTGGCTTTAGTTTTCTTTATAATTCTTTGCACTAGTTGATGCTATATGACATATTGATTTGTCTATTTTGCATGGGTTTCTTTCTAAAATGTAAGCTCTGGGCAGGTAGAGTCTTCTTTTCACTTCTGTAGCACAGCACTTAGCACAGTGCCAGGGACAAAGTGGATACTTGCATAAGTGTTGAATGAATGAATAAGTAAATGAACATGAGGCCATGGGCCAGATGCCGGGGGTCAAGGAGAGAGAAGTAGGACAATCTCCCTCAGTCTACAGAGGAGACAGGCAGGTCCCAGGTGGTGGCTGCACAGTGGGGGTGGGGGTCCTAGGAGGGCTATGGCAGGCTAAGCATGTGTTGCCTTGTGTCTTGGGGGTGCAGAGGGCTGCATAGCCACTAGGAGGTGCAGGGGAGCCTCAGGCTACGTGTGGAAGGACTAAGAGAAGCTCACGAAGGCAGAGGGAACCCTAGTATATGTAGGCATCATGGGTAAAACCTGCAGCTGACAGACATGCTGTGTGGCAGAAGCAAGTGTTTCATGTGGAAGGAAGGGCTGGAGAGATAAGTAGTTTCTACGCATGTACAGTCAGAGGGGCTTGTGTTAAGCAAAGGAGTCTGAAATCTGTTCTGAAACTTCTGGTCACCTACAGATGGATTCTAAGCAGGGGAGGGATAGAATATTTTTTGTTATATGGTAGCATGGAGGAGGGCCCAGCTGCAGCCAGGAAGATGTGCTGGAAGCCCGGACAGAGACTCATGCCTGGTGCAAAGCCCTGCTGGAGTTAAGTCCAGGTGGAGACAATGGAAAAAATGAAAGACGGGAACAAAGTTAAGGAGGAGCTGGCCCAGGGACGTGGGTTGAGGGACTGAGACAGCCACTGGAGGAGAGAAAAGAATCTAGAACAGCTCAGAGTTTTCTCTGAGCAGGTGCCCTTTGGGAAGTTGATGGGGGAGCAGCTTTGGGCAGTGAGCTGGGTGAGATGATATTTTTTTGAACATGGTGAGCCGAAGGTTTCTGGACACTTCCATGTAGAGGAGATGTCTAGTAAGTGGCTGGCATTTAGGACAGAGGTCTGGGTTGACACAGGGATAGTGGCTTTTAGAAAGTACCCAGAGCCCAGTCTCACCTTCCCGTTCTTCCATGGGACCAGGGACTGGGTAACTTCCAAGTAGTGTCTATCGAAGGAGTGGATGGATTAATGGCTGCATGAGGGATGAACACATGGTGCATTGTGGCTCATCAGCTGTCATGGAGTCATGCGCTTGGGATGAGCTGGACATGGATTTTCTTGAGAAGTTCACTTTTTTTTGAGGATTTCTCCTCCTTCAGATATTCTAGTTTTCAGCAGTGGTTTCTGATTGTGAAGCATTAAAGCTCATTTCATCAACTCTGTCTCCCAGCATTCCATCTTTCCTTCTGTTTCTGACTGTCACTCTCCTTCTCTCTGTCCCCTCCCAAGTCATCCCCCCACCCCAAGTTTGTGTCAGTCCACTGGGTCCTGGGCTGGAGAAGACAGGGTATATAACTTATCATCCAAGACAGGACTTTGTGAGAGTGAGAAGAGGCTCTGTAAAAGTTGCACCAGGATGATGGGTGTGAGCCTGGACTGTCCTAGGGAAATAGGGATGTGTGGTCAACTTAGATTGAGTGGGCCTGTGAAGTGTCCAGGCCCTGGTGGCCACACAGCACTCCTCTTGCTGGCCATGTCACATTCTCTGCACCCAGGACATGTAACCAGCTTCAGGGGGTTTTGGAAATATGTGGTCGAATTGGGGATATTTCAGGTTGAGGGACCAGAGATGCCATGGGTCCCATCTCTCTCTGTCTGTCTCTCTCTCTCCCTGTCTCTCTCTCTCTCTCTCTCTCTCTCTCTCTCACACACACACACACACATATTCACACACACCCAGACCTACTTTGGCTGAAGTTGTCACATTCCTTTTTATAGAAGAAACATGCCGAACAGCTCCCAGTGCCCCCAAGTCCACTGATGTGGGAGAGTAGAGTTCCATGCTGGCTAGCTCTTCATACCCCTCCCTTCCCCCCACCCTAAGAGGCCTTTGCCCCGGGGAAGATCTGTGTTCTTCTAGCCCTAGGGGGGTTGGCACAATCACAGGTTCTCCTAAGTGTGCAGCTGGCCAGGAGGGTGTCCCGGTCCCTCAGATGGCTGTGGGTTGGGCGCTGAGCCTCTCCCACCATGGAATCAGGATGGACTGGCCATTATAAGGGTTTTCACACAGGGCTCTTGGAGGACATGAGGAGGCCATGGATTGAGTCTGGAAGGGTGAGAAGAATTGACTTCCTAGAACCTTTGTTGCCTTTGTGGGTCCAGGTAGCATCTGTGGTGAGGAGTGCAGGAGGAGTCTGTTTTGAATGGATGGGCTGTGTTGGCCATGGCGAAGACCCTGGCACCACGTGGCTTCAGGGGCCCTCTGCTGGGTGCTTAGGTACCCAGGCAGAGGACATAGACTGCTGTGGCCAGCTCAGCCCCTGTGGTCAGGAATATTGAAACATGTGGAGATTCTAGCACAGTGACCTTCTCACCACTGGGAAGGCTCTAAAGTACTGGAGCTCCACCCAGCACAGGGACACTACCTTGACCATTTGAATTCCTGGCACACATTGAGGGGGACTTTGAGTTAAGGCGCTTTGCTTTGCAAATCGCCAGACCTTGAAGCAGACCATGCTTCAGGGACATCTTAGCCATGGACTTCACATAGAATGAAATTTCACAAAGCCTGATCCTTAATCCTGTTGCGTGTATGCACACGCATATGTGTGTGTGTTCATGTATTGCCTGTGTATATATGTGTGTATGTGCATGTGGTCATTCATGATGGACTCTGACACACATATGTCTGTGTAGGAAGATGCTGCTGTGAGCAATACAACACAGACCCATTTGAAAGCACTGCTGAATGAGCAGTCACTGTGCTTTTCATGTTCTTATGCATGATCATCTAAGAGGAGCATCTCAGTTATATGTGTTTTTTGGAAGTTCTGGGTTATTTTGAGCTATCAGGGCTATAGAAGGCATTTTCCATAATCCAAGAAAGATGGCTCCAATAGTTATTCAACAATGAACTTTCTGAAAGCAAAGTTCATGAAAAAACATGAAGGGATGCTAGAGGAAGCAGGTGGGTGAGGGAGGCAAGAAATAAAGGCCAGGAGAGAGGGAGGCTGGGAGGCAATGGCTGGATGGGAGTTTATACCCCTGATAATGAATACATTGCCCTCACCACATGCAGGGAGCTGTTCTTGGCAGGTATGGTAACAGAGCTCTTCTGCAAACAGAGGGACTTTCAGAGAGGAGAAGCAGGATTCGAGTTTCCAAAACTAACACTAGATGGAGTCAGGCTGAGTCATGAGGAAGTCAGACCCAAAAGAGCAAGCTAATGACAAGCAAGCCACTCTCCTGCAGCAAGTTTTGCATTGTCTTTCTGTCTTCTAAGGCTTAGGCAATGAACACCCTTTTATCTTGTTTTGCAGGCGAAACCACAATTTCTCCAAAAGGTGAGTTGTAAGGGTGATCACTTGTCTTAAAAGGAGGACAGGCAGTCTCTGCCCCATGGGGCTGCGTGGGTTTTCGACATGACCTCTCCCTCACCCTGGCCACACGGGATGGGCAACCATGGCCATGGCCAGGAGCCCTCATGCCAGGACAGCTGTGAGACCAGGAATCAGCATCACCTTGGGACATGTGGTACTTGACAAGATTTAACGTGAAGCTGTGGGGCATTTGCCCAGTTAGAGCTGAGAAAACGGTTTTAACAGGATAGGTAAATTATTTTTCATTCTCCAAGACCTATCCTATGTTAGTGTCCAATCTAATAATTAGCCAGTTTAGTCCATTTGGTGAAAAAAATTCCCAAACATCTCTTCATGTCATCATGCTATCAGTTTGGCTGGGTATTTGCATCTCAGTGCTGCTTTGGGGTCTCGGAGAGGACGAAGCCCATATGTGGAGGTCCGGTCTACAGAAGGGGACAGGATCTCGGACCTCTGATTGAATGAGCCTATGAATCAAGACTCCTAGGAATGAAGGCATCTTCACTAGGGTTTTGAGAATCATCATTTCACAATCCACATTCCCCAGCTTGGCTTTTCCTCACCTCATGCCCCATGCATGTGCCAAACCCACTGAGAATTTGCTCCCTGTCTGACCAGCCCAGGATGGTCACACAGGCCTGGGGCAATCACTTGACCTCAGTCTCCTGCTTTATGAAAATGTCCAAATTCAAAGAAAAGTTGAAAGAATGGGACAATCAAAATATATACACCCTTCACCTAGGGTCACTCACTGACACGGTGCCCACTTTGCTTTATCTCTGTGTACTTAAGCCTTTTTTGACTGATTTACTTGCAAATTAGTGTAGATATCATGATATTTCACCCCTGAATACAACACCTTTGTGTCTCCTATTGTGTATAATTACAATGACCACTCCTAAGAAAATTAATTCTAATTTAGTGTCATCTATTATACAGTCCATATTTAAATTTCTCTGGTTATTTCAGAAGTATCTTTTATTGCTCTATTTTTTATTGTGCTGTTTTCCAATCCAGAAAAAATATTTGTATTTATTTTGTCTTTTTTTTAAGTGTCTTTCAGTATTGAACAGCCCCTCTACTTTTTACCCTTATGGCATTGTTGATTGAGAAGTCCCTAAGCCCCATTGTCTTATCCAATGTCCCATTTTCTGGACTTGTCTGATTGTTTTCTCCTGAATAGATTCAGATTGAAGTTTTTGGTCGGAAATGCCATGAGGTGATGCTGCGTATCTTTCGCTGTATTGCATCACTCTTGGTGATGCTTCGTTTGCTTGGTTAAGGGAGTGACCACTAGATTTCTACATTTGTAGAAATGAGAATTTTCCCCTCTGAAATGAATGAATAATACGAGGGGTGGCACTTTGACACTATGTGAATATCCTGACCCCCAACAATTCCTCACCTAATGATTTTATACCTGTTCACGATCCTGCTTGAAGCAGTTATTGCCATTGGTGATTACAAAATATTGACTTTCTAATTCCAGAATTTCTTCTATATTTAATAGCTGACATTCATCTATAAGAAAGCCTTTTTATTCTATCTTCCATTTCTCCTTCTTTTGTTGGGGATTATTACTGTGGACTTCAATGCATTTTAATCCATTGCCATCATGATTCTTTCTGATGCCCAAATTGTTGCAAATTTGGCTAGTGCAAGTCACTTCTTGGCGGCCCCTGTGCCCTTTAGACAGAACCCCATTAGTCTTTGAGCACATGCTAGACTTCTGACAACACAATATCTCAGGCTCACCTTGTCCTTCTCCCAAGGGTAGCACAAGGGTCTAATTTTCCCAAGGGTCCCTGTTTCTCTCTCTCTCTCACTCTCTCTCTCTTTTATTTTATTTTAATTTTTACTATGGAATGATTTTTAGAAACTAAGATCTGGGTACAATGTGTGCTCAGGGCTACTGAGGTGTCATTGCTTCTAGGCCCTTTCAATGGGCAGAGTCAGGAAATGTGCATTTAAATTACAAACTCAACATCATAAGATTTTTCCTAAGCTTTCCCTAATCCATGTGTCTAGATTGCCTTCTCCAAAGTAAAAACCCTGCTTTTCAACCACATAATATTTTTACTCATTTTCTCTATTCTATAATACACACAAAATGCCTCCAGAAATTAGAGCACTATACAGCTATAGACCTGCTCAGTAAACTTGCACATTTCTTTGCAGTGGCTTTTACCCTTAGAATTTAGCCCTCTAGGTGTGTACAGCCAGAGTATTGTGTTCAGATGAAATTAATTATATTCTCTGCGTGGTTATGCTATCAATTGGATAGAGAGTCAGAAACACTTGTTTTAATGTGTATTCTATTTCACTATTTCCTGTTTTAGTCTTTTAAAATTTTAATTTACATAGTTTTGTTTGCACAGTTTATCTCTGAATCGTGTGTCATGTACACGATTCAGAGATAAACTATGTAAACAGATAAACTCAGAGAAGTGTTTCTCTTGTAACTGTCCACTCCACCGCGTTCCTACCTACTGCTTTGAAGTTGCTATTTTCAATAGTTCCTGGTTTATTCTTTCTGTGATACTTTTACAAAAATATATTTAATTAAAAACACTTTTATATAGACACACTTTTTTAGATAAAATTAGAAAATGTTTACATATAGATGTATATATCTGTGCATATATACTTTTTCCAGCACTTGGATGGTTTTATTGTGTACTTAGATGTCTGATCCATTTGGCATTTTTTCTGGTGTGTGGTATGAGTTACAGATCCAATTTTTTCTTTTTCCCAAATGCAATTGAATTATTCCGATACTATTTTTTAAAACCACCCTATTTCCCCAGTGTTTCATTTGCCACTTTTATAATGTTCTAAATTTCTGTGTGTACTAGGGTATTTCTAGACTTTATTCTCCATTGGTATTTGTGGTTATTCATGTGCTGAGAGCTTCCTAGAGAGGCTGAGCCTAGAGAGGCTTCCTGGTGTACTCTACCTTCTGGTGGGGCTGGTTCCCTCCACCTGCACACATGTTGTGCTTCCTTTGCAGGGGACATTCTTGCTATTTTATTCCAGCTATTCTTGCATATTTATTTTTCCATATGAACTTTAGAATCAACTTCAGAATCTTTCCACAGAAACAAAAATCTTTCATGGTGTGGGGGCTGGGGGAGGTCCCAGTGGAGAATTTTATGACGGATTGCTTTGTGTTTTTGGTTATTGGGTTTTTGGATAGACCAAAGCAAAGAAAATAAAAATAACACACAGAAAAAAAAAAAGAAGCAAACATCCTGGTATTTAAATTGGGATTGCATTACATTTACATATGAAGTTAAAGATGATTTACTTCTTTAAGATGTTAAGTGGCTCTCCATGGAAAAGAGATAATTTTTTCATAAAAAATTATCTGATTTTGTGTGTTTCTGTTTTTGTGTGTTTCAGGAGAGTTTTCAGATTCTACTCTTATAAGATTGTCATATTTTTTGTTATATTTATTCCTAAGTATTTTGCCTTTGCTGCTTTAAAAATAGCGCTTTTGCCATTATGTCTCCTACCTGGTCATTGATTGTATTTTGATATTTGGGGATTATGTTAGCATTATAGGGGTTGCCTTGTTGAATGATTTTATTATTTGTCTCTGTTTTCTCCTCTGTCCCTTGAGTTTTTACGATATTATGTCATCTGCCAAAATATAGATCTTCTTTCCCAATTCATATGCCTTTAATTATTTTTTCCTCTCTGATTGCATTGGCTAAAAACACCAATGTTAAATAATAGTGGAAAAAGTGTGCATATGACATGCTTCTGCCAGATTTTGATGGGAAATCCACTAGTGGTGTCCATCAAGTAACATGCTGGCTCTAGGGCTGAAGCACACATATCTTATCATGTTAAGGAGCATTCATCAGTTCCTATTTTACTGAGTTTTAAAAATCAGAAATGTGTGTTGGATTTTGCCAAAGATATTTTTTCAGTATTAGCAGGCATAAATGTATCCTAAACAGATGAACCCTGGGGCTAACCAGAATGTATAGGCATCCTCATTATTAGTTTACTTTTTTTTTTTTTTGTTCTTCTTCTCTCCTTGTTGGTCTGTGTGATTCTTGGAGGATATGGTCAAAGATTTGAGTTAAGTAGCCACTAAATCACATGGTATGCAACACTCTCTTGCTCTTTCTCATGATGCCAACCCGGAGTACCATGCAGCCTAATTCACCTACTAGTCCAGCCAGCAGATGCTACCCCAGACTCTGCCAGCCTTATCTTGTTTCCTCCAGATCGTGCCTGGCTCTCTGGTGGCTGGTGACACATCCATCTGCAGAGGTATCACTACCTGTCAGAGAACAACTTCATCCATGAGGTAGCTCAGCAGTGCCCCTTCTTCTGCTCAGGGCAGCCAGGGGTAGGAGGAGGCTGCTCTCTTGGGCTGCCCATTTACTCTGGGCATTGATATCTCAAGTGCAAAACAAACCTGGCTAACTCCAGCTTCTTTAGATCCCTTCCTTATCAACACCTGAAGGGGCCTTTTAATGCAGGGCTTGTTAAAGACACTAGGAAGGATGAACCCTCTGCTCAGCCTCTGGGCCTCTAAACCCCATGTTCCTCTGGACCTTCTATCTTTTAAAGGAGAATAAAACCCCTGACAGCATTTGAGGCCCTTGCTTGGAATCCCTTCCTTTACTTTTCTCACCACTTCCTCTCACCATATCTTGCTGGTTTCCAATGTCTTTCTTGTCTTTAACGTTGGTTCTATCACCATCAAGCTCTATATCCCTGACCATTACCTGTGTCCTTGGTCCTCAAATATGGGGTAGTCAAGTATGTGCTGTCTGTTTTATGGCCTTTGACGTGGCTTGTCCCAAAGATGCTTCACTCTGTCCTGCCTTCCTGCTTTTGCTGCCCTATCTCTCATGAGGAGATCTTAGCTGTCAGGAGATTGTGACTGAATATACACAATGCAAAGTCATACACAATTTTGCATCATTCAATGTAAGCATATATACCATTCTATTATAGTCTAGATGTCTATGTGAAACTACAGTGAGGGTGTGAATTTGGTCTCAAGGCATGGAGGTATAAGGGAGGCCCTTCGCAGGGTCTGCATCCTACTTTCAGTCCACATTCTATTGTATCTGAGTGTGGTTTGTTGACTCATCTTCTCTTCCATGTTCCCCTTTTTTAGACACCTATGCTGCCCTTCCTTTTCATCAAAGCTGGTACACCAAGTACGGAGAAGTCTCACCCTCTGTAACAGCTTGTAGTTCAGATGTGAAGGCTTTATTTTCCAGTTCCATTCTCATATGTCTATCTACCTTGTTCCTTGTAGCATCTGGCCAGACCTGTGCAAATTCACCAACTACAGAAAGTGAGAAGTTTCCCAAAATATGCCTATTAACCTCGAGGAATGACTTCTCTTTTTGTCATCAAAGTGGATGAAGTTTTGTTTGCCTTGGGTTTGGCAGGCAGAAAACAATTTCCAGGTTGAGTTCTCCCCTTTACCCAGAAGCCACTGGCCTTCAGTTTCCTTTCTATGTTGCGCAAGGAAGTGTCCCACCTTGCAGGCTTTGCTGATGAGCTTTTATACCTGTTTAATTGTGTGAATTGCATAAACACATGCAATAATTAGAGCATAGTTGCTCTCTCAATAAGTCTTCCAGATGGTTCTCTTCCTTTCCAGAGATGCACAGGTGATTGAGCTGTAGGTGAGCAGTGACGTGAAGAGGGGTTCTAGCCCTGTGGAAAACGGCCCACGGTTAACGTCTCCGGATGTTCTGCATTCAAACACCCAAGGCTTGTAATGAACTTTCACATGGACTGAATATTGGAGGCAAATAATAGAAGGAATAGAATATACAGTGCCTCTGTCCTGAAGGAAAATATCATGCCTCTTCTGGAAGAAGCGGACTGCATAGAGGAAGGATTGAGCAATTTAGCCTGCAGTAGAAGAAGGTGGACACCAGAAACTTCACCCTGTGTTGGAGCTGTTCATGCTTCCATGAAGGCATGGTGTCCATGTTCGTGGAAGCTACCACAGAAAATGGCTAATGAAAAGGGGAATCCGACCCAACACACAGCTTCGTATGCACTGCCATCTTATCAACAGTTAGGCAGTACTTTGTAGAACGATTAGCTTCACCATCTTAGCTGCCAAGAGATCCCTTCTTAAAGATGGACTATGTGAAGATTCGGGAGTCCTGAAACATGGGGACTCCGGGATGGTCTCTAGCCCTGTTGATGATGAACGCTGGCCTTCTGGAGGGGAAATGGCAGCCTGGGCTGGCATGGTAGGAAGGGCTTTGGTGTTCATGGAATGGGCCTGCTGCTCTCAGACCTTCAAAGGATGGAACCAACGAAGGACCAAATGAGAAAGTAGATGCTGTGCCTTGCAGAGGGCCATGAATGTCAATTATTATTTTTCTCCTTATATAATTAGTTTGTGGTTATTATTACAATGTGCATGGCTGTTGCATAAAAGACATGATTGGTGGAGGCTGAGGAAAGCCACGCCATTCTACAATTGCCATCAGGTTAAGGCCCCATGAGCATTTCTCTCCCTTGTAATATTAACCCTGTATTTCTGGGATCACATCACAGAATATTCTTTGCCTTTCCACTTTCCAGGAAATCTCTCAAACTGGGCTGCCCTCCTCGTATGTGATGAAAGATGAGCTATATTTCAGAACAAAGTGCTGTGTTGTCATAATTTGCCTGAACTTCCAGGGCGTCTCTTACCCAACTTGATAACGATGCTGTTCATTAGCAGCCTTTGTTAACTGATAACCAAGAGTGGTAACGTGATACTCATAAGAAATTTTCTGTGTGTAGGATAAAATAAACCATCTTGTATGGGATCTTCTAAATGATTTGCTTCCTTTAGCAGCATTTTAATTAAGACATCTGGTTTGTGAATGGCAGAAACACTTGTGAACTGAAGGTGAATTCTCCTGGAATCTCAGCCATTGTTTTACCTTCTGTACACACAGCAAAACCTCGGTGTTCTCTCTCCGACCCCACCTCATGACATATTTTCCCAACACCACCACTGGACTCTGGTTTTGTTTTAGCCCCACACAAGGTTTCCCAAGTGAAGAACAGAGAGAATTACGCTGAAGGCCAGTGTCCTCTCCTTGGGTCATAAAGGCTGACATCATCTGGGAGGCAGATGGGCAGGAGGCCCTGACGTTGAGGTCTCCCTGGCTTACACTCCAAACCCAAGCTCAATATCTTCCTTCTGGATGTCCTTCTAGTCCTGTTAGAAGCTCTCTGAAGCCCCCCTCGATAGCTCCTCTCCATAAGAGCAGCTCCTGGGGATGCGGGGTCCAATGGGCAGTATCTCTTGGAAGTGACTGAAAGGAGTCCTAAGAAGCCATTGGGTCTGCAGTGTAGCCTCGCAAGTCAGGGCCATTCCAGCATGGTTGCCTCATCCTGTGGTTTGACAGTATGCTAGCAGAGGCCAGAGTCTGGACTAAGCCCCATCCTCCCAGCCTTATAAGTTCTGGGACCCTAGGACACATACAGCTTCCCCCACCACAGTCCACCACAGCATGGAGAACATCATGCCCTAAGGGAAGGGGAAAAATGGTTCTCAAATGTCAGGAGGAAGAGTCAACCTGCACAGGGAAGCAGGTTGCAGATGGCTGCAGCCAGCCAGGATCTAATGAAGTGGATATGGTTTAGGGCCTCCAGGATTCACTACGGGAAGGAGGGGAAGGTGAATGGGAGAGGGTTTTCTGGCAAGGTCAACAAATTAAAAATCATCTATATATGTATCAATCTATATAGTTAAAAGTGTGTTTAAATTGAATCTATATAAATTAATACATAAGCAAATATGTGTATATATGTGTGTCCTCTGTGTGTTGAAAGTACACATATCATGCAATTTTAGGAAATAAATGCGGGTTTGGAGGAGTTAATAAAACTCCTTTCTAAGCAGGCAGGGTTGCTTAGACAGAGGGAGGCTAAGCTGAACAGAGCCTGAAGATACAACCTTTCCATCATCAAAGTTGGAAAACAGCTGAGAGGCAGATAAGCTAGGCAGCTGGAAATAAAAATATCAGTGCTATTGTGACTTTCAAACAAGTCACGGCATGCTAGCATCCCTCTGCAGCTTCTAGAGTCCCTGCAGCATCCATGCTGCAGTCCAAGCAGGAAGTGAGCATGGCCCAGGTGGAGTGCTGGCAGCAAAGAGGCAGAGAATTGGGGGTGAGGGTGGGGTTGGGATGGACCTTAGGGGAAGAGATGCCAGGACTTGCTGGTGGATCGATCTGTCAGGGAGGCAGAGGGAGTTCAGCACAACCCCAGGTTTGGGAGTCGTTGGCTAGGATGTGGAGAGCCTGAGGAGCAATGGCCTTAGAGAGCTCTGCAACTGGGTGTTGGGTCTCCTAGGCTATTGGGGAGGCAACGATGGGCTGCAGTGAACCTCACCTTTCTACAGGTGTTCAAACCTGCAAATCAGGGTTAAAAGCACGTGTCAACAATTATTCTAGAACATGCTCTGGGATTTATGAGAGAAGATGGAGAGGGCCGGCTTGGAGGCTCCTTTCCCCTGAGATGGGGTGTGCAGGTTGGCTGCTTAGACAGAGAGAGGCTGAACTGGGCAGACCCGAAGATACAGGCAGAAGGGGTAGTGGCCTGCGACGGGAAGTCCATACTGGGCCAGGTGCAGGCTATGACTGATTCTTTCCCTTCTAAGTCATTTGTCTTAATCTCAGATTTGTCAAATTAATTAATCATCCTTCAAAGAATACGATTTTTCATGAGTAGATTATCATCAGATGACAAATGAGTGGCACATCTCCCAGGCTCTGTATACAGATGCGGAGAAGTCACTCAAGCCTTGAATGTCCCAGCCCCCCTTAGCAGCATATCCTATGTCCCAGTGTTCACTGTCCTGGAATTTTAATGGACTCATGACTGCCTTTTCATTTGTGGCCCTGCTCTGTGCAGTACAGAGCAGTGGTAGAGTACATGAGCTCTATAACTAAATGCTGCTTTCTGAGCTGGAAAAATTATTTAATGGTGCTATGCCTCAGTTTCTATATCTGTACAGTAGGCTAATGGTTGTACCTACCCCATAGGATCTTTGTGAGAATTAAATGAGTAACGCGTGTAAAGTTCTTAGCACACTGACATGTTGTCAGCACTTGGTAAACATAAGCTATTACTTATCATTGGTTTGAGGCAACTTTTACACAATTCCAAAATTCAGAGAAGGTGAGATTATGGAAGTTTTTGTTTCATTCTTAATTTGCATATGTTTATGTATAGTGTTTTTTTTTTTTTTTTGAGACAGGGTCTCATTCTGTCGCCTGGCTGGAGTTCATTTTCACAATCACGATTCACTGCAGCCTTGACCTTGCCAGGCTCAGGTGATCCTCCCACTTCATCCGCCTGACTAGCTGAGGCTACAGGCGTGTGCCACTAATTTTTGTATGTGTTGTAGAAACAGGGTTTTATCATGAGGCCTAGGCTGGTCTCCAACTCCTGGGCTCAAGCAATCCTCTTGTCCCGACCTCCCAAAGTGCTGGGATTACAGGCATGAGCCACTGTGCCTAGCCTCTTTATACATTTTTAAATAAAGTTTTTATTTTAGAACAGTTTTAGACTCACCCAAAAGTTGAGAGCATAGATGAGAGTGTTCTCGAATGCTCCACGCCTAGCCTGCCCTGTTATTAACCTCTTTCATTGGTATGGCATATTTGTCACAATTTAATGAGCCAATATTGATACATTATTTTTGACTAAAATCTACACATTATTTGGATTTCCTGTTTTTATCTAGTATCCTTTTTCTGGTCCGAGACCCCATCCAGACCACCGCATGACATTTAGTCACAGCATCACCTTAGGCTCCTCTTGGTTGTGACAATCTCTGAAACTTTCCTTGATTTTGATGACCTTGACAGTTTTGAAGAACTCTGGTCAGGCATTTTGTAGATTGGTCCTCACTAAAGTCTGTCTATTTTTCTCATGAAGATAAATTTCTTTTAAGCTAAGTTTAACATAAAATTGATTATAATTATACAAAAACCAAGTGTTCACCAATCTTTATTATTGCTCATAAAATTAGCCAGATAGCTGGCAAATCCCACTTAAGTTTGAACTGGATAGGCTCAGGAAAAAGGAAAACTTTTCCTGTGTAAATAATGCAAAGCAGATGTTTCTAATGAGTGAAGGGCTGCTCTGGTTAGCATCACGCAATTGCCATGTGCTTTAGGTAGCAACACAGTCCAGGAGAGCACCTGGGGCTCCGTGCAAGGCAGGGTAGATTGGACACTGCTGTCTTTCCTCATCAAGAGAACACCAGCCCCCTGTGCTCACTCTGCGGCTAGGAGCTCCTGGTAGTGTGCTCTGAGCTCTCCAGAGAGGTGCATCAGAGCTGCTCATTATTTATCTTAGCAAAAAAGGAACCATAAGGAAGCTTTTAAGATGTGGTTCTGATCTTTATCCTGTTTCCTGAGTTTAATTCAAGAGATGGCAACAAATTGTGAGTCAAGCACAACTGCTGACTGGCAGAAAAGAAATTGAAACCAGGTCCAAGAATCACCCCAAACATGTTCTGATGGGGTATTTGCAGCCAGCAGCAAGGGCTCTGCTACTGACTCACTCCAAGGGGCGGTATTTTGTGGACTTCTTCCCACAACATTCAGAGGATGGGGCTGTGGATTGTGCTTCTCTCACCTCCGTGGGCTTCTGAGGTCTGCTCTCATTGATGGCTCCTGCTCCTCCTGTCAGCCTTGACCTGGGTTCCTTCTGTCCGGATGGAAGTGGCACTGACGAACATAAGGAAATGGTCAGTTTCAAAAGGAAAATAAGACACAATGCAACAGGAGAAAACCTTCTCAGAGGATGGTGGCAAGCACCTGTTATACCCTGTGGATACTTTACTCATGTAAATTATAGCTGCACTCGTAGCCTAGCTTTTGTAGACACAGCTGCATGCACTCTAACAACCCACCATTATGATCAGTTTGCCCCTTTGTGGATGGAATCGTTCCTTCTCACAGTTCAGAGTGTGGGCTCTAATCCAGCTGGCTAAGGTCTAATTCATCCTGGCCTATTGCTTACTATCTGTGCGCAACCCCTGACAAGTGACTCAACTTCATCTTAGTTTTCTCGTTTGTAATGATGATGATGGCCCTAGGAGGTTGCTATGACTTGCCAAAGAGTTATTGCATGTAAAACACTTGGAATAGAGTCCAAAATGTGTAGGTGCTCTATAAATGTTCCCTCTTCTAAAGTACGGTATGAGACACCATGGGGAAAAACAAAGAAGACACAGATGTGGCCTTAACAGAGGAAACCACAGGCAAACAGGGTAAGTGAGTGCTGCTTTTGAGGTGTGAACAGGGTGCTGTTGGATCCCAGGAGAAAGAGAAAATCACAGTGGCCAGCAGAGCAACATCTCTGTCTGGACACAAAGGAGTTTGTTGGTCAGAAAAGCAGACAGGGCATCTGGCACCTGGCAGGGTGTCCAGCACCTGGCATGCCAATGCCTGGAAGCATGAAATCACGCGGCAAGCTGGGATAGGTAAGTAAGGTCATTGCTGTGCGCAAGGCTGCGGCTGAGTAGAAGGAGGGTCAGGAAGTCTATGGAGAAACAAGGTGCTAATGTGTTCAGCCATTTGGTTTTCTGGATTTTGTGAAATCAGTTTTCTGTTTCACAAAGCGAGTTGCAGAAAGACAATAGGTGATTCTGTGAAATGGAAGTTGAGAGACGTGGAGGGAAGATCCAGGAGTTCTAGTGCTCATTTAATAGGTGTTCCAGGAGCAGACAGAGCAAAAAAAGGACAGATCAGACGAGAGAACACAATTTACCAGAGCTGCCAAAAGACACTAGACCTTGGCTTCAAAGGAGGATCCGGTGAGTAATTGGCCCTTAAAAGAAAAGAAGTAGGTGAGCTCCACATTTATTTAGATCGACTTCTGAGGACCCATTCCCGTTTATACTGCATACAGGGCAAGAGAGTTTAAGCGGGATGTGACAATCTTACTGTGCTAGGAAGACAGAGGTTGCGGCTTGATGCTGTCATAGTGGCTAGAATTTAGGGGAACAATCCCAGAAAGGAAGCAACTTTTGATTGTGGAAGAGACCCCAACTCTGCTTCAAAATTCTCCTTAAATTGATGGCTGACTCCTAAACTTGGCATGCACAGAATGAAATGCCAAGGGGCTCAGTGGAAAACAACAGCTGGAAGGCTAAAAAGAGCTGAGCAGAGATTTCAGCAGCTGTCCTGCCATTGAGAGACAAAGTTTGAAGTTTAAATCCTGCCAAAGTATTAATAGAAGGACTTAGTGTGATGCTTAATTGTATGTACCAACTTGGCTGGGCCACAGTGCCCAGATAGTTGGTCGAACATTATTTTGGATGTGTCTGTGAGGGTGTTTGTGAATGAGATTTACATTTAAGTTGGTGGACTTTGAGTCAAGCAGATTGCCCTCCATAACTTGGGTGGGCCTCATCTAATTATTCGAAGGCACGGACAAAGCAAAGTCTGAGCAGGAGGGACTTCTGCAGCATGTGGCCTTCAGGCTGGAACTGCAACCTCAGCTCTTCCTGGGTCCCTAGCCTGCTGGCCCAAACTGCACGTTGTACTTGCCAGCTTCATAATTGTGTGAGCGAGTTCCTTAAAATAAACCTGTTTATATATGCATATATACACACACACACACACCCACATATATACACACACACACACACACACACATCTTGTTGGTTCTGTTTCTCTGGAGAACCCTAATATACTTGGTAAGCACAGCTGGCTTCCCATGAAAACCAAGACTAGCGGTTGTGCTCTAGGACTAGAGACAGAACTGAAATAGACCCATCCAACACAGCCTAAAACCAGGATTCTCTAGAATCAAGGTAACTTACCAGTGATGTAACTTGCCAGACTAATGATTTGTGCCCAGGCCTTAATTTTAAAGGTGACTGAAAGACAACACAGAGAGCTCATGTCATTGAAGGAACAATTTATTACAGTACTTACATTTCCTAAGAGAAGGGGACATACCATGTCCCAAGAGGCCACAGGGAGGAAGCACCAGGTTTGGTCAAGAGGTAGAAAGAGCCAGAGAAAAGCATGGCCCAGAGCCTTTATTGAGCTTTCCATGGGAAAAGCAAGGCAGGAAAGGGGAAGCAACTTAGTACTGGCTAGTGTGGATAGGGTTGGTGGGCTCTGGTCTCCAGTTGTCTGAATGACTGGCCCTGGGTGATTTAGGGCAGGGGAAATACTGGCTTGGTGTGTGAGAGTTAGGTAAAGAAGGTGGTTGGGGCACACACTCAGGATTGATGAGAAAGTTTGGGCTAAATTTTTTTTTTTTGGAGATGGAGTCTCACTCTGTCACCCAGGCTGCACCCAGGGTTCAAGCGATTCTCGTGCAGGTGCATGCCACCACTCCCAGCTACTTTTTGTATTTTTAGTAGAGATGGGGTTTTGCTATGTTGGCCAGGCAGGCCTAAAGTGATCCACCTGCCTTGGCCTCCCAAAGTGCTGGGATTAGAGGTGTGGGCCGCTGTGCCCAGCCAGGGATAAGATTTTTCGGGCACCTAGGGAAACTGGACTGCAGGGCAGATATATACAACAGTAGCTGTTAGTTTGGCCCTGTAATTAATGGATGCTTAGTAGACAAATACAGAATCTAAAAAAACATAGAACAACTAAGCATTAACACTCTTCAAAGGCAGATAACAGAATCCAGAGTTTCTATAATGCATCATCCACAATGTTTAAAGGAACAATACCAGGCAATCAAAGAAGCAGGAAAACATGACTCTTAACAAGAGAAAACAGACAGTAGAAGTAAACCCATGATAATCCAAATGTTGAAATTAGCAGTCAAGGACTTAAACAATTATTGTAAATATATATATATTTTTTCAGGTGAAATGAACAGAAAGTTGGACAGAGGGGAATCCTTGGCAGGCAAATGGAAAGTATAAAAGAGTCACACGGAATTACTAGACTTTAAAAATGCCATATCTAGCCTAGGTCTTTGCACTTGCTGTTTCTGTTACCTGGAAAGCTTTTTCTCCAGATTCTCAAATGACAGATCACTCTCTCCACTCAATGTTCTTCCCCCACATTATTCTGCAGGGAGGCCTCCCCTGAGAACACTCCTTTAGTTATATATTCACTTACCATGCTATATTTATCATGAGGGCACTTATTGCCACTGGCATTATGTTATGTATTTATGCTTGTATCCATCTATTTTTTTTTCATCCTCCACAGTAATGCCAGCTTCTTTAGGACAAGGATTTTGTCTTTTTCACTGCCAGGACAGTGCTGGGCAGAGAGTAGGTGCTTAGTAAACATTTGTTGCTATTCCATTAAAAATATCCAAATAGTATAAGCAACTATAAAGAATATTTTTATAGAAATAATTTGAACATCTAGATAAAATGGGTTATTTTCTTCCCAAATTTAAATGACTATGTTTGCTCAAAAAGAAGTTGGGCCTGGGTGTAGTGGCTCACGCCTGTAATCCTGGCACTTTGGGAGGCCGAAGAGGGCAGGTGACCTGAGGTCAGGAGTTTGAGACCAACCTGGTCAACATGGTGAAACACTGCCTCTACTAAAAAGACAAAATTAGCCAGGCATGGTGGTGCCCACCTGTAATCCCAGCTACTTGGGAGGCTGAGGGAGGAGAATCAGTTGAACCCCGGAGGCAGAGGTGGCAGAGAGCTGAGATTGCACCACTGCACTCCGGCCTGGGCAATAAGAGCAAAACTCCGTCTCAAAAAAAAAAAAAAAAAAAAGAAAAGAAAAAGAAAAAAAGAGGTTAGGAAACTAGCTAAGATAATTACCATAGGGAGAAACGGAAAATAAAAGTTGCAGTAGTTACTGCCTAAATCTTCATCACTGAATTCCTATCAATTCACTGTCCTGCCAGCAGTCTAAAGCAATATCCTTTCCCACATGCTCACCAATGCTTTTTGCCTTTTAAACATTTTGCTATTTTTTTCCTAATTGACATCATTTCCAATGGTTTACTCAGTCTTTTATTGCGTGCCATTTCTAGTTTTTTTGTTACTGTAAAACACATGTAACAAAAATTCTTGTGTATATTCTTTTGGCACAGACACAAGAATTTTTCTAGGGGCAGATAGAATTTTTACTCCTAAAACTGCAGTTTGCATGTGGCATGCCCAGTGTGGAAGAAGTCTGAGCATTAGTGTTACTGGGGAGCCTGGTCTCCAGGGTTTCTGGAGCACTGACATTGGAACACAAGCATGTTTCTCCCTGGCCTCTTTGAGTTTACACCTCAGGTTTGGCTCTGATTATGCCAGGCTGCTCTTGGAGACAGAGAGGTCAGAGCTGCTTCTGCTGCTTCTGTGGGTGAACTTGGTTGAGAGAGCCCCCAGATAGGAGAGCAACATGGATAGAATGAACTGTGAGACCAGAAAGGCAAACAGGGTAGCAATGTGGTGAAAACAAGCTAAGATTAGAGATCAAAGCCAGCCCAATGTCTGAGTGAGGTGAAGGTGGGGACGCTGCGACCACAGCCATGGGCACAGGCATATGTTAGGCTCAGGGGTCCGTGGGTGTTGAGAGAGTCAGTGGGGGAGGGCGAGGGTGCATTCATTGCTCTTCTCTTTCTTGGGAGTAGCTCTCTTAGAGATGGCTTTTATCCCCACTACCTGGGTGAACAGATATGGAACCAGCCTTCAGTCGGGATAGGAATCTCTAGGAGCAACAGCAGGCACTGAATCCAGAAACTCTTAGCTCTCCATGGTGGCCATGGATCTACTACGGCTCAGCCCTGAGGAGTGAGCAAAGCTGTAGACAAACACATGCAGGGTTTTATGCCCCTGAACCCTAGGGCACTCCTCCTAAAAAAAAGCCCGAGGCCACTGACACTACTTCCTAGAGAAGGAGTTGGGCAGAAGAGCTGGTTGGCAGGAAGGGGATCTGCCTTCAAAAAGAGTTTCCACAAGTTCCAAGGGAGTGAAGCTTTGTAGAAAGAAAATAATGTCCAAAGAGTGATAGTTTGGGGAAGTTTTGCCACTTAAAACCCTCAGTGTCCCTTCAAGGAAAGATGGATTCCAGCCAGGAAGGGCATGAGATGGTCTTAGGCAAGCTAAATGCATCTTTTTTCAGTGACTTTCTAAATGGGCATGGTAATGAGTCACCCAACATTAGGGAAGAGATGGTAAAAAGGGGAGGAAGAAAAGAACAAAATCAGAGGGCGGTGACAGGAGGTGACTTTGACACCTGGAACCTGCAGGCGGGGGCAGGTCACATTCTCAGACATCACCTGGGGGCTGGAAGGGAGCCCCCCTTCCACTGCCCCATTCTGAGTGGGGAGTCTGTGCTGTCGTCTGAAAGCTGTGAGAGAGAACATCGCAAGGTTGTATTTGGGCCCAGGCCAGTTGAGAAAACTTGTGGGTGTACAGTAACTTCTAAGCTTCAGCAATTGTCCACAGAACCAGTGAGGCATTCTGCCGCCCAAAAGGAAACATCTCCTCAATTAATGATAATTTACAATATGTGCTTAGCATTTGCCTGGCACAGTTTGAAATAACCACTGTAGAGCTGTGTTCACCTTTGCAGGATGGAGACATGGTAATATCAAGTCTGGGCTCACACTGGATCTTTATGGGGCTCTGCCGCTTAGAGGAATTGATGGATGGTGGTGGCTGGAAGAGCTGTGGGCTGGGGCAGGTGTCCTGAGCTGGGGAGGGCAGAGGGAGGCACTGGGAGGGCTCAGGTGGGAACGGATGAGGATCCTGCTTGCTGGGATGGAGAAAGCCTGCACTCTGTAGATGGACATGGGCCTTTGGCTCCAACGCCTGCTACACAACTCAGCAGCTCTATGACCTTTGAGCAAATTCACCTGGAAAATGGGGAAGAGGGGCTCAAAAATCATCTGCTCCGGGACTATCATACTTGATGACGTAATGAAATTACCACCCCATTTAGAAAGTCACTGAAAGGGAACAGTTTAGCCTGCCTGTGGCAAGTCATGTCCATCCTGGCTGGAATCCATGTATTCTTGAAGGCATGTGTGTTCTGCATCTGGTTGGTGGTAGGTAAATGCTGTTTTCTGTTCTACAACCATGGGGCTAAGAAGACAGTTCTGGGTGGGCCATCCCTCCCAGCAGCTGGAACAGCTAATTCAGGTCCCAAGTGTCTGACGCCTCAGTCATACCCAACTTCCCCCAAAAGGGTTGGAATTCTTGGCCACACTCCCTGGGGCAGTCCCCACAGCTGGAGAGGCTGCCCTGGCCTCCCCCACAGACCCTCTCCAGCCAAGCCTGCCCCTAGGGTATCTCTTCCTGCAGCCAGGCCTGGAGCTTGCTTGCCCAGCTGGCTTTGATCAGGCTCACCCTGAGCCACATGTCACTGCCTTCATCTGTTATTGTTTATGTTTCCTTGCAAACAAATGTCACATCTTTCCCAGGAGCCTCTTCCCAGCTAGTTAGGTTGTAACCCCTTGTGGTCAATGGCAGGTTTCCACTCCTCAACCTAGCCCTTTTTCTGCACCCAGTGAACTGAATGCTCTGGGACCCAAAGGCTGATGTCCATTCAAGAGATCCAGGCTGAGAGACCTGTCCAGGGGACTGGTGTGGATCATCTTAAGACAGAGTGGCCAGGAGTCATGGGGCTTTGTAAAATCTTGCTTGTGGGCCTATATGTTTTTTCCAGCCTCATTAGCCTTTAAATAAAGCTGGAAGTAATTTATTGCTTATTTTCTTACACAATTATCATAGAAAAAGATTAACAAAAGGATGAGAATCTCTTTTTCGTACAAAGAAATATTGCTAAGCCTTGTCATGTAAAATTTCAGACTTTACATGTGTGTATATATGCATGCATGTTCTAGGTTTTATATAACTGGGATTATTTGGTATATGCTTGTAATCATAATATTGTGAACAGATTTTCCCATGTGCTTTATTCACTACATTGCATTCCATTGTTTAGTTGTTCCATAATTTACTTAACCTAGGAGTCCTCAAACTCTAGCAGGCACCAGAATCAATCCAGGGAAGGCTGATTGAAACACAGATTGCCAGGCCTCACTGCAGAGTTTCCCAACCGGCAGGTCTGCCTGGTGTGGGGCCTGGGAATTTGCATCTCTAACAAGTTTCCAGGTGAGGATGATGCAAGCAAACCAACTTAGCCCAACCTCCACCTCAGGCACTTAGGTTGCCTCTGAGTTCACTCATCCATAAACAACGCTGTGTTGAACATGGGCTGATGAAAATGGGCTAACAAAGGCACAGTTTTAATTTATTAAGGGGTCAATTTCTAGAGGTAAGACTGTCAAGACAGATGGTACCATAGGTTTAAAGTTTTTGCTACCTATTGCCAGAACATTAGTTTCAATTTATTTTTCCAACAGGGTACACCAGTTCTGGACCTCACGTTGATTTAATTCTTGTTTTTCTAATGAGAAGTGCCCACCACATCTAGCTAATGTCACTGAAAAAGCTAGGTTCCCACCCTTAGATCTGTGTGAACCCAGGAAGCCCCCTCATCTGTTTGAGGCTCAGCTTCTTCATTTATTAAAGGGGAAAGAACACTGCTCTGCCTGCCTGTCTGGGCTATAGTGAGAATCGTGAAATGATGATGGAGCACCCTTCCTAAATTGTGACTTGTAATCCGAAAGATCAAAATAAACAGCGCTGTATCAACTAAGACAGACACCAAGGTTAAGGAAACAAAGTTACCTACAGGTTAGGGTTCAGGGCCTGGCTGGCATGAGTAATCTCTATATTCCTATGGCTCCAAACTCCCTAACAATGGTGCTATCAGACCCCTCCCAAGTCTGATTTACAACCCAGTCACTGCAACTCTGATTGGACAGAGGATGCCCTTACCAACATTCTTTCTTGATAAGCAATTGCAGACTTTAAGCCATTTTCAGCAGCTTACAGAGGCTGTGCACAAACTGTCTTTGTGTCATATAGTTCACCTTTTGTCATAAAAAGCCAAATTCTACTTCTTTGAATGCTAAAACCCTGCCCCAAAGTGAACATGGGATGTATGTGACATACATGTTTACCCACTGTGCATGCACTTGACTCTCCTCATAAATGTGTACAGCTTTCCTCCAAACCTGCTGCATACATAGGATACCAGCCTTGTGAGCTGTAAAACCCAAATTGCCCTTCCCCTCTTCGAAGAGAGAGCATCTTGGTACTTGCCAGAGACTGTCTCTTTACAGTTCACCAACTGCTATCACCAATAAGGATCTCCTTTTCACTATTTAGTGATCCTGGTGGTCCTTTGGACGACAGACTCATGTGCAGGTGGGAGGGTTCTGAGCATTTCCCTGACCAATTAATATGCAGCCCATATGATGGGAACTGCTCTAGAAAGCTAGCATTATTGGGGAACAGGTTGCTTGAGGGTTTATATTCACAGCCACAACTGTTAGCTCAGGTCATCTCCTATGGGAATCCCCAGTAGTGTGATGGTAAATATTCAACCACTTGCTCCTGGCCAGGGAGGAGGAAGCCCCTGGTTTTAGCCTTTGCTTGTTACCATGGTGTAAATACTCCCACCAAGCCCTCTAACAAGCTGCCACTGTGTCTTAAAATGTAGTAAAATAATTAGGAAGTGGAGCGTTTGAGTATTTATTACTTTCATGTTTAATATAATTTAATTATAAGTTTATACTATTTTTAATGTTGATAATGGCTGTGTTTAACAACTGGCTTGCAAAGTTCTTGAAAGATTTAACAACTGGTTCTCATTAGCCAGTACCAGCTGGCCCCAGCACACTACTAGATGCCCCTCTTGGCCATAATCTCATTAAAAATGCAAGTCACTATGCCATTCTTATGGAGGAAAGGTTACACTGGTTATATTGACTTCCATTTTTTACATGTGACTGAGGGCTACACATTGGTAATCTGAGTTAGTTCGATTCCAAATATTTGGCACTTATATTTTAAAATAGTCCCAGGCTTCCCAAGGATTGAACTTTGGGGTCCTGCTAAGACATCTGGTGCTCACACCACGCAGCCAAGCTCTCCAACACATATCTCCTGTGGAGACAGGCCTTGCAACGTGGGGGAAGCAGGCTTTGTTTCCAGAAGCTCATCAATGAGGTCTTGAGAGATCAGTTTCCAGTTGCTGCTATTCTGCCTTTTAATTTTCTTAGTTTGGCTTTATTGTGATAGATTTAATTTGCTGTGGGTTGGGTGGTGGAACCTACCGTGTTACTGCTCCTGGTCGCATCACTGCCATTTGTGGCCTGAAATTTCCGAAGAAGCCAACTTGAATATGTGAATTCATTGCGGTTCAGATAAGAGCCATTTACACCGCTTTCACTAAGGCAGGTAAATAATAGAAAAAAATAACCTTTTGGCTTGTTTGGTGATATTTTACTGTAATGTATCATGACCTGTGAATTTGTGCTACATAAATAGCTTAATAAATGCTGTTTCCAATAAAGTAAGAATGCATTTGCTGAGTTATCTTCAAAACAGGAAATTGTTTCAAAAACATGAATCAAAATTTAAATATGCAGATGCTTATAGTCTTACCTTGCAAAAAATAATTCATATTTTCTCCCTTCTCATCTTTGTCATATTTGTTAAATTCCTGAGACCCAGGGTGGATTTGGGACGGCTTCTGAGGAGAGCTGCCTTTCCCTTAGAAGGGAGCCCCAGCTGACTGCCTGTTTCACACCATGGCTGGCAGGTCCCTTTCTTCCCCGGATATGGATGGCCATGGTGCTTGCTGGTCAGGTGGAAGCCACACTGCTCAGCCATCTCTAGCCACTCCCTGTTGTGCTGTGGATGTGCCAGATCTCAGTTCTGCTCCACTAAAGTTATTGCCTCTGTGAGGTAGTCATGTGAACATGCTGGCACTTGGAGCAGTGGAGGATTGTTTGAACCAGTCCTCCATATTAGAGCAAAGCTCACAGGCCTAGGGTGTGGTGTGTGTGTGTGTGTGTGTCTGTTTGTGTGTGGTGGGGTGGGGAGGTGTGGTGGGGATGGCAGATAGGGTGTTGGAAACCAGTGCCCCAGCCAATGACCAGCTAGTCTCACTGCACTGCAGGGGGCATGACTGAATGGACTGCTTCTCCTCTGGCTGCTAAGCCTTGGCCTGGGGCCTTTCTTGGGAAGTTTCCTGTAGGAATTTGATGTGGCCTGATTCAACCTTCCCAGAAGTTCTCCACCCTATGCATACTTTATTCCAGGAGGGCCAGGGATCCATTCAAGACTTTGGGTGCTGTGCGGGAGAAGGGACAGTTGCTGGCCTCCTCAGGACACTGGGGTCATCCATTAAACAACTGCATCATCTCTCTGCAGGACAGGCTGGGAAGAAGTATCTTCAGCCATGCCTTTGAAATAGCTATTCCAATTGTGGGGATTAAAATAAATCATCCCAGCTCTGCTCAGGAGTTATCTGTGAATGTATTTGCTGCTTTCCAGCCACAGACATCCATTAATCTTGGATGTGGGCTAAAAGGAGCATGGAATCAAGCACAGCGCACTTTGATATCAAGGTGACTCACTGTCGGCCTCTGGGTCCTGGGGTCTCACCCTTACACACTTAGACATCAAGGTGACTCACTGTCGGCCTCTGAGTCCCCGAGTCTCACCCTCCGAGTCAGAGCTGTGGGCCATGCTGCAGGAAAGTTGGCTCAGTAGAAGACAGGAATGGCTCCTGAGGGCTGTGTGCAGCGTGGCCCATAGCCAGCCCATTTTGGACATAGAGAGAGAGAAGACCCCTTTCCCTAGAGCTCCCACCGTGGCTCTCCAAGAACATACACAGGACGTGGCCAGTGTGGGCTCCTGCGTCACGTGCATGGCATCCAGCAAGGAGTCTTTCCTCTCAGCTGAAGCTGCCCTTCCAAGGAAGTGTGTGTTGGAAGAAGATGCTTCCGCATCCCACAACCTTGTTGAACATTCACAGCCCTGCTGGGCCAGAGCTGGGCAAAATGCGGCAGGCTCCGGGCCAGGTGGGGCTCTGGGGCCTGGAGCACAGCATGCCACCACTGAGGACCCAGCCCCAGGGACCAGCCCCCTCCTGGCTCCCTGATGAGAGGGAAGGCCTTGGCTATTTGTGTGGGCACCCTGAGGTGAAGGCCAAAACCCGAGACAGCGCCAAACAAACCCGCCAAAGGAGCAGCCTGTTATTATGTCTAAAGAAAAACAAAAGCAAAACTCCCTTTCCTATTTGCTTGGGGGAGCTGAAGAAGAGTCCTCCGGATTACATTTCCCCGTAGCTGAGCCGAGCCTTCTGTGGTCCACTGACTCACTTCTTTTAAAATAGTTACAAGAAGCAAGAGAAAATGAACCCAAAAGATAGTACTTCCCTACTCCACTTCTCAGTTTGTCTGATAGCTTTTGGCACTGTCTCTGCAGCCCAAGCACACGATGAAGTCATCCCTAAGCCCCGAGGACTGACCTTCGCTGGGAAAAATTCCCACTCTGAACACCACCAACTCCACTCCATGCAAACCTGCTGCGCAGCATCCGGGCAGCTTCCCACTTCTCCCCTGCCCTCGGGTGTTAAATCTGATAATAGGAGAACTTTGGGAGGGTGGCAAGGCACCTGCCCCCCTAGAGGAGCCCCACTTTCGGTGTGGAGAGAAGAGCAGGATCATTGCCCATTTGCAACACCTTTACACACTGGCTCTCGCCACAGAAATGCCACAATTAAGACCGAAACACCACCCCTTGGCCAAAAGGACAGACTATTTCTGGACTCCCATGGACCCAGAATGAATGATGTGATTCTCCCCACAGCCCAGATCGGGGTGCAAGCCAAGCTCTGGAATTAGAAGTGAAGAGAGACACGGCCTCTCCACTTCCTGCTGTGGCTGTGGCCGCTTTGTTTCCTGTTAGGCTCCTCAGCTGGGAAAAACAGAGGCTGGGAAGAGTAGGTTTTGGAAGAAAAGTTAAGACTAGAAAATATTCCAGGCCTCTTGGATGAGGTTTAGGGCTTGCATGCAATGTGTGCAATGAGCTGGCCAGGCGTCAGAGCGCCAAGAAAGTGCTGCGTTTGTCCTTTTGGGGGTTTGCAAACCAGCCCTGCTGGCTGCAGCAGTGAGGCGCGGAGGTTCCTGGCAGGGCTGGAAAACCCACTAGAGAGCTGCAGGGGGATGGGTGGGAGCCCTGTGTGGGTGGTCTCAGCTGAGCATCTGCATGGAGCAAGCAGAGCGTCTGGGGCAGAAGCTCTTCCCATAGACAGAAGCAGCCCAAAGGCCATGTGAGTGAGGAGGACAATTGCTCACCATCGGAGGGGCTTCACTCCAAGCTAGCCCCAGGGAAGTAGCCCATAGGAAACATCAGAGCAACCTGGCCATGCAGCCCTGCCCCCAGGCCTGAGATGGAAGCCACTTCTCTCCCAGCTCTCCTACCCAAGGCTCATCAAACCCCTCTGAAGTGCCAAGCTGCCTATCTTTAAGGAGGGTTCACAGTGTATAATTTTTGAGAGGATTAGGAAGAACGTATATAGATTCTGGGGAAAGAAAGACCTGACTCAAGGGACTTTGGAAAACATTGTTTGGGCCCCAAATTGTAAAGCTTTTGTCTTTACAAAAGCAACTGTATATAAACATTGCAATCTAGTAAGTTGTTTCGTATGGGGTGAGGATGGGAACCATCCTCCCAAGTTGTCCTGGGAAAACCACAGGGCTCACCTGGCCCCCAGATTTCCCTGACTGGGCCAGGAAGATGCACAGAGCACAGATGCTGGTTAACGAACTAGCTCACTAGAACATATTTAAGTATTACAAGGGAAAATCAAAGTCCATTGAATTACCATGGCCTGTAACAAATTGCCCCAGAAACTAGTGTGTAAAACACCTTTTCTTATGCTCACAGTTTCTGTGGGTGGGGAATTCCAGGACGGCTTTGTCTCTGCCTTGTGATGTCTTGGACCCCAGCTGGAAGACTTGAAGTCTGGGAAGCAAAATTATCTGAAGGTAACTTCACTCACACATATGGTGGTTGAGTGAGACCTTTGCTGGGGCTGCTGCCTGGAACACATCTATGTGGCCCCTCCATGTGACCTAGGCTTCCTCACAACATAGTGGCTGAGTCCAGAACCAGGCGGAAGTCACATCTTTTATGACCTGGCACTGACAGTCACAAAACATCACTCCTGTGCATTCTGTTGATTGAAGCAGTTACAAAATCCACCCCAGTTCAGGAAGAGTAACCCTGTCGTGCTATCAGAAGAGCAGGTGGGTTGTGATATAGATTGGTTTGGCCATCTTTGGAAAATTCAGTCTCACACAGCCCCACCTAATCTTTCTCCTCTTTCTTGAGGACAACATTGTTTTCTCTTGGGTGTGATTGTTTTCAGATCTCCTTTGTGCCTTTTGATACATAGACAATACAGAATTTGATCAGTGCTTTTGAGGGAGTGTGTTTAATTTTTACATAAGTGGGGTCATCTGTCTATTCCTTGTATCTTGTGTTTTCATTTAATATGAATTCACTTATCAGTATGTATAGATCTCTTTCTTTTTTTTGTGGTGTAGTATTCCACAGTTTGATTATGTTGTAGTTTCTTTATTTTGATGGATCTTAGGAAAGTCTCCTGTCTTTATTTCTATTATACACAATGCTGCAATAAATATTTCTCTAGGTGCTATTTTATGCACATAGCACATAATGTGGCTGTTCCCTAGGAAAGAGATGATAGTAAACTCTTTAGGAAGCGCCTGCCCACTTTTAACTTTAATGGGTACCACCAAACTTTTTGAGAAAGGTAAGGTACACTGTTCCAAAAGAGAATAAAAGTGTTCATTTCCTTACATCCTCACCAGCACTGGGTATTGTCCATCTTTTTAACTCTTACCTATCTCATGGGTGAAAAATGCTATACTGTATACTACACATTTTTAAGTTGTAGCTCCCTTATTACAGTAGGACTCAACATCTTCTCATATGTTTATCATCCCTCTGCATTTCTTCCCCTGGAAACTGCTTGCTCATTTGCTTTTTTTTCCAGTTCCACTGAAAAGCAAAGGAATGCAAATTAAAACAGTGAGTTTTTTTAAAGCAGTGAAATTAGAAAAGATGACAAAGTTTCTCAATGCTTGTGAAGATTAATATTGTTTAAGCTGAGAAAAACCACCTTGTAATTACAAATGTTAACATATTTTCTTTCTACACATTTTTCATTAAAGCATAAGCTCTGAACCATTATGAAAATATTCTTAATTGTTTTACATGAAGTGAGACCAAAGTTGATTCAAAAAAATAGCGAATATAATTTTTCAGCATAATTTGTTGGCTGAGTCTCCTTTCCTCCCAGACTTGCTGTTTACTTTGCCACTTAACAATTCTCCATGGTGTCATCTCTCTCTGAACTGCCTTCCATCCCCCAGTGACCCACTTATTTTCTGTGCTGGCCGCCCCCTCTTGTTTTTGTAAGGCAAGTCTTTGTATTTATTTGTTAAAAAAGGGTGCACTTATACTATTTCCTCTTTTAGCCAGGGGACATAGTCTTCTGTTTAGGTCAGTTGTGACTTTCATGGCTCAGTAGAGCACTGTGGTGTCTTCCTCCATACAGTGGCCTCACATTCTAGAGAGGAGGATATTCCTCAGTGCTGGGTATGTGGGGGATGTTGATGTTGCTTGTGGAATATTGGGATTATTTTCAATCCATCACCTATTTGAACTGTTTAGTATTTGGGATTCAAAGGAATAGAGTTGATGAGACTGACCAAGGGTGGGAAGAGATTAGCCACAGAGGGAAGTGGTAAGAAGCTTGTTGGAGAAAATGAGTGAAGTGCCAGGGTGTCGCAGAGCAGAGAGATGGCAGGTGAACATTTTATCAGGCTGATTGAGGCTGAAGCATGGTTTGTGCAAATGGAGAAGGAAGAGGCAACTCTCAGAGTCCTAGTGGGAGAGAACCAGCCACCTTGGAACTGCAGAGATCCTGGGAGCACAGAGGAGGCAGCTCCCAGAGGGAGTAACGCCTTTTTGAGCCCAACGTGTTCATCAGCTATTTACCCATTATTTCCCGAGTGCTTGTTAATATGTAAAACATTGATCTAGACACTAGAGATATAATGAAGTGGAAGGAACGAAGGAAGTCCCTACCCACCTAAGCTTACATCTAAGGAGAAGACAGATACAGGAAAACCCAGGAGATACTCACACAGACATTATATACAGCCTAGGGTGGTAAATGCTATCATGGAAAAATAAAGCAGGATAAGGTGACAGAGAGCTGTGGGGCCAAAGAAAGCTCTTTTCCTGGGGGTGCCAGGCAGGCTCCTCTGACCAGGTGATGTTTCAGAGGAGACCAGAAGGAGAGGGAGCCACACAGGAACCTAGCAGAAAGCCTGGAACAGGCACAAGGAAGAGCAAGTGCGAGAGCCCAGAGCCCGTGATGGGAGGATGCTGGGCGTGTCCGGGAGCAGTGAAGTGTCTGGAGTCACAGGAACTGAGCAAGGGAGTGAGTAGAGGAGAGGGGAGGGGTGGGGTGGGGTGGGGTTGTGGAGGGCTGAGGAGCCTAAACAGGGTCAGTGTGGGGACTTGAGATAGGGGAGAGAAGGAGAGATTTTCCACATTGGGGAGCAGGGTCATTTTATGTTGGCTGATGACTGTATGTATGTGAGCCTATGTATGGTTAATTAATCTGGCATGAGTTTGTGTGCATGTATGTGTGTGTGGTTAAGTAAATATGTGTGTGAATTTGTATGTGTGAGCATGTTATATGTCTAATGTGAACACACGTACATAGGTTTATGTTACTGTGTGTGCCATATGTGTTCCAGTGTATATGTGTGTCTGAGTGATCATGTGTGTGTTTCTTTGTGTGTGAGTGACATATTATGGACATGTGTCCCCTTCAAATCTCATGTTGAAATTTGATATCCAATGTGAGAGGTGGGCCTAGAGGGGGGTGTTTGGGTCACGGAGACAAATCCCTCATGAAGGGCTCAGTGCCGCCCTCATGGTAATGAGTTCTCACTCTTAGTTCTGTGAGAACTGAGTGTTGAAAAGAGCCTGTCACTTCCTCCACTCTCTCTTCCTTCCTCTCTTACCCATGTGATCTAAACACACCTGCTCCCCTTCCCCACCTGCTGAGAATGGAAGCTTCCTAAGGCCCTCACCAGAAGCAGATGCTGGGCTTCATGTACAGGCTACAGAAACATGAGCCCAATACACTTCTTTCTTTTATAAATCACCCAGCCTCAGATATCCCTTTGTAAGCCACACAGGTGGACAAAGACAGCGGTTCCATGCATGCTTAAGTGTGTACAAGTGTCTCTGTGTTTATGTGTTTGTGTTTTTATGTGTGTCTAAGGAGTTAAGAGTATGTGTGTTTTGTGTTTGTGTGTGTCCATGATAATACACAGGACAGAAAAGGAGGTCCCATGGGGAAATGAGAACATGTTGGGAAGCCTCTCCTGATATCCAGGCTCAGCCTCTGCCCTCGCCATGGGTCACAGAACAGACCAGTGCCATCGATGAGGTCACACAGTAGAGCTAGGATCTTAGCGACCATGGGGAGCTCAGTGTCCACTCTGGCTGGGGCCAGCTGGAGGGCTTCAGTACAGCCCCAGCCAACTCTCACTGAACAGCTGGAGCACCGAGACCCTGGGCACTCATTTCAAATCATGAAATGCCACTTCACGGACCACAGGGGAGAACAGTCACCAACCGATGGGACCACCCTCAGCTTGAGCAGCCCTGAGTCCACCGAGGAAAGTGTGGAAGTGTTCTGGCCAGGTAGGTCAAAAGAAAGGCCTGGAAGGTCAGCCAGCTGTGCTCCCTGGGAAGGAAGCCCTGATGGGAAGGGACAGTGCCAGGTTGCCTCCTGATACTGTTACCAAATGGTTGTGTTGACCATAAACATAGATGTGGATGGAAAGGAAATTGATATTTATGGGACACTTGGTATGACTGAGGCTGTTATGAGTATATAAGGTGTTTTTAGGGGATATGAGGATGAAAATGTAAAATGTTTATAATTATGTATTTATTTTAATGTGTATTTGAGAAAACAACACGTCAATCCTGTGATTTAAGTAGTGAAATAAAAAATTCCTTTATAACAAAATGACGAAAGTTAATATAGAACATCAATTTGAAGACCACTGGTACATGTATGTGGGCAGCACCTAAGTGTCACACCAGCTCTGGGGGCCCAATGGCTCCACCTCTTATTCAAACTCCGTGCCTCTGTTTCCTACTCTGTTGAATGGGAATCCTAACAATATAATTTCTTAGGGTTGTTTTGAATATTAAAGGAGCTAACACTTGGCAAGCACTTCCATAGCAAGAGGGGCACAGTAAGTGTTGAAGGAGGTAGTGAGATGCCCCCCTCGGGAAGGTGAAGACAGGTCACAAATGTTGAAGAGGACAGTGGGTCTGGGTGGCTTGGCCAAGGCACTTTGTGTGTGTTGTTTTTTAAATGGGCTTTACTGAGGTGTCTTTTATGCACACAGACTTCAGCAATTTTAAATGCACAATTTAAAGAAGTTTGACACATGTACATTTGTGGAACCACCAACACAATCATGATAAAGAAGATTTTCAGAACCTCTAAAAGTTCCCTTGTGCCTTATTATGGCCAATCTCCCCTCACCCCATCCCCAGCTCTGGGCAACCACTGAGCTGTTCTCTGTTCCTAAAAGTTTGCCTTTTCTAGAATGTCATCTGAATAAAATCATATACTACATGGATTCTTTTTTACTTTTTGTTCACATTCTCTTATGACTACATGGCCTTTTTAATTGGCTTCTTTTATGTAGCATAATGCATTCAGGATTCATCCGTACTGTTGCACGTCTCAGTGGTTCATGGATTTAACAGGTTGCATCATATGGATGCACGTCAGTCTGCTTACCTGTTCCCCAGTTGATGGTCTTTTGCTTGGTGATTACTCTAATACATTATTTGATCCTTATCATCATATCCCTAATGTGTATATAACTCTCTTATTCGCCATTTAATGGTCTTTCTCAGTAGAGTCAAGGATTTGGTGATTGCATTCATACATTATTCAATCATTACCACACCCTATGAAGTAGGCATTATCACCATCTTCATGTTTTCAGGAAATGGGCAGAGGGGGCGGTGTTTGCCCAAGAGCTCCCAGAGCCTGTACCCTTTCAGAGTCTGCAGCTCCTGAAGGTAGATGTGGCATTGATCCCTTGGGGGGCACTGATGACAATGTCCTTCTGCTTCTCAGGGACTATACAGACAGAAGGGTCCTCCCCATGGCCGGGGCCTGCCATTTCCCGGGAGGAGGCCCTCTACTTCACTTCCACGGCCCGGGGGATGCTGGGCTGGAGCAGCTCCCCATCCTCAGAGTCCTCCGAGTACCAGTCCTACTCCCAATACCAGTCGTGCTGCTCCTGCATGCGCGATGAGGACAACGCTGCTCCGCAGAGTGTGTGTGCCTTCTACACGCACGTGCAGACCGTGCGGGGCGTGGCGGTGGCCTGGGAGACCGAGGCCGGCTTCGAGCCGGTCAGCAGGAAGCCCCGCATCCATGAAGCCCAGTTCATCAAGAGGCAGAGGCGGAACGGCTCCTCCTTCGAGATGGCTTCCAACACCGATCTGCGCTGGGACCTGGAAGCCTGCAAGAGCAACTGCAGCCCCGAGCCCGAGGACACAGAGCTGCTGGAGTGCTGCCTGCAGGAGCTGCGGGCGCCGCCGGACTGGCTGGTCACCACCAACTACGGGCTGCGCTGCGTGGCCTGCTGCCGGGTCTTCCCCTCCCTGGACGCTCTGCTGGAGCACGCCCAGCATGGCATCCGGGAGGGCTTCAGCTGTCAGATCTTTTTTGAGGAGATGCTGGAGAGAAGGCGGGCTCAGGGCCAAGCACATGACCAACAGCTGGAGGAGGAGCAGAGTCCTTCAGACAACAGCGAATGTTCCCGGCCCCAGGGTGAGGTGCTCTCAGCACAGCAGCAGGAGAAGCAGTGAGCCAGAGGGGAGATACCCAACCCTGCCCTCACCTCCAGTGCCTGGGACTGCTCCTTCCCCAGCCTGCAGTATCAGAGCCACTAGGGCAGGGAGAGAGGACCAGGGTCAGGGGGAAGGAAAGGCATGGAGTGTAGAGCAGCGAGGGCCGGGAGACTGGAAGGAGCCCCCTTCCTGCCCTAGGCACAGCATCTCCACCAGAGTCCATTTCAAAACCCAAACCCAAACAAGAGGGCTTTGAGTGTTTCTGATGGCAGGCACAACATCTGAAACCCACAAACGCATGGCCAGAGGGATTTCTATTTTTGCTGGTGGAGCAGGCAGGTCCACACTTGCTAAGTAGATGCGGGTCACAGGACAGCCAACAGCAAATTACTCTTCAGCCCTATTTTTTTCACTATTATGAATCTGTCATATGCCCTAGTTCTATGTCTTATGTTTTTGGGATTAAACTTGAATAACACAAAATTGAATGCAGTGACTAATTGAGTGAACCATGCTGTCGTATTGGACACATGGGAAGTTGCCATTTCCATAGGTTACAAACTAGCACAAACACCTGGAGACAGGCAGCTTCTCAAGGCAGAGCAGGAGGCTGGGGATGTCCTTCCGACCTATGAGTTCATCTATGTCAACTATACATTTTTAAGTGTTGCCACGAAATTCATCTTCACCCTTCTCCCTGTCTCAGGGGGCTGTGTTCATTCAAGAAAAATTAATCGTGGACCACTGTGTGTTTGACATGCTGATGCAAGATATACTCCAGCCTCTGTTGCTTCCAGTTAGAATGGGCAATTGCAAGGCAAGGGGATGAATGCCATCAAGGAGGTTTGGGGAGCCTAGATGAGGGGCCCCAAGTTCAAGCTGTTTGATCAGGATAAAGAACTTTCCAAAAAAGATGATGCTCCCAGGGGCTTAAAGGAAAGGCTAGACCAGGGTTCTTCAACCAGCACTGTTGACCCTGCATGCTAATTATGTGCTGCGTGGGCTGTCCTGTCTGCTGCAAGATGTTTACTGGCATCCCTGGCCTCTACCCATCTGATGCCAGCAGCATCCCCTGCCCCACAGTTGTGAAAATCACAAATGTCTTCAGACATTAACAGATGTTCCCTAGGGACAAAATCACCCCTGGTTGAGAACCACTGAGCTAGACAAGAACAAGGCTGTGAGGAGAAGAAACAGACATGATACATTTGGGGAATTGTTAGCCACTTGATCTGGCTGGAATGCTGGGGGTATTTGTCTCTCGTATAGTTTATAAAGATGTGTCAGGCACTGAAGTGGACATGGGGAATAAGTGAACAAAGGGAAAAAGGCAAACATGGATGCTGCTCTGTGGAGCTTATAGCCTGAGGGTGTGCATGTAACGTAATTATGAAAGTTCCCATTTCATGACCTAAAGGGTCCTGTGTGGCCGGCCCTTTGCTACTTTCTCCACACCATGTCTTAGCATTCTGTGCCTCACTCACCGTGCTCCAACCACATGGGCCCCTTTCTTTCCTTAAAGGATTCAAGCGTTCGTGCTTCAGGGCCTTTGCCCTTGCTGTCTTCCCCAAGTAGAACGCACCCTTGTCTGTCTCTCTTCTGGCTGTCCCCGTTCTCATCTTTGAGGTTGCAGCTTAAATATCTCTTTTTCAGAGGGTCCTTTCCCAATCACGCTGCCTTAGCATATGCCTTATTCTAAGTGTGGATGGTTTTAAGAAGTGACATGATCAGATTTATATTTTAAAAAGCTCACTCCATAGCATGTGGGATATGGATTGGGATAGTAGCAAAAGAAGAAAATGAGAAGTGGAGAGATCAATTAGGAGGCTGTTGAGGAAGTCCAGGCCAGGAATGGTGGTGACTTGGACCAGGCTATCCCAAGCCAAGAAGAAGAATGGATGCCTTCAGGACTTATTTGGGGAATAGAATCCAAAGGCCTTGGGGAAGGCTGCAGGTGGGGGTAGAAGAAAGGGGTTTGTCATGGTGGATTCCCAAGTTCCTAGGAGGAGCAAGTGTGGGTGGCTGTGCATTAACTGATATGGGGAAATTTGGAGGGTGATTTCCATATGAGTGTGTGTGTGAGAGTGTTTATGTGTGAGCATGCATGTCTGTGTTGAACGTGCATATCAGCATGTGTCTGCATGTAGACATACAGGCATAAGTGCTGGGAGGCAGGTGACAGAGGTGAGTTGAGACATGGTCAGTTCTAAATGCTAATGGCACATTTGAGCAGAGATGTTGAGTGAGAAGTTCATGTTATTTAGAAGATAAGTCTAGATTGGAAATGTAAATGAGAAAGTTAACTGCAAATAAATGGTACCATTTTGAAAAAGCACAACAGTGGATGGATGACACTAACTAGGGTGCTGGGGTAGAGTTAGGGTGAGCCCTGTGAAGTAGGGAGGAATGGAGTGAGGAGCATTTCTTAGGAATTTTCTTCAAAGTCAACAAAAATAAGAAAAGATAATTTTCAGGAGTGGTGAGCAGTGTTGAATGCTAAGGAGAGTTGGAGTGAGCTGAGGACACAGCGCATTTCATTTGATGCACGAGGTTGCTGACAGTTCTGAGGAGAGCAGTCTCAGCAGCTGAGAAGGGCAGAGGTCAGACGGGCACTGTTCAGCAGCAGACACGAAACAAACTGCTGGAGGTAAGCATTGGACATCTCTGCAGGCAACTCTGATTAGAAAGGAAAGCAACAATGGCTGTAGCTGGATAAAGATGGCGGAGAGACCAAGTTTATGCCAATGGAAATGATCCAATAGAAAGGAAGAGACAGATAAGGTGGAAAAATGGGGAAATCTAAGGAGAGGAGCCAAGCAGGAGAGAGGGAGCTGAGCTGACATGGAGAAACCGGCCTAGGGCGGCTCCGAGCTCCTTGTTGCGTGCAGATGGGCAGTTAGTCACATAGGGCTTTGGGGTCAAAATTAGGGAACTTGACCATCCATCCTGAAAACTACAAGGGGCTCTGGAGAAATCTGAAGTCAGATTTGCGTTTGTGAAGATCACTCTGGTGAAAAGGGTCAAGAATGGATGAGAGCCAGCATCGTTGGTGACAAGGGGTTCAGCTAAAGTGTGGGTGGCAGGGTGAATTCAGGGGAAATTTAGAAGACTGAACCATAAAGTGTGGCCAGTGTGTGATGAGGATGGTGAGAGGAAGGAATCCAGAATGACTGCTAGGGTTTTTTTCTGGGTGGCAAAATGTCAGAGCCATTTGCAGACAATGGAGAAGGAGAAGGTTTGCTTGGGATGCTGATAAACCCACCTTTGAACAAGCTGAGCTTGAGACAGAAATATTCAGAAGGGAGCTGGTCGTAAGGGTGTGGAGCTCAGAAGAGTGGTCGTCTGCCTGTGTGTGGTGAGCTGTGGCCATGGTGCTTTCCATGGGCTTCATGTGGGATGCATTCCTTCTGCTGGTGCAAGTGCAGCAGGAAGTCATGAGATCATCTTAGAAAGGGCATCAGCGGTGGGGATATCTTAACAGCCTTTTAAAGGTGCAGCAGAGGCCACAAACCTTTTGAATTTGGTGTGAAAGGAGCTTGAGGATCAACAGGAAGTAAAAACAGCCCCAGTTTTATGAAACTCTTCTCGGAAGAGCTATCTGGTGTTTGGGGGGGCTTCATAGGCAGGTAAAGTCCAAGGGACACTGTAAGGGAAGGAGAGGCTCCTGAGCCAGAAATAGTGACTACTAACGAGGAGAATAGTTTTATTTTTAAAAAATCGGTATGGGAGGGAATTGAAAAGAGGCATAATATCTAAGCTCTGAAATTTCAGCCTTTAAGAGACAAGTGTTTTTAAGTGCTAAATTCTGTATTCTAAGGGCAAAGCATCGTTTTAAACACTTTATGAATACTAAATCATATAGTGTTCTCCACAGTCCAATGAGGTGGATCCGACTATTGTCCGTGTTTTGTTGGTGAGTAAGCAAAGACCATACAAAGGTCATATGGCTGGTGTACACCAGCTTGGCTCCAAGCCTATGTTCTAATCATCACACAGAGATGCAAACTTCAGTGTAAAGATAGATGCAAGGTATTTAGGAAAGCAAATATATCAACTGCACAGGCTGCATTTTCTTTAGATTAAGTAGCAGCAGCTGCAGATGAAGGGAAACATGATGAGTCTTCAGGAAAAATGAAAGATGACAGCAACCTCGGGTAAGCAAACTATTAATGTAAAGGATAACTTCAGCTGACATGAATGGGGAAGAAGAGAATAACATTATTCTTAAGGTTGTGACTTGTTCTTTAATTATAACTGAAACTCAACTGAGTTAAACATTCGTTTGTGGTTTAGACACATAATTTTGCAGATACCTGGGACCTCACAGACAATAGTAAGGGAACTCCTTCCAGAGGTGTCGGGGACCTCAAACATTTTAAATTATGAACCACTTTAAACCCTTTATTTTCCAAAACCATAGAAGATGGAGCTCATGTTATAAAACCTACATAAACCTCATAACAAAGCCTGAAAAAGATGGCACTAAAAAAGTAGGCAATATGTTGATCTCACTTATTAACACAACATAATAGCTAATCTAGTTTAACAGACTACAAAAACAATAATTCACCATGACTGGCCTGGCATGGTGGACTCACGCCTGTAATCCCAGCACTTTGGGAGGCCAAGGCAGGTGGATGGCTTGAGCCTAGCAGTTTGAGACAAGCCTGGGCAAAATGGCAAAACCCCATCTCTACAAAAAACAAAAAATACAAAAATTAGCCAGGCATGGTGGTGCGCATCTGTAGTCCCAGCTACTTAGGAAACTGAGGTGGAAGATGACTTGAGCCTCAGAGATTGAGGCTGCAGTGAGCCATGATTGTGCCACTGCACTCCTATAGCCTAGGCAACAGAGTGAGACTCTGTCTCAAAAATAAAGAGTATTTCATCATAACTCAATTTGGGTCATCTCTTGACTAAAGATAGTTAAAAATTATTAATTCTAACAATGCTTCGTATTGAAAGAAAATTCTTATGATTATCTCAGTAGATATTAAAAACAATCAGAAATAAACCAATGCACTTATAGTCAGTTGATTTTTCAAGAGTGCCAAGATAATTTAATGGGGGAAAGAATAATCTTTTCAGCAAATTGTGCTGGGACAACTGGATATCTGTATGCAAAAAGGTGACGTTGGATCCCTACCTCACAATATATACAAAAAAAACCCCTAAAAATCAAAAAGACCTAACTGTAGTAGTCAAAACTATAAAACTCTTAGAGAAAACATAGGTGTAAATTCTGAGAATTGAAAACATATGTCCACATAAAAACTTGTACATGAATATTCACAGCAACATTATTCATAATACACATAATTTGCCAAATACAGAAAGTAAAAACAACCTACATGTTTATCAGATGATGAAAGAATAAACAAAATATAGTATATCCATACAATGGAATATAATTCAGCCATAAAATGAAGAACTGATCCCACGTTATATACGGATGAACCTTGAAAACCTGTGAAGTGAAAGAAGCCAGACACAAAAGGTAACATAACGTATAATTTTATGTCAATGAAATATTCAAATAGGCAAATTTATAGAGACAGAAAGCAGATTAGTGGTTGCCTTGGATTCAGGGGAAGGGGAGGAATGGGAGTGACTGCTAACAGGTATGGGATTTCTTCTTAGGGTGATGAAAACGTTCTGGAATTAGTGGCAATGGTTACACAACTTTGAGAATACGCCATAAACCACTGAATTGTAGTATGTGAATTGTATCTCAATTTAAAAGACATATAATAAGTATAACAACCATTCGTGTAATAAGTTCCTTATAAACTAAGAATAAGATTTTTTTAGATAACATAGAATATCTCAAACAAAAGAGCAAAATATCTACATGTACTTCCATTAAAATCAGATAAAAAATGTCATGCATTACAATGTTTATTTGACATTGTTCTAGAAGTTACAACCAATGCATAAGATATGAAACAGAAATGTTGTATACAATAGACAGAAAATAATTTTCAGAAAAAGATAATATACTTTGAAAGTGCAAATGAATTAATTAAAATTATGGAAAAAATAATCAAAGGATTGATATATAAGGTGGATTTCAAGAACTTCCTTTTATATTAGACATGACTAATTAGGAAATAACATGGAAAATATTCCATCCACTAGATAAATAGCTATTAAAGGAAATATTGCAAGAGTGATGAAATATCTAAGTGATTATTTTTAGTTGGTAATTGTTGATTTTATTTTTTCTGTAGTTTTTATTATTTTATATTTTCTATATTGATCAAGTATAGATTTTAGAATAAAAAGGCAATAAAACATTTAATCAAGCATTACTTTGTGTGCACCTATACTCTTAGCTACTGGGGAGGCTGAGGTGGGAGGATGGCTAGTACCAAAGAGGTAGAGGCTGCAGTGAGCTGTGATTGCAACACTGCACTCCAGCCTGGGTGACAGAGAAAGACCCTCTCTCTAAAAAAAACAAACAAAATATTACCTTAGTAAGAAGTGACTTTGGGGACCTCCTCAGTTCACACTTGTAGTCTGCAAGCCATATTGTGAGAACCCCAGCTCTTAACTTCTTAATCCTTAGTTCTCGAGAATTAAATTAGCTTTAATTTTAAGAGCACTTTATAATAGATGATGGCCCAGCCAACTCAAGGCAATTAAATTACACCATTCTTTTTGAGATGTGTCCTCATTGTTCACCAAGCGTGAAAGCTATGAGAGGAAGATCTTGAGAGAGAACCAGGGTGGGAACTCAGTTGACAGAGGGTAAAGATGATGAGTCTGGGGACAGAAACAAGATGGCATCAACAGGACCATACAAGAAGAAGTGGAAGTTGAAGAGGATGAAGGAAAGATGAAGTTCAATAAGGCAGATAGAGGTGGGAAGAGAGAAGTGGCAGATGTTAAGAATAACATGTAATGCTTTGACCTGAAATGTGACATCACAATGGGGTCCTGGAAGGGGGATTGTGGGGGAAAACGAGGGTCATGTCAAAGATGGTGGAGTCCTGACAGACCTTTCATGAGGGTTTCTGTGGTGCTCAGTAATGGGTTAAATTGTGTCTTCCCAAAATTCATATGTTGAGGGTTGGGCATGGTGGCTCATGCCTGTAATCCCAGCACTCTGGGAGGCCGAGGTGGGCGGACCACTTGAGGTCAAGAGTTTGAGACTAGCCTGGCCAACATGGTGAAACCCCATCTCTACTAAAAATACAAAAATTAGCTGGGCATGGTGGTGGGTGCCTGTAGTCCCAGCTGCTTGGGAGGCTGAGGTGGGAGAATCACTTGAACCCAGGAGGCGGAGGTTGTAGTGAGCTGAGATCATGCCACTGCACTCCAGCCTGGGTGACAGAGCGAGACTCTGTCTCAAAAAAAAAAAAAAAATCATATGTTGAATCCTAATCCCTAGCACCTCAAAATGTGACTGTATTTGGAGTTAAGGCTTTTAAAGAGGTAAATTCACATGGGAAGGCCTAATCCAATATGACCAGAGTCTTTATAAGAAGACGAGATTAGGACCTAGGCACACACAGAGGGAAGACTGCATGAAGACACAGGGAGAAGATGGCATCTGCGAGTGGAAAAAAGAGGCTCAGAAGAAACCAACCCAGTGACACCTTGATCTCCGACTGTGTCACAGAACTGTGAGACAATACATTTTTTATAGTTTAAGCCACCTGGCCTGTGGATTATGGCAACCTGAAAAAATGAATATAGATTCTGAAGAACAGGAGACAGAGACAGAAAGACAGCAGCCATAAAGGCTCAGGGAGGTCCACATTTCAGGTAGGGAGCCTTCCCAGGTGGGGTCCTTAGGGGCACAAGCACGCGGTGAGCACTCTGCCCACATTTGTTGATGTGAATGCTGGTAATAGCATAAATGCATTTGGGAGAAAGCAACCCACTTTTGGTAAACACAGGGTGGTCTCTGGCCTGAGAACAGAGGGTGATGTGGGCCCATGTCAGAGGGTTTTGCAGAAAGAGTCAGGCATGTGGGCATGTGGTGCTACTTTCAGCCTCAAATACTTCCCTCCCTGTGACCAGAAGGTCCCACAGAAAAATGAGCTGGGCACAGGGACAAAGAGGATGTGCTGAGCTGTAGAAAAGACAGAGTAAAGAGATTCATGAAAATGTCAGGTCTACAGCCCACAGCCTGGGTACCAGAAGCCAGAGCCCATGTGTGCATGTGTGTGCATACATTTGTGTGTATGTGTGTGTGTGTTACCTGCTGCTCTGCACTGGGCCATGCTAACACCTAGCTTGGGCTGAGCACAAGGACCCTGTGAAGAGGCTCACAAATGACTCCTGACTCCTGAGGATTTATGTACCGTCTGCTTCTGGACTTGCTGCAGCCCCTCCAAGCACAGCCTCAAGGACTACTGAGCTGGGGTGCCATCAGTCTAGGGAAAAGAGAGTGAGAATTTCCTAAAGCAATGTTTGGCAAACTTGACTACTATTCTTTTCAAAGGCCAAGAAACATTCCTATGGAGCCTGCCTTGACTTCAGCTATTGCTGTGGAAATAAAGCAGCACAAACACAAACAGCTAAGCTTATAGTCGCTTTACAAGTGCAAAACAAAAACCAAATGTGTAAATTAAACACAATTACAAACAGCAATAAAACTCAAACTAACAACATTAATTTAATGTGACTATGGGTGTTTGTGAAACCAATTTGCTCTTCTGTGAATATGGAACTGAATGCCATTCAGATTATCCTGATGGGTGATGGGCTGTCATACCAAGGGCTGGGAAGTGAGTCAGAGCCTTACAGCAGTCGCATGCTGATAGAGCTTGATGCCTTTACCTCCACAGGAGTCAAACTGCCACCAGTGTCAGACTAGCTCATCCTAGACTTTGGTTACAATCCATTGCTTCTCTAACACTTTTAGTCTAGATTTGCTCCAAGCTGGGAGTCTTTGTGTCTCTGTACAGGACTTACAGAGGTCTTATTCCCTTATTTCTAAGTTATTAAGAATGCAGAATGGGAATTTTCCTGAAGCCTAAGTCTCCTGCTTGGATTCACAAAACATCAGAACTATATTTACTGTAACGTCTTTGACATGGGGAGGAAACACTTTATAATTAATAGTACCTTACAATAGATGAAATAATGTAATATGTATGATACTGATCAATAATTACATGATGCCTATGAGCAGCATATATATAAAAACATTGAGATATCATAAAAGTCATAAACAAGTTTTGGTTTTAAGTTTTACTTTGAAAAAAATGAAAACTTAAAGTTGCAAGAATAGTACAATGAATTCCATATGCTCTTTATCTAGATCTACCAACTTTCCCTTTTGCCTCTCTCTCCCTGTGTCTCTGTCTCTCTTTCCATATATATATTATACAATACATATTATAGATAAACTTGTTACTTTTGTTGAACCATTTAAGAGTAATTTACAGTCATTCTATTAACACCAGATACTTCAGCATGGATCGCCTAAGAACAAGTGTAAAGGCATTCTCTTTCATAATCATGCTCAGGAAATGTATTGTATGTAGTGTACAATATAGTCCATTTGCCAGTCGTACCAATAATGTCCTTTTTAGAATTTTTTTCCTGATACCACATCAAGGATCTAGGATTATACATTTCATTTAGTTGATAAGTCTTTTTAACCTCTTTTACTCTGAACAGTTCTTCAGTCTGTCTTTCGCTCATTGAATGTTCAATGAAAGTAGAAGGCATGGACTGAGATTTTTAGTCTTATACATCAGTGGTGAGTTCTAAGATGTTTTCTTTGTGGTCAGTTTTATAGACGTCTGTTTGGTTCCTAGTCCTTCCCTCATTCCAATCACCTCCATCTGGAGCCTTCTAGGAATCTGGGGCCATGTCTTTCCGTTTCCTGGGAGCTGGTCCAGGTTGCTGCATCCAGCTGGCCTGCAGAGCCCTTGGCATCAGCTCACAATCACGCCCCTCTATTGGGGTCACCAATGAGGTTGGTTAGAAGCTATTTCTATCTAGACATCCTGTCAGGCCTATAGCTTCACACTTCTGTACATTTTGGGAAAAACAGTGCACTCCGTACTCCTTCCCCAGTTGTGCAGGGAGAAGACAGTGCTGCAGATTTCATGTAAACTCTGCCCCAGGGGCTTTAGGCATATCTTTCTGATTGGATGGCTGCATTGTCTGTAACCATGATCTCTCCTCTTTCTTATCCTTTCCCTGCTCTCTCAGTCACAGCTGAAAACCGCTTTTCTCTAGAGTGAACTCTCTTTTAGTGGCAATTCAAGCATGTAGCTGACTGCTTTTAGCTGTAAAATGCCTGTGAACAACAGGGAGGAGCAAATATTCAAAATTACTTTTAGAAACCTAGACTGAAAAAGTAACACATGGAAATCTGCTAAACACCTTAGAAGAGGGGTGTTTCCTTTTGCTTGATGGTCTTAGTTTAGGGATATATTTGCTGTATGCTAGGTCCATTACAAAACCATGCTGTACTCTTCCATCTCTGACCCAGGTTCTAACAAACAATTGGATAATGAAAGAGGAAAAGCCCCGGCCTGCCAGGTGATAGTGGGATGCACTTGTTTGAGAAATCTGGATTTCTAAGATTCTTTCAGTGGCAACTGGTAGAATCCAGGATTAGTTGAGTAGGCTCTCCATATAGCTTAGTGTCCACAGGAATCTGGATCAACTTTAGAATGGTTTGAACGCCCATCTTTTTATGAGGTAAATAAAAAATATAATTTGATTGTATTATTCTTCCAATTCAGTACAAGTAAGACCTGATAGAGCCAAGGTATGGACAAAGAAGTCTGTGGAGGATTTTCAAATGATCCTAAGCTTGTGAATGAGTGAGCAGGCAGCAGAGCTAAGAAAACCATTTGGAAGGCCTTTGCCAATGTAGTCCAGAAGAGCTGAAAGGCCAAGTCTTATCCGGGTCACTGGCTCTGTCTCCCATGAAGGCTGAGTATATTCCCTTGTTCCTGTGTTCATGCAGCAAAGGTTTTACCAGGACGATCAGTTAGATTATATGGGAAGCTGAAAAGTACCAGCAGCGCACACAGCTGTAAAATCAGCACAATGTTACCTGTAGCAGAAGTGCAAGAAAAGCACTTTCTAGCCTCAAATCTTTGGCACAACCCCAGTTTGGTAAAGACGAAGCAAGTCAAGGGTGGCAGGTTGAATTTCTGCTCTGTTTTGCAATGAGAGTTGGATATTTAGCAATATACAATGACCAAAGCAGGAGTTGCCTCCTCCAACGGTGGCCAACACATCAAAGGAGTCCCTTCTGCTTTTCACCAACTGGGAGAGTAAATTGAGACCAGCAGGTTGAGGTGGGAGATTACCAAGGATACCAAATAGCCCTGCCACATCTCTAGCTGCTCTTAGTACAGCCATGTCAAGATGCCATTTTACATGTGTCACCTTCACTTGACAAATGAAATTCAGAGAGGTTATGCTGCTCCAGGACCCAAGGCTGTTGCCCAGCCAGAGTGGGTCACAGATCCACTTTCAGAACCAGTGCTCCTCTTCAGACATCCTCCCTCAGTCTGCCAAACACTGCCCCAGGCTCCAGGGCTGAGTCAACAGTCTGCAGCCAGAGTCCAAGTTCCCAGTTCAGACATTTGGTGCCCCACAGAACCTTGTACGGGTCCCTGGTCTTCTTTGAGCCTGAATTTACTAATTTGTAAAATGAGGCCTAGGACATTATGTGGATGGGACGTGAGGCTCGTTTGCTCATGTATGCAAATTGGTTTCTAAACTCTGGTCTGGAAGCCTCATTTGCTTCCAGTTTGCATTCCTGGGCTGTAGGAGTCCGTCTGACCCGAGTTCTAGTCCTCATTTCTTGTCCTTGGCATCACAGCCAAGGACCTTTGTTGCCAACTCACTGTCAGGTCCTTAGGCCCTTCCACCAACCCAAATGATAGATGGGGCTGCTTTCTCCAGCCTGGCTGCCTTGATGGTCAGTCCAGTCCCTGCAGGGCCCTGGTCCACAGATGAGTCTCCTAGCTGGAGGATCCCATAGGGTCCAGAGACCTCTGGAAGTGCCTGGGGTTCAGAGATGTCACAGAGCCTTTGCACCCACTGGCCTGGGGTGCCTGAAGGCGATGGTCCCTCTGGGGAATGCCCTGGGGCTCACACTAGTGGGCTGCACACTCTTTCCATGCCATCCACACCTTCTCATTCCCTTAGAGGGAAGGAGATGAGGGCCCTGTCTCCTCCTCCTCCTCCAGGGACCCACTCCCAACCGGGGCCCACCTGCTAGCTGCTGCTATCCCTCACTGGAACTGCACAAAGACCTCTTCTGATAGACACACACAGAATAGACCTAACATGTGCTTTTCTTGCTTGGAGATGTGTTAGGTTCAGACCCTAAGTTTAGAACAGTGGCAAAGAGACCAGGCATTGGCTCAGAGTGACAGGGCTCCGTGGTTATGTGACCTGGGTCTCCTTCATGTGGCTGCTTCTGCTTCCTTATGTATAGTAATAATAGTAGTGTTCACTGACACCCGTGAATCGGGTGCTGGGGCAATGCCTTAATGGGAATGGTGTCACTTGGTTTTCCTAAACACCCCAGGAGGGATGGGCCCATTTCCCCATTGTACAGGTGCAGGAAACTGAGGCACATGGAGATTACAGAACTGTCCCAAGGCCTGACCGCGGCGGGGTTCAGTAGAATCTGGAAAATCACTTTAGCCCAGGCCTGGCTGAGGCACCGTAAATGGGCACTTTTGTTAATAGTTTCCACATATTCTGGGCTGGTCTGTGTGGACCCTCTCAGTTTTCCAAGGGTCAGCACCTCGGACCCCATCCTCCATTTCAGGGCAGCAGAAGGGGCTTCTCCTCCCTCAGCTGCTCCTTGGCTCCCGAGGGTCCTGTGGAGTGAGCGCAGGAGTCCCACGACCAGCAGGTGAGTCTCAGGCCAGAGGTTCCCTAGACGCAGCCCCACCCCCTGGCTCCCAGATCCCGCCTTCCCTTAGGAATAAGTGCATCTGTGGGCAGAGGACCGCCGGTCGCACTGCCGCTGTGTGTTCTCTGAGTCACCAGCGATCACCTTGCAGAACCTCAGTTTTCTCATCTGGGAAATGGGGCTGGTGAAAGGAGACGCCACAGATCCTGGAGCGAACCGATCGCGCGGCGGCTCCCGCGCCCGGTGCGGGCCTCCGGACCCAGCAGCCCCGGCCCGGCGTGGCAGGCGGCCCAAGGGGCGGGCCGGGGGCGGGCGCGAGCGCGGGCGCGGGGCGGGCTGGCGGCGGCCGGGCCAGGCGGCGGCGCTCTCCCGCGTCACAGCGCCGGGCGGCGGCGGGGAGATGCGGCTGCTGGCACTGGCGGCGGCCGCGCTGCTGGCGCGGGCTCCGGCCCCGGGTAAGCGCGGCGGGGCCAGGCGGGCGCGGGAAGGGTGGGAGCCGGGCGGCCGCGCCGGGGAGGCCGGGGCTCCGGGCCTGGTGGGGAGGCCCCGCCACCTCCGGGCGCGGGCGGGGGGCGGCGCTGTCACTGTCGCCAGCGCGTTCCGGTGGGCTCGCGGAGGGTCTGGCGGGCGCGGCGGCGCCTCCCCAAGGTTCAGAGGACGCCTCCCAGGAGCGCGGTCCCCGTCCCGACCTCGCCTGGGGCTGGGCACTCTCGCAGCAGCCGCGATCTTCCCAGCGGCAGGCCCCGAGGGGAGATGCAGCAGGAGCGCAGCCCAAGTTGGTGGTTCGCTTTCCTTTTTTACACGGCAGTCAGGACACACAACTCTTGGCAGGTTCCTCGGAGCAGCAACTTCCTTTTCACTCTCTTTGGAGAATTACTCCGAAGACAAGTCAGGAGCGGCTGGATCTGCCTTGGCCAGGAGGTGGGGAACGGGGACTTGCTCGTGGGCCTTTTGAGGTGACCAGGCCTGGTGAGAGGGGCATCCACGGCTGGATGCAGCGACGCCTCTCCACCAGCACCCTGCTTTGAGGACAACTTCTTGGTCCACACTAGTGGCTTTCATTCGGGTTTTACTGCTCCCACTTTAAGAGTCTTAAGAATTTTTGCTCTTTATTCCCCAGAGCCCTGTCTGGCTGCCTCCGGGCAGCAGGGGCCGTACTGGCTGGAATAATAGTAATAATACAGGTATCAATGGTCACTTTCCCTGGGTGCCTATCTGGGCCTATCTCATTTAATTACAACAACACTTCCAAGTAATAATGACTACAACACGTTTATATATCCAAGCATTTAAAAAAAAAAAAACATGAACTTGGTTAATCTCACCAGTAACCTCTGAAGGAGGTGCTATTATCATCCCTATTTTATAGATGAGGAAACTGAGGCTCAGCTCCATGAACGGACTTGCCTTAAGTCAGTAGGCTTGTAAGTGGTGGAGCTGGGATTTGAACCCAGGAAGCCTGGCTCTGGGCTCTGTCGATAACCACTAAACTGTGTTGCCATTGTTTTGAAAATTAGGAAACTGATGCTCAGAAGTAATTTTCCAAGAGTGATCTGGCTACCAAGTGGTAGAGCTGGCATTTGAGCCAGCATTAATCCATAGATCCCAGTCTGAGGAGGAGGCACTTGGATAATAGTGGGAAGAAATCCACTCACTGTCCCCCAGCTATGAGTGCAGCCAGGCTCCCAGTGAACCTGAAGTCCTTGCTGCGGGAAATGTACCTTTTCCCGGTTGTCACTGTCTTGGCTGGAAAAATGATGAGAAGTTTGCCTTGGACTGGTGGGCAGGGCCAGTTCTCGTGGTCTCTGTGGAGTAGCCAGCAGCCAGTGGTCCTTCCTCTCCCAGGCTCCATGACCACCTTCCTAATTGCAGGAGCTGTCAGAGTGGGTGTCCCAGAGATTGTCTTTTGCTGGGGATCAAAGGCATTCTCACGTTTCCAGAGCCCTCGGGAGCCTTGAGAGCTGGAATTCAGGAGGCTTTAGAGTCTGCCCTGGCTGTGCCCAGGGTCAGCCCTGGAGAATGATAAGAGCTCCTGCTTGTAGGACACTCACTGTGTGCCACCCACTTTTCTAAGTGCTTCATTCATGACTCCTCACCACGATCCTGCTGGGAGGGGCTGGGAGACCCATTTTATACATAAGTATAGCTTCTTAACTGCTGTACTTTTCTACTTCTCCATTTTGGGACTGAGCAGGACCCTAGTGGTCACCTGGTCCCATGTCTCATTTTACAGGAAAGAAAACTGACAGACAATATATTTACGATAGCAAACCTGTAGGCTTGAGTGGTGGCTGAGCTGTCTTTGAAGCAAGATGGCCTAGGTTCGAATTCTAGCTCTGCCACTTACTATGTGAGCTTGAACAAGGGCTTAGCCTCTCTGTACCTCAGTCCTCTTGTCTATAAACTGGGAATAAACAGAGTATCAGGATAAATTGAGAAAATACATGTAAAGGGCATAGAGTTTGTACCCGGCAGGTATTAGCCTCTATGATTAGGCAAGGTGATATTTTTATCCTGGATGGAGCTATTTTCAGGTGATAGGCTAATGTGAGTGAATCAGCCCATGGGCTAGGTCTGGCATCACCTCTGCTTAGTGCTCAGTAAATACTGGCTCCTGGTGCCAAAGACTGTTAAATAATATAACTGTATTTCTTTCAGAGATTTAGCTGTATGAATTCAGACTATCCTTTCAGTAAGAAAGCTCACTGCTGCTGATCAGTACTGACAGTTTGCATTCCTTATAAACTTAGAGGCTCTGGTCTCCCTGAAGTGAGTGGGTACAGTTTCTTCAGGCAGAGAGGAAGTGGGAGGCACAGAGCCACCAGCACATTCCTGGCCTGCTCAGAACCGAGGGACTGTGGCCACCTCTGCATCCCAGATGAGGCTGCTGCCTTGTCCTGTTAGCTGTCCTTGCTCCCCTGCACCTGGAAGTGGCCATCTCCCACTTCACAATGAGTAGGTCGTCCTATTCAGCTACAAGGGAGCCCTAGGCTGTTTTCAGAGTGGTGTTAGTCCTTTTCATGACATTATTCAAATATAAACAAGGGGGTTAGACACCTTAACTTTTATCCACAGGAATTTGAGATTCATCTACAAACATAACCAGCTATATCACTTGTGGGATCCAGTGTCAAATGAAAATGTGGGGCTCCTTGTTAAAATGTATTAAAATTTCAAGATAGCAACAGCAGAGGTTAAACTATGCTGGGGGTGTAAGGCTTTCCAAGCATGGGGTCCTGTGTGCCTGCAGGTCGTGGGCCCACGAAGCCCACTGTACTCACAGGACAGTGTGCATGTCACTTTCTATTGCTCCCACCTCCCCAGTCTCAGGGCATGCAAACTCTATCTGTATTTTAAAGGTGCTTTTGCATCGGAGTCTATGCTTACTGTGAAAGGCATCCTTTTCCCATTTTTCGGATGAGGAAACTGAAACTCCAGGAGGCTCACACCTAACAGAATCAGGTTTCCAGCCTGGTTCTGTCAGATGCCAGCCCTGGCTCTCTACCTAGCCCCACCAAGCCACTGCTTCTGTGTCTCATCGTTTATCTGCAACTACCAGAGAAGGCCTGGGACCATGAACATCCCAGTGCTCAGCCCATGTGGTGCCCAGGACTACCAAGTCCCAGAGCACGTGCTTGTTGGAGACATGGGATTTGCTGCAGCAGGAATCCTGTCCCTCTGTATCAGTCTCTTCCCTATCAGTTTTGTTATATTCCTCCTTCAAAAAGTGGCCTTGGGGAACCTGATTGGGGTAGGGAATGCCTTCTGAGGATCATGTGTTGGCAAGGGTGGCTGTTGGGCCACAGTGGGGGACAGCTCACCAGGATGAACTGACTTTTCCATTTCCAGCCTGTACGGGGTCCCTCTTGCCTCACAACCTTTGCAGAGGTGGGGCTTCCTCCTTGGAAGATCACTCCTCGTTGCTGCCTTGAACTTTATTTCATTAGCTCCAAGTGTGTCTTCAGCTCAAGCTCACATCCCCAGAGTCCCTTCCCCTGACCCCGAAGTCTAGATCAGGATCTTGCCATGATTTTCTTAAACCCTGCACTTTTCTCTGTGGCATGTGACACTGTAGTTATATTCTCCCATGTCTTTTCCCCAATGAGTGGTTGCCTTACCCACTGGACTGTCCACTGCACAAGGTCAGGAATGTTGTCTTCTTCTTCACAACATGCCTGCTGCATGAGGCTTAAGCTGGAGGAAGCAGGAACTGTGAGTGCAGAGGTACAATGGGGAGGGGGACTATGGGTCTCCCTCCCACCTCAATTCTCCGCAACACACGGTCACAAAACAAGAAGTTAATTTCTTCTTTGGGCCTGAGTGACTTTGGCAATCCTTCCTAGGCCAGGAGAGGGAGGATCTGCCCTGCCTGGCTGCTCCATCATCTACCTGGTGGAGGAGGGGGCGAGTGACACCATCGGGTCCTGTCCCTCTGACATGCTGGGCATGCATGGACTGTCATTCAGACTGAGATCCAGAGGGAAGAGTCTGGGCTCCCGGGGGCCCGTACCCTGTCTCCTGCCTCTGGACACTGCTGCACCAACTTCCCCTTGTCCTGTCCTCTGATTGCCATTGGTGTTCCCTCTGCTGAGCCCTATGGTCCTAATGACTGCGGGGGAAGATAACGGACTACCTCTCTCTTAGTATTGAAATAAACAGCCAACTGGCTCACATTTGCCAGCCCCTGGGTGCCCTAACTGCATTCCCTCTCCTCCCTCCTGCCTTGCCCCATCTTACAGTTGCCTGGATACATGTGCCACCTTTGCTGGGTTTAAGACAGCCATCTCCAGGGCTAGGGAGGAGAAGAATGTTACTCAAGGCACCCAGCTTTGCTGAGAAGGCTTGTCACAGGCACAGGGACCCCACAACCTGAATAGCTTGTGTCCTCCAGCAAAGCTTTCAGACTTGGCGGGGGCCTGTGGCCATCAGAGTTCTAACCACATTACCCACCTCCTGGTGCTGAAGGTGCAGGTAGAGGGCTGGAATGAAGTTTGCTGTGAACAGGGCTGGATTAGTGTGCTTACACTGTCATAACAGAGTACCATAGGCTGGGGTACTTACGCAACAGAAACGTCACATTTTGGAGTCTGGAAATCCGATCAAGGTGCTAGCAGAGTTGGTTTCTCCTGAGGCCTCTCTCCTTGGCTTGGAGATGCCGCCTTCTCTCTGTGTCTTCTTCACATGGTCTTCCCTCTGTGTGTCTGCGTTCTCATCTCCTCTTCTTATAAAGACCATTGATACTAGATTAGGGCCCAGCTTAATGACTTTATTTTGATTTAATTACTCCTTTAAAGACCATATCTGCAAATACAGTCCCATTCTTAGGTCCTGGGGCTAAGCCTTCAACATATGAATTTTGGGAGGACACAATTCAACCCATAACAAAGGTCTTTGCACTTTGGTGGAAGAAACAGATGTTTGTGCCATTTGTAAGAGAATATGGGGCAAAATGAAGGCAGCGAGGTGCGCCGATAGAAAAAGAGGGTTCATCTTGGGAGGCTAGAGCACAGTCCTTTCCCTTTCCTGGGAGCCCCCGACCCTGTCCTGAGCCGCAGAAGTGGAAGGGTTACTAGCTTGCCTCCAGGATGAAATCTGGCCTCCCATGGGGACTGGAGCACTTGGCACATCCTTCTGGTTTCAGTCACTATAAATAATCCCTCTTCCATGTAGCATTAATAGGAGGAGCCTGGGGCGTGGGGTCCCGGCTGCACTCTCATCCCACCCATCTTGTTTCAATTTCCTGCCTTCCTCAGCTCTCCTGGCCTCCACTGGGAAGCTCTTGAGGGCGGGGTGGGGCTGGACTTCAGTTCTGGAAGCCAGCTGCTGCATCGTTCCTGCTCTCTCTGCCTGCCCAACCCCGGCAGCTGTTGGAGCTGGGTCAGCCAGTGTCCCCCAGCTGCTGCATTCCTCACCAGGGAGCTCCTGCCGTGGGAGCTGTGTGGACTTCACACAGGGCTTCAGCAGTGAGGAAGAAATGTCTTCTGATTAATTTAACATGGCCCATGGGCCAGGTGCCTGCCAGGTGGGCGAGATGCAGGGGGAATGGTGGAGCCAATTCCTCTTCATTTGCCTTGCAGGAGGGGCTTCTGATGACAGCGGGATTGCTACCAGAGTGGGTCCCTCCATTGGCTACACATTACTCTGCAGCCCTAAGTATCTCCCAGGCCAGCTTTGTCCCGCATCACTGTAGACATAGAAGACCTCATACCCATCCAGCAGAGTCCAGCTGAGCCTTAACCCTTTTTCTTCTGAGCTCACTTCCATATATATCAAAGACTTTGGTGTTTTAATCCCTGGGGACCTGTGAATAGAACATTGTATGACAAATGGGACTTTATGGGTGTGATGAAGTCAAGGCTCATGGAATTACCGTTGAATATCCTGTGGGCTAGTGCTTGTCTTCTGAAGATGAGAAAGAAAATTAAGGAAAAATGACCCTCAAATCATCTGTCTTGAGGTGTTCGGTTATTAAATCAATAGTGGAAATTGTATAGGACGAAGACCTGTTGCCTGGATTTTTACAATGAAGAATAGTTTGTATCTACCGTCCCTCCCCCAGCCCACCGCAGGGCTGCCTGCTTGCTGCCCCACAGCCTCCTTGTCAAATGTTCAGATCTTGCTTGATCTGTTTTTCCACTTTCCTCCTTGCTTCCCTGCAGCACTGCCCAGGGGTCAAAGCTTTTGGTGACTGTGACATCTGGGACCCAAGCCCTCTTCTGTTTCCAGATGGTGGCATTCGGGGACTGAAAGCTGTGCTTTGGGATGACCATGGGGATACCTGCTTGTGTGGTGGGGTGGAGGCAAATGGCTTCCTGGAGTCATACATGGGGCAGTACAGTGGTGTGGACATGGAGCCTGGTGAGAAGACAGCCCTGACTGCGCAGAAAGAGGTTCCAGGCATCCTGTGCAAAGCATCTTTTCTCGGGCCTGCCTGCCAGAGGGCTGTGCTGTGAGCACCGGGCAGCCTGGTCACACTGGGCAGTCCAGGGTGCACCATGAATTGTGGCTCCTGGGAGAAGACTTCAGCAGTTGGCCTCTCTGAGGTCTGCTGGTCTGGGTGGTGGAGTGGGCGCTGGGGTGGCTCCGTCACAGGTCAGCTCAGGGGCAGAACAGCGGCTGGGAGTGGGCAGCCCTCGGGCTGGTTTTAACTAAGGAACCAAAGGACAGGAAGTTGTGGATGGGGCCTGGAATTCCAAAGTGTCTTTTGGGGTATTGGGAGAGTCTCTCATCCCTCCTTTTCCTGGGGTTCAATCATTCTTTATTCTTGCTCTTCAACTCTGAGACGATGGATCCTACAAATAGGAAACCGAGCAACCCCTGTTGTCCCAGCTCACATCCAACCTTACTACTCATCTGCCCTGGGTACAGTTGAAATAGCGGAGGCAGGGAAAGGGGCCCAGCTTCCTGGTGGACAGGCCACCAGAGAGGGGGCCCTACCCTGCCCTGCTCCAGGGCGGCTCCCCACCCACAGCATGGCTGACATCAGGCCAGGGACAAAACTGATAAAAGTAGGCCTTGGGGAGGGGCAGGGGCCGGGTGGTGAGGTATGGGGAGTGGTGGGGGGTTGGATGTGGTCTAGACATTTTTTTTTTTTTTTTTTTGAGATGGAGTCTTGCCCTGTCGCCCAGGCTGGAGTGCAGTGACACAATCTCGGCTCACTGCAAGCTCCGCCTCCCGGGTTCACGCCATTCTCCTGCCTCAGCCTCTCCGAGTAGCTGGGACTACAGGCGCCTGCCACCATGCCCGGCTAATTTTTTTGTATTTTTAGTAGAGACGGGGTTTCACCGTGGTCTCGATCTCCTGACCTCGTGATCCGCCCGCCTTGGCCCCCCAAAGTGCTGGGATTACAAGCGTGAGCCACCGTGCCCGGCCCACGGGCTAGACATTTTTAAAAAATTCCAAAAATCTAAATCTTTTACGTGAAATTTGAATTTTAAACGTCAGCAACTAATTACAAAATTTTGAAAAATACTTCTGGGTCAGGAGGTCATTGTTTAGCATCCCACATGGACAGGGTGGTCCCGTAGATGAGACAGTGGGGGCCCACAGAGGCTCACCCCTAGAAGAGCCCCTCCTCTGGAGAAGTGAGGGGCCGCCTGCTTCTCTGGCCAGCCAGAGTACCAGGATGCCCAGTGCGTGGACGCATTTCCTGGCTCCTCGACTGTGGACTGCCCACAGGGGGACTTGGGGCCCTCTTCATCCTCTCTTCTCCCCTTTTTCTCTGCAGAAGTCTGTGCGGCCCTCAATGTCACTGTGTCCCCGGGGCCCGTGGTTGACTACCTGGAGGGGGAGAATGCCACTCTCCTCTGCCACGTCTCCCAGAAAAGGCGGAAGGACAGCTTGCTGGCTGTGCGCTGGTTCTTTGCACACTCCTCCGACTCCCAGGAGGCCTTGATGGTGAAAATGACCAAGCTCCGGGTGGTGCAGTACTATGGGAATTTCAGCCGCAGCGCCAAACGGCGGAGGCTGCGCCTGCTGGAGGAGCAGCGGGGGGCGCTCTACAGGCTCTCCGTCTTGACACTGCAGCCCTCCGATCAAGGGCATTACGTCTGCAGAGTACAGGAAATCAGCAGGCACAGGAACAAGTGGACGGCCTGGTCCAATGGCTCCTCAGCCACGGAAATGAGAGGTGAGGGTCTTGGTCTCCCTGGGTAGAGGCGGTGGTGGGGCAGGCCAGTGGGCCCCCCTTTGCAGCCACCACCAGGGGCTCCCGGGTTGGCTCTGTTGAACTAGAACATATCATGTGGGCCTCTGTTGGTCACAGACATGAGTCATGCCATGGGGTGAGGGTAGATCTTTACCTGGACACTGGCTAACGTGCTGTGTAGACACAGAAGTGAGAACAGAAAGGACCAAGTGCCCGCCCCAACGTGGCCCAGCCCAACCTCTGGGCAAAGCCTCTTACGTGTCTGAAGTTGGACTGCTGTGTGCTGTCAAAGGTAAACAAAGCTGGACCCTGGTCAAAGGGGTCAGGGCAGATTTTATTCAGCAGTAGCTATTGCAGTAGAGAAGAGAGCCTGGCAAGAACTGGACTCAACTCTGATTTGTGCAGACGTGACTGCTTGTTTTAAAAGGAGAATGAGTGAGTGGGGGGTGAGTGGGGACTCAGTAGAGTCAAAGAAGTGTGAAAACTGCAAAAAGCAGTAGGGAGAGTTTTGGCTCATGTGGAGCCATCTGGGTTTGCTAACATGCTTATCGAAGTTTGGTTTCTACCTTTCCACAGAGATAGGGAGATGGGGGTTTTGTCTTCAGGTGTTGGCTGGAACAAACAGTAAATGCTTTCGGCAGCCTTGAGTTTTCTCAGGCAGGCACTTTCAGGAGGTCATCATAGGCATAGGCATGTGGCCTTGAGCCATTAGAAACTATGTTAGTGTTTGTTGGAGTCTTTAGGCCAAGATTGAGGCTTAGTCGAGAAGGGGCTCTGAGGAGCCTGGCTGGAGTTTGGCTAAGAAGAGCATGTTTGTCAGTGCTCAGCCTCCCACCCAGGTCTGTGCAGGCTTGATGGCTTTGGCTGGGGGGTGCCAGGCACCCATGGAGGAGGCACACATTGGGAGGTCTTGCTGTGAGTCGTCAGGCCTGGGAGCAGAGCAGGCTGGTTGCCCAGTGGAACTGATCCAAGCTTAGGCAACAGCTCGCCAAGAAATTCATGAGGAAGTGGGCAGAGGAGCGGGGTAGCCCTCTGGGCTTTCCGCAACATCTCAGCTACCAAGTGCCATATTTTGGGGTTGTCATTTTTTTATCACCAGTGTTTCTATTCAGGAAGACACCTCTCACAATTTTAGTAAGACTTTCTATTGTGCACTAAATTATGCGTTTGATTGCTTTGAAATTGAATTTAGTTTGGCACAAGATCAAGAGGATCACAAAGTACAGCTGATAGTCTCAAATATGAAAAAGGGTCTAATTTTATTGTACACATATAACAAAATACTCAAGTCCTTAGTGATGTTGTTTTGATAAGCCTTTTTAAAGGACAAAACTTAGTTGTGAAAAGTATTTTTAATATCCTATATGAATAAGGGACAGAGTGAAATAATTTATATATAGTCTTTACAGTAGTTCTATTTTACTTGTCTTTGGAGTTTGCTTGTTGTAATGTTTATAAGTACACAATGATATATTAAATAGAATGTGCGATTTTTCTCCTTAAGCAAATTAATTCAAGAAAACCAATGACTATTGGCTTATTATTTTCACATAGAAAACAAGACATCAGATCATCAAGGGCTGGGCCAAGAACCCACTGCAAATACCACTAGGCTGTGAAACACAAGATCTTATATATATATATATATATATATATATATATATATATATATATATACACACACACACGATATGTATATATATATACACACACACACACACAATACATATATGGTGTGTGTGTGTGAATTTTGTTGTTTTTGGTCTTTGTGTCACAGTGTATTCTGGAGTCACAGATGAAATCTCTTGGCAGTGATGACATTCTGCCAAATAAAACATATAAAAACTTTGCTACCTTCAAGAAGCAGAGTCATCTCGCTTGTTGGTTAATGTGAATCTCATTTCAGTGAGTGAAGCTGAGCTCAGTCTAGAACATTTGTTTGGGAACTTGCTCCAAAAACATGAGGTAGTTTTTAATACTTCACTGGAAATAAGAATCTCTTTTTCCCCTTCTTCTCTCGCTCCCCCACTTTCCTGCCCTGGTCCTCCGGTTTCTCTTTCTTCCCCTCCTCAGCTCCCCTTCCCTTCACTCCCTGCCTCTTTTCTTCTTCCTCTTTCCTCTCTCTCTGTCACTTTCTCTCTCTGTCTCTCCCTCTCTATCTCTCCCTCTTTGTGTCTCCCTCTTTCTCTGTCTTTCTGTCTTTCTCTCTTTCTCTCTGTCTCTCGGTATATCTCTCTCTGTCTCTCCCCCTCTCTCTCTGTCTCTCTCTCTTTCTCTCTCTGTCTCTTCCTCCCTCTGTGTCTCTTTGTCTCTCTCTGTCTCTCTGTTTCTGTCTGTCTTTCTATCTCTCTCCCTCTCTGTCTCTCTCTCTCTCTTTGTCTGTCTCTCCATCTCTCTCTCTGTCTCTCTCTTTCTCCTTCTGTCTCTCTCTTTGTCTTTTGGTCTCTCTCTATCTCTCTCTGTCTTTCCATCTCTCTCTGTCTCTCTCTCCCTCTGTGTCTCTCTGTCTCTCTCTCTGTGTCTCTGTCTCTCCCTCTGTCTCCCTCTGTCTCTCTGTGTCTGTCTCTCTCCCTCTGTATCTCTCTGTCTCTCTCTCTGTCTCTCTGTGTCTCTGTCTCCCTCTGTGTCTCTCTGTCTCTCTCCCTCTGTGTCTTTCTGTCACTGTTTCTCTGTCTTTCCTTCTCTCTCTCTCTGTGTCTCTCTCTCTTTGTATCTCTCTCTTTCTCTGTGTGTGTCTCTGTCCCTCTCTGTGTGTGTCTCTCTCTCTCTGTATCTCTCTATCTCTCTGTGTCTCTCTCTGTATCTCTCTATCTCTCTGTGTCTCTCCACTTCTCTTGCCCACTCCCCTGTGACCTCTCACCTGGAAGTGGTTCTACCCTCTCAGCGGAGCTCAGCCTCCCTTGCCATGTCTGCTCTGTCTCAGCTCCTGGGCAGGGCCATGATTTGCTGATGGAAAGATTCAAAACCTTTGGAAGCAATGACCATATCTTCTAGAACATTCTATTTAGGCTTCCAGGGGACTGTTCCAAGGCAGTTAAGGAAAAGCAACCCCAAGCAAATGGCCGGAAACCAGGCAGGCTGTTTGGGTTGGAGCATGTCTGCCCCAGGCCGGGGCTGTGCAGAGCCTTGGCTGCCTGTTCTTCCTGGGCAGGGCCAGGAGAGGCCCATGGCTCCAGCCTCCCAGAGCACCTTTCCCGGTGTCCTGGGCCTTGCTCCTCTCCAACGGCCTTATTTTCCTAAATCTCCACCTCATGTTCATAGTTGTTGTTGTTGTTTTTGAGACAGAGTCTCCTCGCTCTGTCACCCAGGCTGGAGTGCAGTGGTGTGATCTTGGCTCACTGCAACCTTTGCCTCCTGGGTTCAAGCAATTCTCCTGTCGCAGCCTCCTGAGTAGCTGGGATTACAGCCATGTGCCACCACACCCAGCTCATTTTTGTATTTTTAGTAGAGGTGGCGTTTCTCCATGTTGGCCAGGCTGGTCTTGAACTTGTGACCTCAGGTGATCCACCCACCTCGGCCTCCCAAAATTCTGAGATCACAGGTGTGAGCCACCTCAAATGGAAAACAAAAACACAGAACAACAAGGATGAGAAGGTCTGTGGTCCGTACCTTTGGTTTAGAATATCAAACAGGAGCTCTCGGGGGTTTGAGTGCCCCCCACTCCAGGCCCGTGGTCTCTCTTGTCTAATCTGCTCACGTCACCTCCCTCCTTTCAATGGGAGTCTCCAGCCATCCAGTGGAGAGGGGAGCTTTCCTTGGGATTTCCCTTGTAATACTACCCCACTCTTTGCCCTTCACCACAGACTTAATTGTGGCCTCCTTCCTGCAGAGTTCTTGAAGTGAGATAAAATTGCTTATCTTTCACTGGAAACTCCCAGAAAGAAAGGCTGGTGCCTGGTCTCTCCTCATTTCCCTCTCATGAGCACCTCGCCCAGCACATGGAGGGTGACTCGCGATGATATATTTAAAAAATAACTCCCAGTTCTGAGAAGAACCATAGGAGTGTTGGCTCTTATTATCTGTCCTGATTTCCATATGTTGGTTGTTTTCTATTGCAAAAGTAATATAGTGTAATATAGTTCAATTATAGAAAACATGGAAAAATACTGAAAGGGTTTAAAGAAGAAAATAAAAATGACTTACCATATCTCTACTCAACTTAACATTTCAGTGCAAATCCTTCCTGTCGTTTTATGCAAATTAAAATTTAAAACCTAATTTCAATCTTACTGTAAAGAGTGTTCTGTGACTGACTTTTCTGATATTACTAAGTAGTGTGCACATTTTCCCTTGTTAAATCTGCCTCCAAAACATAATGTTAATGATGGAATAATGTTCCATCATGCAGATGGACCTCAATTTAGCTTCCTACTTATTGTTACTGGACATTTAAAGCTGCTGTAAATCTTTGTCAATAGATCTCCATGAATATCCCTGACCTTAGCATAAAGTCCTGGAAATAAGATTGCCGGGTCCAGAGATCTACCCAATTTAAAAATGGACACAATTTCAAGAAGTGAATTGACCTCTAAAATAGTTTACAAATTTATATTCCCATCAGCACTGAAAATGCCTTTTCCCCATGGATTGGTCTACATAAGAGTGTTGGTTAATTTTACGTGTTGACTTGTCTAGGCTAAACGATGCCCAGATAGCAGGTAAAACATTATTTCTGGGTGTGTTCGTTTTATTTCTCTGGGATCCCAGACTAATACAATCGTATACTTTTTGAGGATGATGATGATAACAATGAATGCCTGCAATAGTGCCTGGTACACAGTTGATCCTCAATAGATACTTGATGAATGAATAAAATGTTCTTTGTGAAGTGTCATTAGCACCTGTTGCTGTGGATGACTTTGAAGTAGGCATGGCTTGGTGGATGTAGTCACCCTCTCTGGGATGCCTCATCTCTCTTTCCCTTGACCTATCCCAATCATACATATTTTTTGGGGTCCCACATCCATCTTTTGTCTTCCGTCAATGCCTTCTTTGGGCATGCCAGCCCATGGAGTGCTCTCCCACTGGCAACATCTTGTAGTTTCTGTTTTTAGCACTGTAGACACAACATTATGTGGTCATGCCATTGTTTTTCAAGCTGCTGTGGCACAGGGATGATGTCAAAAATATTATACATAAAAGAGTTGGCCAGGCATGGTGGCTCATGCCTGTAATCCCAGCACTTTGGGAGGCCGAGGTGGGTGGATCACGAAGTCAAGAGTTCAAGACCAGCCTGGCCAACATGGTGAAACCCCATCTCTACAAAAATACAAAAATTAGCCGGGTGTGGTGGCGTGCACCTGTAATCCCAGCTACTCGGGAGGTTGAGACAAAAGAATTGCTTAAACCCAGGAGGCAGGGCTTGCAGTGAGCTGAGATCGTGCCATTGCACTCTAGCCTGGGTGACAGAACGAGACTCCATCTCAAAAAAAAAAAAAGTCAAACAATGCAAAAACTAAAATGTGCAAATATCTTTCTCCTACCCACTACCTAATATCCCCAGTTCCACTCCTATCCCCAGAGATAATCATTGTCAATAATTTGGTTTAGATCTTTCAAATCTCTTTCCTATTGACATTCATACACACACACAAACACACACACACAGGCAGACACACATGTATTTTAACAATAGTGCATGTATTGCTTTATAAGTTGTTGATGATATTACATGTATTCTTTTGTAACTGGTATTATATAGTGAGATAATACCAAACTGTATCCAATCATTCCGGCAGTGATAGACACTTAGGAATCTTCCAGTGTTTCACCAACATAAGCAGTGCTTCAGTGAAATCCTTGTACATCTTTCCAAGTATGTCTGTTAGTTAGATTCCTGGAAAGGGAATTGCTGGGCCTAAGGCTAAGCATATTTAAAATTTTTGTAGACAATGCCAAAATGCTATTGCTGAAAAGACTTTACAAATTTATACTCTGACCATCATTGCATGATATTTCCCTGAAGCCTCTTTAACAATCAATATTATTAATCTTTTCTATTATTTATCACAATAATGGGAAAAATATTGTTGTTTTAATTTCGATTATTATATTCAATACAATACAGTGCAATTTAATTTCTGTTTTTGTATTCAATTATTAGCAAAGTTGAACGTGGTTATTCATGGTTCATTTATTTATTCTGTGAATTGCCTGGTCATAACCTTAATAATTGGGTTGCTGTCTTTTTTATATATATGTACGTATGTGTGTAGATCTGATCATTAATTTTTTAGCTGTTACATATGGTGCAAAATTTTATTCCTGTTTGTTACTTTTCTTTCCACTTTGTTTATATTTTCTTTTACCGTATAGATATTTCACATTTCTGGATATTTATGTAGTCAAATTCGATATTTTTTCCTTTGTGGCATTCTTTTCTAGTGGAATTTTTTATTGAAGTGTAATTTACATTCAATACATTCTACATGGTACCTTGGTTTTGTATTGAATCTTGGAAAGGATTCCCGGCCCCAAGCTTATAAAAGTGTTTTCCATATTTTTCTTTAATATTTTTAGATGATTAAAAGAAAGTTTTACTCCTTTATCTCTTTGGAATCTGTTTTTTTATATAAGGTATATAGTAGCTAATTTATTTTTTCTTTACAAAAGGCTAAAATGTTATCCCTACACTGTCTGTTGAAGAGGTATTTTTCTAGCTTGAAATGTCACATTTTTCATAAGCTAAATCCCTATATTTAAATGAAAATTTTGTACACTTCACCAATATAGCACTATTCTAATTATTACAGAATAGGGCAAATATCCTCAATTTTTTTTAAATTGTCCTAGCTATTCTTATATATTTAGTTTTTCTTTAAGAAGATCTTGAGGATCAACTTACCCAGTTTTGTAAAAATTACATTGGGGTTTGACTGGGATTTCACTGGCTTCTTAGGTTACTTTGTCACGGGCATATTCATCTTAGACATCTTTATGATTTTAAATGTTTCCATCCAGGAACTTGTTGTATTCCTTCATGTAGTCAGGGTTTTTTTGTTTTAATGTCTTTCAGTACATTTTTTTTTTTCACGTGACTCTCGAACATTTTTATTATATTTACTTCTAGGTATTTTATAATTGTAATTAGGATATACCATCTCCTGCTATGTGGACACATATATGTGAAGCTTTTAAACTGGTATTGCTGGTATATAGAAAGTTTGACTTTTGTTGAGTTATATTTGGCAACATAGCGAGTTAACTTATTATTTCAGATGTGGTGTTTCTCAGTTGCATTTCAATGGTATATATGAATTAGTATCTCATTATTTTTCTAACCATATTGCATTGGCCAGTACTACCTGTACCCTTTTTGTATGACACTACTGTGAGTTTTAACGTACTATTTGGGTGTTTATCTTGACCACATCATCCATCTAGCCCATATAGCTACTCTTAGAGACTGTCAGTTGCCTTATTAAAAGCCAGCTTTGAGGCAACCATGGCTTTTTCATGATCCTTACTAGTTAACCTATCACAAAAACAACTGGGATTGCTTTGATAATATCTCTTAGGCATCTTTCTCTTTCTTTTTTCATTTCCTTCCTGTTTCTTTTTCTTTTTCTTTTTCACGGAGTCTGGCTCTGTCTCCCAGACTGGAGTGCAGTGGCACGATCTTGGCTCACTGCAATTGCCTCCTCCTGGGTACAAGCGATTCTCCTGCCTCAGCCTCTCAAGTAGCTGCGATTACAGGCACCAGCCACCACCCAGCTAATTTTTGTATTTTTAGTAGAGACGGGGTTTTGCCATGTTGGCCAGGTTGGTCTCGAACTCCTGACCTCAGATGGTCCACCTGCCTTGGCCTCCCAAAGTGTTGGGATTACAGGCATGAGCCACCGTGCCTGGCCTTCTTTTTTAATTTCTTAAAGCCCTCATTTAAAAATCCATTCCAGAAACCTGCCAGAGATAGATGAAAAGTCCACTAACTTATAGTTTTATAACTTATTTGTCTCTCTCTCTCTTTTTTTTTTTTTTTTTTTTGAGCAAAACACTTGCATGCCTCTAGCCATGTGACTCCTTTTCTATTTTCCAGGTTTTCTTGCTTTTCCTTAACTGGAGTTTTTTCTGACCTGTGAATGGTCATCACTTAAGAAAGGTGAGGGGGTTCTTCTCTGAGGAGGGAAGGGATGGGAATGTGGTGAGGGAGCCCACTGACTGCAGAAGGTCATTACTGGGAATACTCACCTATCGGGATATTGAATAGAGTAAACCTGTGGATATTACTGGGGTGCTACAGCCATACTGTCATGAATGCTGATTAAAATCTCTCAGCTTGGGGATTGAAATTGTTTATCCATATTACAGTGGAGTCAAGTCTGTGATCACAACACCAGTCCATATCACTTAGACTTTGACCTACTTCTCTGAGTGGGAAAGAAAGGGGTGGAGGCACAGGGGTGCTGGGGGATTGCCTACAACTTGCAGCCTGTGGCATTCATGCTGCACCCCTAAGATGGTTGCCCCTGATGAAGTCCAGCCCGTGAGTCGCGTGCTTGCAAAATGCTTTATGAATGTCATACAAAATAAAAAATCAGAAGGAAAAATCCCAAGGCCAATCCAAATAACCAGCCCACCCTAATATTTGCAGTGGTCTCTGCTTTACTTTGCTGTATGTATTTTTCATTTTACCCAAAATCTGGGTATGTCCTCGAGTATTCATGTATGGTGATAAAAAAAATTAAGTACAAATTGTTTGAAAAAATATACACGAATAAATGAACTCCCGGAGGGACTTCTGAAAGTGTTTGGCTAAGATGTACACACTGTATTAATTTTGAGCAGGGCATAAGCTGCCTTTATGTTTTGTTGTGCAAATTGTTAAAATATGGTAGAGAATTGGGGATTTTGAAGCGTCGGGAAGTATTAAATTGGGGTTTATCTGCAAACCAGGTATGTGGAAGATCTGAGGGTGGTGCTCCTGGGTGCACCAAGGGTTGTTGATGTCGTCATGGGGCACAAAATGATACAACAGAAATGAAGAATGAAAGGGACAGAATCTCTGGAGGACAGTGGAGCCATGCCTGGCTTTTTCACAGAATCTCATGCCAGATGAACTTGTTGATGTCGTTTTTATTACCCAATGGTAAAAGGAAAGGCAAAGAAAAAGACACAGTTTCTCCATTGCCTGTGCCATGTGACGATTTCACTGAGTGAGAAATCCTGCTTAGAGAGAAAATGGATTGGAAAGTCCTAAGTGACACATGGCATTGGAAACCCCTGGAGAGGTTTCTAGTGGAAATCATGAGGGTCAATGTTAGGTTTGATTTCCTTTGATTGTTTTATCAATGGCATTGAAAAAGAAGCCCACATCACCCTAATGAACTTTCTAGAAAATGCAAAATTGGGAAATGTTCTTAACGTCAACGAGAAATCACACATAATAAAAATGATTCCAGAGCGGTAAGAAATATGAGCAGGAAATAACAAAATGAAATTCAATTTGAAAAACGGCACAGCAATACATGTGGGGAAAACAAATCTCAAGCATTGCTGGATGCTGCCGGGAGGCTCTCTCTGCGAAAGGATTCAGAGTGGTAATAGCAGCGAATCAGCCGCGCATTTGCAACGTGAGACTGCATCTCAACAGCTGGTGTTGTTTCCATCCACATACAAATCGACCTGGAGCCCCTGAGAAGGAGGCGATTGTGTCGTAGGTACTACACTGGTGAGACCCTAACTGGGACTACACAGTCAGCTTTGGGAACCTCATTTCCAGACAGATAGATTTAAGCTAGAGAAGAGAGGCAAATGTGATGAGGAAATGAGCAACCGCCTTCAGAGACAGGATCCATTCTGTCGAGGAAGGTTTGCTCGGCTCAGTGAAGAAATAGCACCAGAAAATAGTATTGATGATGTCCACCAGCGCTAGGTGGATTCATTTATCCCTTCACTGAGTGTGCATGTTATCAAACACCTACTGCGTGCCAGGCTGTTGCAATAATGGAGACCCAGAAACACATGGGTGGATCTGCCTATAGGGGTGGCAGACACACAAACACATGGGGTTTTGCAGTGTGAGTGAAGGGGACAGGATGCACACAGGGCACTGTGGGAACACACTGGAGGGTCCCTTAAGAACTGAGGGAGAGGGCAATGTTGGAGATGACCTTGGTGGTTTATGTGAGGGCAGCATGGATGTCCAGAGGGACAGGCACTGCGGCTCATGCCAGGGCTTTGGGGACTCTGCATTAGGCCTGGAAGCTTATGAAGCATTCTAAGCCTCTTGAATGTTGGCTCCCTGGTGCATGGATCTGGGGGGAATCAGATTAGAGGAGGAGGAGGAAGTGGGGTCTTTTGTAGTTGCACAAGCTTGAAATGATGGAGGACTAACTTTGGCAGTAGGAATGGGGAGACATTAAGAGGTCAGATGTGAAGTCTTTACTGATTGACTGGATGGGAATGATGGAGAGAGCTTTGGGATGACACCCAGGGGTCTAACTCCGTAAATATGTGTAGCAGCTTTTCACTCATTCATCACGAGCAGGCCAGATGCAGATGTAGCCTTACTGCAGGTGAGACGTGATGAAGTGGAGTGCACAATAATGCCCTGCCCAGCCCCAAGGCTGGTGAGGAAGGCCAAGGCCTGAGGGCTGTGTGCCCAGCACTGTGGGGGCATAGCAAGGCTGAAGGGGGTGGCACAAGGAAAATGGGATGAGAATTGAGGGAGCATGAGCAGGGGGGTTGGGATGATTTCAACAGGGAGGTGCACTGCTCAGCCATATCTCCCTCTCTCCAAGGGGTGGCTTATTGACATTGACAGTGTCCAGGGCATACGGAATTGGAACTTGTTTCATACCTGGTAGGCATCATAGCCTAGTGTTGGGATTCCCAAATGCTCTTGGTTCTCGATGCCCTTAGGCCAGAGAACAAAACAAAAACAAGAACACATGCAAACAAACAAAGACCAGTTAATGCTGAAGTAGTTGAGTCACAATTTTTGGTAAGTATTGAGATGCAGACAACTTGTTCTTGTCCTCTTCAGGGTAAACTCCAAGGTCACCTTTGAAATTAGATGACAATTTCATATTTTAGGGGGCCAAAATGTCTCATGTAAGTGAAAGATAATATATAGCTAGTTATGGTAAATATCTTTTCAAATAATGATACTTCCTGGAGAAAAGCACTTTGCTTTGCCCTGTGTTGCACAGACTGTGTCTGCCCATGTCTGTCCTGCACGCTCAGTGCTGCCAGGCCACGTGCTGAGCCTCAGACCTGCCCTTGATAACTTCAGCTGCTGTCTTCCTGTTTCTCGCATGTCTAGGGCCTGATTGCCCCTCTATGTACCCTTGACCCTTTGCCCCCAAGTCTAAGACATTGAGGTTTGTGTTCTGTCCTTTTTTTTTTTACCTTTCTTTGCTCCCCAAGCTTTGGGAATCTCCCCACCTTTGTGCCTCCTCCATTGTGCTTGACATCCCATCACCTTTAGGCTTTTCTCCCTAGGGGACGGATCTGGCTTGGTGCCTCCAGAAGCACAGATTCTGTAGACTTGCTCAGCAGGAGGAGGCCCCCGGTGGGCATGGGGCAAGGCGAACCCTTAAGCTTGCTTGCTTCTTCAGGTGCTGCCTGGAGAGATTCCAAGATGAAGCATAAGTGTCCAAGGGGCTCCTGGTGAAATATGGGCCCCAGCTGTAGCCCTGAGTGCCACGTGTCCTAAGGTTCCCGTGGAAAGCATTGAGACAGATTTGCAGGGCCATAGCCTGAGTGCACTTAATGGGCCTTAACCCCAGGGAGCGTGTGCTGCTGGTGTTCACAGGAGTGATGTAGTCATTAGCCTCCCTAAGAGGCTCCTGCTCTTAGGGAGGCCACAGCTTTGATCCCCAAGACCTCAAAAAACATGATGTTCAGCTGGGCGTGGTGGCTCATGCCTGTAATCCCAGAACTTTGGGAGGTTGAGGTGGGTGGATCACGAGGTCAGGAGTTCAAGACCAGCCTGGCTAACATGGTGAAACCCCGTCTCTACTAAAAATATAAAAATTAGCCAGGCATGGTGGCGGGCGACTGTAATCCCAGCTACTCAGGAGGCTGAGGCAGGAGAATCACTTGGACCTGGGAGGCAGAAGTTGCAGTGAGCCGAGATCGTGCCATTGCACTCCAGCCTGGGCAACAAGAGCAAAACTCCGTCTCAACACACACACACACACACACACACACACACACACACACACACACACACACGGTCTTCAATGGCTTTTCAACCCAATCCTACAACCCACAGATTTAGAAGCAGTCTAACCTTCTGAGCCAAAATAAATCTTCCTGCTTTTGGATGGAGTGGTCTTTATCAGCAGTGAAAATGCTAATAATAGAAGCAATTTGCAAGGGATGTCTCCTGCAGTTTAATCGTAATTCACTCTAAACCCAAATAGTGTATTTTAACAAGCCAAATTGTTATTTGACTTAACATTATGTAAGTAAGGCTTAAATGTGGAGAGTGGACAAAGCAAATGGAAAAAACTGTTTGTCACCCTAAAAGCATTTGGGGGCAAAGATGAAATTATAATATGATTTCTCATATGACTGTTTAACCCCAAAATGTGAGAGGAAATTTAATGATTAGATCTGAAGTTACTAGCACAGGGAACTGATACTTCAAGTTTTAGTGGAAGAAATTAACGAAATAATTCCTTTTTTTCGGGAGACATGGAACAGATAATTAGGAATGAGATTTACTAAACATTTAGGGCTTCTGCTTAATTAAGCAAACACACATCATGGTGTTTAAAGTGTCAACAGGTCCAGACACTCAAAGGGATCAAACTGACAAACAGAGTGTAATTTAAACACCACTTTAAACAATTCTTCATCGTACCTACCCTCATTCCAACTGCCATGGTCTTGGAAGAGTTTAGATTAAAAACTTAATCTCACAAACATGCATGAAGCCCCAGTTTATGAGCCTGTCATCACTGTGCCTTGCCCAAAGAGAGGTACAGATGGAGATGCTTGATGCCTGACCTCCTGGGGCCCCAGCCTCATAACGTAGGGGAGAAGCCATGGTGTAGATATGGCTATAGATTTAATAGACATTATGGAGGTAGCAAACAGAAAGAGTGTACAAGGGCCAGACAAGGGGGTGAGGCTGACATGGGAGTAAGGGAGATGAGGACACATTGCTGGACCATGGGAGAAGGTCACATGAAGGATGTGGGACTTCGCTTGGGGCACAGGAGAGCTTCAGCAGACAGCCGTGGGCTGTGCTGTTTCAGTAGAGACGACAGCCTGCTCAAAAGTGTTGCAAGAGGCCAGAGAGGCATGCAAAAGTAACTCAATGGACTTAGATGCATGTTTGCAGTTGGTGGGGGACGGGGTGGGCAGCAACAAGAGAGATGGTTGGAAGGATGGACCTGGCCAGGGACCTTGGTACCAAGGACCCTGCCAGGGCCTTCTGAAATACACCCTCACATGTTATGTGGTGCATGTGCACAGAAGGGGCCCAATGATGACTTTTTAGACGGAGGAGTGAATGAGTGATCCAAACTCTTTTTCTCTGGAGACACGGCAGAGAAAATGGCAACTAGGAGTGGAAGGTAGTAGCAAGTAGATATATAGCCCTATCCTGGACTTGTGTGTGTAAAGGACCAGTAACCAAGCCCTAGGTTTCAGTATTTCCTAGCTTCTCATTGAGAACATAAAGATAGCCTTTGTGCTCTGTAGCTCCTTCACTTTCAGAATGTGGACTTCTTTTCTGACCGCCTTGCCATGGGAAGTCTATTTCATTTTTTTTGTTTGCCCTTTTGCTTGGTTTGCTGGAATTTGTCTTGGACTGAATGTGGTAGGAAAGGGCGGCATACACTAGACAAAGCTGGAGTTTCATTGTTTCTCATCGGCTGCTGCCTGCAGGTCACGCAGAGGTCCTACTGACATATATGGCTTTTTTCGAGCCCCAGGGGAGACTGCCTTTGACCTAAGTCTTGGAGAGGCAAGGGAGAAAGGAAGCAATAGGCCAGCACCTGACAGAAGGAACAGAGAAGTTCTCTGTGTCTCCCTGGGGCTGCAGTTGCACGCCTCCCACCCCCTGCCCCTGAGAATGTTGATCCAGTTATAAACAGTAAGGACACAGCTACATTTTACGAGCTGTTTCCTTGGGAACCATCCCATCCATCGTTGAATAAGAAGGGAGAGTGAACTGAATACATTGAATTTGAATTTGGGACAAAGGTGTTGGCTCATCTTTGTTTTGCTTAAGGATCTTTTCTTCTGCATACTTTACATCACCATCCTCTTCCAGCCCCTTTACATTTTCCTCTCCTATTAACCTGTGTAAGATGCTGCCTGAGGGACCTGGAGCAGGGTGGTACTTACTCTGTCCTGGTGCAAATTAGCAAGGCCTACTTGCCAGGGATCAGGCTTCTTAACTTCTGCCACTTCCTTTCAACTTGAGGGAACTTAAGAATCATCTTCTGTTTAAGAAGAATCACCTTCTGGTTAGGAATCATCTTTGGACTTTCTGCTTCCATTCTGTAGGAAACTAAACTCCCAGAGGCCATAAAATAAATCATGACAGACACAAAGCCTGCAACTCCAAGGCCAGAACTTTGTGGAGAAGTTAGCCTCTGCAGCCAGGTGTGCTGGTGCACCCCACTGCTTCTGAGGCTCCAGGGGAAGGACTGTTGTTGGGCAGGGTGGGACCCCCTGACCCTGGCCCCTCTCCTAGCCTTCCGGAAAGTAACGATGTCATAGTCCTGGTAAGGTGGACTTACCCCACCGTATCACATTCATTTCATTCATTCATTAAGAGTAACTATGACGGCCGGGCGCGGTGGCTCATGCCTGTAATCCCAGCACTTTGCGAGGCCGAGGTGGGCAGATCGTGAGGTCAGGAGATCAGACCATCCTGGCTAACACGGTGAAACCCCGTCTCTACTAAAAATACAAAAAATTAGCCAGGCGTTATGGCGGGCACCTGTAGTCCCAGCTATTTGGGAGGCTGAGGCAGGAGGACAGTGTGAACCCGGGAAGAGGAGCTTGCAGCGAACCTAGATGGTGCCACTGCACTCCAGCCTGGGCGACAGAGCGAGACTCCATCTCAAAAAAAAAAAAAAAAAAAAGAGTAACTATGACTTGAACTATGGGCCAAGAAGGATTCTAGAAAGTGAAGAAAACAGACACAGATAATGAACAAGATAGAATAAGGCATGATCTGGTGCACAGTGATGGATTTTAAAGCCACACATTCCATAGAGAGAGGAAGGGTGTGAAACATTAGATCACCACTGGAGGAAGGCTTCAATTCAAATTGTCTCCAGTTTCCAAGACAGGCAGTTGACCCCTTGGAAGACATATCCATCCTTACATATGTTCTGCTCTTTTAAAAATCATTGTTTCTTGAAAGCTGTGTTCTGCACATCATTTTCTACATTGAGACATGCTATTTAAAGGTGCTCTTTCAGGGTCCTTTTGAAACGGGAAAAGTTCCCTTGTCCCCCCTACCAGTGCATGCGATAGGGGTGTGGCTGGCTTCTTTGGTGCCCCGCTGCTCAAACCTTTAGGGAAGCATACAGATGGGCAGGAGCTGTGGGGCTCCGACCCCACGGCAGTGTCCAGGGGTGAATGTTTATAGCTCCTGAAGCCCCAGTGGGCATGTGTTATGGGGTGCTCTCTTATTTTGCCGACTATAGGCTGCTCGTAGCTCAATCAGACCCTCCACCTTGTCTCAAGGACAGAGGGCTTTCTGTATCCGGGGTTCGTGCCTTGGTGTACTGGAAGAATCAGATCACATGTGCGCTTGGAGAATATTTTATTCTCCAAGTTTTATTGAGTGCAAGTAGCTCCCAGTCAGTGGTGGAGGCAGAAGGGAGACGGTTTTCCTTCGGAGTTGGGCTGCTCTGTGGCCCCAGCTCTCTTCTGACTGCCTCGGCCAAACTCCGCCTGGTGCCTGGTCCCACTGGTAGATGTCCTGCCTGCATACCAGTGCCTGTCTGTGTGCTCTTCTGCCGGCATGTTCTCTGGACTACCCAGCCGCTTGCATCTTCTTCCGGTGACGTGCTCCTCCCGATGTCTGACTGCGTCTGTCTCTGCCTTGCTAGGTTCTCAACTTTTTATAGGCCCAGGATGGGGGCGTGGCAGGCCAGAGTGGTCTTGGGAAATGCAACATTTGGGCAGGAAATGCAACATTTGGGCAGGAAATGCCTGTCCTCACCTAGGTCCGTGGAGGTGGAGCCCTAGCCAGGGACCACGCCCTCCTCTACCCAGCACACCCCTTCCCCCTTTCCGTATTATTCAAAGGGACCATGCTCTTCCCTTCCCAGCACTCCCATATCACTTTGTAGATAACACTTCTGTGGCAGGGTCACTCCTTATCCTTATTACTCTTGTTTTCCCTGGATTAAATAGAAGAGTCATTGGTTTAGTTTTGAGTTCTAAACCCTCTCCTGGGTTGGTGAGGACACTGAGGCCCAGGGCCTGGTTTCTCACAGCAGGACTCTCCTCTCCCACATCTCCTTGTACTCAGTTCCCATCTTTCTTCTAGGAGTGCACATGACAGAGACTCTCCAAGTAGGGTCCTCGGGCCTGGAGCCTCAGAATTTCCTGAGAGGTGAACTCCCTCGTCAGGCAGAGTCCCAAACCCTCTCAGAAACTCAGGGGCAATGCCTGGGAGTCTTCATTTTAATAAGAGCCCAGTTGATTCTTCTACACAGTAAAGTTTAAAAATATGGCTTTAGAGCTCTAATGAAGGCAGCACCTGCTAAGATTAATATCTGTAGAGTCTGGGAGAAGGCTTCAGCTAGCCTGGCCAGGGTAGGCCCGGAAAGGGAAGGCATGTCTCCTGAGCCCAGCTGCCCGCCTTCCCTGCATCCTGGCTCCTGCTGCCTGCTGCCTCCTTCTTCCTCTTGGCCCGCCAGGGCCCCACCACTTTCCTCTCCATGGAATCCTGCTTTCTGGAAGGCTTTCTGTATCAGAAATGTGCACCTGACTTTGGATATAGCCTAGAATTGCAATTTAAGCTTTGTTAATTGTAAGATTCTTCGTTAAAGGTATTAGGGGCACCAGTGGGAGAGAATTTCAGGAGAAATGGAGCCTTCCCAGGACCTCTTGGAATTTTTGGCCATCGCTTCCGTCCGTGAGTGAGATCAGTCTAGACAAAGCATGTCAGCGTCCTTGGTGAATGGGGGACCCCGAAAGAACCAGAGGCCCCTTGGCACCCAGAGGGCATTGTCACAGGGTCTTGGTGTGAACTCACCTGTGAAACATGCCCTCCCGAGGGAAGTTGGCAGGGCGTTCTTTCCAAGGCAGGAATTAGGGCTCTCGGTTTTCACACCTCTCTGAGTGATGGTTTCCCCCCAGGTCCCATCAAAGGGGACTTGACTGAGGCTCTTTCTTTCCAGCCTGCTTCCTCTAGACATGCAGTTGATAGAATCGGTTTGTCTCAGTACCTCTGGGCTTCATTCTTCCAGACTGTTTGATCCTGCGGCCACTTTCTTCAACAGAGGGGCAGTGACGTGATGGATTTCACAACTTGTCCCTTATTAGATTTCATCCTATTCTGTGCTCCAGGGGAGGCCCCAGAGTGGCCTGTAGCTCTGTCATCTGGGCTGCTGCCTCCCCGGAAACTCTCATGGGCTCTGCCCATTGGATGCTAGGGTCCCAAGGCAATGACAAAGCAGTCAGTAGGTCAGCTGACAATTTAGCTTCTGAGCACTCATCACCCCTCCCTCCACTGTGAGACCTGAACCATCAGACAGACATAAAAACCCACTTTAGTTCCGATACAGCTGTACTGAGATAGGTGGCTTGGCACTGAGATCAAATTGGGCTTCCTTCTGCTTCCCTGAACAGTTGTCCTGCCTATTCCCCTCTCCCCATCCCCCACTCCAGCATGGGGACTACAGGCCTGTGCACTGTGGGAGGAGGAGGTCAGGGTCCTTGCACTGCCCTTGTCATGGTCTCCCTGGACACAGGATGGATGGGAGAGGAGTGTGTGCAGGAGTGGTCACAGGCGGGGCTCCGTGAGAGGCAGGGCTGGTGTCACTCCCAGCAGCTGGGGTGATGAGACTGTCCCAAGGGGCCCCACAGCATTTGCCCCCATGCCAGCTATTTGCTGGGAGACCAGTCTCAGAGCACGGGGCAGGACAGAGTCTACTTGGAAGAAGTTCTTTACCACATTCCTATCACCCAGAGGGGAGCTGTGGTCAGAAGCCCACCTGGATCAGGAGCTTCTCCTTGTCCACCAGGGGTGAGGGAGGTGGTGAATGCAGATGAGAGGGCAGACAGGGGCAGCATCATTCCAGTCCTGCTCCTTCCTGGGAAGGGATGGAAGTCCCATATCTCCTCACTATCATGAAAACCTGAGCACAGAGCAGCAGAGTCCACCATCAGGACCCTATAGGACCACTGTCTGGCTCACCAGCTGACTGTCATGCGCTTGCTTTCCTCTTTGGGGGATTAGGCTAGGCACTCCTTTAATCACGAGCAGCTGTCAGGAGGGCAGGACCTCCATTCCTTTGAGCTGGTGCGTAGGAAGAGTCAGCAAATTGGTACAAGAGGCTGTTGTCGTCTTCTTTCCAATTGTCTGGAAGTCCAGCTGGATCCCAAGGTGAGCCCAGTACGGCAGAATGGGATAGACTGATTGACTCTTGCTTAAGGCTCCAGCCTTCTGATCGCTGAACTCATTGGAAACTGTTACAAAAATGCTCTTCCATCAGGAGATTTGCATTTTATTTCCACAAGTCTTTGAGCAACATTAGTAATCTGTGGTTGGAACATTTGCCACTTGTTCCTTAGTCTTGCAAAATTTTCTCTCAAAGCATTCCATCCTCTTCAAGCCCATCTACCCTGCTGGGGCCTCTTCCACTCCGCACTTGAAGGTTAACCAAGGTGAATTTATATTAGCTGCTCACAGCTGTGCTGAGGAGGGCAGCGTGTTTGTGGAGTCAGGAGACCTGCTGATTGTCCACTACACAGCCCTTGCTGTTGGCCTGGCTGCATCCCACAGCTCTGTTTCCTTATAATCTGTGGACTCAGACCCCTGGCTTGACAATATATCAAATTCACTTTGAGATAGCACAGGATTAGCAGCTGCAACAAGATACTTATGGGAGAACCTTGGGAGAATTCCCAAAGCTCTGGCAGGGCCCGTGTAAAAATTTTTCTTTCTTGTAGGAACAAGTAAGATTAGGACTGGTGTTTCTAATCATCAGATGCCAAAGTTGCTGCACCATCCTGTGAAATATCTGCACTGTGGGGGAATAAGGAGCATCCAGTGATTCCTTGCATAGGGTTAGTTTAGAATCCCAGTTTGTTAGCTCTTTCAACACATGTGTCCATAAATAGATTAGGGAGAGCTTGTTGCTTTCTATCTTAAATAAGGGAAAGGGAACTGTAATTGGATTAAATCAAGGACCCACAATTTCTGACCTTGAAAGTTGCATAAAAAATGACCCGAAGGCACCTGTTGGTTAGAATGGCAGCAGCTAGTTCAAGCTGTAGAGATTTAGACACAAGGACAGAGAACATTTCCTTGTTGGCCACTTGGACAATTGAAGAGTCACCCCCTGAGGCAAAGGACTGACAAAAAAGGGCCATTCTGAGGTTGGCGGGGGTGGAGGTTAGAGCAGTGAATAAAACAGGTGAAAGTCCCTGTACTTAGACAGCTAGTATGAATATGGGCTTAGTAGGTCTCAGGCACTGTTCTGAGCACTTCACACACATGAACCCCTTTAACCCCTGCATCTACTCTGACATGGGCATTTCTCATCATCCCCATTTTACAAATGGGTAAAATAAGGCATAGGAAAATTAAGTGACTTATCCAAGGACATAAAACTAGCAAGTGGCAACTGAGTCTTTCAATCCTGTGAGCATGTGTGTGCCAAATTTTAAAAGGCACACATTTCACCCAGGGGATCTGGGCTTGAAAACAGATTCTGATTCAGTAGATCTGGCATGGGGCCTGCTTTTTGCATTTCTGAGGAGCTCCCAGGTGACACCGACGTTGCTGGCCCATGGACCACATGTGGGGTGGTTAGGGTCCAGACCATGATGGGCATCCTTGGCCTCCTGGAAACCAAGTTCCTTGGACATATATGTGTATTGTTCATCTCCGTGTTGTCTTCATCAGGACCTTCTTATCCTTATCTAGGCTTGATTAGCCAAAGCCATGGAAACCCAGCCAAGCTTTTTCAGGAGAGAAGTGGGCACAGTCTAAGGGTGCAAAGTTCATGGAATGCAAGGAGAGTAAATACAACATGCCAGGCCTTGTGGGGCCCAGAGTGCCATGAAGCTTTGGTCTCTCATCTTCCCTCTGCTATGCAGGTTCTAGCCTCTGCTCCATTCTGCTCACTTGTTTTCCAACATGGCCACCCACAAAATCCACTGGCTCTTTCAATCTCAGGGCTCACAATAACCACATGCACTCTGTTTCTTATTTTAAGTGCTTGAAGGGGGAATGTGGCAGTCGGTAGATTACGGGGGCTATGGGTATTGAGCAGGTCGAGGAGGTTGGGTGTGATGGACAAATTGTCTGATGTATCTTAGATCACATGCAAGGTCAGATATTCACTAAGAGCTCCTTCCTGGAGGTCCAGGTTGCTTCCTTTGGGAGGAAGTCAGAAAGAAATAGATAATTCATATATTTTACCAAGCACCTATCAGCTGCCAGGCAATGTGCCCAGTGATAGGAATACAGAGGTAGAAGATATAGCCACCACTTTTTAAATAATTTAAGTTCTAATGGCAAAGGAGTTCTATGATCAAGGCAACCTCTCAGCAGAGCAAAGCCCTCCTCCTGAGAACAATTAGGAAATTGTTCTGCTTTCTGATCCACATATCTACATTTCATAAATATATTTGTATTATATAATTACATAGTTATATATGTGCATATATATCCAACTATCTTAATTGTTCTCTGAAGGACTAGATAGGTAGTTAGATTACAGAGAAAAGCAGCAAAGTGAGCCCAATTGCTGGAGACATTTAACTCTAAGAAACTCACTCATATTTAAGCAGTGCTAGTTGAGAGAAGCTATGGAGAAAGTGACAACCAGGATGTTTAGGAGGTGAGTGAGTTTTTGGCAATTCTTAACTCTAAGAAACTCACTCATACTTAAGCAGTGCTAGTTGACAGAAAGTGACAACCAGGATGTATAGGAGGTGAGTTAGTTTTTGGCAGTTCTAACAGTGAGACAAAAATTGGGAGGTTGTGGTAAATACCTCAGGATTTTTACTGGGGAACCCTGAAGGACCGAATGAACCCTGAGTAGGGGCAAATCAGAAATAGACCAGATTCTATAAAAACTGAAAGCCTCTCAACAGTTCAAACCCTGATTGGATTAAAGTGACCATCCCCCTACTCTAACTTCCTATCAGGGAACCAAAATTTTGTCTACAGCCACCATGATTTTCTGTATACAATGTCTGGCATTCAATTAGAAAAAAGTTATCAGGCATTCCAACAGACAAGATCTAAAGCAAAAACAGATAACAGAAAGGAGTCTGTGGGAAGTGCAAATATGAAAGTTTATCAGGCATGGACATTAAAATAATATGATTGATATGGTTACAGAATTAGATGACAAGCTAGAGAAATTCATTAGAGAACTGAGGTATCTACAAAAGAATTAAACAATATAGAACTGAATAAAAATAATAAATGCAATTAAGAACTTAATAGAAGTGTTGTACAGAAGGTTAAATACAGATGAAGAGAAAATTAATGATTTGGAAGCTATATCAATAGGAAATGTCCAGTGCAAGGCCCAGAGAGACAAAAGGAAGGAAAATTCAGAATTGAGATCATGACAATAATAATACAAAAGTTTGTGGGAGAGGCAGTAAATTGAATTTAAGTTCTAGGCCATCTTTGCCATATTTCTTGTCTCTTGTATTGATTCTATCTCCATTTAATTCTGGTCCTAGATTCTCTTGTCTAGAGCTCTTTGTTGTGGTAACCCCTGAGCACATGTAGCTGTGTAAATTAATTAAACTTAAATAAAAGTAAAAATTCAGTTATTTGGTAAGACTGGCTTCATTTAAAGTATTCAGTAGCCACATGTGTCCAGTGGCTGCTGTATTGGACAGTGCAGATATAGAACATTTAAATAACTTCAGAAGGTTCTATTGAACAATAATCTCATTCCCTGATATTTTACATTTTTCATCAGTCTATTTTCTAGATCTTTACCTATGATGATGTTACCCCTGTACATGGAACCTTTCTATGGGTCCAGACTCCTTTAATGTGATGTTCAAAGTTTCACACAGTGTGACTCAATTCTGTTTCCCTGCCTGTTGAAAGCAGGCAAAGTGAATTCAGTGATCTACTATTACCTAAAAGAAGGCAAAATGTTCTCACAATTAGATGCCTGTGGCTCTGTGGGTCTGTCTTGCATGGAGAATGGTGCTCAGAGCACTAACCTTGAGTCATCTGATGACTGCAGATTCCTCTATCCAGGAATACTAGGACAAGTACACTACATTTTAGAAAGACTCCCACTAAAATGGTAAAGTAAATAGTGTATTAATTATTGGGTTTCCCACTGGGAACTTCTTATTCTTCAAGTCTATGGGGCAAGTGGGGCTTTTACTGAACCGCATCCTGAGCTTGCCACCATTTACTGGCTTTTAAACATGGACAACTTAACTTCACCTCTCCTGTGTCCCAGGTTTCCCAACTGTTAGGTAAAGTCCTTGCACTCCTCCCTAACATGTGAGTTTTGACAACTAAATGTGGTTTTGCAAATGTAGAAATTGCTTTATAAATGTAAGTGCCATGTGTACCATGTGGCATTATTTTTTCATACTGTGCTGTTTCTTTTTTGTCTTTCAGTCATTTCCCTCAAAGCTTCTGAAGAGTCATCCTTTGAGAAAACGAAAGAGACTTGGGCATTTTTTGAAGGTAAAGCTTGTATATTTCTTTTTTTTATTGCTCTGTAGCTGCTTTTCCTTTTTCTTTTTTTTTAAATTATACTTTTAAGTTCTAGGGTACATGTGCACAACGTTCAGGTTTGTTACATATATATACACGTGCCACGTTGGTGTGCTGCACCCATTAACTCGTCATTTACATTAGGTATATCTCCTAATGTTATCCTTCCCCCCTCCCCCCACCCCACGATAAGATGCAGCCTCACTTTTAGACAATAGGAAGGAAATAGAATATCAAGAAAGGACCCTAACTTCTTAGTTTTTAAGTTGTTTTCTTGGTCTCAACTTACTCAAAGTAAGATGGAAATCCCTGACAGTATCAGCCCACAGTTTTGAAAGAGTGGAAGTTAAAGCACCAGTCAACATAATTTTTGTTTGTTTTGTTTTGCTCCAGAATTCCTACTCCCAGGTGATATTAGGGACAAATCTTCAAGTGATATAAAAATGATAAGTACCTGTACTGTGACTACATTTTATTTCAGGTTGCTTAAGGAATTTGGGGTTCTAGAATCAGTTTGCAATCCTTAACCAAGTAATTTTCAACCCATGCTAGAATCACTCATGGAATGTTAAGAACATGAATGCCTGGACCACATCTCTAAAGATTCCGATTTAGTTGGAAGTTGTTAAAAGCTCCCCAGATGATTGCAGCATGCAGCCAGGCTGAGAACCATGGCCTTGGAACAGTGGTTCCCAAAGTGTGATTGCAGACCAGCAGCATATGCATCACCTGGGAGCTTGTTCCAAATGCACATGGCTGTGCCCTGCCCCAGCTTATAGAATCAGAAATTCTAGGGTTGGTGCCCAAGAAATCAGGGGTTTAACATGACATCCAGGCAATTCTGATGCACCTTCAGGTTTGGGCCTTAGGGCAGGGGTTCTCAACCGTGGGTGACTTTTACTACTCCAGGGGACAGTTGCCAATGTCTGGATGTATCTTTGGTTGCCACAGCTTTTGGGGGTGCTCCTGGCATCTAGTGATAGGGGCCAAGGATGATGCCAATCCTACAATGCACAGGATAGTCCCCATGACAAAGAATTTTGGCTCCAAATATCCAGAGTGCTGAGGGTGGAAAACCCTGTCTTGGATTAAGGAAAGTTCAGAGAAATTATTATCACAAAGTGGGTGAGGATTATGACCATAAGCAATGAAAGAATGCACTTTGTGCGTTCTCTGGCAGAGCTTTGGATCAGTGAAAGGCTGATTAATGTTCAAAGGTGGTCAGGAGCTTTGTAAAGATTATGTCTGGTGATGGTACAACATTTATTGATGAGGAATGATCTAGCCAAAAGTCTCTAAGGAGAGGCATATGTCTTGAGACCTCACCGTCACCCTTTGTTAACCCATTGTATGGTCTGGCAGAAGGAGGGCCATCCTTAGGGGCAAGTACTTGCTTTCAAGCTCATCCCTTCCAATACCTAGTTATAAAGCAGTAGACTGAAACACATTCTGTCTTAGGAAAATGTAACTTTTATTGTGAACATCGTTTGCAAACCATAAGTGTCACCTACACAGGCCTCTAGGATTAATTGTTTAGTTTTGTAGTCAAAATATTTTGTTTATGAGATTGCACTCATGAGAATCCAATGATTCTTTGTATTTCCTGATGTTTCTCTGCATTTTTATAGTTGCCTTTTTCTTTATTTGATGACTGTCTCCTAGTAAAATAATCCCCATTTCTCCCACTCAGCCTCTCATTAAGAGAATGCCTACTCATTGGCATTGGCAAAGAAATGAAAATGACTTTACTTCTCATAGAGTGAAGCAGTAGTAAGGGCAAGGTTTACCTTTCTCATTACTATTTAGTAAAATTGAGGCAACCCCATTGATGTTTGCCCCATGTCTCTGGAGCTGGCCTGTGACCAGGCACTGTAATGGGTTGGGATATGGAGAGGGCCTGGCTGTGGCAAGGGTAGATCATTAGGGATGTGACAGCTGGAGCCCTATATATCATCAGATGCATCAGAATCTTCCAGGGAGACTTCTGGCTCCAGCCCCTGAGGTTCTGGTTATAACATTAGGAAGGGATCAAAGAACTTTCAGGGCCACAGGTGATTCCTATGCAAGTGGTCTGAGGACCATACTTTGAAAATACCATGGTGCAAAAACAAGACCATATATTTGGAAAGATTGTGGCATTTAGACCCAACATACCCCACAGCATAATCAGCATTTCTGAAACCCTTTGTGCAATTAACAATATCTCATAATTCATGTGCAGCTGTAGAATGTCAGGGTTACTCCCGTCCTAACTCTCTGCATGAAATCTGTAGCCCAGTATGTGCTCTCTTCTCAACAGGGAGAATCAGGCCTCATCCAAAAGGAGAACTGGCATTCTCGCTATGTGTAGTGCCTGCCTCAGAGCTGCTGTTTACAGACCAATCTTTTCCTATGATTTCGGCAGCAGCAGCATCTCCGTGCTTTGCTTTTTTAACCCAGCCGTAGCTTTGGCGAGGTTAGAGGTACAGTTGAAACTCCCTGGCGCACAATCCCAGGCCTTTTGCCCTTTTGTTCCTGGACGAGAGAGCTACAGTAGGGGTTGTGGATGGATATCCATCCTCCTGGGGCTTAGTTCATCCTGGCTGTGAGCCCACTGCACAAAAGAGGCATTGATTGTCAGGCCTGTTTGTGAGATGCTGGAGTGAGTTAAAATCCTTTGGGGCTATCACTCAGGTATTTCACCCTGAGCAAGATGGTATTACAGGCTGGATTAAAAAATAGAAGTACACAGCCTTATGTCTCAAACTGCTATCTCCTGACTTTTCCATTTGCCCTGGAAATGTACAAGACTGAAGCTGACTTTCTTGATTCAGAAAGCAGGGGAGAGCGGGGTTCCTGGACTCTGCTGAGGGGCACTGGGGTCACTCTTTTTCAAAGGAGCACTGAATATACCCCTGCTGGGATCAGAGTTGCTGGGCAACAGGTGCCATCTGCCTAGCCCTGGCTTGGTGGGGCTGTTTGGGAGGACAGGAGCTGGCACGCTGACATTATGCACCCCAGTCTTGGCCTCTCTCTGCATGGGCAGCTGCTCCAGCCTGCTAGCCCTGCCATCTGCTTCAGGGAGGCCTGGGCATTTTCTACATGGCAGCTTGCAGTTGAGTCTAAAAATGGCAGTGATGCCTTTGGAAGTTCAATGGCAAAAGACAAAACTGTAAATGATTTCAGAGAAAGGGAATATAACATGATTTTTAGAATTATTGTGGGTGTGCAGCTATATGTGTTTTTTTTTCTTTTTCTTTTCCTTTTTTTTTTGATGGAGTTTTGCTCTTGTTGCCCAGGATGGAGTGCAATGGCGTGATTTTGCCTCATTGCAACCTCCGCCTCCTGGGTTCAAGCAGTTCTCCTGCCTCAGCCTCCCAAGTAGCTGGGATTATAGGCATGTGCCACCACAACTGGCTAATTTTTGTATTTTTAGTACAAAAATTTGTACTAATTTGTTTCACCATGTTGACCAGGCTGGTTTCAAACTCCCGACCTCAGGTGATTGGCCCATCTCGGCCTCCCAAAGTGTTGGGATTACAGGCGTGAGCCACCTCTGCCTGACCATATGTGGTATTTTTAAAGTGAACTCCAGATTTGATTAATTGCAGATATTTTGTTAAACTCTAGCCTTTGTTGAAAGGTCTGGCTTCAACCTTTCAACAAGCATTATTTGGCCTAGTCTGAGTTTTAAAACTTTTGAGCCAACATTTTATAGAGAGATTTTTACATAAAAAGGTAAAGGATGAATTGGAAGATCTGGCACCACTGGGCGGGCATTCCAGCCTGAGAGCAGTGTCCTGGAGCTGAGTGCGGCAGGGCTTTGCATTAGCTGACATGGCAGGAAGGTGACTCTGCAGTCGTAGGAATTTGTGACCCTGGCTTCAATGGCTCAGAGTTTAACTGTTGTTTGCAGAGAACACCCAGGGAGGGGGGTTTTCATGTTTTGAGTGGACACAGCAGGGTGGTTGTCTTTATGCAACAAAAGGAATGCTTGTAACAGAAGGAAAAAAAAATCCGAACATAGGCATACTGATTGCTGCTCAATCAAGGGGAACTCAAGTGGTCTTTCTGAGCTTTTCTTCTCCTGCAAGGCAGCACTTTTTACAGATCTGTAGCTTCAAGAACAAAACAGAGAGTGGCCATGACCGGTCCTGTGTGTGTGGGGAGCCACACGCAGGCAGGAGGTGCCCGCTGGCTGGTGTCCATAACTGGAGGCCTGTGTGTTTGGCGGCCAGCTGAGCCTTCCGGAGCCGCCAGATGTTTTCTGATTCTGTAGCCCTGGCTGCCTGTGGGGAGCCCCCTTTGAGCCACGTTGAGGAAGCTGCGATCTGAAACTGTAGCTTGGGCCTTTTGAAGCCCTTCATCTCCTGCCTGGGCAGAGTGTGCCCCAGATGTCTGCAGCATGCTGCTAGGGACACTTGGGGAGAGATGCCTACTGCGGTTCTTACCTGCAACCTTGTCCCTCCTGGGTTCCTGCTGTCCTGAAGTGAAGGAAAGAGCTCAGATGAGGAGGTGAGCTTGTGGATCAGCTGCTGTGCTCCATGGGCATGGAAGCTTTTATAAGACAATTTTTCTCTCCACTCCATAAATAAGACTAAAGGCAAGTTTCCCTGCCTTTTGGTCTGGAGACCACATTTGCATAGTCTCTTCCAGACAGATGGTGTGTTCACCTGCCTGAGGTTCTGTCGGCCTGGCAGCATGACTGTGTTGTTCACCATCTTCTCCTGCCAGCAAGGGCTCTGCCATCCTGTTCTGGAGTATTTTGCTGACTAATGTGGAAAGGCAGGACTGGCCGTGGGTTTGCTGGGTTGTGGCCATCCTGTGCCCTGGGATCCTGCCACAAATCCTGGTCTGTGAACTTTGCTCTGTCCCTGAGTTTGTCATGAAGTGTCTTGTCCAGAATCCAAGAGTCCTGTTGCTGAGTTTCACACTGTTTAAATGGATGCTGCAGCCTCTCTCCTAACTCTGACCCCTCACAGGGTTCTCCACCCTGTTAATCTACAGAGCCCACACATCAGAGACACAGGCATTTGCTAGAAATGCAGTTTTGATTTTTAGATATGTGAGAACTTTCTCAAGCTTCTCACATCCCCTCAGCTTCTGGACCTCTCTAACCTGACTCTGCCCCCACCAGCCTACTGACAGGGCTTTCCTCCAAGACTTTCCCAGTAGCTTCCTAGGAGCAAAACCGAGTGGATGTTTTCCAGCAGTTGATGCTATTAAGGCATCCTTCTTACAGTGCTTTCTTCTGGGCTTCCAGAACTCTCGCCCCAGCCCTCCTCTGCATCCATGACTAGCTCTGATCCTTTGTAGGAGACTCCCTTCCACACACCTGCCCCTCTGTCCTTAAATGTTAGTGCAGATACACCCTTCACCTGCTACCTTGCCCTAAGGCACTTCCTACTTATTTTATTTTTAGTCCAGACATCTAAATTGCCAGGAGCAGAAATCTATTCAAACTAGCTTAGGCAAAAATGCTGACCGCCTTAAGAACGCAGGAAGATCTCATGGACTCCAGGGGCAGAGGTTCTGCTGGGCTTCCCTGGGGCCCAGGCCAGGGAGGGGAGAGTCAAAAGGAAGCTGAATGTCTGATTCCATTTCATGCCCCCTTCCCTCTTATTAACCATAAGCCTGACCTGCTTCTCCAGGCTCTCCCTGGGAGCCAGTCACCTGCTACTCCCAGTGGGCTTGCTTTTTCAGCTTAAGCAGTTAACTAACTGCTTCTCCACACCCCAAGGGCTTTACAAATGTTCTTTTCTGTTGACTCAGCTATTCCACTTCTAGGAACTTCATCTTAAGAACATATTGTGAGAGTTGTACTGAGGTTTAAGTTCATGAATGCTCTTCATAGAATTATTTATTATGGGGAACAGGTAGAAACACTTTGAGTAGCCAATAGTGAGAGATTGTTAAATCATTGCTGATATATTAATATGATAAACTTTTATCATATTTTTCAAAATGATTCTGAATCATTTTTGAAAAGAATTTGAGAAAATGAGAGAAATTGAAAAAAGATGTGAAAATATATGATCTCAATTTTAAAATATATGCATATTCATCATAAAGTATACCAAATATTTATTAATAGTAGTTACCTCAGGGTGACAGGATGGCCGATGGCTTTTTTTCTATACATTTTTGTATTTTTTGTTATTTTAAATACAACTTGGTGCAGAACTCTAGTCCTCTTGGAAGCTTCTCTCAGCCTCCCCAGGCTGGGCTGGGTCCCTCTGAGTGTTCCTGGTATTGGACACATGTTCTTATTGTTACACTTACTAAGTGGTCCTCTATTTCTCGAAGAGAAAGCCTTTGTGTGTGCATTTTTATCTTTCTTGGACTCAGGAAAGTACTGACCATGGCTGATAGTAAATGTCTGTTGGTTGTAGAAATTTAAGTCAACAGAGAAACATTTTTGCTAAGTTCGAATAAATGCCTGTGGCATTTTTCTTCAAAGATGGTTAGAATAATGCTTTTGGCTTCCCTTTTCACTTTCTGAGCAGCTTGGCATTGTATTGATCAGATTAATGATAAAGTTGATTATTAGAGTTTAAGAAATGTAAATATATGTAGCTGGGCACTGAGTCTCATGCCTGTAATTTTAGCTACTCAGGAGGCTGAGGCAGAAAGGTCTCCTGAGCCCAGGAGTTCAAGGCTGCAGTGAGCTGTGATTGCATCACTGCACTCCAGCCTGGGTGATGGAGTGAGACCTTTTCTCTAAAAGAGATGTATGTATGTGAACATGGTTTAACTGTTAAACTTAGACAACTTTTTATTTTGAAATTATTGTAGATTAACATCCGTTTCTGGCCAGGCACGGTGGCTCACGCCTGTAATCCCAGCACTTTGGGAGGCAGAGGTGGGGGGATCACCTGAGGTCAGGAGTTCAAGACCAACCTGGCCGACATGGTGAAACCCTGTCTCTACCAAAAATACAAAAATTAGCTGGGTGTGACAGCGTGGACCTGTAGCCCCAGCTACTCAGGAGGCTGAGGTTGGAAAAATGCTTGAACCTGGGAGGAGAAGGTTGCAGTGAGCCAAGATCATGCCACTGCGCTCCAGCCTGGGCCTCAGGGCAAGAAAGAAAAATTCAATTTCTAAAAAATCATACACAGAGATCCCTTGTGCCAGTTTGTGTCCTTTACCTAATGTCTCCCAATGATAGCATTTTGCAAAACCATAAAACAATATCACAAACAGGATATTAACATCCATACAGTCAAGATACAGAATATTTCTGTCATTATAAGTGGCCCTTGTAGCCAAACCCATTTTCCTCCCACCACCACCCCCTTCTTAACTTCTGGCAACCACTCATCTGTTCTCTATTTCTATAATTTTGTCATATCAAGAATGTTACATTGATGAAGAATGTCACATTGATGAAGAATGTCATATCAAGAATGTAACCTTTTGGGATTTTTTTTTTTTTCACTCAGCATACTTCTCTGGAGATTCATCCAGGTTGGTGTGTGTGTCGATAGTTTGTTCTTTTTATTTCTGAGGATGCTGTGATGTGGATGTACCACACTTTGTTTAACTATTCACTTGCTGAAGGATATCTGGTCTGTTTCCAGTTTTTGGCTACCCAACATACATGTACAGTTTTCCGTGTGAACTTAAGCTGCCATTTTTCTGAGGACAAATGCAAGGAATGCAATTTCTGGGTTGAATGGTTGTTACAGGTGTCTCCTTTGAGAAACTGTCAAGCTCTATTCTAGAGTGGCTGAGCTGCTTTACATTCCCACCAGCCACGTCTGAGTGACCCAGTTTATCTGTATCCTTGCCAGCATTTGGGGATGTCACTATTTTTTATTTTAGCCACCCTGAAATGCATGAGGGATATTTTACTGTAGTTGCATTTTGCATTTCTCTAACAGCAATAGAAGTCAAATATTTTCTTACGGGATTGTTTACCACCTGTACATTCCCTTTAGTGAAATGTCGTATGTTTTTTTTCATTTTTCTAACAGGATTGTGTGTTTTTTGCTGTTGAGTTTTTAGAGTTCTTTAGAGTCTGGATAGTAGTCCTTTGTTGGATATGTGGTTTACAAATATTTTCTCCCAATCTGTTTGATTTTTCATCCTCTTCATATGGTTGTTTATAGAACATAAGTTTTTAATTTTGGTAAAGTCAAGTATAGTATATCAAGTTTTACTAATATAGACGGTGCCTTTTGTGTTAAGTCTAAGAACTCTGTCTATTCTTAGATCACAAAGATTTTTCTCGTGGGTTTTTTCTAAAGTCTTCTAGCTTACATTTTACATTTAGGTTTGTGGTTCATTTTGAGTGAATTTTTGAATAAAAGGTGAGGTTTATTTTAGTTTTATTTTCTGCCAGTGGAAGTCCCATTGACCCAGCACCATTGATTGAAGAAACTTGTCCTTCTGCCATTGAATTACTTTTGCACTTTTGTCAAAAATCAACTGAGCATGCCTGTGTGGGTCTATTTCTGGGCTCTCTGTTCTGTTGCATTGATCTGTGTCTGTCCTTGCACCAATACCACACTGCCCTGTTGACTGTAGCATTGGGATTTCAAATATTCCAATTCTGATTGTTCTCTTGCCAGTGCACTTCTCCTGTTGCAGCCCTCGGGAGGCTGACTCATGTGTCTATCCTTGCCTTTCAGATCTCTATGTGTACGCTGTCCTCGTGTGCTGCGTGGGGATCCTCAGCATTCTTCTCTTCATGCTGGTCATTGTCTGGCAGTCTGTGTTTAACAAGAGGAAATCCAGAGGTAAGAAAACAGATAAGGTCATGTCTGGGATGGGAGCACACCCCGACCACAGATGGGTGGAAGATGCTAGACAAAGTACCACCTTGGTGGAAAAGTGCATTGTGAGTCAGGGATTATTTACCTGTGACTGTAGGCAAAGTGAGCAAGCTATGTTTCCCTTGGACTCTGCTAAAATACACTGTGGCCATCATTGACATCACTGAATTTCCCCTTTCTCGGTTTCTGAGGCCCCTTCCTGCTGTCAATCTCCCTGAAGAGTCTGTGGCGTCAGATGTGCCTAGGGTTTGATTTTGACTCTGCAGTTTGAGGCTGAGGTTTGGGGCAAGTTCCCGAGCCATTCTGAACATGGGTTTCCTCATTTATGAAAGAGGATTGACACCCTCTTCCCTCAGTAGAATGTTCTTATGAGCGTTCACTGGCAGGCAGGTGGCACTTGGGAAGTCTCCCCCATTCTTTCCCTGACCAGTCTGAGAGTTCCCTTCCATCTCCTTTCACTTTGGTGTCCCTGTTTCCCTGCACTCTGCCCTCAGCCCCTTCCTGCCTTCTGCCTTCCTTCTCAGGAAAGTGTAGTTCTCGTGACTCTCACATAGCTATGAACACTGCCTGCGTTCTTGAGAGTTCCTGCTGCTCCCCGAGCCCCAATTTCACTTGCCCAGCAGCTCCTGTTGGAGGTCTCCTTTGAGAGCCTCTCCCTGCATTCTGCTTCAGAATCTCCAAAACAGCTGGGGACACTGGCTCCCAGGGATGACCAGGGTAAATGCCGAGCTCTGGAATTGGACCAACTCCAGTTCCAGTGGCTTCCCCACTTACAGGCTGACAACCTCCCTCTGTGCCTGCCTTCCTCATCTGCGACATGGAGGAGGCAGGAGTGCACCAGTCTCAGGCTTGTGGTGAGGACGAAGTTACCAAAAGAAAGATGCTAAACCCTGTAACACAGGCTCCAGCGAATGTCCTGCTTTTATGTTGACATATGACTCTAATTATACACAATAATTGTCACTATTAGCTCAAGGTCATAGAGCTTGGAAATGTTAGATTCAGTGGTCACGGCTTGAGGGGCCACTCCAACAGTGACTCTGTGCAGCATTAATGCAAGGGTTTGGGCAAGGCTAAGGGACAATGAGGGAGGTGACACATCCAATGACAAGTACCCATGGGATGCTGTTTCCATCCTAGACCTTAAGGGACAAGGGGAGGGGAGGTTCCTGGAATGCACCATGCAGTAGCTGCAGCTTTGGGAGAGGTGTCACCATCAGGGGTCTGCAGAGAGGGACTCAGCTCCTGACAAACCCCGGAGGCAGCTGGGAGGGAGCCAGGATGGTACACTCATCAGGCCCTCTCCCCTCCCCACTTTGGATCTCCTGCTGCTGTTGCCCTTGATGCCACCCACCAGAAGCCAGAGGGCCAGGAGCAGGAAGGTGCCTCCAGGGCTGAGCAGGGTGGACAAAGGTGGACGGGGATCCAGAGGGCAGTGGAGAACTCCAGCATGCTCAGCAATTGGCAGTGGGGCGGAGGCTGTAGCATGGGTGTTCTTCCTCTGGAGCCTGTGCTCTCCCACCAGCCTCTGCCTATGTCTCTGTGCTGTCCTTCAAAGCCAGCTCCAGGGCCTTCCCCTGCAACACCCACCTCCCTCATCAGTGGCAACACAGCTTTTTTCCTGTTCTCAACCCCTGAATAATCTTGTGAGCTTGTGGCACATTGCACTTGTGCCTTGGCATGGGCCTCCCTTCAAGAGGACAGTGTGTGAAGCAGGGACCACACGTTCAATTCATTCTCCTTGGAATTTGGCTCAGGACAGATGCTCAGTACATGGTGGACAAATGGGTTTATTTCTCACCTGCCTTACTCCCAACTGTTGGAGTGTGGAAGCCACATAGGCAGTTTCCAAGCTGGGTATGCTCTGAAGGCACTTTTGCCTGGACTCAGGGGCATGATTGAGAGTCTGCATGGGCTGCAGGCCCTGCTAGGCCCTAGACAGGATCAGGGAAACAAAGCAGGGCCAAGAAGGGCAGACTGGGACATGTGGGAGCACCTGGCATCCTCCTCCAGGCCTCACAGAGAGGCTTCAGAGAATGGGGATCCCAGCTGCCTCATCCCCACTGGAGTGGGCCTCAGACGATCCCATGTGCACCTGTGCACAGTGCCTGAAAGCCCTCCCCAAACCGCAGCTGTCCAGAGCATTGTCTGATTGTCTGAGCACCCGCTGTGGGCCAGGCACCTCATGTGGCCCCTCCATGTGCTTATGTGACCCTGGATGAGAGCCACAATGCTCTTACCTGACAGCACAGCTGAGGAGCTTGAGAAGGCCCTGAAACCGGGGAGTGGTAGGGTGAAGTTGAGTCCCAGTCTCTCAACTGCTGGAGTGTGGAAGCCACATAGGCAGTTTCCAAGCTGGGTTCCCAAGCCTCTCATGTTTCTATTCAAGAAAACCTTGGCTATCAGGGAGCTGACCTTGCCAAAGGAATTTTTCTTTAGCCCTCCATGGCAGTTGTTGCTGAGGCTCTTCCAAGACAAGTCTAGCTAGTGCCTGCAGCTCCCAGTAGTTTGGTTTTGGTGGAGTGCAACTCCCATTGGCAGGTCCAGTAGCCTTGGCAGGGCAGGTCTTGCCCCATGCACCTCCAGGAGCCAGGCATCTTTCAACTCACTGTGGGGCCAAGGAAGGAGGACCGTGCGTGATGGGCCTGGGTAGTCTCCTTCAGCTGGGGCCAGGAGTCTTAGAACAGCCCTCCCCAAAACTTCAGGAGCAGACCGTTCATCTGGGAACCTGCTCAAATGCAGATTCTGATTCAGGATGTCTGGGGCAGGCCTGCAATCCTGCATTTCCAGCCAGCTCTGCTGCTGGTGTGAGGCCATGCTTGGGGTAGCAAGGCCTTAGAGCTGTTCTTCTTGCCTCTATCCCATCAAGCATCCTGCTTTTACAACAAGTATTTTGGAATGATCTCTACTATTTTAAAATGAAATTCCTAGATGAGCTATACTATCTGTATCCCCTCAAATCAACTTAATGCTTTATAATTAAAGGAGAAATCAGAGGAAAGTAATTTATAACACACTGAGACAAATTCTAGTATTACACCTCTTCTTTGAATCAGTGTGAATTTCAGAGAAGGTAATAATCCTTTATATTTGACACTTGAAATAAACGCTAGATAAGCACCTGTTTGTGTTTGCGAAGACTCAACATGCAGGGGACAGGGATCAGTATAGACGGACACAGATGGGCTGTAATATCCAGGAGAGGCACTGCCCATGGTGATGGGATTCCTAACATCCCAACTGTTGGTAGGGTTTTTAATGAAAAAAGACACTCTTCAGCCAATTTACACACCCTTTAAACATTCATTGTGTGTTAGCATGGAGAAAATACATACCTTGTGTTTCTACGTAAATTGGGCTTAGCTTCCAGGCTCTTATGAACAGGTTTCCTCTTTTCTACATGAATGTCAAGAGGGTTACTCAAAGTCTATAGGAGAAATCTTCATTTGTGGACTTTCCTATATATCACAGATGTCAAGCTTCCCTGTCACGGCCTATCAGTAGTCAAGGATTGTCCCCAATCAATGCTATAATCAGAAACATCCCCTGAGCATTCCAAGTTGTCCTGTGGTTGGGGGAAGGGCAGGATTTTCCCCCCTAGAAACTGTGGGTTTTGAGCTGATTATTCCCAGGTCCATTGAATTGGAGGAAACAAGGCCTCTGGGACCCCCTGGGACAGGCTCAGCAGAGGGAGTTATGGTGCAAATGGGACACTGTCTGTGAGTGAGTCTGCTTCTGCCATGCTCTGGTCTGGGGTGTAAGTGGTCACATCAAGCCCTGCAGGTGGGGACATGCAGAGCAGTGGCGAATTGCCCAGATATTGTTCAGGACCCATACCCCACTTCCTCTGAATCTAAGCCCTGTGCCTTCCACTGCAGGGCCACAGCAGAAGCCGTCCTCCCAGAGCCCTGGAACCACTGCAAGGGGTTTTGAGGGTGTTCCCTCCCCTAGATGGTGCCCAAGAAGGTGGCTCAGGCTCAGGTGGTGTTCTAGAAGCAGATTGGCAGGTAGATTTGCAGGTAGATCTGCATGGATCTGTAGATCCATGAGGCCTGGACTCTTCCTAACTTTTTTTCTCTATGAAATTTAATAACAAAAATGATGTGATAGGACAGAAAGGATATGATAAATACGGCCTTGTTTTAACATGGTCAAGACTTCTTTCCTGGGTTTGAAGGTATAACTAAGAATAGTTGCCTTTCCTGTCAACACACACTGGTAATCCCAAAATGTTCACGGTATCTCTTGCTGAGTAACAAATCACCCAGGAAGTAGTGGCTTAACACAACATTTATTTGTTCAAGATTCTGCACTGGGCTGGGCTCAACTGGGTGGTTCTTCTGGCAGTGTCACCTGGAGTCATCTGTGTGTCTTCAGCCACCTGAAGTTGACCAGGACTGGAGATCCAAGGTAGTGCCACTCTCAGCCCTGGGGCCCACCTCTGAGACCAATAGGTCAGCAGGGCTGGTGACATTTCTCTCCCTGTGGTGTCAACAGCAAGGTAGCCATACCCCCCAACTTGCTCCAGGCTCCAAGGACATGCCTAGACTGGACGCTGGCACTGTGTCACTCTCCCACATTCTATCAATTACAGCAAGTTGTGAGGACAGGCCAGACTTGGGGAAGAGGAAGAGTGGTGAGGAGTGTGTGGTTATCTTTAAATCACCACTCAAAGAAGACTTTATTGCTGTCTCTTCTCACTGCCAGGCCCAGTGGGAAGCAAGGGAGGCCAAGCAAGTAAGGAGCAAGTTTGAGGAGGATTAAGGGATACTTCCCAATCATTCCTGGTGTCTGGGGCATAATTGCGACCACCTGTGGGGCCTGAGGATTGGTGATGCTGAGCTGTTACCCCAGCAACCAGCTGGTTCCTGAGGAGCATGCCCTATTTGCATCCAAGCAGGTTTAGAAGGGGTTTGGGCCATGGAGCTGACAGTGATTCCAAAGTCTTAGGCTCTAGCAGGTGCCAGAGCTACAGCAGGCACAGGGCACAACCCCCATGTCAGGCTGCACCCCAAGATGCTCCTCCTTTTATGGATTAGCTGGAGGTGGCCACGGCTCTCATTGGAAGCAATCAAGCATTTGTAGACCAAGCCATGTGTGTCCAAAGAACCCACTGATCCTCAGAAATGACATCACTAAAACCTGTAACAGTCTTAACTTTCAAATATAACATATTCTGTCATTTAATGCACTGCACTATAACAAACTGCATCACCTCGATTAAAATTAGTAATACATCTATACACTACTGAGAACATTGCTTGGTTTGAGGAAGATACAGGCCCTTGTTCTGCTGATGGTTTCCAGGCTCTCTGTGCAGTTGTATGTTTGTTGGGCTTCCCTCATCCTGACCACATGCAGGAGACCCAACCCCTCCTGCATGTGCGGGAGCTGAGGGCGTCAAGGTATGCAGGCTGCTCACACACATGTGGACAGGAGAGCTGAGCCTGGCACCTGCTCTCCAGCACCTGCAACAACATCTGCCTGGAAAGAGGACATCAGAGTAGCTGGGTCCACTCTGGATGCAACCCCCAGTGGGACCTTGAGATAAACACAACCCATCCAAAGAGCCAGGAGGCCACAGGCCAGCCCCTCTTCACTCTCAGTGTTGCTGCTTCTCTGCCCTCACCCCAAGCCTGGCACTGCTTTGCCTCTAAGGGCACTCAACATTCACGTGAGCTGGAGTTGATTGCACACATATGTTGCTTGCCAAGCACAAACATGTTTCCCCTTCCCTCCTGAGCCTCAAGTCTCCGTCCTTGCTCTTTGTTGTGCCTGCAGTGCCAGGCACCTCATCCCATGGCCTTGACAGCACTGAGTCACCCTGGAAAACACCAATCCTGGTGGCCCAGGGCCCAGCCTGGAATTATTCTGCTGGTTCCTCAATCATACTGGTTTCCAAAGGCTTTTGCTTGTTCGCGAATTAGTCCTTACCTGCTGCCTTGGAGTGGCTCCAACAATCCAACCTTCTGTGTCTGAGCTTTTAAGTGTGCAGTTTTTAAGGCACAAACTCGAACTAGATAGGAAAGAGGAGTGGCCTGGCTTCTTTCTCTGTACTCATCAGTGTGAGCTGTGATACTGTTTGGTTTGCACAGATTGTGCTAGAACTGGAAACAGAACCTCCCAAGGCTTGTTAAGCACCCATACCTCCCCTGTCCCAGGCACACTCTGCTTCTCCATGAGGATGAGGCTAAGGGCCTGTGGCTGTTCCTTCCAGAGATGCAAGAAAAGGGAGCTGGAGGTTGCCTCCCACCCACAGCCAGACTTGGGTGGGGAGGAGCCCTCCCAAGCACAGAATGGGGTGGCTGTGGATGAGGAGCGGAGGATGGCCTGGGGCCTTTGAGAGGAGGAAGGACTGATTCATCTGGAGTCAGATAACTGGACAGCTGGAGTGAGATCTCTCTGGTTCTTCAGTGGGTGCCAGGAGGCTAAGCTGGCTTTCTCGTCAGGCCCCCTGCGCACCTATTTTTCCTTTGTGGGGGTTAGTTAGCCTCCCTGGAACACTGGACTTGGAGCCTAGATTCAAGCTCCCTTATTTATAAAGTGGGTCTTCTGAACCCCTGACTCTTCTCTAACATTGGAATGAAGGTTCCTTTTACCTTTTGAGGCTGTGGGAGGTACTTTCACTGTGCTGAGTGACTGCCCTTCCTGGCATGGGCAGCTGCAGGGGCACCTTCTCATGTGCAGGGCTCATCCTTCCTGGAGTGCCCCTTCACCATTGGCAGCCCAGCTGCTCAGACAAGTGAAGGCCCTTTGCATGCTGCTCCCTAGAAATATGTCAGCCATAGAGGTGATTTGACCATTTTTTTTTAGTAGTCATATTCAGAAAGGTAAAAAACAGGTAAAATTAATTTTAATATTTTTACTTAACCCACTGTATCCGGAATATCATTCCAACAGTATCGACAAATAAAGATGATGAATGAGATATGTGATATTTCTTTTTTTATGCTAAGGTGTGGCTTCATCATCCGGTGTGATCTCACACTCCAGCACATCTCATTTTGGATTCATCACATTTTGGGTCTTGATAGCCACCTGGGGCTCATGGCTGCCATGTGGGACTATGAGACCCTGGACAGACAGCTGTGCATGCTGGTCCTTTGCATGTAAGAAATGTGGCCTCTAAGTGGCTTTTTGTGCCAAAGGGGCAGGAAGTGGAGGACTTGCTTCTCCTTCTCAGCTTCCCAGTTGGTGATAGAGGTGGTCCTGTCCTTATAACTGTAGGCCTGGAAGGTCGTCCAGGCAGGACCGATTCCTGGAGGGTGCTGGGCTCTGGAGCCTGACATGGTGGAAACAGGGCTGTGTGTAGTAAGAGGTGCACCCTGGTCCTTTCTCTCCCACTGGGGAAATGCAGGCAGGGGCTGTGGGTTGAACCCTGAATGAGGGAGGTGCTTTCTCAGGCTGCAGGACTCCCAGCCTGTGCTGGGCTGCAGGAGATGGGGAGAGTACTGTGGTCCTTCACTCTGAAAATGCTCCTGGGTGCTTACTGTGCATGAAGTACTGTGACCCCTTGCAATGCCAGGGTTGCCACAGTCCTTGTCTCGAGTGCAGACACTTGATGGATAAAGCAGAAACATCCATGGGTCCTATTGCAGGGCCTGTGCAAAGCCTGGAGGTCAGAAGACGTGGCCAGGGCATAGGGGTAAGGTGGGTAGATATCAACCATGCCTTGGAGGTCCCGACACTGCTACAGGGCCTGATAAGATGGGAGTAAGGCTGCCTCTACCTCAAGTCACCCAGCTTGGGGTGACAGTGGTGTCAGGGACAGGTCTAGATGGGGAAGACAGAGCCTTCAGGCTGGACATGCCATCTGGGAGGTTTGCCATGGGGCGAGAGTGTGAGTAGCATGGTCTCAGCTGAAAAGAAGAAGAAAGGGTGGGGGTGGTAGGGAGTGGCCCAGGGCCTGCTTCTTCTTATCAGGAAAGGTTGCAAAAATAAGCCTTCCTTTTAGAGTCTTCAAAATCCTAAAGATCCTAAAATCACCATTTGAAAACACGTCCTGAATGTTCACCTCTGTGCAGGACGGTTGCTTCTAGGTCAAGTGCCTGGTGCCAGGCCACAGCCCACGGGGTGTATTGGCTCCATTATGTACCCTTTATTGGCTGATTCTCTTCTTGGTCTCCCGTACTTTCCAGTAGGTTTCCTAGGATTGCCTCCCACATAAACTCTCGACACTTGAATCTTTTTCTTAGGATTTCTGCTTCTTGGGGAGGCTAAGCTGGGTTGGCACACTTCAGTAAGTATTAATAGCACTAATTATGCTATGCATATTTAAGGGTGACTCTCTGTGAAGTCTATTTCTCAGGTGCCTGTAAACCTCATCTTTGATGTCCAGAATCACTTTTGGTCCTGTGGGCAGTCCCTCTTAATGGGACCATCAACCCCACCTACACGCCACCAAGACCTCAGAACGGTGCCTCAGCAAGCGCTGGCAGGGGTGCGTCTCCTGTACCCTGGCACTGTCTGGCCTCATCGGGCTCCTGGCCCTTCTTAGTCAGCTCCCTGCCTCCGGGAAACGCTGCAGCTGCTCTACTGTTCCCTGCATTCCTGATCTCCAGGCTGCTCACCTTGCTACCCCAAGCACTGGACTTGCCAAAACACCGGTCAGCTCATGGGATTATATTGGGTCCTAGTCCCATCTCTGCTTGGCTCCAGCTGTGGCACAGTGGTCTGGCCATTTCTTCTGTGAGACTCTATTTCCCCACCTGCAGGACCCCTGACACCAGCTGCCCAGTGTCTCTGAGAATGGTGCAGAGTACAGTCGGTCCTCCCTATCCACAGGTTCTGCACTGAGGATTCAACTAAACTCAGATAAAAAATATTTGATTAAAAAACAATTAAAAATAACAATACAAATCATACTGATGAAAAAGACAGTATAACAATGGTTTACATAGCATTTACCTTGTGTTATGTATTACAAGTAATCTAGAGATGATTAAAAGTATACAGGAGGATGTGAGTAGGTTATATGGAAATACTACTCCATTATATATAAGGGTCTTGAGCATCTTCAGATTTCGGTATGCTTGGGAGGTTCTGGAATCAATGCCCCAAAGATATGAGGGATGACTGTAGTTACAAGAGGGCTCTGGAGCCAAGCTGCCCAACTTTGGCACTTCCCAGGTGTATTAGGTTGCTGAGGCCGCCACAGCAAAGTACCACATACTGTGTGGGTTTAACAACAGAAATTTACTATCTCACAGTTTTGAAGGCCAGAAGTCTTGAGATCAAGGTGTCAGCAGGATTCATTTCCCCTGAAACCTCTCTCCTGGGCTTTAGGGACCGCTGCTCTCCCCGTGTCTTCACATGGTCTTCCCTCTGGGCCTGTCTTTGTTGCAATCTCCTTCACTTTTAAGGACACTAATCAAATTAGATAAGGGCCCAGCCTAATGGCCTCATTTTAACTTAATTACCTCTTTAAAGACCCTATCTCCAAATACAGTCACATTCTGAAGTACTGGGGATTAGGCTTCAGTTAGGCTCAGTGGAGGAGACATAATGCAGCCCGTAACATCACCTGAGTGACTTTGGACAAGTTTATTAACCTCTCTGTGCTTCAGTGTCCTCCGCTGTAAGATAAAAGTAATGACAAGGCTACTGTGAAGATTAAGTTAGAATACAAAGTTGTGGTCTTCAAACTTTTTTGCTTGCATAGTTCCTAAAATAATTTCAAAAACTATGCACTCAATCATTTTTTTGTTGACATCTAAACTTTTTCATCATAAATGTAAACTGTTGCAAAAGATGTAATTTCCATCTTTGACATCTTAAAAATGAAATGATTAGATCCATCTTTCTTTCACATCTAAGTGTCTTGAATTTAATGACTGTCTTCATTTATTTAAAGCCATCATGAGAAATAAATACCTACCCAAACAAGCTTTAACTGTTAGAAATTTTGTATTGTTTCTTCTTCTCCTTGAATTTTATCTTCAATACACTTCCCCAAGAAATTTCATCCTACTGTAATACATGTTTTGTTTTGAAGGTTCTTTATTGATTACCCTATTATACTTATCTGTAAGATAATATGTGTGTACAAATTTAAATTAATAATTTTTTAATTTCCTCATTTCATAAGTGTTAAAATATTTTTTAGATTGACTTATCAATATTGCACAATTAGTAAACTTTGGAAAATTAGCATAAGATTAATCAAAATGACACAAACATATCATAAATTTAGATACATAATAGCCATAAGAAGCAAAATTTATTGGGAATGCATTTTTATTGAAATTGACTTTTATTTTTACTTCATATACACTTGTATGAATTTTTTAGGGATAAAATTTACTGTCAATTTTGTTAATAGATGTTAGCTCTGAAATACTTCAATATAAAGAGAGTGTGAATGAATGAATGAAATTTTCTTATACTCCTCAACTTTTAGAACTACTTCCAAGGTGTATATCAAAAGTCACATCACGATTTATCATCCAAAACGATTTTTAATACTCTACCAGATGACAACTGGATTAGGTCATTATTCAATCCTTGTTGAAGGCAAAGTATTAGAAACATCTCCCCCTCGTGAAAGCTTTAGTTTCCTAGTTAATAATTTGCTTTATTGACACAGATATTAGTATTTTACATCAATTCTTGTTTGATGCCCCATTTACGTTTCAATCTGGGACAGGTCTCCAGGATGGTGTGCTTTGATTTTATGAATAGAAAAGGGTGATGTTAAAAAGGGGGAAGGGAAATGAACACGGCCAGACCTCAGGCATGTTCTAAGAGAATACATTCTTAGGAAAGAATACCATGGGAGGTGAGGATGTTAAGGTGATTCCTTAAAACTGTTTTTCCAAAGAGTACCCAGGGGTATCCAGACCCTAGACTGAAGACCACTGATCCATCTAATAAGCTTAGAATAGTGCCAGGGACACATGAAATGTTTGATAACTACTAACTATGGTTGTTATTATTGTTGCCTCTATAGATTATCTAGTATATAGTAGGTGCTCAGTAAATGGAATACAGAAAGAGTTAGGTATTAATAGGAGGCTGAACCAGATTAACCTGTACAGTTCCATTTGAAGCTGATATTCTCTTACCTTACTTTGGAAGCTGCATAACAGATCACCCCATATGTAATAGCTTAAAGCAACTATTATTTGCTCTCAATTCCACAGGTTGCCAATTTGGGCTGAGCTTAGCTGACCATTTCTTCTGCTGGTCTCAGCTGGAGTCACTCATGCAGCTGCAGTCTCTTGGTGCATTACCTGGGACCTGGTTGTTTGGGGCCTTGGCTGGGACAGCTTGTGTCTGCTCCATGTAGTCTCATCTTCCAGTAGGCTAGCCAGGCTTCCTCATGTGGTGACAGAAGAATTCCCTGCAACAAGAGAGGGCAAACCCCATAGCACAGGTGTCTTTTACACACCTCTTCTTGTGACACATTGGCTAATGTTCTCTTGACCAAAGCAAGTTCATGTGGCCAAGCCCAGAGTCAGTTTGGGAGGGGGTACACATGGGTGTGGACATATACAAGGAGGTGTGATTCACTGGGTCCACTGATGTAACAATCTACCACACAATTCAAGGGTCCCCCTGGTTGTTTCAGCTTTACCTCTATTTGAAGTAAATTCAGCTGTGAACCTCAGAGTGGACACTTGCTGGATTATGTGCCTAGGTATTCTTACTTTTCCTCTGCAGCCAGAATTATTTGGTTTTCCTGTAGAAGGAGGTTTTGGTTCAAGACTGTTTTCCTGAGGGCCTCTTTTTAGTCCTGGAAGAGGATTAATAAGAGAATTCAAACTCATTTTTCAATGAGGAGCTTCAAAATGGACAGGTTATTCCATCTGGCCTCAAGAGGGCTTATGACTCAGGCAGAGCTTAGAGGTTGGGTGACTCTATTACTTCAGGATCCCAACTTAACCTGCCTTGGCCCAAAATGAATACCCAGGAAGTCTGGGGTGTATGACTTATTGCCTGGCTAGATCCCTGGCTGGGACATATCCAGTCACTGTGGTGTCCATGTGATGGCTCTGCTGTGCTCTTCCAAACAGAAGTATGCAAGTCTTGAGTGTTTGGTGGTATAGCACCAATACCCGAGCAACACCTGGCTCCCTGCATTTCCTGGTAATTCCTGGAGCATATATATCTGAAGTAGCATTGGTTTACCATCTTCTATTATTTTTCCTTTCACAGTGAGACATTATTTGGTGAAATGCCCTCAGAACAGGTAAGAATATTTTCTTCCTTTTTTCAAATGAAACTCTTTGCCATTTAACTTTCTTTTGATATTACCAATAAATTGATTAAATTTGTAGTTTTACCTAAAGGTCTGCATATTTGTCCACAAATATGGCTGCAAATGTGTATCCTGCATGCATTTGCATGTTTCCAAGGTCTACAGTCTGGTTTTCACCCTCAGGGATCCAGAGAGCATGCAGCTTTTGCTGGCCCAGCAGGCTTGCTGGAGGAGGCTTGGTGTATGGTCCTGCAGAGCTGCTCCCCAGTTTAGGAAGGGGCTCACAATGGTCTGAACCACGTTGATACATTTTGACCACAAACACCCCTAATTCTCTTCACCAATGCTGACTTACTGTATGCCCTGCTTTTAGCTGGTGAGACACATCTTATAGGTAACATAATAGTTATAAGAGATACTGCTAATTCAAAGTGTTTAAAAATTTGGGACTTCTGATCCAGACAAGATGGCATAGGTCAATTTCTTTCTTCTCTTCCCTGCTGAGTAAATCTTTAAACCTTGGAAATAACATAAGAGACAACCAAATGAAGACTTTGAAAGGTGGTGAAAAGAAGGTAAACTGGTTTGGAATCCCAGGACTGGAGGAGTAACACAACTGCGAGACATCTTATGTTTTCCCATCCAACAGCAGAAGGTCACCCAGACTTGCTTTTTTCCTACTCCAATCTAGCAACAGAAAACATTCAGGTAAGCTCATTCCTCCCCTGGATCAAAGGGGAGTTCCCCTGAAAACCTCAAGTGAGCCTAGCATCAGCTGCAAAGAGGATGGATCAGGGGCTCCTCCCACAATGAGCACCAGAGGAAGAGCTCACTTTTTCTTCCAGGCTAAGACTCCTTTCCTCAACCAGCAAGAGGCACCTAGGCACAAAAGTGGCCCAGCAAGGAAGCTTCTTCATCTCCATGGGTGTGAGGCTTCTCTCCCCTACTGAAAAACATCCAGCTTCCAAATCTGAGGAAACTCTCTCTGTCCCCTCTGGCAGCACCAGCAGGGCCCAGTGGCACCATATAAACCAAACAGACCAAAATAATACTGTAAAGGCTCTGAAAATGAAAATACCATTGGAACTATAGCCCATAGAAGCAGACCAAGATTACACGATAAACCTGGGTGACTGCCTACAAAAATATGAGATTTAAATAGGACCTGGGACCTTGTGACAAGCTACTATAAAAAAAACCACCCATCATTTTAAAAACCACAAAAATCACAACTTGAATGAGAAGAGATAATAGATCGGATCAACACTGAGATGAATCAGGTGTTGAAATTATCTGACAAAAATTTTAAAGCAATTTTTTTCTTTTTATGAGATGGAGTTTCACTCTTGTTGCCCAGGCTGGAGTGCAATAGCATGATCTTGGCTCACTGCAACCCTCCTAGATTCAAATGATTCTCCTGCCTTAGCCTCTCAAGTAGCTGGGATTACAGGCACCCACCACCATGCCCAGATATTTTTTTGTATGTTTAGTAAAGATGGGGTTTCACCATGTTGTCTAGGTTGGTCTCAAACTTGTGACCTCAGGTGATCCACCCACCTCATCCTCCAAAAGTGCAGGGATTGCAGGCATGAGGCACCACCTGCAGCCTTAAAGCAGTTTTTATTAAAAAAAAAAAAGATTCAATGATCAATTCAAATTATCTTAAAACAGCTGACAAAATAAAAAAACTCAGCCAATAAAGAAAAAAACAAACATAAGGAAATTATAGAACTAAAAAGTACAAAAACAGAAATGAAAAACTCACCATTTGGGCTTGATAGGAGAGTGGAGATGTCAGTGGATAGTTTATGAAGTGGAGGACAGAGCAATAGAATTTATCTAATCTGAACAACAGAGAGAAAATAGACTAAAAACAAATCTGAACAACAGAGAGAAAATAGACTAAAAACAAACAAAAAATGAACAGACTTCAAGGACCTACAGGACAAAAGATCCAACATTCTATCATCAGAGTTCCAGAAGGAGAGGATAAACAGAGTAGATCTAAAACAGTATTAGAAGAAATAATGGCTGAAAACTTCCCAAATTTGGCAAAAGACAAAGCCCTATAGGTTTAAGAAACTGAGTGAATGCCAGGCATAATAATCTCAATAAAATCCACTTGAAAACACATGATAATTGAACAGAAAACAAAGTTGAATGACAGTGCATTTCTGCTCTGAATCCATGAAGGGCAGAAGGAAATGGCACATTTTTAAATACCAAAATAAAAGAACTGCCAACCCCAAATTTTATATCCAGCAAAACTGTCCTCCAGGAATGAAAGAGAAATAAAGACATTCTCAGAAGAAGGAAAGCTAAAAGAGGTTGCCACTAGCAGACCTACTTTAATGACTAAAATACAATCTTGAAACAGAAAAAAATGTTGGAGCCTTAGGAAGGAAGGAGGAATAATGGAAAGAGCAGAAATAGGAGTACATATGGTAGAGTGTTCTTTCCATGAATAGTTGTGAGTTTTAAAAATCACATTTGAGGATTTAAATAAAAATTATAGAATTGTCTGATGCTCAAGACAACACTGCTTAAAAGTGAGTGAGGCAAAATGACCTAAATAGAAGTCAAAAGTCCTTTCAAAGCAATGGAATGTTGGTGCCAGTAGACCATGTAAAGTCACATATGTGTATTGTAATGACCAAAGCAATCACTAAAATAACTTTGCAAAAACAATACACTCAGAATTCCTATAGATAGATTTTAAAATTTAGGCGAGTAACACAAAGAAACAGGGGAATGAGAATTACAGGAAATAACCAGAAAACAAACAATAATATGGTAGCCTTAATTGCTGAAATACTATTTATTTTAAATGTAAATGGTCTAAATACATCAATCAAATTGCAGAGACTCTCAGAGTGGATTAGAAAAATGACCCAACTTGTACGCTTTTTATAGGAAATTCACTTTATACACAATGACATAAGTAGATTGAAAGTAAAAGTATGGAAAAAGATACACAAACAATGAAATAAATCAGGTATGGATGTACTGTAGCTGATAAAATGGACTTCAGGGCAAAAAACCTTACTAGAGGTGAAGACGGACATTAGATGATAAAGGCTCAATCCATCAGAAAGACAAGTTTCCACATGAGTACAAGTCAAACAACAGAACCACAAAATTTAAACAGCAAAAACTGAAAGAGCAGAGAGAAGAAATAGCTAAATCTATAGTTTTAGTTAGAGCCTTCAATTCCTCCTCTTCCTCTACTGATTGACCTGCCATAGATAGAAAATTAGCATGGTTATTGAAGATCTAAACAACACAATCAACCAATGGCACCCAATTGAGACAGATCAAACACTCTAATCAACAGTAAAAAAACAAATATTTTTCAAGGCTCCATGGGACATTCATCAAAATAGACCATATCCTGGGCTGAAAAACCTCAACAAATTTGAAATAATTGAAATAATAGAGAATGTGTTCTCTGAGCACAGCGAAATCAAACTAGAAATTAATGACAAAATGGCTGCAGGAAACTCTCTAAATGTGGAAACAGTTTTTTGTTGAAAGTGACACGCTGATTCTAGATTATATATGTACATTTTTAAAAATAACAAAGTTGGAGGACTTACAGTTCTTCTGTCCAAAACTTATTCTAATGCTAGAGTAATGGAGACACTGAAGTATTGATATAAAGTATATAGATCAATGTAGCATAATTGAGAGTCCAGAAATAAATCCTTATATTTATGGCCAACTGACTTTTGATAGAGATGGCAGGACAGTTCTGAAGGGAAAGCTTTGTCCTTTTGACAGACAGTGCTGGGACAACTGGGTATCCTTATACAGAAACATAAACTGAGACCCTTGCCTCACATTGCCCCCAAAATTAACTAAAAATAGATCTTAGACCTAAACATAAAAGCTAAAATTACAACATTTCTAGAAGAAAACAGGAGAAAATCTTTGTGACCTTGGGTTGGGCAAAGTGATACTAAACACAGGATCCATAAATGAAAGAATTGATGTAATTAAAAACCTTTGCATTTCCAAAGACACCATTAAGAAATTGAAAAGATAAGTAAGCCCCATATTTGCAAATCAGATAACTGATAAAGAACTTGTTCCTAAAATATATAAAGACCTCTCACAACTCAATAATGAGGAGACAGATAACACAATTAAAAATGGGCACAAAAGATTTGAGCAGATGTTTTCCTAAAGAAGATATCCAAATGGTGAGCAAGTACATGAAAGATGTTCAGTGTCATTACCTATTAGGGAAGTGCAAATTAAAACCACAAGTGATATCACTGTACCCCCATACAATGGCTATAACTCAAAAGACAGACAATACCAATTTCTGGCAAAGATGTGGAGAAATTGGATCTTTGTACATTGCTGGTGGGAATATAAAATTGTGCCACCACTTGGGAAAACAACTTGGTAGTTTGTTAAAACCTTTAAGTTACCCTATGACCCAGCAATTCCACTCATAGGAATCTATCCAAGAGAACTGAAAGCATATATCTCACGAAAACATATATGCAGTTGTTCATAGCTGCTGTGTTCATGATAACCAGAAACCAGAGACAATCTAGATATATCCATCAACTTGTGAATTGGAAAACAAAATGAATATATCCACCCAGTGAGGTACCACTTAGTAATAAAAAGGAACACACTGGGTATGGACCAAAGCATGGATGAGCCCCAACAATACTAAGTGGAAAAAGCCAGATACAAAAAATTGCATACCGTATGATTCCATTTTGATAAAATGCCTAGAAAAGGTAAATTTATAGAGACAGAAAGGAGATTAGTGGTTTCCTCCAGCTGAGGGTGGGAGTGGGGATTAACTATAAAAATACAAGAGGGAACCTTTGGGGGTGATAGAAATGTTTTAAAACTGTATTGTAGTGATGCATGAATCTAAAAGCTATTGAACTGTACACTTGCGATCAGTACATTTTATGGTACGTCAACTATGCCTCAATAAAACCATTTGTTTCTTTTTTCAAGCATATGTCCCAATAAGGCCCCCAAGACTAGGGTGATTCTGGCATTTCAGACTTGGGTAATGGCTGGAGATGGTCAGAGCTGTGGATGATCAGCCTGCCAACATGCTCAGGATTTGCTTTCTGTGATGTTTTTGTCTGGCCTTTTGTGTCTAGCAAGCAGCCTCTGGCGACTGGGGCCCCTCTTTGTTACCTTACAGTTTGCTCATTCTGAGCTGGGGCTGACTGAGGCTGGAAGTACAGCAAGGATGTCATCCCAGCCTGGTGGACATTAGAATTTGATCTCCCCTCAGCCCTGGGATAAATGAGGTCAAGATGACCACAGAATCTTGTTCAAAGGCTGCCTCCTTCTCTGCCAGCCATGCTGGGCACTGTCAGGTTGGTTGGGTGTCTGAGTGGCGGTTCTCCCTATGAGCAGTCTCCTGTTGGGTCAACCCACAGATTTGCCTTTAGAAAGCCTGCATTTACTCTACCTTCATCCCAGGACCCTGCTAGGGCCAGGCCTTGACCCATAAACCTGGTAGTCAGCTCCTGGCCAACTTTGCGTTCATTTTCCTGATTAGAACCTCATGCCTGTTTGACTTAGTGCAGCCCAGACTGGCCGCCAGTGCTAGTGAATTGGTCAATTATTGCCTTTATGCCTGGCTTTGGCCTGAATTGTGCTCTGCCTCTGTAGCCCAGGCAGTTCCTCCTGTCTCTGTTGTGCCAGGAGCTCCCAGGTCCCAGCACCCTCATCTGTCTGCCTGCTCTGTGCTGCTGCCATGGGCAAACGGGGCCCTGGAGTCTTAAGCTGTGATAAAGAAGAAGCCCTTCTCTGGCTTCTGACCATTTCATCCTAAGGGGGAACCGACAAAAAGCACAGGGTCAGGAGAAGATGCCTGGGTTGGAAACCCTCAGGCAGGGGAGGGGAAGGGCCTCCGGAAGAGACCATGTGCTGGCTCTGAGGCTGCAGTCACTGAACGAGGGGCCTTGCCAAGTAACTGGGCCAGAACCTGGAGACTCAAGGGAATTCCATGACTTGCTAAGAAAAGTTCAAACGGAAGGAAAATAAATCTCATCTTGAATGTTTATTGTCCCCGAGGTTGTAAATTGCTGTCTCTTGGAGGGGTGGCCCTGACCTTCAGGAGTGGGAGACTGTTCCTTTCCCAGGGCAGAGTGCTCTGAGGATGCAGAGCAGAGAGCAGGGCCTGAGTAAGCGTCTCAGGGATCTGTGAGGTTCAATGTGCCCTTCCCGGGGAGGACAGCCCTGAGAGTAGCTCAGCTGGAGGATATAAAATTGCTCCAAAATTCCTGGAAACCTGGAGTAAAAATGAAATCCCCCCAGTTGCACAGAGCTGTGATGCAGTCCATTCTGCAATGACTTTCCAATGGATCCAGATGCTTTCTTTCCTGCAGGGCAAGGAAAGTTGTGAGGAGGACTAAAGGGGCACCACAAAGCCAATTCCCAGCCAGGATGTCTCCTGGCCTTTTGCTTCACCTCTACTTATGGGATTGAGACAATAAAGTACTTGCCAATGAGGGAAGTTATAGTGCAGCAATGAATGGTACAGAAAGTCAAGGCAATGGAAGGAGAAGCGGCAGGGTATAGATATGGAAGCTGAGGATGGCTGCAGAGACATTGCAGCCCCCTGACTTCGAGAGGTCCAATGGCCTCTCATTAGAGGCATCTATTTGCAAAAGCAAACCTCACTGAAATGAACAGTCTTTACTGTGATCAGTTGTAGGGTCAGATTAATCAGTTATTTCAGGGGCTTTTCTGGGACACGTGTCAGAGTCAGGTCCTTCTCCTCCTGAGTGAGCCCTCAGTCTCAAAGAACACCAGAACTCTAAACAGACTTATGCTGTGCCCCAGCCATTTCTCATTGTTGCTTGCTTGGATTTTAACCCACATGCATGCTTGTGCCCTCCCTCTGCCCACATCCACCTGAGCAAGCAAGGTGGTGAGGATGGGGGCAGTAGACTCAGGGACGGGGTCTCTTTGGCCACCTCCCTTCCATGCCCCCACAGTCATTACTACCTTGTCATGTCCACACCGCATTCCAGCACTCAGGCCCAGTGTCCTTCTTCCACAACCCTCCAGGCAGGGGTGGGAGTGGGGAGGGCAGGCTGTGAGATGGGGGTGGTTCCTGGCATAAAGAACATGCACCTGGATTCCGACAGCTTCAGTGTCAGGTAGAGTTGTGCCACTTGGCAGCTTTGTGAACTTGGGCCACTTACTCAGCCTTTCTGGGAATGTTTCATCCTCCACAGCAGGCACAGACTTGCCTGTTGTCACTGTCGCTAAGGGTTTCCATAGGAATTCGATGAGAGAACAGTGGTCGTAGACTGGTGCAGCCCAGCTCTTTACTGGATTTATTTCTTATTCTCAGAAAAACTCTGCAAGGCACAATTGGTTTCCTCAGACTGAGAACATGGATGAAACTGCCAATGATTAGACCAATGACTAGCCCTCTGTCATTCACAAACCTTCTGAATCCAGGTTATGGCTTGGATGTGTGTCCCCTTCAAATCTCATGTGGAAATGTAGCTTCCAATGTTGTCGGTAGGCTTGGTGAGACGTGTTTGGGTCATGGGGGCGGATCCCTCAGGAATGGCTTGGTCTGTCCTTGTAATGAATGAGTTCTGTCACCTGATGAATTCACATGGGATCTAGTTGTTTAAAAGAGCCTGGCCCCTCTTTCCTCTTTCTCTTGCTCCCTCTCTCACCGGATGATATGCGGGCCCCTCCTTTACCTTCCGCCATGATTGGAAGCTTCTGAGGCCCTCACCAGAGGCCCAGAAGCAGATGCCAGCACCGTGCTTCCTGCACAGCTTGCAGAACCGTGAGCCAATGTAAACCTCTTTTCTTGATAAATTACCCAGTCTCAGATATTCCTTTATAGAACACAAATGAACTAATATACCAGGTGACAGAAAAGCCGGCTCAGACTGTCTTGTCCGGGAAGGAATCTTGCAGCTCACCTAAGGATGCTACAGTGGGCAGGTCTCAGGGCAGCTCTAGCCAGAGGGACACAGGGTCATCAGGGTGGTGGCTTCCAGCCCCTGCCCTTCTCTGGGAAGTGCTGTGTCCAGGTGGTGATGAGAACCCAGGCCAGGCAGGCTCCTTGGGGCAGGGACAGGTGCCAGCAGGGATCAGCCCACATGCATCCATCCATGGCCTTTGTGAATGAGTCATCTCTCTTCCTAACCAGCAGGCACAACCCAGCAGTTAGTGGAGCAGCCTCCAGCATGGACTGAGGCTGAACAGGGAGTGGGGTCTCCCACCCAAACACAGCCTTACCCCTGGCTGGGCAGATGCTGAGGAGTCACCTCTCCCTGCCATTATTACCAGGACCCAAGCCTGTGACCCTGTAGAGCACCACTGAAGTATCTCCTGATCTCACCAGCTAGTGTACAAAAATGTTAGCTCAAACAAAAACACCAGCCTGGCAAAGTCTCTGCTGTGGACTTCATGAAGCCAGCAGGGAAATGCAAAGGAAGAGCTTCCCTCGCGGCTGCAGGAGCTTCTTGTGGCTCTAAGGATGAGCTTCTTGTGTGATGTAAACCATTTATTGTAAAGGTCATGGGGGCACTGTGGACAGGGAGATGGCTTGACAAATACCTCACAAAGGAGCAGCATTTATTCTAATGCTGTGCAGAGGATGCATGCAGAAATGTCATGGAGCAGATGCAGCAGAGAGCACAGCTTTGTGACCCACAAGGGTCTGGCGTCCTTTCTGGGTACATAGGCACTCACTTGGGTTGTAGAGAATACTGCTTTGTCCTGCTTCCGATTCAAGGACTCAGAGAGCAGTTTCTGTGTTAATAATGATGGATAATAATGCCAGTAAGGTCATGATAGGTGACTCCCTGTAAGCACTTACTGTGCACTAGACACAATTCTATGTGGTTTGTACATGTCACCCACTTAATGGAAAAGAATCATTTCAAAGGGTCCCTGTGAGTGGGTGGCACCATTCATCCATCTTGAAAGTGAAGTTCTGCAACTTTTAAGCAGCTCCTGGCATATGGAACCAATTGACTTTGTGTGTTTCAGTGGCAGGGAAAGCTGCTGGAGCAAGTTCAAAAAGCCTAAGGCAAGACATTAGGAAACTCCCCCTGTTTGCATGAGTTCTTGGCCTTTATCAATGGCAGCTGACCTTGGGGAGAAGGGGTATCTACAGTTATTACTATTATTCATTTTACTTTAAAAGATGGCAATGAATTGCCACCGTAGTTGTGGAGACCAATGCCCCTCCTTCAAGATTCTGCACATAATGTTCTGGGCATGGGGTTATGGGGTGGCGAGTGTGCTGTGTGAAATCTTGGAAGGAGGCCATAGAGCTGCTTGGAAAGGAACGGATGGATCCCTCCCTCCATCTGTGTCAGGCATCTTTCTTGTCAGAACCGAGATAGACAGGCAGGAAGACAGGAAATACATGGACATTTCCGGAAGTAAAATAATCAGCTGAAGTGACACCTTTCAAAGATGTGTGGAGCAAGAAGAGCTCAGGGGGTCTGGAAGGATGTTGGGAGGACTGGAACCAACACAGCTCCATTAGCTCCATGCACTAAGGGTTTCTGAATGGGGATATTTGGCTTGACAAAAGCATTTGACGTCCCAAGGTGTCCCAGTTCAGACCACAATACATCCCTTTGGAGTGTGTGACAGACAGCTTTGTGCCTAGGAGGAGGGGCATCTACTCATTCAAGAAGGAATAAGATTGAACAGACCTCAAAAAAGTGTTTTGATTTGTAATTTGTATGTCCGGGTGCAAAGATCACCCTGGGCCAGAGGAAGCACCCAGCATCTTTGGGATGGCTGGATTTGTGAAAGTCCCTTGGCTAACACAGTTCGCTGTACCTCCTGCACATCCCAGAGAGAGGCTATATTAGAAGGACCATTTGATGGCCCAGGGACGTTAAAGGCAGGGGTGAGGACTCGTGATGCCACAGGCACCGTGGTTCAGCACAAGTTGCTCTGACCTCACATTTAGTTTTGAAAGCAGAGTGTGGCTGGGTGCATGCTTCTTAGTTATAATTATGTTCTTTGGTGGAATCAGCTCAGTTTATGCTGTTCCTCCTGCTCCCCACCTTCTGCTCCCAAATATTCTTTAGTGCTAGAGACACAAAATTCCCGGCTGCCTAGCCCACCATGCCTACCTTCATTTTGGCAGCTGACATCACTTGTTCCAGACGATTTCCAGGCACATGCCCCCTTCCTCCTCTGCGCTTTCTTCTCAGGATGGCCCTGGGTCTTGGGCACCAGCCACATCCTCAGTCCCCAAGACCCCACTACCTGGGTTGGCCTGTCCTCCTCCCTCTGGGGCAGGAGTTTGAGCAGCTGCGACAGTGCTGTGGGTTCCCCACGCTGAATCTAAATCAGACTTGAAATGCGATGGAATGTTAATGTCTCCTTCTGGTACTTCTCTTCAGGGAGATAGTTTAAACTGGGAGTAGCCACTGTGGCTCTGGTTCTATTGACCTTGTTCCTGTTCCAGTTTTCTTGTTATCTGTTATCTGGGCTGGGTCCTGGGTCCTTGCTTCAGGGCCAGAGGAAGCAGGCCAACATGGATCAAGTCCCATGTCCCCTTCTCAGCTGGTGACTTTTGAGAAGGGCCTGGATCTCTCTGAGTCCCCATTTTTGCAACAAGGAGGGCCAGAGGTTACGGATACCAAGCTCTTTCCACAGTGCCTTGCATAGGATGGACACAAACATTGATGTTACTGTTGTTAACTTTAGTTTCTGAAAAATATGATTGCTCAGAATTTGTTCAATACCTTGCAAAATCTAGGTTGGCTGCTTTGCCTGGTGTTCGGGAGCGGCTGCCCATCGCTCAGGAATGCAGCCTCTCTCATGACCTGCCTGGTCTGTCCTGCAGTGGTGCTTTCCAGCACCGCTCTATCATGGGAGGGCAGCTGTCAAGGGGATGTCATGCTGTAATATCCTAGGCAGGAAGACTTTATGATCAAGGTCTAGGTTGAAACTTGTAGCCCTACTCACTGGGCTGAAACAAGGGCACCATGAAATACCCAAGTGGCAACATCATCCTCCCTGGGAAGTACTGTGAAGCGTCTACACTGCACCTGCACACTGGAGTCTAGGGCCAGTTGCTATTTAGCTGTTTCACACCCCATCTAATTTAGGCTATACTCTCTCATCTGACCCTCATAACTTTGCAAGATAGATAGCCAAGATACACCTCCCCTTTTACAGATTGGCGGGTGGAAGCCTGGGGAAGTAAGTGACTTGCCCAGGGTCACCTCTCCAGTCGAAGTAGAATCAGCTTTAGTGGCCTTTTGACCCCTGTTCAGCACCTATTCACTCAGTCCTGCTGCTGTGTCATGGAGCAGAACTGCCAAGCCTTTGTGGGACAGAAGCTCCTTCTGGGAGGTGGCCAGGCCGGAACCTGGTACATCTTACAGCAAGGCCTCTGCACGTGCGACATCCTGCCTGCCCTTGTTGGAGGCAGAAAAATAGCCTTGCTCCACAACGAGCTCCCACAAATAGCACTTCTCTCTAATCAAACAGCTCTCTAATTTAGAGGGAGTTTCCGGGCGGGCCTGTTTTCTGTCTTTCTTGGTTTGACTCACTCCAACAAGGCTTGCTCTGTTGTGTCAGAGACAAAATATAGCCCTGTTCCAACCCGAGATGTCGAATAACTTTTCTCGTAAGTTAATCATAAGGTGGACTTTCTTAGACGAAACTTCCAACCAGTCCTGCTGGCTCAAGGGGAGAAACAAGATTCTGAGAGAGTGTCTATCCTATGTCAATGTGGTGATTCATTGTCTAAATCAGATCAAATTGTCAAAATATGAATTAAAATTAAATTTAGTGCAGTTTTACTGTTTTGAAGGAAAATTATGATGACAAATCAGGTGTTTTCCAGCTTAAGGAAATCCCTGAACATGATGTTATAAGTGCCTAAAAATGATGTTCCAGAAACTTCCATTTTATATTAAACAGTTAAAAAAATCCAAAAAGAGAATAGGAAGTGGAAATATTTGATTCTACACTGTGCGAGGTGCAGTTGGGGAGACTACCCAAGTTTTGAGGCAAAAGAAGAAAGGAAAATGTCAAAAGATTTTAACAAAAACAAATTTAAAAACTGTGAATTGAACAAAAATCCAGAATTCAAAGGGAATTGGGAAAAATATTTTCAATAAATATGTCCCAATAGTGTAAAAGTTGCTTGCAAACCTGTAAGAAAAGCTCAAGATCCTAAATCAAGAGCAGAAATCAAGAAAATTCTAAATCAAGATCCAAAAAAAAAAAAAAAAAAAATCCTAAATCAAGAGAAGGAGCTATCCTTACATAATAAATGAGAAAACTCCTTAGACAAACATGGGAAGTGTCCATTATCACTAGAAATCAGAGAAATACAAATCAAAAAGGAATCAGCTTTTCCTTCGTTAAATGAGTCATTTTTAAAAAATTGACAAATGGCGTTAAAGAGGATGACGTAGGTATTCTCATTTGTTGTGGCATAGCTGTGGTGTAGTACTAACTTGTCAAAAATTATTTTGACAGTAAGTATTAAATGGTCTTGAAAATGGTCCTTTTCCATGACCTAGTAATTCCAGCTTTAGAAATTCAACCCCAAAATGAAAGTCTAAGAATAAAAAACCATTATGCACAAATACATTTTTAGCAGTGTCATTTCTATATTAAACTGAGAAAGAAATGAGATGTTTAGATGTTAGGGAAATGGCTAAGTAAACATTGGCTTATTTCCTCACTGGAATAGTATGAGAATATAACAATATGAAAAATTTAGATTAAGTAAAAATAAGAATACAAAATTATAATATATGATTTAAAAACACTATGAACAAGGAAGGGTTGAAAATTTGTATCTACACACAAAAAAACTGCACATGGATGTTTATAGCAGCTTTATTCATGATTGCTAACATTTAGAAGCAGCTGAGAGGCCTTTCAGCAGGTGAATGCATAAACTGTGGTACATCCAGATGACAGAATATCACTCAGTGCCCAAAAGAAATGAGCTGTCAGGCCGGGAGCAGTGGCTCATGCCTGTAATCCCAGCAATTTGGGAGGCCAAAGTGAGTGGATCACCTGAGGTCAGGAGTTCGAGACTAGCCTGATCAACATGGTGAAACCCTATCTCTACTAAAAATACAAAAAATAGCTGAGTGTGGTGGCAGGCACCTGTAATCCCAGGTACTCAGGAGGCTGAGGCAGGAGAATCGCTTGAACCCAGGAGGTGGAGGTTGCAGTGAGCTGACATCGCGCCATTGCACTCCAACCTGGGTGACAAAGAGAGACGGTCTCAAAAAAAAAAAAAGAAAGAAAAAGAAAAAAGAAAAGAAATGAGCTGTCAAGCCATGAGAAGTCACAGAGGAAGGGTAATTGCATATTGCTAAGTTGAAGAGGCCAATCTGAAAAGGCTATATATTGTATCATTCCAACTCTGTGACATTCTGGAAAAGACAAAACTGTGGAGACATTAAAAGATTGCTGGTTGCCAAGGGTTAGGGTAGAGGGAGGGATGAATAGGCAGAGCACAGAGGATACTTAGGGAGTGAAACTACTCTGTATAATGCTATAATGCTGGGTTCTTGCCAGTATAAATTTGTCCAAACCCATAGAATATACTGTACACCTGTACTAAGGTGACCTGTGGACTTTTGTGGGATACTGATGTCTAATGTAGGTTCCTCAGTTGTAGCAAATGCACTACTCTAGTGCAACATGTTGATCATGGGTGCATGTGTGGGGGTGGGGGTTGTATGGGAAATCTATCTTCCACTCAATGTTTCTGTGAATGTAAAAGTTCTCTAAAAAATAAAGTTTATTTAAAAGCAAAAGCAAGGAAGAGGAAAAAGAGTGGAAATATTTATGAAGGTTGTGTTTTGGTTATGACAGTCTTATTTTCTTTGGTTTCCATGCCTGTAATTACCCTTTTTAAACACAAGCATGCATTATTTTATATTGGAAATAAGAAATAGGCATTTCAAGAGTTTATAAAACTACAGAATGAAGCTGAACATGTGGTTGTATATGTAAACAATTCTGAGAATTTAGGATCCCTTGTTTGCTATTGTTGGTCAAAGTTTTGTAAATTCACATTCTTTTTGGCTATTTGTGAATTTACACAATTGATCCTATACTCTAAAGCTATGACCAGTTAGAATCTCCATTCCCAATAAAAATAAGGCATCTCTCGGGAATCTCAGTGGGAACTGTATTCTTGGAATTTTTCCCACAACGTGTGATTTGGTTTTTATTTATTTTTAAATATCTAGGACTATTATTAGAATAGCCTATCTCTTATTACCCACGTGTATATTTATTTGCATTTAATTATAAACATATCCAGTAATGGTTCTCCCTGTTCTGTCTCACATCTGTTTAATTCCTTAGCACCCCCATTCTAGGGAACCACTATTTTTAAATTCTTGTGAATATTTCTGGAGCTTCTTTATGTATGTGTAAGCAAATGCTAATATATATTCTTATTTTCCCTTATTTTTATGTAAAAGTGGCACATTTTATACATTGTCCAACACCTAGCTTTTCCACTTAGCAATGCATCTTTCCTTATCAGGACACATGTAGCTTCTTCGTCTTTATACAGATGACCCTATGCCATGGATTCACCATAATCTACTCAACTAGTCCCCTGCTGATGGAAAATGGGCTGTTTCTAATCCATTGCTATTATAAACAATGCTGTAATGACTGATCTTATGCACACGACATTTCCTACGTGTGCAAGGATATCCATAGAATGAATTCCTGGAAATGAAGTTGCCAGGTCAAAGAGTCTAAGCTCCTGTAATTTTGATAGATGTTACGAACTCATTCTCCATCAGGAAAGATCACACTGCTGCCAGCGATACTTTTGAGTGCCAGATTCCCTGCACCCTTACCGAGAGTGCTTTGCCTCATATTTGACTGCAGCCATTTTGATTTGGGAAAAAAAAAAAAGAATTCCTCTCTCCTGAGGGAGTTTTAGCGTGTTTTCATGTGTAAATGAGTCTTTACTTATGTGTAAAAACTGCCTGTTTCCAACCTTCTTTTATTTTGATGATTGGGTCATATTTTTATGGATTTCTAGAAATTCTGTATGTATTAGCGAGATAGCCTTTCTTGAGACCTGGACTTACCTAGCTGGGACATGTGCCTGCGGACAAGAGATTATAAAAGGTACTTGCCTCTGGATTACTGGAGCGAATAGGAAGCATTTGCAAGAAGATGAATGGTTATTCAAGAAAGTTTGTGAACTCCAGCCCATGAATAGCACCGAGAACAAGTTTCATATTGGAACAGTGTATGTTTGCAGCTTTCCTATTTGCTGCTTACCAACAATGTCACTTAGAGCAATCATATAGCCCCTTTAAGCCTTGGCCTTCTTACCTGTAATGTAAAAGGCTTATCTTCCCGTCCCTTTGGGTTATGGCTAACACATATTAAGAAGCTGATACTGCAGTAATTACATAGGGTCAAGGTAGTTGGAAACACTCCCAGTGCTCCTCAAGGTGAGCTCCCTTTACCTGTCCTAAAGGTAAAGGTGCAGCAGGAGAAGAAAGCTCTGGCAGTCACAGGTGACCCCAGACACATCCAGGTGCAGCTCCCCAGAACCCCTTCCCAGTTGCTGGGGAGATGTTTGCCTTTGGATTATGAACCACAGAGATGTATGCAAGGAACCTTGGTTTTAGGGAGCTCAAGCAGAAGCTTCTAGTGGCATAAATAATACCCTAATGGTGATGCAGCCAAGCCAAACTGTGTAATCAGTTAAACCAGGTGTCAACCATCAACCCATGCATCCCTAGGCAATGTACACAAGCTAGCCCTGGGTCCCTCCAAGGAATTTGGGACTGTAAACAGCACATTCATTATAAATCACCAACTGGCTCAACTTACCCTTCTTATCTTGGCCAAAGATCAGTACCAGACTTCCAGACCTCCCTGGAGATGAGCAGAGAGTGCTTCCAGTCTACCCATATGATAACCTTCCCTTACACAGGTACACAGGGAGCACTCAGAAACTATTGGAAGCCATTGTGGGTTTTTTTTCCTTTCCCTTTTGCAACAAATCTGCCTTTGGTTTCACTGGAAACTTTTTCTTCTACAGCTCAGGGGAGACTGTCACTAGCGTGACCAGCTTGGTCCCACTACAGCCCAAGAAGGGCAAGAGGCAGAAGGAGAAGCCTGACATTCCTCCTGCAGTCCCTGCCAAAGGTAAGGAGCTGGCCTGCAGTTTCTTACCTGGAAACTATCATTATTGATCTGTGTGGGTCTGGGGTTCCATGTTGGATTATGACAGGGAGCATAGGCAGATGGGGAATATGACATGACATTTAATGATTATATAGTCTGGACCCCCACCTAGATTCTGGGCATAACTGGTGCTCAACCATCTCAGCCCTTAGCCCAGTACTTGGGTTGGGGGTGGAGGTGTAGGAGGAAGCAATGGCCTAGCATAGCTTTAGCGGGGGAAGATCAACATCCACAGATGATTCCAGACTGTGTTTCACTTTGATCTATTAAAGCTTGCCACACATGAGGTGGGGTGGTGGGGTGGGATGAGAAAGTCTTCTTGGTTCATTCAAGGGAAGAAAAGCTCTCTGAATTTTTGAAGATGTCAACCAGGTGTGCAATTTATTTCACAGTTGCTCTGTGCATAAAATGAGGGCTATCCTGTGATTCCAGTTATGATTTAGAGCAATGTAAGTGAGGAAGATAGGTGTTTCTGGAGGAAAGAACTGCAAGAGTATTAGGAGAACCAAGACTGACTATAGATAGTTCCTAAAATAACTGGTCAATTTAGGAGATATTCATACCTCAGCAAATTTGAAATATAGTTGGGGGAATACAAGGGTTGCCCCCCAAATGAACAATTCTATTCCTCAACTGCGGCTTTGCATGCTTCCCCTAGGGACACATCAAGCCCTGTGGGGAAGCCAGTGATGGTGAGGCTGAGCACACATGGAGTAGAAAGAGGGCTGGAGGGTGTGGTTGTACTGCAGGGGGATGAAAAGCGTAGACCTGGGAGGGAAGGGAGTAGAGAACACCTGCCTGGGCCAGGCATCATACCGCTCGATGTCATTCATTCCACAGTAGATATTACCCACCCTTAGGAAAGTTGAAAGTGAGATTTAGGTAAGTGGTAGAGCCTGACTTTCAATGCCAAGTTCAAATCCTAAATGGTTCAAGACTAGTGAGTGACATGACACCGTGGGAAGGGCCTCACTTTCTTTTTCTGTTAAGTGGGGACAATAAGACCCTCCCTGATGACCTCACAGGGCTGCTGTGAGGATCAAGAGTCATTGTGATCAGTGCTAGTGGCTAGTGTGTGGGTAGGACGGAGTCTCCCAGGGAAGGTCCCAGCTTCAGCCTTCACTGGGTGCATCTGGTTCTCACCTGCACACCTGACATCCATGTAGCTGGCAGAGTTTTATGCAGAGTTGTTTTGTTGACCTTGCTGAGGGAGACGATGACACGTTCAAAGACTAGGGGAGGATCACCCCCGCCGAGGGGCACCACTGATGCCTAGATCGGCAAGTTCTTCCATGGGACCGGAAAGGGTCTGAGACCTCTCAGAATATGTCCCTGATGCTCATGATCTGTGGCCACTAAGTGTTCTGGGAGGAACCACAAGCTAAACCCTTGACCTACTTCCACAGCTCCGATAACACCCACGTTCCATAAACCGAAACTGCTGAAACCACAGAGAAAAGTCACCCTGGTAAGTAACCGTCTTCTGTATTCCTATGGTACCTTAAGCCTCAGACACAACTCAGATTCCAAAACGTGCCTTTATTAACTCAAAACATGCAGAAAGCTTTAGAAACTTTTGTCCCCAAACAAAAGCATTCTCTCTTCTCAGGTGCCAGCTTTTGAGTCAGCCTTTCTCCATACTTAGTTCCCAGAGTAACTCTTTAAAAATCCAAATATTTTATATTATAAATGCTCTGTTTCAAAAGGGAGAAAAGCCATATTCAGAAATGTATAAAATAGAAAGTGGCCCTGCTTGCATACATTTACCTGATAATTACTCCAAAGAGACTGCTGCACATGTTTTCCAGAAAATATGTCATAGCTTTTGATTTTGAACAATTTTAGATTTACAGAAAAGTTGTAAAGCTGGCACAGAGAGGTCCCATGTACCTTCATCCACCTTCTCTTAGTGTTGGCTTCTTACAAAGCCATGGTACATGTGTCAAACTAAGAAATTAACATCGGTTCATTGCTATTAACTACACTTCGGACTTAACCAGATTTTGGTCTAGCTGCTAATGTTCCTTTTCTGGTGGAGGATACAAATCCAGGATCTCACATTGCGTTTAGTTGTTACATCTCCTTGCTTTCCAACAATCCAAGACAGCTCTGCAGGCTTTCTTTTTCTTTCATGGCCTTGACACTTTTGAAGAGTAGTGGCCAATGATTTTTTAGAATGTCCCTCAATTTGGTACTCTCTGAGGTTTTTTGAGCATTAGAAATGGGGTGTATTAGTCAGTTCTCACACTGCTATAAAGATACTACTCAAGACTGGGTAATTTGTAAACAGGTTTATAAAGAGGTTTAATTGACTCACAGTTCCTCATGGCTGGGGAGTCCTCAGGAAACTTACAGTCATGGTGGAAGGGGAAGCAGGCACATCTTATATGGAGGCAGGCAAGACAGGGTGTGTATGAGCACAGGAAAAACTGCTATTTATAAAACCATCAGATTTCATGAGAATTCACTCACTTGTCATGAGAACAGCAGGGAGGAAACCACCCCCTAACCCAATCACTTCCCTCCCTTGACACGTGGGGTTTACAATTCGAGATAAGATTTGGGTGGGGACACAGAGCCAAACCATATCATGGGGTTACGGATTTTGGGGACAAACAGCACAGAGGTGGAGCTCCCTTCTCATTGCATGATATCGGGGCACATGACATCAATATATCTTGTTAATGGTGATGCCCATCTCAATCACTTGGTTAAGGTGGTGTCTGCCAGGTTTCTTTACTATGAAGTTACTATTTTCTCCTTTCCAGACTCTATCTGTTAGAGGCCAGTCCCTGAGTCCAGTTCACATTCAAGGTGAGGAGAGTTAAGCTCCACCTCCAGAAGGGAAGCATGTCATGAATTTGTGGATATGTTAAACCCACCACAGTAATTAATAAAAATCTTAGGGGAGATATGTTAAGGCTTGCAAATATTTTGTTTTTCCTTGAACTTTTGCCCGCTAATTTTGCATTCATCAGTGGATTTTGCTTGCAGCAGATTTTACTATGGTGCACTAAGGGTGATTTTCTATTTCTCTTAATCTTTCTAGATGTATTATTTGGAATTATTCTATAAGGAAGAGCGGCCCCCTTTTCTCATTTGTTTATTATTCACTAATTCCTTGATACCAGTATGGATGCGTGGATATTTATTTTTTAGTTTTTAACTACATTATTATTTATTTTGTTGTTAATATTGTTCAGCAGTTAGTTGTGTGTGTGTGCATGAGAGAGAGAGAGAGAAAGACTGTCAAAACTATGCTAAAGTGTGTATGTATTACAAAGGGCTAAGACAATCTTGAGGGGGTAGCGCAAGGTGGAGGATTTATATGCCAATTCTTGACATCTACATTAAAGCAAGTGTAAGTAATACAATGGCGTATTACTACAAGGGCAGACAAGTAGACAAAGGAACAGAATAAAGAGCCCCAAACACAACTACATAGGATTGTCATTTGATTTATGACAACAGTGACATTGCAGTGCAGTGAAAAAGAGATTATCTTTTCAATGTATGGTGATGGGTTTGTTGGATATCCATATGAAAAAAAGGATCTATAGCCCCTACTCTACACCACACACAAAAGTTAACAGGAGATGGATCATAGGCATAATTATGAAAGGTACAAAGTAAAGCTTCCTGAAGATAGCATTTCTTCCTAATTTCAGAGTAGACAAAGATGTTTTTAAACAAGACACATAAAGCACCAACATAAAGGAATGGATAAAGAAATCTGGGTTATATTAACATTTAGAACCTCTATTCATTAAAGATACTGTTAAAATAATGAAAAGGCAAGCTGCAGATTGGGAGAACATATCTCTATGCATGTATCTGCCAAAGGTTTCCCTCCCTCTCTCCCTCCTTTCTTTTCTTTTCTTTAATTTTTCCTTCCTTCCTTCCTTCCTTCCTTCCTTCCTTCCTTCCTTTTTCTTTCTTTCTTTCTCTCCTTTCTTCTTAATTTTTTCTCTTCTTTATTTCTCTCTTTCTTTCTCTCTTTCTCTCCTTCCTTCCTTCTTTTCTTTAATTTTTTTCTCCTTCCTTTCTTCCTTCCTTCCTTCCTTCCTTCCTTCCTTCCTTCCTTCCTTTCTTTCTTTTTCTTTCTCTCTCTCTCTCTCTCCTTCCTTCCTTCTTTTCTTGTCATTAATTTTCTTTTCTTTTCTTCTTTCTTTTCTGAGGCAGAGTCTTGTTCTGTCACCCAAGCTGGAGTGCAGTGGTACTACCTCGGCTCACTGCAGCCTCCACCTCCCGGGTTCAAGTGATTCTTGTGCTTCAGCCTCTCAAGTAGGTAGGATTACAAGTGCATGCCACTATGCTAGGCTAGTTTTTATATTTTTAGTAGAGTTAGGGTTTCACCATGCTGTCCAGGCTAGTTTCGAACTCATGGCCTCAAGTGTTCCTCCCACCTCTGCCTCCAAAAGTGTTGGGATTACAGGCATGAGCCACTGCACCTGGCTGACCTGACAAAGGTTTCTTATCAAGAACGTATGAACACCTACCAATCAATAAGAAATAAAAAGACAGCACTACCAAAAAATGGGCAGAAGGTTTAAATGTGCACTTGACAAAAGAAGATACACAAATAGCCAGTAAACTCATAAAAAGTCCTTAAACTAATAGGCATCATGGCAGTGCAATTTAAAAGCATAAAGCCAGTTCACCTCCACCAGGATAGTTAAAATGAAGTACTTGTGCAGTTTCTTTTTTGCCTGTATTTCTCTGATCCATTTGGAGTTTAGAAATGGATCCAATTTTATCTGTTTGTCAGACTCTTTTTTATTTTACCTTATGCCTTCTATTTCAACAATCATTATTTGCTAATTTCATCACCATATTCTAAAGAATTATTTGAACTTAACTTTTGTTTTGTTGTTTATTCCCTTTTTTTTGAGTCCAGTGTCTTTCCCTTCACTACCTTTACTTGCCTTTCCATTTGAGCAATTTGTCTGTGAATGGAATTCTAGATTCATAAACTTTTTCCACTAGGTGCAGAGAAATAGGATAAGCACTTCATAATGCATTTCTCTGAACTTCCTGTATTGCTGAACATAAATGCCAAACTCATGACTGTCACCTATATTTCCCCATATTATTCGAGCCACATAGGTAAACTTTCTAGTAGCCACATTAAAGGCATGAAAAGTAACAGATGAAACTGATCTTAATGATATAGTGTATTTAACTTAACATATCAAAAATATTATCATTTAATCATGTAATGAATATAGCAATTATTATTTTCTATTATTTTTATTGTGATAAGTCTTCAGAATCCAGTGTCTATTTGACACTTACTGCACATCTTAATTCACAGCCACAGTTCCAGTGCTTAGTAAACACATTTGACTAGTGGCTACCACATTGGATAGTGCATCCCAGAATGATCTAGCCCCCATTGCTTCTTTGACATGATTTTTATGACCATCCCTCTCTCTCATTTCCCTTCAGCCACACTGGCCTCCTTGCTAATCCTTAAATATACCAAGCATGTCCCTGTGTCAGGGCCCATGTACCCACTCTCCCCTCTTCCTGGAACGTCCTCCTCAGGATCTGGCTTATTACTCACCCCCTGTGGTCTCTGATCAAACATCATGTAATGAAGGAGCTGTCCTGGTAGCCTATATAAAACACCACCCACCCTGACATATTTTGTGTTTATATCTATTAATCATCCATCTCTTCTACCAGGCTACAAGATCCATGAAGGCAGGGAGCTTGCCTGCTGTGATTCCTGCTGTATTCTTCATGTTTAGAAATGTGTTTAGTGCAATGGGTATTTGTTTATGATTCTGCACACCAGTCCTGTTGAGTAGGTTCTGTAATTCTACATCCATAGTTGGGTACATGAGCCTCTGAGAGTCAGCAAAGTGAGAGATGGGTGACTTACCCAAGGTCACACGGCTTGTGCTTGCAGTCAGGGTTTAATCCAAAATCCAAGGTTTTCACCAGCACATTGGAAGCTTTGCCTCAGTGTGGAGTCTGGGCCTGGCTGCTCTATGCGTGATCCGAATGCCTGTATGGCTCAGACTTGCTCCTGTCCTTTCTGCTCTGTGCTTCACCTGTTTTTTAAAGAGAGTCTTCTTTTGCCTGCAGTGAACTGTTGGTTCTACAGGCTTTTCATATAGTGGGTTCCATTTGGTTCATGTTATCAAAAAATCCTCATCAATTCTACTCTGTTGACTACACCATATGGTTCTTAAATGCAGCAGCAGGCCTTTTGGCTTATTTTAATAGACCATTGGCACTCAGTGGGCTTTTGGAAACTGTGGAGCATAAAGGCTAAAACAATCAATTTCCCTTGGCCTTGGAGCATCCCGGTTCTCACCTGTGACACTCTCCTGCAGATAGACAGGCTGAGTTCACTGTCCTAGACTGTGTGCAGCACTGCACATCTGGGTGTGCATGTTTGTTTATGTGGCTCTTTTAGATCTTTTCTTTCTAATTCTCATATTTAACAACTACCTCAAGAGTGACTACAGAGTGACTACACTTAATTTCCCCACCTTATGTTCTCTCTAAGTTGCTCAGGACGTGTTGTTTCTAATCCAGTCTCTCACCCCTGCTAATAACAGAAACAACTGTATATTGAAGTTTTATTGCTATGTCTCAGGGATAGATAAAAAACGTGCTTTTGGCATGTCATCATATTTAATTCTTACAGTAAGATTTTCCCATTGCCCCCTACAAGCTTTGCATGTGAGAACAAACAACACTCAGTTTAAAAAACATGATCTGTACCCATAAGGTGTAATGTCATCAGTCTTCAGGAAACAACTTTCCCTAGTGCATAGCCTGGGCGGACCCACTTCTAATTTATCCATTAAACATGAAAATTGTTTGCGCACCTCTTGGGTGCAAAATGCTATCTTAAGCAATTTTTGCAACTTATAAAAATATCAGATTCAATAGAGTTTTCAAATATAGCTGTGGTCCTGACTACAAGTTTTTTGTTGTTGACTTCTTTGTGTGTCTGAGCTGATGTGCTTCTCTGGGTGCGGACTCATCATAGGAAATTCTCAATTTTCACAGATAATTGATTGGGCAGTTATATGCATTTCAGAAGGATTCTTTATTTTATGGAAGTATTCTCAATAACAGTTCTTTAAATAACAGGTTTTCCCTTGATCATTTAAAATATGAAGAAATTGGAAGTTTTTATACCAAATTTTCCAGAAACAAGGTCAATTTGGAAACTAGTTTACACCTATAACAATTCACAATAAAGACAAGAGCTGACCTCAGCAGGGCCTCTATCTGACCATTAGTTTAGAGACAAAAATATCAGGCCTAGCATCTGCAGTTTTTGGTGAATATCAAGATTTATTTTCCCAGGAGGCCAGCATTGACCTCAGTCTCAGTTTGATCGATATTTATCTCTTAGATCAATAAGTCTTGATGGCTATCAAACAAAAGTCGATAGCCACCTGTTGACTCACACAAAGTTAGTGGATAATTTAGAAAATAATTTGGAGACGTCTTATTTTGGGGGCCTGGTACCAATTTAGGTGTCTAATTCTGTAATGGTTCTATGTTATCCCAATCTCTGTAACACAGTGCTTCCTGCTGTGATCCTAGGCCACAGAGCTCCCCAGCCCCTCTGTCTAGAAACCAATCTGACAACCTCCACTGACTCATTGACAAGAAGTGGGAAGGCTCACAGGGAGAGCCTCCATTTATCAGGCGCCTATTGTGTGCCAGCTGCCGCATTAGACGATTTATAGGCTCTGGGTGAAAAGCACGTATCCTTTATGTCTGCAATCCCCATGCCATTAACAAGTGGGAATCTTTTCTTAGGTTTCCAAGACAAAATTGCATTTTGCAAGAAGTGTGCACACTAGACATTAACAGTAGTCAGAAGTTTTTAAAAAATGGTAGGACAAAAGAAGAAAAGGGTGAGGCCAGGCACGGTGGCTCATGCCTGTAATCCTAGCACTTTGGGAGACAGAAGGGGGCTGATCACCTGAAGTCAGGAGTTTGAGACTAGCCTGGCCAATATTGTGAAACCTCGTCTCCATAAAAATTACAAAAAAAATTAGCCGGGGATGGTGGCACGTGCCTGTAATCCCAGCTACTTAGGAGGCTGAGGCAGGAGAATCGCTTGAACCCGGGAAATGGAGGTTGCAATGAGCCGAGATCGCACCACTGCACTACAGCCTAGGTGACAGAGTGAGACTCTGTCTCAAAAAAAAAAAGAAGAAAGTGAGAAAAGCATTTTAGACATTTTAAAATCAAGGTATCAAAACTGCTTTTCCTTTTTTTAAAACAAAACAACCAAACAACCTGCTTTCAAAGTTCTGCTAATCAGATAATGAGGCCACGTGGATCACACAGGCGCTTTCTGTCTGACACTGTGACCAGTTTGTCTAATAAACATTTACAATTCCCATATATCAGTGCTCCCTCATCCCCTTGGGGTGAGGCATTGGCCCAAGCATCCCTTGAAGCCTCCTGGGGCCTTAGGAGCTAAATGCCCTGCAGCAAAGCTTCAGAAGCCTTGGAGCTGATTCACACACTTCCAGGAAAAGCTGTCATTACTTCCTTGTTTCAGAAGACACTGAGAAAGCCAGAAGTACGTTTGATTTATTTTTATTGCTTTCTGTCAGTTATTGATTCAGAGGCCAAGTGGGGGAACTTTTCTGTGATGTGGAAGCAAAACCTCAGAGTTAAAGGAAAAACAGCCACAGGACACAGGACTGTTACCTGAGTGGGGGAGGAGGGCAGTCAGCATCTCAACATTAACTGGAAGGTGGCAAGTGTCAACCTTGGAGTCGAATGAACTTGGATAGGCTCTTCCATGCCTCATCATCAACCATGCCCTCCTCCACAATGGGTCATCCACACCTCACCTGCAAGTCCTCCCTCTCCATAATTAAGGCCTAGGGTAGCTGAGGGGGTCAGGCCACCCCTGTTTTCTAGGGAGAAAATGATCTCTGTGAGCCAGAGATGAAAGACATAGAAAACCAGGAGCATCACAGGCTTAATCACTGCACTTTTCCCAGGGGACCTGTCTTCCCACTCCGATCCATCCTCTGCATGGCTGCCAGGAGATTTTTCTAAAACACTGCTTCATCCGTGTCATTTCCCTGCATAAATGGCTCCCTCTCGCCTCCAGGATGAGGTGGCTTCCTGTGAGTAGCGGGTGGCTCTCGTCATAATCTGCCTGTGCTCCCTCAGGCCCACCCCACCTGGGACCCTTGTCCTGCTGAGACCCCAAGCGGTCTAGGTCCTCTGTCCTCACCTAAGCCCGCCTCATCCTCCCGCAGTGCTGCTGCTCAGCTCCACGTGCTTGTGGAGTACTAACGTGCTTGTACCACGCTAGTACATGTGGCTAGATGTGGCTCACTCACCACCTTCTTTTTGAGGCCCCCTCCCCTCTGCCCCCCACTTCTCTGGAATCTAGGTTGGCCTAGGCATCTGAGTAAGTTGCGCCTGTTCATGTCAGCGACCTGCTTGTAGACAGTTCTTGGGGCACTTTTCAGTTCCTCCGTCCTGGATGCCCCCTCATGGTCTGCCCATCTTTGTACTTGCAGGTGGTCCTGAGAGGCCTGGGCTCCCTGGTTGACTGCTTTTACCCCTGGCTGTTGATCCTCCCCAGGTGGTCAGGCTGCCTCCCCCTCCTCCACTGTCCTAGAATGTTGGCTTCTCTCGGGCTGTCTTCTCCTTGAACACATTCACAGGCATAGCAGCCATCTGTGCAGCCCATTGGTCCCCTAACTGGGGTCCTCAAGCCAATTCCAGAACAATACTTCTGACTATTGACTAGACACTCCCCTGGAGGGCCCGTGGGCACCTCAAATCCACCATGACATGAGCACACACTGAGCTCATGGCCTGCCCCACACCTCAGTGTGCATGGGATATCCCACCTTAGCCCATGACATTCCCATCCAGAAGCTAAATCGTGGTAAAATACACATAACAGCAGATGTACTATCTTCATCATTTTTAAGTGTACAATTCAGTCATGTGAAACACACTCCCATTGTGGTGTGGCCAATCTCCAATGCTCTTTTCATCTTGGAAAACTGAAACTCTGTACTCAAGAAGCACCGCTGACTCCCACCTACCCAGCCCCTGGCTTCCACCATTCTACTTTCTGTCTCTATGAATTTGACTGCTTTAGCGACCTCATAGAAGTGGAATCATGCAGTATTTGTCTTTTTGTGACTGGCTTATTTTGCTTAGCATAATGTCCTTATTCATCCACGTTGCTGTGTGTATGAGAATTTTCATTCTTCTTAAGGCCTAATAATCTATTGTAAGTATGTACCACATTTTTTGTATCCATTTATCCCTTGCTGGACAATGGAGTTGCTTCCATCTTTCGGCTGTTGTGACTAATGCTGACATGACCATGGTGTACAAATATCTGTTTGAGTTCTTGCTTTTAATTCTTTTGGTTATATACCCAGAAGGGGGATTGCTGGATCAGATGGTAATGGCATTTTTAGTTTTTTGAGAAACTGCCACGCTGTTTTCCAAAACAGCTGCACCATTTTACATTCCTACAAAGAGCACACAGGGTTTCAATTTCTTCATATCCTCACCAATGCTTGTTAGTTTCCTTTTTTTTTTTTTTTGATAGTAGCAATCCTAATGGGTATGAGGTGGTATCTCATTGTGGTTTTGATTTGCATTTCCCTAATGTGTGATGTTGAGCATCTTTTTATGTTCTTGTCAGCCATTTGTCTATCTTTGGAGAAATGGCTGTTCAAGTCCAGTTGTAGGAGTTCTTTATATATTGTGAATTTTAATTCCACATCAGTTACATAATTTGCCAAAATTTTCACCTGTCCTGTAGTGACTTTTTCATTCTGTTCATTGTGTCCCTTGAATCCCAGAAGCTTTAAATTTACATGGAAACTGGTTTTAAAGTCAGGGAGAACTGGTCTTACCCCTAATGATATCCTCAGCAGGGAACCTGGAATCACTAGAGTGCCCCTTTGGCCAATGTATATGGAATGAATGATGAATAATGTTTGCGTGGGAGGATCTGTGGTTGGAACTTAGTCTGAGTTCTCCCTGCTCCAACTGTGGGCCAGAAGGCCAGGCACTGCCTGGGAGCTTGTTGGAAAAGTGGAATCTCTGGCCCTGACTCAGACCTACTGAAGTGGAACCTGCAATTAACAAGGTCCCAGATGAATATGATAAACAGTAAAGTTTGAGAAGTGTGGCTCTGACTCTGAATAACTTTTCAAACTAAGTGGGCACCTCTGGTAGGGTCAACGCTGTCAGGATCCAGAGTCGCTGCCACCCACCTCCAGAGAGGACTCTGCTTTCACTTTAGTGAGACAGGTCAGTCCCCTGGGGAGAAAGGGAGTTGTTTTATCTGTCAACAAGGAGAAAACTAAGTATGAGAATTCTAAAAGTCCTTGTGACTCTCCCTAATTCCTGCAAACCTTTCCAGAACAGCTCATCCATATGTCAGCCGGGTGTATGTAGCCTTGCCCCATGATCTCCTCCTAGTGTAGCACTTGGCCAGGTGACCAAGACTTACTTGCCTGTGATTCCCTTAAGCTTACAGTCCACAGTAAGCCTCCCTCTTCTCACGGAAACCCAAAGATTAGAGTGCTCAAAATGGACAGAAAGGAAGTAGTTCATTCATCCTAGTTCAGAGGGACCCTGCCGCAGGAACCTGCCTCCTCCATAGCGCTGTTGAAAACCACAGTGTGGCCAGCCCAGGGCTGAGATGCCCTGCCTTGTTCCACATCTGCCGGGTGTTGGGAAGAAGTTTCTTCCCCCAGCCCCAGTTTTCACCATTGAGAATGTACTGCCAGGGCCAAAAAAGAATTTGTCTCTTATCAGTAGCAGAAAAGGACTTTGAAGCACATTAGAAAGCAGTGATAGAATTCTGAGAGGATTTTAATAATAACCCAAATCCCAGCAAAATTATTTCCAGAGGACATGCATTTCAGGTTTCTTGAAGGATGTTTATAATAAGCCAGAGAATTTCTCTTGTTGTCGTTAATGTGCTAGAACTGGTTTCAGTTAAATTTTACATGAAAAGGATATATTAACCTGCATAAAATATGTTCATAATCTCGATTTAAAATTAAAAAGAAGAAAAAAAGCCACAACCACATGTACAATATATTGCCCCAAGTAAAAGCCTTGGGAAAAAAATACAAACTTTGCTTGTACCACGCTAGTACCATTTTTGCAGAGATAAAATTTCTATGCTCCCCTAGGTATACATGCACAGCCCATTATTGTTGTGGGGAGTTATGTATGTCAGCTGGAGGGAAGAACGGATGCTGAGGCTTCAGAAGGGATGCGCGTGTGGAAAACAGAAGCCATTTGCTTTCATGGCTTCCTCCAATCTAGAGAGAGCAAGTGTCTTGGCCTTCGGTAAGCCGGATGTGATAAAGATCATACCTCTCCCACACTGGAAGTGAGAATATCCTGTATCAGGAAGTCTGTTAACCTTGACACAGGGCTGTCTTTTCCCTGCAGGCCATGCAGTTAGTGCCAAGGCGCCTCTACTGCCTGCCCCTGCCAACACTTGCCTGGCAAGAACCAGGTCACGTGCTTCTCAGCTGTGTCAGAGACCAATAGAAATTCACTGGGGCTCCAATTTTGTTGATGATGGGCTAAGTGACACAGTTACTTTCAAGGAGTCTTTTTTTTTTTTTTTTTGAGATAGAGTCTTGCTCTATTGCCCAGGCTGGAGTGCAATGGTGATCGTAGCTCACTATAGCCTCAAACTCCTGGGCTCAACTGATCCTCCTGCCTCAGCCTCCCAAGTAGATGGGACCACAGGCATGTGCCACCACATCTAACTTTTTTTTTTTCTTTTTGTAGAGCTGGGGTCTCGCTATGTGCCCAGGCTGGTCTCAAACTCCTGGCCTCAAGCGATCCACTCACTTTGGCCTCCCAAAGTGCTAGGATTACAGGTGTGAGCCACTGCGCCTGGCCTCAAGAAATGTTTTAAGACTGGGTAGCTCCTTAAGCTCTCCTTAGGCCTCCCTTTTGGGAGACAAAGGGAATCCTACTGCAGATTGCTACCAACAGAGTTGGCCCCACTTTGTTCTAGAAGGGTAATGTGGCTTTGTGCTTTGAGAAGGAAGGCGACTTTGGAATTGGCCCCCTCAGGACCATGTGCTTCTCCTGTTTAATGCATCACTGATTCATTCACATTGCTTTCCCAGTCTTCTGTTTATTCATTCTTCAATAATTGTTGAGCACTGACAGGCAGGGGGCAAGGTGCCAGAGTGGCAGGAGCATGAGCCTGGGAGCCACCTGACCAAGGTGAACAGGTGCAGGGAGATGTGCTGGGCTGGAGGATGGCCTAGGCAGGAGGCAGGCCTGTACATCCAGCAGGCCGGCCCATGGGTGGCCTTTCCTGGTTGTGCAGCCCACCCTGGTCCCAGGTGTCATAGTGGGGCTCCACTCCGGGGCACGCTGTCCCTACGTGCCTGCAGGGACTGTCCCTCCCTGCAGAGCAGTAGCTTGTTTTCCATCTCAGCATGGCTGATTTGCTGCCGTTATTGGGCACTTCATTTCTGAGATCATTGCACTGCTGGGAAATATTTTAAAAAACTTTTTATCTGTGTTTTATTTTTGAAATCTCATGAAACAATATCATTTGTGCTCACATTTCTTAAGCCTATTTCATTTAAAACTTCAGTTTTGAGCACAGAGTACCTCAGAGTTATTAAAAGACTTTTTCAATCCCACATGGAGAATACCAGAAATGAAGTGCCATTTTGGAAAGAAAGAAAAACATCACGTCTCAAAAAAAAAAAAAAGGAAAGAAAGAAAAGAAAAACATCATCAACATATCTGTAACATCAAGCTAGGCACCCAAAATATCAGGAAGAAAATTTCTATGTAAAATTCTGAGTTCACAACAAACTGATGGTGCATTTAAGGAGATATTTTTTCCTAGCCAGAATCAATTCTAATTTATTATTATAACTTCTTAAAATTAAATTTATGAATTTCCAACGAGTACACGTGATCACCAAAAGACAATAAGACACAGCCTCATAAATTTACCATAAGAGTGTTCATAGAAAGCTGAAGAATAAAAATTATTAATTCAGTCATATGTGCCCATTGCCCACATTGCATGCAACATGAATTTAACAAATAAGCAGGCATACCTACTGCTATTTTAGATTTGGTTTTAATGCTTGGTTTGTGCCCTGTACATCATGTCTATGACCTAACACTACTGTGATGATGATGATGGTATTGATGATGGTACTGATGATGGTGATGATAGTGGTGATAATGATCGTGATAGTGATGGTGATGATGGTGATGATGGTGGTGATAATGGTAGTGATGATGATGATGGTGATGGTAATGGTGATGATGGTGATGATGATGGTGGTGGTGATGACAATAATGGTGATGATAATGGTAATGATGGTGATGACAGTGATGGTAATAATAACGGTAATATTAATGATGATAGTGATGATGATGGTGTTGGTAATAATGGTGATAATGATGATTGTAATGGTGATGATGATGACGATGATGGTGATTATGCTGGTGATAATGGTAATGGTGATGGTGATAATGATGGTAGTGATGATGAAGAGGATGGTGATGATGATGGTGGTGATGGCAGTGGTAATGATGATGATAATGATAATGCTCACCCTTCCATGGCACTTCCCACGTGCAGACACTGTTCCAGTGCTTACCAGGAGAAGCACTCCTTTAACTTTGAGACAACTCTTATTGTCTTCATTTCACAGATGAGTTAGAGGAGCACAGGAAGGTAAATACTAATACAAGGTCTCCCACTAGGACATGGCAGAGCTGCTCCAACCAGGCACTTGGCCACAGATCCCTGTTCTTCCCCACTGCACTCTGAGCTCTGATGCCTTTTGTCAAAAGTACTCGGTAAAGTCTGAGTCTTTGGGTTTTCAGGGTGTTTAATGTCTTGACCTCATTGGACAGTGATAGAGAAGTAGGCCGGCAATCAGAATCTCCATTTGTTAAAATAGAAAGTGAAATTATTCCTCTAAGTGGTCTCTGTCAGGAGTTTGGCATATATTCTTCTAAATTTTTTATATATACAAGTGTAGATCCGTATTTATTATATATTCCCAATATGTATATATAGTCCACCCACATTTAGTGTGGGTCATGGCTACAGATTCTGACAAATCCATTTCTGTGTGCCAAGTTCCCTAAAAATGGGAATGATTCTTTACACAGTGTTCACAGGTTGAATTGTTTTCTCATTAACAGTATCTCAGGCACATTTTTCTACATCAGTACGTATAGATCTACCTCATTCTTTAATGACTACAAAGTGTTACAGTGTCATCATTTCTTTAACCAGTATGCAACTCTTGGCCATTTAGGTTGTTCTAATTTTTCACTCTTAGAATGGATGCTTTGGTAAACATCCTTTCACATATAACTTTATGTGTGTATTTCTGTAGGAGAGATTTTTAGAAGTGGGATCATTATGTGAAAGTATAGCCTCATTTTAAATTTTGATAGAGTCTGCCCAATTAACTTTCTAAAGTATTTTCCTATTTTATTCTCCCACCAAAAAAAAAAAAAAGAATCAGAGTGACCACTTTCTCATACCCTCCCCAGTGGAAGATATCCTCTCTCTCTCTCTCTCTCTCTCTCTGTCTTTCTCTCTCTCTCTATTGATCAATCTTCTACCTGTATTTTAAACTAGTAAGTTAAAAGCCATGTGGAGATTTTAGATGACTCCAAGCAGCAGAACCCAGGTGTTCTGCTTCTTGGTAGAGTGTTGTCGTGGAACCCCTAGAGAAGCTAAAAGAAAGAAAGAGTTTCATTGGAAAAAGAAGAGTTTCCCTGTCTACATTCCTGAGGCCAGGCAGATGAGGGTGGGGGTGCTAAAAGACAGTATCAGACTGGTTTTGTTTCATTTTGTCTTTTTCATTCATTCATTCAAAAATGGCTGCCTGAGTCAGATGTCTTTCTAGGAGCTGAAGTTGCAGCCAGCAGCATCCTCGAGCCTCTCTCATCCACTAAAGGGGGCACATACATTGGCACCTTGAAATTAGCTGTGGTAAGGGTAGTCACACATGAAAATCAGAAAATACTGCTCACATCAGAGCTTTCTTTCATGTCAAGCCTGTTGTCAACTTTTATCCACATGTCTCTGGATGCAGCAGTAAATAAGCTACGGAGTCACTGCCTTTGGGGAGCCCAGTGATGTGGTCAGAGGCCGGCTCTACACCAGCCCTGCTGCTCACTAGCTGCTGGCTGCATGCTCGCCACTTCTCCACCTTCATCTCTGCACATGTCCAATGAGGACGATAATAAGGGTAACTTCCACATAGACTAGTTGTTGTACTAAGTAAATATTAGGTGCTATTGTCACATTCTTTAGTGGAGGAAGACAGAAGGCTACCAAATGGATGATACGTTATAATGCCAAGGAGTGATATGTGCTCTGAGAGCAGTAGAACAGGGCAAGGGGAGCTGGGGGTTGGGGGCTGCATTCGATGGGGGGGACATCACAGTTCAGCAGAGACCTGAGAGTGAGGGAATCTCACACATGTCTCTGTGGGGAGAACATCTCAGGCTGGGCTGAGAACACAGCCTGGGCAAAGGTCCTGAAGTGGACCCTGAATGAACAGTGCCATATGGGGTGTGTCCAGGAAACACACGGAGATCCATGTGGCTGGAGCCCTGGTCAGCAAGAGGGACATGTGGAGAAATCCGAGGTCAGAGGCAGGCACAGGATGAGGTCATGAAGGATCAAGACTCTTATCCATGCTGATATCCTGATAAGAACTCTGGATTCAGGATGTGATGAGAAACCACTGGAGAACTGTGTGCAGGGCAGTGAGTGGCATGGTTTGACTTATTATTTAGAAGGATTATCTTTCCTACCAAAAAATAAAATAAAATAGCCAGATATGTTTGGCCCTGGCCTGAGACACAGTGGTGTTCATTAGCGTTTAGCACATAATACTTTCCAAAGTATATCAAAGTGTTTTCTTCTTTCTACCTGTAAATATTTCAAAGCAACGGACTGTTTAAACAATACTTGTTCCTCATCTATAATGTAAATAGTAGCAATAGTAATAATCAAACACTTGTATAGCATTTACTATATGCCTACCAGGTATTTTTCCAAGCACATTACATGTTTTAATGCATTTAATCCTCAAAAAAACTCTATTGGCTAGTTACTATTATGAGTCCCACTTTGTAGATAAGGAAATGGAGGAATAAAGAGGTTAAGTACCTTGTCCAAGGTCACACAGCTAGTAAATGGCAGTCTTCCTGTCTCTGAGAGCACATGTTCCTAAGCAGGTCCTTGCACAATTAGATTGGTCTAAGAGAGTGTTAAAGATTGCAGTTGATCAGAATATTGAGAGTGTTCAAATTTGCAAATTCTCAGCATGAACATCAAGCCTTTGGTTATCTTGAAGTAGATAACCAAAGGCTCCCTTTTTTCTAAGCAAAAGCATCCTCTTGAATAGTACTGCCAGTAACAGTCCTTTGAAAGGCAGCTGGGAATTCAAACATCTATGGACCACAGGGGAGAGGAAATGAATGACCATGTTAGACCATGGAGCAGTTGCTGTGAGACTTCGAAAGTTCCAGGTATTAGGACTCTCCCCAAGAACACTGTCTATAATCACATTTTAGCTTCCAAAACATATGTTGCTGAAATTGACAGGCATCTATCTGTCTGATAACTTGTAGAAACTTGAACCAATAATATTTGGCCTTGGGTCTTTCTATGCCAGACTTAGCAGGCTCCCGAAGGGGTCACCTCTGCCTGTCCTCAAAGCAGTTAGGTAGTGACTTTCTGTCATGTCAAATCCATTCTGAGGACACACTTTGCTGAACATCCTGTGTACTTTTTGGACTCAAGGACCTGAGGCGAATTTGCCCTGCTCATGATTTCTGAGTGAGTTCATCCGACCTAAAGTGCACGTCTTCATATCCATCCAAGACATCTCTCCTGAGCTCCAGACCTTTTCCAGTCCTCCCACTGTCCTAGAGCACGCTGGGTGACTGGCCCTCAGTCCCTGGGTGACCATGCAGAGGTGGGGTGGAGGGGGAATCTGGCCAGATATGATCTCAAGGTTCATTTATACCTGAAGCTGCAGAGTAGGTGGGGCATTTGGTGCCTCTGAGAGTGCCTAGGCCCCATGTGTCTCTGGACCCTGGGTCAAGGCACACCTAAGTCAGCAGTCACAGGAGACTGCTGGATTTGGGAGTACAACTGGATTCCAGCCCTCACATCTGAGTGAAGATCTACTAGGAGTTATACTGCTAGAGCCAGAGGTCCCAGTGGACCAGTGGCCTCCGCTCCAAGGAGATGGTGAGAGTAGACCTGGTGGTGGCTCTAATGGTTACCTCTGAAAATGCTCCTGGACGTCTTCAGTAGCCATTGGATACTCAGCTTCATATTTTCACCTATCCAGCAGACAGCTCCACCCAGGGGTCTGCTGCCACCCCACACACAGCCTGGCCCAAGCAGAGCCTTGCAGCCTTGTGGCCTGCATCCCATGCCACCCAGAGGTGCACTGGGAACCTGGGAGTGAGGCTGTGCAGAGGGGGGCAGGGCCCCCTGGAGGTGTTCCAGTGAGATTCTTTCCTTCCCCTCCATCACCCTCTCCCACCAGGGACAGCTCCATGTTTCTGTCTTTGGGAAGTCTTGGGTTCTGTGGCCTCAAGTCCTGTGTTTCTCCACACCAAGCCAGGGCTCCTGCCTCTGATGAGGATGGGCCCAGTTCCCTTTTCCCGCAACTTCCCCTTTAGTTGGAGCTCATACTGCCTACTGAGTGCTGTGGGATTGTTCCAAAACCTCAAACAATTCATGCCAAGGGCTTTTCACTATTTTCCCTGTTGGCATCCCAGGCCTACTTCTTGGGAAGGGACTGCTGTCTGCCTATCTGCTCACCTGGGTACAAGGCATTCACATCACAGCATAGACACTGCCTCTGAGCGTGCACTTGCAATGGCTGGGACTGCCCATGAGCATCTGGGAAGGACTGACTGGCTCTGAATCCAGACACCACCTGTAATCCAGACTCCGTAATCACTGGCCCTGCCTCACAAGGCTGGCATGAGGATGTAGCGAGATGGTGAAAATTAGTTAGCATTTTCTGAGTTCTGTTCTCAGAAGGACCGATTCTCAGCCACCACACACTGCCACCTCCCAAAGCCACTTCTGGATTAGGTCCTTTGTTTTGGAAAGGCATTTCTTTTGTTTATTTTTATTTAACATGTACACCATAGAACTCTATATTCTCTTTCCATAATAGGTTTAAATAAATTTGCCAATCAGCACCCATGGTACTTGAGATTAAGTCAAGTTCATATCCAAGGCATGTCGATGATAGTAGGACTGATAGGCTTCACGGCATACTTTTCTTTCCTGAGTTGGGTCCTGTGGAGACCCATTGAGGACCCTCTGTCAAATCAAGGTTTCTGAATGCACAGCCTCAAGCTCCTTGGTGGCCATAGTTATGTGTGCAGTGGCTGTTGTTAGGGGAGAGTTTGTTTTACCAGTTACTCTGTTGAATAAAAAATGAGCACTTATCTTTCAGGTAGAAGAGGAAGTCTGCCCCTGATAATTGGTAATTCTCTCGTGGGTAAATAGATTCCTGATAGTGCAGCTCTGTGGAGCTGCAGTCACATTTTTAAACTCTAAGGTGACGTTAGCATAAACATTCCATGTCCCAGTTATTGATCTGTTGCTGTGATAATGGTATTATCCAATTGAACTTTTGACATTGAGAGAACTTGCAGAGGCTGCAATTGCATTTTTCTTTTATTCCTGTGACTTAATTCAAGTTACATTTCTAACTGTGATCTCTGTGAAAAAGTGTTGTTTTGCAGGAGTCTGCATAAGAGAATGCTAAATCTCTCTTTCTTAGTTAAAAATGTTAACTTCCAGCTTGAATCATGAAAAGACACCTACAAAATGATATACTCAGAAACTACCCATTAAGAGCTTAAGGTGTGTTATCTTCCAGAAAGGTGCACAACCTCAGAATTCCTTGAGGCTGACTTTTCTCGCATTAGCCAAATCAAATAGTTCTTCCCCATGGACATACTTTCCATGATTATCACCCTCAAACTGGAGGAAAAGGGGCTTGCATTAGAGGTGGGAGATTCAGCCCAGAGGCTGCTACCTGCTGTTATAGTACCTCATTGTTGGCAGAACAGAAGGCTAGACAGGCCATTGCAAGCTCTGAAACTTGCAAACTCACTTTGCGATGCCCAGAGTCCAGGCAGGTTCATCACTGCATTTTAAACCTGGTCGGTGTGATCATCATTTCCTAATGCTTCTGAGAGGAAACTGTGCTATGTGAGAATTTAATCTGGCTCAGAAGCCATCCAGGAGCACTTGAGTTCAAGTCTAGGACTGGAAAGTTCCTTAAGCATAAGGAAAAGGTAATTACTGTGCCACTGACACCTAGAACAATGGCTATAAGAAAAAAAAGTGCTGACAAGGATGTGGGGCAATGGAAACGCTCATGCTTTGCATGTGGGAGGGCAAAACAGTCCACCTTGGACAAATAGGCAGTTTCTTACAAAGTTAAATATAACTTGCCATGTGGCCTAGCAAACCCACTCCTGGGTATTTACTCTATAGGCATGAAAAAATCACACAAAAACCTATATTTGAATGTTTATAACAACTCTATAACCTCTAAAAACTTGGAACAACCCACAAGTCATCCAGCAGGTGAGTGGATGGCTAGTGACAGCATGTGGAATACTCTTTACCAACAGAGAGGAGCAGATAATCGTTGCTTGCAACAACTGGGATAAATCTTCAGGGAATTATGCTCAGTAAAAAAAAGGCCAATCCCAGAAGGTTACACACTGTATGACTCTTTGTACGTCACCTTGTCTAAGAGATAAAACCATAGTGGTAGAAAACAGATCTGTGGTTGCCAGGGGTCAGGGCTGGAGGGAAGGTGGGACTGCAGAGGGGTGGCATGCAGGGGTGATGGAACTGTCCTGAGTCCTGACTATGGCAGTGGTTACAGACATCTATACCTGTGTTACAATTCTTAGAACTGGGCACCTAAAAAGTCAATTTTACCGCATGTCATTTGAAACAAATAAAATAAAATTTTGAGAAACCCCTGTTACGTCATCGGAGACACAGCAGGAGGTGTGAGTGGAACTGTAAGCCTAGGGCTGAGTCAGTGGACGCATGTTGGTGAACATGCGTGCAGTGTGGGGGAGCCTGGCATATGTTTGAGAACATAGCTCTGAAACATACATGCTTAGAACATTCTTAGATGTTACTTGTATAAATGAATGAGTTGATCATTAGTTTGTTGGAAAATGCCTTCCTTCACTGGCCAGGAAGCAGTTCTGTGATGGTGATCATGGTCATTAGAGAGGGCGAGGCAGAATCCCAGTAGCTCGCTGTGCAGAGTCAGAGGACATCACAGGTGCAGTGAGTGCAGGAGAGTGTGGTCGCCAATGGCATCAGTGTCAGGGCATGCAGAGGGCCTGGTGGGTTTTGAAGGAGTAGGGGTCCACCTTGTGTGTGACCGGCAAGAGTTCATGCAGAGGGGATCAACTTAAACAGAAACCTGTACTCGCCTTCCTTGTTAGAGAAGTTTCAGAGCTTGGAAGGAGGACTGAGCAGATCACATGGCTCTTTTGCATCCATAGTGTAAGGCTTGGTACTTTCAGCAGTCATAGGATGTGCAATGTAAAGAAACACCTTCCCTCAGGGTTTTGCAACCTGTGGCATTCATTGCTAGAGAACCCAGGTCAGAAACATCCCTGAGTCAGGTAGCGGCGGGTTCCTCTGCTGTGAGGGAATAAGTCTTCTGGCCCAGCCCTGCTCCTGTCAACACCCACATCCTGAGCCCCACCATCCTCTCCCACCATGAGCTGGGCCCTCTTTTTCCACATGGAGGGCAGCAGGCAGCAGGCTGCCACCATGGCAGGGTGGGACCCAGAGATGAAATGCCACCACCTCCCAAATCTAGTCACTTCTGCTTAGCCCTGGGAGTGTGAATTCCCAAAGCCTTGGCTTATTTTATGTATTTCACTTTATCTTGAAACAGATTGGTTTTTATTTGTGTTTTAGGACAAGATATCTGGGCATAGTCCAGGGCCACTGCCCGTCTACATGGCACCTTTAGGTAGATTACAAAAAGGCACCTATCTTAATAGACTTCTTATAGAAGAGCTTCCCATCATGGTGGGAACAACTCTCACCCCACAGAATGTCTTGGGAGAGCTGAGCATGGGGTGAATTTCAACCCTCAATCACTTAAACCTGGAGACCCTGGGTAGACCCAGGGCCAGTCCAGTGGTTCATTGAGGCGGCAGACACTAGGCTCCTCAGTCTGTTTTCTCTACCATCTTGAGCAGGTTGGCCTTGGTTTTCATTCACGTTGCCTCTCTGTCTTAAGATCTAGTTTGGGCCGGGCGCGGTGGCTCACGCTTGTAATCCCAGCACTTTGGGAGGCCGAGGCGGGCGGATCACGAGGTCAGGAGATCAAGACCACGGTGAAACCCCGTCTCTAATAAAAATACAAAAAAAATTAGCCGGGCGTGGTGGCGGGCGCCTGTAGTCCCAGCTACTCGGAGAGGCTGAGGCAGGAGAATGGCGTGAACCCAGGAGGCGGAGCTTGCAGTGAGCCGAGATCGCCACTCCAGCGACAGAGCGAGACTCCGTCTCAAAAAAAAAAAAAAAATCTACTTTGTTTTTCCCTGGAAGAAGTGAGACTGGACTGTGCCTAGGGAAGTCTGAGCACGCAGACCTAGTATGATCGCTTCCCTGGGCAAGGAGCCCTTTCCTGTAGGATTTTTCTGTCTTCTACCCAGTCTCTTCCTCAGCCAGTCTCTTCCTCAGGTGGGGCTGCTTCTGTGTGTCATTTTGTTTCTCCTTACATCCCCAGCATGAAATGTGGCAACAAAAGAAAAGTGGCTTCAGAGAGAGCTGCAGAATGGCAGATGGAACACAAGGTTTGGGGGCATAAACAACCTGACCCTTGGCACTCACAGCCTCTGTGTGCTCAGCTGATTGCAGGATCTGTCTCGGCCCCGGGTGCAGTTCAGAGGTCAGAAATGTCCTGCAGCTAGCCCGTATGCCGGTCACCTGGCAGCCAGGTGCATTGCTCAGATGGAGGCGGCCACACCTGGGTGGCTTTCCTCTGTTAGCTTCCCTCCCCTGCTGGAGCCAGGTGCCCTTCATACCAGTCAGCATGGCAGTCACCATTGCCCTCTTTCCAGAAAGCTGGAGGTTTGCATGGGCTGCCAGCAACCCAGCTAGATCTGTTGGAGCCCAGGGACAAGGCCAAGGCCTGGCCATGGCAGGCCAGGAAGCTGGGGATGGGAGGTGTGTGTGGGGGCAGGGTACCATGTGAGGAAGTCCTAGAGCCTTTCTCCTCCAGCCCTGCTTCTCACTGAACCAGGGGTAAATGTATCAGACCTTTGTCCCCTGCCTTGTCTCGGGAAGGGGGCTCTGCTGCTGACATAAATGCCTTAATCTCGAATATTCTCCCACCCTATCAGGTAGTTCTTCTCATCTCCCCTTCAGGAAGGCTATTTTCTCTTCTTCCATTCTCTTCTGTCCTCACCTTGACTTATGTATTCATTTGCTAGGGCTGCCATAACAAAACACCACAGTTACATAGTCAGGGCAGCTTAAAACAACAGACTTTATTCTCTCACGGTTGTGGAGGCTGAAAGTCTGAGCTCAAGGTGCTGGCAGGGTTGGTTTCTCCCAAGGCCGCTCTCTCTCTCCTTGGCTTGCAGATGCCACCTTCTCTCTGTATCTTCATGTGGTCTTCCCTCTGTGTGTGCCTGTGTCCTCATCTTCTTAGAAGGACATCAGTCAAATTGGATCAGGGCCCACCCTAATGGCCTCATTTTAACTTAATTACTTCTTTAAAAAACCCCATCTGCAAATAGAGTCATGTTCTGAGGTCTTAGGAGTTAGGGCTTCAACACAGGAAATTTGGGGAACAAGATTCAGTCCGTAACAACTAATTTCCTAGAATCTGTTCCTTACCTGTCAAAAGATACCCAGGGCCACTTAGTTCACAAAGTTCTTGTTAACTTATGAAGCATTCACAATGTGCACATATGCGTGCTATTTTAGCTGACCCTAGAGAGGAGGTGATGCCACTGAAACACTGATTTGTTCAGCACACACATGTTCAGCACCTTTTATGGGGCAGCTGCTGGGCCAAAACATTACATAGACCTCATTTCAATCCTCATAATCGTCCAACAAAGTAGGTATTATTATCTCTGAGCTCCAGTGACGGAACTGGCCCAAGGTCATACAGCTGACCTTTAAACTAAGATCCAAATTCCTCCTGCACCCATGATCTGCTGTCAGCCCCAGGACGATAGCCTCAGCCACTCTCCTCACCTCTTCTCCGTGAACACTTTCATTGATCTGAGAGTTAGAAGAATTTCCCTTTATCGCAGCCTTCCTTTGATGCATCATTACGTGCCTGTATCTGACCCTCCATCCCCGCCTGCTCATAGAATCCCCCTCCAGAATTACTTGTGGATTCTCACTGGCTGGTAGTTTTCTCCCTGGCTGGTAGTTTTCTGATATAAAAAGTGAGACTAAGGGTCCATGAAACAAGGGGTTTGAGACACACAAGATACCAAGCAGCTGAATACAACAAATGCCAGGCCTTTATTTGAGGAATAGAAAGAGAATCTGACCAGGAGTCACCACAGGTTAGGTGAAATGGAAAATAAAGTAAAACCAAACAGCCCTGGGAGAGAGGAAATGGCCGAGTTGCTTCTCACATATTTAGAATGTTCTAGGGCTTTTTCTAAAGGATTCTGCCAGGACTTCCCAGCAGCAGTTGGTTCACTCTTGCTGCCTGTTTTCCAGCGATTACAACATCTGGATATAAATGTAAAACTCGGTCTGGGTCTGAGGCCTGGAACTCCTCCTTCAAGCAGTTTCCTTGAGGCTTTCAATGGAATTTACAGTCATAAGAGTATTTGTGAGTAGACAGTTCAACACTGTTGAAGCTTTTATCCTGAGTTCCACAATTTGTACTAACACTCCACAACCTTCTGTACTCCCTGCATCCCCCAGAGTAGGGTAGGGGCTTGAAGAGAGTCATTTTGAGGGCAGTGTCTATCAGGAAATTAACAGAAGTGCTTCCTCATTCATTTTTAGAGATGCTGGGAGTGATTCCCTAGCTTAAATCCAGTTTGGGTTTGTCTACTGAAGATAGCAGTAAACTTGAATCATCTGAAGTAAAGGTGGGGCTTTGCAACAGGCTCCTCCTCAGGCTGTGCCCCATTGCAACCATCTGCTTTAACCACTGCTTTCGGCTCCTGGCTCTTGGTTTTACCACCAGTTTTTTAGTTTACCTAGTCTTACTGATGTGCCAAAAATTTTCTCTAAGCTTCTCCTCAGATGTGCCTTAAACCTTCCACTGAAACATTAGTGCAAAGAAACGTAGCTTGGTGAAAACCAGTGAGGAATATACATTTGCCCCTTTCATTGGCCATTAGGAATTTATTTCCAGTTAAACAAGCTAGGAAATGTAATTAGGCACATGGCTGATGGTGATAGCCAAGTGTGCATGCCAGAAAAACAATAGGTTCTTTAAAGATGCCAAGGACTGATATTATGCATCTTATCTTGGAAACTATACACTTCACAGTTCTGAGCCTCCTGTGAGCTGCCTCATATCTTCAATCAAATTATTATATTCCAGAAATATGCATAAGGGAAATGATTCTACACATTTTATGGTGGGTTGTTGCTTGTAGCAGTAATTGAAGTAACTTTTCCACTTATGAAAGTACTAATTTTATTTGTTTTTATTGCTTTTCCAGATGCAATTATTTATTTAGTGTGCTTTGGCTTTATTAAATTATGCTTACTATAGGAACATCATAAAAATGTATGAAAACAACACATCAGCCAAGCCAGCCTGGTGACCTGTATTGAAAGAGCTAGTGTTATTTTTCATATCCAAACATAATGGAATAACTTAAGAATAAACAGATAATCTACACTAGAAAACAATGCAATTTCAAGGTAATGTAATAACACACCTGGACAATATGATTTCATAAATCTTGGTGCTAAAATTTACATGAGTTGGGTTTTGTGTGCTTATTTGAGGACACATGGCATTTCTAAATGGAATCATTATAATGGGAAATGTAATTAAACCGAAAAGCAAGAATGTAAACAGGGTTTTTGTTGCTTGTAAGATATGGATGGCTAAGAAGCAATGTAAAGACTTCTGCTGTCAAAAGGCAAGCAGAAGGCTGTCATCCCTATAAATGCTCTTAACTTTGAAATTGAAAAATTGCTAGACAATTCGTCTAGGTCACTTGGCAGTCACCCCCAGCAGAGGTGCTGGCTTAAGCAATTCTTTGTAACTCTTCTTGTCTATTACTTCCTGTGCCTTTTGAGGTGCATCATCTCAAAAGAAAAGAAGTGTTTTGCTTTTGGCATTCTTTTTAAGAAACTTAAATTGAATGAAGATGGTTTAGTTGTTTGGAATTTCCACCAGATAACCAGGAAATAGGCATACAGACTTTTTTAAAAAAGTCAATCAAACAACAACAAAACCAAAGCCAAAACCAAAAAACCTTAAGTCTGACATCCTTATAAAGAGCAGAGGTGCTTAAATGAAAATGACTGTGTGACTATAAATTCATGACCAACTTTTATTTTTTTAATTATGGATTAAAATTAATTAGTGCATTGTTTAAATACGTGTGCCTGCTACAAAATCCAAAAGGTAACAACAAATGTACACAGTGAAGGCTGGGTCTCCCTGCAGCTGTTCAGGTTACTTCCCTAGAAAGAGCCATGGTTAATGTGCTCTCCATTTTCTGAACGAGTGCCAAGAGTTCCCAGGATTTTCTAAGTTTGTAAAATATGTACCCACATATTTACTTACATACACGCATACACGCGTATTTACACAGGATATGATAGTGAAATATAAAGTACACATATAGCTTCTCCTTCATTCTTAAAGACTGCACCGTATATTGCGTTACACGAATGCCCCCACCTCCTGCTGATACCTATTTAAGTGTTTACAGTTGTTTGCTTGTACCAAGAAAGACTCCCACCCATAGTACAGGAGAGAACCTCTATGTTTTGTCAGCCTTTTTTTTTTTTAATGTTTGGCAACTTGAAAGACAAATAAATGATATCTAAGTGTGACTTTAAGTGTCGGTTTTCTGATTATGAGAGGGTGAGTATCATTTCATCTGTGTCCGAGATGCTTGCATTTTTCTTTCCCATGAACTGCTGGTCCTGTCTGTTGTCCTTTGCTGAATTTGCTAGTGGAAACTTGATTATTGTCTTTGTGGAATTGCAAAGCCCTTTAATATGAGCTGTAAATATCTTCCTCATTTTTTCAGTTTTTTAAAATTTTATTTAGAGATTGTTTTGCCATGTGTAGCATGAAAATATACACACATCTTTTCTTCCATTGCTCCTGGGTTTTGTGTTGTATGTTAAAATTATTTCCATACTTGGAGGCTATTTTTTAAAAACTCCCCACCTATTTTATAGTACTTTTATAGGTTTATTTTCCACATTAAAATTTTTAATTCATTTGGAATTAATCTGGGGTGAAGAATGATATAAGGATGTGATTTTTTTTTTCTCAAATGGCTGTCCAAGTATTCCAACAGCATTTGTTGAAAAATAACTTTTAGGTTTACTTGGTAATATCACTAGATTTGAATAACCAATTATTCTTTATTTTAATAATGTTCCTTAATCATATTAAGAAAATATATGTCTACACCTACTTCATTCAAAAATTGTTTTAAACAAAAATGTTTTTTAATTGTATTAAGTATCTTTCTAGCATCTATAATCATACACCTTTTCTCTTTTGATCTATTACTATTATGAATTATATTAATAGACTTTTTAATATCAAGCCATCTTTGCATTTCTGGAATAAAATAAACTTGAATATTATTATCTATCTTTTAATGTACTTCATTCTCTCTGAGTAAATTTAACTTAAAATTTGTATTAATAAATGATATCCTCCCTTCCTCCCTCTCTCCCTCTCTTCCTTCCTTCCTTCCTTCCTTCCTTCCTTCCTTCCTTCCTCCTTTCCTTCCTTTCTTCTTCCCTCCTTCTTTCCTTCCTTCCTTCTTTTTGATAGTACATTCAGATTTCCTGGAGTTAATGTTTATAATTTCTATTTTTCTGGAAAATTATGCATTTTATCCTGTATTTAAAAGTTTTTTCAGTATATTCAGCAAACTGTCTTGTTTAAAAATTTTTAAACTTCCTTCATTTAGTTTATGTCTCATCTTATTTTTTATTTTATTCACTTACGCTTTTTCCATTTTTATCTTGATTAATTTATTTTTCAGTTTATCTGTTTTACTGGTGATTTATGCAGTCTGGATTTATTTCTATGAAGTTCTTCCTTCTGCTGTTCTTTATTTTATTCCTCTTTTTCTAACTCCTTGAGTTGGAGGCCTGACTTACTTAATTCATGTTGTTTAGCGTAAGTATTTCAGGCCATGGTTTTCTCCCAGCACTGCTTCAAACATAGTCTTTAGGTTCTGGCAAGGAATATTTTCCTTAGCATTATTTTCAAGATATTTTGAAATTATAGTTTTATACTAAGTCATTTACAAAAATTTCTAGGTGGTGGCATTCTGGTGTTGTTATTAATTTTTAGAATTCTTTTGTTTCCATCTCCACCTTTATATTTCCCTTTTGATCAGAGACCATTAGTTACATTATTTTTACTCTTCAGCATTAAAGTTTTATTTTAGCCTTGTGTTTAGTCATTTATTTGTGAGTGTTTCATGTCAACTTGAAAGCAAATTGCAGGATCTCACTGCAGGACATAGTGCTCTATAGAAGACAGTGAGATCTATCTTATTATGTTATTGGATATTATGTAGCCTCTTAAATTTCTTGTCCACTTATCCCTCTCTGAATCCCAAAATGCTATGAACATGCATGTTTGATGAATGAATGTGTGATGTAGAAATCCTGTGGTCAGCTAGAATTGTGTTTTGTTTTGTTTTTCTTTTATAGCCAAAGATTGCTGAGGAAAACTTAACCTATGCTGAGCTGGAGCTGATCAAACCCCACCGGGCTGCCAAAGGCACCCCCACCAGCACTGTCTACGCCCAGATCCTCTTCGAGGAGAACAAGCTGTAGTACAGCGTCCTCCTCCAAGGTTCTATTTAATACCTGCCACCCAGTGATTTATGAAGCCTTGGAGACAAAGCCCTTATGTCTGTATTTTCACTCATGCCTTCTGAGTGGTGGGGAGCCCCTTTTCAGTGGCATTCTGGGTGCCTTCGAAGAGTACAAGGCTGCTCTCCCCAGAAGAATAGGGGCCACAGCTCTTGACAGATCTCCCAGGACAAGATGCGCCTGGGTTTGAGCCCTGAGCATAAGGATTCTGATCCTGAGAGCAGCCAAGGAGATTTTCTGCTGAGCCAAACCCCTTCACATTTTTCTCTTCTTTCCCCAGGTTTTCTTTAAAATTGTTTTTAAATCTTAATTTTACTCTCTACTCTTCCTGTATCCATGATACAAGCTCACAGTATATAGCTAGAGGAAATGCCATTATGGACCCAGCTGTAAGATGGCACATATGTTGGTTTTCCAAGGATCAGATGGCATTGCCAGGGCCACAGCCAACTGCTGATTGCCAGCACCACCTGAGATGGCGTCTCTTGTTTTAAATAGATGCACTGACCCTGAAGATTAAGGCCAGAGGGGCAGACTGACTAGAAGTATAAGGTCTGTCTCTGAATGCCATGGTGCCCACTTATGAGACCCTGAGGCCGCAGGACAAGAAGAACACCATTCTAGAGGGCTTCCAGCCCTTTCACAAGGTGGATCTGTACTGATAGAGAAACACACTCTCTAAGAAGTGTTTACTCACCCTTTTCCAAAGGAGCACAGGCCTTGGCCATTAGAAGACACACTGGAGCGCATGGGCCTCTTCACTGTGTGCCAAGCTCAGTCACCTCTGATTCAGCGCCTGAGGGTGTCTGCTGCCAGGTGCCCTCAGGGTAGGAGAGTGGGAAGTACACGCCAAGCTGGCAAGTGTGTTCTGAAGACCCTCCTCTTGCCAAGTGCCTTGCCCATTGCAACCTTGTGTGTGAATTCTAATGGGTTTGAATGGGGGTCAGGGTGCATGGGGAAGTTGCTCTGTGGACCTTTGGGACACAGGAATCTTGGACTTACTGGCAGGGGATCCATTCTGAAAGCACCATCCTGTCAACTGTGTTGTTGAGGACATTTCTTGATGTGAGTATAGTCTGGGTGGCTATTTACTGTACACTATAGAAATTGTTTGACTATGTAGTGGACCATGTATATATGATAAATTATCTATTTTAAACACAGCTGGGGTATGAGTTGTGCCCTCTATATAGCTGTGTGAACTTGGCTGAATTTCTTATCCCCTAATGACCTCAGACTCCATGTTTGTGTAAAGATGACTTAACTTCCCATAGAATTCTTGAGGGTAAAATGGGATAATGAACCTTGCCAGTTCTAGAAACTGTAAATTGCTACACAAATGCTCTGTGTTGATATTCATGCTAAAGCCAGTCTGCATTTTCAAAATGAAAATTTCTTCACTATTTAAGGCTTTCATTGCAATAACTTTAAAAACCAAATATTTGTCCACCAACTTAGCCCTACAGTAATGTTCCCAAAGACTCATGAGAGTTTATGGTTTATTGGAAAGGGTCCAAATTGGAAGCAGATATTGATTTTCTGGGAGCAAACCGGTCTGCCTTTACAAAGTGGAAGTTCACCATCTCTGGATGACACCTGTGTCTCATTCCTCCCTCTCTGCCAGATCTCGAAGGCAGTGAATAAACCATGCAGCTTTTGAGGAAGAAAGACCCGTTTGGAAGAACTCACTAGAACTTCTTTGAGCATCTCTTTGGGAGGGGAGGATATATGGTTAGCACACCATTCATATCATAATTATCACAGGGATTTTTAATTTTATCATGGCAGTGTTCTGACAGATGTGTAGTGTTTTGAGGGCAGATGATGATCTCCTAATTTGCCCAAAGAGCCTTATGGGTTTGTGGGGCTCTGGGGGTGCCAAATGGGAAAGAGAGGGGGCACATGAAAAGGAAATGGTGGGAAGAGGGCAACGGGCCAGGGGGTAATATCTTCCCAGGCCCCTTAGGCCTCTACAGAACGGAAGTGAACTTCATTCACCCCCAAACCCACCCACTTAAATCCAAGGAGAGCTTAGGGTTATTATGCATGGACAGGAACACATTCTACCAAGAACACATGCTCTTAAGAGCTGGTAGCTTTCAATTAGAGTCAAACCAGTCATTGTTAAATTGTAGATTGAATCCAGCCTCTTTCTCCCAAATTGTGGTCATCACTGGATGAATCCACACTAAGGTGTGTGAATGGGGACCTGCAGATTATCTCCTCCTACTGAAAATGCTGCCCAGGGGAATCTTGGAAGCTATGGACAGCATCCAGGCAGAGCTGGTCCCACTGTTATCTCCAGAAGCAAACACCCAAGCTGTGCTCAGAACTGGAAGCAATGGATGACTTGTATCTGGTACTTGTTTGAGAGGATATGTTGACATTATTGCCATAGTAAGCTTAAAAAAATGTGCCCACTCATTCATTCTTTATCCATGGACCACTAATCGTGCATTGTCATTTCCAAAGATAAGGGGAAACATATCACATATCATTGAAATAGAAATTAGGGAAAGTTCATCAATTTGTTTTCACTATAAGGCATCAATGGCAGAAACTACCTATCAGTAATTTTCAAAATGGACCATTGCTTAAATGTTTAAATGAAGTTAAAACAAGTATGAACCCATTGCTTAGAGTGCAGTGGCTTCTTTCAGGCAGACAGCAGATGATCTCAGATTTGGTGGCATGGAGTCAGCACAGGAAGCCGGGAGGTATGAAGGGGCATCCACCTGGGTGAAACTGTCTTGCCAAGCCAAAGCCCCGAGGCCTGCCCTGAAGCAGCCGTAGTGGAGGAGAGGCCAGGGATTCCTTAGAGTCACCTCTTTACAAAGGTACCGCCACTCTGTTAGCTCACGGGGAAAATAAGGAAAAGCCAGGCCTCCCACCTCCTGACTCTTGTGAGAGTGAAGACAACATGGGGCATTTAGAAAATACATTTTTAATGTATGATAATGTGGGCTGGCCCACACAGCAATAAGCCCAAAGACCGCCTCGTTTTGGGGATTATTCATGGCCCTGCTCATCACAGCCTCTGATATACATGACTGTAACCTAGGCTGAGCCAAGAATGGAGCTCATGCCAGAAATGGTCCCAAGCATGCACATGGCCCCCTGGAATAATCAAAATCCTGGGGAGAAAGAAATCATCTTTGCCTTGGGCAGTGAAGCTGGAATGAAACAAATCTATCTGTTGCCACAACTCCTGCCTAATGGAGAAGCCTTGGAAGGCAACAGACACTGAGCAAGAAGCAGGGAGGAGAATGTCCTGGAAGGGCAGGACTCCACCCAAGTCCCTAACATCCCCAGACTCTTCTCTTCCATAAACTCTCTAATTGCGGTTTAAATCCTGGTTTTGGTCAAGCCAGTCAGGTTGCATAAAGAATTTGAATACAGTATGCATCAAAGTTGCTTCCCAGAACAGGAAGCAAAACAAACAAACAAACAAACAAAATACTGATATCAGTACCCAGGGTGCCCAATTAGGGCACACCCAGTGGCTGCATTGCAGCCCCTGAGCTCTTGCTGCACTGTGTGTCCTGCTGCCTGAGTGGGCCCCACCCTGGGCTCTGAAGACGCCCTTCTCAATGGAGAGCTCCCAATGGAGGGCTCCAGGACTGATGCTCTCCCTAAGGAAGGGGGGCCTCATGTTTGGAGAGGGACACCAGCAGGACCAGAGAAGGACTGAGGGGCGCTGACACCAACAGGTGGAAGGGAACAGTGTGGTAACAAAAAAGAGCCATGCCACTTGCATGCTGGAGGGAGTCTTTCTGTGTCAGCCTAAAGCTTAGGCTGGCTTCCACGTGGAACATGATGTCTTTCCAGTATCCCTGCTCCAGGAGACTGCAGTGAGACCCAAGTGACCCAGCTCTGTGTCATTTGGAGCCCATTACAAAGTGAGGCAGCCACATGGTGGGGACATTGACCCCACTCCAGACCACACTCCCATCTCCATACACAGGTTAGAAACTGTTCATCAGGAAGGAAAACCAAACAGAAATTCGTGGTCTAGGGGAGGGTCTGCATTCAGCATGGCCATGCTCGGCTGGAGTGGCTGTGGGGTGTCCAGATAGATATGCATGTAGACTAGAGCTTTCTCAACCTTAATGCATGCACAAATCATCGAGATCTTGTTAAAATGTAGATCCTGGGTGGGCACGGTGCCTCACGCCTGTAATCCCAGCACTTTGGGAGGCTGAGGTGGACGGATCACGAGGTCAGGAGATCAAGACCATCCTGGCTAACACGGTGAAACCCTGTCTCTACTAAAAATACAAAAAATTAGCCAGGCATGGTGGTGAGTGCCTGTAGTCCCAGCTACTTGGGAGGCTGAGGCAGGAGAATGGCATGAACTCGGGAGGCAGAGCTTGCAGTGAGCTGAGATTGTGCCACTGCACTTCAGCCTGGGCAACAGAGCGAGACTCCGTCTCAAAAAAAAAAAAAAAGTGTAGATCCTGGCTCAGGAGGTCTGGGATAGGACCTGGGATTCTGAGTTTCTAACAAGCTCCCAGGGAAGTCCATGCTTCTGGTCCCTGAACCACACTTTGAGTGGCAAGGATGTAAACTGTTGGAAACATGGATCTGGTGCTCATTGCAGGAAAGGGGGTGTCCTCAGGGCATAGGTCACAGCCAAAGCCCTGACAGTGGGCAAGATTCCCCGGGAGAGGCTGCCTGCGCATTGAGGAGGGGAAGGGCTGGGCCTGAGCAGTGGGGAACATCCATGCTGGAAGGTATGCAGCAGGCGAGGAGATCCAGGTAGAGATCAGAGGACAGTGACTCACAGCAGCAGGGGAGAGCCAGGAGAAAGCTGCTCCTAGGGGTCTCTCAAAGGAAGAAGGGCTCCGGGGTGTGAACTCTGCAGAGGGCAGGGAGAATAGAGGTTGAGCCTTTGCTCATTCTGAATTAATTGATTACTCCTTTTTAAAAGTGCTTGCTTTCTCTGGGAAAAAAAAATTCCCCAGTGCACAAGGCTAACAGACGTGGGCGATGAGCTGTGTCTGGCCTGCTGAGTGTATTTTCCCCAGAGCAATCCTCATCTTCTCAGGGGGTGGGGATTTGGACAAGACTCTTCCTGAGCACGCAGCGTGGTGGGGAAGGGTGGCCATGGAGGTTTTCTGTTCCTTCTGTTGTCACTGGTGAAAGACGACTTGGTGCCCAATTTCTAATAAACGCAACGCTATTAGCGTCACTCCAATTTAGTGTCTGATTGTTAAATGTTAATGTACTGCACTCTACAGTTTTAAATATAATTAGAGATGTTTACAGCTTTGGTTAAATGCACCTTGTTCTTCCACATTAAACTTTATTACAGGCATCCTCCATCAACAACGAGGAGAAAGCTCATTAGTAGGTGGTCTGTATGGAGTTCTGGGCTGTGCTGAAGGAATCAGCGTTCTGTTTTCCTTTATGACAGCTTTCTACATGCTGGGGGCGGCCAGGGTGATTACTTCCTGTTTATGTGTACACTTAGTACCTCAGACTCCTGGGTCTACGGATGGATCTCAGGGAAGCCAACAACACCCAGGAATTTTTATGCAGATATTTGTGTTGTGTGTGTGAGGGTCTAATGTTCTCTTCAGTTTTCTAAAAGGGGTCTGTGGTCCACAAAAGATGGAGCCTTTAGAGAGAGTCCTAAGCCAGTGTCCTGCCCACAATGGACCCAGAGAACATCATGAGGAAGCTGGGCACACTAAGGAGATGGAAAGGTATCTGCCAGCCTGGCGACCTCCCAGGCATTCTAACCCAAAAACTGCCCCCTTGCACTAAGCTCTGGCTCCAGGAAGCCTCTCTGCTCCCACCCTCACTCCCGTTGGCTGGAGGAACCCTGACCTCTTGCAGGGCAGATCTTTGGCTCAGCTAAGGATTGGGGCTACCCAATCCTCCCCTTTGTGGGGTCTCCTCCATCTCTTTTCTCCCTCAGCCCATGTGTGGTTTCCCAGGTTCTCACAGTACCCCAGTTATGAGTGCCCTGCGACTGCACCCCAGCCCATTTCATGGTCAGTTTGGAATTCCTTAAAATGTTGTAACTGAAATAGGGTTCTCCTGCTCACTGCTTGGAAGCCAAACTTGAGAGGCAAGATTTGGTGGAAGGAAAAGCAGGCTTATTCAAGAGCTGGCAGCCTGAGGAGATGGCAGACTAGTGTTGCAGAGACCATCTCAAGTCAGTACAAATTCTAGGCTCTTTTTATGTTAAAGACATGACCAACAACTGCTAACATCTGGGCACCAGCGAGGGTCCAGGAAGTTGGAAACTCGTTTGTCCTTGGTCAGATCACAAAGCTCCTATTAACCTTCAACGAAACATAGTTGTTTACATACTTCTCCTTTAATCCCAGAGTTAGTTTCAAAAACTACATGATTACTGTTTTTGCATTTTATCTCAGTGCCCTAAAATTATCCTAGCCTACGTGCAGGAATGGATAAGGGCTCCCTTAATTGAAAATGGAGTTAGTTGTGTTAGTTCTTTTGCTCTTTCATTCTTACAATGTCTTGTTCCTGCTTCTCCTCATTCTTCCACCTCATCAGGATTCATTTCTAGTTTCCTTGGGGTTCTCCTTCACCATGTAACCCCTCATCTTTTTTGCACCTTCAACTTCTCCTTCTATCTCCAAAATGACAAGTGTTTCTCAACCTGCACAGACCCTAAAGCCACTATTCTCCTCTGGTTCCTTCTCTCCGCAGCCAGGAGTCTACACTGCTTGCTCCCTGCTGTCTGTCTCTCACTCTCTGCTGGCTGCCTTTGCTCCCCCTCCCCTGAACTCAGCTCTGCCCAAGCCCTTTGGGGTTCGCTGCTGAGCATGTGTTCTCTTGCAGAGAATATCTTATTTCCGACCACTGTTCAGCTGTATCCTGAGGACCCCACCTCCACAGCCCCCATGGAGCCCTCTCCTGAGCTCCACGTCCACCCATGAGCTCCCCCCTTGCAGCTCTTTCATGACTCTTGGAAGTACACACCCAATACTGAATGCATCAGAGCACCCTGCATCCCTTGATACCCAGCCATCCTGGTTAGGGCTCCACCACTCACCCCATGGCTAAAGCTGCAAATCTAGCATTGGAGATATGGGCCACTGGCGGCAGCAGCAGAATCACTGCTGACTTATTGAAAATACCAGGTGCCTGGCACTGTGGTGAGTACGTTTTCTGTCTTATCTCATTAAGCCAGTGCTACTCTACGTCAATTTGCAGATGAAGAAGCAGAAGACCTCAGCTAGCTGGCCCAGGATGGCAGAGCTGGAGCCCTCCTCTCTCCTGTCCATCTCCCCTGCATGCCGGCACCTCCCCCATTGTCTCCATTCACAAAGCTCCTGCTTCCCATCAGCTCTGATCACCTCTCTCATGGACCACCACTCTGACCCCTGACCTGTTCCCTGCCATTTAACCCACCCTCCGACATTCAGACTGGCCTAGTTACCCCTGCCCGACATCCTGCCCCAACTGCCCTCAGGATGCCCAGCACCTCGAGGAGTAGCAAGGCCCTTCATACCTGGATCCCGCCTACCTTTCTGGTTGTACCTCTTGTGGTTTCCCCTCTGTGCTGTTGACCCAGGCCTCGGTGGCTGTGAGCTGCCACCTTGGAAGCCCAGCCCAGTGTGGTGTGGAGCTTCACAGTTGCAAGAGCAGGCGTGTGCTGGGCGTGGGCATGTCCCATGGCAGTGGCAGCAATGGCCATGATCAGAGCCCGTGGTGCGCTGCAAGCAGGCCTTGGGACTGGTGAGATCCCCACGGGCGGGCAGCCACCCAGCCCTGTCTTCAGCAGCATCTGGAACCGAAGGAGCAGGAAGCCCAGGTGGGGTCCCAGGCTTTCCCAACCCCCATCACCACCAACACAGCTGCTGGCTGTGATGGCAGCCTCTGAGGCAGCACAGAGCTGGCAAGTTCAATGGGAAGTGCCTCAGCCCTCAGGAGGCAAGCAGCAGGTGAGCATAATAAGGACTGACCCAAGGGATACCTAGGAAGACACCTTCTGGGTGTTCTTTGATGCATTAATGGAGGGACAATCAAAGAAAGGGCAGGGCCAGCCCTGGTTGGGGAATGGGACTTAGGAGGCCCTCGCTGTGCAGTGGCACATTTTATCTCTGCCCCCAGGTGGCAGTGCAGGCCTTCCCAGGCACCAGAAGATGGTGACTTGGTTTCCAGGAACATGGCCTCTCTATAGGATGTCCTCACTAAAAGAGATACTAGAGGTTGTCTACTTCAACTTCCCTTTTGTTCCCCGCCACTTATACAAAAGACCACGATTTAAAGGAGAGTTTAGGTAACAGAGATCCAGCATGGGCATCAGGATCTGGACTCAGGCTTTCTCTGCCCCTTCCATAGCTCCTCATGCCCTGGCTCTTGTCTGTGGCTTCCCTGCCCAACCCTGGAGGACAGCTGAGGCCCAGCCTTCTCCAGCAGGGCTGGATGGGAGGATTCATTGGAAGGTGGCAGCTGGGCATCTCCTGCTGAAAGAAGCACAGTCAGTCATTCTGGGAGTGGGAACTGTCTCCTAGATAAGCTTAGCTTGCTCAAGGGACATTTCAGAGGTCAAGGTCAGTTCTATAAATCTTTGCTGAGCTCCTACTATGTCAGACACTGAATTCACACGGTATTCATGTGTTCACATAGAAGCACACCAATAGGCAAAACATCCTATGATGGTTACTGTTGCCAGAGTATCTTCTGTTTGCCAGACATGGTGCCAGGGATTGCATAGCAGCCCTGAAAGGCAGGTGGCATCATTGCTACTGGATGGCTCTGAGAAATGAGATTCAGGGTCATCATAAGAGACTTGCCAAAGGCCACACTGTTAGTTGCAGAACTGGATTCAAACTCAGAGTTTCCCAGTACCAATCCTGTGCTCTTCCTATTATGGCGTAGGAAGTATGAGTTATATCAGAACCAAAAGAGGTTCTGGTATAAGAACCTAATGAGAAGTAATCCCAAGGTGCCCAGGAAACTAAAAGGAGCAAAGAGTTAGGATAGACTCTCTGGAGGAAGTGTCTGTCTGAGTTGAGCCCTGGAGGGGAGGAGGGGCAAGAATCTGCCAGGAGGCAGAGGGCGGGGACCTTCCTGGACTATAAAGACCAGCCAGTAGGGCCAGCCCTGGTCAGGGAGCGGGACTCCTCCAGGGAAGCGGGCCTCTTCTGGGGAAGTGCCAGGTCCCAGAGAGCAGGAGCATCTGGCCCTTGGTGGCCAGCCCACCTCGGGGACTGTAATGAACAGTGGACCCAGAAGCTACCTGGGAACTGAGATGGGCTGAAGGGATTTCAAGTAGTGAACAAGTGAAGAGGGCTCTGGTGGCTTCACACTGTTTCTCCCAACCAGCTCACAAGGTAGTCTTGTTCCAGGATGAGGAAACTGAGGCCATTTAGAAGTTAGAATACATGCTACAGTGAAAAGGATACTCTGGTATGCCTATGGTGTAGCCAAAAGAACAAAAAGATTCATTGCAGAGAAAAGTTCTGTGCCTTAAGTCCTCTCTAAATCCAGGCATTCTTCACACTCTCATCCCCAGTGAAGGGGGCTGGAGGGCCCAGTTACTTCTAGCTTCTATTTGTTTTTCTTGGACAGATTTGGAATCTATATGAAAATTATTGTCCCCATGGTTGATTCCAGATATCTGAGTAAAGATGGAGACAGTTGCTAATGTACAATCACCTGTTTATTTCCACCTGACCATTGACAGAACGTGACTGGCTGGAAGAGATGTCAGTGAGGTAATTCACCCAGGGTTTGGAACTTCTTGAGTTAACAGACATGGGTGTGCAGACACTGTTTTCTTGACCCCTCAACCCTGGAGGCTTCTCCTGTCTACCTCAATCTGGACAGCAACCATGCTTCTTGAGGCTGACACCACCATCTGGGGCCAATTCCTGAAAATCTGCAGAAAGCCTTGGCTTCCACCTGTCCTTCGCGTGCACCTGCCCTCCATCATAGCTCCGTCATAGCTCACCTGGGTTTTTTGTTGTTGTTGCTGTTTTTTGTTTTGTTTTGTTTTGCATCTCCTCTGCATTCTTGCACATTCTCTTCCTAATCCAACCTTGCTCCAAATCTCTCTCTGTTTTCATTTCATTCTCTGCTTCTCCCTCTCTCCCTGTCTCGTTATTCTATTTGCAAGTAAAATGATAATATGTGTCACATGCAGGCTGTAAACTAACCGAGCATTCCAAGCTGTGCTGTCTGGCTTTGGCATCAGACTCAGGACTGGATTTCCCAGCAGGGGCTTGGTGTCTGGAGTTGTTTCTCCTCACACGCCACGCCATTTGCTTTCTCTTGCTTCACGTATGGCTTTCTCACTGTAGTGTGAGCATCGGCTTTAGGGTCAGAAGCTCTGGTCCAAAACTCAAGTCTCCTTTTCCATGGCTCTGTGTCTTTGAGAAGCCATTTGAGCTCTTTGACCTGCAGCGTCCTCATTTGAAAGGTGGCTAGGGCCAACAGGACTTAAACAATCACCTTCCCATCTGGAACAAATTCATCTCCAGGGCAGAGGGCAGGGGCCGGTGAGGATGTTGCAGGGACATGGGGGGCTGCCCCCCAGGGCCGAGCTGTCCCACAGTTCTGGAGCTGGGAGTAGTCATGCTGGGAGGTAGAGAGCCCAGGGCTGGCTCCCTCATCAGCTTGCTCTCGGTGTGGCCTGGAGATAAAACCCTCTGCTAATGTCATATGACCTGTGTGAACACATGGAGCACTGTGCCCGGCACAGAGGCCGTTCCACAAGGGTCAGCTCCCGTCGTTGCCGGGGACCTTCCCTGACACTGGCGATCAGTCCCCAGCTCCTAGCAGGGCTTGTCTGGCAGGGTCTTCCTTCCTTAGACCGTTCTTCCTTGGGGAACAAGGTCATTAAAGGATGGCTTTCTTCTCTCCTGGGGACAGTGAGGGCAGGCCCTGTCAGCTGGGTCACCACACTATCCCTGCCACCTGTCATAGAGCTACTACCTCACACTGCTTCTCAATACTTAGAAATACAACCAACTGCGGAGAAGGACTGGGAAGGTGCTTTGAAAACTAAAAAACAAAAACAAAAACCACAACCCGCAAGGCAGGGATTCCCTTTTTTTTTCCCTATAGATTTTGTTTCTAACTGAAGGCATCCAAATTCTCTACCCCAAACCACAATATTGTCCAGAGCTTCCACAACTCAGCAAAAAAAAAAGAAAAAAAAAAGCACTGCTATATTTATCCTGTTGGCAGCCCCCTCTGCCAGTTTCCATCAAAGACCAGCCTGAAATAACACGCTTGTCTAGGGGTGGGGACATGGCTGAGGTGGCTGGCGGCACCCTCTGCTGTGGTGGGGCCAGGGTGGCCTTGATGGGAATTCTGAGTGTTCACACCTTGGGGCCCTGCAGAGGCTCCTTCTCTGTAAAACAAGAAAGAGCTGGTACATTTTTACAGAGAAACACTGGACCGGTGTGGACCAGGGAGCCAGCTCAGGGCTAGTCCCACACATTCAGTTCAGCTCTCCCCAGCAGCATCTAAAGGCACCCCAGGCCAGGCGTGGTGCCTCATGCCTGTAATGTCAGCACTTTGGGAGGCTAAGGTGGGTGGATCGCCTGAGGTCAGGAGTTCGAGACCAGCCTGACCAATATAGTGAAACCCCATCTCTACTAAAAATACAAAAATTAGCCGGGCATGGTGGCATGTGCCTGTAGTCCCAGCTACTCGGGAGGTTGAGGCAGGAGAATTGCTTGAACCCGGGAGGTGGAGGTTGCAGTAAGCCAAGATGACACCACTGCACTCCAGCCTGGGGCAACAGAGTGACACCCTGGCTCAGGAAAAAAAAAAAAAAAAAAAAAAAGGATTAAATAAATAGAGGCACCCCAGTCAGAAAACCACAGCTAGGATCTTGGATCTGGAGGAAATGTCCTCAAATTCCTAAGAAGAAGCCTGGCCTCAGTATCTAGATAGTTTCAGGCTACTATGTACAGGCTTGAACTGATTTTTAAAAAGCAAAAGACAAAGTTTTATTTCATCCCAGCTCTGGAGCAAGGTTGTGAGAGTCACTTATGTTTGTAAGTTGCTTATAGTTTGCAAAGTGTGTTCCTGGTATATTATATTTTTCCCCTGAATTCAACACATACATATTTTAAGTACTCTCTCCGAGGAAGGACCAGGAGTTGGTCTAATTTCAGCCCACTCTAGGACTTCCTAGCTATTTAATGAAGGCAGGGGCGTCTCCTGCTGCCTCCTTATACCCAGACAGGCTCACCCCTCATGCTCTTCATCCATATCAAATTGCCTTTCATCCTCCAGTGACACCACATCACTGTCTGCCCTGCAATCTGTGATGTTCAGACAGGCTCCGTGTTTTCTTCTGAGTAACCGTGTGACTCTGCAGCTCACACACTGACATCTCGAAACAGAGAGAAGTGGAGCTTTTAAACATGCACAAGGCCAAGTCAGACCCACACAGAACGGATGACCTTGCATCCACCCTCTGAGCACTCCAGTACACTGCATGTGCCCCTGCCGGGTTGCCCCCACTAGGATGCATGTTTCCCTATTTTTTTTTTGTTTGTTTGACTGTGGTAAAACTTACATAACATTTACCATTTTAACTGTTTTCAAGTGTACAGTTCAGTGGCATTAAGTGCATCACATTGCTGTTCAACCACCTCTGCCATCCATCCCAGAATTTCTCCATTATCCCAAACTGAAACTGTCCCCATTAATAACTCCTCATCCCCCTCTACTCACCAGCTTCTAGGAACCACCACTCTACTTTCTGTTTCTTTAAAAAAAAAAAAAATTTATTTTAAGTTCCGGGATACATGTGCAGGATGTGCAGGCTTGTTATACAGGTAAACATGTGCCGTGGTGCTTTGCTGCACTTATCAACCCGTCACCTAGGTATTAAGCCCCGCATGCATTAGCTATTATCCTGATGCTCTCCCTCTCCTGCCCCACTGACAGGCCTCGCTGTGTGTTCTCTTCCTTGTGTCCATATGTTCTCATTGTTCAACTCCCACTTATGAGTGAGAACATGTGGTATTTGGTTTTCTGTTCCTGTGTTAGTTTGCTGAGGATAATGGCTTCCAGCTTCATCCATATCCCTGCAAAAGACATGGTCTCATTCCTTTTTAAGGCTGCATAGTATTCCATGGTGTATATGTGCCACATTTTCTTTATCCAGTTTATCATTGATGGGCATTTGGGTTGATTCCATGTCTTTGCTATTGTGAATAGTGCTGCAATGAACATGCACGTGTATGTATCTTTATAATAGAATGGTTTTATTTCTATACATTTGCCTATTCTAAGTGCCTCATTGTAGTGAAATCATATGGGATTTATCTTTTTGTGCCTGGCTTATTTCACTTAGTATAATGTCCTCCAGGTTCATCCATGTTGTAGCATGCGTCTGAATTTCCATCCTGTATAAGGCTGAATAATATTCCATTGGATGTATAACCACATTTTGTGCATCCATTTATTTGTGGATGGACATTTGGGTTGTTTCTGCTTTTGGCTGTTGTGAATAGTGAGGCTATGAACATGGGTGTGTAAGGACCTGTTTGAGTCCCTGCTTTCAAAGGGTGCATGTTTCCTAAGAGTCATTTCATCATAAACAGCACATGGCCTCTCATAGACCCAGTGCCCTATAAATGCAAGGGGACTTCAGAAAGTTCATGGGAAAACTGAATTTATATATATATATATATACACACTTTATTTTTCAACGTAAACTCCATCAACATCAAGACACTTTTGTAAATGGTGATACCAGCCATTTCGTCAGCGTAAAGAACTGAAGATCCCAGGAGTTTAACCATGTCAGTGCAGTCTTTTACCTTATTAAATGAATAAAAATGGATGCTCTTTACATATGTTTTAAGATTAGGAAAGAAAAAGAAGTCAGAAGGAGCCAAATCATGGCTGTAAGGTGGATGCCTAATGATTTCCATCGAAGCTGTCACAAAATTGCTCTTGTTTGATGAGAGGAATGAGCAGGAGCTCTGCCGTGGTGGCAAAAGACTCTCTGGGAAGCTTTCCTGGGTGTTTTTCTGCCAAAGTTTTGTCTAACTTTCTCAAAACACTCTCATAATCAGCAGATGTTATTGTTCTTTGGCCCTCTAGAAAGTCAACAAGCAAAACGCAGAACTGTTGCCGTGAGCTTTTCTCTTGACCCGTCCACTGTTGCTGTGACTGGTCCACTTCCACCTCTTGGTAGGTGTTGTTTTGATCATGCTTTGTCTTCAGGATCATACTGGTAAGGTTATGTTTCATCTCCTGTTACGATTCTTCAAAGAAATGCTTCAGGATCTTGATCGCACTTGTTTAAAATGTTCATTGAAAGCTCTGTTCTTGTCTGCTGATCACAATGGTTTTGACACCATGGAGTGGAGTGTGCTCTATTTTAATTTTTCTCAGAGTTGTATTAGCTGAGCCAGTGGAGATGTGTATGATGTTGGCTCTTGTTTCTGCTGTTAATCATTGGTCCTCTTCAACGAGGGCCCAAACGAGATGGATTTTTTTTCCTCACAAACTGATGCGGATGGTCTCCTGCTGCAGGCTTCATCCTCAACATCGTTTCATCCCTTCTCTACACGAGTTATTCATTTGTTAACTGCTGATTTCCTTGGGGCACTGTCCTCATAAACTTTTGTTAAAGCATTGATAATCTCACCATTCTTTTACCCAAACTTCACAATAAATTTGACGTTTGTTCTTACTTCAATTTTAGCAAAATTCATGTCCCCCCTCAAAGGGACTTTTTCAAACCAATGTCTGATCCTTCTTAGTGTCTCAAACTAGATGCTGTTCAAAAACATTATAATGAGTTATTATGACTTTATTTTGATGCAAAAAATTTGAAATGCACCATAGTTTTTTCATCATAAGCATTTTCCACGAGCTTTGTGAAGACCCCTCATGTGCCTGGGCTGCTGTCATTGCCATTCCTCACCTTTCAGGAGCACGAGGTCCCACACTGTGGCAATGAAGATGTCTTTGGAAGTCAATGTTCTCTTTGAGGGACATTTAGAAATTGTGATATATTAAATTAATGATAACCAAGGATAAAATTTAGTTACTAAATTAGTCACTAAATTAGGTATCTAATTTGTAATTAAGACCATTCTATTTATCTAACTCAATGATAAGGGGGGATTGAAGTGGCTTGAATGAGAAAAGCTGCAGTATTTGGGTTTTATAGTAGAACATCCTAGTAGTTGTTTGAGGTTTGTACCTGATTTGGATCCTTGAAGCAATGCTATGTGAGCCCTGAGCAGGGAGGGGCTCAGGGGTCTGGTGAAAGTGACCAGCACATGTCAGGCCCCTGTCTGGGCCTGCTCTGTGCTCAGGGCACGGCCTTCAGTGCAGATCTCCCTTCCCGGGCCTGCTGGCCGCACCCCTGCTGCTTCACTGCATGTGGCCAACCTGGGGCCTCAGTTTCCTCACCCACAATGCTCTGACAATGATGACATCCTTGAAGACTTTTCTGAGGATGAGGCAGAACTGCACAGTAAGCCCCTGCACAGGGACCGGTCCACAGCCGGTGTGGGCTGGGCAGTGGTGGCTCTCCCTAGGCAGCCGGGATTCTGGGTGTCGGAGGCTTTCCTCTGCTTCCCTGTGCTCCCTGGGTCTTAATGGCTGCCTGGGGCCTCTAGCGGGGGCTGCCGGGTGGGAGTCTCCCCAGCAGACCTCTGCTCAAGCGATGCTAATTGTGCCTGAGAGAACGGCTCACTAGAGTGGAAAATAGTCCTCATATATCTAGCTGAAGACGATAATGACCTTTTAAATAACAGAAGCAATTTTATTTCAATACCTCAATTACTCTGAACTCTCAAATGTCAAAGTGCTCGGCACTTTCAAAATAGCTTAATATAGACATTCATAGCACTTAGACACAGCTAGTTTCTTATCTAACCTAATTATGTGTTGTACAGGAAATGGCGAAGCTCACCATCTGTGTTATTTTTCACAGTGATCCCCACGCACGGCCCTGGGCTCTGCCTGGAGTCGGCCAGGAGAATTTCTCCCCGGCAGAGAGTGCTGCTGCTCTGGGAAGAGGTATGGTTGGGGCTCTGCCAGGGGCATGACCTCCAGCTACAAGGGGAGAGGAGGTTAAAAGTGGCCCTCCCAGTTCAGTGAATGTCAACAGCACTGTGCCTTGACTCAGGATGGCTCTCACTTGTGTGGGGTGCGAGGGCCCCCGGGACCAGAGGAATGGCCAGGGAGGGGGCCAGGGTAAGCTGAGGTGGGGGCACTTCTGTCTTGTTGGGCAAAGCCAGGAGTCACCTTCCCAGGATGTGAGATGGAGCGAGGCCAGGATCACCTGGTGTGGCCAGCAGCATCTTCTGCTCCCGCTTCCCACCCCTTTCCCACCGCAGCCTGCCCTTCTCCATGTCTGCACCAGAGGCCACCTGGGTGAGGGGCCCTCTGTGTCCCCCCATTTCCTCTCTGACCCAGTTCCTGCCACTCTCCATCACTGCCCCGAATTGCAAACGCCTCCCTGCTGCTTCTCAGAATGGCCCCTGCCCCAGGAATGGCACTGCTCACCCTGGCGCCTGGAATCTTCTCCCAGGACTCCCACATGGCCACGCCCTTGTTTCTCCAGCTCCCAGATGCCACCTGTTGGGGAGGTTGTCCCTGACCACCTTATCACATTTTCTCTCCCCAGTGCTCCCTCGCCCTTCCCTGCTAGTTTAGCGTTTTGTTTTTCTTCCTTAGAGTGGAGCCTCACATACGCGGTTTGATGCTTCTGTATTTTTTGTCTGTCTCTCAAAGAAGAATGCAAGCAGACGGCTGGCTGGGTCTTTTGCTTATTACTCACTTCTGTGTCTCCAGTGCCAAGGCATAGTAACCACTTAATGAACACATGTTGAGTGCATGGTGTATGTGTGAAAGGAAGGAGGGAAGGAAAGAGGTCACCACTCCAGGTTGCGATATCTGTGAAGGGGGTGGGCAGCCCAGGGCTCCAGCCTGGCCATGGTATGTGGCTGGGTGACAAGCACGCTCTGCAAGGCCACCTTCACCACTTACTGGCTGGACCGGGCACCCAGCTAGGGGAATGCATGCATTGCACACTACACATTTTCATCTTCCAACAGGATTGGGTATGCTCATTGACATTTTACAGATATAGAAACTGAGGCTTGGAGAGGTCACACAGGGTTCCACGAGTTTTTCAGCTAGAGATACGCAAACCTGGGACATGAGCCGCAGTCTGTTCTGCTCCAAAAGCTGCATCTTAGCCAGGCTGGGTGGTCCTGGCTGGTGTGGCTGCTGTGAGTCTGTCCATCTTGGCAAGGCCCCCACTGGGCCTGCTGACTTCCAGGCCTCCTGTGCCCTGCCCAGGCCCTGTCTCAAAAGGGCGCCCCCCACCACCGGTGGGGGTGGGGGCAGGCAGCAGCCTGATGCTCCCAGCATGCTGCCCACTCTGTCTCTTGGCATCTCTGTCCTTCTCTGCTTGCTCACCCATGCCCAACTCCTCATGCCTGCTGTCCCCTGGCGTGTGGCATGGCACAGGGCTGGAGATGCCCCTGCTGAGATCAGCCATAGCAGCGCTGCCTGCAATGACCATTAGCCTGCCCTTGGCAAGATGCTTTGTAGTGATGTGGAGGCCTCCTTTCAGTTTATCATTCATTCATTCTTCATTCATTCATTTGATCTGTCTTATGGAGCACCCCCATGGGCCCAAGCCTCACTAGGCAGAACAGGCAGAGAGACGTAAACAGGATGTGATTTCTGACCTTGAGGCCCTCACAGATGCATTGGGGAGTCGGAGAGTGTACAGACATGGTCGGTTAGTGCCATGGTGCAGACCCTCCTCTCCCTGAATTCTCTTCCCCCACAACTCAGGTGGGATGAGGAGCCTTCCTTGGGCAGCTTATGGGAAGAGGCGGGGCAAGTTCTTATGCCCCCTGTGGAGAAGATGCCACCTCCCCACACCCAGGACCCTCCTGAGGGAGCTGGGCCCCTCCACTGGTCCATGGCCCCTCTGCCACTGCAGCGGGCTGGGCCTGGCACTGGCACTGCAGCAGGAGTCAGGCATGGGTCCCCATGTTGGTGATCGGACTGTCCACGGGGAAGCAAACACAAAGTACCACCCCACTCCTCACTCCCCACTATTCCATGTCTTATTCAGGTGGCCTGTGTGATGGCAGTGGGAGCACAGGTGAGAGAGGGACAGGGGAGGAAGAGGGAAGGCCATGTCTCAGAGCCAAGGAAAGGACCCTGGAGCTGAGTGTCCCACCTGGAGGCTCAGCACTGTTGGAATTCCTGACCAGGACTTGGAGCTCTTTGTGGCAATATGATGTCAGCTGGGGAGATAGACTCCCTGAATCCAGGCCCTCTCAGCTTGTACTTGGCACTCAGCATCTCTGAGCATCAGTTTCGCTGACTGCAATGCATGAAGATGAGATGAGATAGCATGCATCTGTGCCCTTCTGCCCTGCAGCTCCCAGTCCTCTGACAGGCACCGCTCACCACCTTCCTGGTGTGTCCCACATGTCCCATTTCACGGGGTACCAGTTCCTGCACAGTGTTCCTCACTAGCTGTGAGCTTTTCATTTTCTCCTGGTCTGCCTCCAGGACTAGATTGTAAAATCCTGTGGGCTGGGGCCTTATCTGCCTCATTCACCCTTGTATCTTGGCACCTAGAAGACGAGGTGTTTAATAAATAATTATGAGTAAATGTAGAATGAATGGTGGAGTGGGTTGCTCCTGCAAATTATTTAGAAATGTGTGCAAATCATAGCTCTAAGGAGCCTAGGTCAGGGAAATGCTGTGAGTGTTCTCTTTTTACACCCAGGAAGTGAGGGTCACAGCGAGATGAGGGCTTTTGCACAGTCCCCAAGCCCTGAGTCTCCCTGAGGTGTTGCCTAGGTTTGTCAAATAAAACAGAATCTGGGGCAAGTCTAATATTGTCCACACCTGAAGTAGCCTGCAAAAACAAAGCAGTAGGAAATGACAGGCTCTGCTGCAAACTGGAAAGGCTATCCAAGCCTCTCCAAGGCTTTCAACCCCCAAGTAATGACTCACTCTGTAGCCCAAGCAGAATACACTTGCAGGCTCTACCTGGTCCCCCAAACCACCAGTTTGTGACCCTGCTGGGTCCGGTGGCCCCAAGAGACTGGGAGGCTGGGTGCCCCTGCCCCAGCTGCTGGGGGTGGTCACCACTGACCACTGAGACTCAAAGGACCAGGTGAACAATTGGCCAATCCCTTGCTCACTGCAAGCATCTTAAGAACTGAGACCCCCCAACGCTGGTGAGAAGGATTCTGCTCACTCTCACCATGTGACTCCAAAGTCCCCAGGCTCCGCCAGGGAGCCTTGAGGGATGGGTGGGAATGTCCCTTCTCTATGAGCTGTATTCCCTACTGTACAAGGGCGGATTGTCCAGATAGGACCCTTCAGTTCTAGGACATTGTCTGGGGATGTCCCATGCCCTCAGGATCTGGTTTTCAAGATCCTGAAGGATGCTGTATCTTCCTTGTGAATGTCACATACCTCCAGCCCTTGAGGACCCAACTTTTGCACTGGGCCTGCTGCTTGAGCCCCCTCTGACTGCTCTGCATGTGCCCCTCAGTCTTGTTGAGCCCCAATCACACTGTGTTTCCCATGGGGAGAAGGTGCCTCTCCCCACCTGGGGCTGACTTTGCTGCCTTGGTCCCTGAGTATCGAGCTTGTGCCCAGGGCTTTCCATGCTCTTCGCAGGGTTGCCCTGGGAACTTATTCGAGAACAGGGGCTGGAAACCACAGTCCCATTTCAATATAGCCCCAAAGCTAAGAATGGCTTTTGTATTTTTAAATCTTTGGAAACACATCAAAAGAAGAATAATATTTCGTGACATGTGGAAATGATGCAAAAGCTCGGTGTCCACAGTAAATTAAGTGGCATCAGGACACAGCCGCCCTCCTTCACATATGCATTCATGTGTTGTCTCTGGCTGTTTTCATGCTCTGAGGGCAGTGTTGATCTTTCTGGAAACTGCCAAACTGTTTTGCAAAGTATGGGTATCATTTCACATTCTTATCTGCAGTTTAAAAGAATCAGTTTCCCCACTTCCTTGCCAACACTCAGTATGGTCAGTCTTTTTCATTTTAGCTCTTTTTATAGAGTTGTGGCATGTCCTTTGGTTTTAATTTGCATTTGTCTGGTGATAATCATATTGAGCAGCTTTTCATGTGCCTGTTTGCCATCTGGATATCTTCTTTAGGAAGTGTCTGTTCAGATCTTTTGAATATTTCTTTTACTGTATTATTACTAGATTTGAGAGGTTTTCAATATAATCTGCATACAAGTCCTTGGTTAGATAAATTATTTACAAATATTTTCTGTCTGTGCTCAACTTTTTCTTTTGTTAACAGTGTCTGTGATGTTTAATATTGAGTGTCAACTTAATTGGATTGAAAAAAGTATTGATCCTGGGTGTGTCTGTGAGGGTGTTGCCAAAGGAGATTAACATTTGAGTCAGTGGGCTGGGGAAGGCAGACCCACCCTTAATCTGGTGGGCACAATCTAATCAGCTGCCAGAAAATATAAAGCAGGCAGAAAAATGTGAAAGGCGAGACTGGCCTAGCCTCCCAGCCTACATCTTTCTCCTGTACTGTATGCTTCCTGCCCTGGAATCTCAGACTCAAAATTCTCTGGTTTTGGGACTTGGACTGGCTCTCTTTGCTCCTCACCTTGCAGACAGCCTATCGTGGGACATTGTGATCATGTAAGTTAATACTTAATAAACTCATATATATATGTAAAATAGTTTATTTTACATATATATAATAGTTTATTATGTATACATATCCTATTAACTCTGTCCCTCTAAAGAACCCCGACTAATACAGACTTTGGTACCAGGAGTGGTTCTAGAGGAACAGAATATTAAGGATGGAGTTCTTTTGTTGGTTTTGGGATTTCTGGAGTTGGCTGCTTAATATGATTAGACCCCAAAATGCTAATGACTCTACTTGTAAGGAGAACACTGATAGTCCTTGGCTTGAACTGTTTAGAGAGTTATGCAAAATAAATGCATTTGACATCCCTGATTCACTGCTCATGAGAGCCAAGGAGTTTAGTGACTCTATACATAATACATTAGACTATATGTGGAAAACTAAGGAACATAGTTAAGCTGGTTGGTTGCTCCTAAGTTCAGTGGACAAAGTGATCAAAGAAAATGAACTCAGGGATTCTGTCTCCTGGCTTTAGAAGCAGATACTGAGCCTCAAATCTTCTAAGATTGCCCTGAGTGAAAGTCTTATCTCTTGTAGAGAAAGAGCTGAAATTATGGAAAAACAGGCACAAGCTCTTATTATGCAGGTGGGTGACCTGCAATGAAAGGTGCATGCAGGCATCTACTGTTAAAATGAAGGCATTGACTGGAAAATAATGGGACCCTGCAACTTGGAATGGGGACATGTGTGAGGACCCTGATGAAGCTGGGGACACTGAGTTTGTAAACTCTGATGAACATTTCTTGCCAGAAGAAACAGCTTCCCCATTCCCAGTAGTGGCAACATCCCCTCTGACCCATGCTGCCATCAGCCTTTCACCTTTGTCCAAGTAGATAAACCCTGCACTGCCTGAAGCAACAGTGAGGCCTCCCATGAAGCTGTTGCCAGGCAAAATAATGTTGATTCTCCTCAGGAACCACCCGCAACACCCCATTTGCTTCTAGGCTTATAACTAGACTAAAGTCCTGGTGGGCCCTTGGAGGTGAGAGTGAGAGTGTGACCCATGAGGAGGTGCACCTCCATGGAAAAGAATTGCTTGAATTTTCTAACTTATATAAACAGAAATCTGGACAACAGGCATGGAAATGGATATTAAGGTTATGGGATAATGGTGGAAGGAATACAGAGTTGGATCAGACTGAATTTATTGATTTGGGACTAAGTAGGGACTCTGATTTTATTTGTTTATTATTTTATTTTATTTATTTATTTTTTTTGAGACAGAGTCTTGCTCTGTTGCCCAGGCTAGGGTGCAGTGGTGCAATCTCAGCTCACTTCAAGCTCTGCCTCCTGGGTTCATGCCATTCTCCTGCCTCAGCCTCCTGAGTAGCTAGGACTACAGGCACCCGCCACCACACCTGGCTAATTTTTTTGTATTTTTAGTAGAGATGGGGTTTCACCATGTTAGCCAGGATGGTCTCGATCTCCTGACCTCATGATCCACCCACCTTGGCCTCCCAAAGTGCTGAGATTACAAACGTGAGCCACCGTGCCCGGCCGGGACTCTGCTTTTAATGTTGCAGCTTAGGGAGTTAAAAAAAGGTTCTAATAGTTTATTTGCTTGTTTAGCTGAAATATGGATTAAAAGATGGCCCACTGTGAATGAGCTGGAAATGCCTGATCTCCCTTGGTTTAATGTAGAGGAAGGGATCCAAAGGCTTAGGGAGATTGGGATGGTGGAGTGGATTAGTCACTTTAGACCGACTCATCCAAAGCTGTGAGGGTCCAGAAGATATACCCTTGACCCATGCCTTGCAAGATAGATTTGCAAGGGCAGCACCTGCATCTTTGAAGAGCCCTGTAATTGCTCTCCTATGCATGTCAGATCTAATGGTGGGAACCACAGTCACTCAACTACAAAATTTAAATACAACAGGAATAGTTGGATCCCGAGGTGGCAAAGGCCAAGTGGCAGCACTCAACCATCAAAGGCAAGGTGGGCATAGCTACCATAATGGACAGCAGAGGCAAAGCGACAATCAGAATAGCCTGATTCGTGTAGAACTCTGGCACTGGCTAATTAATTACAGTGTTCCTAGAAGTGAAATTGATAGGAAATATACTGCATTCCTACTTAATTTATACAAGCAGAAAACTTCTATGGACAAAGGACTAATTTGAGTTATGAAAATAAAGAATCACAGCCTCTCAATCAACTTCCAAACATAAGCCAGTTTACAGACCCATAACCCCTTGAATGAAGGGAGGCAAAGTCCCCTTGAGGAAGGACCCCACTACATTATTGACAATTTATGCAATGAGTCTTTCTCCCATCCTTCCCCAAGGAGACCTCTGGCCTTTTACCAGGGTAACTGTGCACTGGGGAAAGGGAAATGATCAGATATTTGGGGGGACTACTGGATATTGGCTCTGAGATGCCACTGATTCCAGGGGACCCAAAACGTCATTGTGGTCCTCTAGTTAAAGTAGGGTCTTATGGAGTTTTAACTCAGGTCTGACTTACAGTGGATCCAGTGGGTCCCCAGACTCATCCTGTGGTCATTTCCCCAGTGCCAGAATGCATAATTGGCGTAGACATACTTAGCAGCAGGGAGAACCCCCACATTGGCTCCCTGACTAGTAGGGTAGGGCTATTGTGGTAGGAAAAGCCAAATGGAAGCCATTAAAGCTGCCTCTACCTAGAAAAATCATGAGAAAAATAGTAGATAAAAAACAATATTGCATCCCCGGAGGGATTGCGGAGATTAGTGCCACCATCATGGACTTGAAAGATGCAGGGGTAGTGATTCCCACCACATCATTATTCAATTATCCCATTTGGCCTGTGCAGAAGACAGATGGATCTTGGAGAATGACAGTGACAGTGGATTATTGTAAGCTTAACCAAGTGGTGACTCCAATTGCAGCTGCTGTACCAGATGTGGTTTCACTGCTTGAGCAAATTAATACATCTCCTGGTACCTAGTATGCAGCCATTGACTTGGCAAATGCCTTTTTCTCCATTCCTGTCCATAAGGCCCACCAGAAGCAATTTGCCTTCAGCTGGCAAGGCCAGCAATATGCCTTTACTGTCCTACCTCAGAGGTACATCAACTTTCCAGCTTTGTGTCATAATCTTGTTAGGAGAGAATTTGATGGCTTTTCACTTCTGTAAGATATCACATTGGTCCATTACACTGATGACATTATGTTGATTGGATCCAATAAGCAGGAAGTAGCAAACACACTGGACTTATTGGTGAGACATTTGTGTGCCAGAGGATGGGAAATAAATCTGACTAAAATTCAGGAACCTTCTACCTCAGTAAAATTTCTAGGGTTCCAGTGGTGTGGGGCCTGTCGATATATTCCTTCTAAGGTGAAGGATAAGTTGCTGCATTTGGCCTCTCTTATAATCAAGAGGCACAATGCCTAGTGGGCCTATTTGGGTTTTGGAGGCAACACATTCTTCATTTGGGTGTGTTACTCTGGCCCATTTATCTAGTGACCCAAAAGGCTACCAGTTTTGAGTGAGGTCCAGAACAGGAGAAGGCTCTGCAACAGGTCCAGGCTGCTGTGAAAGCTTCTCTGCCACTTAAGCCATATGACCCAGCAATCCAATGGTGTGTGAGGTGTCAGTGGCAGATAGGGATTCTGTTTGGAGCCTTTGGCAGGCCCCTTTAGATGAATCATAGAAGAGGCCTCTAGGATTTTGGAGCAAGGTTCTGCCATCTTCTGGAGATAACGATTCTCCTTTTGAGAAACAGCTCTTGGTCTGTTATGAGCTTTGGTGGAAAATGAACGTTTGACTATGGGTCATCAAGTCACCATGCGACCTGAACTACCTATCATGAACTGGGTGCTTTCTGACCCATCTAGCCATAAAGTGGGTCATGCACAGCAGCATTCCATCATCAAATGGAAGTGGCATATATGTGTTCAGGCTCCAGTGGGTCCTGAAGGCACAAGTAAGTTACATGAGGAAGTGGCTTAAATGCCCATGGTCTCTACTCCTGCTACCTTGCCTTCTCTTCCCCAGCCTGCACCAATGGCCTCATGGGTAGTTCCCTATGATCAGCTGACAGAGGAAGGAAGAGAACCATCACAGATGGTTCTGCACAATATGCAGGCACCACCCGAAAATGGACAGCTGCAGCACTATAGCCCCTTTCTAGGACATCGCTGAAGGACAATGGTGAAGGGAAATCTTCCCATTGGGCAGAACTTTGAGCAGTGACCTAGTTGTGCACTTTGCATGGAAGAAGAAATGGCCAGATGTGTGATTATATACTGATTCATGGGCTGTAGCCAATGGCTTGGCTTGATGGTCAGGGACTTGAAAGAAGCATGGTTGGAAAAATGGTGACAAAGAAATTTGGGAAAGAGGTATGTGGACAGACCTCTCGGAGTAGTCAAAAACCATAAAGATGCTTGTATCCCATGTGAGCACTCACCAAGGGTAACCTCAGCAGAGGAGGATTTTAATAATCAAGTGGATAGATGACCCATTCTGTTTCTGTGGACGCCACTCAGCCTCTTTCCCCAGCCACCTCTGTCATCGCCCAGTGGGCCCATGAACAAAGTGGCTATGGTGGCCAGGATGGAGGTTATGCATGGACTCAGCAACATGGACTTCCACTCACCAAGGCTGACCTGGCTATGGCCACTGCTGAGTGCCCAATTTGCCAGCAGCAGAGACCAACATTGAGCCCTCTATATGGCACCATTCTTCAGGGTGATTAGCCAGCTACCTGGTGGCAGGTTGATTATATTGGACCTCTTCCACCATGGAAAGGGCAGAGGTTTGTCCTCACTGAAATAGACACTTACTGTGGATATGGGTTTGCCTATCCTGTATGCAATGCTTCTGCCAAGACTACCATCCGTGGACTCACAGAGTGCCTTATCCACCATCATGGTATTCCACACAGCATTGCCTCTGACCAAAGCACTCACTTTGTGGCTAAAGAAGTGCAGCAGTGGGCTCATGCTCACGGAATTCACTGGTCTTACCATGTTCTCCATCATCCTGAAGCAGCTGGATTGATAGAACAGTAAAAATGGCTTTTGAAGTCACAATTACAACGCCAGCTAGGTGACAATACTTTGCAGTGCTGGGACAAGGTTCTCCAGAAGGCCGTGTATGCTCTGAATCAGTGTCCAATATATGGCACTGTTTCTCTCATAGCCAGGATTCATAGGCCCAAGAATCAAGGGGTGGAAGTGGAAGTGGCACCACTCACCATCACCCCTAGTGATCCACTAACAAAATTTTTCCTTCCTGTTCCCATGACATTACATTCTGGTGGCCTAGAGGTCTTAGTTCCAGAGAGAGGAACACTGACAACAGGAAATACAATAACAATTTCATTAAGCTGAAAGTTAAGATTGTACCTGGACACTTTGGGCTCCTTCCACAGTCTAAGAAGGGAGTTACAGTGTTGACTGGGGTGATTGACGCGGACTATCAAGATGAAATCAGTCTACTACTCCATAACAGAGGTAAGGAAGAATACAGGAGATCCACTTGGGTGTTTCCTAGTATTACCATGCCCTGTGATTAAGATCAATGGGAAACTACAACAGCCCAATTCAGGCAGGACTACAAATGACGCAGACCCCTCAGGAGTGAAGGTTTGGGTCACTCTACCAGGAAAAAAGCCACAACCTGCTAAGGTGCTTACTGAAGGCAGAGGGAATCCAGAATGGGTAGTTGAAGAAGGTAGTCATAGATACCAGCTACAACTGCATGACCAGCTGCAGAAACGAGGACTATACCTGTCATGAATGTTTCCTCCTTCTTTTGTTAAAAAGATTTGTGCATGTATACACTTGTGCTAAGAAAATATCTTCATTTTATTTCCTTTCTCTTTAACATGTGACATAAGATTTATTGACTTCATGTCAGCATTTAAGTGTTGCTAACTTCAGGTAATAGTATTTGGGTTGGGGATTGGTGTGTTTCTGGTTGTACAAAGGATAGTTGTATTATGTTAGGTGTAATTATGACCTTATTGTTTTCTTTATTTGAAGATTATGTATGATATCAGGAGATGTGTGTGGGTTCAAGTTGACAAGGGGTGGACTTGTGATGGTTAATAATGAGTGTCAATTTAATTGGATTGAAAAAAGTATTGATCCTGGGTGTATCTGTGAGGGTGTTGCCAAAGGAGATTAGTATTTGAGTCAGTGGGATGGGGAAGGCAGACCCACCCTTAATCTGGTGGGCACAATCTAATCAGCTGCCAGAAAATATAAAGCAGGCAGAAAAACGTGAAAGGTGAAACTGGCCTAGCCTTCAGCCTACATCTGTCTCCCATGCTGGATGCTTCCTGCCCTCAAACATTGGACCCCAAATTCTTCAGTTTTAGGACTCGGACTGGCTCACCTTGCACCTCAGCTTTTAGACAGCCTATTGTGGGACTTTGTGATCATGTAAGTTAGTACTTAATAAACTCCCCTTTATATATATATATTATATATACACACACACACACACACACACGTATGTTTGTGTATGGATGCATATATGTATGTATATGTATACATATAGGTATGTATGTGTGTATATATACATATATGTGTATATGCATGTATATATAAATATATATGTATATATGCATATATATGTGTGTGTGTGTATATATATATCCTATTAGTTCTGTCCCTTTAAAGAACCCTGCCTAATATGGTGTCTTTCAATGACCTGGAGATCTTAAGTCTGACAAAGTTCAATTCATCATTTTTTTTTCTTAATGGATGATTTGAATAATTCCAGTTTACAAAGAAGTTTTCCTAGGTTTTCTTCTAGAAATTTTATAATTTTAGGTTTCACTTTTAGGTCTACAATTTATTTAAAATTAATTTTTCTTGATGGCATGAGGTGTCAGTCACAGTTCTGTTTTTTTCATTGCACATGGATCCTCACTGTTCCAACGCTGTTTGATGAAAGGGCTCTTTCTTCCACTGTATTTCCTTGGTACATTTTTCAAAGTCAGTTGACCACACATGGGTCTGTTTCTGGACTCCATTCTGTTCCACTGATTTCTCTGTCCTCAATGTCAACAGCACACTGTCTTGGTTACTGAAGGTTTCTAATAAGTTGAAATCACATAATGTAAATCCTCCAACTTTGTCCTTCATTCAATGTTTTTAGGCTCTAACTTATTCTAGGGCCTTTGCATTTTCACATGAATTTCAGAATTAGTTTGTCAGTTTCTACAAAAAAGCCCATTGTAATTTTCACTGGGGTTAGTTTGAATCTGTAGCTCAATGTGGGGAGAACTGACATCTCAACAATATTGGGTCTCTTAATCTATGGCTACAGTATAGCTCTCCATTTATTTAGGTCTTTGATTTCCCTCAACAATGTTCTTGTAGTTTTCAGATTATACGTATTTTGGTCATATTAGTCCTAAGTGGTTCATATTTCTGATGTGTTTCTAAGTGGTATCGAGATTTTAGTTTCAATTTCTGACAGTTTTTTGGGGCTGAGATGTCCTGAGAGCTTAGACGTGGGGCATGAGGGAGGGGCATACTCAGAGATGTCTTGGAGGTTTTCAGCCTGAGCAACTGGTAGAAAGATATTCCCTTCCTGATGCTGGCCACACAGATACTGGATGTAAATGATCTTATAATAATAGTTATGATAACTTTCATTGTCATTATTGCATAACTGATCACCTCCCAAGTTCCAGGCGCTGGATTCCCACCTCACATGCAATTTCTCCTCAGATCCTCACAAAGCCCTATGAAAAGGTTCCCTGATTACTGTTTTGCAGAAGACACTGATGAGCTAGTAGATCAGCCAATTTCCCCCAAAGTTACCTAGCTCTTGAAAGAAAGGCAGGCCTAGAACCCAGGGATCGGCCTGTAAACATGCACCACAGCCCTGTGCCTCTTTCTCCCGGGTGCAATGGAAGGCACGCCGTGACAGGTGGGGATCAGTGGGTCCCTTTTCCGCTCTGGCTGAGCTCACCTAGCTCGGGTGGACATACCTGGGGCCTCTTCTAGGCCATCTGCTTTCCAACAAAACACCTGGCTACCCCAGCATCTTGGGTTTGGGCAGATCTCCCAGAGTGTGGCTTAGGGACCCCCTAAAGCACGATGAGATGCTTGTAAGGCAGGCATAGACAAGCATTTTTTCTATCCATTTTATGTAGTTAGAAAAACATAGACTATATATCCAACCTGTGATTTCACAGACATTATTACTTAGGTGAGGTTTCAGTTTTGAAAAAATAGTGAAGTTAATGACAAATACTAAGAATATTGTACAGGTGTTGTCAGAAAATCCTGAAGGTGGTAGGGGAATGAGAAATATTTGGTGAACATTTGAATGAGGGAGCAATGCCTCTGAAAGGGAGAGAAGAAATGAAAAGGAAGTCACTATTCTCTTACCAGGCCCTGTGTCATGAACTACATTTTTACTGATAACCATCATCATCATTACCTCCTGAGCTCCTGCCGTGTACTAAGAACTTGACACAGAGTTATTGCATTTTAACTTTCCAAGCAACTTATGAAGTCAGTAATTATTACTTCTATTTTATAAAACAACAAGCATAGGAAAAGACAGCTGAGGCTGAGGGTGTGCAAAGCCACAAGAGCCTGGAGGTGCAGCAGAGGGGACTGTGAGAGCAACTGGCCTCCTGGTGCTCTCTGCAAGAGGAGGAGAAGGAGGAGGAGGAAGCCTCTGCCCTGAGGGACTCTGAGGCTGAGGCTTCCTCATGGAGGGGACTGCGTGACCTGTGCTTCCAGCAAGAATGAGTCTTGCTGTCATGGGGGGGCTGCTTCCCGTAGTAGTGAGCTCCTTGTTGCAGGAGGAATTCAAGCTGGCCTCTATGACACAAAGATTCTGGTGCATTTTGTTCTATTTTTCAAAAGCATATGAACCTTTTCTTCTTCCTTTGTGTTTCATTGTGAAGTGGGGAGAGCCAGCTATTCTTGACATCCAAGCCTCCAGGGAGAGGCAGGCTGTTTGGTTTTCATTCTGCCAGTGGCCCACCCTAAGGAACACAAGGCCTTAGGTACTTGGTACTACAGCCTGGGGGTGGGGAGTAAACCTGGAGCCTTGACCAGGTTCTGCCACTGACCTGCTATGTGACCTTAGACAAGTCCCTTTCTTTCTCTGGACCCTGGCTTCCACATGTGCAAAGTGGCAGTGTTAGAGGGCCTGTGTGTCTCTGATGGCCAGAGACTCTTGAAGGTTACATTTCAGGCATCTGTGTCCAGACAGCCTCTCTCCATCAGGCTCCAAGCCTGGCTGGGAAGAAGTATGCGGTGAATCCTTGTTAAATACTAGTGGATAAATGAATGAATGAATGAATGAATGAATGAACAAGTTCTTGGATGGATAGTTAAGATAACGTCATTACACTGATTTTAGTGAAGATCCATCGGTGCTTAAAGCCTGGGCAAAGGCCACAGGGATGCAAAGTGTGTGATGCATGATTTGGTGGCACATTCCACTTCCAAGTCATCATAGAGTTGTGTATTTATGGTGCTGCATTTCTGGCAAAAGGCAGTAAAATGTCTTGGACAAGTGGGGTCTCCATATCAACAAGTTTTGGGGCAGACAGAGATCTCAGCTCAGGATACAACAGTGTTCTTTGAGCCTTCAGGGTCTCAGGGGAAGGAGGCAATTTGGAGGGTCTTCCTGTTTACTAAGAAGGTCATGAAGGTGCTTCAGGCAACATCCAATAAGAGAACAATTGGAAACAACACAATCACAAGTGAGCTTGCACACACACACACACACACCCTGATCCAGGTATGGGATGTGGATGCGTACCCAAGAACTTACTAAAGCAAAACTGATTTTAGTTTAGAGAGATTTGATTTTATGCTAAACAAATTTCATTAGGATTTTCCTATGAAGAGCCTATTCCTCCCCATATGTGTCCTGCTTGGCTGCATTGTAATGTGGTTAAATCCAATCTTTGAGTTCTCTGCAGGCCCCAGAGGGAGAGGAAGTTGCTGTCACAGGAGCTTCCAGAGGACAGAACTTCCCTCCCAGGATCCCTGAGCTCAAAGGAATGGAAGAAGAAGGCCGGTGTGGGGTAGGGGGATGTGGTTCCCATGAGGTTGCCATGGAGGGACACAGAAAGCCCTGGAAACTTGGTCAGTGGCACAGAGAGCCCCACATGGTCCCTCCAAGAGCTTCTGCTGCTGAATTTCAGTTCATTGAATACAAGCAATTCATGGGTCACACACTGAGTACTTATGGGTTCTGCCAGGCCTGCCGACAAGGCACCATTCTTCCTGCACCTAAGAGGTCAAGGGAGCAGGATGGCCAGACTTAGCAAACACAAATGCAAGACACCTGGAAAAAGTTGAATCTCCGATGAGCAATGACTACTTTGTTAGCATAAGTATGTCCCAGTCTGGCCAGGTCTGTCCAGGTGGAGAGATGGGCACAGCTTGAGCGTGCAGCCCCCCTTGTGGGTGAACTCGCCTCCCAGAGGGACTCCAGCATGCCTGGATGCTGGTCTCAGGCAAACACAGTGGTGCCCGAGATCCCTGCTTTCCTGGGTGCCTGCTGTGGGAGGGATGCCCATCAATTGCTCTGGGCTGCCCTTCCCTGGCCTCTTAGAGGATGTAGAAAATGCAGAGAGGCCCGAGGTGGATGTTCCGTGAGGGGACTTCTGCTGGGGGACAGCGGGGCATGGCTGCTGTCTAGGAGCTGAGCTCAGACGTGAAAAGTGAGTGGGATATGGGGGCCTCTGACCCCAGAGGCTGGGGAATCCCCTCACAGGCCATCTGTCCTGAGACCACAGGGTGGGCAGCGATGCCTGCCTCCATCCTCATCCCAGCCTGCTGCTGTCAGTGCTGGAGTTCCTCCCAACACAGTGGGGACTCCAGGACCTGTGCTCCCTGGGAGAGGGTGACATGTGCAGCCTGAGGCTTCTGTTCCCCATGAGCAGGCACAAAGTCTGTGGGCCTGGGGGAGCCTGAGGGCTGGACCTCCTTTCCCGGACATTTCTGAAGAAGCACAATTGAAGTGTGCCTGCCCTGCTCCAGCCTGGTTAGCCCTGGGCGTGAAGCCTGCTGGATGTCTTGCGCCTGCTGTCCAGTGTTCTCTGTGTCCCACGCTCAGGGTTCCTCAGTCCCCAGCACCCTGGCACAGGGACTGGCTGAGCAAGGAAAACACTGGTGAGGGAAGCAGCCAAGAGCTTGCGTCACAGCAGAATAGGCAGTCTGTTGTTTGCCTCATCCGCTATTATTTTATTTTATTATAAAATAAGAAGATATGATGTTACTCTCCCGACGAGCCCTGAGGTAGACACCAGGATCCCATTTCACAGATACAGAAGCTGCGGCCAAGGCTGGCGGGAATTGTGGAGCTGGGCCTGGTACTCAGGTGGCCTGGCCTCCTTATCCACTCGCTGTGCATATGCCTGTCCTCCTGTCTAGGCCTCTAGATACCATGTGGTGCTGGGATGGGTCCCCCGGTCCCCACTGGACCTGGCGTGCTGGTGAGGCCTGTGTCTGCATGGTCCTGCTCCTGGGCCCCAGGCAGGCTGTGCCCCTGGCTTCTGCCCTGGCTGCCTCTGCTGTGGGCCTGGGCACTGAGCCTGTTCTCTCCTCTCCCTGCACCCCAGGCCTCTCCCCTGGGCTCCCCCAACCACTGACAACTGTCAGGAGCCCCAACCCTGCTGGCCAGATATCGTAGTCCACTCGGGCCAGCAAGGGCCTCCTGTCACTGGAGTTCCCCAGAGCTTTTGGAGCCTGGGCCTCGGTTGCGCCTGGTGCTTTCCTCTGCAGCCCTGGCCTGGCTTGACTGCCCCACCACCCTTGCCTCCAGCAGCAGACTCTGCTTCCGATGCCTCGGGAGTCTACAGCAGGGCCATGTCTGTGAGGGCCCAAGGGTGCATGTGTCTCCCAGGTTTTGGTGCAGAGCGGCTTCCCTCCTCCCGGCAATGTGAGCTAACCCTGGAGGACCCCACCGGAGCAGCCCAGCATGGAGCCTGCCTCCTGCAGTCTCCCCAGCTCCTCTGTGGGGCATTCTCACCCACAGCCTGTCCCTGCTTCACGGATGCCTCTAAAGCTTCCAGCTTCTGACAACGGCGTTCATGGTTTCACCACAAGCTCCCAAGCTCCTGGCTTCTTCCCCTGACATGTCCTGGGCCCAGGGCATGACATTTAGTTTCCTCTCATTATTCCCACCTCTTCACTCCATTTTTTTTCACCCTGCCCACGGAGGGGCTGCTGCTTGACCCTGCCATCCCAGGACCACCCTTTCTGACACGTCTGCCACCAACTCATTCATTCGTGTACACGTCCGTTTACTCAGCCAACTCTTGTGGGGCACCTTCTGGGAACTGGCATGGGGAATGCAGCTCTGCGGGTGGGCGGCCCACCTCTGCCAGCCTCACTTGCACTCACTCCATCCAGTAACCAGAGTCTAGTCCACAGCCAGGAGCAGCAGCCCCTCCACCTCTCAGCCTCTTCTCTTGTGCCCTTGTCCATTTTCCTTCCCACCCCCAGCCCGACTCACCCTGCACCTTTGCCAGTGCAGCCCAGTCTTCCTGCAACCCCGTCCCTCTGTCTCAGCAGGTTCCAGGCCTGACTCCAGGGCCACCTCCTTCAGCCAGTGCCATAGGCGGCTGAATTGTGTCCCTAGAGCGGTTCTATGCTGACATCCTAACCCCCAGTACCTCCAAATGTGACTGTACTTGGAGACAGTTGAAATGGGGTCATATGGGTGGGCCCTAATCCCATATGACTGGCGTCCTTGTAAGTGGAGATGAGGACACAGACGTGCACAGAGGACAGATGAGGTGAGGATGCAGGGAGAAGGTGGTCATCTGCAAACCAAGAGAAAGGCCTCAAAAGAAACCAACCCTGTGACACCTTGATCTTGGACTTCCAGCCTCCAGAATTGTGAAGAAATGAATTTCTGTTTAATATTGTTATGGCAGCCCCACTCAACTGATATAGCTGAATGTCCCCTCTGCCTTCCCTAGGGCCTGAGATGTCCGTTTTAGCCCTTTCACCTCAAGTCACATTTGTTTGCAGACAGCACATCACCAGGACCCCAGCAATAAGACCCAACACTGTCTCCTCATTTCCCCCATGATTTGAGGGGAACAGAAGCCAAAAACACTTAAATGAAGGAATCGAAGACAGCCTTTTGGCCAGCAGACCTTGTCAGCCCTGCATAATGCTGTGATGTATTTTGAAAAATGCCAGCAGGCTGAGCCTTGATATTTATGACCCTGCTTCTTGGCCTTCCTGGGGAGTGGTGCTCTCTGCTCTTAAATTTATGGTCCTTCAGTGCAGTCCCAGACCAACCAGGGGATTGCAAATGGGCTGTCTGCTAATAGTGTGTGCAGACGGTGTGGGAGGTGGTGTGATCCTTGGCCCTGGGGTCAGACACAAGCGCTTCTCACCCGGGAGGGGTGCTCTGGACCTGAGAAGGGTCTCCTCCATCTTCTCCTTTGCAAAGCCTCAGCGTTTACAGAGGAATCAGAGTATGCTAACCACCTCTCACCATTTTTGACATGGCTGCACACCAGTTCCACTTTCTTCATATTTATCTTTTAATCAACTTGTTGCCCCCTGGAGGCCGGATGACCCACGGGGCATAAGACATGAAGTGCACGTACCTGCTGTCCCTAGGCCTGAGCTAAATTAGGTGGGGACCCCCATCAGGGCCTTTGCAGAGTTTGGAGACATGGGGAAGATCAGGATCCCCACCTGGCCCCTAGAAGGGAGATCTCTGAAAGACTAGTTGAAGCTAACAAGCTTAACCTCCCCAAGTCCCTATGTGTCCACCTGAGCTTGACTTCATTAAAAAGGCAGGTGGATTTCCTTTTGAGGAGCTCTGCAAATCTTGGGGTAAGGAGGAGACTTTAGAATGAGGGTGATACCTCTGATGCCCAATGACCAATCCCAGAATGACCCAGGCACAAGAAGTTACTGGAATTCTTCAGAGGGGCACGAGTAACTACCCCACCTGCCATACATTTTCAGGTAGAAAACAAAAGTCACACAGCAGTGCAGATTTCTCCAGGAAGAACTGCAGCTCAGAAGCCAAGTGTGGACCAGGGCCCTGGGAAGAGACTGCTGAGCCAGGAGTTGGCTGGAACCCCTGTCTGTGCAGGTTGTGGAGATGGGGGTGGGAGTATCACCAAGGTGGGTGTATCACCCCAAGCCAACCTCCCTGAGTCTGCCATGGGCAGTACCCACCGCCATGTCCTGCAGCTCAGCCACAGAGGCTGGGCCTTCTTCACAGTAGCCCCTCGCTCCTCAGGCCCCTACACTATGGGCAAGACGGGGAAGAGCCAGTGTCAAAGATGGAAGATGGGGAGGGCCTGGATGAGGCTGTGCAGGTGGATGTGCTTCCCTGAAGCCTTCCTGCCTTTCTCAGGACAGAAACACAAATACTTAGAAAGGCAGCATGGTAAGTGAAATAAAGTGGCAGTTTAAAACTCAAGAGCCCTTCTGCATTTAGAACATAGTTGCTTTAATAAAATAAAGACAATACAATAATTTCCAGTAAGTGATCCCATTTTTTTTTTCAGTGCAATAGCCCTGAATAAGGTGAGTCATGCGTAATTTTGTGTGCAGCTGGGCATCACCAAGTCACAGTTTCCAGCGTGCTGCTCCGCCCTCCGAATGTGTGTGCTCATCCTTTTCATAGAAGTTCCATCGGCCATGGAGAGGGTTGGGGTGCAGAGCTCTGATTGCCAGAGGCCCTTCCTTGAGAGCTGTGGGGAAGGAGGCCCTGGGGGTTTCCTCTGTAGGCAGAGCTCAGCCCCCAGTCACCTCTGCCGCCCTCAGCCCGGCACTGCTGTGCCAGAGCCTCTGCTGCCTCTGTCTTCCTACCCATCTGCAGACCAGCAGAATATTCTCCCCCTCTCATCACCAACCAGGAGTTTGGTCTGGTTTCTTGGGAAGAGAAAGAAAAGACAAGAATGTTAGAGGGACAGTATGACTTGTCCCTGCCAGCACGTGGGATATTGCAACTCTGGGGCTCTATCCGGGCCCCAGCGGAGCTTGCCCCGGTCTCGTCTCCCCTGAGGCAGGGAAGGCAGTGGGAGGAATGGAGAAGGTTTCCACCTGGGGGAGGGGAGAGCATTTGAGCTGTGAGGGTGGTGGCTCCCACAGCACTGTGGGGAAGCTCAGGCCCCAGGGAGCAGGACGAGGCCCTGCCTCTCTCCAGCGCCTCCAGGTGAGTCTCCTGTCCCATCAGAGAAATAGCCAGGACCAGGGCAGAACAAATGGTAAGTTCTCTGCAAAAAGTGCGGCTCCGGCCCTACCATCATGCCCACCCTACCTCACTCCATCCCACCCAGCATCTAAAACACTGTGTAGTGCCTCCACCAAGGACGCCGGAACAGCCCACGCCATGCCAGTGAGGGAGGGAGGAAGGAAGTCCAGCTCTGCAAGGTCAGCGGCCCCTAAGGCTGCACCTCCCAGTGTCTACAAGGATGTTAATGACAGTAACCACCTCCATGGGTTACTGGAGTCAAATAACGGGTATGAAGTGTCGGGACTGATGCTTGGCTATGCTACAGCAGCTAAGAGCCCTCAGAAGGCACTTTCTGTTAATGAAGGATAATCATCACACCAAATGTTACAGTCAGCAGTGGAACTCAGGGGAAAAGGCTCTCTTTAGGATAAAATTACAAAACAATATACTTATACCTCTTGGATTTCTTAATGAATGTTTGGATATTCAAGAGCAAGACAGCAAGGGCATGTGTGAGTTAAAAGCAAAACAAACAACAACAAAACCCTGAAAAACGTTTCCTGGGGCTCTATACGGCCACACGGGCTGCATCCTGTGCTTGGTGGGGCCCCGTCCTGGAGTGAGGTGGCCTCCTCGGCCGGGTGGCCTGGACTCAGAGCCACTGGGGCTTTCCTAGAGGTGGCTGCAGTGCCCTCTGCTGGAGATCCAGAGAAAAAAGGCCGCGCTTACCTGGACACGGCCAGAGCTGTCACCGCGGGGCTGGTTTTGCTGGGCTTCCCTGTCAAAGCAATGCTAACGTCCAGCTCTCGACTCAAGGCCAGGTTCTTCTCCCACTTGTGGCCTATGTGGAGCATGTGAGAGAAGAGTTAGAACACCAGATCGGCTTCGCATATATAGTATGCATCTGCACACAGGGCCGCAAACACATACGCACGTATTTATATTTGTGGTCAGCAACTTGTTAAATTGAGGGGGAAATATATTTAATCTTGGCCTGTGCTGTTGCAAAAAGGGCCGTCCCAATTTAATTTGCAGGCGGTGATAGTTACATGTGCTGACGTGCCGCGGTATCCATTGTGTACCAAATTGGATTTGTGTATTATTGCTTTCTAAATTGCATGCCTAGTTCAGCAAAATTGTTCATCAGTGTTTACTGGCTTTATGCTTAATAAGATGCCCCACAATACCTTGCTGCCAGGATGTAATGCAGCCAGTAATTGCCTAGTAAAAATAAATTACATAAAGTCGGCATTATCAACTTATCTTAATCCTCTCACGCCACAACCAATAATTGAATGCTAAGAACATTTTTTCAAAAAATATAACTCAAAGATTGTTACTTTACTCATTTTAATGGCTGCATTTGGGGACAGACAGTAATTCCTTCAATGTGAAGGGTGAGATGGAGAGACACCAGCTGGGTATGTCCCTGCGAGGCCACTTCCTCGGACTCAGGGCAGGAGAGATGATACAGCCCCCCGCTGTCCTGGGGTGACCACCCATGTGTGCGGACAGGCCATGTGCCAGGAAACGCATGAGGGGTCCAGGTGGGAGAAACCACCTCAAAGCACACCAGGCAGTTGTACATTTGTGTACAAGTCTAAACAATAAGCTTCTCCCAAGCGCTTTTTATGTACCAGATTGAGGCCAAATCTTTGAGGCGATTCCTGAAATAAATTGTACTCAGCTGGGTTAGGCCTTGCTGCAAATGGCAAATAAATGAATTCCAAGCAGAAATTAGATTACATCTGCCTGCAAATGCAGTATGCTTAATATCTTCAAAGATCTCCTTTCTTGCCCCTTTAGACATTTGAGGGATATAGTAATATACATGCCAAAAGGACACACATGCAAATATCCACGTGTCATGCCCAATACAGGTCCCTTTCCAACAAAACAGTTTTGAGCAATATAAGAACAACATGCCTTTTTATTAAAGACCTCCAGCAGTTTAGGCTTGTAAATCTGCACATATTTTATATTTGTTAACTCTAAACTGCAGCCCAACGTGACTATTTGAATATGTCCATGTCATCCTGTCATTTCATGTTAATCCTCCCTTGAACTGTAATCACAATCTTGGCAGTCAATCCAATGGGGTGGCAGTGACTTCAGGTCAGGGCAGACAGAGAGGAAGAATGTGGATCTGGGGCTCCCTGTCAATCTAAGACCCCCTTAAGTTTCCTAATGCCATCAGCTGCTGTGTCCAGAGAGAAAAATCTCTTACAGTCTGCAAAAATGAAAATAATGGCCTACAATTGGAGTAGATTCTTGTCTGTGGCTACTATTATTCTGTCATCAGTAGTCTACTACTTAGGGTGCACAGGAAGTGTCTCCATTTGACAGAAAACCAGAGAAGTTGCTCTGACAGAGTTGGGTCTAGAACCTTGTTTCCTGCTTTTTACTCTGCTTCTCATTCACTAGATCCCATGACCAGTGAGTGCAACCTCACCACAACCATTGATGCTGAATAGGAACCTGCGAATCCAATGGCACTGCCAGAATCAACTGAATGGCTCTGAGGTGACTCGTTCATCTATTCATCCATCCATCCATCCATCCATCCATCCACCCATCATCCAGCATTCTTTCTCAGACATCCATTTATCAACCATAGGCTTAGCTAATGCTGTTAGCTTACTGGGCCCCAATAGCTTCAAAAGTGGGCATTTGAGCCCCAAACTAAAATGATGTGCCGTCTCATGCAGGTATACCAGAAAACTGCTTTGTAAGCAGGCTGGGGAATAAGAGCCTTTCCAGGTGGGAGCAGATATGGGAGGGAGTTTGGCCTCTGCTTTCCAAAAATATGCTGGGTTCCTTAGAATGCACACACTTCTGTCCTTTCACACTGAGATAGGCTGACTCCTTGTGGTGGTCTCCAAGTACTCTAGAGAAACAGGACCTGTGAACTGATGCAGTTTTTGATCTGCATCTTTGTGATGTTATTGATCTCTGTGATGTTATTGCCCTGGTTCAGCCCAGATTGTTGACAAAGGTCCCCACGTGTTGGTTATCCTGAAGGAAGGGACCCCTAATATAGAGCCTAGGACACAGTAGAGGCTGAGCAAATGCCTGTGTGTGCTTGCCTGAAGAAGAATCCACAAATGGGTGACTAAATGAATCAAAGAGGTGTGGACTGTATTTTAGAAATGAACTAATTGCAAATGTCTACTCTTTTGAGAAGGCAGCCCTCAGAAATCTGGGAAATTCTCTCCTATGGATGATCACAGGTTCTGGGATGCAAAGCAAACAGGGAGCTAACGATGGGGAGGTTTGCACCTGTGTTCATTATGGAGGGGTTGGCGATGGTGGTTACATGCCAGTGTCTATGGTTAGGTTATTCTGAGGCCGTTGTGGCTGTGATGGCAGTAGATGTGAGGATAGTTTGCTTGCTGGGTGACTTCGGGCAAGTCACTGAACCTCTCTGTCCCTCCCTAGGCCTCCCTAGGCTCTGCAGACCTGGGAGGAGCTGCAGCCCTTGGGCTGAGGTGGAGAGAGGGGAGGTGAGGAGGGAAGGGCAAGGCCAGGACGGCCACATCCCTAGCAGGTCAGGCACCTCTTGGGCTTGGAGGCTGAGCTGAGGGCTCCTCTTCTGCCGGCCGTCCAGGAACAGACATCTTCACATCCTCAGTCTTCCAAACCTGCCGCAAAAGAGCAAATGTCATGGGCTGGGGAGATGATCCTGTCTTCAAGCTTGGAGTGGCCTAGTCCATTTCCTCACACCTAGGGGTCCCCCAGGGAAAGGATGAAGACATGGCCCCCCTTTCACTTCTGATGTTAGTTTATTATCAGGTAAAAGGTTATTTAGGCTTCAGCTTCCTCATGCGGAGGTCTGGCCGATCACAGTTGCACCTTGAATGAGTTTACCCCACCCATGTCTCTAAGTGCATCTCATCTTCCCCCCCACAGCCCTTCACTTGCAGGGATGTGACTCTGCAACCAGTTTATTATCATTTTGCTCAACCAATGCCCTCTTGCCCATAATGCCACCACCTCTAGAGTATTCCCTCACCCCTGGGTGGCTGGGCACCCCCATCTTGTGTCTGGCCCTTGGTGCTAAGCCTGCTGTGGGAGCCCTGAGGCTGACCCACTCAAAATGGCTTCTCACTCCCTGGGTCTGGATTTTATATCACCAAAGGGCAAGGACCAGCCTCCTCTCAAATGCTTCTGTGAGCCCCATGCCAGGCTTAGCACAGCACTGGGCCAGTCCAGGAGCTCAGTGACCACACTGAATGAATGAGCGCTGAGTGCACAGAAGACCCTCACTTATGCTTTGGGTGGGCCCAAGAGAGTAATATACCTGCAGGTCGGCCATCCCAGGCTCCTCTGGCTGACTTACCAATGTGGGCCACACCCCACCAAGCCCAGGCCATCCCAGGATGCCCTGCTTTCTGCAGAGGCCACAGATGAAGTCCTGTGAGGGGACTGCCTGGGTGCCTCAGGCTGCATGGATGGATGGATGGATGGATACATGGATGGATGAGTGGATGGGTGGATAGAGAGATGGATGGGTGGGTAGATGAGTAGAGAGATAAATGGGTTGGGGGGAGATAAATTAGTGGATGGGTATGCAAGTTTGGTTTGAATGGATGACACAAATATCTCCTTTTAGCATTGGGATATAATATTTTGCATTTAACCATTCAACTTTTATATGTTGTAACTGTTTATTTTAGTGTGCGTCTGTGTGTGTGTGTGCGTGTGTGTGTCTGTGTGTGTATTACTATATATATAATTTTATTTATTTACTTTTTCCCTGGAAAGAGCCTTCTCTTTTCCCTTCCTTTGCTGTAGGTACCTGTTCTGGAATGGTCTCAAATGCAACCTGCAGGTTTGGCCCCCTGGAGGAAGTGAGAAGAATGGAGATGAATACGTTTCTTGTGTCATGTCCTCATTCTGCCCAAGACACACCTACCCGGACCATGCCGTCTTGACTCCCGGTGATGATGATCTGGCTTGTGTCCCATGATGGGCCCTCCATCAGGCAGCAGCAGGTTATGGCTCCTTCTGGGCCCCAGGCTGTGGTGATGCTGGCCAGGGGCTGTCCATTGACATTCCACAGGGACAAGTGTGCTCCCGCACAGGAGACAATGGTGCCCTGTGCAGTGAGAGCTGGCATCACTCTAAGTTGGAGTCACTCCCTGCCCATCAGCCACGCACTCAACTACCCAGTTGGTACACCCAAGTACCCTCAATCTGTCATGCTCTGAAGACCCCCAAGGTACCCCAAGACTTCTTTCCAGCTGACTTACAGGTCTGCTGTGTTTTCACACAGCTGTGAATTCTTGGTTCTTTTCATATTGCAGTCATGGGCTTGGATACTTCTTTCCTGGCAGAAGGCACCTGGCTCACCCTCAGGCTCCTCCCAGATCACACTCCCCAGCCACACCCTGACTGCCACAGAAGATCCAGCCTGAAGGGCAGCCCTGGCTTTGGACACACGGCTTACACCTGGTTGGCCAGCCCTGCCCCATAAAGAAGTTTTGGATGCCACCTGGTGGAGGGCAGGGTACAGAGGTTCCAATGACTGCATGTGGCTCACAAGCTTGTGCAATGTCCCTGAAGAGGGAATTTCTGAGGAGAAATTTCCCCATTGTATCTCCTGATATGCTCACATTTGAGTCTTTCCTCCTCAAGTCCTGTTTATTCTCTAGTGGCCACTGTCACCGAGGCCCTGGGGCCATCCCTTTGAGCCTTGCCCTAATCACAGAAGGGATGTAGGGTGCTCAGTGTCCCTCCACATCCCACTGGGCTGGGATCCATTGTAGAAGTTTCTGAATTGTTCGGGATGGTCTGTCTGAGGCCAGGGACCATGTCTGATACCTCTCTGCCCCACACCCAGCAAGCACAGACTGAAATCAATTGGCTGCAGGATAACTTGTCCTGGTTTCAGGCTCCTCTGGGGTCTAGGGACACAATTCCTGATGGGTTTTATATTCTCTCAGGTGAAGGCTTCATGCCTTCTTCTATACATCAACCCATGCATCCATTCACCCACCATCTACCAATCCATTATCCATTTCGTCCATCTTTCCATCCACCTATTCATCCATTTATCTGCTCATTTATCCATCCATCCATCCATACATTCATTTATCTATCCATCCATCCACTCATCTATCCACCCATCCATCCATCTATCCATTCATCCACCCATGCATCCACTGATCTACCCATCCATCCACCCATCCATTCACACTCCATCTACTCATCTAACATTGAATCCAGTTTTGAATTCAAGCCTACCTGGAGCACCACTTTCAGCAAAAATTGGAACCAGGAAGCTCCTATATAATCCCTCCTCTTTTGAGCCCTCTGCTAATTTTATTTATGCCCCGTGCCCCTTAGGTTTTCTGTGAGCAGATGCAGAAACCTCTGCATCCTCAGGGAACCCCATATCCCATGACAGGGCTTCAGTCTGGAAGAAATTTCACACCGATAAGTTGATCTCCCTCATCTTTCTTAGCTTATGGAAGGACAGGCAGAGAAGCTTGCATGGCCATGAAGACCAAATCTGCCAAGTCAACACTGATTTGAAGGTAAAGACCTAAATGAGTCAGCCACATCCAGCAAAACCCTCACCAAAAGCCAATCTTTCTGCTGCAGCCCCCTGGTGCCCACAGCAAAGCAGACACCTCCCACTGTCCCCACCACCAGAGGGAGGAAAGTAAAGAAGCAGACATTGAAGCTAGACCTGGGTGCTGCACATGAGATCTACAGCGACTGTTCCACACACTTGGGGCCCTGTCAGCATTCTGGGGTGGCCAGAGTTTCTGTGTCTCTGGGCTTTCTCTTGAGTATTGTACCCCATGCTACTGTGAAGGTGAGGACACGGACACTGAGAAACAGGAGCCTTACCGAGACGTCACTGATGGCGATGGCTGAGATGCCCTCCCGATGGGTGGGCAGGCGGGTCACGTGGGTGAGGTGGTCCAGGTCCCACAGGATACAGGTGCAGTCCTGGGAGCCGCTCACCAGGAGGCTGAAGGTGACTGACGCTGCCAGGCACGTGACAGCCTGTGTGTGTCCATACAAGGCCTGGGGACAGAGACTCACAGGTTAGGAGAGGGACCCCTCAATTCAGCTACTTTGGGGAATTCTTCACCCTCCCTATACAGCTGGGCCCTGGATGAGGAAATGGAGATTCTGAGTGAGTCAGTGATTCCCTAGTCTGTTGTCTGTGCGGCTGGGGGGGTGTGCATGTGCGTGTCCATGACTAGCCTGTCCATTTCATTCATCTTCAGGGGTGGAGGCTCTGCTGGGGAGAAACCATTTTTTTACTTATAACCCCACCAGAGACTAGCCACACCTGGATGTTTTGTGCTGCCCTACATCTGTCTTGAACCTGGGAGCAGTTCATGTCACGATTTTTTTTTGTTTTTTGAGATGGAGTCTTACTCTGTCGCCTAGGCTGGAGTGCAATGGCATGATCTCAGCTCACGGCAACCTTTGCCTCCCAGGTACAAGCAATTCTTTTGCATCAGCCTCCCAAGTAGCTGGGATTACAGGTGCCTGCCACCACGCCTGGCTAATATTTTTTATTTTTAGTGGAGATGGGGTTTCACCAAGTTAGCCAGGCTGGTCTTGAACTCCTGACCTCAAGTGATTCGTCTGCCTTGGCCTCCCAAAGTGCTGGGATTACAGGTGTGAGCCATCACGCCTGGCCATTTCATGTTACGATTAACATACAAAGCACTGTTGGCAAACTGTGGTGCCCACACCAGCAGGCTCAGTAGCAGCAGGTAGCCTGTTAGAATGCAAATTCTTGGGTTCTACCCCAAGTCTCCCGAATCAGAAATGCTGGGGATAGGACCCTGAAGTCTGAATTTTCACAAGCCCTCAGGGGATTCTCACATGTGCCCAACTTTGAGAGCCATCTCGGTAAGGGAACCTCAGAGGCACGTGCACTCTTGAACTAAAATGGGAAGAAGAAAAGGGGAGGTCACATGGTCATGAAAAAGATGGAGCTTTTTGAATCTGATAGGTCTGGATTCATAGCCACTGGGACACTTAGACTTCCTTGGTCTTGGTCCTCAGGTTTGGCTTGTGTGGGGCCTGGCCTGACTCATGGATGGCTGTGTGTCCAGATCTGGCTGGAGGCCTTGTTCTCTGTGGACACTTTCCCAAGGGGCAGAAGTGGCCCACCACGCATGCTGGTACCCCCTGGCCAACTGCTGCAGGCAATAGTGTGGATTCCATCACTGTCACTCCAGAGGCTGCAGGTCCCAGAGGCTCTGATCTGAGGTCCTCTGCTCACACGTGCTTGCCATCCCCTGGACTCAGCCAGAGGGGCACAGAGGTGGCATTCTGAAGCGTAATTGGCCTGGCTTACCAAGTGGTAAACCTCCACCCTCAGGACAGAGATAATCACTCACTCATTCGGGTCAATGAGGCTAGGCGTCATTTTTCAAAGTTGTCACTTTGCCTGGTCATAGCAATGAAAGGTTCTGCCACAAGCTCCCGTTTGTCCTTAATGGATCCTAACCTGATGCCAACCAGATGGTTCTGGCAAGTTAATGGGTATGACCCACAGAAGAAGATTTGGGTCATCCTAGGAAAATGAAAACTGCCTAAGGGAACAGGAGAAAGCGGAGTTGACAGGAACCTTCTGAATCTCTTCCCAGAACGAACTGAGTCTGATGACTCAGTTCTGACTGCAGGGGAAACAGCAATGCCAAAGAGTGCAGAGAAGGGAACCCAGGCATAAGGCTCAGGATGTAAAGAGAGGAGCTCTGAGCCCCAATGCCAGCACGTGTTGTGTACTAGTGGAACTAAGTCTGCCTGCTCTTCCCAGGAAATAGCCTGTGTGCCTGGCACTGCCCACTTAGGTCAGGTTGGCTGCCTTCTGACCAGCCTGGAAACTCCAGCACCACAAGGCATCCAACACCTACCATCTGCAAGAGCCGAAGAAATCAAGGAAGAGACAGCAGCTTCAAAGGGGGTTTTGTTTTCTCAGAATAATACTTCTCTAAAAGGCCAATTAAAATAACTCCATTATATCATTTTATACCTAACTATAGTAGCAAAAAATGATAGCAAAAAGAAAACCCCTGAAAATAATTCCCCATGCTGGTTACATTGCCACGAGATGGGTGCTCTGGATTGCTGATGGTATGATTAAGTCATAGAACTATTTTGGAAAGCACCATGTCACTGCTCATAATTCTCCTCCTCGAAGTTTATCGTCAGAAAACAATCAGAAGCAAACAGCAACCCAGATAAGATGTCTTCTGCAGCACTATGTAAAATAGTTAAAACTTGGAAACAACTTAATTGTCTAGTTTTAGAAGAAATGGTTTATTAAACTGTAGTGCACTGACATAATAAAACAATTGAAATGCAATTTTATGGAAATGGAATGATATGGAATGATTGAAATGTAAATCATAGAGAATGTAGAAAAATGGAAACAATTGGATAGGCTGGGTGAAAATAGAATAAAATATCTACACAATGATCAGAAAGACATAAATATGTATATCTGGGGATGAGAGCATGCAAAAATGAAAACTTTTATAGGGAGGGTAGAGAATTGTTTGTCTTTGAAGTAAATTTAAAATTTCTCTTTAATGTTAAGTATCTTTAAAAATAAAATACTTTTTGAACCACCTATGAGGCTCTTCAGTGATGACTTTCCTGTCCACAGGTCAGGAATGGACCCCTTCACTGAGCAGCCATGGGTCTGGGAATCCGCAAGCCTACATTAGCCTTTACAGGTGAGTGATAAAGTGTTTTATTTTTAGAAAATAAGAGCACGTGGGATTCCCATATCTTTTCTTGCTGATTTGAAAGTAGGAGAAGATGATAAATTACATTTTTATGAGGTCGATACGAGGGTGTTTCTGTGCATTTTCACTGTTAAATGGGAGCTCAGAGGATGGTAGAAAAATCACCGCCCCAGTACCCCAAGGCCAGCCCCAGGGTCAGGAGGAACTGTGTACCATCCCCAGGGCAAACTGTAAATGGGCAATGGGGATGCTGGGGAGAGAGCACTACAGTCTTTCATTTCCAGTCCCTTTGCTGAGATCAGGAATCATACCCAGCCCACTGACAACAGCAGTTGGTGAAGGTCACCTGCCTGTCACCTGTACAGCTGCCTCTCAGTGGGTGCGCTGCCCCTGCATGTGAGTCAGCACTGCCCTATTCATTCCTTCACCTCACATTTGCTGAGTGCCCATGCAGCACCCTCCATGCCCTGCATGGCACCAGGAGACAAGGACACGATCTAGAGTGACAGAAGCGGCTTGAGAACTATCCAGAGAAACCCAGGGTCGGTTTCAGTGAAACATGCTCAGTTTAGTAAATTTGGTCAGTGGTGATTTCTTTTTTTGAGACGGAGTCTCGTGCTGTCACCCAGGTTGGAGTGCAGTCGTGCAATCTCCGCTCACTGCAAGCTCCGCCTCCCAGGTTCACGTCATTCTCCTGCCTCAGCCTCCTGAGTAGATGGGACTACAGGCACCCACCACCACACCCGGCTAATCTGTTGTATTTTTAGTAGAGACAGGGTTTCACCGTGTTAGCCAGGATGGTCTTGATCTCCTGACCTCGTGATCTGCCTGCCTCGGCCTCCCAAAGTGCTGGTATTACAGGCGTGAGTGATTTTGTACAGCTTATTTTTGTTTCTGTTACTTTAGGGCTGTGTGGCTAACTAAAAAACAGATGCAAAAATGAACTGGATTTCACAGTTGAAAGTGTCCCCTAGTGATATTCTAGGGCAAGTTCCAGAGTATGCAGGGAGAGCGCATGGGGTTTAGAGTTAGACAAACCTAGATTCAAATGCAAGCTGTTCTAAGCCTCAGTTTCCTTGTCTGAAAGTGGAAATAATAGTTCCTTCTTCATGGAAAAAAATTAGTATACAGAAGGGCCTTGGTGCATTTGGAATGTTAAGCAAACGTTAAGTTCCACTGTAATTAGCATTCCTTATGAGGGCTGGTGGTGCAAATCTTCAGACTCCTGGCTCATGGCTCCTCCTCCTCCCACCTCAACCACTTCCCTTTGGAAAGTCTTTCATTTGACCTTGGATGCACCACTTAAACTTCTTTGCATCTCATTTTTCCTTCACCAATAAAGTAGGGGTGATCATGGCACCTATTTTACAGGGCTGTCAATAAGCTAAAATGAGGCAATCCATGTAAAAATGTTTGCATAAAGGCCAACTTGTGGCAAAATGCTCAAAAGATATTATCTGGTGTAAGGAAACTGATTTCACCGGACCTGCCATGTGCATGAAGTGACTGTGCGTGGCCCAGCATCTCTCGCTAAGGTGTGGGCCTCTGTGGAGGCACCTGCCCTGTGTACCTGTCAAATGGACCATGGGAATAAAATGATACTCCTGAATGACACTGAGCTGTGGGCAACCCTCTCTGCACCTCACTTTGCTCATTCCCAGCTTCTGAGGGTGGCAGGGCCCTCAGTGAGCAGAGTTAGGGTGTGTTCCGGCACCACACCTGCCCAGGTGCCATGCCAGGCAGAGGTTTTGTCCCTACATGAGGTACTGTCCTCACCCGAGGACCGCACCTGCACAAACTGGACCATACCTGCCGGAGGCGCAAGCCCCTCGGGCGGCCTTTGGTCATGCTGAGCTCCCACACACACACCACAGTGCTGGTCCCAGAGGTGACAATCATTGTTGGGGACGGGCACACGGCGCACAGACAGCGGCCCCAGGCAGCCAGGTTCTCGAATGTCATTAAGATCTGTGGGAGATAAGGGGGATGAGTGCTGCTGTGGAGACAGCAGGGACAGGAGCCCAGGATAGGGGATGTGGGCCACTCTGAGTGCCTTGGGAACTGGGGACATGCCATGTTTTCAGGAGCCAGTCCCTGCTGACAAAATCCAGACCATCCCGGGTCCCCACACAGGAGTTCCTCCTCCAGCAGGTGGGAAGAGACAAGTGAGGGATGCTGGGAAGACCCCATGAGAACCAGCAGGGGGTGGCTCAGCTTGGGGGTCAGGAGGGAGGACATGTGGGGCTGAGTTCCATGCCTGCCTCAACAAGTTGGTGGGGCAAGGCTAGGGAGGGGCTGGGGAGAGCTTGGAGCATAGGGAATTCATTGTAAGTGATGGGATTAGGGGAGGGGAGCTGGAGTAGGAATGGGGCCTGGGGAAGAGGGCAGGGGCCACATCAAGAAGGCAGAGGTGACTGCATGGCCTACACGGGGGCTGAGAGAACCAGTAGGGAAATAGCTTGCCCCTGCCAGCCCCCTGAATGCTCAGTGTGTGTCCTTTGAGTCTAAATCATGATCGGAACCAGAGAAGCCCCCAGGACTTCCCTCCTACACTCAGTGCCAGTGTGGGTGGGCTCAATGTGGCCATGTGTCCAGCTAGCCTCTGCTCTGGAGGTGACAGTATACACTGCCAACTTGCAAGCCTTGGAAGGAGGGTTTGAGGCCTGGCCCAAGGAGGGCCTTTGCACGGTCACTGAGTCCTTTCCCTCCTAGGCTGACAGCACACCTTGTAGGGAAAGTGGGCGAGGTTGCTTTGGACTCGCTTTTCTCTGCGTCCAGCTGGAGGAAGGCTGAGGTCCTGAGGCTGCCCCAGTTCCCTGCAGCCCGCTCACCTTGTCAGAGCCGTAGCTCCCCAGGCAGCAGCTGAAGTCATCAAAGCCCCAGCTGAAGGTCCTGTTCCAGAGGGGAGGCAGCAGCACTTTGTTCCTCTCTACAGCCAGAATGGTCTTCTCAGTAGATACAATGTGGCCAATGGCCCCTTTGGGGGACTCTGAGCCTAGAGAAAAGAGGTACATATCTACGTCCCAGTTAGTATGGCGAATTTATGCATGGAAGAACAGCACCCACCACAGCTGGGCCCCCGGGCAGGAGTGACAGGCAGACACACTGGACTGGAACTTATGCATAGAAGGACAGCACCCACTGTAGCCGGGCCCCGGGGCAGGAGTCACAGGCAGGCACACTTCCCATCCTCCCTCAGCTCCACTCTTGAAGCCACCCCCAGCCCCAGCTGGAATATGGCTCAGAGCACGGGATTTGGAGCTGCCCAGACCTCATTCCAAGTCTGGTTATGCTGGTGAAGTCATTCCATCTCTTCAGACCCCAGCCTCTTCCCATGGAGTAGAGATAACCATGCCCCTTTCAATGTGTGTCCCCTGGCACAGAGCCTGGTGCAGCTTGTTGACTCAAAACACTGAGGCCAGCCTAGTTTCTGAGACTGTGCACACCACACCCACCACTTAGGGACATTTCCTTCCTCCTGGTAGGGGCCACTCCCTTTCTTGCCCTGTGCTGGGTGAAGTGGGAGAACCACCCTCTTCCTGACCCTACCACCCAGGAGGAAGAGAGGGAGCAGGATACGGGAAAGGCTCCAGGATAAGACTGTGAGATGTCTCTCCCTGTAGGGAAGGGACTGTGGCATCAATGGCCCTTACCCTCTGGGGCTGCTCAGATCAAAGGGAGAGAGTAAAGCCAGGCCCCTTAAAGCGAGGCCCAGTGTGTGTGCTCGGAGTGGCACCAGCATCTGCCAGGACTCCTGTCTCAGCGCTGGCTTGTTGCCTGCCTGTATGACAGACACCACTTCATGGCACTGTCACAAGCCTGAGGGCAGGGCCATTGTCTTCCATACCTTACACATGAGGAAACTGAGCCTCAGGAAGGCCCCCCAGGACCCGTGGCTTAATACTAAGATCTGCGTCAGTCTCCTGGAGCCTACATGGGAGATTTGAGCTCCCTTGTTGCTGTTGATGTGGTTTGCACCTCATGTCCCTCTCCGTGAGGGCAGGGGCTGTGCCTGACTGCCCAGGGACTTCAATACAGCAGCAGATCCCCAGTCCTGGGGCAAATGGAGCCATGGTCCCCAGTGTCAAGAGCAGCAGCACCTTATCTATGAGGGTGGGGTGTGCCAATGACAATGTTCTTGGGGCAAGGATAAAAAAGGACACCACTAAAACCCCTGAAAACTTAACTTCATACTCCTTGGGACCTGCATGTTGTTCAATGTAGTGGGATTTCTCCAAGGCAGTGCATGTCCTCAGATGACACTGGCACCCGACTTCATACATACATGGCCCTAGGAACCCAGCCTCACCCTCTCTTCTGCTTCCATCTGGGTGATCCTCCCTCCTGGGCTGGGTGGGACCACCCCCACCCCAGTGGAACCACCCCCACCCCAGTGGACTCCTGCTTCTATAGAGCCTCCCTGAGCCTTGGTGGCAGCTGAGGAGGCCACTGAACTGTGGTCAGAAGAGATGGACTAATAATCACCACTGTGTGCTCGGCGCCGAAGGTGGCCCATCTCATTGCGCTCTCACTGACTGGCCTTGTTGAGGAGCCCCTGGTCCCTGGAAGAACTGTTTCTCAATAATAGGGCCAGAGTGACCCTCTTCACTCCCTAGATCACATGGCTCCCTTCATTGGCTCAACCTATTTTTCATGATTTTCATCCTTTCCTCACCAACTCTCTGCAGGCTCATTTATCTAAGCATCAATACAATTCTGTAATAGCATCCATTCAACCGTATTCCAATCCCCATGGGAACATGGAGGCTCAGTGGCTTGCCCAAGGTCACACAGGCAGGAAGCAGTAGGACTGGAATTCACTCCTGTGCCATGTGCCCCAGAGCACATGTGCTTAGCTACTGGCTGCCTTTCTATCCTGCCCTGCTTAGGAAGACCAGTGGCCAAAGCACAGAGGCTGTAATCCTTCCTTGGAAAACTTGGGACTCTCCACTGGTCTCCTGAGGAGAGAAGGTATGTGTGGGTAAGTGTGTGTGCATGTATAAAAGAGAGGAAGAGGAAGAGAGATTTGTGTGTGTGCCTGAAAGAGGTGTGTGTGTGTGTGTGTGAGAGAGAGAGAGAGAGAGAAAGACAGAGAGACGTGGGTCTTCAGAAGTTAGGGTCTAACAGACGAGCTCCTAGACACTTCCCAGAGACACCCACCTAGAATCTGGCTGTGATTGGAGATGCAGCCATTCAAAGTCAGTCCCCAGTACTTTGCCCAGGAATGTGGTGCTGGACCTCCAGAGGAACCCAGCCACTGAAGGGACAACCCCGGGACAGGACACCAAACAATGAAGGGCCAGGGAATCACCTTTGACTGTGACCTGGGAGGGCCTCAGTGACTGCAGGCTGTAGAAAAAGGGCTGTGGGTGGCCAGGCAGGCTCACGGGGGTGGAGACATCCTTTCCAGGCAGAGGCTTCCCTGCTGCAGTCCTGGCTGGGTGGGGTTTGGTAAAGAGCTAGAGAGAGAGGGAACAGACACACATGAGGGGAGAGATGCCCGGAGGAGGGGTCGTCCCTGTGCACACTGTAGCTGCACCCCGACTCCAGGGATTGCCACAGCTGGGCTTGTTCCTGACAGAGCTGAACATGAACAGAACCTCTGGTCCAGCCCTCAGACGCTGCAGGTGAGGGGCCTGGGGCTCAGAGAGGGACAGTTACTTTTTCAAGGTCATAAAGGCAGCCCTGCCTGCCAAATCTCTCCTTTCCCAAGCTGCTTGGCAGAAGACTGGCCTCATTGAAGAGCCCCTGGTCCCCAGAAGAACTGTCTCTCAATCAAGAGGCCGGAGTGACCCTCTTCCTTCCCTAGATCACGTGGCTCCCTTTATTGACTCAACCTATTTCTCATCGTTTTCATCCTTCCCTCACAAACTCTTTGCAGACTCATTTATCTAAGCATCAACACAATTCTTCAACAGCATCCATTCAAATATTCCAAAGAACACAGGCAAATCCCATTAGTGGCCTGTTTCTTATTTTTCTCCAGTCTCTGCCATCAGATTTTGCCTAATGCCAAATTTTCTGCATAACCAAGCCAAGCCCTGAGCATGAGCCATGCTACCTGGTTGAGTCCTTGCTGCTGGACCAGGGCATGCAGCTGTGGCCAGATCCAGCTCTCTACCTTGCAGTCTCTCCCGGACTGCGGCCCTGCTGGGCTGCTCTTTTCAGCCAGCAGCACGTTCCTGCAAGTCATCCACCAGGCGTACGCTGGAGGGAGAAGGGGTGGAAGCTGGTCCAGGCTGTGGACACGGGCAGAGTTGGGGATCCAGTTCGATGGGCAGCTGGGGTGGGCATGGGGGGGTCTCAGAGAAACCTCAGCTCAGTTATAGTCCTGGATCAAATGGTAACCTATTTAGAAAAGCTGGGTGGGCGATCAATGCAAACAGAAATCAAAATGATGAGTTTTCAGTGAGTGTTTAATAATGAGCACTCTTCCTCGCTCAAGGTGACTGGGAGTAGCAGACACAGCCCCTGTCAGGAGCAGCATGGGGCCTGAGTGCTGCAATCTTGTCTTCAGACTGGGACACTTGAGGATTCTCATTCTGATGGCTACTTTAGAAATACTTGTCAAAGCTCCTATGACACATTGTTGAGTAGTCAAAATCTGAAGTTGTATGTACTCCATGACTGCACTGACGGGAAAAGATCTGTGCTGTGGACAAGGGCTATGAGTATATGAGGCAGGACATGGCTGGATGATAGTGGCTACTACTTTGAATTATTTTCTTGCTTTGTATTATTATATATTTTTTAAATTCAAGAAAGAAGACCATTAGGCTAACAGACTTCTTTCCTGAAATTCTTTCTTTCCTACAAAGCCTCCCAGCAAACCCACACTGGATGTGCCATCCAATCTCCAAGTCACCCTCACACCCTCCTCACATTCCCTTTACCTGGGAGCTGAGCAGACCTCAGCATGTCATGTGAGACCAGAGAGAAAGATGTTAGTTTAGCACTAACTGCAGAAGGAGCCCCTCCCCACCCCGAGTCCTCGTGGTTGCATGTGGGGAAGGCTGGAACAAAACACCTCCACACACAACCACATTTCAAGGATCAACAGGGCCGGAATCAATTAAATAAGCGCCTAACTTGTGCTTTCATCAGTATGTCAACAGGGGAAAGCACAACCTCATATTGCTAAGTGACTATCTTGACAGGAGACAGAGCCAGCAGAGTAGAAGGCCCAGGTGAGACTTCGCAATTTCACCAGAGGCCTGGCAGGTAGAAGGCAGATGCTCTCACACTGGCGACAACATGGTGCAAGCTTTGGACCTACTCAGATAGGACCAGAGCTCTACCTCTGTTGATTGCTATTAGTGTAATTCTAGGCAAGGTATTTATTTCGCCTCTCTGAGCCTCAGTTTCCTGGTCCATAAAAGAATACTCTCTATATCCAGAGCTTACGAGAGATTTCAATGACATAATCTGACTAATAGCTAACAGTTGTTAAGTGCTGGTCATATTTCAGGCACTTTCAAACACTTGATATGTCTTAAGTCATTGGATACAACAAATCTGTAGGGTAGATATGAACACAAGTAATTAGTTACCACATATCTATTGTAGTGTCTAAAATCAGATCAGTCACAGATAAACACAGCTTTCACCAGTTTCACTAATGATGTCATCATCTGCATCAACATCAGGTGGCAACTGAGGGTTAAGCCTGATATTGAAAGTACAGGAAGATTATGGGGGACCATTTCACCTCTTCAGCCATCTCCTTCACTCTCACCCCAGGAGAGAATGTCCTCACACTGCACACACTCTTTTGAGAAAGCAAGAAAGCAAGGCAAATGACAAGGCATGCTGTACCTGTTTGGGCACCTGTCCAAAGTTGCTGACAAACCCCAGGATGGTGCTCTTGATGAGGGGGTCAGTGATGCTGCTGAGGTCCATTCTGTCACCGTAGAAGTAGGGGTGGAAGATATTAACAGCGTCCACCGCGGCTGGCCCATGCTGCTTGTACCCGAAAATAAGGTCTATCCAATGGTGGAGGTTGGCACTGACAAAGTCACTTTCCAGGGCCTGGAACAAAAACCCAAAGAGCATTAAAACCCAGGCCACTCATGGACTCATGCACTCTCTGCAGATTGGAAGGTGCACGTGCTTCAGGGTGCTGGCCCTGCACAGAGGAGATAATTGATGGGCCCCTGGGCTTGATGGGCACAAAGAGGCAGGATGAGCCAGCCACCCGAGGGCCACCCTAGTCCTGTCTCCAGCCAGCAGCAAATCAGATCTGACTGTTTTCACCACCCCAGCTCAACCATGTCATAAAACAACCATGGTGTCCACAGTATCTATGAGGTGCAGGCCTGGGAAAGACATCTAAATGGAAGAGACAAGGCTGAAAATAAAGTCTTGGGGTCTTGCTGAGATGTGACATATGAAACAGGGAGAGCTGGTTCTGACCAGAGAGTGTCAGGAGGTGGAGGCTAAGTGCAGTGATCAGGAAAGCGTGCTCTCGAGCACAGGGGGTGTGGGTGCTGCCATGTACACATTCCTTAACATCATGGTTCCTTGGTTTCTTCATCTGTAAAATGAACAATTGTACCTTCTTAGCAGGTTCATGTAAGAATTAAGTTGTGTCCACGGCTGACACACTGGGAGCTCCAGGAGTTAGGTGATTTCACTAAGCACATACGATGCCAGGCACTGGCTATTTCACAGATGTTGTTCCCTCCCATGAACACCGCCTTTTGGTGGCAGGTATAATTAACCCACTTCTAGGGCAGGCTCATGTGTGGTTTTTGATCCTAACACTCCAGCCCCCAGTTTTCATTCCTCAGAACCCCACAGGGGGCATCCAATCTCACTGAGCAGATCTCACTTCACTCAGGTACTGGGAAATTCTGGACATGGGTGTGGACATCTTCTAAATCATCTCTGGCACAGAAATGATAGAACCTGCTTCTGAGGTGCAGCTTAGCCCCCAGGAATGTGAACTTCCTTCACTGGGGCAGCTGTGTCTAGCTGGGGGCATGCAGCAGGCAAGGAGTTTCTCACCCATGCACTCACAGACCTGAGGAACATTCTGTCCATGCTCAGGCTCACTGTCCCCAGATGGGAGGACAGGAGACATTCTCAACTCAAACATGGAGCCTGGATCCAAGTTTACAACCTTTGAGTGAGAAGTAAACCTCACCCCGCTCAGGACAACAGCTCCCACTGGAAGTCAACAACATCTGCCCCTCATGAAAGGTGACATCCAATAGAATTTAGCATAAGACATAAAATGTGACATCCAAAGAATTTAGCGTAAGAGCCAAGCATGCTGGATCTTTCATGCATACAGCCCAGATGGGTGGCACTGGCTCAGAATGGGGGACCCAGGTTGGTAATAATTCTCATCAGGTGTCACACATGAGCAAGAGGACGAATGGCCCAGTGTCTGGATATTATAGTCTATCTGAGAGGTGGCACCTGTTTCTACTGAAAACAACCTAGCTTCAGGGATAGGTCCCCAGAGCCTCGAAATGTTCATTTGGGATTGTCTGGGCTCCCCTTGTTGGTCCTCTGGGAGGACAAGCTGCCCTACACACCTGGATCTGGAGAAGCCAGGTCACCTGTTCTAAGTTACCTTTTCTGAGGTCTATGATTAAAGTGGCTTTGGAGCCCAGAAGGCCACACTTGAGTCATGTCATACTAGGGTAATGAAATGCCAATACAAGGGGTATGGCTCTCCCAAGCCTACCACCTGACTTGGGGCAAACCTCAATAACTTCTGGAGATGTTTGCATGAAGGCTTTTGTTGGTGGTTGCCACAGAACCACTAAAGGCATACCCAGGTGAGGGCAGATCATAGGCCAGGACAGCTGACCCTTCTGCTGGCCCTTCTTCCCACCTCTTGCTAACCAACACATATCCCACATCCTCAAGCTCTTCCCAAACATTCCTCCACCTCCTTTCCCTAGATGAAGCCTGGCTTTCCCTAGGGCCACTAATTCTCCTTCAGCAAGTTCAAGTGGTGGCCACTTGCTGGACATAACCCATATGTCTGGGGCCAGGATGTTGGGCTGGTGTCTCCTCAGTCCTTATCGCCACCTCCAGAGTATTGGTCCTCTTATAAAAAAAATCACAAAAGATCTGCTTCTCTGTGCTGCATGAGATCTAGCTGTACCCACTCCTCATCCTCACTGCTGTCTTCCAACAGCTTCTCTTTGTTCTTCTCATTCATCAAAGATGGTGATTCCTGGCCACACCTTCCCTTCTTCTCCAAGATCTGCCATCATCCTCAGTGATTGTGATCTCTGGCCTCTCGGTTCCTTAAGCTCCACGTCTCCAAAGACTTTTGCCTTCATTCCACCTAAAGTCACTGTTCCCATGGCCACACCTTAACCCATGTCAGTATCCATAACTGCCTCATCTTCCAAAGCACTCATTCAAACATCCACTTGGCGAAAGTCACATCCTTTTCAACTTGCTGGGTGTTTACGTACTTCCTAAGGCTCTTCTTCTACCTTGTCACAACCTCAGGTCCCCTTGTCCCTTTTCTTCTTTGCAGCATATCAGCACCCACCTGTTTTTGGCTACATCTTTATCCAGCTTAGATGTAGTGGTCCATCATTCCAGCAACACTCTGGTCAATTGAATCGTGTACCTCTGTCTTTTATCAGACTATGGCTGCTGCTGCCTGCAGTTACATTCATCTCTGGCCCAAGTACTCAAGACAGTGGGCTCTGAGAGGGATGACTCCTATCACTGAGTTTCCAGAGGCAAGAATAAAACAAGAAGAACTTTCTCTTTGCAGAAAAGGACAGGTTTGTTGCCACTAGTCAGATCTGCCTCAGGTTATTTTTACTTTTTAGGTGTAATTTACATACAATAAAACTTGCCCTTTTAAAATGCCCAGTTCAAAATGTTCTTATAAATTCACGCAGCCATGTAACCATCACCACAGTCAAGACATAGAACATTTCCCTCAGCTCAAAAAGTACCCCCATGTGTTCCTTTGTGGTCACTCTCCTACTTCAGACCTTAGGAACCACTAATTTGTTTTCTGTCCCTATAGTTTGCCTCTAAATGTCACTTTCATGCCTGTATATAAGAATCACACGATATGTAGCCCCGGGTTATGGCTTCTTTCATGTAGGATAATGCATTAAAACTCATCCATGTTGTTCTGTGTAAACTGATTCAGTAAATCTGCTCCTTTTTACTGCTGAGTAGCATTCCGTTGTGTGTGTGCGGACATATCATTTGTTTATCTGTTCACCAGCTGATGGACAGTTGAGTTTTGTTTTTGACTAGTTTGAATAAACCTGGTGAAGATTCATGCACAAGTTTTTGTGTGGACATGCTTTCAATTTTCTGGAGTAAATATCTACAAGGGAAAATGTTGGGTGATATGGCAAATGCACCTGCAAATTTGTAAAAAAAATTACCAAGCTTTTGTACAAAGTGGTTGTACCGTTTTGCTTTTCCCACCATTGATGTCTCATGCATTCTAATTGCTCTACATTTTCATCAACTATTGGTTTCACTGGTCTTTTAAATTTAAGCAACTCCTGTGGGTATGTCATAGCATCTCATCTCATGGTGGTTTTAATTTATTTCTCCCTGGTGACCAAAGATGTTGAACATCTTTCATGTGCTTAAACTAACCCAGAAATTTGATTTAGCATGTGTCCCTAATGATCTCTGGTCTCTACCCACGTCCAGTTTTTTGGGTAATAAGCCAATTTCTCCCCAGTCCTGGAAAATATTTGGCCAGTGGGAGCCCCTGGGAGGCTCCAAACCCTCTCTGAACTACGCTGAGCAGTCAGGCCCAGGGAGTGGACATTCTTGTAGGGCTGGCTGAGGACACTGACCTGCCCTCCAGGGCACTAAGCTCACTTCCTCCAGTGAAACCCTCACCAAGCTGGCACCCGGGCAGGGTCTAATGGAGCTCTTGAAACAGCCCAGAGCCCAAGCCTTCTCTTGCCAACCCAAAGCATAGACCCCATCCCTTCTCTGGGTTTTCCAGACATAAGCCTCACAGTGCTGGTCACTGGCCCTCCACATGGACAGAAAGCCTAGGTGGAACTTGAGGGGATGTTCAGGTCCCCAGCAGGATACCAGGGGTCCTGGCCTGACTCACCTGTCTGTGCAGGCTGATGAATTTCCGAGGGTCCCCATCAGCCCAGGGAGGGAGCTGCACGTCTCCTAGCACAGTCCCGTCCTGCATGGAGCCTGCATGGGATGAGAAGCAGCAGAGATTTGGGTAACTGGGAACTCAAACCAGGCTAGGAATTGTGGGATATAAAATACACGTTGCCCAGGATTGCTGATTTTGTGTAGGTCTGAACATGAGTTATGTTCTCTGTGGACCATGCTGCTTTCAACCTTCTCTGCCTGGAATGACCCCTCAGCATGGCCTCTAGGCCTTTGCCTCCTCCACGAGGCCCTCCTTACTTCCCAGGCAGTGCTAGTGCTTGCTTTGCAAGTCATCTGAAATGATTTCAGTGTCATCAGTGTGGTATGTCTTCCTCTTCACTGTATCGTGCCTTTCTTCTGGGTGCTTTTTACACAGCATTAAACAATTAGGAGATACAGTGATAGCGGTGCAAGCTGGTAAATTCTAAGCACCTGACTCCATGCCAGGAGCTAGGCTAGGCCCTGGCCACACATCACCTCACTGAATCTTCATTCTAACTCGATAATTTATGCATTTTCTTTCCATTTTTAAGGCAAGGACAGCAAGGTTTTTAGGCAGAGATTCCCCTGACAATAGAAAGAGGAGGCTGGACTCAACCCAAGTCTCCCTCCTCCCCATTAGCTGCCCAACCTTGCACAAGCCACTTCACTTCTTTGAGATTAGTTTTCCACCTGTAAAATTTAAAGTGATGACAGGAATTATCTCATAGGGCTGGCATAATGATTAAAGGAGAAAATACACATCACATGCTTAGAACGATGTCAGGCATATGATGGCTACTCCATAAATGTGAGCTACAGTCTTGCCTGACCTCCCCAGAGCCTGCAAGAAGCAGTTGGAATAAAAGCTCCCCTGCTCTCTCTTGGCTACTGAGCTGCCTGGCCTGGCCCTTCTCATCACTCATCTCAGCTCACCTGCCACCTCCTCAACAGGTCCTTCTTGAGGACCAGAGAAACTCAGGTCTTGCTGAGTCATCCTCAAACCATTTTCCTACCTATTTTCCTCATAGGACTTCTCAGCGTCCAACAACGTTTCACTTATAATATAGAAATTGTCTATATTTTCTCTTCCATTTTTCCTATCGTCATACAGAATGTAAACATCTTTAGGACATGCCATCCCAGGAGACCCAACTAAATCCCCAGTGCCTGAAAAAAAAAGGTCCATGTATACAGTAGGTGCTCAATAACCACTTGTTCTCCTGACTTTTCTGAGGACATTTGCTCTCTTGGCCTCCATTGCTGGTAGGAGCCATTGTTTCTGCAGCTGAGCCCATCATGCCTCCTGCAGAAGAGTCTGGCTTCATTTCCAAGATAGAGTGTGTACTCTGGTCAGTGCTCTAACCCCAGGCTGGCCAGCCACCTCCTCCTGGCTGCCACCTTCCCTGAGTGACTCCTGCTGTGGGACTCATGCTTTGGGGAATCCATCCTTTGAATTTGTTCACTTCTCACCCCTGATGCATGTGAGGTGTCTAACGATTTGTACACCACCAAGGTCTCCAGGTTCCACAGATCAGACTCACGGGGTCTGGCTCATTGTCTGGCCTTCTCCTCAGGGATGTGGGCTGCATATCTAGGGCTGAAAACCCCTGCACAAGGTTTTGCAGGGACTAATCTCCTCCCCTGTACCCCCTACTGGGGTTGCATCTGGCCTGGCTCAGGTGCATGCCCTTATGTGCGGTCTGGAGGCAGAAGGAGAACACTGAGGAAGGGGGGCTCTGGAGCCTGAGGTATGCATTGGTGATGGCTCATGCATGTTCTCTGCAGAAGATGATTCCCAGCCAGGCCGGTACCCACAGCTGCCCACACCCTGCCCGGGCTGTGACCACTCATCCACTCTGCAAATTGCCCTGACTCAGCCTTGCAACTGTTTGCAGTGGAGGCTCCGAGACGTACACACAGTCCCCAGGGGACCTGCCCACCGGGGCCTCCTGGATTGTTTGTTCCATCTCTATAGCAGCAAGAAGCCCTGCCGCATCATAGGCTGGGGCCTGCAGTTCAGGAAGGAGCTGCCGTAAGTGCCCATCCAGCTGCCCTGGGATCCCACCCAGCAGTCTACCCCAGGACACCCAGTATCTCTGGGTCCTGCCCTTAGAGTCCACATGAACCCATCTGTGGGACATGGAGGAAATGGGGCTGGTCGGGGGCAGGAGCTTGCCCAAGGTCTCGAGGCAGCAAGGCAGTGCCAGACCTGGGCTACACAGAAGAGCCCCTGGTCTCAGCCACTGCCTCACTGCCAACTGAGAGGTCTGGGACCCTTGGAGGAAAAGTCACGGGTTGGGTGGTGGCTCAGCGCTGTCCTGGCAGCCTGGGGCCAGTGCTCTTCCTCAGCAACCACCTTTCCTTCTGGGCGCTGCTGCCCAGTGGAGACCTCATCTGAAGTGCATGGGTCCTGGGGAGGGCCTAGCAAAGGTTCAGATCATGTTGGTCATCACCCAGGGGCTGTGGGAAAGAGCACCCTGCAACACCACTCACCCGGCCTCACCAGGCCTCCACTTACCGAACTCTACCCTGTTGCAGTTGGTTAAGAACTCAGGCAAGTAGAAGAACTCTGGGGTCAGCTCCCTGACATCACTCATGTTCTCTCTGGAGGCTGACTCCCACGTGCTCTTCACACTGTGGAACATTCTGTCTGCCACATCGAAGCTTCCACCCTGGGGGAAATGGAGCCAACATGACCAGCCGCTCTCACTGGCACCCTCCTGCTGGGCAGGCACCGTCCATTCTGCCTCGGAGGCACGGGTTCCACCATTAGCACCTCTCATTCACTCTCCCCACACACGTGTACCCATCAGCCCAGATGTGTGTGCCGTGGTTCTCCAGCCACCGGTTCCTTCATTACTCTCTGGAACCTTGCTCCGGAGCTTCAAGGCAGAATGCATGATCCGTGGTCATCAATCCATGTTTCCCTCCCATGGAAATCTGAGTTCATATCAGAAACAGGAAAACCACATCTGAGCACTTCCGAGACTGCAGAGGGCCAGCTCTGAATTAGGTGCTCAACAAGAGGCAGCAAGAGTGCCAGTGACTGGGACTTGGCTCTTGAGAGGCTCATGGTCGAGTGCCACAGGCAGGAAATAAAGAACCAACCATAGGACAAACAAGTGAGTGAACATTCCATGTGGGAGGTCAGCAGAAGTTTCCTGGAGAGGCACCCCAGAAGTGAGTCTGGAAGCTTGCTGATGGGGAATATGGCAGTGTTCTGAGCAGAGGACAAGGCTTGGGTGAGCAGCAGGGGTGGGAGGAGAGCAAGAAGCAGAGGGAGGAAGGAGGAGGGAGGAGGGAGGAGGGAGGAAGGAGGAGGGAGGAGATCTCGCTAGGGCAGGGCCCTGGTGACATCCAACACACAGCTCATGGCATTTGATAGGGGAGAGAGGTGGGCAGGAAGGAGACTCTGGGACCAGGGGTCTTGGCTTCGATAAGAGAGGAGTCTGAGGGTGGAGAGATGGAGAAATTTCAGGTTCAAGGGGCAGGAGGCTGGTCCACAAAGGACATGATGTCCACAGCCTCTGCCAGGGCCAGCCCTGGTCCCAAGGTCCATGGCCACAGGTGGCCTGGTACAGCCCCATGTCTGGCTGTTGAGGTTGGGCCATGTAAGAATTCAGGCACATTCTTTCCCTGGATGCCCTGATTCTCTCATCTGAATTGTCAAACTCTTCAGCTGATGCTATCCTTATTCACCTGGTGGTCTTGAGGGTTGGGAGGAGGCAGAGAGGTGCCTCCCTTCAGGTCCTGGTTAGAGAAATGAAGGTGCTGGGGACGGAGGGACTTCAGGAGACAGTTTCTGAAATTGGCCTTGGGTCTAAGTAAGTTTTGGGATATCCTTCTGCCTGGGATTCAATAGTTCACTTGTCCCCATCAAGGCTGGGCCTTTGTATAACAAAAACTTGTCCTCCTCCTGCCATCTTCCGCAGAGCACACATGTGGAACAAGGGGCAGGGCCACAGCAGTGCCCACTCTGTGCCCATCACTCCCTTTCCTGCTCAGAGGGCTGAGGGTCTCCCTCTGCATTTACCCAAGGAAGCCTTGGGGGCAGCTGCAGGGGTGGATGGAGGTAAAAAAGGGCAGGGGCCTTCTCTTGGCATGTCTGGTCCATGCTCAGATGATCTCTCCTAATCCTCACAGCAGCTGCATCAGGAAGGAATCGGTGTTTCCATTTTGCAGAACAGAAAAGGGAGGCTCCTCAAAGTGCACTGATTTTTCCCGAGGCAGTGAATGGCAGAACTGGGGCAAACCCATGGATGCAACTCCACAGGGCATGCTTTGCCCCATGCCAGATTCCTGGGGGAATCCCTGGACATGGGACAAACTTGATCCACTACGTGTGGGCCAAGGGGGAACTCAGCTCTTTCTGAGATGGGGGAACCTACCACACACCCAAGGTGGCCACACCTGGACATCTGGAGGGTCATGGTCTGGCTGGTCCATTTACTGAGTCAGATCAAGTGAGATCTGTGGGTCATTCCCCACACAGGGACAGGGACACTGACTTAAGCAAACACAGCACATGGGCAGCTTTAAACATGTGGCTTTTCCCCAAGGTCGCTTTGCTCTTGGTTGAAATTAGGGAATGACGTCCACCATCAAATTTAAATTGAAATGGAAATAAAATGGGGGTGGGGTGTCAAAATAAATCTTCACCTAATGAGTCACTCATTGAAATGTATTAGGAGCACTGTATATTTAATCTGCAGCCCAAGCCTTGCATCTGTGGGAGATTGATGTCTTCTCCTCGTCCCGTTTCCCTTTTGCAGCTTTTATGAATGCTGATGGTAGTCTCCTGAGAAACAATATGATTTGGTAATAAAAAGATTACCTGTATTAAATAAAAATAATATATACATACGAAATATTGTTAGTGCTACAAATCTGGTTAAAGATATTACCACAAAGAAAACTGTTATTTTTTTCACAGCTGTCTAATGCATTTTAGCAAAAGTAATATCTTTAAAACTTAAGCCTGTATTATTTATAAAGGAAGCAATAACTGATTTTCCTATTTCCTATATTAATAAATGTATTTGCATACATTTGTTTCAAAATTAATGGGTTTTCTCACTTCTGCAATACAAAAGAAAACACCAAATTCCCTAGAAGAAAAAGTGGAGTTGCTTTGTTACTTGTATTGTAAGTCTGTGGGTTGATGTAAACTCTGGTGGCTGCCAGCGAGGAGTCCCAGCTAGGATTGAATTCTCAGAAAGGAAGGAAGAAGAAAAGAAAGAGAAGAGGGAAAAATGGGGCAAGAAGGTAAGAGGCAGAGAGACCCAGCTAAGGTTTACAGAGTGCCTATCTAAGGAAAGTCAAGACCCAAATGAAATAAACCAGCACAATTAAGTCTAGAACTTGGAAGGGAACAAAGTGATCATAGAGAATTCCTGAACCAAGAGCTGCTCTGGAATCTGTTCTGCAACAAATCCTACTTGTATCCAAACGAACTGTAAAAAATAATAGCAAGGTTATTATCGCCAACAAAGCAACAATTTCTTACTGGCAGAAGGTTTTCCCATATGACATTTAGGCCAGAAGACAATGGAGTCAGCCAAGCCTAGAGGATTCTGAGGCAAAATGTTACAGTTGTTGGATTTTGTGCTCAATTAAGACATCACTCACATGTAAAGATGCAGGAGCGTTTTGAATATTGAAGAGTTCAGAAACAATATAATCCTAGGTACCTCTTCTCAATTAAAATCCTTTAGGAGGTGCTAAATATTGCTAAGAGATGAAGCAAAATTGAGAGCAAAATAATAGGAAAAGAAGTGGCTAGCAAGGACTATTCCTGAACATTGATCCAAGTTAAAATCAGGGGACAGTCTATAATTACGGTACGATGGCTAAAGCTGGAAAACCTTGAAAGAAATGTTCTATATTAAAGGAAATACTCCTCTCATGAGAGGACACAAAGTCTGTGCACACCATTGTCTATGGATGAGCATTTCAATCATTATTAGACATTCGTAAACCCCTCTCCAAAGTGGCTTCAATTCTTGGCCCACATTCACAGGAAATTCAGTAACTGCACATGCTGAAGGACACCAAGAAGCACAGATATTTCTATAATACATGCTAGAAAGTCTATTCGTCCTTCCTGATGACACTGATTCAAATCAACCCGCTGCCACATCTGGATATGGAATTGGTTTTATCAGCAGGCTGACAAGCCATTCTCACTGCAGATATTCTTTCCAGTAATTTAAAAGTACCCATGCAAACAACTCACTTACAGGACCCTGTTGATATATCAGTTGATCTAACTTGCTGTCTTTAGCCAATCAAAGAGGCAGTATGCAATGGTGGAAAGCACACTGGCTTCAGAAGCAGGCTGGCTTAGGCAGGAATTTCAGTGCCCACTTACTTGCAGGATGAACTCAAGTGAATTTCTTAATCTCTTTAACCGCCCATGCCCTTGTCTATGAACCTTGGATGATAGCTGTAGGTGCGAAAGCGATTGTGTGTGTGTGTGTGTGTGTGAGAGAGAGAGAGAGAGACGGAGAGAGAGAGAGAGACATATCTCATGCGATGCAGCAGGCACATATAAAGAGGTGCCAAATGAACCCAGCCCCTATGTCCTTTTCCCTGCACAGACTAGGATTAGAACTAGGGAGCAATCCTGGGCTTGGGTGCTGATCTCAGTGTGCATGGGGAAGGCAACCAGGAGCTCTAAAGGAGAAGGGGATAGAAGTTATGGAAGGTATGCGGTGGGGTACAGGGGGAAGTGAGGAGAGGCGGGATCTTCCAGTGCCGAGGACAGAGATAGGAGGGTGGGGAATCTGAAGGACTGTGGGATGACAACAGGAATAAGAGCCTGAACTGTCAGGGCAGCTTTTGGCAGCAACAGCACCTCAGAAGTAATGGGCCAAATGTGCGAGGGGAAAGGAAAGCTGGACCCAGCATTCTCTGAGCCTCTGCAGGAAAAAGCCAGGCCCTGACCTGCTACTGAATAAGCTAAAGGCATAGGACCCACATGGTGTTGGGAAGCCCACACACTGGTCCAGCTGCCTCCTTGGTCTTGCTCTCACAGAGGACAGGATGACCCCAGAGTGGCCATTAGCTTTCCTTCCTGTAGGTCGTGGCTCTTTTCTAAATGAGTGAACCCATCGAGACTTGCTGAAACCACGCTGCCTGCATTAGGAGGAGGAGGGTGGGCACGTAGGGAACACTCAGGTCAGCCAAAATGGCTCATGCCGTATCTCCTTTAGTCCTCACCACCCTCCCAGCTAGGGGTTATTTTAAAGGATGAAGAAACTGAGGCTCCGTTGTTCAATAATGCCAATTAGAAAGTTCTAGAGCCAGGAGATTATCCCAGGACTGTCTGTCTCTATTGCATGTGCTTTTCCAGTACTCCTCAAGTCTGTATGATAAAAACCACACAGCGTTGGATATCCTGAATAATTCTCCTCAAGTCACACTTTGGGCCCTTACAGACCCCATGTCCTTGCACTGTAATCAGAGGGAGGCTGGCAGTTTCTATGTCTAGCCCCACAGTCCTGGCTGCATCGGGTGGGCTGGCCCTGTGTGAGCCTTAGGGTACCACGAGGTGGGTTGCTTGCCTCAGAGGCAGGGGCTGAGCTGCAGGCAGCAAGTGAAGAGGCAGGCATGGTCCACCTGGGTGTCAGCACAGACACAGACGTTCCAGGTTCCTCACCTTCCCTGGCACACACTCCACCAGGACTCCTGGCACTGACCCCTCCAGGAGCTTCTAAGTCAACAGCCAGGATGGGCCAAGTGCTGCCTCACGGTTCTCCATTCTCTCTGCAGTTAACATCTGTCTTGTACAAAAACCAGCCATCTCGCCTCAGGTGGTTCGGAAAACCCTTCCCCACTGCTGGTAACAGCTGACTTCACATGGGCTGTGACTTAATTAACACAGCACTTTATTTCTATTTCTTATTAAATGCAGCAGCAGCCACTGCTGCCGTGTCTTTGGTGGGCGCCGGCTGCCTTGCTGGGCCCCACCTCAGCTAGGTCTGATCTCAGTCCTGAGAGCAACTGGTGCTTTTACTGGGGCAGAAACAGGTGCCTGGGCTGGGACCCCAGCGCGGACCTGACCTCCTGGTGACTCAACTTTCTGGAGGCTCACAGACACTTGCTCTAGGCAGGCAAGACTCCTAAGAACAATAACATCTTCCAGCTTGGGCAACACAGTAAGACCCCGTCTTTACAAAATGTGTGTGTGTGTGTGTTTTTGTTCCTTTGTTTTTTCTTTTGTTTTTGTTTGTTTGTTTGTTTATTTAATTATCCAAGAGTGGTGGTGCACATCTATAGTCCTAGCTACTCAGGAGGCTGAAGCAGGAAAATTGCTCAAGTCCTGGAGTTCCAGGCTGCTATGAACTATGATCATGCCACTGTACTCCAGCCTGGGTGACAGAGCAAGACCCTGTCTCAAAAAACAAATGAACAAAAGAACTACAGCATCCTGGGGCTGCTGCTGGGGGAGACAAGCCCTCTGCCCTGGCAGACAGACGAATTCACACCTCCGAGAAAGTGGGGAAAACAGAGCGCAAAGCTGACCAATGCCTGGTCACACTGCCTGCATGTGCCACCTGCTCAGATCACACAGTATATACATATACCATATTTTCTGGATTATAAAAATCTTATTGTAATAACAGGCTTGGGACAGAAAAACAAACAAACACATCAAGGATATAAGTGTGCGTCAATTCTAAGACCAGCTCAAACCTAAGAACACTTAAACCTGAAGGGAATAAAACACTCCTTATACCCAGGGTTCTGAATGTACCGCACAGCAATAGGGGGTCTCTGTGCTATCCACAGTCTCTGCACATCGCAGGGTAAATGGGCCACAGTGCCCAGAGAACTCCATGCCTGCCTCTCTGCAACCCAGCAGGCCACACTGGATGTGCCACACAGGCATACGGTACGTGACAGCAAAGGTGCTCCATGGCAGAGCTGTCGTGCTGCCTGTCACTCTGCAATGGGGGCACCAGGGGCCATGCTGCACACACATGCAGCCAGCACATTGCATGCCTGCTGCAGCACCGGGTGACTGCCTACATGTCACACTGCATGCATGTGTGCCTGTGTGTGATGCTGCATGAGGGACTCCCCACTGTTCTACTGAAAATGTGGACTTGAAAATGGCACATGTCCCTCTCCTCTGAGCACTGTGTCCCCTCTGGACAACCTCCGTAGACCCCACCTTGCTTTATTTACCATGAGTGTTTTAGGCTTGGTGTCCCCAGGGCTAGAACCCATCTCATCTCCCTTGTCATTTCCTGAGGGAAGTGAGCTCCTGGAGACTCAGCATCCTGAGATTAATCACAGCAGCCTCTCACAAGCTTGTGAGGGTCCAATGAGGCACAGCAGTGTTCACAGCAGCACCCTTCATTGTCATCAGAGGGAGGAAGCACCCCAACCATGGACGAATGATAAGCAACATGTGGTCTACAAATACAGGGGTGCAGGACTCAGCCGTGGGAAACTGACACATGCCTCAACAATGGATGAACCTCGAGGACATTATGCTAAGTGCAAGAAGCCAGTCACAAAAGGACAAACATTGCATAATTCCACTTATAAGAGGCTTAGAGAAGACATTCATAGAGACAGAAAGTAGAACAATGGTTGCTGGGTGCTGTGGGGAGGGGCAGTTGGAGAGTTATTGTTTCATGGTTTCAGAGTTTGAGTTTGGGAAGATGAAAAAGCTCTGGAGGCAGATGGCGGTGATGGCACAACCGTGTGTATGCACTTAATGACACTGAGCTGTGTGCTTAAAAATGGTTAAAAGGGTAAATTTCTTATTATGCATATTTTCCACAATAAATAAGTATAAAATATTTTAAATAACAGTTGTAAGGTACTTAGCACCATCCAGGTGCATAGTAGGTGCTTAATGAGCAATCAGAGGTTGGAGCTGTTACGGAAAGGCCTTCAGAGGTGATCCTCCTACCCACATCCTTGATCTCACCAACAAGGAGAGTGAACCCTAAGAAAGAAAGCGATCTAAGCAAAGTCAGACACGCAGCCCTGGGGATGCTGGGACGTGAGCCCCAGGATCACCACGTATATCTCCACTCTGGCTTATCTGTGGTAATAGGCGTGTGGTAGCATTTGCTCAAAGCAGAATGGAGACACGTGTGCTTTCCCATGCTGACTCTTACACATCCACTGGCTCTAGCTTCCTTGCCTGGGTTCTGCAGCCTCCCCATGTCTCTCACTCTTCCCCACTCCTTCATGTACCCCAGGTTGGGAGTAGTGCCTTGGGCTGCTTAGAGGGCTACTTTATGGGAGGCTCCTTTCCAGCCACCACAGGGGTGAAGCAAAGGTCTCTGGAGTAGATACGGGCCTCCCCCTAGGAGGCAGGTGGGATTGAGGGAAGAGCCTGACTTCAGGAAGATGCAGAATATTCTTAAGGAGGTCTGCTAAGGCCCCAGCACTCTCAAAGAGGAGCCTGGTGTGTCCTCCCACAGAGGTAGCCTGTGTAGCCTTTATACTCATTCTCTCGAGAGCTAAAATTCTTTTTTTCCTAAGGAAAAAGCTGAAGGTGGCTGGTTCTTTTGCTGGTTCAAAGGCTCAGGTCAGGTGTGACCCACTAGAGGAGTCATTTAAAAGTAAGAAAGTGAGACCCAATTCAGAAGCATGTAGAGACAGCCCGGATGATTCCAACTTGGATGGGTCAATCTACCCAAGACAGATCTGAGCCCCAAAACTCAGTTACATCAGGGACTTCAACATGGGAGTCAAAAGGGCTCAAGGTAAGATGACTGCATTTGTGTCACCTAAAAGCATGGACAATTGGTTCTGACCCTCTCACATGGGTTTAGACCATCTCAAACTAGTTTTACCTGGTCACCAATGGACCAGACTGGCTAAAATAAGCTTAAACCAGTGATTAGCTTCAAAGTGGCCATAGCCCAGATAATCCCATTGGTTCACAACACACCTGTTAGGTCTGGCTCATGCTAAGTTGGAATACTTTGATGCAGTGCCTTAAATTAGCTTAAACCAGAGGAGACCAGCCTGGACAAGTTCAGACCTACTCAGATTAGATCTAGCTGATTGCAGAGGGAAGAAGGGAACTAACAGTGATTGATCACCTATGTAGCATCAAGCCCTGAGCTGGGGGTTCTCTCCACATTTTCTCATTTAATCTTCTCAACAGCCTACAGCCCAGAGAGATGTGCATAATTAACCCTCATTTCCAGAGGTAAAATAACTTGCAGAAGATTTTGCATCTATTAAGTGGCAGAGCTGTGATGTAAATCTCACAGCTGAGGCTGTTTCTATTTCACTCTGTCTCCTCCCAATGTGAAAAGAACCTTAGCAACACGTAGAGCTGGGGTTTTGGGTTGTAATACAGCCTCCTGAAGGGGCAAGAGGAAACTCCAAAAGCATTCTGAACATTTAAACACTTAAATTCCCAGGATAGAAACCAGCGGCAGAATCCATCACTATCATCGTCAACGGTGATCATCATTTCTTGTAGATTAATGAGCAACATCTGGATGGGATTCCTGGCATGGGGTGCAGCTCTGGGACCATTTGTTCTCCAAACCAAACTTACTTAAAATGCTTGTTGCCTGAGAAAGGCTCAGGGGAAGCACACTTATTATTTTTGAGTGAATTTCCAGAGAGAGGGGGTTATACAATGTCTAGACGAGTTATGCCGTCAAGGAGGGAGAAGGCTGTGCCAAGAAATGTAAGACAGGAGGAAGTTTGCTCCTTATTTGGAGAAAGTGCCTTGACCTTGCCTACCCATTCCTGCCCCAGGGCTCAGAGTTGGCTTTAGTGCTGATGCAGGGTGGCCTTTGGTCTCTCGGGGTCAAGGTCCTCTGAGTGACCATAAAGAGTGACCTCGCTGGTGAGGTCAGACCCAAATGCACAGTTCTTGGGATACCCAGACTTTTCTGAGATGAGGCTCAGGTGTCAGAGCAAGTCTGTGTGTTCAGTGGCCTGTTGCCCACCCCAGCTCATGCCCTTCTCTCCATCGGACCATTGCAGGGTCTGGATCGGGGCAGCCCATACACCCTGTGCTATATTCACTTCAGAGTCAGCCGAGCCAGCTGCCCTATCTGAGGGCTATCTCCCCATTCAAAAGCTGTGCCCTGGGATAAAAGGGTTCCTTGGAAGCAAGATCCCAGTGATAGGGTTGTGAGGGGAAGAGGGGAAAGGAGCTTCTCAGCACCCTCACAGCAGTGCCCATGAAAGACTCCATCCCAGAAATCCCCCATGCCTTGGACACCAACCTGGCAACACTTAGACATCAGACTGGCCATGTACAATACAGGAGGCTCAGCTAAATTTAAATTTCATATAAACAACAAATAATTTATAGTTTATCTGGAATTCAAGTTTAACTAGGCATCACGTATTTTTATTTTAAACCTGGCGACCCTAAGCTGGTATAATGGTCTGTTAGCATATGGGTGGGTAAGTTGGTTTTGTCCTTCGAAGCCTTTCGGTTTGTTCTTGGTACAGATTTGTGCATTCTGATGTCTTGAGTCATATTGTTTTCATTGTTCCTTCTCGTATTTATTTTTCTAATCCTTGACCACCTGCCTTTCTAGTCTCCAAGCTTCCTGCTTTTTCTTTTTCCACTAAATCTTATTTATGTTAAATCACTTTTTCATGTCTCATTTCTTATTTTTTAGAATCATTTTGCAAGACTTCGTTGGGCAGATGTGCAAGTGTAACTGAGGAAGAACAGCCTGCCTTGGCTGGTGAACCAGAATCCTGGAGCCAAGGTCAACTGGGAATCAATGGCTAATGACTGAGTTTTTAGCAGAGGCATCCTGTCTTTGTTCAAGCCCAGGTCTTGGTCTGTGTGATACAGGCGTGTGTGTGTGTGTGTGTGTGTGTGTGTGTGTGTGTGTGTGTGTATGGAGAGTGGCGGCAGCTCACCTGCAGAGCACAGAAGGCCTGGGTGAAGGGTTGCATCCGGACCAGGTAGGAGGCCACGATGATGGCCGAGGAGTAGTGGGTATAGTAGTGGCACTGGACGGTCATGTCTCCTGCAACAAAAACACATGCTTGAGGGCTGCTTCCTTACCTGCGCTCACGCGAGGCAGATATGCATGCTACACTGTGTTCATGAACGGCATTAAAAACATACATTCATTGACGTTTAGGAAGTGAACAGACCTAAAGAAAAACATTCAGGCAATGAGGTCACAGGTGGCACAGGAATGTGGCAAAACGTCTAAAGATGACGTGTAGATGGACAAAGTTTGGGAGCTAGAGTCACACAAATGCAGGCTCTGCCATTTAGTGGCTGTGATCTTGAGTAAGTTGCTTAAATTCTCTGAATTTCACTTTCCTTCTCTGTGAAATGGACCACTGTAATATATGAACACAGGTTGGCCTGCCCCTGGCAGAGAGAAAGTGCTGAATAAATGTTAGTTTCTTCTGCCATTGCCTGCCCCTAGGCATGGAGTCATTACCTCCTAGCATTATATTTCTCCAGCCAGGCTGCATGTTAGAATCCCCCGGGCTGTGCCACACCACAGACTTACTTAAATCCAAATTTCTAGAGGTGAGGCCTGGACATCAGTATTTTCTAGAAGCTCCCCAAGCACTTCTTACCACCAGGTTAGAGTCCTCTATTCAAATGTAATTACTTGTAGGCTAGGTGACCACCTTAATTGTTATCAACTATCATTTTAGGGCATCCAGATGAATAACACCGCACAAAAAATCAAGCTGGATTTACTCACCTTCAGTTTTCTCAACTTCTTTAAACCTCTGGATAAATTTCAGCTTCCTTTCCTTGGTCTGAGCCCCCATGGGCTTTGAAAGATCCCGGAAAGTCTTCGGATTCGCCAAGTTCAATGTCTAGAAGGCAGATGTGCAGCTGGAGTTAACTCCCCGGACGTGCTTGTGCCCTAGGAGCCACGCTCTTGAGTTTTATGGTTCTCTTTATTGGTTTACAGTCTTTTGGTCTGACCCGCCTCTGGTGGTTAGCTGGCAGGCTGGAGTTTTATGGCCCCAGAGCCAGTGATCCACAAAGACTTAAAAAGGGAGAGATGAAAAATAAGAGGAGGGGAAGATTGAGTTCACACTCAACCTGTTCCAAGTTGACCCAAATCAGAACATGGCCTCCAGCTACTGAAAAGACACTTTTAAAAGAATTCGTGTTGTCTATGAGGCACTTGGCTCCTAAACTGCATTATGTACTCCAAAAGTTCAGGGTCCTTGCTTAGAATCAAACTGATTTTACAGGAAGTTAGAAGTCATCTGTTCAGGGAGGAAATGAGAGGAACTTGCTCATTTTTCCTGGAGGTCCACTCCTTTCCGGGCAGTGAAAGCATGCTGTGAGCACCCCTTCCCTCTCTTGGAATATACTGCAGAGAAAACAGGACCAGTTTCAGAGCCAGGTGCTCTGGAAAACTTTTTCTTTTCATGTTCTGCATGTTAGCAGAGGAGCCAAGAATTGCTGGGGTTTGCATTTCTTTATAGGAAGAGGTACCTGTGTATCTCTTTCTTTTCTTTTTTCTGAGACAGAATCTCACTCTGTTTCCCAGGCTGGTATGGAGCGGAGTGGTCCTGGCTTACTGCAGCCTTGACCTCCTGAGCTCAAGTAATCCTCCCACCTCAGCCTCCCAAGTAGCTGGGACTACAGATGTGTGCCACCATGCCTCACTAATTTTTGCATTTTTGATAGAGACGGGGTCTCACTATGTTGGCCAGGCTGGTCTTAAACTCCTAGGCTCCAGCAATCCTCCTGCTTCAGCCTCCCAAAGTGCCAGGATTACAGACATAAGCCACTGTGCCTGGCTAATAACCCTTTCTTTCCACTAGCAGTGAATCCTCAAAGCTCCACTGGGGGCCAAGGGTGTCACTATCTCAAATGCCTGCAAAAGCCAGGGGGAAGCAGGGGCGAGAGTGCAACGGCCCCTCTTAAGATCCCAGTGAGTGCTGGAGGGGACACATGGAGACCCACACTCAGCTTTCACAATCTTGCCAGCTCAGAAAAATTCCTAGTTGCCAGATCTCATCGTTTTCCAAAAGATATTGGAAATCCAGATTTTTTTAAAGGAGAAATCTCCTAATTTTTAAGTTGATAAATAATCAAGGTTTTAAATACCTAGTATGACCTAAACAAAAAAGGCTTGCAAACCACCACTTTGCAGCATGTGAGTAGGTTTTGTGCTTGAAATGCCTCAGCCTCCAATGGACCATTAGTGCAATAAGTAGCAGCCAGTGCTAGTGAGAAACGTTTTGCCGCATTAAATGTCTTAAGAGGGGATGAGAGGTCACAAAGGACTGAGTCTCCCTCTCCCAAATCCTGAGGGTCTGCCATCCAAGCAGCCCTACGCAGGACTGGCCAGGCTCGTCTGAACAAGTGGCTCAGCCACCTTGTGTGCTTTACATATGGCCCAGCACCTCTCCAGATGGCCAGAGCCCAGGTGGCCAGGACACTGCTCCATAGCTTGGTTGTCCCCACAGAAGCACAGACATCACCCTGGTCTGGCTGTGGAGTTTTTCTCCCCATCCTTTCCGTGCCTGCTGGGGCCCAGGGGTGGAGGCTAAAAGAGATGAGGGATCTGTTCTTGTCATGTCACCATCAGCCTCCCCTGTCACTACACATCTCAGTCCAGATCCCAGATGAGGCCCAGACACCATCCTCTCTGTTGCTGAACTCAAGCTACAGGAAGAGTAGCTTGTCCTTTCTGTGTGTCTGTATCCCTGCGTCTCTCTCTCCTTTCCTCCCCAGGCCCCTCTCCTGCACACGTTGATTTTAGGAACAAATTCCATGGCCCACCTCACTTGTGACTGCCTCGCCCCACAAGGGCTGACCCATGGCACCATCTTGGTAGATGGCATCAGGTGCCTTCACTGTGGAGAGTAAGCCAGGAAGCCCCCTGGGGCTCATGTTAGCAACTATGCTAGTTGTGTTGATCATTCCACAGGGGGAGTCAGGACAGGAACCCAGGCAGCCAAATACCAAAGGCCACGATGGGGTTAAGAGATCTGAGGCCGGGCGCAGTGGCTCATGCCTGTAATCCCAGCACTTTGGGGGGCTGAGGTGGGAGAATCATTTGAGGTCAGGAGTTTGAGACCAGCCTGGCCAACATGGTGAAACCCCGTCTCTACTAAAATACAAAAAAAATTAGCCAGGCATGGTGGTGCACACCTGTAATCCCAGCTACTCAGGAGGCTGAGGCAGGAGAATCGCTTGAACCCAGGAGGCGGAAGTTGCGGTGAGCAGAGATCGCGCCACTGCACTCCAGCCTGGGTGATGGAGTGAGACTCCATCTCAAAAAAAAAAAAAAAAAAAAAAAGAGAGAGATCTGAGCTTCAGCAGCCGTTAGGCCCAGGTACCCAGGTTCACGTGACAGAAACTCCTAGCAAAGGCTCTGCATGCTGACTTAGGGTCTCTGTTATCAACGTCCGAACGTCTGAGGGCAGCTGTGGTTTCCACATGAAGACCTTACCTCTGAGGTGTAGTCTGCGAGGACCCAAGGGAACACTGGGTACTGCATGTAGTCATTGCAGGTTCTCCCAGCCGCGGTGTTGAGGTACATGAGATACTCAAAATTGCTGATGTCCCTTTTCTACCAGAAGAGACAGAAAGGGGATAAACCAAACATGTTTGATGCTCCCGCAAAGCCAGGGGTTCCGCCCTCAGGCCTCAGCAGCAGGCCCTGGCTCTGTGAGTGAGGACAGGCAGCCAGCCCCTCGGTCACTTTGTGCACATCTCATGCAGGAGCCAGCACCAAGTCAGGGAGCCACACACAAATATCAGTATGAACAGAGGCAAATATATTTGGGAAGCAAAGTCAGCAAGGAAAAAAAAAAACCCAATGCAGTTCAGCATCCAACACCAAGGATAAAACATGCTTTTGTGTTAACTATTGGATGCAGTACTCAGAAGTTGACTAAAATCATAGCACAAATGCTGTGGGTGAACTGACTGTTGACCTATTGATGGTTAGAAAATAGGCAGAGGGGCCATGGCAGTCCGAGACAGAGGCCCTCACTCCCAGGCTCGATGGTCTGGCTTCCTCTGGGACTTTGGGAACTGCCTATTCCCTGTCCCTGCCTGTTGGGGTGATGCTCACTCTTAAGGGTCCTCTGCCTCCAGATGGACAGTCACAAATGCAGACAGGGCATATTGGGAATAAAATCCACCAAGGCTGCTGAATGAGTGAGCAATCCAATACAGCCATCATCTCTGACATGGGGCCTGCATTCTTAGGGGCTCTCCCTTCCTCGGCCTGCCCCTTGGGAGAGGATTTTGGACCTGAGTGACTAAGACCTACTTTCTCATTGTCCGCCAATCTCTACAACTGCCTCTCTTAGGGTCTCTTCCTTTCTTTGAGAACCCTGGGCTGAATGTCAACTTGTCCAGGCTGGGAGCCATGTGTAGCCTCCAGGAACAAGAATTGACACCCATGCTCCGCCCCCTATGTGGCTGTATACATGTGTATCTTCACAAATGGGGTGTGTGTACCCACTCGGAGGCATCCATAGTGTACAGGTGCGCGTGCGCACACATGCGCGCACACACACACACGCACACACGCACATTCCCCAGCTCTGACTCCAATGTGCAAGATTTGTCCTCCATCACCGACATCTGGTCAGGGAAATGTCTGGGACATTTTGGTAAATTAGAAAAATAAGATCCCGGCCAGGCACAGTGGCTCATGCCTGTAATCTCAGTACTTTGGGTGGCTGAGGCGGGTGGATCGCCTGAGGTCAGGAGTTCAAGACCAGCCTGGCCAGCATGGTGAAACCCTGTCTCTACTAAAAATACAAAAATTTGCTGGGCCTAGTGGCGGGTGCCTGTAATCCCAGCTACTTGGGAGGCTGAGGCAGGAGAATCACTTGAACCCAGGAGACAGAGGTTGCCGTGAGCTGAGATCACGTCACTGCACTACAGCTTGGGCAACGAGTGAAACTCCATCTCAAAAAAAAAATAAATAAATAATAAAATCCCTTCTTGGTTGATCCACACACTTCCTCTCCATCGCTGGGGCCTGGGTCATTCTCTGGTTTGCATTCCCAGAGGGCTTCCTTCTGGAGGAGCTACTGTACCTGCCACTTCTGCAGCATGGTCCTGTCGGAGCCAGGGTATCTCCTGTGGGACAGAAAACCATGGTGGTGACTAAATATACCAAGGCAAGAATACAAACAGGGGAGAGGTGGGGCTTGCCTGGGCTTCACGGGACCAGGGTGTTCAGGAAAGCTGCAGACTTCCCAAATCCCAGAGCAGCTCTCAGCGGGCAGCGCAGGGAGATGTCGTCCAGCTCTTCCTGCCCCACCCTGGCCTGCTGAAGGTTAGGTTCTTGCAGTCAGTGTCCCTCTGCTGTGATGCCAGAACAAGCGGCTGCCTCAAGAATTCCAGGGGACATGCAGCCTCAGGCTTGGGAGCCTCCTTCACAACCCACACAGAATTCCCCTGCCACATCTCGGCCTTCTTTATCCCTGCCCCGACCCCTTGTTTTGCTCACGGATAAAATACAAACAACACGGAAGGCCATGAGATATGACCTAAGAGTCTCCCAAGAAGTGTCCACAGTCACCAGTTTCTAGTGTATGTTCCAGAAAATGTTTTACCCATATGCCTGCCTATATGCCTACCTAGTTTTTTTTTTTGGTTGGTTCTAAAAAACTTCAATCATACGTGGGATCACATCATACACCCGCTTCTCCACCCAGCCTCCCTTGTGCTGCAGCAGCCCTGGAGACCAGCTCACACTGCCCTTTCGCATTCATCTCTGCAGCCGCAAGGCAGGGTTGCACAGCTGGATCCTAACTGATTCATCGCCCCCATGACAGGCTTTCTTCTCACAACTGACATTTCCAGGAGCTCCTTTTGGCACATGTCTCTGGGTACTTCTGTGAGTGTATCCACGAGAGATTTCTAGCTGTGGTGCTACTGGGTTAAACAGTATGAGTATTTACCATTTTGCTACCTATAGCCAAATGGTTCCTTTAAAAGGCCATACTAATGTACATGGCTAAAATTAAGACTTACATATCAAACCAAAGAAGTCCCATTGTGGACTGCCCTGGTAGGAAAAAGGGTAACAAAATGCAATATTGGGGAGAGTGTGGGGAGGAGCCCCTTTCCCTTCACCTGAAATGTCTCTTCTGTTCAGCAGAGATTATAGAGCCCAGCTCCTCAGCCTCCAAGGTGCCCCTTTGCTCCTTTTCCAGCCGTTTCTTCCCCAACTCCATGAGACTCTGCTCTACCCCCAAGACCAGGTCTTCTCAAGATGCTCCACCACACCAAGCCAAATCATATCCGTTCTCTCCATCCATCCCCTCTGCCACAGTTCTATTCAGGTGCCTACAGACCCAGTCCCCACATACACTGTGCTCCACCTGCATGGTCTGTGTCAGGACTCTGCTGGGCTCAGTCTGGACAAGGCCTGGCTGCCCGTGTGTCCCAGGGGGACAGTGCTTCTTCACCTTCCCATCATAGCCCCACCGTCACATCTTCTGTCCTGGCCTCTCCATCCCTCTGCATTCTTTACTTGGCAGATTTTCCATAAGCAGAAAGCAACCCTCAGGCTGGGATTTACCTCTTCATCCCTAATAGAGAAGTCATCTATTTGGGCCATGTATCCAAGCAAGCAACACCCAGTAATAAGCAGAGGCAAAACATGTTCCGATGTACTGCTTTAGCTTGCAAAGGGTCAAGTGAAGATTTGGTTCTCCTGCTGTGTCTGTGACTCTGCCACCCACCCAGTTCTGGAGGGTAGGCTGCTCTTAAGGCTATAGGCAAGGGCAGAGCCCAGGCTGGAGACAGTGAGGATCGTCCCCTTGAAAAGGACCTGTGCTGAGCCCTCCAGAGCCATGAGCATGTGGAGTTGGTGCACCACAGCCTGCTGCTCTTGCTACTCTGTTTTAGAAGTGAGGACAGAGGAGTGAAAGCAGTGGAGCTAAATGTGCCTGTTAGGATCCAGGAAATGAGATTCAGCCTCTGCTCTCCTCCCTTTCAGACAAGGTTCTAGAATTTTGCCTGTGGTCATTTGTGATGTTACTATCCGGTGGAATGGTGTACAGAAGAAAAAGGCATTTCACCATCCCACTCCTCATTTCATTGGCTATCAGCTCCAAGGAAGTTCCATTATTTCTGGTACCGTCAGAGGAAGATGCCATTAACAGCAGTTCCAGGACACCTAACCAATGGTGAGTTCTATTTTTTAAAAATATGGTTTTAAAATCATATTAATCTGAAGGCGATTACAGAACTCTTAAAATGATCTATGTGAATTTTGTTGGTAACTGGTGATTAGTTGAAAGTATTTCTTTAAGAGTTAATAAACTGCATCGTCCATCATCCATCATTATTATGGAAGTTTTAGATTAAATAAGATGTTGCAAATGGCTCTTGGCTTTCTGATGTGCTCCTGAGATCTGTGGGAGGCAGCCTGAGAAAGAGCTCTGGCTGTGAAGTCAGGGACACCTGGATCTAAATTCTACCTCCACCACTTAAATAGGGGGCCCCGAGCAAGACAGCAAGCCGCTCTGATCTGCCATATCATCCTTGCAACACACTGGCCACACCGGTCACACAGGGGTGTGGGAGAGCCAGTGAGACCATGGGTCTGGAAAAGGCTAGCATTGGTGTGGGCACAGAGCTACTCAACAGGCGTGGTCCTGGCGATGTTGACATTGTTCAGGAGCAGGGGAGATTCTTTTCTACTCTTGGAGGAAGGAGAGTGCAGTGGCAGAGTGGGGCCTGCTTCTGGTCAAGACCTTCTTGGCTCTGCCAGTCCCCCTCTGGGTGACCTTAGAATTGTGCAACCTGGGAACCTGGGCACCTGCTCAGTCAGCCCAGTGGACACAATTCTGAGGAGCTCCTCAGGGTTTGCTGTGTGCCTGCATTGAGCTACAGGACAAGATTGGGGCCTGTGGGCAACTTGGTGTGGAGCAGAGAAGAACAGAAGAACTCGAACGAAGCCAGTGAGGATTGTGGCGGTTACCCGGCCTGGCTTTATTGGGCCTAGCATGGACAGACATACAGGGGACATCACATCAACCCTTTCACTCCCTTCCCGCCCAGGACAGGTGTCCACCTCTACTGGATGACTTCAAAGATGGAAAGATTATCTCTGAATCAGGACTTCGTGGGTAGTTCAAGTTCTTCCTTATTTTTAGAGGTCATTTACACCCATCCTGCTTCATTTTTAACCAAATCTCTGTCCTTTACCCCCTAGACGAGCTTCAGAAGCTTGAGCGCTACTGCCATGTGGCCTTGGGGCCTTCCCTACCCCACGCTGCACAGCATCAGTGCCCTTGAGTTGCCTCATAGTCCTGCTTTGACTCTTCTCCCTTGGGCCAGCTCCACCCAAACAACACCTCCACCCTACCCTGAAACCAGGCCCCCAGAGCAGGTGGCAGAGAGGAGGGAGCCAGAGGCATGTTCCAAGAGCTCTTCCGCCATCGGGGGCTGGCAGAGCAGCCTGTGGCTGGGCCTCCAGATATGGTGGGTTAGCCCCTAGACCAAAGGCTCTCAGCCGAGGGACTCATCTGGCTAAAGGCTGCACCCTCTCAGCCCTGGAAGGAGTCTGGGGTCTCTGCCCATCCTCTTCTTCACCTGGCACTAGGAGGCTAGGTGTAGCCCTAACATGGCAGACATGTATGGAGATCCTGCAGGTTAACCTGGGCCCCCGAGCTAACGCAGACACATCTCAAAATCCTGCTGCCTCTCCAAATTCTCCCATGTTGTGTTGCCTATTTGCAAAAACACTTTTGAGGACGTGGTAAGATGGGTTAGTGAGTGACTGAGGGATTTGATTCTTGAGTTAAGAAGCACTAGGCATACGCAAGCCACAATGAGAAGAAAATTCGCTTATGTGGGCAAGCTGGAAACACAGGCCTGCTGATAGGTGTGGGCTATTTCTCAGGACAGGAGAAAAATAGTCTTGCTTGGCCATTGCCAGGGGAGGCTTCCTGGGTAGGGAATGTGTGAGCTGGGGAGATGCTGGGGGCAGAGTGTGGCAGGGGCAGAGTTGTTCAGTGAGAAGCCAAACACACTCCCTCTCTCTCCCATTTATTTCTCCTAAGAAGCAAATCTGGGTCAACCTGGGCTCTACTCTTCAGATCCAGGTAGGGCATTAGAAATCCATGTAGAGACAGATGTACCCTTTCAAACCAGAGACACCCTGCTGGACGAACAGCTCATTAAACCTCTCTGTTATAACTTCCTATCGCTCTTCATTTCTCTAACATGTGGAATATCTGCATACAGTTCTAGACCTAATAATAACACTTAATTGTTTAACCTGTTAGAAAGTGTGAAGACTTTTTGCCTGTTGTCTAATTTCCACAAAGGCCCAATGAAGTTACCATAATTTCCATTAACAGATGAAGATATGGAGGTGTGGGGCAAGGAGGTGGTGTACAGGCCAGGGAGGTGAAATTCATTGTTGGTGTCTACCCTAGGCCTGGCACAGAGCAGCCAGCGTAAACACCGACACACTGACTGTTCAGAGCACCTGCCAGGACCAGATCTTGCTCCAGGGCCCTGACACCGAAGAAAACAAATGCAAACAAACAAAAATCTTCATCCAAACGTATGAAAAGCCAGCTACTGGACAAACTAATCAGTGGCATATATTTGGCAGCATGATGGTAAAAAATGAACATTAGTAAATTGACCAGATTGTTATTGTACATCTATGCCATAATATGAGGCTGTATATACGTTAAAAATCTGAAAGTTGGCTGGGTGCAGTGGCTCACACCTGTAATCCCAACACTTTGGGAGGCCGAGGTGGGCGGGTCACCTGAGGTCAGGAGTTGGAGACCAGCCTAGCCAACATAGCAAAACCCTGTCTCTACTAAAAATACAAAAATTAGCCAGGCGTGGTGGTGGGTGCCTGTAATCCCAGATACTCAAACCCGGGAAGCGAAGTTTGCAGTGAGCCGAGATCCTGCCACTGCACTCCAGGCTGGGTGACAAGCGTGACACTATGTCTCAAAAAAACAAAACCTGAAGTTTATACAATACAAAGTTACTGCCAGTTGCCAAAATTATGAGTGCTTTTAATTTTCTTTTTTTTTTTTGTTGGTTTTTTTTTTTTTTTTTGAGACAGAGTCTCACTCTGTTGCCCAGGCTGGAGTGCAGTGGTGCGATCTCGGCTCGCTGCAACCTCTGTCTCCTGGGTTCAAGCGATTCTCCTGCCTCAGCCTCCCAAGTAGCTGGCACTACAGGTGCTTGCCACCACGCCCGACTAATGTTTTTGTATTTTTAGTAGAGAAGGGGTTTCACTGTGTTAGCCAGGATGGTCTCAATCTCCTGACCTCGTGATCCGCCCTCTTCGGCCTCCGAAAGTGCTGGAATTACAGGCATGAGCCACCATACCCGGCCTGAGTGCTTTTAATTTTCATAAGGTTTTATATACCTATATTTTAAAATGTATTTATCTTGTATATGTTCCTCTTTCAAATATTGATTTTATTTTTACATGCTTTATGATTTTTATATTATTTAATTTCAATTTTAAATTATGTATTCATATATATTCTAATTAGAAGTATACTGGCTAGTAGAATTTTCTAGTCATCTTCATTCAGAAATTTATTTAAATCCATTTGCTGTCTACATTAAATTATGTATTTTATTTTTTGGACTTAAAACATAATATGGTAATGTTTATGTATTCAAAATGTTATAGTTAGCTCTCATTTAATGATTTGTTTTGTTTTTATTTCTAAATTGAAGTCATTTTATTTTGCTTTTTTTGTACTTTCCAAAATTTTTACTACTTAAATTTAATTTTGGATTTGAAATTACTTATTTCACTTATTTGCTAATTAATTTATTTTCTAATTTATGACTAGGTGGAAAAATTTAGAGCATTTCAATTTCTTATTTCTGCATATACATTTTCTAATTTTTCTTCAATGCTTTATCATCTGCATAATAATTTTCATACTTAATTTGTTTTCCTCATTTTCTCAACTTCTGGAAATTTAATGTAAGAAGAAAACTGTAAAAAAAAAAAAAGACTATAGATGCACAAATAGATAATTTCAGCCTTATTCCTGATAATACCAGGCTGGAAACAGCAGGAAAAGCAAAGCACAAGGCTTACTGCCGTGTGTTCATTCAGGATGCAGATTTCAGAAACTACACATCAGCATTTAATGACATACGATCAAGTAAGAGAATATGATTACAGGGCTGTATGATTTTATGAGTATTGTAGCTACCCTGATTTAACAGTTGAAAAAGGGTGCAAAGAGAAACAAAAGCGTAAGAAATAATTAAATTCAAATAAATAGATGAAAGACAGCCCTCTCAAAAACCAAAGAGCAGAAAAAAAAAATACTTGCACAAATTCTAAGACAGGGGAGTGATGTTTCATGAATGCTATTAAAGTTAAGTATGTGTCTCTTTCAAGAGAAATGTGTGGCTTCTTCCCTGTGTAGCCACATCCGCCTGGCCGGTGCCATGGACAGGGGCTCTGAGTTGATCCTCTCCCACTGACTGCTGGGTGAACCGGAGGAAAAGTCCAACTGCAGGAATCACAGTGGGTGAGCCCTGGGGTTCCCTCCTCCTGGCAGGCAAGCCAGGCTGTTGGGAAGTTTGAGTGTCTTAGAGACCCTTTCAGCCTTGCGTCCTCTCACTTTGCAAGCTGGTGTCAAGACTGTGCTAATGACCTCCAGGTCCTACGTCTCTTGTTGCCTGGTGACAAAGTTTCACAGTTGAAGAGGAGAAGCTGGGACTAGCAGGGTAAGTTTCGCTCGGGTGGCGGCCCTGCACTTATCGATTTACTTTAACTGTGCCAAACAGCTGCTTGGATCTCTACTTTTTCTCTTTCTCTCCTCCTTTGAGTAAGCAGCTTTGGAAATGCCTGTTTTCCGAGTATGCTTTATTTACAAAGCCCAGACACTAGCTAATGCATTATTTAGGAGAGGAGGAAGCTTGTCTGAGCCCCAGCCAGGAAGGGCAGCTAGCTGGGGCACAGTGGGCGTCCTCGGGGGCCAGGGCACAGGCGAGCCTGGGAAGGCAGGTGTGCGAGTCAGTGGCGCTTTGGGGATCACACGGGATCCTCTCTCCAAAGTCTGGATCTCTATGAGTGTTTTTGCTGCTCTACAGGCTAGGTGGAGACGTGTTTGAACTGCTTGCTTTCACCTGACCAGTCACCCCTCTAAGGAAACTAAACTGTGACTGCTTGTTCATCCAGGAGGGTCCAGCCTAGCAGAACAAACCTGATTGCTACTTACTGTAATGGGGTTTGGAGAGCAATCCGTGTTTTGAGAAGTCTGGTGGTAAATTTTTTCTACAAGTTATCCTGAACACTAGAACCCACTAATAAGTGGTTAAGCCCTAGGCTGAGCTGGGCTTTGCAAAGGGGGATTCTTCATGGGACACACGGGAACACACTTCTCAAGTCCCAACTTTTATGACAGGTATAGTGGGAAAAGGCAGGCCCTCTACTTAGAGTCTTTGTGACTCCACACAAGTTTCTCAGCCTCTCTGAGTCTCAATTGCTGTATCCCTCCAGTTGAGATGAAAATTGACACGTCAGGCAGTTGTGACTCAATTATAATGTCTGTAAAATGCTTGGCCTATAATGGGTGGTCCACGGAATCCATACAGAGGGAGAAACCTCATTTTAATGTGCTAAAAATTAGGTAGTGTCTTTGCTTTGCAAAGGGTCTGGCACATAATAAATTCTCCATACATTTATCAACAACACAGATGCTATGTGAACCAAGTATGGAACAACACTCCTGGCCAATGAAATGGGGACTCAGGTTAAGAAACTTATGCAAAGTCACACGTCTAGGAGGACAGGGCTGTGACAGGCCTGTAAGCTGGAGTGATCACATGCCTTCTGGGTTTGAGCCTCAGCCTCCAGGGGAGATGGGAGGCACTGAGACAGCTGCTGTCCATCCTGCAGGGCCCATGTGCCCTGTGGTTGTCTGCAGACTAGTTTGTTAGTGCCTGGTGCTTGGTGCCTCCAGCTTCTGCTTGGGCCTCCAATGGTCTCTCACTGTTGCCCAGCATCAAGGGTGATGTCAGGCCCTTTCTCCCTTCCTATCAGTGGAGAGTTGAGAGAGTGAAAGCTAGATGATGTTTCCAGGCCCCTGAAACCCTAGAACACAAGGTGTGCAACTGAACCACACCCATGTCTACTCTGCTGCCAGCCCCATCGCCAACTCTCAGCCCATTGCCAATGCAATTCACTGCCAATTTTTCAGTTTCTGAGCTCCCTACTAGTCTCATATAATGGAACTCATCTCAGCCCCTAGAACTGGGTCTAATAACACATGCATGCTTCTTTTTCGGGGAGGGATGAGCCATAAAGATGGGGCTTGACCTGGACTAGGAAGAAAGTTTCCCACAGGATCTAGCTCAGCTCCTGCCAGCATCTGAAGAACATGATGAGTCAGGAGCTTCCTGGGTGGCCAAGAGAGCCATTGGTGGCCAAGAGAGCCATCCAACATTGTAAAGCCAAGCTTGCATGGAAAAGCCAGATGGCAGCTAAGTCCTTGGGAAAGGGCACCAAAGAGATGCTGGCCTTTGACTAGGCCCTGGGCGTTTCATCTGTGAAGTGGAGTGACTGGATTAAATGAGATACGAACATGAGGTACTTAGACTTTGTGCTGGGCAAAAGGAAGGAAAAGATACGGGAAGTGCTACGCCCCTCTAGAAGTTCCAGCCTGCTCTTGGGTTTTCTCTTTGCCTGGTCCACATATACAATCTAGAAGAATGTTCCATCTGCTCTGCTTCCACCACAGAGCCTGGATCCACATGGTCCCTCCTCCACCATGCCCCTCAGCACAGACTCCCCTCCTCTCCTGCCTGCAGCTGGCCTGTCTCCATCACTCTCCTTCTCTGCCTCTGCTGCCTCCCCACGGCCAGCGTTATCCTTCTAGAGGGCGCCTTATGTTGTCCCCTACCCAGGAGCACACGGCCCACCTTGCACTGCCCTTGCTCAGCTCTTCGATCTCCCCTCCTTGACCTCCAGCTTACACCCTCTTCCTGTTAGTTCTTTCCAAAATCCTTCCGTGTGGCTTCTTCTTAGCATTCTAGTTACAGCTCAGATGTCACCTTCTCAGGAAGGACCTCCCCACCCACCTCAGTCTGAGTTAGCAACGTCCCCACTGATATGCCCTTTCTGACTTTGGCATTCTCTGTGACATCATCAGCTATTATTATTTGCAGAGCATTTACACCAACTGAAATGCTACTTGTTTTTTTTTTTCTCTCTCTCCCTCCCTCTTATTTTCTTTTCTTTTCTTTTTTTTTCTTTTTTATTTGCTCTCTCTTGAAATGGTAGCTTCACGAGAAACACAAAGGTATAGCCTTGCTCACTGCATATCCACTAACCTGACCCATAGTACAACTCCAGTAGGAATTGTTAGACAGACGACTGAATGAGGAGACTGAACTGTAGCCAGCTCTAGAGATTAAAAGTGAGTATAGGGACAATTATATCTGTAAGTAGCTATTATTATATCTCTTTTTCTGTAATCGCTAGTAATATTATTAATTTGTCAGTGCTTGAAAGGTTGCAAAGACTTTGTATTTGGAAATCAGCAAAGATTGTTCTCCAACTCCTCCATCTGAGATTCCTGACCAGTGGGGAGTGGCCCAGAGCAGCTGGTTTGAGGGAGGTGATGGAGACGGTGCAGTATGGTGACTCCACCAGCATTCCCCACCAGCACCCGCCACTGGTGGTAGAAGCCAGATGACTGTTTGTTGAGTGCCCACTGAACACTGGTCACCTAACATTTTTATCACCTCGTTCACTCTTCAAACAACCAGCAATTGACCAATCCATTTTGCAGAGCAATAAACTGGGCTCAGGTGTGTTATGGGACTAAACCTGGGTTGGCAATGAAGGCGAGTGGGGCTCACTTCTATTTGCCTCACAGCTCCCATGCTCCCTACAGCCTACCCACCTGCCTTTTCAGGCACAGCAGGAAAGGGACAGCAGGCATGACTAACCTGTGGGTGGCCATCCTATCTGGAAGCTACTAGGGTGCTGCCCTGTCCTGACCACATCATTCTCAACTCTCCTGGCAATGGTTATGTCTGTTTGCACAAAGTCCTAAGGAAAGCTATCTCTCTTATTGGGAGCAGTGTCAAGTGCTTCAGTCATGATTTCAGATAAACCTCATGAAGATTCAAGGAGGAAAAGGAAATCTGAATTTAGGAAAAGTTTCTACAGAAGAAATTTAGGATGAGACATTGCAGCATTTTCTGAAAGACAAGGGCCTTCCATGCAAGGAATGAGCCCAAACTACCCTTTTTCTCCACTAACCTGAAGCATTCCTTCAAAAAGTAGGCCACAGTTTTCCCACAGTTCTTCACCTCTGGATGGAGGTCGCAGGGACAAAGTTCAGCTTCTGCTTGACATATCCTCCCCACATTGCACCATAATACGGGCCACCCGCTCATAACAGGCCACGTGTTGTTTATAGCACGGCCCTCTGTGGCTGGCTGAGGGTGGGCTGGCTCTGATAGAGTATCTCTGGAGGGAAACAGGAACAGCTGCCCTTGGGCTGCGTGCTCCTCCCCCACTCTCAGTGGCCACCTCTTGCATTCCACTCTGCGACAGCATAAAGAGCTCACAGATGACCTAGGACAGCACTGGCTGCCTCAGGCAACCAGACTCTCCACCTGCTGCCCAATTCCTGTGTCTGCAGTGGTGGAGACACCTCTCAGGTATCCTCTATCTGCAACTGCTCCAGGCAAATCTAGCTCCAGTGAATAACTCCCGCCACCACCCTGTCCTCTAATAGGAAAGGAAGCGGAGTCGTGTGTGTGTGTGTGTGTGTGTGTGTGTGTGTGTGTGTGTGTGTGGAGTGTGTGTGTGCATGTGTGTGAATGTGTGTTTGTACCTTTTTTTTCTGGTTAGAAATAGATTTTATATCTGTTGCAGAGAATTTAAAAACTATGTAGACAAATAAGAAGGAAAGTAAAAAGAGCCCAGGACTGTCACCTCCGGAGAGCAGTGTTGCTGATATTCTTGGCGTTCTTTCTCTCCTCTTTTCTGGGTGTGGGGGTGCATGTGCGCCAGAGAACACAGGGCTCACACGGACAGATGTTTTTTCACTAACATGACATCTTCAGCATTTTGCCTTTTGACATTTTTGGAAAATAATGTTTTGTTTTGTTTTAGTTTCTGTTTATTATTAATTTCATTCTATGATTACACATTATTTAATCGCTCATCTATTGTTAGATATTTGGGTTGTTTCTAATTTGTTTTTTACTATTTTAAATGGCACCACCATAAGCATGTTTCCATCAAAAGTCTTGTTCTTATTTCCTGAAGGGATATTCTTAGAAGTGGCCTCCATGTGTTCTCTATAGCCTGGTCCCACCTCTTCCCAGAGTACCAGCTGTTTCCTTGCTTCATCTTGTCTCTTGGCCTTGGCTCCCATCCTTCTCCCCTTGGCCTAACCCAGTTAAGGTGGCTTCAAGTGCAATGCTACTGATCACTCTCCAGCCCCATAGTGCACTTGTTCTCATGGTCAAACAATCCATCGTGCCATCATCTGTGTCTATTTGGAAAGCATTCCTGTCTCCAAGAGGGTACACACTCAGTGACCAACAAATATTTTGTATGCAAGTGACAACCTGAGTTTTCCTGAGGGACCTCTCCCTTAAAATGTATTCATGTTCTGGAAATCCTTTAACAGTACATGTAAAAAGAATAAGTCAAGTTGATTATGTAGCAGCTGACTCTCAGCTATGAAATCTGGGACAAAGCTGAGAGCTGAGACCCTTTCTGAGGGCATGGGAATCAAGATTGACCTTGTAAGCACCTAGACTGTATCTATTAAACTAGTATTGACCAAGGGCCTACTCTGTGCTAGGAACTGAGGTGGACAAGTGAACAAGACAGGCCTTGGGGTAGGTGGGGGAGGAGAATGGGGGGATAGATAATAAATGCAAGCATAACAAGTAATGCATCATAAACTACATTTAGATGCCAGATGCTATGGAGGAGAAGTGCAGAGAAATAAGGGGTATCAGTGTGTGGGGGAAGGTCAGTCTGCATTATTAATTGGGGGTGGGTGGAAGAAGAGGTGTCAAGTCTGATGCCACAGTTTGGGCCCTGAGTGTCCACAGGTGGCCAAGGCTGTCAGCCCAGCGGGAAGAGGCTGTGGTGGAGCAGCTGGCTGGGAGCTGGGCTTGGGACAGGCAGGGTTTGAGATGCTTATCATCATCCAAGGAGAAAGGCTAAGTAGGCAGTAGGTTAAGTGAGTCCAGAATTGGGGAGCAAGGTCCAGGCAAGAACCAAACACTGGGCAATCGTTAGTGTATAGATCGTATTCAAAGCAATGAGACTAGGTGGGCTCACCAGGGCAGTGAGCGTAGACCAGCACGATGAGTATAGGCAGAGAAGAGGAGCAAGGGGCTTGGCCATGGCCCTCAGGGGGCACGTGGCAGAGGCAGCCTCTAACCCACCCAATCAACTCCCTCCCATGCTTGGGCTATTTCCACTGCCCCCTGATGCCCACACTCACTGGCCTGGAGTATGGAGTCCAGGACACGGTAGCTTCCTGCTGGAGCCCAGAGGCTATTAAGACCAGCCCAGTGCAACCCCATGCCTGGTACCAGCCTCAGGGCTGGGTTTCTCCTGTTTATTTACTTATCTTTTATTGTGCCTCCTCCCACCCTCCCTTCCTTTCCTCCTTCCTTCTTTCTTCCTCTGTCCTCCTCCTCTCCTTCCTCTTGTTGTCCATCCCCTCTTCTCTGCAATGAGGCCTTTCCACTGGATGTTGCCTCCATCTGAAATCCTCTCCCTGAATCCTCACTGCCTCTGATCTCTACTCAGGTATCGTCTTCTCAGAGAGGGCCCTCCTGGCCTCCCCTTTCTAAAAAAGCACGTCTTCCAACTCTTCTCTTCTAATCTCTATGTCTCTATCCTGACTCTTTCTCTTCCTAACATCCATCACACCTGTCATTACACCTTATTTTTGCTTGATTTTTCTAGAATGTGAGAAGGACCTTCATTTTGTTTGCTGCCTGGAACAGTGCCTTGTTCATAGTAGGTTTTCAACAAATACTGTTGATGAGTGAATGACTTCAAAGGGCCGTGGGAAGTTCAGCTGTGTCCTTAGAGTTGACTCTCAGCATTCCCCTTCCCAGTCATTTCACACCTTCTCTGGTGGTAGGCGGTCAGCAAAGCTGTCACAGAGCTGCGAGCTGTCCTGCGGCAGATGGGGTGCTGCAGTGGACTCTGAGCTGTCGCCAGCGGGCTCTCACCAGAACTAGAGGGTGTGCAGTGCAGAAAGAATTCCATGTGAGGAGATGCCCCAGCATGATACAAGGGGGCCTGTGCAGCTCAAAGGAGCAATGTGTCCTCTTGGCCCCCAGGATAAATTCACTGAAAGCCTGCACTCAGGGAGGCGGGGGTCACGGTCCATAAGGACAGTAGGCTGCAGGGTCTGAATGTGGTTTCTACTGGGCTGGCACCTGGAGTCCGGGCTCCCCATTTTGTCAGTCGTGTGGTCCCATCCATGCTGCTGCCTCCTGTGCCAACCCCCACCAACACACACACACACACACACACCCCAAAACCAAAGCCTCCAAGGGCCACGCATTGCCCTCCCCTGACCTTGGGGAAGCAGCCACTTTTACATCCTCTTTACAGGAGTTCAGGCTGAAGCTTGTGGGGTTCAGGAAACCATCCAGGGTCATGGGGAAGGTAAACCAGGGTCATGGGCACACACACCACAGCCAAAGCCCTGGCACATTTCCCCTGCCAAGCCGCTTCTCTGAGACCCAGTTTCCTAATCTGCAGGAGGAGAGGAGCTGTGAGGAGAAAACAAAATAACACCTGTCTGGCAATAGCAGCGCTTAAAACACATTGGGTGGAATGGAATCACTGCTCACCTCATGGGCTTCAAAGGGGCCAGGTCTGCCTTTGGTTCTTTGACTTTTGCTTCTCTTGAGGTTGGTTTGTATGTTTTGAACATAGGGTGGATGAACAAGGCATTTCTAGTCTGTTAAACTAATCATCTTAATATTTTATTTTAATTGTAAGGCACCTATTCCCTTTTGTTCCTTTAACAAATCCAATTAAAACAGAGTACGTCCAGAATTACAAAATAGATGCTATTAAACCAATAAGAAATCATAATCTTTTGTTATTGGGCCATGTGACCCCCTGGGAACTTTTGCTCCAAATAAAAGTTGAATTCTTATTATCCGCTAGGGGAAAGAGGGCAGTTTGACAGCTAACGGCTTTCCAGGCAGCACATGTGCAGAGCCACGCTGGTGCGAAGGATAGAGAAGTAAATAATACTAGGGGCAGACAAAGCTATAAATGCATAATATCCCGGTAAGACACTTAGAGCGGGGTTGATCAAATTAACCAGATAATTGCCAAATGAAGTGAATCTGAGAATTTTTATACAGACATTCCGTTTTCTACTTTAGAGGCATGGGGGTGGAAGTTTTGATGTAATGGGAAGAACGCACCCCACAGAAGTGCTGGAATAAGGCAGCTGTGTGAGCCTGGACAAACTCCTCACACACACTCCCCTCCCCCCACCACCCAGAATAGGAAGGATTTTCCTACCACAAAGGAGAGTGGTGCGGATGACTGAAATGGCAAAGGAGAGATCACGTTATGAAGACACGGGCATGATGTACCTCTTAGCATGGGTCTGAGGATGTGTGTGGAAGCAGCGGGGAGGGTGCAGGGGAGGCATCATTTGACCAGCACATAGAGACGGCCGCTGTTTGGCAACAGCAGAGGTACTTTACGAGAGATTAGACTTTCAAGTGAGCTCACATGGTAAAAATCAAACATCAGGCAGTCTGCATACAGCCATCCCTGATACAGGGGCACTACAGCAGCCTGCAGCTCTCCAGGGCAAAGAGGTCATTGCCTCTCTAGTGAGTACCAGGGAATGCAGTTGGCTGATGTCCCTGGGTGATGCTACATGAAAATCCTGTGTCTTCACACTCTTGAGTCACACTCCATGTGGCAAGGCGTTCACACTGCATTGGGCCTGCAGGGACTGGAGGAGCTGAGAAACAACCAGTTCCTGCCTCCATTGCTGCCCACTTGGGGACACATGGCTATGAAGTGACCTGGCTCGTGGCATTATGTGTGCCCCATAAACTGTTTCTCTCTCTTTCATTGTCAATTGCCAAACTCTTACAGTTAAATGACTCCATTAATGCTATTAAAATATCATTAACATTCATACTATTTGTACATATTTAGATATATACCCACATACATATGGTACATCTATGAAAATGAACATCCTACATATTGGCCCCTGGACAGTGGAGTGAGCAGGCAATGGGTCACACTGAAGTGATTTCTTCAGGGACCTTATTTGCCTGTGGTCGGTTCCTCGAAAAGGTCAGTGGAACATCTGCACTGCTGAACCTCTGCAGGGACTTTGGCTAAGGCTGCCTCTCTGTCTCCTCACTCTGTTGAGTTGGCTGGCTGCTTCAGCCAGAGTGCACACCATTCTTCATTTAGCAGACTCTCTAGCGGGTGACACTGCAGTTCCCAGGCCAATCCATGCCAAATTAGAATGGACTTGAGCAAGTGTCTCATCACCCAGAGTTCTGGGGACTCTGACATTCCTTGGTTCCAATGTCAGAGATTTCAGCAAAACAGGAACACCCTTCCTGGGGCCTGGGGCCATGGAGGGGCTAGTGGTCTTCCTTAATCTCCTGTGCAGAAGTGGGTGTGGCTTTCAGCCTGAGAGTCATAGGATTCCAGGATGGCTTCCTCTCCTGGGAGGCAGTGGGGGCCAGCAATGTACCCCCAGGATGAGGCATTTGCCACTGGGGGAGCACAGGCAACAGAAGGAGGAGAAAGAGAGGTGGCACAGTGTATAGAAAGATTGTACACCAGCTTGCGTATCAGACACATCAAGGTTTGACTTTGGCTGTACTCTTTGCTGCCTGTGTGACCTTGGGGAAGTCACTTAACTTCTCTGAGTCTCAATTCTCTTATTGTAAAAATAAGGTTGATATTTTGCATAGTTTCTCTGGAGATTAGACATACATGAAGGGCCCAGCAGCATGTTTGAGGCAATTACTTTGGTACCATGAGTGAATGATAGAGAGGGGCTCTTGACATTGGCAGTATTTCCAAAATTGATGTCAGAAATCCCCCCCAAACTGTGGAGTCCCTGTAAGATTCCAACCCCTGCTTCTGCATCTCTCCTGCCATCATTCCTCCATCAGCTCTGCCCAGAGTGTGGTGGAGCTATTGCTGTGAGCTGCACCATCATCTCTGCACCTCTAATCTGTCCCTTTCTAGCAATCTGTCCTTCTGCCCACAGGGAAGCAGGGCTCACATTGGGGCAGTTAGTGGAGAAAACGAAAACACTTTATGTTTATACCCCCAAGGAATCTATATTCCTAAATCTAGGTAACACTTCAGAGCAAGTAGCACAGCACACAGTTTTGGGCCCAGAATGATCTTTGGACAAGGGGTAATTCTCCAAGCTATGCCAGAGTCAAAAGTTAGTGCCGATTTCAGCAGCCTGCCCGGAGGTTCCCAACACACCCATTACAGACACAGGACCCACCATGACAGTGCAGGTCTCCACCTCCCATGGACTTCATCTGTGAGGATACAACCCTGCCTCTCTTTAGAGGGAGCATGACCATTCTGGGAAGGGGCAGAGGACACAGAGAGTGATCTGAAGCCACTCGGAAGATCACAGTTAGGTGAGCTGGCCTGTTACACGCCCAGTAAATATGAGGCTCGGGAGAGAGAACAAATGCAGTTACTTTTGAATGAGTGAGTTGTTGAGGGAAGTTTGCATCATTTCCTCTTAAGAGATGACCCACAAGTAAAAGATATTTCTCATCCACATGACATGAAACTTCCTATAAAGCTAGTCCCAAATACTGGCTGTGAAACGGCAGTGTCTATGGGGGTTTCAGTTCCATATGTCTATCCTGTATCTCAATAGGTCAGTTGAAAGAATGAAATTATTATTGTGAGATTGTGTTAGCAAGCTATTTAGGGATGTTAGAAATATAGAAACAAAGTCAGTCTTACTTAAAATTGTAGTCAAAGATACATGAGTGTGAAGTACCAGACAAATTCTAGTATCATAATGACAAGGGTCTTACAACTGGAAATGCTTGCAAATATTTGGATGACATTAATATATTGGTTGCCATTACTTTTTTAATTTAGTTATCCATGGGGTGTCCCACCATGCTGTTTGATTCACAATGACTAGAGAGAAAAAATTAATTAGAAATTAAAGTCAAACCAACTGGTCCACTTTTTCCAAAGTGTAAAAAACAATTGTACAAGAACGAAAAGACACAGCACATTTAGAAACCTCTTATATTTGAGCTGCTAAGCTGTTCATGTGAAATGAAATCTATTATCCATCCAACCACACATAAATACATCCGTTCATCTGTCTATTCACCCATCTATCTGCTTATCTACTTACATCTTCCTCCCTATAACTATCAGCTTCCCTTGTGTGGGTTGATCCCACTCTGACATTTCAAGAATTCTATGAACTGATAATAGGCCATCTAGCCAGTTTCAAACAGATGATCAAAAGATCATGGCTTCTGGCACTGGGTCTGCTTCTAGTGGTACTGGGCAGCTTAGGGGGTCAGGATGGACCCTGAGCCACACAACACACTCTGCCTTCTATAACTGAGAGGAAGGGTCCCTGCCAGGGTCAGGTGGCCCCAGGGAGAAGCACAGAGAGGGTGGAAGTTCATCGTGCCCCATCTGGCCCCGGGGCTGCCTAGGGACCCAGACTCCCTGGGGAGGTGAAGTACATTATCCCAGCCAGCCCTCACTTTACCTTGAGGTGATTAATGGGCAGGCTGGGAGCCAAAGGGCCCTTTGGAGAGAGGCTCCTTAATGGAGGAGTTCTCTGTAGCCAGCTCCGTGCTGCTTCCGCATTACCATTCATCAGAGCTGGGAGGGCTTCTTCTCACAGTGTGGGTGGCCTGTGGGCAGCAGGCACAGCTGGGCCCAACTGGCTGGATCTCCCATTTGCAGGAAGCACCCCTTCTTGTCCAGGATTCTCTCTAACCCATGCTCAGTGTGTTTGGCCTCCCTGAGCTGAATTTTATCTTAGATAGAAGAAAACCAAAAGGCAGCCCAGGTTTTCGGTGTTCAGGGGAATCTGGTGGTCAGAATCAGTGAGGATCTAGATTTGAACTATTTCAACTTGAGGACTGGGCCTGTTTACTGTTTATCTGTGTTGCTCAGAGGCTTGATAAATGGTAGGCACTCAATATGCTCATACAGTGAGTGAACAAATGAACGAATGCATGAGTAAGCACATGGACTTAGCTTAAATCAGTCCCAAAGGACTAATAATGACCATAGACAAATGAAAATTTACTGATTGTTTAGGCCCATGGGATAGGATTGCCAAATAAAATACAGGACTATGTGGTATTTGGGACATATATATATATACTAAAAACTATTTGTTGTTTATCTGAAGCTCGAATTTTACTGGGGATTCTGCAATTTTATTTGCTAAATCTGGCAAATCTACCATGGGGAGAAGCCATTGATAAACATCAGAAGAGTGCATAGACTTCCCTGATCTCAATTCATCTCTTTTTAATGAAGATTTCAACTCAAGCACAGTAGACAGTTTTTCTGACATGCCAGCTTGTGAACAGCTGTTCCCTGTGGTACACAACATCCCCCCAGTGCATACACCAGGGAGACGTACACATTGGACCACAGTGGTGCCCAGATGCTGTCTATTTGGATGCCTTTTCAGGGGCAGAACTAGTTGTGTGGGGGCTTAACAAAATCACAGACTTCCAACGTGGGACAAGCCAGCCGGCACAGTGAGAGGAACAGAAGTAGAATATGGAGTCCCAACTATTTTGCAAAGTTTTTTTAAAAACTATTTTTAAAAAATGTGTCTACAGTAAAATTGCCTCTTTGGGCACAGTTCTCTAAGCTTTAACAGATGTACAGATTCACGTACCACCATCACTGTCAGGGTGCAGGCAGTGACACCAACCCAGAAAACTCGCTTGTGCCTCTCCCTTCTAGTCAAGCCTTTCTCCAACCCCTAATCCCTGCAACCACAGATTTGTTCTGCACCTAAAGTTATGGCTTTTTCAGAAGGTGACATAAATGGAATCATTACATTCATGTAGACTTTTGAGACTTTTTTTATCAGGCAAAATGCTTTAGGGTTCATCCAAGTTGTTGCAGGTATCCGTAGACTTTGTGTTCAGTAGTATTCCATTACCACAGTCCTCGCTTACCCACAGGTGATATGTTCTAAGACCCCCCATTGAATACCTGAAACCACTATAGTACACTATGTTTTTCCTACAGGAAAACACGCCTATGATAAAGTTTAATTTATGAGTTAGGCACCACAAGAGATGAACAACAATTCATCATAAAATAGAACAATTTCAACAATTTACTGTTCTCAACTTCACAGATAGAAGATTCATTCTTGCTGTAGATGTTAGCAACCTCAGCATATGATTTGTTTTTTTCCCCTAGTCAAGAACTTTCACCTTTTCACTTAAAGGAAGCACTTTAAGGCGTCTCTCTTTTTGGCATATCTGAAATACCAGCATCACTACTCACTACTAGGACAGCTACTAAGTGATGAACAGGCAGCTAGCATTTACAGAGTGAATCCACTGGAAAAAGGGATGATTCAAGGTCTGGGTGGGATGTAGCAGGATGGCCTGAGATTTCCTGATACTACTCAGAAGAGTGAGCAATTCAAAATGTATGAATTTCTTATTTCTGGGGTTTTCTGTTTAATATTTCCAATCTGGGGAACTAAAAATGTGGAAATGGAAATAGCAGATAACGGGGACTACTGTACAGTATTAGGAATCCACCCATTGAAGGACATGTATTATTTTTCTGTTTGGGGCAATTACAAATAGAGCAGCTATAAACACATGTGAACAGGTTTCAGTGTGAACATGGAATTTTACTTTTCTAGGGTAAATACTTAGTTGGGGAAATGCCAGATGATATAATAACTATATGGTTAATTTTATAAGAAATTTCCAAAGTGTCTGCCAAGAGACTATACCATTTTGCATTCCCATCAGCAAGGAATGAGAACTCTAGTTGCAGCATCTCCTTGCCAAAACTTTGCACTATCGATTTTTGTGTTTGTACATTTCTATGTTGAAATGTATCTTTAAATATTCTGGACATTAAAAAAATTGTATTTCCTTTCTTACTGTTGAGTTGAAAAGATCTTTATAGATTTTGGATACCAGATATCTATGATATATATGATTTGCACTATTTTCTTCCAGTCTGTAGCTTGTCTTTTCATGCTCAACTTTTTTTTTTTTCACAGAGCTCTTAATTGTGTTCAACTTACTAATACTATCTTTTGTAAATCGTGCTTTTGCCTGACTCAAAGTCATAAAGATTTTCTCCTTCATTTTCTTTTCAAAGTTTTATAGTTTTACATTTTACATTCAAATTTATGACCCATTTTGAGTTAATGTGAGTTAATTAGGCCAAGGTTTAATTTTTTGCATATAAATAACCAATTTCAACACCGTTTGTTAAAGAGTTCATTGTCTCTCTATTGAACATCCTTTGACCTTTTGTCAAAAATCAATTGACCATTTGGCCATGTTTGTGTAGATCTATTTCTGGACTCTATTTTCTGTTCCATTGACCTATCTACCTGTCCCATCACCAATAATACCACATGCTGTAACTATACGGTAAATTTTAAAACTGGGATGCATAATCCTCCAACTCTATTATTCTTTTTCAAAATTATTTTCCATTTCTAGTTTCTTTTCCTTTCATATAAATTTTAAAATCTATTCATCCATATATGTAAATAATCCTGCTGTAATTTTGATTAGAACAATTTGGGGAGAGTTGACATTAAGTCATCCAATTCATGAACGTGGTATGTTTCTCCATTTATTTAGATCTTCTTTGCTTCCTTACATCAGGATTTTATAATTTTCATTATAAAAATCCTGCACATTTTAGTTACTTATGTGAAATATAGAAGTATTTTATTATTTGGAGCATTATTATTTTTCATAATTCAGTTTCCAATTGTTAATAGCTAGTATATGGAAATGCAATGGGGGTTTTATGAGCTAACCTTGTATCCTATGGCCTTGCTAAACTCACTTACTAGTTCCAAGAATGTTTTTAAAATTCTGTGGGATTCTCTATGTGGACAATCATGACATCTGTGCATAAGAACAGTTTTATTTAATTCTTTTCTGTCTGTATGCCTTATTTTTTGCATTATTGCACTGGTTAGAATTTCCAAAGTAATACTGAACAGACATAGTGAAAGTGTGCTCTCTTGGCTTATTCCCAAACTTCAGAGAGGAGCCTTCTGTCCTTCATGAAGTATGATATTAGCTCTAGCTTTTTTGTGGATGTCCTTTAGCCAGATAAGGAAGGGCCTTTCTATTACCAGTTTGCTGAGAGTTTTTAATCAGTAGCAGATGTTAAATTTGTCAAATGTTTTTTCTGCATCAATTGATAAGATCTTTTTTTTCCTTTTAGTCTGTTAATACGGTATGTTACATTAACTGATTCCCAAGTATTGAGTAAGTTTGGGCTGTCATTTATATTCTGTTTACATGTTACTGGATTCAATTTGCTAATACTATGTTGAGGATTTTTGTAACTATGTTCGTGAAGAATATTGATCTGAAGATCTCTTTCTTATATTGTCTTTGTGTGATTTTAGCATCAGGGTAATGCTGACATCAGAAAATAAGTTGAGAATCGCTCTCTATTCTATTTTTTTTTTTTTGAAAGAGATCATATCAAATTGCTAGTATGTCTCTGCAATTGATTGAATGTTTGTGCCCCCCAAAAATCTGTGTTGAAACTCTAATCTCCAGTGTGAATGTATCAGAAAGTGAGGCATTTAGATCATGAGGAAATTAGATCTTGAGGGTGGAGGCTTCATAAATGGAATTTATGCCATCACCAAAAGGGGCCCCAGACAATTGTTTTGCTCTCTTTCTACCACGTGAGGACATAGCAAGAAAACATCTATGAACCAGGTAGCATGCTCTTACCAGATGGCAAATCTGCCAATGACTTGATTTGGACTTCCCAGCCTCTGGAACAGTGAGAAATAAATTTATGTTGCTTACAAGCCAACTAGTCTGTGGTACTTTGTTATAGCAGCCTGAGTGGACCAAGACAGTCTTCTTTAAATGTTTGATAGAATTTAACAATAAGACTACTGGGCTTCGGGTTTTCTTTTTTGAAAGGTTTTCAACCATGAATTCCATTTCTTCAATAAATAGAGGTCTATTTGGGTTTTCATTCCTTCACAAATATTTAGTAGTTTTTAGTTGATCTTATCTAAGTTCCTCTTTTTTTTCGAGTTGCTTCTACTGTTCTCTTATTATCCCTTTAATGCCTGTGGTATTTAGTAAATCCTCCCTTTAACTTCTGATATTTGTAATTTGGCTTCTCTTTCTTTTTTTTCAATTGTCAGTCTGGTTATCTGTTTCATTAATCTTTTCAAAGAACCAGCTTGTAATTTTTTGTACAATTTCAACTCCTTTAAATTTGTTAAGGCTTGTTTCATGACCCAAAATATAGTCTGTGTTAGTGTATATTCCATATATACTTGAAAAGAGTTTTTATTCTGCAGTTGCTGGGTAGAGTGCCTTATACATGTCAGATTCAGTTGTTCGGTGGTAATAGTGAGTTATTCTATACTAGTAGTTCTCATCTCCAGGAGATTTTGCTCCTCAGTGGACATTTGGCAATGTCAAGAGACATTATTGATTGTTACAACTGTGGGCAGCTATTGGCAACCAGTGGGTAGAATCTTCTGGCCTTACTCTGCTAAACATTCTACAATGCACAAGACAGGTCTTCCCCCAAGCCCTGTCACCATCCCACCCATGCTGACAACAAATAATTACCTGGTCTAAAATGTCAATAGAGCCAAAGTTGAGAAACCCTTTTCCTTGCTGATTTTCTCTCTACCTGTTCTATTGACTGCTGAGAGACAAGTATTGATGTCTCCAATTCTAATGGTAAATTTATCCATTTTTCCTTTCAATTTTATGTTTTTGCTTCATTTAAATTGAAGCTCTGCTGTTAGGTACATACACATTTAGGTTTTTTTGTCTTATTGGTTAAATGATCGTTTTATTAAAAAGTAATGGTCTTCTTACTTCATGTAAATTTTCTTGTTCTGAAATATGCTTTATCTGACATTAATAAAGTCACTACATCCTTCCTTTAGTGTTTGCATGGTATGTCTTTTTACATTCTTTTAGTTCAACTCACTGTTGCTTATTTAAAGTATATTTTCTTTATAGACAACATACAATTGGGTCTTTTTCTTTTGTAATCTACCCTGATAATTGTGTCTTTTAATTGGTGCGTGTAGGTCACTTTCATTAATGTAAGTATTGCTATGTTTGAATTTCAGTCTATCATTTTAATAGTTGTTTTCTGTTTGCTCCCTCTGTTCCCTTTTCCTGCTTTCTTTGTATTATTTGAATTTTTAAACTCTGTTTTATTCTCATTTATATATTTAGTTTTTTACTATTTACTATAGCTTTTTAAATATTGCCTTAGTGATTGCTCTGAGGATTCAAATACACATACTTAACTTTATAGTCTACTTAGAATTAACCTTTCACCACTTCAAAAGCAGTGTAAAACCCTTACCACCATATAGGTCTTGCTAACTTCCCTGTTATATAGTAGTTGTCTTATGTATGACATCTACATTGACAACTCCATCACACAGTGTTAGTTTTCTTTCAATCACATACATATTTTAAGGGTATTGAGAAGAGAAAAATACTCCACATTTACTCAGATATTTAGCATTTCCAATGCACTTCCTTTATCCCCAAAGTTCGGAGTTCCTCTCTAGTACAGTTTCCTTTTCACCTGAAGAACTTCCTTGGACATTTCTTTTACAGCAGCTTAGTTAGTGGCAAAAACATTTATTTTTCACTCATCTGATAATGTCTTTATTTTGCCTTCATTTATAAAGGATACTGTCACAGTCTGGGTTGACAGTCCTTTTCTTTCAGCACTTTAAAAACGATGTTTCCAGCACTTCTGGCCCCTGTGGTTTCTGATGAGAAACCTGCAGTCATTCCTATTGCTGTTCCCCTGTGGGTGACACATCATTGTTCTCTGGCAGCTTTCATGTTTTTTCTTTAATTTGGAGCAGTTTGATTATGTGTCTGAGTGTGAATTTCTTTATTTATCTTGTTTGGAGTTCACTGAGCTTCCTTCCTGTGTTTGTAATTTTTATGTTTTTCATCACTGTTGGAAGTTTTCAGCCATTTTTCCTTCAAATGTTTTTCTGCACCACAACTGTTTTTCCACAGTTTTCTGAGATACAGGTGTAACTATAGGTATCAGCAGAGATAGAGATAGAGGCACATGTCGCTTCATGATGTGAATACTTTCTGAGAAATACATCCTTAGGCAATTTCATCATTATGTGAACATCAGAGAGTGCACTTACACAAACCTAGATGGTATAGCCTACTATAGACCTAGGTAGACTACGTGGTCTAGTCTATTGCTTCCAGGCTACAAACCTGTATGGCATGTTACTGTACTAAACACTATAGGCAATTGTAACACAAGGGTAAGTATTTGTGTATCTAAACCTGGAAGAGGTAAAGTAAAATTATAGTATCATAATCTTATGGGACAACTGTCATATATGCAATCTGTCATTGACCAAAACATCATTATGCAGCACATGGCTGTACACACACACACACACACACACACACATATTTTTAAAGCAGGACTTTTTACTTTTAAAAAGCACCTAGGTCTATAGTAGGCTATTCCATTTAAGTTTGTGTAAGTATACTCTTTGATTACACAATGAAGAAATCACCTCTGCCTTTAAACAGAGGCAGCTCAGGGCGAGTCCAGAGTTGCTATACAACTTTCAGAATCACTTTTCCTGAATTTCTTCCCTGTTGCAATCTCTCTGAACTCTGTGGCTCCTAGGAGCATCTCTTCTCCCCCCACTTGTTGGTCTTCTGGCTGGATTTTGTTTTCTAAATCTGTTGCACACTTCCAACTGTTTCTGCCTCTAGGGCCAAGTGGCAGTAGGGTAGAGAAAACAAAGCAACCCCCCAGCTCTGAGGACCACAATTTGGTCAAAGACAATGGTTCTTTTCTTCCAGCTTCTAGGTGCCTGCCTGGATGATTCCAGGGACACAGGGTGGCCTGGGATGAGACAGGAGAGAAGCAAGCAAGCAAACAAACAAACAAACAAAAAACAGAACACAAAACAGATTTCCCTTACTGTCTCTGACCCTTAAAAATCCATTTCCTGTTCCTTGGACCAGAAAGAGAGGTTCTTGTTGGAAATCAGAAATCTTTCTGTCCTCATCTGGTGCAAAGTTTTGTGTTCTGGGCTGCCCTTGAGTCCAAGCCAAGAGAAACGGTTCAGTGGAGAAAAGGGAGTTCAGGAAACTTGCGGCCAGATTGGTCTTTACTTTGAGTTATGGATTTCTTCTCCAATCTGCCTGATATCACTTATCTCAGAGTCCCCAGAGTGCTTCTCTGTGCATTCTGCCCAAAACTTTACTTGCTTTCAGGAGTTTGGTGGGACCAAGTGAGCATACAAAATCTTAACTGGACTTGGACTCCACTTTGTTTTGTAAGCTGCTTTATCCCATCTGGTTTCTCAGAGCTGAATGATATAGACAGTTCCATATTGGTGAACATGGTGCTGGCTCTGGAAACCAGCCAGTTATGCCTGAAAATGGGGACTCCACTATTTTTAAAGACTAGGGTCAGCTTACAAGGCCTGTGTAAATGAACATCAATGCTGCCAAGAGCTAAGAACTGTCATTGGTTTACTGTGGAGACCACCATCTATCCCAGGTGGCTGGATCCAACAGGCCTTTCACAGGGTGGGACCCTCTGACCCTTCAGCTATGAGTGGTGACAGTGGGATTTTCAGTAGGTGTGAGACAGGCTTGTACACATTTCCCTTTGACACTGGGTGAGGAAAACATATAACTATATCCCCACACAGCCTGATTGCTCAATATTCATGTGCTATATCAACTTGGGTTCTAATAAAAGGTATAGGTGATGAAGTACAGAAACTGTAGAGCACCTCTCCCTGCCCATCCCTGCAGGGGACAGAGGCAATGCAAGTTTGTGTCTCCCAAGGGCATACTTCTGCCTGGTTTGGAAATCTTGGTCCAAAAAAAAAAAAATCAGCAAGCAGGAGGTACTGAGTTGTTAAAAACAAAAGGGGGTCCCAGAACCAAACAGAACAGAGTTGCATCCTCTTCCTGGCTGCAGACCTTCCTCACTTCTGAGCCTCAGTCTCGCTGCGATAGGGGTAATGCTCTGGATCTTGTTGTTGAGGATTAGAAACAATATGTGTAGCAATTTTTAATAACTAACACTAATCAAGCTATTACTATGCACCAGGCACTGTTATAAGTGCTTTATAGTATTAGATAATTTATGCCCCCTCAGAGCTCTGTAAGGGCGTCTGTTTTCAAAAATAAGAAAACACAAGCACTGGGAATTTAAGAAGATTGTGCGTAGAGTAGAGCTGGACTTCTAAGCCAAGAATGCAGAAGCCAGAATCCCCATCACATCACATTGACATTCTGCTTCCCCGCACTGAGGCAGTCATGGCCATTTATCAAGTTTCTGTGCGGAGGAGTTGAAGTCCAGTGTGAAGGATGTGAGAGGAGGAGAGAAGGGGCAGGAGATGGGAAAGGCAGCATTCTCCATGAGCTTTGCCCGCACCCCCCATCCCCGTGTGCTCATGATGGGGAGTTGTGGTGCTGCTGGGCCCAGCAATGGCACACCCTGATATCCCTGGGCTGAGCAACAGGCTTTTCCGCATGGCTACTGTTGCACTGTAGCCAAGGCCTCACTAGTTCCTCTGGGTCCATGAGGGGAAGAGGGATTTGAGAAGTTGGTCTTAGTACCCACCTTATTCTCTAAGATCCAGACTTATGATGGCTTGAAAACTCAGCAGTCCCTCCCCAGGAACTTGTATGGAAACTTCAGGAAATCCTAGCTTAATGCAGGGGTCTAGGAAGGGGCAGATATCCAAGAACACACACACACATGGCCCTGGGTGGGGGGTACGTGACAGTTTGGGACAGTGGAGAGTATTTATAAGTCGTGGCATGGCACAGCTAGAGGGACATTTAGTGTCCTTCAGGCTGACCCCACACCTCCTATTTTAACATCCGAGAAAATCAAACTCTGAAGAAGGCACACAGTTTGCTGAGAATCTATGGCTGGTCTGGGTCCACTTTGCCCTGACCTCTCTCCGCAATCCTCTTTCTTGCTTTTTAAACCACTGAAGAGCAAAGCGTCATGACGTGGGGGAGCCCAGTGCCCTCTGGCCTCTTCTAACCAGATGTTTTCTTATCTTTCAGCAGTTTTTCATGATTTTTCCCCACACTGATCACTATCCAATCAGAACAACAAACTTCTAACACTCCCTTACTAAAAGAACATGGTTAAGGGCAAGAAAGGCCCCAAGGGCAAGAATATCACCCTCAAGGTGGCCAAGAATTGCATCAAAATCACTTTTGATGGGAAAAAGCGCCTTGACTTGAGCAAGATGGGAATTACCACCTTCCCCAAGTGTATTCTGCGCCTTAGTGACGTGGACGAGCTGGACCTTAGCCGGAATCTGATCAGGAAGATCCCTGACTCCATCTCCAAGTTCCAGAACCTCCGGTGGCTGGACCTGCACAGCAACTACATAGACAAGCTGCCTGAGTCCATTGGCCAGATGACCAGCCTGCTCTACCTCAACGTCAGCAACAACCGGCTGACCAGCAACGGGCTGCCCGTGGAGCTGAAGCAACTCAAGAACATCCGCACTGTGAACCTAGGCTTGAACCACCTGGACAGCGTGCCCACCACGCTGGGGGCCCTGAAGGAGCTCCACGAGGTAGGGCTCCATGACAACCTACTGAACAACATCCCTGTGAGCATCTCCAAGCTCCCCAAGCTGAAAAAGCTCAACATAAAGCGGAACCCCTTTCCAAAGCCAGATGAGTCGGAAATGTTCATAGACTCCATCAGGAGGCTGGAGAACTTGTATGTTGTGGAGGAGAAGGATCTGTGTGCAGCTTGCCTGAGAAAATGCCAAAATGCCCGGGACAAGCTGAATAGAATCAAGAACATGGCCACAACGACACCGAGAAAGACCATCTTTCCCAATCTGATCTCACCCAATTCCATGGCCAAGGACTCCTAGGAAGACTGGAGGTGACTTGGAACCTGACCCTGAGGCAGAAGGGAAAGAGAGAGGGAGGGAAGAGGGCTGTGGGCTGCATCCACAGGAAACCAAGGGCTCCCCTGTGGCTGCAACAACTCTTTCAGCTAAGCCCATAAAACTCCTTTCCTTACTTCCTTGGCATGTGATTGTGTTGATTGAAGGGCTTTTGGTTCCTTGCCATTCCTCACATTTCTCTGTCCTCTGCACACACACTCACAAGTACAGGCACAGTGAGTCAGGAAGGGGCTGTCCATGTCCATCCTACTCTTGCCCCCAGATCTCTTTTGTCTACCTCTGTGGCCTAGGCAGCTAATGCCGCCACACACTCACTATCACTGGCATTTCAGAACCCACCGCCAGCTCCCAAATGTGAAGTTATTTAATGGAAATGTTTTGGGTCTGGGCTTCAAAGGCAAGGAATCTCAGAGCATGAGTTTGTAAGAAAGTAGATGAGCACTTGGTGTTGGGTAGGGGACAGAGCTGGACCACAGAAATGGGCAGGTTTTATTATTAAGGTATCAATAGGCAGATAGCTTCTTGGGCTCAAAGCAATGTTTTCTCTCTGAACTGAGCTTGCATAACTTGCTCTACGAGCTTTCTCGGCTAAACCTGCAGACCTCTGACTGGCTGTGAATGAATGAAGTTGCACTCCCATCCTATTACATTCAGTGTTTTTCCAGACCCTCATGGGAGAAACGAAATAATGGTGGCAAGTATGGGTTGGTGGATTCAATAAATCAACACCTTACTCGGCACCGTGCTAGATGCAGGGGTCATGTCCCTTTGGGGAAAGCTTGGCTTGCCTGGTGCAAGCTGGAGGAGAGAACAACTGAAATGAGATGAGCCAGAGCACCACTGTCTGAGGCATTCAGGAGATCCCAGTCACGGATGTGCAGGGCTGGCCTGACAGAGAGAAAAGCCAGATTCTGAGGTTGGACAGATCTAGGTCCATGGCAGCTCTGCTTCTGACTTGGCAATCCCTTGGGCACCTAACATAGCTTAGGTTCCCTCACTCGTGAAGTGGGAATAATGCCATACCTAACTCCAAGGTTTCTGTGCCTCTAAAACAGGCAGCACATGGAGAATGTACTCAGCAGAAGCCAGTTCTCTTCCAGAACCATAACTTGGTTCATTGCAGAGCTGAAATACTACTTTGAACAGTGGTGCCAGAAAATGACAGCAACCAAGTCAATTCTCACAATAGCCGAGGACCTTCTCTGGCCTCACTGTGTACCACACTCTCACGCTTTCATGTGCGTAAAAGAAAAGAATCAAGAATGATACCTTGAGGGAGGCTTTTTTCCCCAGGACTTTCCTATGTTGGTGGCAAGTTTGCTGAATGGATGATGAGAAGCACCAAGAGGCATCCATCAGTGAAGTGGTATTATTTTCTCCTCACATTGTCAACTACAGCACACCACACATTTCATTTCTTCACGCCTTGCTGCTTATTTCCTCTTGCAATGCTTAGCTATGACAACCCTACCATATTTCTAAAACCTTGGGAGATCTAGATTCAAAATTTTCATTTTGGTTTTTCCCTTTATTAAGTGTTTTTCACTGTAGAAGTAACAGAACCACAACATACTACTAAATATAGTAGCTTAAAGCATCCATCATTCTACAGTATAAGTCAGCTGCAATGCTGGCAGAGTTCCTTACTAGTTATTTTTCTGTATATATTTTTATACATAGTTAAAATTATAGCATTCCTGTCATTTCTGTCCTGCTTTGAAACCCATGCTGTTATCTGGTATTAATAACCACACTTTAAAACATCTGCAAGATAGTTATTCTTGTGGATATACATAACTATAAGTTACTGTTGTACCTTTAAGTTATTTTCAGTTTTCACTAATGGGAATAGTCTTGTGATGAGAGCCTATATAACTAAAACATTTTAAAATATTTTTAATTATTTCCTTGGCATAGCCTCATTATTGGAAATATTGTGTTAAAGGGTGTGTTTTAACAATAATGTTGATACATGCCATCAAGTAGCTCATAAAAGGTTTACACACATATGCCTACCAGTAATGTAGTAGAGAACCCATTTCATGGCATCCTTGCCAGCACTGAGCACTGTCCTTCACATTTTTCTCTTCACCTGATGTCCGAAATGACTCATGAAACCCCCTTCTGAAGCTGAGGGGAGCAACCGTGTCTGAGACATGTGTGATGGGACACCATGCTGTAGGTATAGGAGCCACCACTAGCCTGCCAGGTCTTGGACATGTCCATAAGGGAGCCAGTCTGCTATTTCAGTCACTTCATCTCTGACCCAAAAGGTATAGAGTCCATGCAGAGACATATGATCGAGACAGAGAGTGCTGGATAGTTACATGACGACTTTCCATTTCAATTTCTCCCACTTCAGACACTTTTTCTTTAGAATTAATTTTCTCTCCTTAGGTATTCAAAAGGTTCAGTAAAGGAGAGAAGTTAAGAGAAACATCGAGGTTACAGAGCCCACCTGGTGCCCAGGGTTTGCCGGTCCACGTCCTCCCTTCCCCGCTGCAGCACACTTCTTGCCATGCTTGGTCCTCAACACCCTTACTTGCTGCCGACTGCTTGGCTGGCCTGACACTCACTCCAGCCTTGCTCTGGGGCTTTATCATGCTTTGCCTCTTATCACACATCTCAGGAAGGAGTTTCAAGTGCATTTAACTTTACCAGGATTGAGACATACACAGGCAGTGGGCTGGATTTGCCTCAGTGCATTCAAGTCAGACACCTCTTTAGCCAGGAAATGCTGGCAGCAGGACGAAGCAGACTGGAGATAGAGGCCAGTTAGGAGGCATCTTCCGCATTCTATTTCTTTTTCTGCCAAGGAAAAGGTTTGATGTTGGTGTTCCCTCATGCTCTAAAATACCTCAGTCACCTTTACTTCTTGGAAATTGTATTAAGCATAAAAATACTTCATAGGAAAGCCTCGGGGGTTCTCTTTCCTCAAATACAACAAAACCCCTATTCACACTAACCTGACCATCCTGAAGGCCAGGCATGACCTTGGGGAGCTGGTGTGACCTCTGCCCTTGCTGTGTTTGCCTCTGTGGCCTGGAGCAATTGCCTCACCCTCTTGTGTCTCCATCCGCAGAATACGCTCAACATCTTCCTAGAGTAGCTGTGGCAAAAACTTGAAGACTACTCGGCTAACAGAATAAATGACTCTGAAGAGGAGAAGCCCCCAGTTAGGAGAAGACAGAGTGGCAAGTGAGATGTTCTGGAAACCAGGCTCGCCGGAGCTGGCCAAGCCACCGACTTGCTTCTCAAATTCACCTCACTTCCCTTAGCTTTAGCCCACCTGTGTGTGAAAATGACTTTGGGAAATATTTGATGTGGTTTTTAAAATGTATATAGAAAAAAATTTAAGAAAATTACAGATTATATATTATAGACAACTAAATATTTAAGACTTTAAGACTTAAAAGGCTTATTGCCTCTACATTTCACTCAGACTAGTACATCTCAATGCCAGTAGTCTGTGATAAGTTTATGTAGGTATAATGAGATACCGATATGGTTTGGGCATTGGTCCCCTCCAAACCTCATGTTGAGATTTGATCCCCAGTGTTGGAGGTGGGGCCTAATGGAAGGTCATGGGGGTGGGTCCCTCATGAATGGCCTGGTGTCATCCTTTTGGTAATGAGTGAGTTCTCACTGTATTAGATCCTGTTGAAAATTGATTGTTAAAAAGACCTTGGCACCTCCCTCTCCTCTCTCTCTCTTCCTCTCACCATGTGATGCCTGCTCCCCTTCACCTTCCACCATGAGTGGAAGCACCTATACCCTAAAGCCCTCACCAGAAGGAGGTGCCGGCACCTGTACAGCTTGTAAGAACCATGACCCAAATAAACTTCTTTTCTTTATAAATTACCTAGCCTTAAGTTTTCCTTTATAGCAATGCAAATGGACTAAGATACCTCAAGCAACTCCAATTTATACAAAAAGTTTTATAGAAAAATATGCTAAAAATGCTATAGATAAGGTAGGATTTTAACAAATCTTTCAGTGGTGCATAGGTAGGCAGGAAAAAGAAACCAGAGAAATAAACAACAGGAAAAAAACAAAAAATAAAAATAAAATGGCAGACTTGTATTCTAACATTTTGTTAATTATAATAAATGTAAACAATCTGCTTTATTTGTAATGACCACAAAATGGAAACAACCAAATTTTGCTCAATGCACAAATTGTTAAACAAACTGGTATATTTCTATCATGGAATACTACTCAGCAATAAAGAGGAACAGACCACTGATATGTACAACAACTTGAATGTATCTCAATGGCACTATTCTCAGTTAAAAAAAAATGCCCATCTCCAAAAGTCACATACTCTATGATTCCACGTATAGAACAGTCTCTAAATGAAAAAATAATAGATATGAGAAACAGATTCATGATTCCCAGGATTTAAGGATGGTGGGGGAAGACAGGGAGGTAGGCATAACTATAAAGTGCTAGCACAGAGATATCTTTGTGGTGATAAAATAACTGTGTATGTCGATTGTGGTGGTGGTTACTCAAATCTACATGTGATAAAATGACAAAGAACTATGCATACACATGTACCAGTGTCAGTGTCCTGGTTCTGAAATTGTGCTATATCTATATAAAATGTAACCATGGTAGAGGGGGATATTAAGTGAAAGGTGTACAGAGTCTCTCTGTACTATTTTTGCAACTGTGAATCAATATTTTGAAATAAAAATTTAAAAAAAAATCTTACAGCCTAGATGCAACAATCAATAGATCCTTATACACCTGCCCAGCGCTGATTTATGAGGCACTATGGCAAGCTTAAAGTGAGAATCTAAAACACTGAGTCAGCCTAGAGATACAATTGAGGCACAGAGTAAGGCAATTCAGGCACCTTAACCTCGGCTCAGCCAGCTAATCTAAAATTTCCCATTGTTGATCTTATTCTTGCAGATTCCTGAAAAAGTTGCAAAATAAATAGAAACTGCATGAATTCTCTATGTCCCAGGTTTTCTGGAGGTAGCTGGGCACAGGGGGCAACTAGGATGGGAGAAACCTTCAACCAGTGTGCTGCTCATCACCATTCCTGGGCATTTGCACACCTGTTCCCCAACCCTGGTGGTGTGGGAGTATAAAGGTTGTGGAAGCAATGTGGCTGGGTAGAGTTGGAAGGAAAAAGGGCAGGCTTGCTGCAGTGACTGGGGCTTGCATCAGGCTTTTGCCCTGGAAAGGATCTGAGGTTACGGCTAAGGATACAGCAGAGACGAGGCATGAACCTAGTACAGCCAGACAAAGATGAACATGGAATGGGGCCAGGGCCAAGGTCTGAGCATGACCTAGGCAGAATGGCCAGGGCTCGGATGCTCATGGCCCACAAAGCCAACTGTGTGAACAAGCTCCTAGATGCTGCAGCACTGGCTGTCACTCTCATTTTGAGTCTGCAGCCAGGTGCCGTTCGCCTCCGGGCCCAGTGACTCCAGTACAGACACAGGATATGAGTAGTTTGGTCTCCACAGTTGTGCTCCCAGGGCTTCACTACAGCAAGAAATCCAAGGACCATGCTTCTCTACTCAGTGGTGGAGCTGGCACTACCTTTACCAGTTAAGCGATTGTGTACCTTACAGATCTGTAGCCAATGACGTGAATCTCTAGGGGGCAGGATTGAAGGGGGAGAAATGCTAGGAAGGGGAACTTGAACTTTAGCCTGCCCCCAGCTAACTGTGGTGCCTCTGGGGTGTGGTTAATTATCATGGAAGGTCATATTCTCATGGGAATCGCATAGGTTCTTATGGTTGATTTTCTAAATTATTTGTCTTTCATTATTTTTCAAAGAGAATCTCTAAAGGAAACAATAAACTGAAAATGTTCAACTGTACAACTTTGCACCCCCAAGATAAATTTCATTCTAAACACTATATGCAAAGAATTTATACAATTAAGAATGATTTTAGGAACTGCAAACACCCAGGTACAATCAGGCCCTGAATACAAGCACCATCTCACACCCAATAGCTTTCTCCAGCCCGGGGACGCTTTTGCCTCAGTGACATGGTGGATGTTCTAGTTTATCCAAAAATATGTGCTGAGCCCAGGAGAGATTTGAGAGAAAGAGAATCAGATAGGCATCCTAGCCTTGTATTTCTCTGAGTTTTCTAAACTCTGGGGTCAGTATAAACTGAGGTCATTAGAAAGCGATGTAACTGAGCCAGGTAATGTTAGCTTCCCAAAGAAATGCCTGTACAAAAATAAGTGTGAATGTTAGGCTCACATTCATGCAGAGAACTGATACAGAGAATTAGGTTCCCCAGCACTCTTTTTGTACGTTATATTAAAAAGGAATTGCCACCTTTGGTACCCACGATCCTTTAGAGAAGAACCAAATTTGATATTCAGCACCAAGAGAAAGTATGTTCCAGAAATTAAAAAAAAATCGCAAAAGCCTGTTTCTTATTATCTATCCCTGGAAAATAATATAAGCCAGCATGATTGTTTGTTTTAGTTTTCTTAGTCTCAGGACAATTAGAGTAACTAAATCACTCCACATGACCACATCTATTTTTTCTCCTTTAAAGGAGTGTTGGGTAATTGTTAAAGGATGGTTACACCCTGTGTTTAATTTTGAAGCTGTCTGTAGCCCTTTCTGGAAGGGCATGAGTACATTTAAGTGTGAGGATGTGTGTTTATCCACAAGCGTATTCCAGCTAGCTGCCCCCTTTCCCTGCAGTTCCTGCCATCATTTCTCCTTTTCTGATTGGTCTTTTTACATCTCAAAAATCCTGCCGGTATTCAATACCACAGAGCGGGACTCATCCAACAGCTCTAGCTGGCATATGTTAGAAGGCCCTGTCAGCTTGCAGGACCTTGCACCCCACAGAAGTCTGAACAGGTTACCATGCTGTCTTCAAAAGGTTCAGTCCTGTACCATGGAGACAAGATTCATGCAGGCTTTGCAAGTATTTTCTACTTGGAATTCAGGCCCAGCGAACCTCCTTAGTATATACATAGTTATGGAGGCAACCATTGTCACTGAAAGCCTCAGCAAAACTCTGGTACCAAAAGCTCTGATTTCCTGTATGTGTGGGATGGTGCCCAAAGGAGCCACATGAGTCATCAAAAGCTGAAGGTTTAGGGCATGAAAATCTGTAGCCTAGGCCAAGGGTCATGGGCCAGTTGAAAACCCTCAGAACGGCACACACACCTCCTTTATAGGTAAGAAGTCCACATTCATTAGAGTGACTAACACGCAGCTAGGCATTTTTCAAGACTCATTCTATGATTATTGCCTTCAGTGATCCAAAAGAAAAATCATCAGCTTCATTCCAGGCATATGTCAGTGGCCAGCCAAGCCCTCCTAAGGCTGAGGGCTGCCACTGCCTTCCCACCCTGGAGCTCCTGAAGCCACAATTGGGCTGGCAAGAGAAGGGCTGGAAAGGAGGCCACTCCAAGGAGCTGAGGGCAAGGAGAGCCGCCTGCTTTTAATCAATTGTTCTGTTAACATGCCCAAACACACATCAGGTTATTCTAAAATTAGGCAGAAGGATTACAATTTACTGGGCACCTACTATGAGCCCAAGTCAGCTTGATCCTGAAGCCCGGGGCTGTTTATTTAGCTCAGTCTTGCCACATGCCCTCACTGTGTGGGTGGCCTCAGAGCCGAGGGTCAGCACCCTGCAGGGTGTCCGCATTTTGCTGAGGCTCTCCTTCCCTGAACTGAGATAAGCATTCCTCTGGAGCACCAAGCACTGTTCCTAGATGACCCCAGAAGCTTAGTCAAGGGTCTCCAACCTGGAGCTGTGCTGAGACTGCGCCAGGCATGACCCAGCATAGCCCTGGAAGAGCCTGCTCCAAAGGGATCAGGTAGCCATGATGGCAAAAATAATCACATTGGAAATAAAACGAGAATGGGGCTCAACTGTACCACAGAAGCAAGGTGGTACATAGGCTGGCATTGCAGGTCATCATCAACCTGGGGATGAGTAAGGAGTAATCTCCAGACATTTGACTCATCCACAGAGCATCACCTTCCTCCAACCTGGCAATCATTTCTGAGGGGCCTCTAACTTAGTGGGAACAGCTGGGGGTAAGCTCCTCTTCTGCATTCCTCCCTCTGCCCCTCCTCTACTTGCCCCTCTCTATTTGGAGTAGAAGGTATGTGGAGGAAGGTATATGTTTCCAGGCAAGGCACCACTAAGATTCTGAGGACAAAAGACAAATAATGGACAGAGAGCTACCCACAGTCATAGGGACAGCTATGTTGTCACTGAGTGACATTACAGAATAGGTTCATCAAAGGGTGAGCTGCAGAGACAATGGGGCTCAGTGAAGTGATGTGTGTCACGGTTGATGCAGCATTGCTCCAGGGAGAGAGAAAACCATCTGCAGCCCATGAGCATTGGGGCTCGGAACTTCCCTCTGCGTGGAACCGTGTGTGGCCACCTGCTTTTGCTGACACCCTCGGTGATCACCCCCTTGTGGATAACAGAACCTTGATTCTCTCAGGGAACCCTACTCCCCTCAATTTGGTCTATGATATAGTTGGGTGGGACTGACCCTATCCCCAGAAGCTGGGTGGGTGCATCCCTCTGATCCAGCCAATGAAAACACTTGATTGGTTCTGGGATGGGCATGTAATTAACCTAACTGGGGAAAATGACGGTTTGGGAAGTTTTGCTAAAGTTACCGGGATAGAGCATGTATGGTGTGTGGCGGGATTCCTGCATGATTGACTGTCAGTCTGGAGCTGTTGGGGGTATCGGTGTCCCCGTGATGGGAACACCTATGAGAAATGGAGCCAGGCCAAGTAAAATCCTCCCTGAGAGAGGGAGAGCCACCACTTCCTGCAGACTTACTTGTGCCTAGCGGTCCAGCCATGCCTGGAGCAGACCATTTTTGACCTTCAGGTAGATGCGATGACGAATCCTCTTTTTTTGCTTCAATTACTTTGAAATAGCTTTTTACCTTGCACTGAAACAGTGCTAAGAAATCCAAGTATGAACATAAAGGCTTATATGAAACATAAACAATATGAGATCAGCAGGGCTGAGATTCAGCAGATATGCACAATTAGGACTATCCTGTTGTTGAACTATTAAACTATGCTCATTACAGTTGGTAAAGAGCCACCCCAACTCCAGCGACCCACTGCTGCCCAGGTCCCCTGGACCACACCCTGGCATGCCTTGCACTTCACCACAATCTATAAAGGGTAAGTGCCTGGCACAATAGGAGCCTCTGCTGGCAGCCACTGCAATTAGTCTATTGAAGGTCATCAATGACTCTCATGTTACAAAGCTCAATGGTCATTTCTCAGTTCTTATCCCACTTGGCCTATCAACAACACTTGACCACTCCCACCTTGAGTCACTCTACCTGGCTTCCAGGATGTCTTCCACACCTACGGTTTCTGCTACCTTTCTGGCTACTCCTTCCCCATCTCTTCAGCTGGCCCTGCCCATGTCCTTACAGAGGGTAAGGTTGGTGTGCCCAGGGCACAGTCCTCTGATCTCTTTTCCATGTGCATGCATTCTTGACAATCTTGCCCATTCTCATGACTTTAAACACTATTCTGAATTTACGTCTCACTTGAACCTCTCTCTTGAACTCCAAATTCATATGCCCAATAGTTCCATGATGCCTTTGAGATGTACGATAGGCATCTCAAAATTCACATATCTAAATCTGAGCTCCAGATAGCCACAGTGGCCCTACAGCCACTCTTCCTGTGATCATCCCCATTTAATTTTCCAATTGCTGAAGCCTAAATCCTCTGTCTTATCCTTAAGTCCTCTCTCACATACATGCATTTCCCACACTTGATTTGTCATCAGATCTCATCAAATGTACCTTTAAACATGTCCATAATCTGATCACATCACATTATCTTTGCTGTCATGTTCCTGATCCAAGCCACCATTGTCTCTCACCTGGATTACTGCAATGGGCTCCAGTAATAGCTTCCTAACTAGTCTCCAGCTTCTGCCTTTGACCCATTCCAGTCTATTCTTGGCACAGCAGCCAGAGTGATTCTTATTAATATGTCAGTACACATCATCCCTCTGCTTAAAATCCTCCAAAGCTTCCCACCTATTTGGAATAAAAGCTGACACGAGAATCTTGCACCAACTCTCCCCTGTGACCTCCCTCACCTCCACCCCAACTAACCCCCTGCACTCCAATTTTATAAGCCTCAGCCATGCCCTGCTCTTCCCTGGGTCTGACACACTCTTCTCAATTAACTGTATAACATGTTTCTCCGCCTTTTTTTTTCTTTTAGACGGAGTCTTGCTCTGTCACCCAGGCTGGAGTGCAGTGGTGTGATCTCAGCTCACTGCAACCTCTACCTCCTGAGTTCAAGCGATTCTCCCACCTCAGCCTCCCAAGTAGCTGGGATTACAGGCACCTGCCATCATGCTCGGCTAATTTTTTGTATTTTTGTAGAAACAGGGTTTCACCATGTTGGCCAGGCTGGTCTTGAACTCCTGACCTCAGGTGATTTGCCCACCTTGGTCTCCCAAAGTGCTGAGATTACAGGAGTGAGCCACCACACCCAGCCAAGTCTTAATTCAAAGACTGTTTTGTTGCTCCATCAACAAGCAAATACCATGTATCAAAAGCTATTGATAAATAATTTTGAAGGAATTAGTGAGACCCATTTTATACTGATTATAAATATCTTGAATGTCATTCCTGGGGACACCCTCTTGCTTGGTCCCCACACATTCCTGGAGAAAACCAGCTACCACCTTCTTCTATTCTCACCCTGACTGAAATAAAAACACCTACTGATCCCTAAGTGGCCTTCCAGAGAACTGGGTAGCTGGAAAGGGGACCTGGAGGAGGGACTGCAAGTAATTCATTCACTGGGAGAGACGCCCCATAGCACAGATTCCTAAATTAACGTCTGATTCGCACACCATCATGTATGAATTTAGCTTCTAAGCGTTCAGAAACCCTCATCATAGGAGGGACAGCATGGGATTGCTCACACACCCCCATGGGAGGGCCTGACCTCCAAGGCTGGGCCTGATTCCACACCTCTGTGCCACCTGCCCAGTCACCAAAGGCAGAGGATGCCTTCCTGCCACTTGGGTCTGAAAAAGCCACAGGTCATATGAGACTTCAAGTCTGTTCACAGAGGTTTAATTGGCAGAAGGAATTTCAGGAGTAGGATGAAGGATCAGAGGAGGAACATCAAAGCCAGGGCAGTGCCATGCCCAGAGAGCATGGCTACCTGCCATTACCTTAGATTGAGGGGGTCCTCCGAGGCAGCTTTCCCCTTCAGGCTGGGTTGGAAAGAGCAGAAGCTACATGAAAAGGGAAGGGATAATTCCATCAGCAGAGTCAAGACCCTTTCTCCTGCTGCAGAGGCATTTCCGGAGTCAGGCAGGAAGCTGGGCTCATTATTGCTCCCCCTAGCTCCATCCTGCCCCCAGGTCATGAACACCAGGCCTGGATGTACCTCTGAGGCAACCCTCAGCACTCTCTGGCATTATACACTATTGCCTTAATACCAACAATGACAACAATAAAACAATAATTACTTAGGCAGTGTGTATGAGGTACCACCTCTGGGCCAGGCACTTGACAACATTGCCAATGTCAACAACCCTGCTGTACATTCCAGTGTGTTGCTGTAAGGACAAGTGCCATCTTAATGCCAGGCTCCTTGAGCCTAGTGGGTAGTGGTTGTGGAGTCTGCATTAGGCCACCTTCACATCCGAAGCTGTGGAGGTGTAAGATTTCTAGATCAACTGTGAAAAACTTAGTTTAATGAACAGAAACCACAGGGGGAAATGAATCAAGTTTAATGGGTTGCATGTCTGCTTGTTTGGTTTGGTCTAAACTAGGCCTTGAATATAATTTTAGGGGGCAATCTAGCAGCAGCATGGAAGAACCGCATGAGCAGTCCAAGGAAGTTCGCCTAGAACTAGCACAAAAGCCTCTCTACCGTTGTTTTTCTCCACCCTGGCCCTGCCTCTTGGTCGCAGTAGTGGGCCCTGGGTGCCAGTTCCACAGGGCCGCTAGAAGGCAGGGCTTGAATTTCTGGGCAAAAAATGGGCTCTTTGGCCAGGGGATATCAAATCTCACCTCAGAACTTCCAGCCCACGTGGAGCAGGACATAACCACTCCCTCTGTTAATCAGCCTCTCTGTGGTCTATAATGATGAGGAACTGACCTTCCTTTCTGTTCTTTCTAGATTCACTACAAACCAATCTACTGATCTATAACTTTAATGGTAATAAAAACAAATAACCATGGTATTAAGAACTTACACACTAGCTTAGATTTCTTAAATTGATCCATCTGGAGAAAGAGAAGTTAACTAAAACAGCAGGCTTCTCTCTTTAAGAAAAAACATGTTCAGTGCACATGTGGGAAATCAGTTGTTTGGAATTCCTTCCAATGAAATACGAAATTGGAGCAACTAAAATTGGCAACTGGGATCAGAAAGAAAGATTAAGCCAAAAAAATTACTTGGAAAATTAGAAAATAAAGCCAGAACATTCTGGAAGTCTCATTAAACAGCCAGTTCCTTAACTCTGTTGTAGCTGTGCAATTTTTTTCTCACTTCCTGTTCTATGACACTTCAGTTCAGGAAAATGGAGCCTGCTCCCTAGGACTGAAGGAAGGGCCTTCTCTGCCTCTTCCCATACATCATTTCATGACTTGGCAGTTCTGTAGGCCAGCAGTGCCTCCCTGGGCCCAGCCTGAGTGGCGTTCACTGTGGGTTGAGAACACTTTTCCTGAGCAGATAGCTGAGTGTTCTCTGCCCCTCTGCTCTCAGTTCAGGATCAGTTTCCTCAGAAGGAGGATTTTCAAGCTCTTACCTTTTAAAGGCCTTACTCCGATCATTGTTGTAGAAGACAAGAAACTTGGAATATCCATTGTGGAAGAAGATCTCCAGGGCGATGTCCTGTGAAGAGAAGCCCCTTTTATGCTCCTGATATTTTGTGGACTAGAGACGCCCCAGGGTGACACAGCTGCTGGAAATGGGTCATTGGGGGTCTCCGTGTCAGAAGACCCTTCCCGGGTGGTCCTTTTGAGTTCCCACAGTGGGAAGACCTCGGTGACAGGGATGGGGTGCTTCTGCAGAATGTGTGGGAGGGCAGGGGGCCTGACCACAGCTTCGAGTTCTGTTGAAGCAGGAAGCAAAAGGCCCACTCCCAGGGCAAGCGTGAGGCAGACACGAGAGAAAGCACCCATGCCATCATCAGACATTTTCACTTCTGAGTTATGGCATGGGTGAGCCGGGAGTCACCTTACCAGAAATGCTAGGGAAGCTAGTTCAGTGGGTGCAGCTGGGCAGCATCATGGGTTGATCTACAGACTTAAGCAGCACAGGGCCCCCTGCCCAGGCCATTTTGATGTGGTCCCACTGGCGTAGTAAGGTTTTTGTCAGGGGTACTTCCTTAATGCCTAAATCAAATTCACATAATTATCTTTTCTTTTTTTGTTCTCCCATCCTTGTTTCCTCTCTAACTCCCTTCTATTCCAAGCTACGTAAATAATAAACTTGGAATAAGAGATAGAGTGAGTCACCTATAACATAAGCCTCAGGGATGAGATGAGGCCAAGGAGAGAGAATTCCCAGGGCTGAAGGGAGAGTTAGGGAGAGGTGAGACCTGCATATGGAGGGAAGGATGCGGTGGGGTAAGGTTCAGACTCAGAAGTGGGTACTGCATGCAATAGCAGAGTCCTGTCCTGCATCTACCTGGCTGGAAGTGAGTTCTCAAAGTGCAGTTCATTAACTTTCCTGAGAAGAGAGAAGGTATCTGCAAGGATGTTGCATACCTTCTCTCCTCTGCTAGTGGACAGGAGACTCTTGGATTTTTTTCTACAAATAGAAATATAAATACTGTGCAAAACAGAAAGTGAATGCAGAATCTGTGGAGGGTACAGCTTGCCCTGGATACCTTGAGTGCCAAGCTCTGCCTTTCTCCTGGGAGAATCCAGGGATGGACAAATGGTGGCCTTGCTCAAAAAGCTCTCCCTTTGGCTTCCACCACTTCAGGTGAACCAACCCTCTGGAAATAATCACCATGTACTGGGGGAAAAACCCCACTGACTGATACCTATCTGCTACTCTATATAACATGTAAGGTAGACACATAATCATAAAAAATAATTTTGAGTACCTACTTTGTGCCTAAAATTCTACTCAATGCTGTATGTATAATAGTGGAAAGGCAGGACATGGCCTCCTGCTCACTGAAGGGCAAGGAAACCAGAGAGGTGCCCACAGGAGCTAATGTGGCAGAGCTGAGGTGGAGATTGGCCCAGACCCAGCAGCACTGCCCAGAACCATCAGGGCAGGGCTGCTACTTCCACTCTGCTCTTCCTGCTCCCTCACCCTGCAAAGGCCCTCAGGAAGCTCAGGCAAAATGAGAACTAACTGTGTTGCAGGCAAAAGCAGCAGAGGGAGGAAGAGTGCTCATTAGAGGGCTAGAGTGGAGCTCTAGGAGGGCAGCTGGGGCCGTTCAGGAATTGCCCCACCTTAAAGGCCTCCCTGAGCTTCAGTTTCAGAGAATGATAATGAGCCCTCTTGCAGGAGGGATCACTGAATGAATCAATGACCTACCTACAGAAAATAGATTTACAAATGAAAAATATCTAGTTCATCTAGGCCAAGCACTGCTCTCTTGCTAGCCTTTGGAACTAACAGTGACCCTGTAGAGAGGGTGGGAAGAGATCCTGCCCCTCCTGTCATGTGGTCCCCCAGATCCCCTTTTCTGCCAGCTGCCTGGGAGGCCCAGGGCCTTGGGATGCAGCTTTGCTATTGCTGAGCTTGGGGTAATGAAGTCAAGATGTGTTTGATGTCGCTGGGGGCCCCTGAAGTTTACCCTACTCCCTTTGCTGCTCAGGTGATGTTTCTAGAAAGTGTGATCTATCTGTGAAGTGGGATGAGAAGTGGGAGGTTATGACCAGCTTATGGCTGAGCTTTTCCTCTGAAAGGAGCCACCATCTCTGTTGCATGCCTGGCTAAGCCCTTGAAGGCATGGGTGAGGCACTGAAAGATCCTGGTTGGAGAGAGCAGTTGGGAGATCCCTAAACCACTTGGCCCCAGAAACAGGGCCAAGCAGGAGCTTGGCAATAGGCGAGCACCTTGGGGAGAAAGGGGGAGAGTATGTCAGCAAGGGAGGTCTTACGCCTGCGGACAGGGCAGGGCAGAGGGCATTCTACTCCCAGTCATCAGCTCTACCCGGAGGCAAGGTATCTGTCCTGCCCTGTATTCCTAAATCTCCAAGGCAGCTCTGGGCTATGTCAAGAGCAAAACAGTGAAGCAGCTAAATCCTAAAAGACACAGCAAAAGGCCCAACAGCCAGTGGCAGGGACTGCAGAGTGGAGCAGAAGTCAGAACTCCCACCTGGGACCAGGGCCACCATAAGCCCAGGGAACAAGTGGGTGTCTCCTTAAGGGCACTGGGCTGTGCATAGGCACAAAGAAGAATCACAGAGGTGTGTCTTTGGATGGCTCCTGGACCACCTGTCCCATGGCCCTGCCTCTCGCAGGCCCCAGGCGCGCCAGCACCCAGTGTGCTTACCTGCAGGAGAAAGCGAGCCTGCCGTAGCTCCCGCATGTCAGCGTAGCTGTGGCACTGGCACGAGTAATGGTCAGTGGACCTGTCTTTGCGGCACAGGTTGAAAATGAACGGATCGCTGATGCTGAAAAGGAAACAGGCACGCAGGGCACATGTTCAGACATCAGAGTGAGGACATGTGCAGGCTTCTTCCTCTTCCTGCCCTCCGCCAGCCCCACCCACATTTCCAAGGACACATCAGAGAGGTGCGGTGGTCACTGCCAACCAGTGTGCTAGCCCTACTCATCTGAGAAATCCTTGCTGAGTGCTTGCCCATGTCAGCTCTGGCACTGGCCACTGACACGTGAAAGCTGCCCTGCCCTGGAGGAACAGGGTGGGGTGTCAGCCTCACCAGGCCAGGGGACAGCAATATGACAGCACAGTTTCCGGGATGATGCTGACAAAGGGTATGAGGGTCGGGGTGAGAAGGCCCCTGGGTGAGAGTGGGGGCCAGGAGGGAGGGCTTCACGGGTCCTGTGCGTGACTGTAAACCATGCCCAGGAGCCCTGGTGGGTTCCTGTGGCCTCTCTTCCCTGGCTCCCCCGTGCCCATCCTGGCCCTGTGCCAGCTACCTCTGCCCAGGCATGACAGTCTCAGCCCCAGGATGCCTGCTGTGCCACACACCTTAGTCCCTCTGCCCAGGTGTTCTTGTTTTGTATTGAATGACCTCCTTCCCTGGCAGGGCTGAGAGGCTGAGTCAGGTGTGGCCTGTGGCTGCCACAGGGACTGGCAGGACTCAGACCCTTCATGGCAGGATTGGGGAGTACAGAGCACTTGGCAGGGAGGTTTGAGGGAAGCCAGGTGACTGTGAGACTGACTGCAAACCAGAGTTAGAAGGGGTCAGGCACCACAGGGAAGAGGAGGGAGGGGAGCAGAGGAAGGCAGAGAGGCTGCTGGCAAGGTATGAGGACAGCACCCGAAGCTCATCTGCACAGCACCGGCATCCTGAGAGGCTGCCCAGCCTGGCCTGGGCCCTGGCAACCTTCAGGATGAGGTCTCTTCAGAGGTGAGTGAGGCTCTCACTGAGACTGTAGAGTGATGTCTGGTGTCAAACCAGTGAGCTCTTCAGGACCCTTGGCCTGCCTCCCCCACATCTTTGGCAGCCCTGAGAGCTATCTGGCTCTCAGCTGAGTTGCCCCTAAACATCTCTGACTCCCAGTGGGGCCATAGTGGTAATTCTCCTTCCTACCCTTGGCTTAAGTCAAACCACATCCCAGGTCAAGGTACTGGTGGGGATGACATAGCCACTCATCTGTGCTCCCAGCATCCGTGCTAACAGGAACCACAGCAAATATCCTTTGCCCCTTGGCTGCATGTCTGACTGGTCTCTCTCCCCTGCAGACCATACAAAGGCCCAGGCTTGAGTTGCTGGGTATACCCACCCCAGGACAAATAGATGTACTGAATTCTGAAGCAATTGCTCAGTCATACAGCAGAAATAACTTCCTGAAAGCTAGAGCTCGTTCAATTTGCAAGACCCAGGCTGGAGAGAGAAAATGTAGGGGGTGCATCTTAAAATTCCCAGGCCAGGCCTTGAGTAGTGAGAAGCAATCTTGGAGAGCTGGTAAGGGACTCACTGAAAAGGCAGAGAAGGGACCCACGTGTGATGTGGGACCCACCTCCCAGGCACCTGGAGGAACAGAGGCATGCCTCCAGCAGGTATCAGACAGTCCCAAGATGAGGCCCCTTGGAGAGTTATGAGGGGTGTGCAGGAGGCTTTCCCAGAAAGATCTCAGAGTGACCCTTCCTCCTGGAGAAGCAGAAGAGAGGAGGGGAAAGGGAGGATAATAAATTTGTCCAAATATTTATTCCTAAAGAGAACAATTTGTACACTGGAAATAACTGAAATGCCTTGAGCTAATCATATGAAGCTTTTCATCATCTGGACACATGGGAGCTTGAGAAATAAAGTTGATTTCAGTTATAGACAGTTACATTTCTGAATATCTGGGGCATGCGGTCATCTTAAATTGTGTATACAACCACAACCATTCTGATAAGATGCCAGGACTGAGAAACGAACGCCTCCCAAGCACGCCAGCCCTCAAGAAGCCTGTGTGCCAACCACAGGCCCAGAGAGCCCAGGGCTACAAGGGCCCCTGCCCCAAGGTGGTCCTGCCAGCCCCAGCCCAAGGTGGCAGGGAGTGGGTGAGGAAATTGTTTCAGCTTCTCCCATTCCAGCTCCCAGTGTGGTCCCCATGGCCCAGCCTACAATGCAGCCCATGGAGCCTCCATGCCCCACTTCTTGGGGAAGTTGAGAGAGGCCCAGAAGTCACAGACCCAGAGGGAATTCTCTAGTCTATGGTCAGTGGCAGTCCAGCATGTGCAGCACTAAGAGCTTCGACTTGTGCTGGGCAGCAGGGAAGCCTGCCCAAGTGAGACACAGCCTGAGCCCCTTGTTTAGGCCCCTGAACAGCTGGACTTTGAGGTTGCAGACTCAGGCTCTCTGCAGACCCTTCTCAGAACAACCCTCCCAGGCCCTCTCCTCTAAGCTGCATCGTGGTAGTATGGATCAAACACAAAACGCAGCTTTGGTTCTGAATGCTTCTGCCAGGATGCTTTAATACAAACCTGCTGCTAGCTGAGGTCCTTTGTCCATTATTAATGCCTCTATCTTGATCTCAGCTGAGCTGCCCCTACACATCTCTGACTCCCAGTAAGGCCATAGAGACAATTCTCCTTCCTACCTTTGGCTTAGGTCTAGCAGCATCCCATGTCAAGGTACTGGTGGGGATGACATGGCCACTCCTCTGTGCTCCCATCATCCCATGCTTGTGAGAACCACAGAAAGTATTCTCCATACCTTAGCTGCATGTCTGGCTGTTCTCTCTCCCCTGCAGACCCTGCAAGGGACAACAGGTCTTTGCCCATGGCTCTCTGTCCTCTGTATCTTCCCCTGAGCTCGGGGCATGTTTGCTAAGTGACCGTCATGCTCTCTGGCCTGCCAAGCATTTCCCTGTTCATTATTTAATTGGATCCTCATAAGGAAACCTTATACTGAGCATGACTTATTTTTATGCCCATATTGTAAATGAGGAAACTGCATTCCAGAGAGGTGAGACTTTTCCAAGCTCATGTGGTCCTTAAGAGGTGAAACTTGTTTCAAACCCAGGTCCTCCAACTCTAACACCCATGCTCTTTCAATAGTGCCTTTTCTCCCTGAAGGAAGAAATGCTCCCTAGCTTTTACAGAGCTCTACCACTTGCTCCCTGCTTTCAGTTTGCTCTGTGCTGACTGTTTCTGCAACTCAGGACTCTGAAACACAGATGACATACAGAAGAATGCTCTGGAAAATGGTAACGAGCTTTTAGGAGAAAAGATAGTCATTTTCCTCCTGCTTTTAGAAACTGAATAACCATATAGAGGATGGATCCTCAGATAGACCCAAAGTCTCAGAAAAGCTAAATTATGTACATTATTGATTCCCCTAATTGACCTCCAAATTGAGGTCTATCATGTGTAACATTATTCACGCATCTGTGATTGGGAGTCTTTGACAATACTACACCCTACATGTTCTACAAAATGAATCGAAGTTCAGGCAGCCAAGGGTACTGGGTAGAAGGGGCAGCTGATACATACTCTTTGGGTAGAGCCATTGCCATAGTTCAGAGACTGCCATTCACAGTTCCGCAGCATAACAGCCAGCAGGATCTGCAAAAACTGTCCATGTGCTTAGGATAACTGTCAATATTCTGACTAGATAAATCACAGTGAGATAAATGGTAGTTATGATATTGGTTGACCTGTTCTTTGATAGTAGAAGTGTATTTCAGGATAAAACATACTTCGATTTGGCCCACATTTGAAGTTACCTGACTATTGCCAGAATTATACCTGGAATTTATACCCAGAAACATTCACTAGATTGTAAACTCTCTACCAGATTTAGTCCACATCTAATTCACTCTTTGCATCTGTGGAGTCCACCATAGTGCTGAGCATAAGATAGATTTTCAATAAATATTTGTTGAACTGAATAAAACAGAAATGATGCATTAAAACTGCTCACTGATGGGGAAGAATTGTCTGATTTAAAATACTCTATCACAAAGAGCCAGTTGGATGACTTAGGTTCCCACCAAGTTAATCAAATTCTCTGCCTTGTAAGCTTGACTGCCCTTGTCATGGGTAGAACCGTGTCCCCCAAAAGAGATATGTTGAAATCCTAACCCCCAGTACCTCACACTGTGATTGTATTTGAAAACAGGATATTTACAGAGGTAATCAAGTTAAAATGAAGCCATTGGGATGGGTCCAAATCCAACCTGACTGGTGTCCTTATAAAAAGGGAAAATTTGGACACGGAGATAGACACACAGAGGGAAGATTATGTGAAGACACAGGGACAAGATGACCAGGTGCTTGAAGCAATGCATCTCCAAGCCAAGGGATGCAAAGGATTGTCTGCAAACACAAGAAGCTGAAAGAGGCAAGGAAGGAGGCTTCCCTAGAGCAGTCAGAGGAATCGTGGCCTTGCCTTGGTTTCATGCTGCCAGCCTCTAGGACTATGAAACAACACATTTCTGTTTTGTGTGTGTGTGTTTGTTTGTTTGTTGCCACCCAGTTTTTGACTGCCCTAGCAAATGAATACAGCCACCCTAATCAGCTAAGAAAGGGACTTACTACAAGCAAAAGCTAACCTTCTCAGAAGGCTGTTAGTTTCTGAGGAAATTTCCAAAGTGCAAAGTCCAATCACTGTCAAGGAGTCTGTCATGTTCTTGAGTCTGATTTTGGATGTTTTTATGGTACATGGGAGAGGCTCTTTCAAGGTCTAATGTGCAACTGACTCAATTCCATAGCAGTCTTTTACAGAAACATTTCAGGTTTGACTTAGCCTTATTTTTAACAAGCTTATTTATGTATCTTCTTTAATCTACATGGTCAAAATAAGACTTAATCCCCATTGATTTGGAATGATCTAATAGTCTGTCTCAGAACCGCATCTCCAGGAGTGCTAGTAGTTTCTTAGGGCACTAGACGAGACCCTGGAGAGAAAGCACTGATTAACAAATGCTTCTTTGAGGTATGGTGACTAAAACTACCTGGGCACTTCCCCAGTGCAATTCCAGGGTAGTAATTTGTTCTCACTCTACTCCTACTTGCATTCTAGAAAAGTACATTTTCAGACATGAGAAGTCTCCCTTGTCCGTCATTGCAAATCAAGTGAGTACATAAAATCTGACCACTGGGCTTCTATTAAAAGTGCAGATATAGTGAATTTGATCATCATTAGGTGCACCTCATAAACACAATTTACCTAATCCATAAGATCTTATCTAACACTAAGTCTATCTAAACCAGAGGTGAAGAGCACAGCAGTGGATTACGCGAGTCATCACAGGGGCACGCCGTGCATACAGATAGGGTAGAATGCTTTCATCGGCTCTCAGAGAGGCACGGCTGCAGGCCCATTGTCCATATTGATCAGTATCAATAAAACATGAGCAATAAGATGGGATGAGGAGCCAAGTATTAATTATGCTTCTCCTGCCTTGGAGAAGCACAGAAGACTCACAGCAATCGGTGAACGTTTGGTATGAATAAAATATGGAAATTAGCAGAGAGAAAAATGCCAAGCATTTTAAAGCATTTTGATCTAAATCAACCAAGGTGGGCTGACATCTACTCTTCCGCACTCCTTCAACTCTTTCTTCCTTACATAAGCTGGAAGTGATAGGACAACTGGAAGTTAAAGTTCTTGGTTATTGGCAGATAAGACTTGGACTCCTCTGTCAGTAGCCTAAAACAGTGGCTCTCAAAGTGTGGTCCCAGACCAGCGATAGAATCGGCATCAGCTAGGAACTTATTAAGCCTCAGGCCCTGCCCCAGACCTACTGAATTAGAAACTAGGGTGGGGCGGGACCCAGGGATCTGTATGCTAACAAGCCCTCCAGGTGATGCTGGTGTCAGCTAGTTCGAAAGCCACTGGGCTAAGAAGTCATCTTGTCATTATCTGAGCCTGAGTCAACTGGAAAAGGCAAGGCCTATCTCTGCACGAAGAAATCTTCATCCAAATATCTTCAAAAACAATGATCAAGTGAAAACATACACTTGACAACTGGACTTTTGGCAAAAGTTCAGTCAATTTGATTTTGAATGGCCTTACTTCATAAACACAGGAGAATTGCAAAATAAGGGCTGCCTGTACCCAAATAGACCAATAGCACTTGATCCTAAAGAACTTGGCATTTCCTGCCAACGGCCTCTGGTATTTGTTTGTGTAAAAATGACTTCAAGTTTCTTCCCAAGTCTCACCCATTCTGCAAGACCCAGATCTTGGTCCCTTCCTCAGGTAGCTTTTCCCCACCACTCCAGTCCCAGGCCATCCCTCCAAGCCTGAACCCTGAAGATTTTGTCCCATGATCATAGTGTGCAGCCAACAGTTTCTGAAAGAACTTGTGCATGCTGCCGATTGCATTAAGTCCCTCGGAAGAGAGGGGCGGTGCCTGTTTTCTTACACAGAATGAGCAACCAACATGTTGTTGAGTGAGTAAGTTGACGGCGACTGAATTCAGCCATGCAAATAACTGAAGGACTCATCCCTGAGTCCTGACATTCCACATTAGGGGAGATGTGAGGAGCTGCCACATTGGTACCCAGTCCTGATCACTGCTTAGGGTAACTGTGGCCATGGATGGCCTATGCCTGCAGATCCTTCTGTTTTATCTCATGGCTAGTTTCAGGCCCAAATCTAAGTCCACTGTAACAACAAGGTGAGAAGGGGAATAGTGGGGGTGGCTGGTAAGGATGAACAGGGCTCAGGGAAGAATCTGCTAAGAGAAGTGGATAACTCACTTGGATAAGCAGTGACGGGTACAGTAGACATCACCCGTGGGAGACAGTGTGAAGTTCTCGCAGATGTAGAAGTGTTGGTGGCCAAAAAGCAGGACCCCTTCTGACACCAGGTGGCCCTGCACAATCACCAGGGATAACTTCTGCGTCACCTGGAAGGAGAGAGTGCCAGAGTCAGGTGGTGCACAGGAAGCATGCCCATGATTCTTGGGGGAAGCAGAAGGGTAGTGGCCAGCCATCCATGGGGCAATTGGAGGTGATAGCAGTGCCTTGTATGAATGGCAGTCCTGCTGCCCCAGAGCTGTACTGCTCTTCACAGCCTACGTGGCACTACCACACCCCACCTGGGCTGGTGTCTAATCTACTCAAGCACACCTCTGCTCCCACCAAGATGTGTGGGTGAGTGTTTACTGCTATATTCAGCACATCAAAGTCCTTTCTCTCACTTTAAGGCCCTCTACAACCATGCAAAGCATCCCAGAGTTAACTGTGAGGAAAGTTCACCAGGTACAAGACATCCCTCAGTTACAAAGGAGAGGGAGCTAGTCCAGGGACCAGCTGGTACATGGTTGAGCCAGGACTAGAACTCAAATGTGCCTAGAACCACAAGTGCAAGACAGGTACTGCCATCTCTGCAAGGCCAAGGAAACATGTGCAGAAGATGCACAGTGCTCTGCCCAGATCCTTCCTCTTGGACCGAGGTGAGCATTTCCCCTGTTGCTGGAAATGTTGGCAGTTCTCCAGAATTGCCTTAGCTGAATACAGTCCCTGGCCCAAGGTCACATCCTCTTCCCAGGGGTAGTCTGTACCCAACAACTGGACAATGTGGAGTAGGAAGGCTTAGCTCAATTCAGGAAAACTCTAAACAACCATCCCAAACCTAGAGCTGCTCTGGAATCAGCTGAAGTCTTTGCTGAGACTACATTGTGGTTGCACTTCTCCATTGGCCCAGCCCTGCAATCCTCATTCCCAATCAACTTTCTCCATACAGAACCTGACCCATGACAATGTCTTGGTATGACCCAGAGTTCTGCATGTACTAAGGACCAAGTGGGTCCTTACATAGCAAACCCTAAAGGAACAAGTGAGTGAATCAATAAATTCTAGAACATGAGAGCCTAAACGGACCAAGAATAAGGCCGACGCCAGCATTTTCTCATGGTAATTTTGTGCTAATTCCGGTTATACAAAAGCAGAATAGATATGTTTGGGAGAAAAAAAAATAAAAGAGGTTCCAGGAGATAAGACTGTCACTAAAGATCAGCCACCTACCAAGTGACACAGCCTGGAACTGAAGCAAAGCTCCCTGCTCACCTTTGGGAGCAATAACAAGGCCACAGTGGTGGCACCTGGATAGCAGGCCCTGAAGACCAGTTTTCCAACTCCTGCACCAGATGGGATTAGTGAAAGCCAGAGCCAAGGGCAGAAAGCAAAGATTCCCTGAGCGTTTTGTTCCAAGATAAATACTAACCACTATGATCCAGGGCAAATCAGGGCTGAGCTGTTTTTCCTAAGCTCGGACCAGCTGAGAGCCTCTGTTTCTGCAACCAAGGTTGGTGCAGGTAGCTGGCTTTCTTGGTCTATCCTGAATCTACTTTGACAGAGGAGCTGGCCCTCCAGCCACCTTCCAGGCCAGAGTCCAAAGTGGACTCATTTCCAATTTCATTCATTCATCCAGGTGGTCATCTATTCTGCAGTTACGGATTCAGCCTCTGCTCCATGGCAGGCACTGAGCCAGGCTTTGGGGATAAGGTGGACAAGATATACAAGAATCCTACCCTCATAGGGCTTAAAATCCAGTAGCGGGATTTTAACCAACAAACTATTACTACTTGTGATACATGCTAAGAGAGAAAAACCAGAGTGATCAGGACAAAGGCAGGGAGAAACTTGGCGAGAACACCATTCTGTTCTTGGATACTATTCTTGGCGAGGACACAGACCCTGAAACTTGAAGGATGGAAACAGGTAAGTTCTGGAAAAGCTTGGAGAAGAACATTTCAAGGAACGGGGACATCCAGTTAAGGGCCTAGAGGCAGGAAGGGCTGATTTGCGGAACAGAAAAGTGGTCAGTATGGCTGAGATGAGTTGGAAAGTAGGAGTACCTCCATCATAGGTGGTCTTAGGTACCTTAGCATGGCCCTTGGGTTTTATTGTGGTTGCAACAGAAAGCCATGGGAGAGCTTGTTTCTAAAAGATGGCACTGACTGCTGGGTGTAGATGGCATTAGAAAGGGTCAAGACTGAAAGGAGGGTGCCCTGTTGTGTTGCTATTTCAGTGGTCTGGGATGGACGGCAGAATGCAGAGGGAAGGAAGTGGGTGTATCTAAACAAGAAGATGGAGAATTGACAGGAGCTGCTACTGGACTAACTGGAAAGCAAAAAGAAGAAAAAGAAAAGAAAAGGAAAGGGAAATAAGGAAGAAAGGAAGGAAGGAAAGAAGGAAGGAAGGAAGAAAGGAAGGAAGGAAAGAAGGAAGGAAGGACGGAAGGAAGGAAGGAAGGAAGGAAGGAAAGAGGGAGGGAGGGGGAGGGGAGGGGAAAGCAGGAGAGGGAAGGGGAGGGGAGGGGAGGAGAGGGAGGATGAATTGAGGATAAATGATAAATGTCTACTCTGGGACTTGAGTAACTGTGTGGTATTCCCAGGTTCTCTAGTAGTCTTCCCCAGGGGCAACCACCATTACCACTTTATTGTATATCCTTCCAAAGAGATTGTATGAATACATTAGCATGTTTATACATATTCTTTTTTACACAAAGAACATTTATATGCTAACTGCTCTGCATCTAGACTTTTCTCTTAACAATTCATCTTAGATAATTTTCCAAATCATTTATTATAGAGCTGTCTAATTCTTATTAATAGTTGCAGACTATTCATTTGAATGGATATGCTACAGCTTATTTGACCAGTCAATCCTCTTTTGATTCAGGTTGCTTTCAAATGTTTTGATATAACAGGCAATGCTACAATGACCATCCTTGTAGATAAGTCATTTTGAATATACAAGTAAATCTGAAGCATAAATTTCTTTCTTTCTTTTTTTTTTTTTTGAGACAGAGTCTCACTCTGTCGCCCAGGCTGGAGTGCAGTGGCGAGATCTCCACTCACTGCAAGCTCCGCCTCCTGGGTTCATGCCATTCTCCTGCCTCAGCCTCCTGAGTAGCTGGGACTACAGGCACCCACCACAACGCCCGGCTAATTTTTTGTATTTTTTAGTAGAGACGGGGTTTCACAGTATTAGCCAGGATGGTCTCAATCTCCTGACCTCATGATCCACCCGTCTCGGCCTCCCAAAGTGCTGGGATTACAGGTGTGAGCCACCGCGCCCGGCCTGAAGCATAAATTGCTATAAGCAGAATTGCAGGTCAAGGGTGTGGGCACTTTAAATTCAGGTAGCCATTTTCAGATTACCCTCCCACAAGGTGACACTAATTTACACTCCCACTAGGACTATTAGGAAGATTATGTCAGGCTGCTTAAACTTTTTCTCCTATTGTACCTTTCCCCAGATGAGACTCAGAGACCCCATCCTCAGGTTCACATGATGAGACGATGTGGCTCTGCAATGCCAGTCCTGGCCTATGTGCCTCCAAACCCTCTCTCCTTCCCGTGACACCAGGCCGCCACCACAGCCTCCATGGTGCCCGCACCAGGGACTCAGAGCACATGCCTATGATCTGGCACTTCCCTTTGGGAAGACTTAAGTATCAATCAGAATAAGCCAAACCACAAGAAAAAATGTCCGGTGAGAGCTGGGTTAATAGCTTAAACATTGATTCTGCTAGAAAAGAAATGGCATTTTAAAAACTAGAAAATGAACCCAAGTGAACTATTACCTGCTCTTCCATTTAAATTAGCCCTAGGAGGGCTCCATTCCTAAGTTTACTCATGATTAAGAAATCCCTTATGCCATGATTCTATTGATCACTTTAAAGAGTAGAACTTTTTCCTCATAAGTAGAGCTTTTTTAAGATCAACTGAATGATATATTAGCACTCTTGATGGGTAAAATAACTAAGAAAGTAGCCACAGCTAGCTCTGTGTATGATGACAAACAGGTTGTCCAGAAATCAACAAAATGCTGGAGCTAAAGTTAGAGGGTGTCTTAGTCCATTTTCTGCTGCTATAACAGCATACCCCAGACTGGGTAATTTATAAAGATAAATGTTTATTTGGCTACTGGTTCTGGTGGCTAGGAAGTCCCAGAACATGGCACTGGCATCTGGTGAGGGTCACCCCATGATGGAAGGGCGGAAGCTGGAAGTGAGCATGCAAGACAGAGAAACGGGGCTGAACTTATCCTTTTTATCAGTATCCCACTCCCATAATAATGAACCCATTCCTGCAATAATGGCATTAGTCTATTCATGAGGGTCGTGCTCTGATGGCCTAATCACTTCTTAAAGACCCCATCTCTTAATACTGTTACAATGGCGATTAAGTTTCCAACACAAGAATTTTGGGGGACATTCAAACCATAGCAGGGAGACAACAATCTACTGGGACATTCAGTGGTAGCACACAGCAGCACATTCTTCTAAAGTCAGGCCTCGGTGGTGCATCTATAAAGGGCAAGGTCAACTGGATGCTCTCTAAAGTTTTCTCTAGCATTAGCAGTCTGCAACTTAGTGAAATACCCTGATTTTATAGGTAGGAAAACTGAGGTCCAGAGAGGTGACTGAAGGTACCCAGTAACAGAGCTGTCAATATATGCATTCCCTTATGTTTGTGTGTACGGTGAGTGAGTCTGCTGCAAAGAAAGCTTTAGCCCTGCTCCCATTTATCATCTGCCCTCTTCCTACATCTCTGCTTGCCTCATCCTTGTTCTGAATACATTCTAATAGTATTGACATATGGAATAAGTATTCTTATATTTTAGAAAAGCACAGATTGCTGAGAAAAAGTCAAGTATCAAAGAGGCAAAAGACTATATAAATTACATTCTTTTGGCCACCTATGAGCTGTGGTATCTACTTTTTTCTATCTTAAATGTGTTTAGACAGAGAATTCATCATACTAATAATCAAAGGAATGTATTTTAAATAATGAGATGCTATCTATCTATCTATCATCTATAGATATATGTAGAAAGAACATCTCCTTATTGTTTTATACTATATATATATACACATATATATTAATTTGGAAAATATGGAAAGGAATGTAATGATGCATGGATCTTTTTACGTAAGTACATCTCAGGTTGAGACAAGGAGCAGGGATGCCCCCTGCCTGCCTGCATGTGTCACTTCCACAGAGAGCCTGCAGACAGCCATGCCTCCCATCTTTCTCTGCAGACACAGAGGAGACCAGGTGGAATGGCAATACCTTTGCTCTTGTTTGGTTGCACTAGTGAAATGTGAAACATGTTACAAGTCCCAAGGACTGTTCAAAGCACAATGCTCACCATAACCTGTGTTCACTAAGGACTACTCATTGGCAACTGATTAAAACTGGAGCACATTTTTAGTCAGGGTAGCTCTGAATATTGTAAAACTTGGACTCATGGATTTGGGGCATTTATTTGAAAAGTTAGTACGTATGAGAATCAACTGCACAGCTTGATAAAATTCATATTCCCAGGCTACATCCCCAGAAGTTTCAATTCAACAGGTGCAGAGTAGGGCCCTAGAATGTGAATTTTAATAAGCAACCCAGAAGATGCTGATGCAGGTGATCTGAAGCCCATACACTAAGAAACTGACCGTTGGGCACCAACTAGGCTAAGAAAAAAAAAGGTTTCATCTGGTGTCAGCATATTGCCCATAATTCACTCATCTATTTGTTCATTCATTTATTTAACAGGTACATATTAAATGTTTAGCATATGCCCCACTCCCTGGGAGGCACAAAGGAAAATAAAACATGCCTTTATGATGTTTACAACCTAACAGGAAAGAGAGAGAGCAGGATATCAGCTCTCCCAGCACAGTGGGAGGAAAAGCACAGGTGCTCTGGGAGCACACAGGAGTGTGTCTCACTCAGACTGAGATGGAAGAGGGGGCAGTGGTGACACCAGAGAAGCGGTTCCTGAGGAGGTGACTCCAAGGCCGGGGTTAGGAGTTACAAAGACAAAAAACAGGGGAGGAGCATTCCAAGGCACAAAGTCTTGAACCAGCTGGACATTTTGGAAATTATAGGTAGTCCTGTATAATTAAAAAGTCAGAGGGGTGTGTATGTGTGTGTGTGCACACGCACACATGTGTATGTATATGTGTGCATGCATCAGGTGTGTGTGTGTGCATGTTGTTGCACATGTGTGTCTATGCATGCATGTGTGTTTATGCGCATGTGTAAGGATAAGGGAAGTTAGTCCAGGGAAACCACAAGGCCAGCTCTGGAATGGCCTTGTATATGAAGAATGCTAATCAGCATCTCAGAAATATTAAGTAGGAATGACATGTGTTGTTTGCGTTTCAGAAAGTCATGGAGATTCAGAAAGACAGGAAGTTACTGCATAGAAAGGTTAACACCCACCCTCACCTTCCACAAACAGCCTCAGCTAAAGATACCTGGGAGGAGCTTGTAGAAGATGCCACTCTCTACAATCCAGAGGAAAATGTCTCTCCCTTTAAGCGGATCATTTCCACCAAGGTCAAACTCATATTTTACATTGAGTTTGTATGAAAAAAAATCAGATGTTTAATTTTTCACATAATCAAGGAACAATAACAAAAGCAAACCCTCACTTGAGGACTGACACTGGACTGGTTCTGGAAGCTGTACAAGGGACATCCCCAGCCACGTGGTAACTGACATGAGCCCACAATTAATATGCATTAAATCAGTCACTCCTCAAGTCAAACAGAGCTGTTTGCAAAGAAATGCGTCTGTAGTCCTGGGAATCATTAATCAATGATGCAGAGGTGGCACAGAATAATTGAATAATTACCATCCCAGGTATCGCTAGAGGCAACCAGAACTCCAACGTTCACACAAAGAAATGAGTTAAGCTGCTGCCACCCTAGCCCCGGCACCACCAGCATCCCCCAGGGCCAGGACAGCGCCTGCAGCTCCAGAGGCTTCTGCCAGAGGCATGCCACCCAGATGCATGAAAAGCAGTCATGCCCTGGAAAGTCTCCTGTGCCAGGTGTCCAGCAAAGGCCATATAATCAAGTATTTCTGAGATGGTAGGGGGAGGAGGAGGGGGGACTCTGTTGTAGGAGCATGCACACAGTCCTGCCATGCCCCTATTGTGGGCATGTTTCACTTAGAAATTTAGAAAAAGCCCAAGGCCCAGAAAGTCTCACAATGACATCTGAATTATGGGAAGTCCCAGCTTACAACCAACACTTGCTACAAAATGCCTCAACATAGGCTAATCGTACCAGCCCGGGGAATGTAGAGAGTAACACACACACACACACACACCCCTTGCACAAACTTTCTGTATATTTGCTTGAAGATGTTCATGGGTCAACAATCAATGCACCCATTCTCCTTTCCTTGGCCTCAGGTTCCTGTCCTTGACACAAAACCATAGTGGTCCAGGGATAAGGCCACAGTGGACCAGGGGCTAAGGCACATGCAGGAGGGCAGGTAGGTATCTGCTTGGCATGTTGCATCCCAGGCAGAGATGCCATGTTGACGAGAGACCTGAGGCCTCCCTGCACCAGCTTTAACTGGAACAGTTACAGAGAAAGCACATGGGGCCTGGAGCCACAACTCCAAGCCCAATAAGAGCCGGCTGCTGAGGGACAGGGTGTTGGAAAGGTTATGTAACTTGTCCAACACAGTGAGCTGGGAGGCAGTAGAGAGGGGACAAAAACATGAACTGAGAGTAAGAGAGATCTGAGGTCAAATCCTAGCAATTCCAGTGAGTAGCCACCCTGGGCTCTGTTTTTGCCATCTTTATAATGGAAATAATAAAGCCTCCTGATACGGTCTGGATGTTTTGTTCCAAATCTCACGTGGCCTTAAGTGTTGGAAGTGTGGGCTAGAGGGAGCTGTTTGAATGATGGCGGCAGATCCCTCGTAAATGTCTTGGTGCTGTCCTTGCTGTAATGAATGAGTTCTCCGAGAGTTCAGCTGAGATCTGGTTATTTGAAAGAGCCTGGTCCCTCCTCCCTCTCTCTCTTGCTGCCTCTCTCACTATGTGATGTGCTAGCTCCCATTCACCTTCCACCATGACTGGAAGCTTCCTGAAGCCTCACCAGAAGCAGATGTCAGCACCATGTTTTGTGTACTGACATGTGTGTCTATGCATGCATGTGTGTCATGTGAGCCAACTAAACCTCTTTTCATTATAAATTACCCCATCCCAGGAATTCCTTTATAGCAACTCAAATAGACTAACACACCTGCCTCACAGGGCCATGGTGAGGCTGAATGAGACAGTGCATGAAGATCACACAAGGCAAGGGCTTCTGACATCTAGCTGTTGACATTTTGCTAATAATAATATGAATAGCAACAAACGAATAGCAGAATGAGGTTCTCAATCCGGCCTATGCACTTTGCCCTGTGCCAAGCTGCCCTCCTGGGCACAAATGACTGGCTGCTGCCTCCGTGGTGGTGGTGTTGTGGCAGCCTGCTCCAATCCAGTCAAGACCCTCCCCACCCCAGAGGAGGCTCCCCCAAGCCCCAGGTGCCCCCAGGGCATGCCCTCCCTCAAGCTGGGTCCTAAGGCATGTGAGCAGACCCAGGCCTGGCTCCCCTGGAGGACCTCCTGATTCCTGCTGCCCTGTCAGTCTGCAGATTGTTCCCAAGCACTCACCCTGTGTGTCAGGGAAGGAAGGGACGAGGAGGAAGCCAAGTCTCTCCCTGCCTTCAGAGAAACCATAGGCAGGCTCAGAAATCATCAGTCAGGCAATAAGAGGGGGCTGGGGTAGGCCCAGGGGATGGAGCCACCAGCTATGCTCTGGGGGGGGAGTGTGCTGGGGACGGGCGCACCAAGACAGGTTCACCCAGGAGGCCTCCAGGCTGGGAGCCATGAGTGAATGGGCATGGGACTGCGTGGACCTGGCTGGTGGAGGTGTGAGGAAGAGGAGGAATGCCAGGCCACAGAGAGGCCCCATATACCCCACCAGCCAACCAGGACCCCACTCCACAGAGCTCTCCAGTCTAGAGCAGAAGGGTGCTCCTCTGGTTCGAGGATTTTGCTGATTCATGTGAATTCATGGGGCCCGCTTTCTCATGTTCTTTCCTGCCTTGTGCTTTCAGTTTAGGGACCTCCTTGATTTCACCACACATCAGTCCAGGCCTCAACCCAGCAACTTCCCTCTTTCTCCCAAAACCTTGTGTTTGGTTTGAGTGTTGGCACTCTGCAGGAACCCCATTCCAGCCGGTCAGGCCTCTCATGGCCTCCACTCTGACCCTCCGTCTCATCCTCCACCATCTCGGCAGGACAACCAGACCCATGGAGATCCCCAGAGTTTCCCATCTGTCCAAGCACTCCCCACAGCATTTCCCCAAGACACACAGTTCCTTGCCTCACAGGAGCCTCAGTCTTAACAGGATCCTTCATCCTTCCCTTGACAGGGCCCTTGGGCCATGCCATAGGTACCAGGGTTCTTCCAACGCCCCTTCTTACTTCTGGGAGAATGAGAACAAATCCTATGGGACTATGAAAGGAACAGCAACAGCCAGAGCAGTAACAGCAGATGCCAGAGGCTGACAGCTGCCTCCTCACAGGGCACAGTCTCAGACAGAGACACAGCCCTACGTCAATCTTTGCCACAAACTAGTGAGACCAGGAATAGAACCCCATTCTAAAGATAACAGAAAGGAGGGTGGAGAACGGTTCTCTTACTTACCCAGTCACTAGGCCTGTAAGTGGGGGCAAGAGAATTAGAACTGGGCAGGGTTTTTACCCCCACCCCTGCCTGTAGCCTCCACCCTCCCCTCACCAGGGACCCTGCCCTGCCCCCACCTCCCCGGGCCTGCATCTCCAGGAGCAGGCGTGCCTGGTGGTTTGGTTTCACTGACCCTGGGGAAACTGAGCTTGGGAGCCAGCCTTTCCCACAATTCCCCATGAAGCCAGAGGCAGCAAGCATAGCCCCATAAAATGCATAGAGACAACTCAGGCAAGGATGGATGCCCAGATAATGGCAAGGGTAACTCTGCCCAGTCCTCTGGGCCGGGAGCCGACCCTCACACAGGGTCCCTCCCTTCTGAAGGTACTGGCCACCGGGTGCTAAGTGGAAGCAGGACAGCTCCTGCTCTCTCCCCTCCCGATCGCCCGCTGGGTTCCACATGCTCCTGTCTGCACATCCTGGGGATCCCCACTGCCTCAGCTAACAGTGTGTGGCATTTCTGACAGCTTCCCGCTGAGCCACAGGAAGGCCAAGGAAGACTGAAGCTTAAACAAAAGGCAGGGAGGGGCAGATGGGAGAGGATCCCCTTCCTGGTTCTGTCCTGCCTCAGAGGCTGGAAAGTCAGTCACCTGGGGGCTTCAGACTCTTGCCGCTCCCCCAGCAAGATCCCTGAGGAAAATGTCACCTGGTGGACAGTCAACAAAAACAGACTCTCAGAGACAGGACAAGTGTCAAAGGCACCTGCGGGCTGCAAGAGGCCGGCCGGGACTCACTCGGGTCCCTGACCACAAACTTCAGCCTAGCCAGGGTGAAAACTCCCAGGCCGGCCTTGGATGCCTGAGGGAGTCAGGCCACCTGCAAAGGCTCTCCTAGGAGGCCAAGGACCCGCCCTGGGGGGCAGCAGCCTGAGTGGTGTCAAAGTGGCAGGCCATATTCCAGAGAAGTTCCCAGGAGGCTGTCCCATCCAACACCCACACTGCTCTGCAGGGACTTTGCAGATAAAATCAAGGTTATGAATCAGCTGACCTTAAAACAGGAATGTGACCCTGGATTATGTGTGAGTTAATGCCATCCCCTGCACCCTAGGCAGCAGCAGAGTTGGTCAGAGAGGTGGTGTTGGGGTAGCGGGAGGCAGAGGGGGCAAGAAAGATATGAAGGGTGAGAAGGATACCACCCGCTGCAGGAAATGAAAGGAGGAAGGGCCACAGGGTAAGGGAGGTGGGCACCCCGAGAAACAGATGAACCCTGGCAGCCAGCAGGCAGGGAACAGGAGCTCAGACCTACAGAAGCGGGAACGTGGATTCTGCCAGCACTGGAACGAGCCTGGAAAGGACGCCTTCCCAGAGCCTCTGGAAAGACATGCGGCCCCGCAAATGCCTTGGCTGCAGTGCTGTGAGGCTCTAGCAGAGAACCCGCTGAGCCCCACTGTGCCAAGACTTTCGAGATAATAAATGTGTGTTGCATTAATATCACTACGTTTGTGGTAATTTCTTCCAGCGGAGATAGAAAGCGAATATAAAGCACTGCCATTGTTCTATCAAAGCAATGAAAAGAACCAATATGGAGACACCACATAATCAGGAAAGCAGCCAGGTGTAGCTGCAGCGTGATATCTGTTTACTATGGATCCTTTCTGACACAGTTCTCAGACTTGCCACCATAGACAATGTAGGGTGCCCAGCAGTAGCCCTGGCCTCTGCCCACTAGACACCAGGAGCATCCTCTCGCCTTGGCCATGGCAATTAAAAATGTCTCCAGAAATTGGCAAGGGTTTCTTGTGGGGTAGAGTTGCCCCCAGTTGAGAACTGCTGCTCCTTTAAGGGCATAAAGCAAAGAAAACTTTTTATGGAAAGAAAGCATTGATGTCTTAGCTGTTTTTTCAATGGACAAGGTATTTACTAAATATCCATTTATGTATATAAGCATATTAATATATTGATATATCCCAACTGTTATGATCTGCCATTAGTCCTCAGCAACTGGATATTGTGAATATACACTTATGCATACATGTGTGTTATATATTTTAATATCCATTTATCAAAATTTCACATAGTAGAGATATGATACTTCCATTATCAAAATAAAATGCACATGAATTTAGCACGTCATTCATCAATGTTGACTGACTGGCTGCTCCATGCATGCCTGTGGTCAGATAACAGGGTTCCCTCCTGTATGGAGGATCCGTAGTGACAGAGGTGGAAGGGTGAAGCGCTGAGGTCACTCTGTGTGCCAGCAGCAAGGCAGGAGGTGATGCAGGGGGCAACACAGACAGTAACAAGCTAGTTCTCCAGCCAGTTCTCCAGGTCTCAGAGCAGGGAGCAGTCAAGATCAGCTTCAGAGAGTCAGTTGCAGGGGTCAAGTGGGCAGGGCACTGCAGGTAGGCAAACCTGCATGAGGAGGCATGATGGCTAGGTGTGATGGAGAGCTGGAAATGTGCTCTGTGTCTGGAAGCTTTGGTTATGCAGGTATAAGGACAGCATTGTTACAGGACTACATTGCTTGAACTGTGACCCAAATCTGAAAACAGCAAAGCAATTTGCTGAAAGTTCTGCAGCAAGTTCATAAGCAATTGATTTGTTTATGCCCCTCCCAGGTTCTCTGAGCCTAGGATCTATTCCTGGAGGTCCAGGCTCTCCCTCGGTCTCTGGGTCTTGGTTCAGATCCACTCCCATTCACCCTGGGGCCAGACTAGCCTCCAGCTCTCATGAATTTATCTCTGTGTGTCCCCTGTGGCCCACCAGTCCCAGCCTGCCTGCTCCTCTGTAGGTGTCTCCTTCACTTATATCCCTATGGAAAAGCCCGATTCACCCAGAGACCCTGAGGTCCACCAAGCCTTCAACCACCCAACCCGCAGAAAGGAAAAATAACTCACCTTTGATGAGCACCTCTCTTATGCCCAGCTCTGAACTAGTCCCTGTACTTCCATTGGCCCATTTAAGCCTGAGCAGAATGTTATCAGATGGTGGCCAGAACTCCACATTAAAGATGAGAAAACAGGCTGACAACAGTTAGGTGACATGTGCTTTAATTTGTGGCCAAGTTGGGACTAGAACTGAGGCCGGTTCTACTCTAAGACATGTGCTTCATCTTTCATTGCATTCTTAGACTTGGGGAAGAGGGGTCCTTCCCTGGGGCCTTCCCAGCCAGGCCAAGAGGACACACACACAAAGAGCGGGGCTCCGCCAACCCAGCTCCAGGCACCCAGGGCCCTGGGTTTCCCCGCCACCTGGTTCCCAGCCTGCCTCCTGGGCCTGTACACTTCATCCCCAGGGCCACCCTTTTGAAGGCTAATGGTGCCACAAGTGTGCTTACCCCTAGGCTTGAGTGGTAGCCAAGGTGAGGCCGAGGCATAGGGACAGTGCAGACGTATGGGTTGGGGTGTCCAAACACATGCACCCAAGACCCCTCAAGGTGTGGGACCTCTCAGGGTGGTCAGGCCACAAGCAGGGGGCCAAGATGCTGAACTGTCAGAAGGTCAATAATTCTCAACTTGAACCTTGCCCCTCAGGTTGTTATGAAGGTCAAAGTAGGAAGTTAGAGTATTTTTCACTTAACAGTTTGAGGTATACCTTTTAAATATTTTGATGCAGGATGTATAGACTTCCCTTTGCACCCTTTCTCTGGGCCAACAAATTTAGGAATCTATCCCTTTTTTTCACTGATTATTGTGTTGAAAGTTTTCATAGCAAATGGAGACTCATTCCCCATGTAACTGGCAAAAGCTTGGTTTTCTCCTGTCTGACAATCTTAACAACTAACTTAAAAATCTTAAAGGCTATTGCAATGGGGTATATTACCTTTTCTTTATCAAGAAGCTCTTGTAAAATAATTTGTCTTTCCCGACACAGTTCCAAGAAGTCTTCTGAGTGCAGACTTTCATGTAAGGCTGGGAAGAAGGTCAGCTGGGTGCAGTCCACCCCCACCTCGTCTGGCTCGCCCTCAGCCTCCCTCGGTGTCAGTTCATCTGCAGCAGCATAAAGGGACACGTGGTGCTGACAGGAGCCACCTGACATGGTAAGGGCCGGTGCACAGCATGTGCCTACATCACTGAGGAGCAGCGAGGCTCCAGGGCCGAAGTGAAGAGCATGGATCTCTCACCGTGCCCCTCCACTGCTTCTGGAAATGGACACCACACATCTGGGGCACCCTGGGGTATGGTCAAAATACCTTCCAGTTGACTTATCCTGGAGGGCCCAGCTATGCCCAGGCCTAGCTGTTCTGCCACTTCCAGTGACCACAGGGCAACATTTCCAAATTCACCCTCGTTAGTCAGTAAAGCAACTCCCTAGAGGCCCAGCCAGGATTTGCTTTCTCTGAATTTCACTTCATTCACTCTATGAATATTGTTGTTTTTTCTCATGACAGAAACAATATATTTTTATTGTAAAAAAACTTGGAGAAGATATGAAGTTGTGAGAAATAAAACAAATCTCACTCATGCACCCAGAGATAGTGCTAATAATAACAGGTCCCATTTAGTAAGCCCTTTCTCTGTGCCAGATACTTCTGATGACATTTTAAAATGTTGTCCCATCTAGGTTGGAGATACTATTTCATCCTCACTTGACAAATGGAAAAGCTGAAACAGGCTAATTACTTTGTACAAGATCATATGGCTTCTAAGAACTAGAGGTAGAATCTGAATAAAGTCTCTCTGAGACAAAGGTCTGGTCTTTTCATCTCCAGTCTGTTTGGCTCCACTGTTTACAATTTGGTCCATTTACTTCCATTATCTTTTCTGTACTGGATGAATGAAAGTGTCTGCTGCTCATGCAAACCCTCACAGCTTTCCCCCATGCAGGGAGAGGTGCGTAGGAGAGGCGTGGTGGAGAACCACAGGGCCTTTCTTCTCCTTTGGCTGAGCTCCCTACTCAGGGTGCATACTGGAAACACCACGAAGGCCCAGAGTCATAGACACCCAGGGGCTCTGCATGTCAAGAATGAGAGGACACAGCAGCCCATGGCCATCATCCACAAAAAAATCAGTTCATGCTTTCTACCACTGCACTCTCTGCAACCCCCACCTCTGAGAGGTGGAGCAGGCAGGCAATCATTCCGTGTGAGAGTTGTAGGGCTTGGGGTAGAGAGACGAGAGGCAAACAGGTATCACAACGTCATCCCGTGCTCTGTGTCACAGTAAGACCCCAAATCACCTGGGGATCAGAGCCCAAGATCCTCACTTCTGGGCTTGTCTTACTGCAGACAGGCAAGGTAGCAAGCTCAATACAAATCCATTAGTCAGGAAATGAGACAAGTTTGATCAGCAGTAAGAAGTAGTCACTGGCCAGGTGTGCTGGCTCATGTCTATAATCCTAGCACTCTGGGAGGCCAAGGCAGGCGGATCACTTGAGCTTAGGAGTTGGAAACCAGCCTGGGCAACGTGACAAAACCCCATCTCCACAAAAATTACAAACACTATCTGGGCATTGTGGTGTGTACCTGTAGTCCCAGCTACTCTGGAGGCTGAGGCAGGAGGATTGTGTGAGCCCAGGAGGTGGAGGCTGCAGTGAGTTTTGATTATGCCACTGCACCCCAGCCTAGGTGACAGCGTAAGACCCTGTCTCAAAAATGGTTTGGGAACACTTTTAAGATCTCCCTGATACAGCAAATTCACAAGACTGTTTCTCCCCAAAAATTGTTCTTGTTGCAACCTTAATAGAAGATGCTTCCCCTAACAAGCGTCTTCCCCTAACAAGGGCTGAAGTCGACTTGTCTTCTTTCTGGAAGCAATAAGTAACAACAAGTCCCAGGGCTGGCTACAATAGCATTTTCCTCTTCTAAAATATTAATTTAGTATCTTTAATAAAATATTAAATAAAACCAATAATTAGCTTAATTATTAAAGGAAAAAAATAGATAAACTGAATACCTTGGTTTTCAGCATTTGTTTGAGAAATATGATCATTTTTGTCTTGGCTTTCCTGAAATAAGGACAGAGAAAAGAAAAATTAAATCCCGGATGCTACATCTATGCTTCACCTGCTCCCAATTCCACAGATTCACAAACACAGACATGCATGTGACCCCTTCAAATTATGCAAGCCTCAGATGCATAGGGAGGGAAACACTAAATCCTAAAGGACCACAATAAAATCCAAGTATGAATGTTCCTGAGTCAAAGGGGAAAAAACCCACAATCTTCCATTAAGTAGGACTTACAGTAATTACCAAAGAAGAGGCCAAGATGGGATTAGATAGCATCCTTGATGTCTCTGTGTGGGACACCCTGGAGAGGGGACCAGGGGAGGTTCCAGGGCTGGACAGCCCCAGAGACCAGAGACCAGGTTTCATAGCCAGCCCTTGGCTTTTTCACCAGCACAGTGAGCAGGCTACTTATTTTTTTTTATTTTTTATTTTTTTGCTTCCTATTCCTAAAGAATGTAGTGAGGGAAAATACTACACACCACCAAATTTTTATTGATAATACTTAGAAAATTTAAGTATCTACTGAATAAATGAAATATAATTTTTTCATTAGATTTTACAAAAGATTTTTAGCATGAGTAAAAGATGCTGAGGTTACAGACCAGAGAATAAACTCAACATTGTTACTTGTGATGAATGCAGAAGAAAAAATCCAGCATTCTGGTGTTTGGAAGGCTGCCTTTGAGGATATTTTAAATTATGATCATTCAATAAAGACATGAAAAACTATTAACAGATTTTCTATATCTACTACCAAATGAATCCAACTGGCTTCTTGTCTTTTAAAAGGCAAAATAGGAATTTGCGACACAGTCCAAGCTCCATTAGAGCAAACTCCCAGGGACTACCCAGATTCTGTTGCTTGGGAAGTCAATGTTGTTTGGAATGAGTGGATCACTGGCTCAAAATTGCAGAAACAGTCAAGTTCATGAGATTCTCATTGTAAAACTTGTTATGGGATTTGCAGTAATGCTTATAGCAGTACGGGTTACAACTGCCCAATAACGAGTAACTTGTGCTAGCAGACAATAGCCTTCCCTTGGCCCTTTCCAAACACTGGCATCCAGATGATTCCACAGGACTTGTGTGGACCGCAGCACAGGGCTGTGTCTGTGGCACAGGTAAGAACCACTCACCACTCAACACTCACTATTTATCCATTCATTCAGGCTGTAGTTACAGTGTCCCTGCTATGAACCTAGGAGGGTTAGTGATGCTTTTCTCCTCTTAAATGGCATCGAGAATAAATTTTGGGATTCTCCTACATTTAACTGCATGTGTTATCTTAGCCTGATATAAACAACATGTGATGGGGAAGCTCAGGAGCTGCTTTCCTATCAGGCCCTACCTGGAACCAGCACTGTCCCACTGCACCTGACTCCTACCTTGTGCCTTCCTGAGCTCAGGGCCTCCAGTGGAGACAAGCGTTTGATGCGTTTCCTCATTCGAGCTGGTCCTTCTCTCCAGTCGAGTTCCCATGGAGAACAGGGCTTGGTTTCTTCCCCCTGGCTCCACAAGCCCAGCTCCCCAAAAAGCTGCTCCTGGATCCTGGCCCAGGCATTGGCTGCCTTGGTGTTGCCACATTTTCGCCTCTGGGGAGCAGAAACAGAGTCACCCCGGACACATTTGCCTTATGGGCCTTATGGGCCTGGCCCCAAACCTCCCGGGGTGAATAGGCCAAGTCTCCCATGAATGTTTGAGAAAGATACCTTCTCTCTACACCCTCAGAATGTGTAGGGTACCCACTGCAGCCAGGACTATAAGGAAACAGTTGCTCAGCTTTAAGATATCTTAATCCAAGTTAGGGGAGGAGAAAGCTGTCTGCCCTTTGGCCTTCAGAGCCATGAGGCTACTGGTGATGGGCAGAAAGCAACAGGTCTGGAAGGTCCTGTAGCTGCTCATCAGCATGGACTGGACAGCTATTTTACCAAATGGACATGAATCTCACCACAGTCTCACCCTTCAAAAATGAGGCTGAATGTACTTTTTTCCAGTTGCCTGGACTAGAGTGGGGTGGAAATTAGAAGCCCTCAAGACAATTGGTTGATTTGAGCAAGTCACTGCCATCTGTGGATCTCAGAACCTCCAATGAAATGACAGACCTGGCCTGAATGACGTCTAAGGGCCTTTCAATCCTAATATCATAGATTCCAGAATGTTCAGAGATTCTAGAATATTCACAGGAGCTAAACCTTTCATAGTAATGCAAACAATCTCATTTAATAGCTATAAGATCCTCACAGTTTGCATCTGTGGTCTCTGACTGCCACACCTGCTACTAGAGTATGACTCAAACTTTTCTAATAATACATAGATACCCCCCAACCTGCATTTATAGACCACATTAAAGTTACATGCATCACCTGTCAAAGAAGCAGTTCAGTTCGGTTTGGACAGTAGAGTCAACTATGCAGGATAAACTTTTGCAATTATTTGATGGAATTTGTCCCAAATTTAATCTTTTCAGAAAATGAAAAGGTGAACTGCTAATGACAAGAAGCATAACAACATGAACAGAAAAGATACTCATTATCATGTGTTAGGCTGAGCCCTGCACCTGCTTTATCTCATTTCCTCTACCCAGTGGTACCACAAGTATTTTCGATCATCCCCATGATGATGCTAAGTCTGCAAAGGGGAAGTGCCTTCTCCAAAGCCAACAGGTGGCCAAACAGATATTTAAACCTGGTCTGTTGGATTCCAAAGACTTCCTTGAGCATGGGAGCTAGATTCCTTTGCTGAGGGGCTATTATTTTATGAGTGCATGGTTTCTGCTAGCATTTCAAAAAACTGGAAGATTTATAGATGGAGGCCTTGCAAATCTTGGCCGTTTTAAATGAGTAAATTGTTCTCAGAACTTGTCGGAGGCATTCCCATGAAAGCATGGCTTTGGGGTAGGGGATAGTGCCCAGCAGGTGGTTTCTGGCATTTGATGGACCTGATCGTCCGTCATGTTTCTGTGAATCACCAGCAGTTCAATCTGGAGGATCTTCAACTTCCTTATCAGTCAAATGTGGTTAATAATTGTACCATAATAATAATCATAGCCTTCTAGAATGATTAAATGGGACAATATTTTCAAGAGCTTAATATGGTACCTTACTCAGCTTAAGTAATCAGTGTTATCACTGTGAATGAATCTAATCCTATTTCAAAACAAGATCATTTTGTTTCTCTACAGTTCTTAAATTCATATCCCAAACAGTGCTAGCATGTTATGTAGTACTCCAATTGGTTAATAAGAAACTCCAAGATGTACACTGTAGTGCATGCCTCTAATCCCAGAGCTTTCGGAGGCCAAGGTGGGAGAATTTCTTGAGGCCAGAAGTTCAAGACCAGCCTGGGCAACATAGCAAGACCCAGTCTCTACAAAAAATTAAAGAAATAACAGGGCATGTTAGTACACGGCTGTACTCTCAGCTATTTGGGAGGCTGAGGCAGGAGGATCTCTTGAGTCCAGGAGTTCAAGGCTTCTGTGGGCTATGATTTACATGACTGTACTCCAGCCTGGGCAACAAAGTAAAACCCTCCCTGTCTCAAAAAAAAAAAAAAAAAAGCCACCAGAAAAATAATGACTATCCAACTGACTATCCAAAGCTTTTTACAGAGACTTGGTCACATGGAATGAACACTTGTTTGGCGGAAATATTTCAGTTTCCTGGAGATTGTAGTGACATTTGTACATTTGCATTTGTAGTAACATATGGAGCTTCATGGAGGATGAATAATCCCAAGCTATTGGGTTGTCCAGCCTTAGCTTCAAATTAGTTTTTTAAGAACACATATCCAGCCGGGCGCAGTGGCTCATGCCTGTAATCCCAGCACTTTGGGAGGCTGAGGCAGGCGGATCACGAGGTCAGGAGATCGAGACCATCCTGGCCACATGGTGAAACCCCATCTCTACTAAAAAATACAAAAAAATTAGCTAGCGCGGAGGCAGGCGCCTGTAGTCCCAGCTACTCTGGAGGCTGAGGCAGGAGAATGGCATGAATCTGGAAGGCGGAGCTTGCAGTGAGCCGAGATAGTGCCACTGCACTCCAGCCTGGGCAAAAGAGCGAGACTCCATCAAAAAAAAAAAAAAAAAAAGAGCGCGTATCCACCCCAAGTCTCCACCTATGCAACCTGGAGATGCACAGCTGCCTGGGTCTTCATCACAGAGCACACATGTTGTCCTGAATATCTGTAGTCAGACAATGGTGTGATCCCTGAGAGAGATGTGATTATTTAGTCCATGATAGCAAGTTACATGTGGCCCACAGCAGAGGATGTCAGATGACTAAATAGCAAAAGTCCTGAGTTTCCACACCTGCAAAGGTGCTCTGAAATGCCCATGTTTCTGCACAGTGTAAGGCCCTCTTTCTATTCAAACTGCAAGTGGGCCAAATGCCACACTTAAGGCGCACAGACTCACAGGCAGGGATTGATTCTGTTATGTTGGGGGACAACTGCAATTTCTTTCTTTTTTTTTTTTCAGAGACAAGGTCTTTTTCTCTGTCATACAGGCTAGAAGGCTAGAAAGCAGTGGCATGATCATAGCTCACTGTAACCTGTAACCTCCAACTCCTGGGATGAAGCAATCTTCCCACCCCAGCATCCTGAGTACCTGGAACTAAAGGTGCCGCTATACATGGCTAATGTATTTTTAACTACTTTTTTTTTGAAATGGGGTCTCGCAATGTTGCCCAGTCTGGCCTTGAACTACTGGCATCAAACAATCGTCCTGCCCAACCTCCCAAAGCACTGGAATTAGAGGCATGAGCCACCACACTCGACCAGTTATGATTTTCGAATCACAGCAACCCTTGGATAGCAACACTTAGATTAACCTTTGGAAACCCAGCCCTTCCCTAATTTCAGTCCCTGCTACTTCAGTGGGGTTGACCAGGCTTCAAAGATGAACACTTCACCCAAGTCTCTATAATCAGAGTTGGTATGAATGGTTATAGGATGGGCCAATGGGCACCACCCCCTAGGGCTGGGAATGGCACCCTCAGGAGCCCACACAGAGGAAGCAGAGCATGGAACTTGATCCAGCACTGCTTGAATTCTGCATTTCCCTGCATTCTTCAGTAAAAGAAGACTTTTTTTTGTTGCCTAAGGCAGTCTGAGTTAAGTTTCCAATATTTGTATCTGAGAGAGCTGTGATAAATACTCAATGAGTAGATGGAGACCGAACAAGAAAAGGAAACTAGAGGCCCTAGAAGAGAGTGGGACAGAAGACAGTGGCCATTTCTGGGTTGTCAGGCATCTCACAAAGAACTCCAACCAGTAAAGACTGTGTAGGCAGGATAAGTCATTTCTGCAAATTATAATGAAGATTCAACATAAGAACTGGATGGCTTAAGTATGTAACAGACAGAGCAAGAGAGGCTGGGCCACAGAGAAGGGAACGAAGATAACATGGACAAGGAAAAGGGGAATCTGAACAGGGCCAGACTGTAGAGGCAACTTTTTGTCAGAACTTATGGATCAAAAAAAAATTGGCTGATTAACTATTTGAATTGCAAGGTTTGCTGTTGATATAATAATGGGATATAATGATACTCGGGTTAACTTCCAGGGCACTAGGCAATGATGCCTTGTTATGCTGGGGGCTGCTGCCATCTCCAGTCACCTCTCAGTTGTGGGTAAAGTGCCTGGTTAGAAAAGTCCTGCATGGTGTGTTACTGGCCACCCTGTGGGCAAGGGCCCCTGAATCTCCCCTTCTTAGGAGGGCCTCATTGGGTGCACCTGGGAGAAGCTGTCCTCAAAGGACGTGGCAGATTTCTCAAGCCTAATCTCTGTCCAGAGTTTGGACCTGACTTTTCTGGAAGTGGAATGGGCCTTTGTTGGGAAAGCATACTACCCCTTAAAAAAGCAGGGCAATGGTCCATATCCCATTATCTATGGCAGATGTTATTATATCTGCATTCTTTCAAATATCAAAACAACCTGTCTTAAATATTTAAATACTTGGAAAGTATCCTTGTGGATTAGCTTGCAAAGGCTGATTTTCTCAAAAATACCTCAATCAACAGGAAAATTGCACAACTTTCTCAAGTCCTTTCTGAACACCAGTCAGGCCCTGCTGCTGAAGATGAGACAGGCTAACCTTTCAGGTGGCTGGATCCCTTCCTTCTGGGCTTGAGGGAGTTGCACCCTTCCCACACGAACCTATAATCTCACAAATGTCAACAGAATTTCACAAAGTACCCCAGGGCACCTCTCCTGGCCATAATTGTATCTCCCAGGCTCTTCTAACCATTGGAGCAGAAATGGTTGCACTCTAGACCAGATGCAGATTAGGAAGTTTAGATAAACCACATCCTCTGTCTCAAAATGGTGCAGTGGTGATGAGGAGGTCCACCAGTAAAGGATGCAATCATACAAGATTCATCTTATTTCACCAGCAGTGGCAATTAAATTTATCAGCCATATTGCTAGTCCTGAGTGAAATCTGTCAATCCATGTTGTGAGTCATTCACATGCAATGGTCTGTCCAATAGGCACAGATGATACCCAAATAGGCCAGCAAGGCACCCTACCCAGCTGTGCAGCACAGTCAGCAATGTTGGAGTGGGGTAGATGCACACAGAGAAAACCCTTGTCCAACCAGAGGGTCTGTGAAAGACCAGCTTGTGCACTCAGAAAAACTAGACATGCCTGCTGATCCCTCTGACCATCACAGCCATGATCACGTCCTGTACACACCAAACCTCCTTTCTCACAAGTGTCGTGTCTGATAAGCTGCTGTTCCCATCACTCAGGAGAGCCTGGGAGGCTATGTTGCTAAGCTGTGTGTTCTTGGGGTTCAGGCTGCACATCCGTGAATGGGGCTTCCCAGGGGCATGTTGTGGGCTTATATGGGGGAAACTAGACAAGGCAACTCAGCTTCAGATGATTAGTGCCTCTTCTGTTTTCTGGCACTGGGCACCATGTGTAAGCCTTCCTGATCCGTGGCCCACCCAGGGCACACTAATGGCTCCTTACACCCCATCGCTCCTTTCCCCATAGTAGAACATCCTATCATTGAGCTCATCACCATGTTCTGTTAAGAGTAAAGAAATGCCCATGTTTGGTGGGCATTTCTTTACTCTGGGTTTCATCTACAAGTTTCAAACACCTTCAAGACACAGGAGTATCATAATCTCTGCATTTTTTAATACTTCACACTGTCTCTGGGACAAAGAAATTGCTGGGTAAATAATATATTCAACAGGGTTTTAAGACTGTACATCGTGTTCTATTTTTAGCAATATGTTAAATTTTTATTAATAACAGTAACACCAAATAAAAATAAACTTCTTAGCTATTCTATAACCACACATGGGTTACCTATTCTCTATCAGCCACAGTCTGGGTGCTGCACACTTGCTCTTAAATCTTCACAGGTAGGAAGACTTATTCCAGCTTAGAGACGAGCACACAGAGGCTCAGACCCCTGGCATAGAAAGGGGCAGATTTAGAATTCAAATAAAGCTCTGGCTGGCATGAGAGCCACTGTTCTTTACCTAGATTGTACAGCAGTCAGGCCTAGATAGGTTACTTTAAATATCTAAGCCTGCCCTTGTCAGTGGCAACCCATTGCATTTAGGATAAAATGCAAAACCCCAACATGGTGCAAGCTTGGTGGGCAATCCAGAATGTAAACCAAAGGCCCTTCTGATTATTTTTCAGGTTCAAGGTGGATTCCAGCTTACTGTATAGAGAAAGCCTATGTTTTGTTTCTTACTTGCACATGGTCTTTGTATAAAGATGCATATAGCTCTTGTCCTCTTCTTCTGTAGTTCTCTATACATGACACAAAATCCTGGAGAAAGGAGAAAACAAGTCACAGCTTAATGATAGTTGTGATTTTATTTTATTTTATTTTATTTTATTTTTTGAGACACAGTCTCACAATGTCACCTAGGATGGAGTGCAGTGGCACAATATTGGCTCACTGCAACCTCTGCCTCACAGGTTCAAGCGATTCTCCTGCCTCAGCCTCCCAAGTAGCTGGGATTTCAGGTGCCCACCACCACGCCTGGCTAATTTTTGTATTTTTAGTAGAGACAGGTTTCACCATGTTGGCCAGGCTGGTCTTGAACTTCCGACCTCAGGTGATCCATCTGCCTCAGCCTCCCAAAGTGCTGGGATTACAAGCGTGAGTGATAGTTGTGATTTTAGATAAGAACGTCTCTATACTGACCAATTGGCAGAGGAAATAGTGGTTACAGAATTTGTTGGTCAAATGAGATTCATACAAACACAGGCATCACCTATGCTGACACACTCACATATGAACACATTCACATACGTGTTTATGGGTTGCTTCCATCTCCATCTATGATGAACTAGCTTGCAGTAGCTCAACCTTCCTCCTAAGAATGACTGAAAAGACCTAGATTTGAACAATCTGCTCTAAGACAGCAGAGAGCTACCAAGAGAGCTGAATTTGAGAAGCCAAAATTCTGAAGAGGAATTCACTGAGGTGTGCCCAACATTTATGCTTTTTTATATTTTTTGGACCTTGAGATACATGAAAATTTTCAAATAGCTCAAAAGGATGAGAAGCTGAGGCCACAAAACAAACTTCAGTAAATTTAAAAGGATAGACATAATATAAAGCATGTCTTTTAATCACAATGGAACAAAATTTGAAATCAACTAGCAGAAAGAAATTTGGCAAACTCAAAAATAAGTGTAGATTAAAAAGCACATTCCTAAATAACTAATGGGTCAAAGAAGAAATCAAAAGGGAACTTTTTGAGATGAATAAAAATAAAGACACGACATACCAAAACACATAGGCTATAACTAAAGCAGAGCATAAAGGAAAACTCATAGTTGTAATTGCCAATATTAAGAAAAAATAGAAATACCTTAAATCAATATCTGAAACTTCCATCTGAAGACACTGGGAAAAAAAGAGCAAACTAAATCTAAAGCAAGCAGAAGGAAGGGGAAAATAAATATTAATGCAGAAAGTAATGAGTTACAGAATATAAAAACAATAAATAAAATCAATGAAACTAAAATCTGGTACTTTGGAAAGATTGATAAAATTGGCAGTCTTCAGCTAGGTTGACCAGGAAAAAAGAGAAAAGGCTTAAATTATTATACTAGGATCAGAAATGAAGGAGACATTACTACTGACCTTACTGAATTTGTTCAAAGGATTACAAAAAATACTATAAACAATTGTATGCCAACAAATTAAATAGCTTAGATTAGATGAACAAATTCCTAGAAAGACACAAATTGCCAAAACTGACTCAAGAAGAAATGGGCAATTGGAATAGATCAATAAAAAGAAAATAAATTGAATTAGTAAAACAACAACAACAACAAAACCTACCCACAAGGAAGAGCCCAGCCCCGGCCCAGATGGCTTCACTGCTGAATCCTAACCACCACTTAGTGAAGAATTAACGTTAGTTTTTCAAAAACTCTCCCAAGAATTAGAAGAGAAAGGGACACTTCCCAACACATTCTATGGGACCAGTTATTACCCTGATACAGAAAACAGACAAAGGCTTTACAAGAGAACTATAGACCAATATCTCATATAAATATGAATGTAGAAATCCTCAACAAAGTATCAACAAACTGAATCCACCAACATATAAAAAATTATATACCATGACCAAGTGAGATTTAGCCTAGTAATGCAGAGTTGGCTTAACAACTGAAAATAATTAATGTACTACACCACATAATAGAATAAATAACAGAAACCATGTAATCATTTCAATAGACATTTAAAAAAATTGACAAAAATTTAAAACCCTTTCATGACAAAACAAAAAGTCAACCAACTGTGTGGGGAAAAAGAGTTTTCTCAATCTCATAAAGGGTAACTACAAAAAGTCCACAGCCAACAAACATTATACAACATTATACTTGATGGTGAAGGACTGAATGTTCCTTAACATCAGGAATAAGACAAGGATGTCCACTCTCAACACTTCTAGACAGCAATGTACTGAAGGTTCTAGACAGGACAACCAGGCAAGAAAAAGAAATAAAAGGCATCCAAATTGAAAGAGAAGAAAAACACCTCTGTTCACAGATGGCAGGATTCTATATATAGAAAATCCCAAATATTCCATAAAAGAACTACTAAAACCAATAAATGAATTAAGCAAAGTTTCAGTGTACAAGATCAAAACACGTAAATCAGCTGTGTTCCTATCCACCACTAATGAACAATCCAAAAAATAAATTAAGAAAGCAATTCCTCTTATAACATTATCAAAATAATAAAATGCCTAGGAATACATTTAACCAAAGTGAAAAACTTGTACACTGAAACCTATAAAATATCACTGGAAGACCTAAATTTAATAGAAGATATCCCATATGTATGGTAACAAGTTCTTATATTGTTAAAATGTCAATACTACCTAACATAATCTACAGAATTAACAATCCCTATCAAATTCCAATGATCACTCTTTTTTGCAAAAATTGAAAAGCCAATCTTCAAGATCATATGAAATTACAAGGGACCTCCAAAACCAAAACAATCTAACAAAATAAAGAATGTAGAAAGACTTATAGCTCCTGATTTCAAAACTTACTGTAAAGCAATGTCAAACAAGGCGGTGCAGCACTGGCATAAGAATAGATACATACATCAATGGAATAAAATTGAGAGTCCAAAAATAAAACAGTTTGTCTATATTCAATTAATTTTTTTACAAAGATGCCAAAACTATACAATGGGGAAGGAATAGTCTTTTTAACAAATGGTGATGGAAAACTAAATAGCCATATGCAAAATAATGAAGTTAAACCTTTACTGCATAACATACAAAAATTAACTTAAAATGAAACAAAAACCTGAATAGAAGAGCTAAAACTATAAAACTCTTAGAAGAAAACTTAAAAGTACATCTGCATGATCTCAGATTTGGCATTTGTCTGATTTAGATTTGGCACCAAAAATAAAAGCAACAATGAAAAGTGATATGGTTAGGCTTTGTGTGCCCACTCAAATCTCATCTTGAATTGTAATCCCCCAAATCCCCATCATTTCCACGTGTCAAGGAGGAGACCAGGTGGAGGCAACTGAATCATGGGGTGGTTTCCCCAATGCTGTTCTTGTGATAGTGAGTGAGTTCTAATGAGAACTGATGGTTTATAAGGAGCTCTTCCCCACTTCGTTCAGCACTTCTCCTTCCCACCACCTTGTGAAGAAGGTGCCTTGGTTCCTCTCCGCCTTCTGCCATGATTGTAAGTTTCCTGAGGCCTCCCCAGCCATGTTGAACTGTGAGTCAATTAAATCTCTTTTCTTTATAAATTACCCAGTCTTGGGCAGTTCTTTATAGCACTATGAAAGCAGACTAATACAAAAAGGATAAATTGGACTTCACCAAAAGTAAAAATTTGTGCTTCGAAAGACACTATTAGAAAGTAAAAAAAGACCCACAGAATGAAGAAAAAATTATAAATTACATGTCTGATAAGGGACTCATATCTAGAATATATAAAAATACTTATAGATCAATAATAAAAAGAAAAATAACCCAATTTAAGAATGGATACTGGATCCAAAAAGACTGCTCTTCAAGGAAGATATTCAAATGGGTAATAAGCAGGTGAAAAGGTGCTTAGTGTCATTTGTCATCAGAGAAATGCAAACTAAAACTCACAATGAGATCAATGATACAGCCAACCAAGTATGATGGTTAGAATCAAAACTTTAGATAATAACAAGTTTTACTGAGAGTATGGATAAATAGAAACTCTCGTACACTGTTGGTGGGAATGTAAAATGGTGTAGAATTTTGGAAAACATTCTGAAAGTTATTCAAATGATTAAATAAAGTGTTGCCATTGAATCAGCAATTCCATTCTCAGGTATACACCCAAGATAAAAATTGTGTCCAACTGAAACTTATACATGAATGTTTATAGCAATATTATTCATAATAGCCAAAAGTTGGAAACAACCTAAATGTCCACCAACTGATGAACGAATAAACAAAATATGGTCAGTCTATATGATGGCATATTATTTAGTCATAAAAAAGAATGATGTGTTGACACATGCTATAACATGTATGAGCCTTAAAAGCAACATCCTAAGTGAAAGAAGCTAATTTCAAAAGCCCAAATATTATATGATTCCATTTATATGAAATGTTTATAGAGAAAGTACATTAGTGATTGCTTAGGACTAGAGGGATGGGGGATAGAAGAGTGATAGCTAAAGAGTATGGAGTATCTTTCTGAGATTATAAAATGTTATAAAATTGATTACAGTGATAGTGGCACATATCTGGGAATATACTATAAACCAGCAGTTCTCAACTTTTCTGGCACCAGGGACTGGTTTTGTGGAAGACAAATTTTCCATGAACTGGAGGTGAGGGGTTGGAGGAAGATGGTTTCAGGATGATTCAAGAACGTTACATTTATTATGCACTTTATTTCTATTATTATTACATTGTAATATATAATGAAATAATTATACAACTCACAATAACACAGAACAGCCTTGAGCTGTTTCCCTGCAACTATATGGTCCCATCTGAGGGTGATGGGAGACAGTAACAGATCATCAGGCATTAGATTCTCATAAGGAGAACACAACCTAGATCCCTGGCATGTGCAGTTCACAATAGGCTTTGTGCTTTTATGAGAGTCTAATGCCACCACTGATCTGACAGGAAGCAGGGCTCAGATACCGGTCCATGGCCTGGGGGTTGGGGATCCCTGCTATAAACCATTTAATTGTTTACTTTAAATAGGTGAATTGTATGTTATATGAATTACATATAAATTAATCTGTTTAATAAAAAATATTTAGGGAAAAATAAAATCCAGAGTCTCATAACATAGACTCACATCAAGAACCAGGAAAATCTCAAACTGAATAAAGAAAGACAATCAACAGATGCATACAGTGAGATAGCAGAAATGTTAGAACTATTTGACAAAGATTTTAAAGCAGCCATCATAAAAATCCTTCAACAACTACAAATTTAAAACATTCTGAAAGAAATTTTAAAAAATTAGGGAGCCTCTGTTAATAAATAGAACATCTTATCAGATAAATAGAAGCTATAAAGAGGAACCCAGTGTAAAACAGCAGAATTCAAGGGACAAAGGGAAGAATCAGTGAACTGGACAATAGAACAATAGCAAGTAGCTATTCGGAACAACAGTGAGAAAGTAGAATGGAAAAAATGAACAAAGTCTTAGCCACCTATAGGACTATAACAAAAGATTTAATCTTTGTGTCATCAGAATCCCAAAAAGAATGGATAAAGTGGGTGGTGCCTAAAACTTACTCAAAAAAATAATGGCTGAAAAAAATCCCCCAAATGGCAAAAGATATGAACCTACAGGCTTCAGAAGCTAAGTAAATTCCAAACAAGACTGACCCATAGAAATCCATGTCAAGACACATTATAGTCAGACTTCTGAAAACTAACACAAAGAAAAAAATCTTAAACACAGGAAGAGAGAAACAACACCTTCCTAGAGGGAAAAGTATTAATTAACAGTGATTTTTTTCATCAGAAGCCATGGAGGCCAAAAGGAAGTGGCACAGTATTTCTCAAGCACTGAAAATAAAGAACTGTCAACACAGTATCCTATATCCAGCAAAAATATCCCTTTGAATTAAAGGGTAAATTAACACATTCTAAGATAAAGGAAAATTAAGAGAATTTGTCACCACCAAAGCTACCCTATAAGAATAGTTAAAGGAAGCTCTTTAAACAGAAGGTAAATGATAAAAGAAGGAATCTTGAAATACCAGGAAGAAAAAAGAAATACAGCAAGCAACATAAATATGGGTAGATACAATGTACATCCTTTTCCTCTTAAGACTTCTAAATTATTAGTGATGGTTAAAACAAAAATTATAACACTGTCTGATTTTATAACACTGTGTGATTTTAAACAAGTGTAGAGAAAATATTTAAAACTATTACATTATAAATGGAGAGTAATACCTAGAGCAACAACTAAAAAACCCACACAGAGAGATACACTCAAAACACAATAAATAAATCAAAATTTAATTCCAAAAAAATGTTCAAGTAACCCACACTGGTAGACAACTTCACCCAACAACAAGACAATACACATTCTTTTCAATTGCTCTCAAAACATACACAAAACATCTTGGGCTATAAAAAAATCCAAAAAATTAAAATAAACAAAAACATGCAGAATGTGTCCTCGATACATAATTGAATCAAACTAGAAATTAGTAACAAAAGGATAAGAAGAAATCCTCAAACTCTTCGGAACTAACAATAGACTTTAATCTGTGTCAAAAAAGAAGTCTCAAAATAATTTTTTTAAATACATTAAATTTAATGAAATTGAAAATAGAAAATATCAAAATTTGTTTTACGTAGCTAGATCACTATTGAGAGGAAAATACGTGGCAAAGATGCATGATTAGAAAAGAGTAAAATTATGTTATAAACTGAATGTTTGTGTTCCCCCCAAATTCATAAGTTGAAATCATAACCCCCAACATAATGGTATTAAGAGGTGAGACATTTGGGAAGTGATTAGGTTTGATGCTGCCATAGGGTAGACCCCCATGATGGTATTAGTGTCCTCATAAGAAAAGGAAAATACACCAGAGCTTTCTCTCTCCACTATGTGAGGATACAGCAAGAAGGCAGCCTTCAGTAAGCCAGGAGGTGAGCCTTCACCAGGGAGAAAATTAGCCGGCACCTAGCTCTTGGACTTCCCAGCCTGTAGAACTGTCAGAAATAAGCCAGCCTGTGGGTAGTAACTTGTAATAGCAGCCTGAGCTGATAAGACAAATTCTCAAATAAATAATCTAAATTCCTACTCAAGGAGCTAGAAAAAAGTGAAAAATAAACCCAAAGCAAGCAAAAGGAAGGTCATAATATAGTGTAGAAATCAATGAAATTAAAAACAGAAAAATGATTGAAACAAAAAACCTGTACTTTGAAGAGATAAAATTTACAAACCTTTAGGAACACTACTAACATGGATGCAAAAAGAAATGACACAAACTGCAATTCTCAAAAATGAAACAGGGGCTTTTTCTACTGACCTGGCAAGCATAAAAAATAAGGTAATACCATGAACTGTACACACATTAATGTGACAATTTAGATGAAATGGATAAATTCTTTGTCAAACACAAACTACCACGACTCATCCAATATATGATAGATCATTGGCATAGCCTTATAGCTGTTATAAAAACTGAATTCATAATTTTTAAAGTCTCCAAAAATAAATTGCCAAATCCACATATTTTCACTTGAGGATTTTATTAAAAATTTAAGAAAGAATTAAAATCGAATCTACAAAATATCATCTAGAAAATAGAGTAGGAGATGATATTTTCCAATTAGTTTTATGAGGCTAGCAATAGTCTGATAACAAAACCAGACAACAGTATGAAAAAAGAGAAAACTATTTGTTCACGAATAGGTGCAAATTTTCTTATATTAACAAACAGAATTCAAGAACACTCCAAAACACTAATATACAATGGCCAAGTGGGATTTATTCCAGGAATGCGAAGCTGACAAATATCCAAAAAGTAATCAATCAATCTAATTCACCATTTTAGCAGGTTAAAGAAGAAACTCGCATGGTCATATCAAGTGATATAGGATAACATTTGATAAAATTTAACACCTATTCATGATAAAACTCTCAGTAAACTAGGAATAGGTATAAATGTTTTTGAGTTGATAAAGGGCATCTACAAAAACTCTACAGCTAACATCTTATTTAGTGATAAATAATGAATACTTTCACTCTAAAATTGGAATAAAGATGTCTACTTTCACTGCTTTTATTCAGTATAGTGCTAGAAGTTCTATTCAGTGCAATAAGGCAAGAAAAAAAGTAAAAGCCATACAGATTGAAAAGAAATAAATAAAACTGTCCCTATTTGTAGATACCCTGATTCTGTTGAATTCCTAAGGTATTTACAACAAAGCAAAACAAAACAAAATTCAATAAGGTAAATACTCAAGGTATTTACAAAAAAAATGCAGACACAAGATATAAGATCAACACACACATAATAACTGTATTTCAAAATATTAGCAATGAACACATGGATGCTGAAATAAAAAACAGTATCATTGTCAATTTCTCAAAAATAATGAAAAACTTAAGTGTAAATCTAATAAAACACATATAGGATGCATATGTTGAAAACTACGAAATGCAGATGAAAGAAATAAAAGAAGATCTGAATAAAGGGAAAAACATATCATGTTCATGAATTGGAAGACTCAACTTACAAATACGTCATTTCTTCTCAAATTGCTAAGCATGTTTAATAAAATTCTTATTAAAATACCAGCAAGGCTTTTTCTAGATACAGACGAGTTTCTAAAACTGGTGTCAATTGGAAAAGGGACTAGGAGAGTTAAAACAACTTTGAAAACTGAGAGTAAAATGAGAGGAATCATTCCACCTGATTTCAAGACTTATTATACTCATAGTTACAGTAATTGAGAATGTGTGGTACTGAGAGAGGAGCAGACATATAGATCAGTGGAACAGAAGAGAGAATCCAGAAATAATCCACACATGAATGCCCAACTAATTTTTGACAAAGTTGCAAAAGCTATTCAACAGATAGCTTTTCAGCAAATGGTGTTGGAGCAATTGGATGTCCATTGCCCAAAAAATGAACCTAAGTCTCATACCTTATACAAAATTTAATTCGAAATGGACCACAGACTTGAATGTAAAACATAAAACTATACATATTTAGGAGAAAATCTTTCATATCTAGGGATAAGCAAAGAGTTCTTAGATTTTATATTAAGACTGCCATTCGTAAAAAGAAAAATTAATGAATTGGACATCAACATTAAAATTTTGCTCTGCAAAACCATGAGAACTGAACACTATGACAATCTACACTCCGAGAGAAAATATTTGTAAGACACATATCCATCAAAGTATTAACATCTAAAATATATGAAGAACTCTTAAAATTCAACAAGTAGGCTGGGTGTGGTGGCTCACACCTATAATCTCAGCACTTTGGGAGGCTGAGGCAGGTGGATCACCTGAGGTCAGGAGTTCGAGATGAACCTGGCCAACATGGTGAAACCTTGTCTCTACTGAAAATACAAAACAATTAGCCAGGCATGGTGGCAGGTGCCAGTAATCCCAGCTACTCAGGAGGCTGAGGCAGGAGAATTGCTTGTACCTGGCAGTGGAGGTTGCAGTGAGCCGAGACTGCACCGTTGCACTCCAGCCTGGGCAACAAGAGCAAAACTCCATTAAAAAAAAAAAATCAACAAGTAAAAAAGAAAAAATACCATCAGAAAATGTATGAAAGATGTGAACAAACATTTTACTGAAGAAGATATAAAGACCTTAGTACACTTTGTTCCATCCATGTCACCCATCTAGATGGATATAGAGACTTTAATATTAATGCCTCTTTATAATAGACTGGCTAAATAACTTATATTTATATATTGGACATACTAATGATTCTCAAAATGTGGCGATAAATTTCTAGGGATTCCTGAGACCTTTTCAGAGGCCATGTGAAATTAAAACTACCTTCAAAATACTATGACATTTTTGCCTTTTTTTCCCCGTGTTGAAATTGCACTGATGGCCCCAAAAAGCAATAGTAAACAAAACTAATGCCTTGGCACAAATCAAGACATTGGCACCAACTGTATAAAAATCATCATATGTATTCCCCATCACCAAGAGCTTATAGGAGGAAAAAAAAAAAGCTATTTTCACTTAAGAACATCTTTGATGAAGCAGTACAAATTATTAATTTTATTAAATCTCAACCCTGAATACACTTCTTTTAATAGTTTGTGTGATAAAATGGGAAGTCTGCATAAAGCATTTCTGAATGCCAAAAAAAAATGTGATGGTTGTCTCAAGGAAAAGCATGTGCATAACTGTTAATTCTGTGAGCCGAACTAGCTGCTTCTCTCAGAGAATATCATTTTTATCTGAACAAATGACTGGCAGACAAAATTACAGTTATTGGCATGAGTATTTGGCAGCTATTTTCTTGAAAGTGAACAACGTAAACCTGTCATCTCAAATGAAACAACTGACAGTATTTGCTGCCAAAGACAAACTTTGAGCAAATTTTAGAAAAATCAAGCAAATACTAGAATTTTGGAAAATTTGTATCTGTGTGCCTCTGTGAGCTTGACAGTGTCCCAGTAGCTAAGAGTTTTTCTGGTAAGAGGTGTTAACTTCAGCATAATTTTTCCATATTGCATAATAAAATGTGTCAACAATTGGGAGATCTACATAACTCAGGGAACCAATATTTCCCATATATGCTATCTGTATGTTCTAATGCATGTTACAAAATAATGTATGGGTTTAAATATTCACTCAAAGTGCAAGATAGATCAACACATTTTAACGTAACAGAGTACAAAAATGTTACTGATAGAGTTCAAGTGTCCTTTAAGAGGTTACTACTTGTTGAGTTTTGGTGTAGTATCAAAGAAGAGTATAATTTCCTTAAACCACCATGGCACCTGTATACCTATGTAACAAACCTGCACTTACTGCACATGCACCCCAGAACTTAAAGTATAATTTAAAAAAGAAGAAAAAAAAGAATCAGAAGAAAATTGAGCCTCACATAGACATGTAGTTGAAAAAGAGAGGAGTATTTTAATAGTCTTTTCAGATAACTGGATATTTTTCTTGAATACTCTTATCAATCTGACAGGTAGTATCTGGTTAGGTAAGTTGAGATGTGGAATCTGAAACAATATCAATCAACTTTTCATATTCTATTGTATTAAAATACGGTGGCTATCTTACAAAACAAAAGACTCTTAAAATACTACTTCCTTTTCTAACTGCATATCTGTGGGAAGCCAGATATTCTTCATCTATTTCAAAACATACTACAACAGATTGAATAAAGAAACAGATATAAGAATTCAGCAATTTTCCACTAAGTCCTACTGATATTAAAAAGATTTTCAAAAATATAAAACAATACCACTTTTCTTACATTTTTTGTTTTAAAAATATAGTTACAATAGTCTCCCCTTACCTTCAGGGGACGTGTTCCAAGACATTCCCAGAATGCCTGAAACCACAGATAGTACTGAACCCTATACATACTGTTTTTCTATACATACATACCTATGATAAAGTTTAATCTATAAATTAGGCACAGAAAGAGATTAACAACAATAATTAATAATGAATGGAGTAATTATAGTAATATACTGTAACAAAAGTTATTTAAAACTTATAAGTTATTTCTGAGATTTTTCTACTTAATATTTTTGGACCATGGTTAACCATGGATAACTCAAACTGCAGAAAGCAAAACTGTCAGTAAGAGGGGATTACCATACTCATTCAAAATGTTATGTTTACACATAATGGGTCTATTATTTCTATTATTATTTTAAAATAAATTAACACATGCATCATTTTTAAAATTTTTTTAATTTATAATATAGTAACTATAAATAGATAAAATATACATAAGCCAAAGCTCTTTGGAGTCCTTAATAATTTTTAAGAAAGTGAACAGGTCTTGAGACCAAAAAGTTTGAGAACTGTTGCCCTACCACTGTGAAAACGAATGAACCACTACTACAGATAAATCTTACAAACATAATTTGCAGTGAAATAAGCCAGACCAAAGAGTATATACTATGTTATTTCATTTATGTAAAATTTAAAATATGGAAAATTAATTTATGATATTAGATACTAAAAGAGGGACTACTTCGGGGGAAGAAGGTGATAGAGACTGGAAGGAGGCATGGAGTCAGGGATGCTACTGGGGTATCATTAATGGTGATTACATGTTCACTTTGTTAAAATTCTTAAATCTGTCTATTTATGATCCGCTTTTTCCCTATGTATATTATCCTCCAACAAAATTAAAAACTGTTTATTGGCAAACACTAAAAAACATAAAAACAATATCATTTTAAAAACCCAGTTACTGTTTTGGAATAAAGGGACTAGGGTGATTTCATTCTTTTTCTTTTCTTTCATTTTTTTTGTTTGCAATTTTTTTCAATATTGCTGTTACATTGTTTATACATATTTAAAAGTGAAACAATCATTATGAGCATTACAAGTGACATAAAATGCTGAAAAATTTGACTAATTCTACATCTAAGGCAAAAGCCCAGACTTTTTTCTATTATGGTACTTTGGAGACATGCAGCACAAATACCGAACTCTTAGGGGACCTTGGATGAAAAGCAGCTGCCTTCAAATAAATGGGGATCTTGCAGCAGAGGGCTAGGCCTTGTCATGATGACACCCACGGGTTAAGTAGGCCCAAGGTAGGGAGGTTCAGTCAGCCCAACTTCAGTGTGATAACAGGAAAAGACCTTCATGTTCTGAGCACTACAGAATAACAGTGTGGGAGGCAGAAAGCACAGAAGTCCAGACACCTTAGTTTTTGGTTCTTAGTAGTCACATTACAGGGGAGATCACTTAATCTTTCTGAAACTTTACTTATCATCAATAAAATGAGGTTACTAGGACCTCTCTTGTCTATTGTGCAGAGATGTTATGAAGCTAGGATGAGACAGTAGAATGAAAATATTTTGTAAACTGAAAGGGATCACCTAGCGAGACTGTTGGGGTGTAAAATATTGAAGTCATTAATAAGATCAGTTGAAAACAAAGACTTAGGGCTGGGTGCAGTGGCTCACGCCTGTAATCCCCAGCACTTTGGGAGGCTGAGGTGGGCAGATCGCTGGAGCTCACAAGTTTGAGACCAGCCTGGACAACAAGGCAAAACTCCATCTCTACAAAAAATACAAAAATTAGCTGGGCATGGTGGTGTACACCTGTGGTCCCAGCTACTCAGGAGACTGAGGTAGGAGGGTGGCTTGAACCCCCGAGGTAGAGTTTCAGTGAGCCGAGATCACACCACTGTACTCCAGCCTGGGCAATAGAGCCAGACCTTGTCAAAAAAAAAAAAAAAAAAAAGACTTAGATTGTCTCCTCAAAATTAAAATTAGCACTTAAAGAAAATGCTGTATGAGTTTGGTTATAAACATCTTCATACTTCAAATAAATACCTTTTCTACAATAGCTGCAGTCCAGAATTGGTTATACTCTGGCTCAGATTCTCCATTCCAGGGTTCAAAGTTACTCCTTGTTGTTAAGTTCTGCAAACATTCATTGATCACTTACTATTTTCCAGGCACTAGATTACAAAGATGAACCCCACACCTGGTTTCATAGAGCCTAACGAACAGACAGATAGCTGAGCTAACACGGTCAATGCTGAGGCAGAGATGACACAGTGACACAGGTACAGTGAGGGAGGCTCACAGATGAGGGGACTGGTATGACTCAGTGTTCAGAAGGTTGAGATGTTGCTTTAGCTGAATCTTGAATGAGAGCTTTCCAACAGAAGTCTGATATGGTTCCATTTTCTAATTTTGGCATTTTTTGATTTAATATTTTTGATAGCTTACACCAACAGTAATTTGGAGAATTGATTTAATGAATGCAAGCCTGGAAGCAGGGCACTCTCTTAGGACAGTGTTAAGACAGCCCAGGTGAGAGTTCACATGGTGGACTCAGTATTGTGGAAGAATCCCACTCAAGGACTGTCTGGAGAGTAAGTTGGTAGGAATTGTTGATTACATTAGAGGGCAAGAACTGCTGCCAAATTTCTGGTTTGCTTAATTGAGTGGATTAAATTAGACAAACTAAGAAAAGTTAAGAGATCACAAAAATAAGAGCAAGTTTGTGTGACATGAAGACATTTTGAATTTGAAGTGTCAGTGGCACAGTGGGATATCTCTAGAAGAAAGCTCAGGAGAGGGGTCCACAGTCATGTGGACTTGTGAGTCATCAGCAACCAGGAGACAGAGACTCCTGAGAGATAATAAGATCCTCGAGGAGAGTAAGGACAGACAAGGTCAGAAAACTGGAGAATACCAGCAAAATTTAGGCCAGGAGGAGAAGGGTTAGAGAAGCTTGGGGAAAATCATGAAAACCAAGGGTGGTTTATACATGGTAAATGCATCAGAGAAGCCCAGTGAGATGAAGCCTGAAAATATTCACTGGGTTTGGCTGTAGAAATTGGTCATTGGTAATTTCTGCAAGAATCATTTCAGAGGAGTGATTAAACAACAATGGGTCAATTAGAGATTTGGAGATAAGGACATGAAGACAGAGCATACAGTATATTAGAGGCTGAGGGGAGCTTGGCAGTGGACAAGAGAAGGTCAAAAAGCAAAGGAAACAGAAAGGAACTGAGGGTTCAGATTCCAAAGGAGAAGAAAATAAGGATGGGACACACAGCCCATGCAGTGGCTAAGTTGAGTGATGAAGACGGGAGAGGCTGTTCAGGCCAGGAGCTTGCAGGGAGGGCTTGAAGATGGCTGCAGATGGGGATGAGGCTGTGGCTGGTGCACAGAGAGTGAGGTGGTTCACACCTCATGGCTTCCATTTCTAGAGTGGAGTAGGAGGCAAAATGACTGCTTCTCCTGAGAGCTGAGCGGCATCTTGAACAGAGTGGTGAATGCTTGGGCGAATGGGACAGGGAACAGACCCAGAGCACATCAGCGGATTATCTAAGAGTATTGATAACCCAAATATGTATCACCCCTTGGTCTGTTCTCTCAACATTACTTTCAGTTAACTAACAGGCACAGGGCACTTTACAACTGACAAAGGAGTTATGCATGTGCACATTTAAAATTTATCCTCCTGACAAATTTATATGATTACTCTCATTTTACAGAAGAAGATATCGAGGCCAAGTGAGGATAAGTGACTCTGTCAATACAGGAAGTGGCAGAGTCGGAAGATGAGTCTTTGGACTCTGTCACTATGGGCGTCTGTCTCTCATGCATTTCCACGCAGTGTATCTCCACCTTCCCACTGGCCTTTGAGCCCTTTATGCCCTGGAAAGTTGTCATACTCAGGGATGTGGAGACAGGAGGAAGGAGATTTGGGTCAGGTCAAGGGCAGAGGCCCATCTGCCTAGACAGCAGTGAATGTAGCACATCGAGCAGGGACAGATTCAGAGCATAGTGCTGCCTTGCTTATTGGAACTAAATAGCATTTGCTTAGCAACTGCCAGCACATTAAAGAGTTTGAGAATCTTTGGAGTAGAACAAAGGGCCTCTAAGAGCTGTTTGGAGATTTGGGAGGCAAAGCGGGTCTAAGCCCTGCTCTCCCAGTGCCTCCTCAGGGCCTTGGCTGCAGGAGACAAGTCAGAACTTGGAATGGGAAATTGGGCACATCTCCATGGAGGGTCACTTCTAAGTGGGCTCACCAAAGCTTGGTGGTACCCACTTTGCCCGGGGCACCCTAGGGCTGGCCAGCTGCTGGTGACACTACTGACCAAGCTGTCCCACAGGAAACACCCAGTAACCACTGATGACAGTCATTACGCTTGTTTGTTTAAAGCATCATTAGTCCTGTAATCACAGTTGTGTGGCCTCACAAAAATGAGAAAGGCTGATATCTGAAGGCAGCAGCTCAGATCCTGCTCAGCAACTTGGTGCCAAGATGACAGTTACGGGTCCTGGCCACTTCAGCCACGCACTGCATGTCAGGTCTGGGACTAAACTCAGATGACGCCGAGTCCTCACTTGCACTGTATTGGCCATGAACGGACATGTGATTACCATTGCATCCTTCGACTCACCTTTCTCACTGCCATTAATTTATCCCAAGGAAATCATAAGATATTTGCACAAATAGTGGACATTTTTCACCATGCTGTTGATAGCAGCACAAAATGAAACAATTTAAGCATGCACACATGGAGGAGGGTCCATCCTGTGACAGAATGCTATGCAGTCAGCACAAATCAAGCTCTCACCAACAGCTGCCCCCAGTCTTGCAGCATCTTGGCATCCTCTTTGGGTGGACACCATCCTGACCCTAGATGGATGACTTGAATAGTGGGGCAAAGTCTGGATTTCAGTCTCCTTTCGCTATTCTGGCCAGATGTCCTTCCATACAACCTACATAATCATTCACAGCAGCCCTGGTATCAAAAAGGACCTATCGATGGGCACCAGGTTCTTGCTATATCAAGATTTTAAAAGGAGAATAGAAAACAGTATGCTTACAAAAACAAGAATCAAATCTGTGTGTATTTGCCTAGGAAAGAAAAACTAACAGAAAATACAATGTGCTGGCCATTAGTATTGTTTGTCAAATATTTCCAGGTCTTTATTCCTATAGGTAGTGGCATGATGAAACTTCCTGCTACTTTTGGTCTCGGTGAGGCCAGGGAGAGATGTGCAGAAGCTTGACAGCAATCTGCTAATCTCTCTTTTTCAGCTCTGTGTGGCAACACTCAATGTTCTAGATAGTGGCTGCATCATGAGCCAGTGTCGCTGAGTGAGAATAAGGTATACAGAGTCTCGGGCCAACACTCAGGGTACTCATAGCACAAGTGAGAAATAAGCATTTGCTATTTTAGGCCAGTTAGACTTGGGAGTTTTTGTTACTGTAACATAACCTAATACTTTCTGAGTAATACACACACCAAAAATGTTAGAAAGGGTTATAGTGGAATTGCATTAAAACGTAATTGCGAGCAGAAAAAAAGAGATCAAGAGAGTTACAGGGAAAGCATGTATGAGATCAGTTAAATACTATGAGAAAAAAGCTGGAACCATTTGAACAAGATAAATAACTTAATGGGCTTAATGGATTACAGCCCAAATTACAAAATAAATATGAATGAATCTCTACTGACATAAATAAGATTGAAGAAATAAATACAGAAGAAGAGACAAAACTTCCTTAGAGAAGAATTTTAAATTATATATGTAGATAATCCCCTTCCAGACATTGGAGCTTAATTGCTCACACCCCTCGAGGGTGGTATGGACTTAGTGACTTGATTCCAAAGAATCAAGTGTGGAAAGGCAGAAACAGTAACTTTACCATAGAGGAATCTGACAGACACCACCTTAACTCCATGATAAGGGTTAACATCAGCAGTGATGACATATCATGTGGAAAGAAGGGCATATCACCTCTATGGTTGTCCTTCCAAAGACCCATAACCCCAGGATAATCATGAAAAAAAACATGAGACAAACCAAATTGAGGGGCATTTTACAAAATATCTGACCATCCTCAAAGCTGTCAAAGTCACAAAAAACAAGGAATATCTGAGAAATTGTCACAAATCGGAGAAGACTAAGGAGATAAGTATATGTAACGTGGTACCCTGGATTGAATTCTGGGTTAGCAGATAAAAACGATGAAATTAAAATAAAGTCTGATGTTTAGTCAATAGTAATGTAACAATGTCAATTTCTTAGCTTTGACAAATGTTTCATGGTAATAAGATGTTAACAATAGGGAAAACTGGGTGGGGAGGACATGGAAGTAGTGAATGTGAATGCGGAAAGTATCCCAAAATTAAACATGATTTTCTAAATCACAATGGGAATTCACAGAACCCTCCATCCTAACTCCCACTGTAAACCTGGGATGGAGAATGGGAGTCTCTGCTCCCTGAGGGAGACACCATTCCACAGGCTCTCTTGCTTGTCAACAGCTCGTTGTATTAAATGTAATTCTCCTGTTTAAAAACAATTATTTTGGGGGTAAATCTTGTCCGCTGAAATTGCACAAGCCAGTCACTTCATCTGGTACTTAACAAAGAAAGACTGATTGATGTATAAAATGGTGGAAAAGCTGCCTGGTGGATGTGCAGGATAGTGCAGAATTCACCAAACTGCAGATGGTCGTGTATTCTATGGATAGTTTGAGGGAATGCTGAGTATTGCTGACAACTTGATTTCCATTTTGTAAATAGACTTTAGAACTTAACCCCATGTAATATGTGACTCCTTAGGCTGTCTTCTTTATTATTTTTTTTAAAGTTTCTGTGTATTCATTAACCAAAAAATCCATAAAGGAAAGCAATGGTCATGCTGCTTGATTTTAGTGTCAACTCTAGATTCCTTTAGCATCTGATTCTCCCTGACCAAAGACAGATTTCACTTAAACTCAGGGGATCCCCCATCCATGGAGGGCGGAGTGAAACTGCTGCCGAGGTAGATACTACACCCAGAGATCCCAAGTTCTCATTGGTCATTCTTACTGGACGCAATGGTCCCCCACTTGCCACCTGTCCTGCACCAGTGCTGGCTAAGAGGATGAGGGATTTGGTGACCACATAATCGTAGCAGTGAGGAACAGAGGAGCCACACCTGTGCGAGTGATCTGTGGTTATCGTGTAAACTCATTGTTGTCATGAACACTCTCTTTCCCGGCACACCTCCTCGGGGTGCCACAGCAGTAGGTAAGCTCTGCAGGGGCAGCATTCTGTGTCACTGTGAGGGGGTTCCCCACCAGCCTGCCAGAATCAGCTCCTCAAGGTCATGATTCAGGGCTTCCCAAGTGGAGGCAGTGATCAAACTTTGAGGGATTGAAAAGAACCTCACAGACCTTCCTCACTCACTGGGGCCCAAATCTCCACAGCTGGTCACCCCTTGCCCAGAGCAAAATACCCCAGGGGTCAGGATTAAAGAGACCCAGCATGACCTGCTGACACCACCTACGAGGAGCAGGGTCAGGGTGGGCAGCTCCCGCTCTTACTCCCACCCCCTTGTTTAAGTCCATCTGCAATGCAGTCTTTTACTAGTTGCAAAGGATCCAGTAAACGGGTGACCTAAACACTTCTATTATGTGTCCTCCACAGAAGGCTGACATATCCACCTTGGAATACAAGTTCTTAGTGGAGGCCTGGTTTTAGTTGAGTGATAGAAGCAATTAATGAGAACACCATGAAATGAAATGCTGTCCCTGTTTGTTGGTAAATCATGTGCATACTATCCTTATGTGAGCCCAGAAAATGCTGGCTGCCCTTGAGGAAGAAGGCACAGTGTGTACTGAGTGATAGGACAGCCTGGGCTCCGCAGCAAGCTATGGTCGGGGCTCAGGGGTCTTTGGGGGATGTGTATTTGAATGACTCAGGCCAGAAAAGGCTCTTTTCTCTGAGTGCCCAGGTAATTGCACTTTTCTCTGCTATGGAGACGCAGCCCCTGGATCCTTAATAAATGTCAAGCAATACCAGAGTAATAATCATATTTCCAGCTATAATGACAAACAACTGGCGCTCCGAGCGGGTGAAGAGGGACCAGACCACCACAGCGCAATTCATCTCTTGTTAAATTCACTCACATATTAATTTCTGAGATGAACGGTGGTTTCTAATTTGTCTTTTTTGAACTGTGATGTTTTTATTAAATTCAATCATCATGAGTACATGAAGAATGACTACTTAAAAAAAGAATCCACACTAGTATAGCAAAAGACAAATCCTTTAAAATTGCAGGCACCATGCCTTGTCAAGGAAGCCATCCTCTCTCCTCTCTGCTTTCCTCTGTGGGTGTCAGGGCCTCTGCGAGCCTCAGACAGGTGGGAGGTGTCACCATGCTGGCCTTCCCTGAACTCGCCTATTCTCACCCCATCTCTGTCGGCCTCATCCTCACAGGTAATGTTCTTAAAGACTCACACCCCCTCAGGCAGGACAAGAAGGTTAGGGATTACTAGAGGAGGGTTGGATAAGGGATGAATGTGAAGATCTACCCTGGGGGCAGAGGAGTTTCAGCCCATGCAAACATCTTTCCCTGAATATGTATGGAGACATGAGGCACTGATATGGACTAAACTGCGTTCCCCCCAATTCATATGTTGAAGCCCTAACCCCTACTACCTCAGAATGTGACAGTATTTGGAGACAGGGCCTTTAAAGAGGTGATAAAGTTAAAGTGAAGCCATTAGGGTGGGCCCTAATCCTACGTGACTGGTGTCCTTATAACAGGAGATGAGGACACGGTCATGTACAGAGGACAGATCACGTGAGGACACGGGGAAGGCAGCATCTCTGAGCCAGAAAAGAGGCCTCAGGAGAAACCAGCCCCTCCAGCACTTTCCTCTCGGACCTCTAGCCTCCAGGACTGCGAGACAATAAATGTCTGTAGTTTATGCCACCCTGGCTGGGGTACTTTGTTTTGGCTGTCCCAGGGAACTAATATAGGAACTTTCACTCCAAATAATTCTCCCCTAGCACTGAGGCACCTGGACCCCAAAACTGACATATTTCAAAGACAGATCACAACCAGGGCTGGAGTCTATGGGGAGATCTCTTCTTCGGGCTTTCTGAAGAGCAAAAAGGTCACCCTGGTCAGGACTGCCCCATTGCTGCAACTTCAGAGTAGGGCCATTGGCATCACTGGCTGCAAGCTGCACCCACTCCAGGAGCTTTCTGAGGCCACCCAAACACATGTCAGCTCTAGGATGCTGCACAGCCAGTCTTCCTGATGTTCTTGGAAGCCACGCTGTGACTAGCCAATATGTTAGTCCTACTGTGTGACTCACCACTGGGCTGCCTGAGGGTCATAGGTAAACTGGTCAATACCAAATTTCTCCCTCCTTTAGGCTGGGTCCCCATAGATGCAGTCATTGTGCATAAAAAATAGGTAAGCCTGAAATAGATGAACCTGGCTTCTTCCTAGCAGTCTCTTTTCAGCCAGTGATTCGCAGCACCTGCTCTAGCGCAGGCCCTGTGCAAACCCGAAGGCCTTCAAGATGGGCATGGAACAGGGCTTGCCCACCAGGAACTTAAAACTCTTGTGAGGGAGTAAATGAGAAAATGACTTGCCCACAGAGGGGGCCACACCAGCTCACAGCCAGGCTGGAGAGGGCTTGGTGGGCTTTCAGAAGGGACAGTATCCCTGCAGGCCTCCTCTAAGCAGAGAGGACCACATTTTCCCAAGGGTAGAGATGGGAGAAAATAGCCTGCACTACTACAAAATATGGAAGTGGGCCTGCCTGGAGCAAAGATGCCATGTGGGAATGTGACAGGAAATGAACTTGGATAAGCAGTTGGGGTCAGCTACACGAGGCTTCTTAAATCCATTGGTACAAGTCTGAGTCTGCACAGCTTGGAAACTAATGATGGTTTTTGATCAGGGGCATGACCTCGTCAGCTCAGATCTTTAGAAACTCACAGTGGGGGTGACATGATGGCAGAATGGGGCAGAGTCAGCTGTGAGGCAGAGGTCATCTGCTTTGCTCACCCTGTGTCCCTATTCTCCAGCCCTGGACCTGGCTCTTGGCAGAAGCACAGTTGATGGATGAGGAATGGATGCGTGTACCCTCTTGCCTACCACTCCACAGTGGCATTCAGGAAGCTGGAGCACAGTGCTTATGTGACGGTGAGTCTTTAGAGACTGTGACGGTGAGTCTTTAGAGACTGTATATTCAAGATCTGAATTTCCTAGGAATTGACTTTCTTCTATGATTATTTTCTTTCCTGATCTCATTTCCTTATTTTATTGCACACATCCTCATCTAGAGGTACCATAAAGCCTCTGGGGAGAGAGTCAGAATATAAATAAATACATAAAATTAAGATGAACTGGATAGGATACTCCAGTAACACCAAGACAGCACCTGGCTCACAAGGCAGATGATCATGAGGGTCCATCCTTTGCATCTGGAGGGGGCTTTTCTTCACCATCAACCTGCCCTCACATCTTTCCTCCTCCACCTCCTCCTCCAAGTCTCAGATCAAGCTCCTCCAAACCAGACTTGCACCCTCTCTCTTCTGGGCCCCTTTTTTTACAGTGTAATTATTTCACCAGACTAGGAGCAGGAGGACCTCCTGGGGCAGAGACTGTGCCCTTTTTCAGCAGTATTCCCTGGCTTTAACCCAAGGGCCTGGAACATGGCAGGAAATCATGAGTGTGTGGGGGAGGTTGAAGGAAGACTTCTCAGAGTGGGGACAGGGGTTTGGTAGAGGAGAAGGAGAGCTAGAGCCAGATGAAAATACAGATATAGAGGCCACAGATAATAGAGTTATAGACAACTTTCCCAATTCCCTGAAGAACTTGGAATGATGCTTGGTGGCCAGCTCCTGCCACCTCCTCTGAGCCACTCCCACTCCCCCAAGGGGTGTCTGTGCCCAACCACATGGGTCTCTCTCTGCTCTCAAATACACAAGCCCTTTTGTACCCCGGAGCTTTGGCATTCGCTGGGTCCTTTCCCAAGCTCTCCTCCCCCAGATGTTGGAGGGCTGCTCTTTCATTTCTCATTATTACCTCCTTGGAGAAGCTTTCTTGGACCTTCCAACCTACAGCCATCACAAAGTAAGTCTCTGGCATATCATCTAGGTCTTTTAGATTACCTTATGTAACTAGAATTATCTCATCCATTCCCATGTGCTTGCCATCTGCTTCCCCTCAAACAGAGTGTGGGAGCCTTATCTGTTTTACTCACTGTCACCTGAGCTGCACAGCGGGACTTAGGCTTGAGGAATCCCTTAAATCCAGAGTGGATCAGACTCAGGCTTGTTCAATTGCTCTTTCATTTGACTCAAAGATCTTAACGATTGCCACTGTCACTCCCTGTGATAGTGGATACACAAGCACCTGGGAGCCCCAAGCCTCAATCTTGGGCCAGGGCTGGACTCGGTGCTTTTCTTTTTTTTTCGAGATGGAGCTTTGCTGTTGTCAACTAGGCTGGAGTGCAATGGCGCAATCTCGGCTCACTGCAACCTCTGCCTCCAGGGTTCAAGCAATTCTCCTGCCTCAGCCTCCTGAGTAGCTGGGATTACAGGCGTATGCCACCACACCCAGCTAATTTTTGTATTATTAGTAGAGACGGGGTTTCACCATATTGGCCAGGCCCGTCTCAAACTCCTGACCTCAGGTGATCCACTCACCTTGGTCTCCCAAAATGCTGGGATTACAAGTGTGAGCCACTGCACCCAGCCTGGACTCAGTGCTTTCTTCTACTGTCTCCCCTCTCTCCTCCACATTCCATCTTTCCTTCCTTCTTTGCCAGGCCCAAGAGCCAAGTTTACATCAATCCCCATCAACAACAACGAAGAGAAGAAAATTTCAGAACTTCCTGTTCTGAGACTTTGAAAGACTTTTTTAATTAACCAAAATGGTTTCTCAAAATAGATGGGTCCCAGGGCGAGAAGGCGGCTGTAACTCATGTGACAGGCACCAGGCGGCCCGGCTGTGAGTGGGGGGCCTAGCGGGTTGTGAATGGCAGCAGCGCCTCAGGAGGGCCCAGACTGATTCTCCCCTCCACGGCCATCTGCCGTTTTATCTTTTACAGTTTGGGACACTGCTGTCTTTTGAATGCTAGAGCATTTTTGCCTTGATGAATATGTTTTTGAAAATACTTAAATTTAGATAAATACACAAAAATGTGTTTCCTCATAACTCATAATTTTTAAAAATTAAAAACATCTCCTGGGATGGTGATACCTTTCCCCCCAGCCACTACTCTAATTTTCAGAATGCAGGTACATCTTACATTGGGAAGTCCAGTATATCTAAATCTGAACCTCAAAATAGATGCTTGCATGTAAGTATCCTTTAAAGAACTACATTCGATTTTCAAAAGGATTCAACCCAGGATTCCTTTATTGCCAGATTCCTAAATTAATTTCAAATCTGTTTTACTTTACAAAATCTTGATACATACAGTATACGTTTTATTTTTCTGAAATTCATCTATTGTTATTTATTTATTTTTGGATGTCATCTAACTTAGGAGATAAACAAGCAGACTATAAGGACTCCTTAAATACAAGGACCATGTGTCATCTCTGTGTTCATAGAAAGGAGTGCTATGCCTACTCAATACCCCATGTATCGTTGAATTGCAAATGGTAAAGTATTTAAGTAAATTAAAATATTGCAAGTTGACCTGCAGATGTGGACTCTGTATTACTCAATTTTTTCCTCAATCACAGCCTTCATATATGGCATATAAACACAGCCTGACTTTGTAATAAAATAAGTCACTGTAGAGGAGAAAGAAACAAGAATATCAGCAAATACCTAGCAGATGGAGGTGAGATCTGGTTAATCTTTCCAAACTAGATGTTTCTGTTCAGGTTGAAGTTGTTGGGGAAGGAACTGAGTATCTGTCCCTAAGGACTTTTCAGTATCATTTAGATACAATGCACCTTTAAACGGGCAGTGGTTGTTACCTGGATGGAGAACATTCCACTGATTAGTGGAGCTTGTGTAACCTCAGTGCCTTCCTTGTTGGAAGAGTTTTCAGACCACAGTCTTGTTGCCAAAAGCAAACCAACTTTAACCCCATTTTTTGGGAGGCCACATGGCCAAAAGAACAGTCAAAGAGATGGCATTTGGGTCACTCTCAGGTTGCAGAACCCATGGTAGAGAGACAGACTCCTCCTTCAGTGACAGTTGTAGACCAGGAAGAGTGTGACTGGCAGGAGATAGGCAAGCAAGCCATGGACAAAGCAAGTCACTGTAGCTACTGATTATTCATTAAGTGTGTGGACTTTGCACTTAAGTCACAACATGGCAGACTACATTTTAAGATAAGGTTTAAGAACAAGAACAAACATTTCTGGTACAGGAAATTTTTATCAACTAGCTGAGGTAGGAGCTTGCTGCACATTAGGAGAAGATCAGCATCATCTGGTTTAAGCATCAGGGTCCCTTTGTTAATTCGGGGTCTCTGCTGGCCCAGCGATTGTCCTTCGCGTGAACTTGCAGGAGAAAGCCCCTCTGGACAGTCGAATGAGAACAAAGCGTCCTCCTCTGGGCAGCCATGGACCACACCACAGCTAAGGGCCTGCTGCAGAGCTCAGAAGTCAGGGCACACCTGGCAACTGCTGTCTCTGGGGTGCCCTGGTCTGGCACAGGTGAGCACTCCCTGCAGTGAGGACACTGCTTGCCGCAGACCAGCTGGTTTCACATCTACCACCAGCTGCTGTGCAATGATGATGCCTGTCTGTCTCTGCTTGGGCCCTCAGGATAGCTGCCCACACCCAAATTGATGGGCTGTTAGTGGTTCTGCCAGTTCTATTCAGAGTCAGGCCCTGACACTGATTCTTTTAAGGGGACAAAGGACAGTCTGTCTTAGACCTCTGTATTTGCTTTGCATTTATCTGAAATCTTCTCCATACAAAACTGAGGGGCCTGGATCCAGTACCAATTATTCCTGGAAAAATCACCCAAGAAGAAGTTAAGGGGGTTTGATGTCATGAGTAGAGACTTTCTCTTCTCATCTGCATCAGGTGACATCAGCTTGATGCTCAAGTGGTCCAGCATCTTCATGTACAAAGATAACAGAGTGGACATCACATCCACTGAACTAGCTGCTTTATTAAAAGATAGGCATTCAGGATTCGATCAGAATTGTTTTAAAAATGAAAGCTATGGAGACTTGAACACGCTGGCTTCTATCTTGGGTAGCCTGTTTCCAGCAGGTGTGCAGTGACTCTGTGATGTTTCAGGAAGACCCCTAATCTAAAAAGGTTACTGCATTTAGCACTACAGTGTGCCCATTCCAGTTATAATATTTTATCAGAAGCCATCGTGATCTCAGATGGAGAATATTCCATTGATTCACAGGGCTTTCACAAGCTCTGTGTCTGCTCTCTGCCCTAAGAAAGCAGGAAAATGTGAACTTACAACTAAGGATGGCTGGACTTCAAGTTTGATATGTGCAGTTTCTCTTTCCTGCATGGGTAAGGGAATGTGTGTAACCTATTTTCAGCAAGTCATGGATGATATTCCCTGAACCTAACCTCGCAGAAAACATACATTAGAAGATTTGCCCTAAAATACCTTTAAAGGGAAAGCTCAGCTAGAGAATGTAAGGCAGGAATTACAGAAACTTTTCTGAAAAAAAAAAAAAATCAGTTGTGATATTTTTAAACATGAAGAACACAAATATAAACAAACATTATATAAAATGATCAAATAAGAAAAAAGCACAAAATGATCAAATAAGAAAAAAGCACAAAGTGCAGTAACAAATATATCAATGGAACAGTCTGTGTCCTATAGTACTATTACCTTGCTACCACTCAAGAGCTGAACAGCCCAATGGAAACTTCAATATATACCACTAGCAGCAAAATGACTGCTTTTATTGAAGAAGAAACAAACAAAAACTGTGTTGCTCTAAGCAATTTTGAAATGAATATCTGATTCAAAACTTCCCCTGCGCATATAATTGCATGCTAATTTACATTTTAATTACTTCCTAAGAAATCAAAAGCATTTGTTGACAGTAGAACATAATGTCAACTTCACGGTGCTCTGTTGGTTGATGCTTAATGAACTTAATTAGATAATTAGTGATGTTAATTATCCTTCTATTATGAAGATAAAGATGTCTCACAAATGATGCACTCAGTAAAGAAACATCATTAAAGGTATCAGTGTTTGCTTTGTTCATTTACATGTATTTTTCAGACTCCTATAACAGACACTTGTGATAGACCAGAGACACTTAAGACTTCCTTAAAATGGAACAAGAAAAACCACTGTCTTTCTTCATCCAGCTCTTATCCTTCCCCCTTATTCTGGATACCAATGCTGTACTGGTGATGTTGCCACTTTTTCAAAATCTGGGCTGTAGGGAACTCTCGTCCTTGTTCAGTTCTGCTGCTGAGTTTCTGGTGCAATTGATCAGACTCCTTCCCGCTTCCTTCTCACTGGTGTGATAGGTGAATTCTAACATCAATTGCTTGCACAATGGGATGTGTCTATGTGTGTGTTGGGGGGGTGTGCATGCACACGTGTGTGTGTGAGAGAGAGAGAGAAAGAGAGTGGGTGTGTGTGTGCGCGTGAGTGTGTGTGTGTATGTGTGTGTGTGTGTGTGTGTGTCAAGGGAAGAGCAAAAATGAGAGAGAAGGCTCTGGTTGAGTGTCCAGAAAACCTAAAAGGATAATGGAGCCCCTCCCCACCACCCCAGGCTGGCTGCATTTCCCTGACGCTACAGTGTGTCCCCACCTCCATCACCAGACTCTGTCCCTCTGGGGAAGGTCATTCCAGGTGTGGCGTAGGAAGCACAGCTGCCTGCAAGACTGAGGGCAATGATACAAGCCACTTAGACTTTACTTTCAGTTGAAGTGAAAACAGAAACTTTTGAGGTTCAAAAAATAACACTAGACTTCATTACCTTTTTGTTCCTTCCTTGCCCCCAAATATCACCATAATCAGAGCATAATGGATAACCCGTCTGGAAATATTCCTAGCCCAGACAGTACGATGAAGAGCTCTCAGGCCAGGCTGGGAGAGAGGCATTATTTTTAGGGTCAGTTATCTCAGGAAAAGCACCAAGAACAAAGAGGTGCTTGGCAGCATTGCCCACCACAATTAAGAAAACCAATATTCCATTTAGCAGAAGGTCTTAGAACATGGCTCGCGCCAGTAGAGCAGTTTATACTTTTCAAAGTGTTTTTTAAATTATACTTTCCTTTCTGAGTGGTTTTATTTATCTAACAGATAGTCCTCTTTAATTACTTACTCAAAAGACTTTTCCTCCCACTGAACACAACTGTGTTTTCCAACAATACAGCATTGTGATTTCTTAGAAACACTGTTTTCAGGTTTTCTGAGTCTCCCTTGTCTTTTCTGTGGTTTTTAATAATTTATCCCTTCAGCCTGCTTTCTCTTGATCTGTGGATACAAGCTGGCCTTTCTGCTTTCCTGCCATACCAGTAAGAACCTATCACAAGATCTCGCCTCTCTCTGGGTCCTCTGACTCTTGCATTTTAGAAATCCTCACGTGTCTTCATTTTCTTCCAGGTTTAGGCCACCTACCTCCAAATCCCTCTCTTAAAGTCATATGCATCTCCTGGGGAAGACCTTTCTGTCTTGCCCACAAACATTATGTTGAATCTACTACAACTTCAAGTAAAAATATTTCACATAATGACCTTCTGAATATCAGATTTTAAAAATGTCATGCAACCCCTTAAAGATCTTTAACTCTTTTTCAGAGGAGTTTCTCTGAGAACTCTGACTTCTGTTTTCACAACTGCATTTTGACATCCTCAGCTCAGCTCTGTTGTACCACTTACTTCCCCTGCATTTCAAAGCCAATTCTTTCTATTTCCAAAAAGCCATTCTCACTCCCAGTACTCTGGACTCATGAGCTTTTTATCCTAGGGAAGTGAAATCTGAGGCCTGCGCCTGGAGTGCTGCTCAGTTCCTGAACATGGAGAGTCCAAGCATTTAACTAGAAAGCAGCTGTGTCATCAGCAGAGCTTATTGCCTTTCTTCTGAAACTGCAGCATGGGATTCTCCAAGGCTCAACGTGCCCTCAGCCTCAGCAAGACCCTCCTCTCATCAGCAGGAGACAAACACAAACGTGCCAGCAAGCAAGACCAGGTGCCACTTGATCACTCCCGCAATGATGGCTAAAGCCTTCCAGTTCTGCACATTTGCTTTCCTCTCTGCAGTCTTTATTTGGGCCCCATGATTTCTTTGAAGAGAAAATAAGCATACAGAAACAGTAATGCATGAAATAATACGATGTCTGGGATGTTGCTTCAGAATTATTCAGTGCAGAGGGGGGAAGTGGGAAGTCATAAGGAGAGAAAATTGGCCATGAGTTGAAAATTGTTGAAGTCAAGTGATGGATAGATACATGGGGATTCATCACATTATTTTTCTATTTATGTATATGTTTGAGAATTTCCACAATGATTTTTTTTTAAAAAGATAATGGGTGAAGTGCTCAGAGGTGATAGTCAAAAACATCATTTCCCTCACCGAGGACCTCAGCCAGAGCTGCCCTTAACAGAGCTGCCCTTAACAGAGCTATCACCGAGTTGCTGGGCTCAGTCAGCATCTTGTCCTCTGCCGGGGCAGAACTGCTCCATGCTAGGGTGGGTGACGGCGGGTCTAGCCCCTGGTCAGGGAAGGATCTGATGGCAGACCCCAGGCACCCTGCCCACATAAGTGCCCTGCCTCTGACGTCTCCAAGGCCCCTAATGGTGGGCACTGCTGGTTTCACTGGGGGTCTCATAGGGCAGCTTTTAGGGGACCCCCGAGAAAGGTGTGGGGCAAACTTCTAATGTTCCCCTGTCCTTGCCAGGGCAGATGTAGAATTCCTACGGAAAGCTTTTACTTTTTTTAGCAACTCCAGTGGATCATCCTCATGCTTCTGGTGCCCTCTCATCCCCTTCTGTTAATTCTTACACAGCCCTGACTTCCCTACATGGGCCATTTCAGTTTGCTAATACATGGGTTTGAAAACGGCAACTGGAAGGTTGCTCAGCTATCTCCTAAAGCCATGGAATTGTGGGGAACACAGGGCTCTGCCCTCCTCCATGTGAATCCTGCTCTTCTGTAAGTCCCCCAATCTTTGCTGGCAGGCTGGTGAGTGGGTTTCCCTCCTCTGGTGGGGCCTGCCTGGCCCACTGCCTGGGATAGCTGTCCATATGTATACAGTTGATCCCAGGAGGAAAGTGGGCTGAAATCCAGCTCATGCTCTATGTACACAGGTTGGGGGCTGCCCAGAGAGGCTCCCACCCCTTTAAGGCTGGAAGTTGCCTTGTACTCTTAACCCCCTTCCTCTGGTTCTTATTTTTCTCCACTCTCTGCAGAATCCCACAGAGCCATCTGAATGCCAGACCTCCCACCCTCAGGTGCCGTCTCTTCTCAGAGCCAGGCCTGTCCTGGGTGGCCCTCTTTTCTCACCTGTCCCAGCCTCAGTTGAACAGAATTTTCTGTGTGTTAATGTTGTTCACTACTCCAACTACAGCTACTGCAGCCCCCACTATCTCCCATCTGAATCACACTACAGCCCCCTGCCACCCACAGTTTGGCTCCCCACTAGGGGCCCTCACCTGTAATCTCACCTATAGGAGCAGATGCCATGCCTCTGTTTAACCTCTCACCTACAGGTAAACATGAATGTCTAGGCTGGCCTGTGGTGCCCCCTGACTTGGCTTTTACCCACTGCTTTGGCCCCTTTCTTACCACCTGTTATGCCTCTGGCCTTCTCCCTGCCTGAGAGCTCTCCTCTGCACAGGCTTTGACCCCGCTTCTCCCAGACTCAGCTCTAGGCATCACCTCCTCCATGGCCCCTTCCTAACCAGCTTCCAGCCCCCTGACTCCTGTGCACATTTTCTGATTGCTAATGCTTTTATATAAACAGATGGTGAAACACATTGCATTTTAGGTATTTTCAATTTTCATAAAAGTTACAAAGATAGTAGAGAGTTTTCATCTACCCTTCACCTGTTTTCCTATAAAGTTATTAACATCCCACATTGCCACGGTGTTCCTGTCAAAACTAAGAAACCAACATTGGTTGTTGATGTCTTTTCAGCTTGTTTTTAAACAAGGAAGCCTGGAATTGAGTAGGTAAGCAGAGCTGAGTCCATGACTGTGAAGAGGGGAGCTGGCCAGCCTGTGCAGTCTAGATTCTCCAGGCAGATGGTGGACATGAGGAAGTGGCCTGCACCCTGAGTTGCCCTTTGGTGGCCTCGAGGGAGTCCAAGTTCCCAACCTCTGTCCAACAAGCTTACACTCACAGCCTTCTAGAGATGGTGGGTGATGTCACAATTTGCTGCCACAGGGGACTGTGATGGGGTCAGGGGGAGAAGAAGAAGAAATAACATCTATCAAATCAGCCCTACCTCAAAGTTCAGCTCACCCACCAGGAATAAAACATTTTCTACTGAAAATGAAGACAGGTAAGAGGAATTATGAATTCTATATCATATGTCTCACTCCAAGGAACAATTTGTCAGTGCTATAGGGCTGTCAGCTGCTGACATGATAAGGAATAACACCAAATGAATAATGTTTCCTCCAATACCAACTCCTTTAATTACAAGCCTCTTCTTTCCAGAAGAGAGACAGAAGATGCAGAAACCCCAATTTCATGGACTTGTGCCTGAATAATGTCTCCGTGCTGCTTTTTCCAGATGGCGACCTTCTCACTAGAGGGACTAATGATGTGGGCATATTTAGGGAAAAACCAATAACAGAGTCTTTAACCTTCAACAACAAAAGCATGTTGTACAAAATGTTCCTTGGGATACATTAGAAAATATCAATTACATTGCTCACTGAGGTGTAATCAGCTGTAATAATCAAAATTAATTTTTAAAAATAATTAAACAGACCCCAGGGCAAATAGTTGATGCTCTTATCCTATGACATCACAGTGTGCATATGTACCTGAGAAGTTGTGCCTTCTGTTAGCGACAAAGGCATCTCATGGAGTTGAGTGATGGATGCAGTGTCTGAAAGCCGGCGAGTTTCATCTCAGCAAAAGGAGGGGGAGCATCTACCCCCTTGCTCTAAGCACTTCCATCTGCATTCTTTAAGGGCCTACCGTGTAGCAGGCACTGTGCCCATCCAAGACTAAGTTACCAGTACAAGATGTTGCTAAGCAAAGATGCAGTTAATTTTAAAGATTAAAACACAGCCCTTATTGTTTCAAAAATAATGTGTCTTTTAAAATCTACAATTTTATAATTGTAGGTTATAATTGTAATTTAAATTATAAAATCTATAATTTAAAGTGTAGAAAGAATGAATCAAATTGAAGGGAAAGTGGGGTCAATGGAGAAGAATGAAGCCAGGGAGAAGGTATGTATGTATGCATTTGTATGCGTAGGTGGCTCAAAAATTTATCCCACTAGTTGTGTGCAATTACAAAAGCTTAACCATGCTTATCTCTCTCAGTTTCTGAGTGGCCAGATCAAAGACAGAAACATAATCTGTTGCAAAATTTCTGCTCTCCTTGAGTTGCTGAAAGTAGTTCTTCCTGGTGCTAAAAGGTGAGGGAGATATTCCCCGTGGCTGCCTGGAAGCTGGGGTGGCTGCAGGTGACCCCCTCCACTTCAGTCCAGCCACACTGGCCTTTGCTGCCCAGCACACATGCACCTCAGTGCCATTGCCCAACTGTCCTCTCTGCCTGACCCTTTTTCCCAGAGCATCTCAAAGCTCATGTTCTTCATAAATTCTCTCCTCTGCTCCAAGGCATCCTTGCCAAAGATGACTTTGCTGACCTTCTCCATCTAAACAGCCCAGCCCCTCTCTTGCCACCCTCCCTGCCTTACCCTGCATGGTTTTCCCTCATTGCCATCAGTTCTCCCAATATTCACAAATGTATTTGCTTATTGTCTATCTTTACTTCCTAGACTGTAGCTCCTTGAGAGGAGAGAATATGTCAGTTTTGTTCTCTGCTGTAACCTCAATGCTGAGAGCAGGGTGCAGAGTAAGCGCTCAATAAATATTTGTTGAATGAACAGATGAATAAGGCCTCAATGGATATAGAAGACAAAACCTTCAGCAGCTTGCCCTCACTCAAGACAGAGCCGGCTTTGGATATTCTTTCCCCCAGATCTCTCAATGTGAGCCAAGAGCAAACTGTTAAAAGCCACTTGGGACACCTATGTGGCCCTAAACATGGCGGTCTACTCAGGCTTCTTTCATATGAGCTGTTGCTCAATGCAAGTCCCCAGGACTCGGAGGCAGCTGAGCTGTGTCAATGAGAGTGACTAGAGGGGAAGGGCGAGGGGCACTGGCAAGAGGCAGCATCCACAGGTGTGAGGGTTCCCATGAGATGAATGCCCATGCCCAGCACCCTAACATCCCTTCCCTAGCTCCCAGCCAGGCTGCCCTGACCTCCTGGGGACAATGGCCAAGGAAGAGAAGCTCCAAGATGAAGCCAAGGAAAGAGGGGCTGGGCCCCTTCTGTCTCAAGTGATACTGGTCAGGAGCAGGTATCTGGGCACAAGTGGGAGTGCTCCAAGTTTTAGTACTTGGTACACATATCACCTATAGGATGATCTTGACATTGGCAGAGAGAGATAGAAGGCCAAATTGAATTTGTAAACAGTCTCCTATTTCTAAAGCATTTACAGCTTCCAAGGGCTCCACATGCTGTACTATAAACAGAGCATATTCCCAGTTGTAAGTTCAGGAATGAAAGCTCTGAGAGGTTCCATAAATTCCCTAAGGTCCTCCTCAGCAGCACAAAGATGGGATCCTATCTTCACTCTCACATTTAATGACTGAAAAGCCCTTAACTTTCTTTTTTTTGTTTTTCAGATTCAGCTTCCACATCTTTATAGCAAGGCTATAATACCTGTCCGATACAGCTATTATAAAATCTGAGTGAGTTACTCACACATTCATGTATTCAATCAGTGAGTCTATCAATGAACTTACCGAACAGTGCCTTTAACAAGTCAATTCCCTGAGAATACAGCCTGAATAAGATGTGTGCTTTGCCCTTAGTTCTTAGCATCAGGTAGCTGGTCAGCCCAGCCATTCATTTCTGGACTTCCCTTCTATGTCTGGACTCTTTCTAGGCCCTGAAGCCTATGATTCCCAAAGCCTGGGAAAAGAAAGCCCTTTTCCTCGGCTGCCTGGGCACTTACAGGCAGTTACAGATTCTGAGCTGGTGGGATTTAGGCTCCACCTCATTTCCCAAAGTTCATGGGCCAAGAGCTGGGATTATGTTAATGTGTCTGTCAGCTGTCTACTTTACCTCCCTGGGGAAGCTTCCTGGGTTCTCACAGTTATTTATCCCACTGGGGAGTTAAGTAAACTGCCCAAGGTCTCCTGACCCTACAGCCATGTCTAGCAACAACCACAGTCCACCTCTGAAGAATTCAGGCCCCTGGCATTATAATATTTCACTGGCATTAGAATACATCACAGATCATGCATTTCCAAAAGAGCCTCAGCAACATTTCCAGTCCCACATGTTGCTGCAGAACCTCGTCACTCCCCCATGAGAAGGTGGAGTCTATTTCCCTTCCCTTGAACTTGGGCAGAATTTTTTGCCCATCTTGATGGAGGTGGTACTGCATGGCTCCTGAAGCTAGATCATAAAAGGTAATGCAGTTTCGGCCTGGTGAGCTCTCTCTCTCCATTATCTTTTGAAACCCTGCTACCATCCTGTAAGGAAGCCCAGTTCACATGAGGAGGCCATGTGTAGGTGTTCCAGCCAATAGCCCCTGTTAAGGTCTCAGACTAAAGCCAGCAGCAACCACCAGATAGATGAGTAACTCAGCCTTCCAATGATCCCAACTAAGGCCCCAGACACTGTGGGGCAGAGATAACCTGTCACCTCACCCACTGTACTCCATATACCTTACAACAATGTTCCTGATCTCTCTCTCTCTCTCTCTCTCTCTCACACACACACACACACACACACACACACACAAACACTGTTGGCACCGATGAGTTTTAGGAAGACTTGTTTTGCAGGTTTTGAGAAATTGATTAGAAAACCCCAATGGATTAGGGCCGGGCGCGGTGGCTCACGCCTGTAATCCCAGCACTTTGGGAGGCCGAGGCGGGCGGATCACGAGGTCATGAGATCGAGACCATCCTGGCTAAAATGGTGAAACCCCGTCTCTACTAAAAATACAAAAAATTAGCCAGGCGTGGTGGCGGGTGGCTGTAGTCCCAGCTACTCGGGAGGCTGAGGCAGGAAAATGGCGTGAACCCGGGAGGCGGAGCTTGCAGTGAGCCGAGATTGTGCCACTGCACTCCAGCCTGGGCAACAGAGCGAGACTCCATCTCAAAAAAAAAAAAAAAAACGAAAACCCCAACGGGTCTGTCCCACACAGTAAAGAGGGCCCACCCAACATAGTCAAAGTGGCCCATCCCTGTGTCTTCTGGCAATGAAGTGAATGTTTCTGTCCACGTTTGCTGGGCTCACACCCCTAGCTGCTGCTGAGTGGTGGGCTAGTGCCCTCTGAATACGTCCGACTCCAGTTGAGAATGGGAACAAGGATCCAGCCTAATACAGCCTAAACATAGCCTCGACTGGGGAGCTACATGCATACCCTCAAATGCTCACAAGGACGTGGAATTAGATCATGTCTAGTAACAGGCAGTGGAGAGGAGATACGACTCACGGGGTTTGAAGCAAATGCCTGATACTTTTCCAAGGAAAAGAGGTCTGAGCTCACCTCTGTCTTGCACTCAGGGTCCTTGGCCTGCCGCCCGGGCATCAGCTTCATGGCTGAGGACAGGCTTCCACTCCACAAAGTGACTTTGCTGTGGTGTGCAACATTTGAACGACTTGCCAGTGACTTCTTCTCAGATGCTGAGGGCAGGGAAGCAAAGAATGTCAGAGGTGAAGTGAGAGCACACACTATTTTCATAGCTAGCTTGGCTATCAAAGGGCCAACCAGGGGCATGAGCCCCCTGTGGTTACCTCCAAAAAGAGAAACAACCCAGGCTACAAGCTCACACTGCTGTCTTCTGACCTTCCTTTGGCTGAGAAAAACTGTGGGCTTTGAGGTCACCAGACTTAGCCTAAACTCCTAGCTCCACGGCTTGTTGACCCACAGTGAGATGTTGAGCAGGTTAACTAAAGTTGCTCAGCCTTAGGTTTCTCATCCTGTGAAATGGGGATAACAATATCTAAACTAATCGAGGGGTCATGAATATTACATAAGATGTGTTTAAAGACCCTGGAACATAGAAAGTGTTCAATATAGGACTGTTGGCAAAAAAAGAGTCATTTGTAAGCTTTATAGTTTTACTACTTTATTCCACTCTATGTGCATGGATATGTATATCCTATTTTATTTTACTTTTCTCTGAAACAGAATCTGACATTTTGACTTTAAAAGTACATGAAAGTAGATAGGTATTGCTATTGTTTGAATGTGTATTCCCTCCAAAATTCATGTTGAAACTTAATCCCAATTGTGGTGGTACTAAGAAGTGGGACCTTTTGGGAGGTGATTAAAATATGAGGGTTCTACCCTCATGAATGAATTAGTATCTTACAAAAGGGCTGAAGGGGACCATCCCAGGCCATTTTTGCCCTTCTGTCTCTTCCAACATGGGAGGACACAGCATTTCTCCCTTCCAGAGGATACAGTAACAAGGTACCATCTTAGAAGCAGATGCCAGACACAGCCCTCAGCAGACACCAGATCTACTGGCACCTTGATCTTGAACTTCCAAGCCTCTAGAACTGAGAAAATAAATTTCTATTATTTGTAAATCACTCAGTCTGTGGTATTTTGTTATAGCAGCATAAATGGACAAAACCAGGTGTGTATATGCACATTGGCCAGGACTAATTTAGAAAGCCAATTAGAAGGAGATTCTGGGCTATTGGACAGTCTGGGACAATATACATGGAAATAACTAACTCTTGAATCACTGCAAATTTTGTGATTCTGGAAGATGTACAAGTATAGGAGGTGTAAGTTGAGAGCAGTGATCACCTTTAAAACAAAATTAAAACTTCATTCTTGCAGCTGCATTGACTAATATGCAAAAATGTTGTTTATTAGTACCAAATACTAATATGGTAAAAATGTTGAGGTCACTAACAGAATGCAAGGGACATTAATATTTTGGGGATGAAAACTTTCACTTCATAAAGCGACAGGGCATGAGGAACCTAAGCTCAAGGTCATTGCATGACTTAGTGAAAGGTTTCAAAGCTGGTAGGTGGATAACAGGGTAGGATCTAGAACCTCAAGTTCCTGAGCCCAGGCCACAGCCTCTACATGGGCCTCTTCCTCTAAGAAATTACTGGAATCTTCTTGCTTGGTTGGCTCCTCTGGCCTTGCTTTCACCCAAGGTGCCATGTGATATTCATTCTTTGTGAGGAAAGATACATAAGATTTCAGTGATATAAATCCCATCCACTTAAGGGATGAGACAGAGGGTCCAGGTGGAAAAGGCTCTGGGCACTGAGTAGAACCTTGGGGGAGTCTGGCTCTGTGAGACCCAGGAGATCCCATTCCCTGGAGCTGAGTGGATAGAGACCTAAGTAATGCTGCCAGGCCTTGAGCATCGTCTCCTCCCAGAGCGGTGTGACCTCTTCAATCTTCACTTCCCTCTCTCCAGGTTTCACAGAGAGATCGATCTTGAAGGCATCCTCCAGGGTCTGCTGCCTCTGTGCCACCAGCTGCTGCCAGAGAGTCTGCACTGTCTTCTGGATGTTGTGTTGGACTAGCAGAGAGAGCACATGGCACACTCAGGATGGCCTCAGTGACCCTCCCAGAGAGGGCTGGGAGATGGTGCATCATAAGTGGTTTTACCCACACCCTTCTCACTTAAGGTCTTGAACATCACCCCAGCTTTGCAAGCTTCAGCCAGAAGCAATCAGTATGGAGAGCCACAGGCCTGACAAGAATGCCACCAACACCCATGCAAGCTGGTCTTCCTCCACCTCCACCTGCCTACCACCAATTCCTGCCTGCCTCACATGTCCAGGATTGGGAAACATCATTTATGAGCTCAGAGACCCTCATTCTCCACCCCATAATTCTGTTGGATACCAAAGGGACACCTTGTGTGAGCTCTGGGTAGTCAAATAGCTCCACTCAAACAGCTCCTTCCAACCTTACCTTACATGTTGACCTCTCAGGGGAATGGACACCAAGCTCAAGGCTATCCTGTGGCTCAGGGCTCAGGAACAGCCAGTCCTCTTTCCTAGACCTTGCTTCTCAATACCCATCCACTTCAGTCCCCTGGAATTCTTCAGGTATGAGCAAATCTAACAAGCCAACTGTGTCTGCTGTGTCCCACGTCTGTAATCTCCTGAACCATGCCTAAATTTCCTCTGATAGTGGACCAATGAGTCCTCTCTCTGGTAACAGCCCCTAGAGACTGTTTCTCTCACCCTAAGGGAATGGACAGTGCCCAGCCCAGCTCTACTGGCCAAGTCCCAAAGTATGTACATCCGTGTTGTAATCAACACCATGTCCAACAAACTTTAAAGTCACGAGATTTTTGAGCATGGCAGCTACCTGACCAGAACACAGAGGCCCTGTGTGTACTATCTTTTATTTTTGAGATGAAGTTTCACTTTTGTTGCCTAGGCTGGAGTGCAGTGGCGTGATCTTGGCTCACTGCAACCTCTGCCTCCCAGGTTCAAGTAATTTTCCTGCTTCAGCCTCCCAAGTAGCTGGGATTACAGGTGCCTGCCACTATGCCCAGCTATTTTTTTTTGTATTTTTAGTAGTGACAGGGTTTCAGCATGTTGACCAGGCTGGTCTTGAACTCCTGACCTTAGGTGATCCACCTGCCTTGGCCTCCCAAAGTGCTGTGTTACAGGTGTAAGCTACTGCACTTGGTCGTGTATACAATCTTGTATCACAACATATCACTAGGTAAGTGGAACAGTCTGCAAACCAGACTGGCAGAAGGAGTGGCAGAGCTTCTGCTTCCTGGACCAAGAGAGAGCATAATCTCTCAAACACATAGAACTGGCTGCTAGAAAAATGACTTCTAATCCCTTTAACTTGATTTGAGATTAGTAAATCCAAGAATAAATTCCATTAGGCAAAAAATCTTATAGAGAGTAATGGGTTTATTTAATCCCTTCTCATTTACCAGGGAATGAATCTGAGCAGCAACTAGGTAATGGCTTGAACTAAATTAGGTGAGACGGGGCGTGACAGTTTTAATTTACAGTAGAGTACCCTGGGATTAAGCTTCTAGTCAAACCAAGTCCCACAGAGCTTTCTCTTCACCTATCCATCCATTCATTCCTTTCCATTTCATTTCTAATATACAAAGACCAATCCAGTGTTACTTTCTACCAGCTTGCCTTGCTATATACTAATACATGATTACTCTGGGATTTCCTAAGTCTTCTGCCTCTTTGAAAATGTCCTTAATAGTATCTGCTTTCTTATTTTGGGAAGGACGAACTGAAGAATGCAACCCTAGCAGGTACCACTATCCTGTCACCACCCCTCTCCCCCCAACCACCGCCACACACACACATACAAAATGACAAATAAAATGTACCATCACTCAAACTTGGCAAGTCTTCTCTTTTTTCTTTCACGTCTTCATTTGGGGAAAGGAAGACTTGATGATAAGTAGACATTCTAGGCTTGGGCTCCAATCCAAATCCTTCTGGGTAACTAGTGGATAAGAGATTTTTCACTAAAATCCAATAAATTCCAGTTTCCTTGAGACCATTCCATTGTTCTTTATTACAAATAATCATCCTCCAATAATTATCTATATCAATATGGAAAAAAAACTTGCCTAATCAAATTAAAGCAAACACTTTATAAGAAATTCCACAGCAGATATTTTAGAGTGGCATTCTGAATAGTAGGAGAAACACTTTCTCCTTATGAGAAGTCTTGTGAAATCCCACCTGTGCTGCCAGCAGGCCCCCTGTGCCCACTCCTGGTTCCCTGCCATCAGAACTAGTCATTTCTTTCAGTGCATTCCCAAAGAATTGAACCCTGCCTTTCTTTGGCATTGATTTAATCCTGCCTTGAATGGGGCCAGAGTTGGCTTCATGGGCATGCAACCTGGGCAATTAAACAGGGCCCGGCACTAAGAAGAACCCTTTTTTGGGGCTCTGCTGTCATCATCTTGAAGTTTTGGGTATTTTTGGACACAAGCCTCACATTTTAATTTTGCTGGAGGCCTCACATATGATGTAGCCAGTTCTAAGTGGGGACACAGCGGTTTATACATTAGGTTTCCCATGAACCATGTGCTCTGGGGGTCCCCACTGTGTTAACGTCCACGTGGCCATTATGACACAAACCAAACAGACACTCAGTAAATGTTCATGGGTTGAACTAAAAATGACAAACATGGAAAGGAAAATAACCTGAAATATGAGAATGCCCATGTTCGAAATTTCTAGAAAAAATTCAATCTTGCTAAACAGAGGGACCTAAGGAGGCTATCATCTCAAGCACATAATTCAGTTGTCATTCTGCTCCTCTTTACCTGTGCTTCCAGGATGGATAAGGCCTAACTCCTGAAACAGGAAGGAAAAAAAAAAAAACTTCCCCAAATTAAACCACATGCTGAAAATGGATTCTTTTCTTTCAGACAAAGACAAGTGCCTCCTCTGGGCTAGAAGGGTTTCCCAGCGCTTCCCAGAGAGTTTTATGAGAAGTCAATGCTAATGTTTTGTACTATTCAGTAGTCAACACTACAGGATGTGGGGAATTATTTTTTTTTTCAAGTGATCAAACATAATTTTTGTTAGGATGAATATAATGAAGAAAAAGGACAACAGCAAAGTGTGATATCCCATTGTCCTCTCTCCCTCTACACTCTCACGGCTCTATTCATAAGACATCATACAGGCAGCAGGATGCTGAGATGCTGGAGAATGTGGTTCATACACACTGACACGGAGAGAGAGACAGAAAGTGAACATACTTCCTGTCTCTCTCTCTGTGTCAGTGTGCATGAACCACATTCAGATTTGGAAATCTGACGTATTTCCAAACTTGGGGCTTCAAGAAAAGGACTCAAATAAGCTTAATTTAATAGCTTTTTAACTAGCATTTTTATGGATGTGATTTTATGTCATATATTGTATGCATATGTAATTTTTTTCTGGAAAGCAAAATTATTCCTGCATTACACAATACAATGTATTATATTTTTTCCATTCTAAGATTGCAATTATCAAATGATAATGTTTCTAGAGTCTGGCTGCATCATAAAATCAATGTGTACATCTAATGTTGGCATTTTCTGCCTCAAAAATTAAATCAATGACTTATCTTACAATCTTAGAATTGTGGAAATACGGTAAATTATTATCTCATGATGATTCTAGCTGCTGTCACATGGACAAGTTTGGGGATTACTTACCATGTTATCAAACATTTCACAAAATACGGAAGACCAGATAAACAAAAGGATGATATCATTTATACAGACCTCAGTCCTCAATCAAGCTTTCCTCTAAATCTCTCCTTTCTGCATGGACCACCAGCAGGCAAGGAAACAAGTGGGCAGCTCTTACCTTCTCTCATTGAGTAGCAAAAGGCAATGCATGAGACACAGGAGGAAGCTGACGTTGGAATTGTAGGTGGCAAAGACAACATCCCAGTGCTCCTGCAGAAAGCCCAGGATGCTGAGAAGGCTGAGGCATTCGGAGAGGGACTGCTGGGGCTTGGACAGGCAATAAAGAATGACTTTATTTAAACTGCTGTATAAAGTGCTGAGGACAGTGTCCCTTTGAGAAGAGGCAGTCTCAATAACCTGTGTCATTAAAAAAACACACACATACACAAATGTGTGAGTGCTTTGCAATTTTAGATACAGATCCAGTTTACCACAAAGATAATATAATCAAAAAGTGACATGGCTTACTGCCCAAAGTAATTTATAGATTCAATGCTATTCCCATTAAACTACCATTGATATTCTTCACAGAATTAGAAGAAACTATTTTAAAATTCATATGGAGCCAAAAAAGAGCTCACATAGCCAAGACAATCCAAAGCAAAAAGAACAAAGCTGGAGGCATCACGCTACCTGACTTCAAACTATACTAGAAGGCTACAGTAACCACGGTGTACTGTTTTTGCACAGAATTGGTACAAAAACAGACACATAGACCAATAGAACAGAATAGAGAACTCAGAAATAAGACCACACATCTACAACCATCTGATCTTTGACAAACCTGACAAAAACAAGCAATGGGGAAATAATTCCCTATTTAATAAATGGTGCTGGGAGAACTGGCTAGACGTACACAGAAAATTGAAACTGGACCCCTTCGTTATACCTTATATGAAAATTAACTCAAGATGGATTAAAGACTTAAATGTAAAACCCAAAACTATAAAACCTCTAGAAGAAAATCTAGGCAATACCATTCAAGACATAGGCACAGACAAAGATTTCATGATGAAAACGTCAAAAGCAGTTGCAACAAAAGCAAAAATTGACAATGGGATCTAGTTAAACTAAAGAGCTTCTGCACAGCAAAATAAACTATCATCAGAGCAAACAGGTAACCTATAGGGTAGGAGAAAATTTTTGGAATCTATCTATCTGACAAAGGTCTAATATCCAGCCAGAATCTACAGGGAACTTAACAAATTTATAAGAAAAAAAACAAACAACCCCATTAAAAAATGAGCAAAGGACATGAACAGACATTTCTCCAAAGAAGACATTCAGGTGGCCAACAAATATATGAAAAAAAAGTGCCACATCACTGATCATTAGAGAAATACAAATCAAAACCACCATGAGATACTATCTCATGCCAGTCAGAATGGTGATTATTAAAAAGTCAAGAAACAACAGATGGGGTGAGGTTGCAGAGCAGTGGGAACACTTTTACACTGTTGGGAATGTAAATTTGTTCAACCATCATGGAAGACGGTGTGGTGATTCCTTAAAGATCTAGAACCAGAAACACCATTTGACCCAGCAATCCCATTGCTGGGTATATACCCAAAGGCATATAAATTATCCTGTTACAAAAATACATGCACGCGTATGTTCGTTGTAGCACTATTCACAATAGCAAAGACATGGAATCAACCCAAATGTCCATCAACGATAGACTGGGTAAAGCAAATATGGTGTATATATACCATGGAATACTATGAGCCATAAAAAGGAATGAGATCATGTCCTTTGCAGTGACATGGATGGAGATGGAAGCCATTATCCTCAGCAAACTAACACAAGAACAAAAAACTAAATACCACATGTTCTCACTTATAAGTGTGAGCTCAACAATGAGAACACATGGACATAGGGAGAGGAACAACGCACATTGGGGCCTGTCAGTGGGTGGGGTGGGGAGAGGGAGAGCATTAGGAAAAACGGCTAATTCATGCTGAGCTTAATACCTAGGTGATGCGTTGATAGGTGTAGCAAACCACCATGACACACATTTACCTATGTAACAAACCTGCACATCCTGCACATGTACCCTGGAACACGAAATAAAAATAAAAGTGACATAGCTGGGTATGATGGCTCACATCGGTACTGCTAGCACTTTAGGAGGCCAAGATAAGAAGATCTCTTGAGGACAGGTGTTCAAGACCAGCCTGGGCAGCAGCATAGTAAGACCCCATCTTTCCAAAAAGTTAAAAAAAATTTATCCAGGCAAGGTGGTACATGTCTGTAGTCCTAGCTACTCGGAGGCTGACATGGGAGGACTGCTTAAGCCCAGGATTTCGAGGCTGAGGTGAACTGCACTCCATCATGCCACTGCACTCCAACCTGGATGACAGGGCAGAAACTTAGTCTCAAAAAAAAATTGACATGACCCGAAATTCAAATAGGACTCACTTCCTCTACTTTCAAGCCTCTATTTAAGGAAATGATCAATCAAGGCTATGCAGAATTTGGGTAAAAAGTTTTGTTAAAAAAAAGTTGAAAGTTTGTTATAGTCAGATTACAGAAAATAGATTTGGTGACCCGAGATTTCTGAAATACTGGTAACATGATTGACATTCAATGTATGAGAACATGCTACTAGTAGTATCTAATTTAAAAAATGGCTATGTGCCATTATTAATAGTTATCATAGAATACTTACAGTATTCCAGGTATTATGCTAAGAATTTTGCATAGATTTGCATATATCGCCTGTTTGTCATAAAAACACCATAGACGCTAAGTTACCCCACTGTACGGATAAGAGGCTAAGAGTCAGAGAGGCTGGGTGGTTCAGCAAGGGTCAAACACACACTGGACACTTGAGCCACGCTCTTAACCACCGTATCATGTACTGGAGATGGAGTCCAGAAGATTTTAGTTCAAAAGAAACTTAGAGGGAGAAGTAAAAGATCCTGATTTGTAGCCTTAGCATGGACTGGTCCATACATCTCCAAACATCTGTTTGGCTTCCATGAAAAGAATCCATAATACAAAGAGTATGCACAAAGTTTTTCAGTCTGATAGAAAATGAATTTGTTATAGGCTACTCCCTTAGAATTTCACAGGTAACGCAATGTTTCTACTCATGAAGTAAAGGTCTGTTTAAACCTGTTGGGGTTTGGGATTCATTTCTTTATCATGTTCCTCTCCTGCTCCTCAGATGGGTCTCAGACTGAGGTTAAGAGGGGCAGGCATCACAGACAGTCAGCAAGAGAGGAGGCCAGTGGATATGGGGGGAGCCGAGCCCTCAGGCCTGGTCCCCCTGAAGGCATGGTGGCCCCCACTGGCACCTGTGTTTGGGATATTAACAGGGAGTCCATGCTTTAGCCATAGGGAGCTCATCAGCTTCTTTCCACTTACAACACAACTTGCCAGGAATCTGATTTTAACCCTCACAGAGCTGACAAGCGCTGTTTCTCCTCTCTTGGAGTTGTTCCTGAAGAAGACTTTGAATTCAAGTCTTTCAAGGTTTGCCTGGACCTGCTCATCAGACAAGTGAAGATGGCTCTAGAAACTGTGAAGAGGCTCAGTCCTGAGGTCTGTGGGTGACTCTGCAGTCAGAAGGGTGCTGGGAGCCAATTTCACTCTCTATGAGATGTGAAGAGGAAGGAGAGGGGTCCTCCTAGTTCTGCTGCAGAAGGCATACCCAGGACTGCTGGCAGGAGTTGCTGGAGGTAGATCCCAGCTTGATAAGAGAAAGTTCTTTCCAAGAATCGCAGACATCCCCCTGGGTGGGACAACTTGAACTTTAGTGGGTTCCCCATCACAGGGAGGGTTTGAGCAAAGGTTGCATGGAGGCTTGTCAGGAAAAGTCTCTAGCTTGTAATTGGGCTGAGATCTAAAAAAAAGGTCTCTTTCAGTGCTAGAATTTTGAGATTGTATGATTCTCTCTGTGTGTATATGCATGCACATACACACACCTACATTCAATAATGGCCCTACAGGCATGCATTTGTACAGGTAGGTATGTAGTTATACCTGTTTATCTGGAAAGAAAGGGCACAGGCAAGAATAAAAAGACAAGGTTAAAATAGATGCCTGTCTCCACTGCAGGAAAGCACAAATACAACAGACAGAGTGAGTACTAAAAAAGAAAATAAAATAGGTCTTGCGAAGACAAAGGCCTTTGTGGCCCCTTCTTAGTTGAGAAGGAATAACAACAATTAAGGTCAAACCAACAATCACAATAAAAACCCAAAGGGAAGGAAGCAGGTTCTAGGAGTTTACAGAGCTCAGGTGCAAGTGCAGGGAGCTGAGGCTTCCAATCCCTGGGACTGGGCTCAGGTGGCCTGAGGTGAGAGCCCTGCTGGACATGCAGTAGCCTCCAGGTATTACCTGGGCCTAAAGGGCCTCCCGCTTCCTCCCACCTGGCTCAGATTCTACTCCAGGGAGGGAGGGCAGATCCAGTGGAACCAACTGGACAATAGCCAGGAGCACATCATTCAGATCCACACGGACACCCGGTCAGTGAGCAGCTCTTACCACCATGATGTGCTCCAGGATGAAGAGGAGGATATGCCTGGGGTCTGCCGAGAACATCCCGCTGTACAGCTTCTCCACCAGCTTCTGGGTGAAGCAGGAGATGTTGGCAAGGGAAGGGGCAGCAGCAGCTTCTGCACTTGGCTGAGGCTCTTTGCCATCTGTGGAGTGAGGGGACAGGTGGAGGTGAGATTCTAAATGGACTTCTCTCCATGACAGTCTCCAAGCCCCCTGTAGTGACCAACTGCATCTTATTCACCTCTGTGTACCCCATGGCTTCAAAGATGAAGTCTTGTACTGATGAGGTGCCCAACACACACACATTTAATCAAAGTGAACAGATCTTGGGTAATCTGGTCAGCGACATAAGCCAAGTGGTGAGAAAGCAAGCAAGGGGAAGCATTTCTTCCCGTGGCTTTTTGGAGGAGGATGTGGGAGAATGTGCTGCCTGAGACAAATGAGCAGGCATCATGATGACCAGGGGCCCTGCTGCTACACTGGGCAGAGGATAAAGCCATATGGTCAATATCCGTCTATGCTCACCAACACAGCTGGCACTGTGCTCAGCCATGTGTGTGATGATTTCAACTAACCTCTAGCACAACCCTGTGAGTTCACCACGACTGTCGTCCTTACTCACAGGTCCAGGCACCTAACTAGGGTCTCATGACTGTCCAGTGGCAGAGCCAAGTCCAGAACTGGGGTTGCCAAACCCACACTTCACCACTCTGCTACTCTCCTGCATTCCAGTCTCTCCATGAGAAGGATCATGAAGTCAGGGCTTCTGAGTGGGAGGCAAGGAGAAGTCCAGAGTAGGACTCATGTTCCTAGGGATTCCTGTGCCTTGGGAACCACAGAAAAGGCTTTTGTTTAGGCTGGTCGAAAAGGTACAGCTGCCCTGGAACCAAGTTTTTTTAATGAAGCTTCAATTTTAAGCTCTGAAGGGGCATGGCAGCATCTTCATCCAGGTTCATTGTTTAAGAAACATCAGCTGTGCACCTACCCTGTACCCAGGCAGAATGCTGAGCATGGAAGGTTAAATTCTGGTATCTTGGTTTCCCTTATGGGAAGAGGTTGCATTTCTACGGAGGCTACAGGAGACCCAATATTTGCTCAGAGGCAAAAGGGCTTTCTGTCTGTAAGTGGCACAGCATGACAAGTGTGTCATGGAAAGTAGCAAGCAACCCTCCACTGGGCCCTAAGGCAGGAACCAGGGAGTTCTTGTTGATGATGCCTGGAGGGACTGACGCCAGGTGGAGGCAGCATCCCACAGCTAGGGTCAGTTCCTGGCCAGCATGCTGGTTTCCTCTCCACTGTCAGCAGCCTTATGTCATGAATGGGGAGGACCGAGTTGCCCCACTCACCTCTGAACATTGCTGCGTCACCTCCACTTGTCATGTGGAATATTTCCATAGCAGAAAGCAGGACCTCGGACTGGAAGTCTCGCTTCTGTTGGCTGGTGGCATGGTCTGGAGAAGCCTGGAAGCACAGCCCGGGACTGAGATAGCAACCACAGGGCCATCGTGTGCACCCAGTGCCCACTGCCTCCCTAGCCTGGCTGGGACACTTATGCCGCATCTGCCACCAGTGTGGGCTGCTCACAATTTTCCCTTTTCTGGGGGCCCACCCTCTGTGACCGAGCTGCCTCATCCAGGAAGAAACGCCCACTTCCGAGGGTAAGGAGGCAAGTCGGGAGAGCCCACAGCCCACGGCCACCTGCCAGGTGCCACAGGTGGGGCCGGCCCTGGGAGGCAGAGAGCACCCCAGAACCCCCTTGGGCCAGGCTCCAGCTGGGACCACCTCTGGGCTAGCTTCACCTCCTGCCCCTCTGCTTCCTTCCCCACTTCTCCTGAGAACACCCCCTCCAACCCACTGGCCAATAACTCACTTCCACAAAACTCCCATCTCAGGCTCTGCTTCTAGGGACTCTGTGCTTACTCCTCTATCACCGGTTGCTCTTTTGGGGCCCATGGTTCACAGATTCCCCAGGGCCTCTGTCTCCCTGGGTGCATCCTGCCCTTGCAGTGCTTGTATCCTGGCAGCCTCCACAGCACATGGCCCAACGTCACCTTTTCCAACCCACCTCCAGGAGCACCTCCAGGGGCAGCCACTGCTTGGGGCTGGGGGCTCCAAGCAGGAGCTCCCTCAAGAGGAGCTGCGTGAACTCCCTCAGCTGCCTCCGGGCGGGATGTGCCTTGGTGGGAGCCTGGAGACCCTCCGCTGTGCTGTCGCCTTCAGCTGCGGCCTCAGGACTGCTGGTGTTCCGGGTGGACTCAGCCCCAGCCCCCTCAAAGACAAGAGAACCCCAACATGAGTGGCCTGCCCTGCCTCAAGCTCTTTCCCACCAACCTGTGCCACATACATGGGAGGATTATTGTCATGCCCAGTGACATGTATGGAAATTGAGGCTCCGCACAGGAAAGCAACTTGCCCAGTATCCAGCTGCTCATAAGGTGGCCTGCTACTGTTTGAGAATATGAGATGCCAAGTGTTGTGCAAAGAAGCTAAACCACAGAGTCAGAGAGGCCTGCAGTGTTCATGATGAACTCCAGAATGTGCCAGGAGCAAGCTGCTTCACATCTCCAAGCCACAGCTCCCCATCGGTTAAACAGAGACAATGAAAAGCATCTGACACCGGATCTGGGAGAATGACATGAGAGAATAACGAATGTGGCAATGCCCAGCCCCTGGTAGACAGAGAGAGTCGGTGCCCATCTTGTGATGGGGACTCCACCTCTACCTCCTGCCCAGTCTCTGCTGATGCCCACAGACAGGCTCCTCAGGCAAGAACGGTGGAGAAATGGGACTCCAAAGAGTTCTTTCCTCTAATTCCTGAAGCGCTTTGGCATCCACTCTTTTGTTTTATAGTTATAAAATGTTGGGAGATCAATGAGACAGGGGTCATTACCCCAGATACGTCCAGGAGGACACAGAGATGCTGGAGGCCGAATGACATGCCCAAGGACACGCGGCCAGGGACTCCTGACTCCCAGCCCGTGGACTTCTCCTGCACATTCATCTGTTAGCACCTCCCTTTGCTCATTCATAAAATTAATGCGGCCGTTCTTAATTAAGCCATAAAATGAATTTAATGGCACCTAGGGAGGTAGTGACTGCATTAATTAGCTCTGTGCGGCCTTGATTGGAAAGATGCCATATAAATTCACAGCAAATCCAAGACTTTGGCCACCAGCCTTCTGCATGAAGAGGGTCTGGCATGTTTTCTATACAACAAAGGCCTTGGCAGAGCTGACTTGGAGCTGAAAAAGGCAAGGATGGCTGGGAGGTACACCTTGGAATTAGAGCCAGGAGCCCCAAGACAAAAGCACGACCTCGCCTGTGATCAGCTGGGGATGTGACTCTGGGCCAGACCCTCCCCTGGGCAGGAACTACTGACCACGGGGAGCAGGAGCCCTGGGTCAGAGTATGCACCTGGGCTGCTGGCGGGGCCAATCGGCTGGAGCCCCGACTCAGCAGATGGCGAGCCTGGCCCTTGGGCATGGGGGCTGAGCTGGGCATCTGGGTAGAGAATGTTAGGCCGCTGGACACCTGCAGAAAACCTGCCCAGGGAAGTGTCGAGGGGGAGCCTGTAGGCTCGCCCTTGATCCCTCCCTGGCCAGGCTGCCTGCGCCTCTGGCTGCAGGTCCTATCCCACCTGTCTCCTGCAACCAGCGCTGCATTCCTTCACTCTTGTTTGCTTGTCTATCTTACTTTTTTAGTAAGTTACTTGATATGAATTCATCAGACTATTTCAAAACTATGTTATCTTTTTGTGAAACTTCTGGCCTTTATATTTAGTCTTTTTATTAAAACTAATTACTTTTAAAGTTTATTTGGCCATTTACTTTTATTTTAAACTGACTGTAATGAAAAGGACAAGGCTTTGGGGTAAGAGTGAGATTTAAACTCTGGCTCTGTCTCTTGTTAATCACGTGAAGTTCAGTACAATCATTCTTGCAATCAATCTGGGAGATGGGTTTTGTGACCCTCAGTAAGCCTGGAGGAAACTGGTGAGTGCCGCTTTGCCTCTCTGAATCTCAGCTTCCCCTCTCAGACACTACCTTCATCAGATGGCAATTCAGGTTCTCTAAAGCACCAGTTTCAGGAGATGGAGGCTGTCGCCATGGGTATGCTTCTGGAAAAGATTAGCTAAGAGAGCATGTTGCTCATTCATTTGGGCATTTAGCAAATGTTTATGGAGCAACCACACCAGGCCCGGCATCACACTTGGCATGGATTATAAAACCCCCTATGTAGCATTGCTCGCCTTTCAAATATGCTCCTTTAGCTACAGTTGGCAACTTGCAGGAAGACACGGTTAGCTCACTTACCCTCACTGGGTCTCCACTTCCTAATCCACCAGAGTGGGGGTGGTTGTGTGAATTTCTGCCCTTCCTTCTTCCATACCTGACCTTCTTCTTTAGTCCTCACCTCCTTCTTGCCTCTCAGCTCCCAAGAGCTCTTAGCCTACTTGAGTCCCACATGTCCCTGACCCAGCCAAGCCTTGACCTGCTGGGACTAGCTGGAGGCCTCAAACTCACACGTCTTCCCATAGCCCCTTCTCTAACCCCCAGAGCGTACGACCCAAGACCTCATCCTTAAATCAGGCTCTGCCCTCCCCTTGGCTTGTCTGGCTCTAAGCTGGGCCTCTGCAAACCCACTGCCTAGAAGGGCACACAAGTCATGGCCCAGGGGCCTGCAAGTGGGATGAGGGTTCCTGAGAGCAAAACTTTTTGCAGGATGCACTCCCAGGACTGCCCTCCCCCATGTGGTGCACAGCAGCAGACTTCCTGGAATGGGAGTCACTGTCTCCCCTTGTCAGTGCCTGTGTATGCCACAGACAATGGACTTTATCTGCCATTAAACTTCTCGTTACTGAGATTCTTAACAGCTCAAAAAAATTATTGAATCTCAGAGCTGAAAATGACCTCAAGGTGTATCTCAGCCAAAAAAGGATGATTATCCAAGCTGCTTATTCAATGTTCCCCTCAAGTTGCCTTAAAATGTATTTCAATTTTAGGGGGGTGGGGAGGGATTTTGCCCTTTGCCCTTGAAGGATGATGATGCTCACACCTGCTCTCTCTGGGTGGGGCAGCAGCATGTCCTACCTTTTGGGCTCCCAGGGGGAAGGCAGCTATGGCCAAGGTCTGGAGGAACTCCGGGGCTCGCCACGCTGGGTCCTGGGGGTAGGTGCGGTGCACGAGGCTGAGGAACTGCAGCACGCTGGCCGGGAAGGTCTGTGCCCAGGCACCATCCTCAGAACCTGCCAGGGGCTGAGGCACACTTGGTGAGAGGTAGTGCAGGGCAGCATGATGGGGGCTGCCTCCCTAATCAGAGGAGCTAGGGTCTAGGGAGAAGATTCCTTCCTGAGACTTTCAACAAAATACATTATTTAAGACTGCAGATCAGCACCAGACACTAGTGTCCAATTGAGGAAGGGTTTAATATGTGCAGACATTGTAAGGGCTTCATACATATGCCTCTTCTCACCCCACAACAACCCTCTGAAGTAGGTTCTATGTTTACCCTTAGTAGTTTTCTCTTATCTTTTAAGTTTCTGCCTTTTATTTTTGATACTTGTCTACTGTATTGGGTGGATGATGCTTTCCTGACACAGATCTTGATTGTACCAAATTCACTGAGTAACTGTGTTATTGTTGGATATGCATGCATGTTAGATCTTAGAAGTCTGAGTCTTGTTTTTCACCAAGTCTAAAATTCACATCTTTAATATAGAAATTTAACCTTTTTATGTTTGCTGTTACGACATACATGTTTGGTCTTATATTTTTACTTCTCTCAGCATATTACATATTTTCTTTGTTTTAAATGCTTGCATGTGATTCCTTTTGTTTGCTTTATTTTGAATAACATTAATTGATTAAACAGGTAACAGATTCCTTATGCTCCATACAGAAAATATACATCTTTTCAGGCACCCCTAAATTAATTGCTCATTAGGCCTACAATAAAACCATGAATAAATTTCTTGAAGATGAAAAATATACAGATCACATGATCTGAGCAGGGCAAAAACATAACTAGAAATAGAGAACAAAAGTTTAAAAACCAAAAGTCTCCACCACATGGACATTAAAAAATGTGAATCAAAGAGATCTTTAAAACTACAATCACAGAAATTCCAGAACATAACAAAAAATAAAGACGCCAAAATCAAAATCTTAGAAATTGACAGAAATAAAGTCAGGAGACTGATAAATGTACCCAAGAGCTGGTTATTTATATAAATCCACAAGCCTTCAACGCCCAAGTCATAAGAGAGTCTAAGAAGGAGAGAGCGGGACACAAACTGAGAATATGAAGGGAGAAACAATCACACAGAAAATGACATGAGTTAAAGGAGACCATTTGTGCAAATTAAATGAATGGAAATTATTTTAAAATATCAATTAACTAAACTAGGTCAAGAAGACATTTAAAAGCCTAAACGAGCCAATAATAATGGGACAAATTTAGGTCCAGGCAATTTCATAGGAACAATTAAAATAATATAAAAATCATGGATTTAACATCTTGCTGAATACAAAGAAAGAAGTCTTTTTTTATATAATATTAGCATAATACTGATGTCAAAACCTGAAAAATACATAACAAAAACTAAATTGCAGACTAATATCCTTTATAAGGATGCATGAAATCATAAAGAAAATACAAACAGAATAAGGACAGAGTGACTAAATGAGGTCTTTGCAAGAATGCAAAGAAATCTATTGATGTAATTCATCATAGGAAACTGGCTAAAAGAAAAAAAAGCATAGGATTATCTAATTGTGTGCTAAAAGGGTATCTAATAATAATGATAAAAACACTTCTGAGCCTGGCCAACGTGATGAAACCCCGTTTCTACAAAAACACAAAAAAATTAGCTGGGCATTGGTGGTGCATGCCTGTGGTGTCAGCTACTCAGGTGGCTGAGGTGGGAGAATCATTCGAGCCTGAGAAGCAGAGGCTAGAGTGAGCTGAAATCACACCGCTGCACTCCAGCCTGGGCAACAGAGCAAGACCCTGTCTCAAAAAAGAAAAAAAAAATCTGTTTCAAAAAGGGCAAAAAGTGGGATCTCTACTTTCTCAGCATAATCCACACACCCAGAAAAACTGGCAAAAGATATAATCAGGCAATTGACAGGAAAATACAGAGAGAGGAAAATAAATAAAGATAGCCAATAAACATATGAAAAATGGTTTCAACCTCAGAAATAATAAATGCAAAAGAACTCAACTATGAAGCCATCATCAGTTTGGCCATGATGTTGAGGCTGTGAGGATGGGGCTGAGTCCTTCTGTACAAGATAAGGAGTTAGATATTTGCTGGTGGGATGTGTCTGCATAATGACTAATGCAATCTTTCTGAGAAGTACATCCAAAAGAAAACACATGAAGGCACACTTTGACCTGCTATACTACATCCCAGAATACACTAAGGAGGTCATCAAGATAGAAAGAAAGATATTTGTTTAAGAAAGTTCATTACAAACAACAAACACTCTGTAAAACAACATCAATTTCTATTACAAATACAAATGATTCCCATGTTTTTTCACTTTATTTGCATGAGAAGAAGAACAAATATTGAGGAAAAAAAGGCAAAAGGGGTGCATGTGGTCTTATCCTCTGTGAGGATATGGTCGAATCTTGGAGAAGCATCTGGAAAGATTCCACCAAATTTACAGTGCTCATTTTTGGGTGGGTGTATATCAGGTGGGTGTTGTTTACTTTCTGTTTTTCCCTTTTGTTTAAATGTTAAAGGTAATCATGTATCATTTTACAAAAGCAGTAAGTTTCCCCATACAATCAGGCCTCCAGTTGCTTTTGGTGCCTACAGGATGAGGTCAGATTTTTTCAGCCTCTTCTGGAAAACTTCCCTGACCTGGCTTACCATTAATTATTCCTGTTCACAAGTCACATGGCCTCTACCCAATGTCTAAAATAACTCTTCTGCTCACCATCCACCTCTACTGGACCTTGAAGGCTCAAATTAAAGGCTTCTCACTCCAGAAGCCTCTCCATGCCCTGCTTGTAGCTGGCGGCCATCTGCCTTCTCTAAGTCAGGTCCCTTCCCCAGGTCACTCATGAGCAAGGAGATGGACTCCTTGAGAGGAGAGGCCCCTCCTTCTCCTAAGAAATGTTCCCTTTGACTGAAGGCAATAAATCCCCCAGTGAAGAAACCCCACGCTTAAACAAATGATAAACAGGTATCACCTGCAAGAGCACACAAAGCTCGGAGACCTATAGGCTGGGTTTCCAGTTGTGCCCCTGAGTCACTTCTAGGAACCTACCTCACCTCTTCTACAGGATCTGGCTAATTACTTGCATTAGTGGGAAGATGCTAGGAGAAAAGTCAAGGCGACCCTTCCAAACTGGCCTTCCCATCAGAACCACCTCGGGGCAGCATGTGGGGAATGGATCTCACCTGGCTCATGGTGGCTTTCAGCATTTCCAGGAGCAGCAAGGCACCTTCTGTGCACAACCCAGCCTGGAGGACTTCTTCCTGGTGGTGCCTCTGCAGAAGCCACTGAAGCATGGCATCAAGGCTGTCCTGGAAGAGGAGGCAGGGGCTGTAAGCAGACCTGTGGCTACTCACCAAGAGAACCAGCTTTGCAGCCAGTTCATCATGTTTCCAGGGGTCCCCAGTGGGAAAAGCAAAAGAGCACAGCAGCAGCCTAGGTGATTGATCCATAGGAACAATTTCACCCCAGTAGATGGTGCATAAGGGAAACAAGCACCTCCAAGAAGGTCCTGAAGACCCCTTAGAGACTGGCACGTAGTTCAGTTATTTTGGTCTGACATCATAAGTCAATATGCTAATCAACTTTAATTAACTTTTGCAAATTAGATTATATAAGACATATAAAAAATTCAAAGGTTTCAGGGGAAACTTCGGCATGTAGAGGTTTAGAGATTCTAAACCTAGGGTTTAGAATCAGGATGGCCTGATTCTGCCTTTTTAATAGCTGAGCTCGGGCAAGCTATTGAGCTTCTTGGCAGCTCAGTTCCCTTCTCTGTGAAATGAGAATTACATTATCTACCCCATGGGATTGTTTAAATATCAAGCAAAATAAAATATGTAAAACATCTATCACAGGTTCCAACACTTAGCAGACATCTGTTTCCTGAGATATGTTAGCGAAATAAAAACTCAGGGTCTCAATGACCTTAGTATAGCATATTAAAAACTTTATTTTGAAGTGTACTCTACAATACTATTAGCATATGTCAAGATTTAGATTTGTCAATTATAAAGATACACAAGAGGGGTAGATTTTTTAACCTTCTCTTTGCAAAGCCACGCCCCTCCCATATTTCAATTCAGTTCAGTTTAACTCAACTCGATTGAGACCAAGAAATAGTTTCTAAGTTGGCTATTTGTCAGGTTCCAGGAAGTTGAGTGAAAGGTGGGTCCGTTCTTCAGGGGCTCAGTTTCTAAGGAGGCAGGCACACATTTGTATTGGTGCCATCCATATAGGGTAAACTACACTGAGGCACAAAGGAGGAAATGGTCTCCTCTGTCTGGGGATCTAAGTAGAAGTAGCATCTAAGCTGAGTGCTGAGGGAGGCAGATGATGGTGGGAAAGAGGAGTGAGTAAGGGCAGCACTGTGGGTGAGCGCAGAGCAGCTGGTCTTACTGAAGATGATTTAGGAGACTCACAGCTGAGGGCAGGTGAATTGCAGCTGGGTTGGAAAGATACATCAGACAGCCAGAGACGAGGGGGCTTGGTGCCAGCTATGGAGTCTGACCTTGATGCTGCAGGTGTGAAAGTCACCTGAATTTAGTGCAAGGGAGAAGGTGCATACGGTGAGCACAGACTCCTCTTTGGAGAAATGTGGCCAAGGAAGGATAGGAAAGTGATCAATAGGCAGCAGCTGCTCAGGAGTGTTATCAAGGGGCAGCCTCTGGTTTTAGGTGGGATGCAGCTGAACATAATTATGGCTTATGAGGAACAGGTTGGTAGAAAAGGAAAAACTGAAAATACAAAAGGAAGAAAGGGGGCCGGGTGCAGTGGCTCACGCCCATAATCCCAACACTTCGGGAGGCCAAGGCAGGTGGATCACCTGAGGCCAGGAGTTTGAGACCAGCCTGGCCAACTTGGAAAAACCCTGTCTCTACTGAAAACACAAAAATTCACCAGGCATGGTGGTGGATACCTGTAATCCCAGCTACTTGGGAGGCTGAGCTGGGAGAATCGCTTGAACCCGGAAGGCAGAGGTTGCAGTGAGCTGAGATCACGCCACTGCACTCTCCCAGGGTGACACAGTAAAACTCTGTCTCAAAAAAAAGAAAAGAAAAGAAAGAAAGAAAGAAAGAATAACTATGGGGTGAGGTCACCCAAGGAAGGAGCTGAAGGAATCCATGACCAGCCTTGAAAAGTCTCTCTGTCCTAGCAACAGGGGCAAGAAGGTGATGACTAAAGTGGGTGGTTGAGGATGAGGGGCTGGGGTGCTGGGGCAGGGCTACCCCAGCATCATGCCATTCCCCTAGCTGTGCCCAAAAGGAAGGTTTTAAAATAGAACTGATCCAAATCAGAGACTTGCTGGGAGGAAGGATGGGAGCAGAGGCCGAGGAAGTCAAGGGCCTGGAAGGAGAGTATTTGAAGGGCTGGCCAAGGGTGTGGGCTGCTAGGGAGGGAAGCGGTCCAGCACCCCATCTGAGCTAGAAGAAGCAGAGGGAGGTAAGTGCAGAGGGTCTTGGCGACCCGCCTTAATCATGTGGAATCAGAAAACCAAGTGTGGGTGCTCTGAAAACCTACTTTGGGCCCATCCGTCAGCTCTGTGAGTGGTGTCTGCAGGAAGAAGACGGACACGATGAGGTAGACCTCTGGAATGTGGACGTGGTGGGCCAGAAAGTCATTCAAGACACGGAACCCAGGAAGCAGGCACGGGCTCTGCTCAGGCAGTGGCGACTGGCTCTTCAGGTTGTCTATTGATCAGGCAAAAGGGGCACAAAAGCCAGCTGAGAAAAGCTGCTGGTCAAGGTGGGGCCTGGACACACAAAGGAACACCCGGTCACCCACCCATCCCATAGAAATGCTGGATGATAAAATATATTCACACACAGATGGGAGCAAGAAAGCACTCAACAGTAATTCCCTTCACTGTTCCTGACATGCTCATTCATTCACTCAAAAACATACTTGCTGCCCACCATGTAGGAGGCAACAGGGCAGCTTTGAATTAGGCAACAAGGGTGTAGGGTTTCAACCAAATATACAGAATTCCAGGCACTCATGAAGCTTGCATTGTAGTGGGAGGGACAGACATTAAGCAATTAAATACTCAAATAATTATGAATTCTGTTAAGCACTATAGAGAAAAATAATAAGGGCAGAGATAATATAACAAAGGTGCCCCAATTCAAGGAGACCCCTCATCTCCTGGAGCAAGTGGCATTTGAACTGGGATCTGAGGATGAATCCACATCAGGATAAGAGGCATCCCGTCAGGAAGAGGAAGCAGAGTATACAGTGCCCAGGAGAACAGGGCTAAGTAGGTGGGAGGAATGGAAGGCAGCCTCCAGTGTCTGTGCAGTGAGGCTGCGGGGGATCCTGCAAAGGATGTCAGTGGGGCTGGGCTCATTTGGATGTAGGCCTTGGAGTCAGGGCTAGAGGTGATCCTGCTGCACAGAGCTGTGATGGTCTCAAATAAGAAGGGGCCTGGCTTGGTCCTCATTCACATCCCAGGACTAGGTGGTGCCCCACTTCCTGGAGACAGCCACGTGCTCACCCATTACAATATCCACGCCCTCAGTGCTGCGTTCCACCCAGGATCCTGCACACAGGCCATCTCTAAACCGTGTGCGGAGGGAGGCGCTTGCCAGAAAGTGCAGCAGCAGCTTCAATGCCAGCACAGTGGTGCTGGCATGCAGGTGGCCCTGCAGGAGCAGCAGGAACCAGTCAGGCCCCAGTTTCAGAAACATCTCTTCCTTTGACCTGGGAATTAATAAACGTAATCAATGATCTCTCAGTCCATGAGCGAGTGTCATGTCCAGAAAATATGAAATGTCCAGCCTTACAAGTCACTAAGGTGAGGCAAGTTAAAGTTAACATCATTTATTATGTATTACATTTAAAAAGAATGGTAAAATGAAATGCTGGCAACTTTGTTATGCAAGTGATGCATTTGTCTATTAATGGTTGCAGTGTAAGTTGGCCATAGCATTTTGAAGCAATTGGAAACTGTGTATTAATAGACGTAAAAATGTGCATGCCCCTTAATAGCCCTACATAACTACTATTCATACTTACACAGTGGATGACTAGCCACCCATCTAATTTAATTACCATCAATGTAGTCACATGAAACACATAATGAATATTCACCTCCCTTTTTAAAGACACTGGTCAAAATTTATCTAAATGGAATAGTCCAATATTTATGCATTTTTATCAGTTTTAGCACCAAAAAAAAAAAACATGATTAATGTCACTTTCAAAAATGATGAGTCTGGAGAATACAGACATGCTGATGGGAACTGGATGAAACAGGAGGGCAGGGAGATGAGTGGCCAATCTGGCAAAGACAATGGGTTCCACAAAGGACCCAGACTTCTGGGAACCAGTGAAGGCTCCACCTGTGTTCTCAGCTGACACACTAGGCATAGTGAGAATCTGGCTGGTATCCACTGAAATGAGCACTGGACTAGGAGTGAAGAGAAGAGACTGTCCTCTTTTCTAGCCCTGCCTCTGATGTTTAGCAACAGGAGACATTGGCAGAGCTCCTGATGTGCTCTGATCATTTTCCTCAGTGATTATGTTAATGACGGTGATGATGTTGATGGTGGTGGTGGTGATAGTGATTGACGTTGTGGTGATGGTGGTGGTGATGATGATGGTGGTGGTGGTGGTGACAGTGATGATGTTGATGATGGTGGTGGTGATGTTGATGATGTTGATGATGGTGGTGGTGATTATGGTAATGGTGATGCTGGTGGTGATGATGGTGATGATGTCAATGGTGGTGGTAGTGATTATGATGGTGGTGATGGTGATGCTGGTGGTGATGATGTTGATGGTGGTGGTGGTGATGGTGACTAATGTTGTGGTGATGATGGTGATGATGTTGTTGGTGGTGCTGATGGTGATTAATGTGGTGATGATGGTGATGGTGGTGGTGGTGGTGATGGTGATGGTGATGATGGTGATGGTGATGGTGGTGGTGGTGATGGTGATTAATGTTGTGGTGATGGTGGTGATGATGGTGGTGGTGATGGTGATGGTGATGATGGTGATGGTGGTGGTGGTGGTGGTGATGGTGGTGGTGGTGGTGATGATGATTAATGTGGTGATGGTGGTGATGATGGTGGTGGTGATGGTGATGGTGATGATGGTGATGGTGATGATGGTGGTGATGGTGATGATGAAGGAGATGGCCATAATAGCAATTAGCTTACAGAGAATTTACAGTATTCCAGGCACCATTCTCAGGATTATCCATATATTAATTCATTTCATCGTCACTATAGTCATCTATTGAAAGTATTATGTTGGTGCAAAAATATTGGCAGTTTTTGGCATTAAAAGTAATGAAAAAAACACAATTACATTTTCACCAACATAATACAATTTTTATTCTCATGTAGATGAGTAGAGAGAGGCATACAGGGCTTAAGTAGCATCCCCTGGGTCCCTGGGGACAGGGCTAGGATTCGAACCCAGAAGGTATAGATGCCAGAGCCCAGCTGTTAGGCACTGCACTACATTCCCTTTCAAAAAGATGGAAAAGAAAGTGGCTGGACTATCTCATTTCCAAGGCATCTTCCAGTTCTACTATGTTTTGATTCTAAGAAAGAAAGGATTTATAAGCTGGTAAATTATTAAACACTATTTATAAAGCTGCTTTACTGAGGGGTAACTCTTTAGCCCCAAGCCCAGATGCACATACACACTAGGCGAGCAAGGATCCGGGCTGACTTGCTCAGCATTGCATCCTAGGAGCTGGGAACAGTGTCTGGCATGCAGTAGATGCTCAACAAATTAGGTGTCAAATGAATGACTCCAAGGTTGGAGGTAAAGCAGGCAGGCAGTGGGGAGAGTTAATGGAATCAGCTTTATGATTACACATGATTTTAGAAGTTAATTGAAGGTAGATACTTCTTTTTCCAACTTGGAAAAATAACAAACTCACTAACAGTAAATAGCAGAAGAATTTGGCAAGACTTTTCCTTGATAGATGTTATTTAGGCTCCCGATTTTTTCATTCTATTGTCTGCCAAGCACAGGACATCAAAATCAATAATTGTCACAACTGCCAAAACAATAACAATTACATTATAGCAATGGTGACAAAAGGAGTTTATTGTAATTATACCAAATCTGTTTCTAGTTACTCATGCCCACTTGACATTTGCATCAGAATATCTTAGGGCAAGGTCTGGTTCATTGGGTATAGAGAATATAGTTTTCTTTCTGACTACTGCAGGAAATACATTGCAGAAAACAGACTCAGAGATGCTAAACTTTTCATTAAGAAAAGGTTTAATGCCACACCCTGTACGAGGCAACCTCCTGCCAAATTGCTGTTCCTGGAGCTACTTACTCAGAGGACAGATGAAGTTGGGGGGAAGATATTACACTGAGCAGCATCTCCAGCAACTGGTTTCTGAGCCAGATTGTCTTTCCAGATGTTTGGCTTCCAGCTACAAAAAAGAATTCAGATTTGAGGGAAAACGGATGTAAAGAGACATAATATTTGCTGCAGTAAGCAATCATATTCACCAAACGCTTATTTCACCTAGGAATTGTGGCATGGCTGGGACTCAAAATTTTGGCATTTTATTCTAGCCTCCACACAATGCTTAAAAAGAATTTCAGAAAATGTTACTAAAGTTTCCTTTAGCAATGTCTGCAATGCTGCATATCCTCCAAACAACAAAAATCCTTAAAATAATAAGGGAAAATATACCTTTCAGTAAAAAAAAATTTTTAAATTATCATAGGCTGCAACATTTCATAATCACCTACTATGCACTGATACTATGCAAGTAATCAGGAATGGAGTGCTGAAGACCATGGTCTTTGTTCTCTTTGCTCCTGCTTTCAACTTGCTCCCAGGCTAGACTTTTGGATGTCTATGCTACAATAAAAACAGAACTCAAATCATAGCAGAGGTATATAGAGCAAGGGGAAGAAGAAACTTTACTTCTGAAGAGCCATTAAAGCCCAAGAGGACATATTAACAATGTTTTAATATGTCGGTTAGGTAAAAGTTTCAGAATGCAGTTCATATGAGAAGGAAGGTTGACTAAATAAGTTCACTCTTGGTCCATTATCCATTTGTTCATTCCCCGGTTGCCCGAAATTTCACAACCAATACACGGCACACATGCCATGCTGTAGAAATAGGACTGATGAGGCAGCTTGGGGAAATGGAGTCGTATTTCCCTCTATTCAGATTTTGGCCCCATCTTCAATTAGCTCCTAATCTCATTGAACCTAAGTTTCTTAGTCTGCAAAATGGGAACAGTAATTTCTTGCGGCTTGATCTAAGGATAAGAGATAATACTTTATCTAGATTAAATAATGCTATCTAGGAGACTCTTTTGTGATGATAAAACTGTTTTATATCTACCTTGTCCAATAGAGTAGCCACTAGCCTCAGGTAGTTAGTGAGCACTTAGAACATGGCTACAGTGAGTGAGGAATTAAGTTTTTAATTGCATTTAATTTTAATTAGTTAAAATTTGAATTTAAATGGCTATATGTGGCTTAGGGGCTCTCAGCTTGGACAGTGCAGAGCCGCAGGGCCCAGGACAAAGTAGTTGGGATTGTTGCCATCACACTGCCCTAGCAGAGGGAACAAGTTGAACAAGACACAGCTGCAGTTGTGCACCTGGCTAGGCGAAAAGGGAGACTCACATAAACAAACTACAAATCCGTTCACTAAGGTAACCCCAAGGGGCTTTGGAAACACAGAGAAAGTGACTTAATCTGGCTTGGTGGGACTGGGGACAGCTTGGCTAGTGGGGGAGGGATGGCATTTCCCTTGAGTGAAAAGCATGTGCCAAGCACAGACAGAGGGCAGGCCGTCACCTGTGGGGGCCTGCAAGTGCTTCAGTGCTGGAGTTGGGGCTCATCAGGAAAGTAAGGGGTAGTGGACATGCTGGTCTACAGGGAACTGATTTTATTCTGGAGGCCTGGAACACCAGTCCCACATTTCAAAGCAGGAATCTGTAATTTTATTTTATTTCTGACTCTCATCATAAAATGACAGCCTCACAGGCCACTGCTTGGAAACCACGGCTTGGCCGTGGGTGCCTTCCCCTTCCTTGCTCAGCCCCTCCCTCTGCTCAATGTGGGCCTCTCAGGGGGTCCGTGAGGGCTGTCCTACTGCCTTCAAACTGGCAAAGTTCTTCTCACCAGGCAGGGAAGTGTCCAGGGCTCCGTCCATGCAGATCTGCCTCTCATTCACTGACGAAGGCTTGAGGGTGTACACAACAAACAGCCCAATCCTTTATATACAGGGAGAGAAGGACAAGCTCACAGGCGGGCTCAGCTGAGTCCGCTGAGTACATGCCAGTGTTTTCACACAGACCCACCCACGTGCAGCTGCAAGTGAGAGTTTAAGGGAAATCATCATGGCGTGCTGTGTATTTCCAGAGACTTCTACAATCAGTCAGGATTCACCAGAGATGCTAACTCTGGCTCTACCTGATCAATCAGATAGTGGCAAGGAAAGAGAAGGGGAAACACACTGGTGGCTGGGACTGCCCTTCAGGAGTCTGCAGGAGCCAGGCATGTGGGTCATCGGCAGGCAAGGATGGCAGTGCTTGTGGAAACTCCTGAATATTTGGCCACAGTGGGGGAGCCTGAGCAGTGGGAACAGTAAACAAACAGCCCTGCTGGGGAAACCAGCCTGTCCCATGCTGGCTTCAGCAAACCATCGTTTCCCCAACTCTCAGCCCTGAACAAAAATTCCTAGAAGGTTCCAAGTGATTCAGGGTTGAGCACAATGGGGAGAGAGCTGGGGCCTGTCCTCCCTTTTTAAACAGCCCCGGGGCCCTGCTCTTCCCCCTGGGCAGCTTGGTGTGGTACCTGAGCAAGTCCTGGGTGCTGAAGTGGCCCCTCAGCTGACAGGCCAGGATGCCAATGATGGTGGGGATCTTGGAGGGGGTGAGGCTCGGCTCATTGAATAGGAAGACGAGCTTGGGTATAAGCTGTGCCTGGTGGGCAGCTTCAGCATTCCTGGGTCCTTCCCTGGTGAGTACAGGAGAGAGACAGTAAAAGCTTTTACTGGAATGAACCAAATTTGCTGTGTTTCTGCTAAAAAGGTTTTTCAAGCCAGGCTTGTTCCATGGCCCCTTAACTCCAATGCTCTCTTGGCAATTTGTCAAGATGCTGTCAGACAGCCATTGAATACGTGTCTGCTAAGTGCCAGAGTCGCTCGGGTGTGCACTGCCTGTCCCCTCCGCCCCCCGGAAACCACCTTCAAGACAAACCCCAATTATTGACTTTTAAATTCTGAGCCCCAGGGAAAACTAGTGCTGGCCTCAGAAACTCAAACAAAGACAACAGACACTCATGTGACTGGGGAGTACTTCCCACCAGCCAGGAGTGCAGGGCCCTTCACTAGCTTGTCTGGATGTGTGATCTTCCTGCCCGCCCCAAACCACAAAGTGGAGAGACACACCACTGAAAGTCAAAAGAGAAAAAGACAGAATCCACCTATCCATACCCCCTCCCTTGGATACTCACAAATCCAATTTCCAGTAAATTCTACTCCCCCAAAGAAAACAGCTCCCAGGGTAAATGTCTGTTTCTTAGAAAACAACTGGTACAGGTACAGGAAGAAAGCGGAAAGTGGAAGAGAAAAAATGGTGGAGAAAAATGTGGAGGAGGGTGACTTTGGGCAGATTCCTCACCTTGAACTGTCTTTTTTTTTTTTTTTTTTTTGTATTAACACATTAAATTCTGCTGAGCTCCACCTCCCTGATACACAAAAGAGGCAGGACCAGCCCAACTCTGTGTATGATTTATAATCACGGGCTCGGCAGGGAAGACAGATGCTCCTCTACCCAGAAGTCCCGGCTGCCTTTGGTTCTGTTTCCTCTGACAGCACTGAACAGCATGTTTTTCTGTATTCTCTTTTTATCAGACTGTGGCTTATTCTTCTCTGAATTTTACCTCTAAGTACAGGGTGTGAAATGTAGTAAATTTATAATAGACGTTCATTCAGTGGCTGAGTGGAAAGCCATTTACAAATACATTCAAAATGCTGAAGGCACCAATGAGCTCTAGACCAGCCTGAGCCAGGAGGAGGCAGGTGGGGTGATATGTGGGCTTCCTTGCCTTCCTTCTCTCTTATTCTGAACACAGCCCCTGGCTCCCTTTGGGAACTACCACTTTCTAACTCCAGAGGGGAAGCCACTTTCCCAGCCCGGTCATGGGACACAGGTTGGCTCAGTGAGACTCAGTCCAATAGCTAGGACTATTAAATTTTTAAAAAGCTGTCTCTCTGCCTATGGTGTTAAGCTGAGGATGTGCTCTGAGGAGCTGCCCAGGAGCCACCTTGCTGCCACAGAAGAAAGCCTGGGCAACCTGAAGACTACGTGGAAAAGGCAGAGGCAAGAGTGGTGACAGAGCTCAGAGAAAATGATGTGAGCCTCACCCAGCTATGGGATGAGATCAGCTCTTTTCAATTGTAAGAGCCAACGAATTCCCTCTTTACTGGTCTTTTTTCCTCTATTCTTTTTTTCCCTCCTCCCTTCCTTCTTTCCTTCTCTTTTACCTCCCTTAAGCTGGTTTGAGTTGTATTTCTACCACTGGAAGGGTAAAAGAGCCCTGACTAATTCCAAAAGTGCCTTGGAGAAGTCAGTTAGAGGGAGAGTGGACCTTTGCTGGTCACAGTTGCTGAGCCCCCAATATGTGCTTGTCCCTGGAGCTAGAGAGGCCTCTAAGCCCCCAGCACCTGCCCTCCTGAGGCCCGAGACCATGAGAGGAGACTGCTCCACAAGCATGAGCCACTGGGAAGGATGTGCTCCCATTTGGGGACCCAGTGTTCCAGGAGCAGGGAAGAGCCACTGGCCACCCTGCCCTGTCTCTGTTCTGGACATTCAGCCTTCAGTTCTAACCCCCAGGCTGCCAAGACCCAGCCTACCTTGGTGATTGAAGGATTTCCAAAAGATGGGAAAAGAGGCTGAGCTCCAGATTGTCTGCAGTATTCATCCAGAGCTGGAAGACAAAACAAAACACATGCTGAAATGAAGGTGTGGGAGAAGAAGGATTTGCAGGAAGCATGAGAAGATCAGTGCTGGACATGTGATCCTCTGACTTGGAATCACCAACATGATGTACTAGCTCTGGAATCAGATCAGCTGTCCTGAAACTCCAAGTAGAGAGGCGCCTCCCCTATAGGAAGGCCTTCTCTCGCCATCTCTGCTGCTACTTGGCACTTCACTGTGGGCCTGGTTCCAACCAAGGACACCTGCACTAACCGTCTCCCCCATCTGCTCAGCCTTGGGCCCACAGCCCAAGTGTCCATATTGCAAACTCATCTCATCCTCCCTGGATCCTGCAAGACAAATGATGATGTCCCCACTTTACAGATGAGAAAATAGAGGCTGAGGCAGACCAGCTGAGTGACAGTCTCCACTCACCATCAGCAAGTGGCAGGACTGGAAATAGAAGCCAGGTACAGATTTTCAGGTTTTATACTGTATTGACTACATACCCAATTTGTGCGTGCAACACATTCTTCAGCCCAAACCACAGTGTCATCTCATGCATGGCAAAATTGTAAGCGAAACAAAGATATGAAATTCACTGAGATTCTGAAAGTAAAGTTGATCACTCAGGTTGTTTTCATTCATAGTAAACAAATGTAGCTGCTAGTGATCCTTCTGGGGCAGAATTGATGGATGCCGTCATGTCTTATTTCTACTTCCCTTTAGAGAACTCTAATATTTTTCTTCTCTAAATACTGACAATTCCTAAGGCCCAGAATATACAAGATTCAGGTGTGGGATTATAAGCGTGCACTCATATAGCAGCAAAAAGAGCTTGCACTTAATAACTGATACATTTCCTGGTGGCAAGAGGTGCCATAAAAAGACCCAAAATATTATTATCCGCATTTATGTATTTATTTTCTTATTTTTGAGAGACCCAAGCTGGAGTGCAGTGGCCCAAATATGACTCACTGCAGCCTTGACTTCCTGGGCTCAAGCAATTCTCCCACCTCAGCTTTGCAAGTAGCTAGGACTACAGGTTTGCACCACCATGCCTAGCTAATTGTTAAAATTTTTTTGTAAAGATGGGGTATTGTTTTACTGCTCAGGCTAGTCTCTAACTCTTGGGCTCAAGTGTTCCTCCTGCCTCCACCTCCCAAAGTGCTAGGATTACAGGTGTGAGCCACCATACCCGGCCTATTATCTGCATCTAGTAGCTAGAAAGAATGGGACTCAGGGAGACTAAGTAACTTTTCTGGCACCAGACTTTTTTTAATTGGCAGAGACTGTTTTCAAGTCAATCCACCTGACTATGAAGCCCATTCCTTTGCCCCCACACTGGGTCCCCATGGGCATCACCTACAGATAGTGACCCATCAGGTCAATACTCAAACTTGCTTGAAGCTAAGCAGTTACCCATGACTTTGCTTACTCTTGCTGAATGGGAAATGCAAAAGAACCCCAGTGAACACAAGTTTATCAGGAGGCCTGTGAAGGTAGAGACAGTCCCTCTTTAATCCCTGGAGCCTAGCATCATACATGCCACTATCTTTCGTAAAGATGCATTACATTTTTTAAAAGAATGAGTGGATACAAAGGATACAAAGTAAACAAAGTAAAATGAGTGGATTGTTCTTCAGCCAGGAAAAGAGTGACAGATTTCCTGCTTTTTTAAGCACAGCCACTGCCCAAACGCACACACAGAGGTAGGCCAGCTGCCATTTGGGACAGCTGGTATTGATGAAGGCAGCTCTAGTGAAAACATGGGTATCCAGCATGGCACCCCAACATACATGTCTGTAGGGCTCCAAGAGCCCTGCACACTTAGGGTATTGATTCATGAAGGCAGTCATTCAACAAATGATATGCCAGGCCTGGGGCTAAGGGCTGAGAGAACTAAGAAAGTCGGATGTGAACCCACCAGTACAATAAGGTGCACCCTTTACTCTTCCCACAAAAGTTCCAGCCTCTGCCATTTCCTTTCCAGAACACAGCAACAATAACAAGTTGCCACACCCATTTGAGGCTGCCTGGCTCATCAGGAAATTACATAATACCAAATGTCAGAATTTTGGGAAACATGAATAACTGAATCTTTTGATTGTTATTCTGTGTCACATAAGCCTGTACTAAGGACTGTATTAAGATGTCTGGATTGGATTTGTTTGAGTATGGAGTGGATAATGTGTCAGGTATTGCTCTCTCCCCACCCCTGAGATGACTGTACTCTTAGAAATGAACTAGTCAGTTCCTTCTTTAAGAAACCAGAGGCTGGGTATGGTGGCTCATGCCTATAATCCCAGAATTTTGGGAGGCCGAGGTGGGTGGATCACCTGAGGTCAGGAGTTCAAGACCAGCCTGACCAATATGGTGAAATCCCTTCTCTAATAAATATTAAAAAATTAGCCATATGTGGTGGCACATGCCTGTAATCCCAGCTACTTGGGAGGCTGAGGCAGGAGAATTACTTGAACCTGGGAGTCAGAGGTTGCAGTGAGCTGAGATCGCACCACTGCCCTCCAGCTTGGGCAACAGAGTGAGACTCCATCTCAAAAAAAAAAAAAAAAGGAAGAAAGAAAGAAACCAAAACCTAAGACTTAGAAGCCCACAACTTCCTGTTCCTCCCTGATTCTCAACTTCCTGTTCCTCCCTGATTCTCAACTTCCTGTCCAACCCTGCCTTACACCTTCCTATCCAACTCTGTCTTACTTACAACTTCCGGTCCAACCTTGCCTCAACAGCTTCCTGTTCCTCCTTCCCTCACAACCTCCTGTCCCTCCTTCCCTCACAAATTTTTGTCCCTCCCTGCTTCAACAATCTCCTGTACCCACCCTCCCTCACAGCTTCCTGTCCATTCCTTTCTCAATGACTTCCTGTCTCTCCCTTCCTCACAACTTCCTCTTCCTGTCTGCTTCACACCAGTCATCACAGATCCCATCCTTTCTCCTGTGATCCACTCTCTTGTCTCCTAACCCTTTGTCTTCTCCGAGGATGTGTCTCATTAGCAGTTTCTTCTCCCACTAGTATTTTAAATGTCTGGTTTTTACTGCCTCTTCTCCTTCAACCTACAAACAGACTTAAGTATCTCAAATCTTAAAACACCAAACTGACTGGGCGCGGTGGCTCACGCTTGTAATCCCAGTGCTTTGGGAGGCCAAGGTGGGCGGATCATGAGATCAAGAGATCAAGACCATCCTGACCAACATGGTGAAACCCCATCTCTACTGCAAATACAAAAATTAGCTGGGCGTGGTGGCGCGTGCCTGTATTCCCAGCTACTCAAGAGGCTGAGGCAAAAGAATCACTTGAACCCTTGAGGCAGAGGTTGCAGTGAGCCACGATTGTGCCACTGCACTCCAGTCTGGCAACAGAGTGAGACTCCATCTCAAAAAAAAAAAAAAACAAACCCAAAACCAAAAGTTCTGAAACTTCCTCTCTGCTATTTTCCAAAGTCCACTGACTGCTTCCACTTTCAGTCTCCCCACACTTCCCCTTACTTCTTTTTTTGTTTGTTTGAGACAAAGTCTCACTCTTATCACCCAGGCTGGAATGCAATGGCATGATCTCAGCTCACTGCAACCTCTGCCTCATGGGTTCAAGTGATTCTCCTGCCTCAGCCTCCTGAGTAGCTGGAATTACAGGCACCCGCAACCATGCCCACCTAATTTTTGTATTTTTAGTAGAGACAGGGTTTCACCGTGTTGGCCAGGCTGGTCCCGAACTCCTGACCTCAGGCGATCTGCCTGCCTCGGCCTCCCCGTGCTGGGATTACAGCCATGAGCCACCAAGCCCGGCCGTTTCTCCTAACTTCTGAGTGGCTTCTGACCCCACAACTTACTTGTCACTAAGCCTGTCAGTGACCTCCAATGGGCACATACAGTGCCCACATCCCTCACCTCACTTTACTTGGTGTAGGCAGAACATGACATTTGGGAAACATTTTTCCCTTTTTGAAATTATCTCCTCTCAATCTTTTAAATTTTATTTTGTTTCATTTCATTTTGTTTCACTTTGCTTTGCTTTTTAGCATCTGGTTCTTATTGGTGGCTTATTTTCTTAAATCCAGCTTTAAAAGCACCAGATTTCCTGAAGGGGGTAGTTTTATTCAGGGTAGGGTGGGGTCCATGGCCATTCTAGTAGCAGGCAATGGAGCATGATGAGTTCCTGCATTGGTAATTCTTGGGCCATGCTGGTGGTCGGGACACCTTGGGGCCAGACTGGCTGAGCATGGCCATAGCACTTCAGAAGGGGCAGCAGCGGTTACAGTCAAGACACATTATCTTATTTAGTGGGGTTTTATGGCCATTTATGTACATCTCCTTTCCCCTTGTGCACAGGGAGCCCATTCTCCAGGCCATGCTGGCTTCCTCCACAATCCTCTTTTCCAGCTTCAGATCCAGGACCAGGACATTCATCTTGGCCTGGTTCAACTGGCTAATCTCATAGTTAGGGCTCTTACGCCTGTATTTACAAAAAGATTAGCCTGAACTTTTTCATTTTCTGTACTGTTCTTTTGTGTTCTGCCATCAAGATTAGCTCGTTAAAGAAGCTAGAAAGAACCTATTTCCCACCTGGTGGAATTTCCCTGAGTGCCCGGCCTGGCGTTCCCTTCTGGTTGTTGTTTGTTTCAACAGATTTTAAATGAGTGACTCACTTTACTTGATGATTCTAGGATCATTGGGGTTTTTTATTCATTTTAGAGTGCGCTCTGAAAACTTACTTTTTCGATGAGATTGCTCAAATGAACTAAGTTTTCTAATTTATTAGCACAAAGTTACTAATCCAATTGTCTTGTTTCCTTTCCAATTGCTCATTCTTCTGTGGTATTCTCCCCTTTTCCTTACTAATATTATTTATTTGTGGCTTCTGTCTTCTTTTCTTGGCCAATCTTAACAGACGTTTGTCTGTTTTAGGAGAAACAGTAATTGGCCTTGTTGATCCTCTGTATGTCTTTTCTTTCCTATTGTATTAATTTATGTTCTCATTTATATGTTTCCTTCCTTCTTTCTCTGAGTTTTGATTTTGTTTGGTCATTCTAACTTCTTGATCTGAAGTTAGAAGTTAGACGGCGAATCGAATCTTGATCTATATTATACAAAGAGTATTCTCTTTGTATAATATACATATTGATGACTGTCAGTCTCCCTCTGGTCCTGCCTTCAGTAGCAGCCCTGTGGTGTTTTGATAAATAGTATTTCCCTTGTCATTTGGCTCTAAGTCACTTCTGGCTCAAGTTATGACTTTTTCACCTGCTGTCCTCATTATCCCACTACCCTTGCCTCAGTTTAGGTTTCAAAATCTTCTACCTGGATTTCTTCAATCATCTCATGACCCATCTCTCTGCTTCAGAGCTCTTGTCACCGAAGTCACATACCTAAAATCAAATTCTCACGTCGTTCTACAGTTAACATCGCTAGATATCAAAAGTTTGGTAAAACTTATCAACAATCTAAAAATTGTTCATAATGCCTTTATTCTCATTATTAATTTTGATAATTTATTCTAAGAAAATGTTTTTAAAAGTGGGAGAAATATCGGCACAAAAGTCCCATCTATAACACAATTTATAACAAAATATAGAAAGAATCTAAAAATTTGACAATAGAGAAATGATGAAGAAACCAGGAACTCTCAGCATAACAGAATATTATTCTGATCTCAGAACAGTGCTTGTAGGTGTTTGTAATGAAAATGTTTAAATGTTTTTGGTATGTGAGCAAAGACTAGACTCAAAATAACCTACAGTATAATCATGACTATGATTTTAAAAATGTATTATACATAGAAAATACTATAAGAGAATGCATCCAGGTTTGACAAGAATTAACTAGGTCTTGGTAATAGGAGAGTTTCCTCCTCACATTTTTCTCTAATTAAAAAATATTCTATAATAAACATATATCAATTTTTTAATAAACAAAGAAAGACCTTTGAAACTTCTCCTGAGGACCTCCACATGCCCAGGCTAAAGTGTAGTCTGGGCAGTCTAACCCCTTGGGCCTGCCTTCTCTCTCCCCTGCTCTTGCAACCAACACAAACCTGTAGGCCCCCAACAAGCCACTTGCTCTCAAGTCCCCATGGCTGCTCTCACTCTGATGTACAGTATTTGCAAACAGCATATACACTCCACCTGGAAGGTCCTTTTCCCCCTGAATTCTGACTGCCTGCTCACTCCCACTCCCCAGATGCCCTGTGCCTGTCTCACTGTGGCACCTAGCATTTGCAGTGTTACCTTGGCTATGTCCCAGTCCCATCTGGCTGTGGGGAAGGGCTGGGTTCTAGTTTTCACTGTGTCTCCAGGACATGGCCAGTACCTGACCCAGCGGGTGCTCAGTAAATGATGCTTCGTGAATGGGTTGATCCACCCAAAGCAGTTGTGTGCGATGCTCCTCAGTTAGCCTCAGGCGTGTCCTTCTGCATCCCTCAACTCACCCCTTTCAAGAATCATTCGGAAACAGCAAAGCACCACCCAAAGGAACTGAGATCATTTTTCTTTACCCTCATATGTATATGCTAATTAATAGTTTAAAAATCCTTTCCCAGATACTATCTGGCTTAACCCTCATGACAGCCTGCAAGGAGATGAAGGTCTCCACTTCACCCAAGAAAAAGAGTGGGGCTCAGAGAGGTCAAGAGATTTGTCCGAAGCCACTCAGTTCATAGGTGGCAGATGTCATTACAAACCAGAGCCTCTGGGCAGGCTTGTTTGGTTTTCCCTCTCCCTACCATCATGACTATGAGGGAAACTGACATTCTGGGTTTAGGGGAAAGCCCAGACTTAGCATATTTACCATCACACACACTCCTGAAGGGCTAAGGGCCAATCTCTAATTTACCTCGAAATTGCAGAGGATGTGCTGGAAGACACCAGTGTTGGTGATAGCAGATGACCTGAAGCCCAGCTCCACAGTGCCAGCCACTGAGAGGATCAGCTGAAAAATTCGATGGTTCAGGAGAGAGGCCTTCTTCCTCAGGAGGAACGCCATTATCTGAAAAGGTTAACACAAAGCAGTTTCCTCATGAATGCAGCATTAGAGCTTTCCCCTTCACCCACTTGTCTCAGTCCAGTCTGCAAACCTTCTGCTCTCTGCTGCTACCATCCTTCATTCCCATGTTCTCAGAAGAAAAATACACATCAACTTCTGTGGCCACTTTTCTGTGCTGTGACCTGACTTCTCACTGGGACCCTTACTTTTCCCTGCATCTTTTCCATGTTTCCAGAATGCCACTCTCTCCTGGTTTCCTCCCACACTCCTCAAGCCTCATTCTCATTTTCTGTTACTGGGTCCTTTACATGCATAACCATCCCATAAATGCTGCATTTACGGGAAGCTACCACCTGCCCATGAGCCTGGCTGCACCCAGCCAGATGTGCCTGTCAGTTGCACCAGCCCCTGGGAAGCCAGCAACATGCAGCATCCATCCCAGCATGGAGGCACTTGGGTCCCAGCATACATTTGGTGACCCAGCTTGTCTCAGGTGAAGAAGATGGGTCCCACCAAGCCTCACATCTCTGTTGACTCCAGCCCCACACAAATCAGTCTGCCCAGCCATCCATTGGCATATGAGCCTTGAGCCACCTAATCTGGAGTCTCAGCTCCTTCCAGCCATGGCTCTATTCCCCATCAATGGCTCCAACACAGCCCGCCCTCTCTCCCTGTCCTCCCAGACATGTTCTTGCAACGTACCCTTGGGAAGCCTTGTTTGTGATCAGAAAAGACTCAATATCTTTCCAGACTATTCATATATATATATATATATATATATATATATATATACACACACACACACACACATATATGAAATCCCACAGCAAGACAAAATTAGGGTGGCTAAAAGTTGCATGTGAAAACATTCAGGCTGACTGGCTTCACTTTACATCAAATAGTGTCAAATGTCAAACTGACACTCAGTTGGTTCTGGCAATCCAACGCTGTCTTTCTAATAAGCCATATTTTCTTATCCTAAAGATCATAGTTTCATTGCTTCTCCTCTCTCCTCTCACCTCTCTTCCTCTCCCCAACCTGACCTCATATTTTGCTGAGAAGATAGAACCCATCAGATATGAATACTCTGTCTTCCCACCACCAAATTAACAAATACAAGTGTTGCATTCCTTCCTGTCACAAGCAGTCTCCCATCTACCTGGTCTCTGGATCCTACTGGTCACCATCTCAAGGACACTGCTCTTTGAGATAACTGTTCTCTCCAAGCTTCCACTGCCCCAACCCTGGATCTCTTCCTCCTATGTACAAATATATTCTAGTATTTCTCATTGTAAAAATAACCCTCCCTCCATCCCTAATCCCTGTAGCTTTTACGCAGCTCCTCCTGCTCATAGGCAAACTTCTAGAAAGCATTATCAACACACCCTGGCTCCATGTCCTCACCTCACATTCTCTTTTCAACCCACATCAGCCAGCCACTGCCTCCACCTGGCCACCTCCCTCAGAAAGGCCACCAGGGACTTTCACGTGGCCAGATCCAAAGAGGATGCCTCCCTGCTTTGTTTATGCTATTCTTTATTAGCATTTAACATGGTTTGACCATACCTGCCTTCTCAAAACACGTTCTTTTTTCAGATTCCTTGACATAACTGTCTTTGGTTTTTCTTACCTCTTGCTTCTCAATCTCCTTTACTGGGTTTTAATTATATTCCCAGCTCCATGTGGTTAGCTCCTCTTTGTTTCCCCCTCAACCTTCTTCTCGCTCTACAGCTTCTTTTTGGCAATTTCATCAATTTCCTTAGATTAAATATCATCATGGCGGCGATGACCCTCATATTTACACCTCCAGCACAGCCTGCCCCTGAGCTCCAGAGCCTTCTCTCCCACATGATACTTCACCTTCAATGTCTCACAAACATTTCCCACTGAGCGTGTTCCAGCATCTCCCTTCCTTCCTGTCAGCAGCCTGCTGGACCGCCCTGGCTCCTTTCCAGCGCCACCTGCCCAGGCTGCTCAGAGATCCTGAGACTCCTCAGGTCAGGAACACAGGCTCCTATTAGGTCAGATTCTATCTCAGCCCCTGCTTGAATCTCATCCCCATGCCTCATCTTCTCCACTGGCGTCAAGGGGTATTCTAACACCTCGGTCAGTCCGTTTCCCTGTCCCAGCCTTCCTGCAATTGCCCATCACCTGTGAGGCAGAACCTACATTCCCTACAGTGGCAAGGTTATGGCTCCCTACCCTCCATTTGGTATGCCATGCACAGCTCCATAACCACCCTCACCTCCTACCCGTGTGAAGGAACCCAGACCAGATCCTGGGTGTTTTAATGTTGGTCTGGAACAGTATCCTCCTCTTTCCCCATATTAAGAACACCCATCCTATCAAACTCAGCTGGCTATTGCTTAGTCTGAGAAAAGGCTGATAAGTCAGCTAGACAGAAATAACAGATAGGAAGGTTTATGCTCTCCCACCCAACAAGTAAACCAGCAGATGAGCCTAGAGTAAAACCTAAAAACTGATGAAATCCACTCTTGAGCAAGCCACTTAATTGAAGACCCTTGTTTTCATTCACGGATTCATTCCCCAATCCTAACTGAGCACCTACTATCTATGGCATGTTCTTAGGGTACAGCAATAAACAAGCAGGACACATGCCCTTATGAAGCATGTGTCTTGGGGTGAAACAGACACAAACGTGGTAATACAGAAGCAGACATCACGCAAATGCACATGCAGGTTACAAAGAAACACAAAGCGAGAAAACGTGCCTAGGAAAGGATGAGGGAGGATGGAGGTTGCATTTTATAAAGAGCGGACAAGAAAGTTTAAAAAAAAAAAACAAAATAATACTATTTCTTCAATCAAACCTGCCATTTACCACCTCTCTTGCCACCCAGCTTCTCCTTCTGATTTTCCCCAAAGACATAAATATTTGAAATGTTTCTTTTTTAAAGACAGAATAACAATTTTAAAATTTCCTTATTCTGCCTTCATGTGTAAGTGTACAATAAACCTCTGAATCTGATGAGCTTTTTACCCAAAGGAGATATCTGAGAGACTCTCCCTCATGCTAACAGTATTTTTCTGTCCACCTTCTTGGATGGTAAGTCCCATGAAAACAGGGACTAAACCCACCTTGTTCACCTCACATCCCTAGTGCCTAGCACAGTGCCTGGTCTTAAGAAGCATTTGATCAATTAAGTTGAGTAAAGAGATTCCATCCTTGGGCCACTCCTTGTCTCTACCATCTCTTCCTGGAAAGCTCAGCCAGCTCAGTCTCCAGGAAACCTCTTGATGAGCTTCCTTTTTTAACAAAACCCTTTTTGACCCCTCTACCTACATGTGACAGCAGGAGCTATGTACCTCTGTGGTAGATAGTTCCTTCTCTCATGGCAATGTTCTCATTTCTGAACCCTCACTGAGAGCTCACCATGCCCACCCCCCATCCCCAGGACTGGGCAATGAGACCACAGTGAGCCTGAGGTAGTCTGAGCTTTCTAAGAAGCTCAGAGTTTCTGGGAAGATAGCCAGGTAGCCAGTGAGTCACAAAGCATGTAGTAGTTCTTGATGTGAATCTTGGACATTGATTGCATTTTTATTTATGTTAAAATTATTTTGGTTCTTGTTTTATTTTATCCTTCTAGACACACTCATGAGGGCAGGAACTGATTTGTGCCATTTTAGAAATGGTCACAATAATTATTAAAATCCCTAGCCACAGCAGATATCCTTGTGCTGTATTAGAATAGATCCTACTACTATCATCTTTAACAGCATATTCAGAGAAAACCTTTGTGTACCAATATCCCCAATTCTTGAGTTTTAGCATAAACTCAGATATACCCATTTACTCATTCCCAAAACATGTACTGAGTGTCTTCATGGTGTCAGTAATACGCCAGCAAAGAGTAAAAAATATTAGGATCTGTAGAAGATTCCAGTAGAGATGTGTAGAAAGGGCATTCCAGTGTGGGTGCGACAGCAGTTAAAACGGGATGTGCCCACGGTGCCAAGGAGACCAGGAGACAGCCACATGCTCAGCTGGGGGAAGAGAATGCTGCCTTTGCTATTTGAGCTTGATCTGGGAAAACAGAAAGAGGGTGCTTGAGGGAGAAAAAAAGAGGTGCTCCAAGTGGAGGCCACAGGCACACAAAGTCGCTGTTTAATGATTGGAGAAGGTGCAGGATTTGGGGAGGTGGGAGCATAGGCTGAAATGTTGGCTGGATTGGCGATGGGGCTGGAAGGAAAGGTCTGTGGCCAGTTTTGAATGGCTTTGAAAACCTGTCTAGGGAGTTTGGGATATGGTATCGGTAATCAGATGCCTTTGAAGGTTTTACACACAGGAGGGACACCACCAGATATGTGATGTGGGGCTACAGCTGGCATCAGTGGGCTACGAGGGACAGGCTGGGGGAAGGATTTACTGTCCAGCTGTGGCAGTAGTCCAGACAGACAGGGGGAGTGCCCAGAAGGCCATCACACAGCTCTCTTCTGCTCTAACCCTGACCCAGTAGCCAGAGACACCGGAGGCTTTGCCCTAATCACCCAGCAGCCCCCACACCAGAAGAAGCCTCCACTGCCTGAGACCCATGACATGGCCCAGACCCCGGCCCTGGCCCTGCCCTCCTAATTCCTCACCTGGCTGCCTCCCAGCCATGTGAGAAGTTACTCAAGGGCAGTGGCCACGTCTCATCTGACTTTACCAATTCTAAGTAACAACGACAATCAGTAAACACATGCGAAGCAGGTCCCCTGTGCAGGTGCTCCTCTAAGCTCTCAACACATATAAACACAGTCATCACAACCCTGCAAAACAGGTGCTCTCATAATCCCATTTTACACATGAGGGAACTGATGCACAAAGAGATTAAGAACTAGAAATGACTAATGTTTACTTAGCACTCATTCTGGGCCTGACATAATTCTAACCTCTTCACTTGTGTGAGATCATCTAATCCTCACTGCAACCCTATTACAGTCCATATCTTATAGGTGGGGAAACAGGCAGAGGATAAGTAACTCATCTAAGGTTAAATAGCAAATTAGAAGAGATAGGATTTAAACTCTGGCAGTGTGCTCTGCAGCCTGGGCTCTCAGCCACCGTGCTAGAGACAAGGTGGGGAGACCACCACAAATGAGGTTAGAATTTGTCAGTGAAAAGGGCCAGAAGCCGCAGCCAGGTGAGCATCCTCACCCTGAGCAGAGCTCTTGGGCTGGCTGTTGCCTGCCCCTCCTCTGCTGCAAAGTTGCTGGTCTCAGAACCCAAGGGCTTTTGGCTCCCCTTCTCTAGAAGTCACCCTGGAGGGAATGCAACTGGGGCAAGCAACGCTCATCCCTGTTTCCTGGGGATGACAGCCCTTTCAGGAGTCTCAGTCCCAGGTGGGAGGATGGGAATTACCTGGTACCCACAGATGTGTTGCATCAGGAAGTCACACATGGCATTACTGGTCAGGACCGAGTGCAGAACTTTCACAGCCGCATACATGGTATGGTCATCTGTCGCTAAGGAGATGAGGCCCAGGAGGATGGCGGGCCCGCCAATGAAGTCCAGGCTGCTGGCAGCAGGGCTGGAGTGGAATACCCTCACCCCTGTGTGGCATAAAGTGGGCATTTCATTAACATGTCACAGCTTCATTACAATGGGAAATGCCCCGACAGCACAGGAGGACCAATGAGCTACCAGTGCCACCATCCACCCACAGCCAGAGGGACCTGTGCACCTGGGACAGGCTGGGAGGAAGAGCAGGAGGCTCTGAAAGTCTTAGATGGCTGGGAGATACTGTGCTAAGTCCTTTCTTTGCCATCAGAAGGCTGAACGGCCCAGAGTATTTCAGATTGCTGCCCTCGGCCCTCACTCCAGGGTGTTGGATGAGCCAGACCCCTGAGCCTCAGTATCCCTATTGCTCCAACAACCCATTGCTCTTACCTGTCCTCTAGATCCTGCTGGGCAGGGCACTTGCACCAATTTGTTGCCTTGCTATTGCTCAATTGAATGGTGACCAGCAGTTTTCACTCAAACAGCCACAACCAGTGCTTCTGCTCAAAAGCCCCACTGTACTCACTAGATAGACAGGTTCCTGTTGTCACAGACAGCAGCCTAGTTAGTAGCTGAGCTCACTGCTGATTGCCAGATGTTGCCAGGTGAACAGATCCTCATGCTTTCTGGAAGACTAACTCTCTGGCTGGATTCACTCCCAGCTCTGGTCCTCCCCACCCTGGTTCCCCGGCACACTCTATCCTCTCCACCACTCCAGAACTCCAGGGTGCACAAGCCATGACAGCACAAACCCTGCTTCCCAAATAGCAGCAAAGCTTCCCAGCTGAACATACCTAATTGACCCACAGCAACAGCTCCAATGGTCCGCAGAGACCCTGACAGGTGGCCAGCACAGTTCCTCAGCAAGAACACGGGCATGGCATTGTCACGGGATGAAATGTTCATCTAGAGAAATGAGCAGCAATTAGTCCTAAGAAACTCCTGCAAAAGAAGAAGTGTTGTCCACGAGCTCCTGGAGGGCAGGCCCTCTGGGGCCTGGCCCAGTGCTGAAACTCCATCAGCAATTATCAGGGAATGAATAGCAATTGAACCAATGTCAGGGGATTGAAGCCAAAATTCAGGCTCATGCATTTTGTCTCCCAAGCTGTGGCTGAATTGTAAGTGAGCAGCTTCAGTTACGCAGTCTGAGCCACCAGTGTCCCACGTGCTCACAGTGAGGTGCTAAGAAGAGCAAGAGGGACCCAAGGACACTTTCAGATGGAACAGCGCTACCAAGGTGAGGGCTACCACCTTCTCAGACTAGGGTTGTTCAGGCTCTGGGAGCCCAATCTCTACAGGTGTCAAACGGGCAAGAAGATAGGAATCCTGGCCTCCTACATCAGAAAGCGGTGTGTTGCTGCTAAGCCACAACTTTCATGATTAACAGGACCTAGTTCCTGACTCCCCATCCTCTGGGGGTACCCTCTGTCCATGAGGGTGAAGAGAATATAAACAAATTGCAAATTTTCATCAGTGCTAAGCAAAAGAGCTCTTTATGCAAAAATTGGAAGTAAATTTAATGGCATCCCCATCTACAAACATATCTCCTTGTTGTTTTGAAAATTTACTGTTTTTTGTTTGTTTGTTGTTTTAATCACAGCAATACTGGATGCTGCTGTGAATCACACCTGTAATCCCAACTATTCAGGAGGCCGAAGCAGGAGGATCACTTGAGCCCAGGAGTTCAAGACCAGCCTGGGCAACATAGAGAGATCCCATCTGTAAAAAAAATAAAAAATTAAAATTAAAAAAATCACAACAACTCAAAGAATATCTCAGTGTTAGTGGGTCATTAATACCCAGGACTAGGGAAGCTCAATAGTGTTTTCAATGTTGCAAAGGTATTTAAAATATGTCATTTGTTCTCGTTCTTTTATTTATGATTTTTCTTCTCTGAATAATTATAAATGAAAGGCTTAGTCTGGGAGGATGCCAGTGGGTGAGGAGGCATAGGATATTTTAACAAATGAAGTGGGAAACATGTATTTGTGTATTCATCTACACATGTGCAAACATGAAATAGTGTTTACTTAAGCACTGAAAGCTAAAGCAAACCATGAAACCAGATTCCAACAGAGATTAGCAGCGAAGTTAGAAGATGTACCTCTTTGGCGATCAGGCGGCTGTCCACCTCATTGTAAGCATTTCTGATGTCCGCTACACTGGTGATAGAGGAGCTGGCGATGTGAAGTCCAAAAGAAACTCTTTCTTCTGCAACGAGGGGCGTGGCTTCACTGTCCGGGTCCTCCCCTGTAACAACACATCTTTAATCATTTCTAGTCTAACTTTACAGAGCAGGAAATTAATCCTCATACAATTTAATATCTCTGTCACACAGCAAAGTAATCATTGAGAGGATGTTTGTATGTTGTCACATTGCATGTTTTTGCACATTGTATATTTGCATGTCATTTGTTTTCCCCTCTTCTCTGTTGCTTATAGAAAACCATGGGTTGGGTGTGGTGGCTCACGCCTGTAATCCCAGCACTTTGGGAGGTTAAGACAGGCAGATCACTTGAGGTCAGGATTTCGAGACCAGACTAGCCAACATGGTGAAATCTCGTCTCTACTAAAAGTACAAAAAATCAGCTGGGCATGGTGGTGCATGCCTGTAGTCCCAGCTACTTGGGAGGCTGAGGCAGGAGAATGGCTTGAACCAGGGAGGCAGAGGTTGCAGTGAGCCCAGATTGTGCCATTGCACTCCAGTCTGGGTGACAGAGTGAGACTCTGTTGAAGAAGAAGAAGAAGAAGAAGAAGAAGAAGAAGAGGAGGAGGAGGAGGAGGAGGAGGAGGAGGAGGAGGAGGAGGAGGAGGAGGAAGAGAAAAAGAAAACCATGGCGAAGTCTCCCAAGATTTGTCTTACCACGAAATAGATGCACTCCAGGTGCGAAACTACTAGAGCTTAAAACATCTGTCAAGTATATAACCTCATTCCCTAAAACTAAACTGTTAAGTGACAAGAAACCTGACCTGAAATAGGCTGAGCTGAAATGTCTAATTTTCAATGAGCTGCACAGCCATGGCAAACACCCCAGTTTGAATTAACATACTGGTCTCTAAGTCAATGATACCCATTGTGCTAGTAGAGAAGGGTGGCATGAATATAGAATTGGTAAGACTTTGGCCCTAGACCTGACCTCGTCCCATTGCTCTGGCCAGTGCCACTTGCCACAGGAAATGAAATTCAAAGACATCATGGGCCTGGAGACAGAAATGCTCAAGAGCACTCAATCGCCCTTCAGCACATACAGGCCACTGACATAGATTCATTTATCATTCTTTCCAGATGGGAGCTGACCCCTTTGACTTGATGGAGCACAGAGAACAATGCTCCCTGCTTGAATAACAACAATCAATAATGAAAATGTGGATGTTTTGTCTGCCTGTTTAATAATTGAAGACAACAGTATACTTTAGTTAAAAAGCTTCTTCATTAAAAGCAATGTAACTTATTTATCTCATTCTCTTCTCTCTTTCTTTGCTGATGGTATTGCCCAACCCACCTCTTCCCCATTAGGGCTTTGGAGTTGGAATCTAAAGATATTGTCATTTCCTTTTCTGTGACATTTTCTCTTGGGTTGTAAATATATAATGATACAATTACAGAGGTCTTCCCTAATGACTGACCTTAACGCTGAGCTTATTCTCTGCAAATATGCTATAAATAACTGGATGTCCATTTAAAAACTAATATCAGCAAGAACATTGCAAATCAAAACACTCCATACCTTGGATATGCACAGCTTGGAAGTTACCACAATATCTTGGGCCAAGTTTGTTAATAACTTCCAGAGTTTCCATTGAAATGGCTTCTTCAAAGAGGTATGTGGGGCCAAGACGCCAGACTAGTGAAGACTTTTGTTTCCAGACTCGAGGGGTAGCAATATATCCATAAACATCCACAAATGCGGATGGATCCATAGAAAGGAAAGGCCCTGGCAGAGCCTGGATGTATAACATCTGTTAAAATAAAAAGGACAAGAGTGAGTAGTGTTTGATCTCAGAGTTAATCAAGTAAATACAAAGTGATATAACATGATGTATCTTATTCTCATCTCATAGTAAAAATGTATTTTATCTAAAAAACTAAAATATAATTCTCAAATCTCAGAAGTATGCAGCAAAACAAGTTATTAAATGTGGAGTAAAAAACTGACACTGTCCTTTTGAAAATAAATTTGATAAAAAATATTAAGAAACAAAAAAATGTCCCCTTTCTTATCTCAGTAATTCTACTAAGAACCTGAATGTCTAGTATTGGCAAATTAATAAAGTTTTATTATGAGCAATAATTACATACATACAGAGTGGAAAGGAAGAAATAAAACTGTTTCTATCATGCCCGTGTAGAAAGTTCCAAGGAATTTTTTTTAATATCCTAGAACTAAGAAGTAAATTCAGCAAGGTCACAAGATACATGATCAATACACAAAAATCAATTTTATTTTTGCAGGCTAACAATAAACAGAAACTAAAATTAAACACAATACCACTTACAATTATGCACAAGAAAACGAAATACTTAGTAAGACACGTAGAGGATCTGTATACTGAAAATTCCTAAGTGATGATGGAAAAAGTCAAAGATGACCTATACAAATGGAGAGACATACCAGGTTCATGGATAGAAAGGTTCACTATAGTAAAGATGTTATTTCCCCTCCAGTTGATCAGTAAGTATAATGCAATTCCAGCAAGGTTTTTTGTAGACACAAACAAGCTAATCCTAAAATGTATATGGGAAGGCACAGGTCCTAGAATAGCTTAAACAACTCTGAAAAAGAAGAATTAAGTTGGGGAAGGAACTACTCTAATAATGACTTATTATATAGCTATAAAATCAATATAGTGTGACATTGGTATAAAGATAATCACATAGATCAATGGAAAAGAATAGAGAACCCAGAAATAAGCTTATATAAGAATGCTCACCTGATTTTTGACAAAGATGCAAAAGCAATTCAATTGAGAAATGATAGACTCTTCAACAAATGGTACTGGAGCAGTTGAACATCCACAGGCAAAGAAATGAACTTAAACCTTACACCTTATACAAAAATTAATTCATAATTGATCACAAACTCAAGTGTAAAATGTAAAACTAGAAAATTTTTAGGGAAAAAAATAGGAGAATATCTCCAGGATCTAGGACTAGGCAAAATATTCTCAAATGACACCAAAAGCATGAGTCATATAAGGAAAAACTAATGAATTATACTTCAGCAAAACCAGAAACTTTACCCATGTGAAAGAGGATTAAAAGACATGCTACAGGCTAGGAGGAATTATTGCAAATCACATACCTAGCAAAGGACTGGTGTCTAGAATATATATGTATATATATAGACACACACACAATACATGTATATATTTTAAAACCCTAAAACCCTTAAAACTCAACAGTTTAAGGCCAGGCGCAGTGGCTCATGCCTGTAATCCCAGCACTTTGGGAGGCCGAGGCAGGCGGATCAGGAGGTCAGGAGACCGAGACCATCCTGGCTAACATGGTGAAACCCCGTCTCTACTAAAAAACACAACAAAAATTAGCCGGGCGTGGTGGCGGGCGCCTGTAGTCCCAGCTACTGGGGAGGCTGAGGCAGGAGAATGGCGTGAACCCAGGAGGTGGAGCTTATAGTGAGCCGAGATCGCGCCACTGCACTCCAGCCTGGGCGACAGAGCGAGACACCGTCTCAAAAAAAAAAAACTCAACAGTTTAAAAAAGTAAACAATGCAACCGGGTGTGGTGGCTTATGCCTGTAATCCCAGCACTTTGGGAGGCTGAGGTGGGCAGATCACGAGGCCAGGAGATCGAGACCATCATAGTGAAAACCCATCTCTACTAAAAATACAAAAATTAGCTAGGCGTGGTGGTGGGCACCTGTAGTCCCAGCTACTCTGGATTCTGAAGCAGAAGAATCGCTTGAACCCGGGAGGCAGAAGTTGCAGTGAGCCGAAATTGCCCCACTTCACTCCAGCCTGCCAACAGAGTGAGACTCCATCTCAAAAAAAAAAAAAAAAAAAAAAAGCAAACAATGCAATTAGAAAATGGATGGACATCACTGAGGAGAATATACAGATGGCAAATAAGCACATGAAAAGATGATGTTCAACCTCATTAGCCATTAAGGAAATACAAATTAAAAACACAGTGAGATATTACTACACAACTATCATAATGGCTAATATAGAAATAGTGACAACATTAAGTGCAGAAAAACTGCCTCACTCATCCATTGTTAGCGGAAATGTCAAATGATACAATCATTTTCAAAATAGTTTGGCAGTTTCTTATAAAACTAAACATTCAATTACCATAGAAACCAGCAATTGAACTCTTGGAATTCATCCCAGATAAATGAAGACTTAAATTCACACAAAAACCTGTGCACAAATGCTCACAAAGCTTTATTTGTAATAGCCAAAACCTGAAACATCCCAAATGTCCTTCAATGGATAAATGACTAAACAAACTATGGCACATCCATGCCTTGAAATACTACTCAGAAATAAAAAAGAATGAACTGCGGCTACAGGCAAAAGTTTGGATGAATTTCCAAGTCTACTTCCATATATTGCTGTGTGCCACATTACAATGTTCCAAGTCAGTGTCAGAGCACATATGCAATGGTGGTCCATCAGATTATAATATCATATTTTTACTGTACTTTTTCCATGTTTAGAGTGTTTAGATACACAAATACCACTGTGTTACAGTTGCCTACAGTATTCAGTACAGCCACATGCTGTCTAGGTTTGTAGCCTAGGAGCAATAAGCTATACCATATAGCCTAAGTGTTAGGTTAAATGAGAGGTTAAATGAACTAAGTAGTATACAAGATTTTCTATACTTCGAGGCCATACTATTTTTTAAAGGGATAAAACTGAAATTACAAAATGTGATAAAGTAGCAGGAGGGTAGCTAATCTTCTTTTCTCTATTTTTGAGCTATTTCAAAATGCATTTATATTATTCTTATAATTACTATAAAATCATTATATATAAGAATATGTTTATAAATATGTACAATTGGCCCTGCATATCTGGGGGTTCCATATCCTTGGATTCAACCAACTTTGGATCAAAAATATTCAGGAAAAGAACAATAAAAAATAGTGCTATAACAATAAAAAATACAGTATGACAACTATTTATGTAGCATTCACATTGTATTAGGTATTATAAATCATCTAGAGCTTAGTTAAGCATGCAGGAGGGTATGCATCTGTTATTTGCAAATACTACACCATTTTATTTAAGGGACTTAGGTATCCATGCAGTTTGGTATCCAGGAAGGGTCCTGGAGCCAATCCCCTGAGGAAACTGAGGGATGACTGTATTTTTCTAAATGAGAGTTTACATAATTTCAGAAATATTCTTTTTCACCCTACCAATTAAGTGAGACTTTCAAATAAAAACAAACAAATTGTTCAACCACCAAGGCTTGCCAGGAGTATGATTTTCTGTGCTCTCTTCTCTCTCTGTTCTCGCAGGCACAGAGTCCTCCTCTCTCTCCCACACTGAAGCACCACTCACCCCTCCAACCCACCTTGCTCCTCTCTTCCCAAATTCCCAGTGTATGCACAATTCCCCATTCAGGTTGACTAATAAATGTCTAATGTCTCATAAAGTTTCCAAATCATTTTGCCCAATTCAAACTATTAAAATGCTCCATATCTTTCCAAATTTATCTAAGTTTCCTTTGGCAATGAAAACAAAGGCTCAGCATTTTGAGAAGGGCTGTTAAACTAGTCAAATTAAGCTGAAGTTCTCACATCTTACTCTTGTCCAACAGATGCTTGCATCAAAACACAGGCCTTTCTGTTTATCCCAGTTGAGTTTCACTTGCTGGTCCTGACCCAACTTGTTGAGATTATTTTGGAAAGTGCTCTCTGTCAGTCTTGGCTTTGGCCACTCCATATAGCAACACACCACTCCTGGCCTCCCTGTTGATGGCCCTAGGCTTAGCAGGTCCCGCAAGGAGGATGTTAATGCCTGTACCGCTTCACCCAACCACACTACCAGCCAGTTATGTTCTTCCTGTGGCTGCACATTCAATTCAGTTCATCAAGTGTTTATTCCATGCTCACTGTGTGTCAGCCCCTGTGCCAAGTTCAAGGAAGGTACAAACATCAATAAGACATGCCTCAAGGTATATGAAGTATTTCACAAAATATCAACATATTCTGCGAAAGAAGACAGGAACAAGTGAACTCAGTAATTGAGCCTAAACAGATAAAAACAAAGATATTGCAACCACAAAAGACACCACACATCCCATCCCAACGAACGTGAGGGACTTCTGCTTCCTCTCTAATGACAAGTCCAGCCCTGTTCCGTGTCTCTACCTTCTGGATAAAAGTTATTAACATTCGCAGTCACCAAATTGCACCTCTTTCCAGCAGCACCCAATTCAGAACAGACAGACCTCCACTTCTTTAAGCCCTCTTAAAAATCACCTAAAATAAACCTAGTTTCGTAACAAGCCACTCCTAACTCCTTACTACCCCATGGGATAGGGAATCTCTCGCTATAGTCAGTTTAAATCTAATTTTTATTTTATACTATATGTATGTTCCTGGAGGTCTTTGGCTTATAAGCATAAATAATTCTTAGAACCTAAAACAATCCTTAGCACCTTATACTATATGTATGTTCCTGCAGGTCTTTAGTTTATAGGCATAAACAATTCTCAGCACCTAAAATATTAGCTAACATGTAACAGGTGCTTAATAAATATTTAATGAGGAAAAGAAGAAAGAGAGAAAGGGAAGGAGGGAGGACTGATACTGTCAATAATTGGAGAAAAGGTTAACTATGTTTTGAAGGACCTGTTTTTTCAATGCCCCATCAAAATCTTTCTGGTCGGCCAGGCGCGGTGGCTCACACCTGTAGTCCCAGCACGTTGGGAGGGCAAGGCAGGCGGATCGCCTGAGATCAGGAGTTTGAGACCAACCTGGCCAGCCTGGTGAAACCCCGTCTCTACTAAAAATACAAAAATTAGTGGGCATGGTGGCGGGCGCTTGTAATCCCACCTAGTCAGGAGGTTGAGAAAGGAGAATCGCTTGAACCCTGGAGGCAGAGGTTGCAGAGAGCTGCACCATTGCACTCCAGCCTGGGTGACAAGAGAGAAATTCCATCTCAAAAAAACATATATATATATGTATATGTATATGTTTGGTCATCACTGTCTGTTTTTGATAACAGGACTTTACCAGCAGATGGTATCAAATTCACCTATATGTGTCCCACAGAATTTGGGACTAAGAATTTGTTCTCATCTAATGAGTCTTAACCTGGAACAACTTTGACCCCCAGGGGATATTTAGCAATGTCTGGAGATGTCACTGGTGGTCACAACTGGGCAAGGTCAGGGGAGGAATACTATGGCATTTAGGGGGAATCCAGCAACCCTGTGTATGTAAGGTTCTCCATTCTGGCTGCATATTAGAATCACCTAGAAAATTTTATAAACATTAGTAAATTGTCAAATTACCTGACCCAGGGAGATTCTGATGTAATTATTCTGGGTGCAGCCTGTGCAAGAGAACTTTAAAAAGCCTTTGCAGGTGATTCTAAAATGCAGCCAGGTTGGGATGCTCTCCCTGGAACTTGTGTGAAAATCCAGCCGTACCTTCCTTCTGTGGTCTTCCAGGCCCTCTCTTCTCTGACAATGGCTGCTGGCTCCTGCCAGTTCCACCTTTTCCCAGCTTTCTCTCGTACCTGGGGTGTCTCTAAATGACAGCCATGAGATGCTTCCTCCAGCTATACATTTGCATTCCATTACCTTCCTCATGGTTCTTGCTCTAAATCTGACAACACGTGTTGATGTCTGCACACTTTAGTGCCCTGCTCTTCCATGTGGTGCAAAGATGAGCTGCGTTGGCCTCACCTGGGAGCTTCTTGGAAAAGTCATACTTTAGGCCCTGCCCAGACCTCCCTGAGGAGTTTGCCCCTCAAAATGAGAAGCTTTGCTTTGTTCATTCTGGAGTTTTCTATTTTCATGAACATGACTATTCTTAGAGATCTGGATGCACATCTTCCCTTCTGCCCTGGTTGTGTGACCTTCAGTGCATTTTCTAAAGATGTCCTTTTCATGTCTGAGCTCAGCCAAGTTTCCTGAACAGTAAGGCAGATTTCATTAGATGCCAACCCTACCAGTAATAAACAAACAAACAAACAACAACAACAAAAACATAGAATGAAACCGAAGCCACTTCAGGGTAGTAGCAGGAGGTATGGTTGTGGGGCAAGTGCCGCTTGGAGGAGCCATCTCACCTTGGCGGAGCCAATGACCTGTCCATCCAGACAGGTGGAAACTGTACAATGCCTTTTCATTTCCTTAGTGACAACGACAACCAAGTGATGCCACTGACCACAAGCCAGGAGCTGGCCACACCTGACCTGAAGCTGGCATCCTGCAGAAGGCTCGGAGTCATCCTCAGGTTCCATGACATCTGGAAGACAGCATGAACACTGAGTCTCACATGTGGTGCTACGCTGCAGGAACCCAGGAGAATGGGGAGGGCGTAGGGGGACGTCAACCACTGTGGGCCTTGTACCATGGAGCCCTAGCACCTCCTCTCATGAAAAATGACAACAGCAGCATCAATAACAGCAGTCATTCTTTGAGCTCTTCCTTTGTGCCAGTTTTAAGCATGTTACAAATATCAACTCATGTCATGTTCACAGCCCTGTGAGGTAGGCACTCACACATGCCCAATTTACCATCCTGAGGCACAGAGAGGTTGGGTGACTTGCCCAAGGTCTTGCAGCCAGGATTCAAACCCAGAAACCAGGCTTCAGGTCTACCCCAAGGTAGACTACCTCCACAGAGACTCCATTGCAGGCCGAGTCCCAGAGAGTTGGATAGGCAGTTGTGCTGTATACAAAGGTGTCAGCTGCTCCCACTGTTTCATAGGGCCTCCCAATGTTTTTCCCTATGAAACAGTGACACTCTCAGGATGCAGGAGAAGAACAAGTGGCCAGAATCCACTGGACTTGACCATCTCAGGCAAATGAGCCTGGAGAACAATGCTGGGCTCCAAAGGGCAGAGCCAGGGCTGGCCTCAAGCACTGACAAAAGAGGGGTGGCCTTGGGCGCCATGCCAAGCATGGGCCAGCCTTCTGGGTTTGGGGTTGAGCATATGTGGGAGTGTCTATATGTCTGTAGCTGCTTCGGCTCCAGCTAAATTGTGTGTGTTCTTCACAAACCTCACTCAGGAGAGGATGCAGCCTGTGTCCCAGTGAGGCAAAGCCCTGGGTCCCATTGTGACTGTTTGGCCAGGGCGAAGTTTCTGGAAAGCCACTGAGCATCATCTCTGAAGCTGTGCCAGGGGCTGGGGCCTCATCTGCCTGACACTTACAAGCCTAGAGCCCAGGCCACAGTGAACCACAACAAATATTGTAGACCTTTCACCAGGTGTGGAACCCAAGGGAGCGATTTCAAAGGATGAGGAGAAACAGAGGGTCAGCAGGTTTCTAACCACACCTGTGTTGAGAACTTCTGACTTAGCCCCACTTCCCCCACATGTGGATGAAACTGGCTTTGGATGCCAGCACCTTACCCAGAGGCTGAAACTCCTTCTCTTCTGTAGAAACAACCAAGGAGAGGTCGTCTGGGCAGAGGCTGACGGAGAAGCAAACAAAGGGCTGCTCAGTCCTGGCCAGGTGGCGCACCAACGTCAGGAAGCGCAGTGGGTGGCCCTCAGTGGCAGCTCCATGCCGGCTGATCAGGAACCAGCAGGAGAAGGTCAGACCTCCGGGAGGAGGGAATGGTCTGGCGGCACCTGGGTGGAAACACAGGCATGCCCTCAGGCTTTGTTCTGCCCTGCTGAGCAAGCATGTTCAGATTCACTGTGGTGCTGGTTTAGCCCTGGTGCAGCACCTACTGGGTGCCTTGCCTAATGACCAGTTGTCTCCTCCCCATTATGGCATGCTGCCTTGCCAAGGGAGGAGAGAAGACCTCGATCTCCCTGAGGTCCATCACATGTGGGCTCCTGGTCAGCTGATCTATAGTCAGGCAGTGTGCTCTGTGGGGCAGAGGACCTTGGCCTAGCTCAGCTGAAACTTGGATAGGAAAGGGCACCAGTCTAGGAATGCCATGTGCCCTCCCGTCACATGACAGGGTTGGAGATACAGACAGGTCCATTGTCCTCACAGAACAGGCAGGATCAGCTGCTGTGTCTTCAGACTTGGTACCAACTTGCATAGAAAAACGTCATGAAGGCAATGGCTCCCCAGCACCCATGATCCCATAGAAACCCCAAACCCAATTCTCCTAACAGAATGTGTGGCTCAGGCAGCATCAGGCACTTGCATTGTCCCACCCAGTGTGTTTTCAGCTGAGTGCAGTGCTGTGCACAGGAGCCACTTGCCAAAGATTGGTATGTTCTCAACGGCCATCAGCCCAACTCATATTTCTCTCTAGAGAGAGATCTAAGGCCAGTAATGTGTCCATCTCAGCCTACATCAGTCATCAGCAAAATGAGCCAATTTTTCATTGTCAATTGAGTCCCTAGCTATGTGGTGGACCCTTGGGATGCACAATGAACAGAACACCTTGCTCTAAAAGAGGAGCAAAGTTGAAGAACAACTAATCTGCAGATACTCAGGACCAAAGGCAAGACTCATGTTTGCTTTTCTATTTTTGAAACTGGGTCTTACACTGTAGCCCAGGTTGGAGTGCAGTGGTTCAATCATAGTTCACTGCAGCCTGAAACTCCTGGCCTCAAACAATCCTCCTGTCTTGGCCTCCCAAATTGCAGATATTACAGGTGTGAGCCACCATGTCCAGCAAAGCTCACACTTTATTGAAACACCAAGTAAAAATCTGCAATCAAGGCTATCTGAAGACTCATACATGGGAAGGGATGGAGAGCTAAACCACCTGGGAAAAACACCTACCTGTCCCAATTCCTCCAGAGACAGAGTACTCAGTGCTGGTTCCCATAACTGTAGACAGGGTCGGAATAAACAAACAGCTGGAAACAGAAAATTGTCTCAGATCACTGGACTGCAAGCCAACCTCTTGCACTGACACAGCTGGTCTGGGCCATGACATCTTCCCGCTCTACCCTCCTGCCAACACTGTAACCCTCCTTAGACCATAAGGTCCCAAGGACCGACTGCAGCTGGTGCTGGTAGGATGCCTAAGGGAAGGAATTGCACTGGAAGCAGGATGGGAGGGTGTTCCAGAATGCAGCCACACCAGGGGAAAGAGGGTCTTGGCCCTCCATAGCTGGGGACACAGCCTCTGGGAGGCCGCTGAGTAGGCGGGTGTCCATGACCCAGACATTTTCCTCTGATGAGTGGTGAGATTCAATGGGAACTACAAGTTTGCAGTCAATATTATAATTCATCAGAGGCACTGCAAAATTAATAAAGTGCGTTTTAAACATGTGAAAGCCTGTCATACCCATAACCTTCCACGGACATGTCAAATTCCACAAACGATGGGGCCAGGGCTGCCCTCTGAGGCTGCAGGTTGCGTGGGGAGGTCATGGAGATGAGGCTCAGCGCCGTCTGAAGGGCAGTAGTTGAATCCTGGGATTCCCCCAAGGGCTGCGGGGCCCGTGTGACTCCAGGGTGCAGGCCAGTATCTGGGGCAGCTGGCCAGGGCCCCTCAGCCGAGCCCTGTGCAGTCTGTGACCCTAGGGCAGCAAGCAAGAGAAGAGATGTGTCTTTGCTCAAAGCATTTCTGTCCCGCTTCTGACAATAACCCCAAAGTATCTGCCACAGCCCAGAAAGAGAGTTCCGTACAGTCACCAGGTACTTCCTAAGCACCAGCGAGGGCAGCTCCCTGGCCCCCAGCCCGGGCCCCCTGCTGAGTCTGATAACAAGGAACTGTGTTGCTAACCTGCTCCTTCTAGAAACTTTTCTTTCATTCCAGCACAGATCCCTTTTCCAGCATAGCACATTCTACTGCTGCCATCTCTGTCTCTGGCTTGCCCCACTGGAGTTACTCACTGGAGCTTTGTGTCTGCTCACCAAGCCCACACTTTCCTTCACAGCAGCCTCTCCTTGAAAGCTCCAGGCTCCCACCGCAGCTGTCAGCCCCAAGCCTGATCTTGCACTCTTGCTTCTCCACTGGGCCTGCCTGTTTCCTTAAGGTCTTATGTGATCTTACATTCAAGATGTCCACAACTTTCTTTTCTGTAAGCTGGTCCCCTGGCCAACATTCCCCAGGTACTAGACCTGACACAGGGGTACCACCTGCATCTTGGGCCTCCAAGGCTCTGACATGCCCTTGAGCTGTGAGCTGTACAGAAGGCTTCCCTGCACACCTCTGTCTAGTGCAGTGCCACGTACTGCTGTGTCATGAAGGAAACTCTGTCTCTGCTTCCATGATCTGGAACCCAAAGGGATCATCTGTCTTATATGTGTGGGTGGGGGGGTCATCTTTCTCCATCTGCATATGGTCTTTCTCCAAAAACCAGGAATTTCTTTGCTTTTTCCTCAGTTGCTCCATTGAGCAGCAGACAAAACCATGTTTAAACCTGTTTGCTTTCCCAGCTGCTGTAAAGGATCCCTCAGCAGGAATGCCTATCATCTTTTAATTCCCATTAACCTGCCCTGTTCTTGCCGCCGTCCTCACCTGAGCACCCAGGGTTGCCTCTGTGTGCATGAGATGAATCAAGAAATTTCATTGTGGCCGACAGAGGTGAGGGAATTCCAAGACCTAGAAACTGTCTGAACATAACACACAAGAGGACCAAATGAAGACATTTTACTAGTAACAGTGTTCTCCAACTTTGTCCTGACCACTGTCCTAGATGCCCGGAGCTCCCTGACCTCCCAGCCCCGCTGGAACACCCTTTCTGAAAGCAGTGTGGAGACAGGGTGTCTCTGCCCTGCCAGCCAGACCAGACCAGAGAGCTGGTAAGTTTAGGAGCCTCAAGATGGATGTCATAACAAAAAATAATGTCACAAAGTAAACTTGTCACAATTGTTTCTAAGTTTCTAATGTAATTTCCCATGCAGCACTATAACCAGCAGCCTCCTCTGGCAGCCGTTGTGCCTGCCCCTGGGTCCCATGTCTGCTGGCTGGAAAGGGTGTCTGTGCGCCCTCTACACTTGCTCCTGTGTATAAGCAGCAGGGCCCCCCACCCTGTGCATGCCCCTCAGCACTCCAGGTGGCATAGGAGACTCCTGCCCTCCCCAGTAGCTTCCCTTCCCTCTGCTCTCTTGTCTTCCAGGTCTGCTCCCTGCCTCCTACCCTGTGCACCTTTGCACTTTCTCTCCCTGCTGTGGCTCTCCAGGAATGTGGCTTCATGCAGAGGCTGACAGCAGGAAAGCCTCCTGCAGGATCCAGGTGGGTTCTGCCCCATTCCCCTCCATGTCTGCAGTCCCTACATGCTTACTGCCCAACTCCCTACAGGACACAGTCAGGCCCTCCCAGCCCCACCCCTCCCGGCAGAGGCTTCCAGGCCCAGTTCCCTCCTCTCTTTGTCTAGTGAACTCCACAGGCCTCAGAATGCAGCTCCACTTCCTCAGAGCCCCCTCCAGCCCCCACGTGCTCCATGAGAGGGGGCTATGTCTGCTTTGTGGGCACCTGCACACTGCCTGGCACAGACCCAAGGCTCAGCCATGGACTTCCGGCCTTGAATGCCGGGACAGAGCCATGCCCTGCATCTGTCCCTGCAGTCTCTCCACTGCCCATTGTGCAACCCCTGCCCTGCAAAGGACATGGCTGCCCAGCTTGGTGGCATTGAATATGCAGCATGTGGTACCTTAGCACATCCGGTTCAATGGCCTGGGAAGCGAGCTTCTCAAAGATTCTGATGAGGCGTGAGTGCAGGGGGCTGCCGCTGGTGGCCAGGGCTCTGTGGCAGGAGGCCATGAGGGTCCCGAGCATGCCTGCCTCGCACATGACCTGGCGGTTCTTCTCCGACTTCACCAGGGACTGGATGTGACTGGCTAGGGAGCACTGGATCTCCTCGGAAAGCTAAGGGGTGACCAAAGGAAGCTGTGAGCCCTCCAGGGCAGAATACCTTGTGGGCAGCTTTGATAGGCTCCAACTTGGCCTGGGGTGAGTTATGGAACAAGGAGACTGCGCCCACCATGCCCCATCCCCACTACACCCACACCTGTCTCAGGGTTCTTCCAGTGCCCTCCTCACCTGCAGGGGCAAGTCTGTGGGAGGCAGCCTCTGGCAGGACACAAGCTGCCCAGGTCAGTGAGGGGAGAGGTCAGTGGCTTAAGACGGAGGCCACATGCCAGCAGGCAGGAGGCTGCGTCTGCCCCTTAGACGTGCTGTGTTTGGCCCACACAATATTTCAGCAGTTTCTGAATTAACTGCTAGCATTGAAAAGTCTGAAGATGTCATAAAAATCCAGACTTGTGGCCCCTCTCAAAAGATGGGATGATCTAGCCATGCTGGCTTGCACCTCCGTGGGGGGAAGGTGGCTGGTGCTGGGTGGGAGCTGTGCCCTCCAGGGGTCCAACATCCCCCCAGCTGGCTTTACTCCCCTAACAGTTCCTGTGTTGGAGTTCGCACCCCCGGAGTAAAAGGTGGAATCTGCCTGGGAGTACAAGCCTAAAAGAATTACCACTTACCAAACATACACACTCTGCCTTGACAGACACAGGCCCCACCACAGACATCTCAAACCACAAAGTCTGCAGGCCAACTAAAGTCTCTGGGGAGAAGTGTTTGCTGAAGCCACTCTCATCCCCTGGGTGCCATGTCCCTCTGCCCACCCTCCCATCATCCTGTGCCTGTCTCTCAGTCCTAAGCACGTGCTGCCACATGAACAGCTGTGCTCTTACCCTGAACTAGGTTTCCAGCTACTTCCCTCTGCTTACATCCTTTGAAGCACATAGAAAAGAGTGCATAGACCGGGCTCAGTAAATATTTGAGCCCAATACCACACATTGCTTTTACAATCATTCTTTCATTGTATAAAGATAAATCTTTGGAATTATCCTTCCCAGGCTGGATAAAGGGTTTGGACTGGGTGGGATGTTCCTTTACAAAAACTCTTAGGACTGTCCACTTTCTCTTTTGTTGCTGGATAAGATGTTGTATCAAGTGAGAGGGATACAGGTTAGATCTTAATGGAATTTTCCTTGTCCCAGTGGATGCTATGGTGCTCCATGCAGATCTCCTTCTCCAGATGAGAGGTATACCTGTCACAGCTTCCCCTTCTCTGCAGAACTGCCCTCCACTAGGTAAAAGCTGCCCTGCCCAGGGGCCATGGAGTCCTACCCACCCAAATACACATACACACACACACTTACATGCCCCCTACCTACATACACACACACATGCATCCATACACACATGCACACGCACCATACATGCCTGTGTGCACACACACATACTCCAGGCTGGAGCCAATGAGGCCAGTGCCCTTGGGACTGTGTTGTGCAATTCATGCCTCAGAATCCCAGGGGCTCCGGCTGAGACAAGACTTCGCTGTGAGCGTATCCTCCTTCAGCTGCTTCCCTGCCCGGCTTCCCTCACTCTCCTTCTCTCCTGAGTCCTTCCCTCGACAAATCCCACATACCTGGAGCCCTGTCTCAGGCTCCACTCCCAGGGAACCCGACTTGAGGCACCAGCATTCTTTCCATGTTTTATACCTTTGCCACAGTTTGTAGTTTCAAGAAAGGAGATCAATGGCCATGTAAATGAGGTCTAGACCACCAAAGTGAAGCCAGGAGAAGCTGTGAATGCACTGCCTGAATAATCTCTCTCTAAAGAGGGCTAGGGTCTGGTCTCTTCACATCGCAGACCACCTGTTACACCACCCAGTAAGAGCTTTCTTGGAGTCCTCCCTGCTTCCTCTCTTCCTATTCTTTCTCAAACAAGAATGAAGTGGCTCTCAACATCATCTTCTGAGTAAAGCTTTAGGCATTTAAAGATGAATAAGACACTGACCCTGCTTTCAAGGGATTCACAGATTAAAGGTGAGACAGGTGGGCAGACACATTGTCCCAGCACAGTGTGAGACGTGCTCCAGCAGAGAATTTACAACATCTGAGAACAGCGGGTGGGGTGGTCCCTGCAGCCTCTCACACATTTCACAAGGCTCTTGAAGTTAGAAGAGACTCAAGGCCTGGCATCTACTGTGAGGGCCAAATTTTATCCTGGGATGAGAATATCTCCTGGGTATTTAGGCTGCGGCATGCCCTTTTCTAAGCATTTTGACATGTATGGATTATGCAATCATTGTGAGAAGCCTGTGAGGGAGGCACTGTTATCATACCCATTTTACAGATGGGGAAGCTGAGCCCAGAGAAGGAAATTGCCAAGAGCACATGATAAGGCTAGAACCTGACTGACCCCGAACCTCTTGCTCAGTCACCTCATTCCACCATCTGCTCTCCACGCGGGCAGTCATTCGAGGGGTTCCCTGTCCAAAAATGGTCAAGAGTATGTTGCTAGCAGTAAGTGACAGAAATAAATAAGATAGTGTTCTTCCATATGTAGCTAACACAGTTTTATAGCACATATGTTTCAAGGATTAAAATGTATGAAGAAAGATATTTACACTGTTCATCAACAATTTCTAGACTGTTTTAAAAATTGGATGGCTCACCCAGGCCCCTGTCACAGCCTCCCACCTACCTTCCAAACACATGGGCCCTGTAGCTCTTGCTTCACACTGATGGCATTCAGAGAAATCCCCATCTCTAAGACATCTTTAATAACATTTCTGGTTTAAAAGGTGAGCATTGAGGGAAGGGGGATAAAACTACATTAGATTAACTTTCCAGGGGGACTTCCTTCCCACGCTGCATTTTGCCATTCTGAAATGTGACCATTTGCCAGTATTGCTGTTTTCCCGAGCACATGATGTCACTGATGTGGAGGAGAGGTCTTGCCTGAAAGACAGGTCCCCTTCCCCAGAATGTGGCATCTGCACAGCCAGCCTGAACTGGCAGATGGACATGTGTAGCCCAACAAGGATCAGAAACTGAAAGCAGAAATGCCAAAGCTAATTCGCTCTGAACTATTCCATCACTTTCACTCTTCCCCGTGGAAATCCACCCAAAGTCCTTGACTCCCTTCTCCAGGCCTTTTTTCCGAGGCTCCAACTCTCTCTTCCTTCGTCCACCCAAGCCCAGCCCCTGCTTCTCTTCTCAAAACAGGAAAGTAACATCCACCCTCTTGCCTTGAATATCTCATCTCCCAAAACTTCGATTATTTTATTTGGTAACTGCATTATTTCAATTTAGGGTGACAGTTGGGATGCAGTCTGCATGAACCAAAAGGCAAAAATAACATCACAATGTATTATTCAAAAGAATTACAAAGAAATGTCTACGATCTCCAGTTTTTATTACCAGCACTTCACTTATTGCATTGGGGACTTCTGGGTTTGTTTGGGTTTGTTTTGGTTTTGCTTCTTTCCCCCCACCATAGCAGGAATACTTAAAATCTAAATATGCAAAAAAGAAAAACAGAAAGTTTTCAAAAGGGAGAAATGCTGATTTTGTCTAGTGATGCCGCAAGTTTACTCCAAAATTGCTCAATACCCCATAATGGAGGAGAGAAAATTGATCGTCCTCATTATCACTGCAGCTCTGTCAATACCAATATTGCTTTGTTTTGAATAAAATGTGCTGTTTTTTTCAATGTTGGTTCCAGTAAAATGGGGTTTTAGTGAAAATATGAGCAGTAGCAGGAAACCAGTGTGGTTTCTCCCCCTACAAATGGATTGATTTTCCTAACGCATATTACTTCCAACGCAGGAGACGGGATGGAGATGCAATTAGGACTCAGTGGTAAGAGCACAGGGTCACCAGGTTGGCCAGCAGGCTGGGCCCGCAAGGCAAATTAGCACAGAGTGATTTGCGGGGCAGCCTTAAGGAATTTTCTGCATTCTCCACTTAACGGTCTAGCCTTTAAGTCCACGCTGTCCAGCTGTGGATGTTCATTCTTATGTATCGCCCTCTCTCTGTTCCCCACTTTCTCTCTTGGTCCAGATTAATATGGTCCCCAAAGCCCAGTGAGGGCTGGGTCCTGGAGCAATGGGTCCCCTAAAGAGGCATGGGTGTTGGGTTCAGCATTCCAAGATATGTGCGTCTTCTGCATATGAACCAAGTCGTCCTCACACAGAAATAAAAACCACCAGAAGGGCCCAGTGCCTGCTGCCCCAGACACTCTGAAAGCACTAGGGACTTTACTGAGCTACTCGAACTTGGATTAATCATTTGTTCCAATTTGGTCAAAACGTCCTTTTCTTCATGATTTTGAAGAGAGATGATAGACTTTAAGTGACTTCAGCTCTGTAAGTTATCAAAGACTGTAAATGAAATGCCAGCAATAAATGGGGCCTACAGATGAGCTTTACTTGACAAGTTACGGCTTTTGCCACGGCCTACTTAGAATTATGTCTCTCTTTATATGAACATGAACTTTCCATTTTGCCATGGTCCCTCAGCCTGATATGCTGCTTCACGGTGCCCATACAGCCTGGTAGGCTTGGGAATTTATGATCGTGGTTTAGGTGTAAGAGATTCCAACCCCCATGGAACCAGCAGAATCCACATGTAAAGGGTCTGGCTTCTTCAACGTAATTAGGCAGATCTGTAACCATGCGGGTGGGTGGGTGCCTGCTCCAAACTTTCTGTTTCCTTTCCAAATCACATGCAGATGATGGGCAATTCGTCCTGTAAACAGAAGTCCAGGATCTCACATCTACAGCATATTTCTCTCTTTCCCATTTCTCTTCCTATCCTCCACTTTTATCCCCTCTTTACTGCAGCCGTAGTGACAGTCTCAGCTTCTGCTAAACACCATGCCCTTTTCCAATAATGCCTGGAGCTGGGAATGTCCTTTCCAATCCCCTCCCTTTGCGGAGCTCCTGCTTATTACTCAAGAGACAATTTATGTGTCCCCTCATCCAAGAAACTTTTTCTGACTTTCCCAACCAGCACTGTCCATACTTCAATCATGTTAAATTTCACACTATGGCTGGTTCTCTCTCTCTCTCTCTCTCTCTCTCTTCTCCTCTCCCACCCCCACAACACAGTGGGTGGCTGCTCGACCCATGACTCTTCACCTTGGCTTCCCTAGTGCCCATCTCTGCCTTAGACATTAGACAGAATAGCCGCCTAGTAAGCACAGGCTACTCTAAAACACAATAGGCGCACCTAACCCAGAGGGCTGACAGATAGTCAGAAAGAGTGATGTGCCAATGAAGTGTTGAAGGATAATGAAGAGAGAGCTAGGCAGGTGAGGAAAATGGGCTTTCAGGGAAAGGAAACAGCACAATGTGAAGGCGGGGCAGGTGAGAGTAAGCAGAGCCTTTCAAAAGGTTAGGGGGTCATGAGGCAGAGTTGCAACATTCGGGCCCTCAGGTGCCCTGCAAAGGGGCTCGCTGTGCTGCTGGCCATACCCTGCCCCATGCCAGCGCATGGAGCAAGGCAAACACTGTGCACGGAGCCCTGAACTCCTCAGATTGCCAGTCCTGGAGGGCTGGGAAGCCTGGAGGCCGAGCACTGACCTTGCTCTTGAGAACTGCCTGGAGATTCACCACTTCTGGTGCAGCTGATCTGAGAGGCCCCCAAGTCTCTGAAGCAGCCTCCACCAGATGCTCCAGATGACAGGACTACCATCCAATTTTTTGTCCCCATTCTAAGCTCTGGTCCCAGGCCCAGACTAATCCAAATCAGTATCCTAACACCCACTCCAGGCCCTGGTACAACAGTCCCCAATTGGTCCCCAGCATGGAAGTAAGGGCTTGTTGCTCTAGAAGGTCCCCATCTGTAGAGAGCCTGCCTGCCCGGGACCTCCCAGCTTGGTCCTGACTTTCTAGGGGTCCTGGAAGTGGACATGTCTGTGCACCAGCTCAGAGCCTGCCCACCCGGCTGGACGCTAAGCTCACCCACCCCCAAAAGGTGAAATTCATTATATGATGTCCTCATTTCACTTGGGACTATTACTGACCTTGCTCTAAAACTGCTAGGACTTACACTCTTCTGTCCTTCCCCATCCAGCATAGACATGCATTCAGACATGGCACAGGCCTCATTGTCTCTGCTGAATTTTGATCCCATGGATTCTGACCCTAGCTCAAGCTGATAGGGACCCTTCTCCTCCCCATTTTAACATCTGATGACTAACTGCCCCTCCCTGCCTTAAGCCAGCTACACTCAGCTTCTCTTAGATCACTGATAAAGTGCAGAACCAGCCAGAGAAAGTACTGAGTCTTCTGACTCATGAGCAGATATATTAACATACTGTTCAATATCAACTTCCTGTTATTAATTTATCAATAGTATAATGTCAGTTGGAAATATACTTAAAATATATTACCTTCTACTTAATAGTTTCAGAATTTTATATACCATGAACCAGAACACAGACTGTCAGAGCTAGAAGGGAAGGGAGCGGGCGTGGGGAGCCAGCCTCTGATGCAAACATGCACAGGGCAGGAACTGTACTAAGGACTTTACAACTATGCTCTCTTCTACTTTTCTCAATGGGAAAATATCATCACACCCATTTTGCAGATGAGAACACTGAGACTTAAAAGGGTTCCATCAATCTCCTCAGGCCACATAGCTAATGGGTGGCAGCTCTGACATGCCAACACAAGCCTTACTCCAAGGCTCATGATTTTGATACTGCATCATGCACTGATTATAAAAAGCTGGAATTTAGTATCTCATAAGGGTCATAAGTTGATGGCCTAGAGAAGTGTTTCATTTGGTGGGCTTCATTTGAGTGGGTTTCTATTTCTGTTTCATGTTCCCTTAATTAAATGCAGACACCTTTAGAAGAGCAAGTGCTCTCCTTTGGCCACAAGCTCCACCACTGACTACTGTATTCACCTGGCTTCACTTATGCATGTTCATTACCTCTCCGGAGCCAAGATGTTGAGTCTGTGATCTCTGTGATCCAGGCCAAATCTGAGTAGTTGAAATTGAGATACAGAGAAACAAGGTAGCCTATGTATGTCATGGAAAAGGAACATTATCAAGGTCAGCTGATAATTAGGCCAGGGCTGAATCCATCTGACTTTAACTTACACCATCATTCCACATCCATGGAAGCTTGCTTTTCATCCCTTCTTCTCCGTATGAGATTATGTCTGTTTACTTTTTAGTTTTTAGTTTTTAGGTTTTTTTTGAGACAAGGTCTCACTCTGTCACCCAGGCTGGAGTTCAATGGCACGATCATGGCTCACTCACTGCAGCATCAACCTCCTGGGCTCAAGCAATCCTCCTGTTTCACCCTTCCAAGTAGCTGGGGCACACCACCATGCCTGGCTGATTTTTTTAAAGTTTTTGTAGAGATGGAGTTTGCTACGTTGTCTAAACTGGTTTCAAACTCCTGGCTTCTAACAATCCTCCTGCCTTGGACTCCCAAAGCTGAAATTATAGGCATGAGCCACCATACCTGGCCCTATTTGCGCGTTTTAAGAGACTACCGTGAGAAGTCACCTGGATTTTGACGAGAACCTGAGATTTTCCACTGAGGAATAATAGAAATACTTTGTGTAATGGGCTCAGTGGGAAAGAGCATAGGAAACAGATTTTGAATGTATTTGGAATATCTAATGTGTTATAATTTAACAAAGCAAGAGTCCTACTTTACCAATTTCCTCGTTGGTGGAAATGGCTCTTTTCAAATAGCCTGCCCTTATGCAATGCTATCCAGGGCTATTAGTGCTGTCAATATTTTAGTTACTTGAAACTCACACAATTAGTTCAGTGTTTGAAATACAGACTAATTGCAGAAAATGGCACCCTTTCTAAGTTTAGGCATAAATGAGTTGATAGATACATGTAGCCCTGAACCCAGTCTTCTCTGTGTCTTGCCAGGCTGTTCTGGAGGCTTCCATGGTAGCAGTGTCTTCACTGCAGCCTTTAGATCTCTGGAATTCACCCAAAAATGACTCGAGATGCAGACTGAGGATGACAATAGTCTCTCTAATGTCCTGGCCTGACTGTGCCATTGCCTTTCTGTAACCTCCCACTTCCCTATGAGAAAGGCAACTTGGTGGGCGGCAGGAGGTCCAGTCCTCAGATCAGGCACGTACACTCACTATTGCAGCAATGTTGACTCTGTCGCTTAATTCCTTTGAGTTTCAATTTTCATCTGCAAAATGGGTCTACTGATATCCACCTTACACAGTTATTATGATGATTAAATGATAAAATGCTTGTAAAGCTTTTAGCAACTGATGATAGTAGCTGCACCATTTAGCAAGTGCTTCCTTCCTGTGTCCCTGTGCATGTTCTGCTCACCATGCTAAGCTCCACGCATTGTTCCATGTAATCCTCACAATAATATTTCAAAGAAGATGACATTATCCCTACACTACACAAAGGAAGTTAAGAATCAAAGAGGTTAAATAATTTTCCCATAGCTCTGTGACTGCTTGGTGACCCAGCTGAGACTTGACCACAACCTGCTGTTTTCAGAGCCTGAAGTCTTCCCTCTATGGTAAGTGTTCAGTAAACACAGTGATAATGACAATGATGACATTGACAGTGATGTCGATGAATGGCAACCCAATAAAGTTGAATTCTCTTAGCTCAGCATTCAAGGTCCTCCACAATGTGGCTTCGAGTGACCTTTCTAGCCCCACTCATCCATATGTTCCATTCATGTGTTCTATTTTAGCCTTTTCATCCCTGTGTTCTATTCTAGCCCAGCTTAACTATTCAGAGTCCCCAAATAGGCATCTTTGTGCTTCTTTCTGTGTCTGAGCTTCTCTTTCCTTCCTCTTCTACCTGATCTGTCATAAACATCCCTTTCCTTTAAAGCCTAGCTCTGGTGTTCCACCTCTCTGAGTCTTTCCCTCTCCTATGTTCCAAGGCCTTGTGGGCAAACCTCTGTTACAGCCATCAGGGTGTTGTTTTACTGTCTTCTACACTTCCCTGCCTCCCATCCTCAAACCCAGATTACAGGTCCTGTGATGTTTGTCTCTGAATGCCCAAAGGCGGATAGTAGGTGTTCTGTAATTATTCACAAAAGCAAACATATCACATGGGCAGCTACACAGTCTGGCTTCAACCTCTGCTAAACTAGACCTGGCTTTCCACTCTCTGCATTGTGATTGTCTGGTGCACAGCAAACACCCTCAGTTAAGACCTGATTAGAAGCCATAGCCCTCAAGGAAGTGGAATTTGGGACTGGAAAGCCCTTCCAATACTGGTCAGAGCTGTAGCCCACGGCCACATCTCTTATGACAGACCCTCATGGCTGCTAAGCCTGCTAGAAAGGGAAAGTATCTTTATTCCCAATTAGTTACTTTTTTCTGGGGCCAACTCAGCTCCAAGAGAACTGAGCTGGACTCCATTTTTGCATTGTGCAGAGTAAAAATCCCACCACCCAATTTCTAATATTGATGATGATGCCAGAAGCAGAAAAACAACTGGAATATCTGTTTCCAAAAGCGGCTCGTAGAGCTAGCATTTTGGAGGGGAAAAGAACAGCCAGAACGAAAGAACCACAGAACAAATATAACGTGGCCACCACTGGAAATAAACTAGAAGAGAACACCCATAAGGTTAAGTCGTGGCCTCCAAGATGACTTGTGCACTTTGGAAAGCCATCGATTTCTCATCCATAGGGGAGAGAGAGCAAGTGAATAATGTAAAGTGGGTATGGATGTAGGGAGTATTAGAAATCACCAAGCTGACCTAAAGGAAGATGACAGGAAACATACTTTCCATCTTGCTAGTAGCACTGCCATCTACTGAAACTCTCTGCTCCATTTCCTACACCAAAACCTGTGGAGGCCTGCAGTTTTGTTTCAGCATTTTCTTGTGTGGTCTCATTTCTCATTTGATTCACTATTCTATCTGTTGTTGTGAGGTTTTCCCCACTCCCTTTCAGAAATTAATTACTGTAATTATCCAACCTTAATAGCTGCTGATTTGGCATCTGCAGAAAATACTGGAGAAAATGCACTACACTTCATTTGCATATTTGAGAGACAGCGAGGGAGAATTAGACTTTTCCTAAATTACTTATTGTGACCTGAATATAGAAAAAGTAACTCGCTCCAAATGGAATTATCATTTGCATACTTCATTTGTCCAATTAGCATCACAGGATAAGCAAAGAGCAGAGGTTCTTCCCCATATGGGATGTGATGACTCAGGGAATTTATCTAAAACTGAGGCTCATCCATGGAGTTTCCAGGCCTGTAAGAGGCCGCAGTGGATTTTTGCAGAATGCATCCATCAGCAACTGTTTGACTGCTAAGACCACCCAGACCACTGGCTGTGTCTTTCCAATTGCAAGTACAATGCATTGTATGAAATACAGCTGAGGAAGCCAGATGCCCTCATGATAAGGCTGTTGTACCTGGAAAGGTGTGCCATGCCCAGAATGCATGACCCTGCATTCTGTGAGAGCTGCAAAGATCAGGGACCCATTCATCCAACGTATCTTAAGCTTGGGCCAGAGGTGTTTCAGATCTTCCCTTCACCATCACCACAATCTTAGAAAGCCAAACAACTTTCCTGAGCCCCAAGTACCTGCAGAATGGGAAGCTCTCATGGACTTCAAAAGGTTGCTGTGAAGATTGGAGAAATAGCATTCCTGGCACATGGGTGATCTCTAACATGTAATAGTCTCCATGTTTTCCCAAGTAGATCCTGGCTTAAATACCAAGCCAGAGAATGTAAGATCCCAGACTCCAAGTAATTCATGGGCTACAAGATGGGATTTAGGGGTCAAATGTTTTTACCCATTTGTTAGATGAGTAAGGTAATGACAGCTGCTGATCTTTAAAGATATTTCCCCACAGGCATCTCTCACCTACACACACCTGTCACCCCTCACAGAAGAGGAGGCTTATGTCCCCTCCCACTAAGTCTAAGCCGAGCCCCTGACTAACTTTGACCAAAGCTGGCTTTTCCTGGGCCTAAGCCCTTGGCAGGCCTGGCAGCTTCTGCTTTTGTGCTTGTGGGGGCCAGGAGCCACTGTGTGCCCTGCTGAAGAGTCTGCCTGGAGGGACACAGGCAGAGGCCAGCTGGAGAGGGTTATGTAGAGGAGACCCCAGGATCCCACTGACAGCTTCAACCAAGGCCCCAGATATGCCACTCAGCTAAGCCAGCTTAGGAGCCCCTTGCCAGGGAGCCAGCCTTGCTGAGGTGCCACAGCTGAAGAGGTCATCCTGGGAGGTTCAACTGCACCAGCACCATGTGGAGCAGACAGGCCATGCCTGTTGTGCCCTTCTGAATCCCTGACTCACAGAACCATGAGAAATGACATGGATATTGTCAACTTCCTATCCCAGTTTATACCAGCCTACCCTTTTCCCAAATCTCACTGTTAGTGTATCTCTGCCACTGGCTTCACAGCACTTTCCCATCACTCTCCGGCAGGGCAACCGGAGCAGGAACAAGAAGTCCATTCCCCAAGGAAGGGACGTGGAGACATGAAACCGGGTCAGGCCTTTTCTTAACTCCTGTGCCAAACACTACAGATTTCCTTTCCTGGAAACAGTTGCTGTCCCAGAGCTTCTGCTCCGCCACTCCACTTTTCTCACTGATCTCAGAGGACTTGCAATATTTTTATGAGGTCACTGTCATTTTTAGGCTGTGACTAATAATGCCAACTAGTAGCCATTTCTTCCCCAAACATGTTGCCTCCTTCTGAACTCCTGGACAAAGCAAAGCTGGACCCCTCATTGCTTCCTGGGAGTGCCAGGTCCCACTCTTCATCCTCTGGAAGCCACTTCTATGTATAGGGAAGACCAGGAATCCTGCCCCAAGGTAAGGCCACATTCAATACCAGGTCCACAACTGGGCATCCTTGAGAGTCATGTGCATTGTCTGAACTCACATTTCTCCATTGGTTAAAACACAGGCAGTGATGCCCTCGACAAAACTGCAAGAGGAATAAATAAGCCAAGAAAGGGCCAAGCATCAGCCTGGGACAGAGTAGCTGCTCAAGCCAATGAATCCTCTTTCCTTGGCTGCTGATAAACCTAAAGTGGTGCATTTCCTAGGCCTTCCTCAACTCTGCCCGGCTCTTTCTTGGAACTTCTAAGGTATTCGTTCTTTATCTTGAGACTGCTGACTCCCACTTCATCTTGTTCTGTTACTTCATGCCCTCACCCATACCAGTTTTCCTTCCTACAATGAGGCTGTTAGTTCTGCCGGGACAGACACTTGAGAGTCGCCTTGGCTCTTTGTCTCCCCATTACCTGTAGCCTCCTCTTCTTGGAAGCCTGTGATTCTGCCTCCAAACAGGTCTCTTAATTCCTTTCTTCACACCTTCCCACAGACACCACCCTAATCCAGCTATCACCACACATCACATGGACTGCAGGCAGAGCCTCCTAACTCTTGCCCCTTGCTTCTTCCCCTCAACCCTCATTCCCTGTCCATTCTCCACCAAGCAGCCAATGCAATGTTTTTCATGCAAAATCTGATCATGTCACCCTCCACTCACGTGAGAGAGGCTTCTTGTTATCATTTACATTGACAAGGCTCCCAGAAGCCTGCATGCCCTATTATCCCCATCATCACCTGACCAGGGAGACCTTGCTCCTGGCTCTTCCAATTTGCTCCTGCCCTAGCCACCAATGGCAGGCCCCTTCCCACCCAGTTCATACTAGCTACTCACCCTTCAGGGCTCTGCTTACATGTCACCATCTACAGACGGCTTCCCTGACCTCCAACCCTTTATCTAAATTAGATTTAATGAGATCTGTTCCTGCCTCCATTCTTCTCCCTCAGAACCATGTTTTTTCCCTGTAATATCACTTGTCACAATTCATAATTACATATTCATTTGTGAGCTCATTTATTTAGTCTGTCTGCACTGTCACTACCTCCTCATCCCCATCATAGAGGAAGGCTCTGTGGACAGTGTCTATGCTCATCTTGCTAGCTGTGCATGAGCTGCACAGAGCACAGGACCAGGATCTCAGCCAGCATCCAGGAGAGAGACGAACATGCCAGGGAGCAAAGGACTTCCCACCAATGCCAGGTGCTGAGCTTAGCACCTGGGACTTGCCTTATGATGGTTCAATTATTTTCAGTTGTTTTTTTGTTTGGCTGTTGTTCTTAGAAGGTAGCTTTGTTAACAGAAGTGATCTGTTTTGGATGGCCTTGCAAGGGTGGGCACAACTCAGTCAAGTGTCCAGGACACCCTGGTACTTTCCCACTATAGGTGTTTCCCATGGGGAGCTCTGCTAAGGCAGGGCACTGAAGACATGGACAAAAGGAAAAAAGGTGTCTTGGGTCAGAAGGCATTTGGGAGATCAGTCATGTGAAGATGTCAAAACACACATATTCAACACCAGGTACCTGTGGGTGATCTTCATGGTACAACCGAGGCAGCAGCCTCACCATGATGCACACGACCCCGGGATGCATGATTGCAGCATCCCCCTCGTCCATCCTGCAGAGAGAGGGAGAGCCAGACATGAGACACGGACCTTCCAGTTTCTTTCTATTTTCACTGAGCTTCCTGGATCTTTCTTTCTAAGACAGATCATGTTACCCATCCTGTCTACCACTTATTACCTAGATAACATTGAACTACTCCAGCGAGCCTAATTTCCTCCAACTCTAAAAGGCATTAACAGTACCACGCTTTCCCCCTACAGTCATAGAAGAATGCTTTTGTGCTCCAAGGCACAGTGCCTGACCCATAGTTGATGCTCAGTGAAGTTAGTTCCCTGGTTTTCTTCCCTTCCCTCCAGATATGTGGGAGATTGAGAAGCTCTGGTTTCATATTGAACGCACACACACACACACACACACAGGCTTCTGGGTCCCTTCAAAATGGTGTAAGCACACTCAGCTGTGTCCCACCCCCTGAATACTGAATGCAACTAAAACACTTAGAACTCATGGAGCAGCTCTTGGAGGACTCTGGAAAGTAAATGGTAGCAGAGAAGGAAACCAAACTCAAGCACTATGAACTGGCAATGAGTTTCCTGGGCTTCACCTCTGCAGCATCCCCTGGTGTGAACTCACAGGTAGCCTAAAACTCTCAACTGTGCACAAGGTGTAGACATGATGGAAAGAGCTCCAAGAGAAGTCCTCTGTTTCTGGCCTGAGGAGCAGGAAAGGAGGTTCTACAGGTCACAGAGCATGGAGGAAATCTCCTGGGATTTTCTTTGTTTGGTTTCCCCATTCTTTCCCAATCCATTTTCAGGCAATTCCCTCAGCAGCAGCAACAGCAGCAGCAGCCAGGCAGGCTCTAAAACTCTCAGTGAAGAGAAACTTTGTCTCTGACCAGAGGACCTGTAGTCCCAAGAGTGTAGGTAAAATCCCCATTGCTGTTTTCTCCTTTTCTCCCCTCACTGCGTGGCCCCAGAGACAGATACCAGTGACACAGGGAAGAACAGAGAAACAAAAGCGCCAACTCTAGACAGAGCAGGAAGGGACCCCTTGGGAGCCAGCAAGTGTTAAGGAAAGGATGAAGAAGAGGAAGCTGAGGAAAATGTAACCACAAAGTTGTGTATTAACCTCTGGGCTCAGTTCTGACTGTGTATGTGCATCTGGCCCTAACTAGGAGGTAAACCACCACATACAACCAGTTACTGCATGAGGCAAGTGAGCACACATCAAATCTCCCTGCAAAGTCTTTGAAAACTGAACTGATACTGAAACCAGAGAGTCCAGGGAAGATGGGCAGAAACTTGCAACCTGAACCTAAGGGGGCTGGTTCCCTACCTTAAAATATGTATATATATTCATTAACATTCTCTATAAGATGACAACAAGGACCAGAGTTCATAAGATAAGATTCAAAATGTCCAGAATACAACCTGAAATTGCTCAACATAGAATGAACCAGGGAAGTCTCAACATCTCATGTGGAAAAAGACAACCAATAAATGCCAATGCTGAGATGTCACAGACATTGGAACTATCAGACGAAATGCTTAAAGCAGATGTTAACCCAATTCCAAGAAGTAAGAGTGAACATTTTTCAAATAAATGAAAAATAGAAAGTTTCAGTAAAGAAATGGAAGCAATAAAAAAGAATCAAATAAACACAACAACTGAAATTTGTTTAAACTCACTAAATGAGAACAATAGGAGAATGAGATGAGAGGCGAGTCCATGAACATGAAGATGGAGCAATACAAGTTGCCTAATCTGAACAACAAAAAGGAAAACGATTACTAAAAATAAAGACAGACTCAAGGTCATGTGTAACAAAGGATCTAACATTTCTGTCATTAGAATCCTCCAAGGAGAGGAGAAAGAGTATGGTATGAAAGAAAAAATGTTTGAGAAGCTTTTAGTGCTTCTTTCTTCAAAGCTGGTGAAATACATAACCTTAAAGATTCAAGAAGCTTAGCAAAACCCAAATAAAATAAACAAAAAAAATTATGCCCAGACACAGCATAATCAAACTGCTGAACACTAAAGAAAATTTTAAAAATCTTGAAAGCAGCCAGAGAAAAACAACACATTACATTTAGGGGAATGACAATTCGAATGACTGTGTGTGGGGGTGGATTTTCTTGTAAGAAAGCAGAAGTCATGGAAACAACATTTTTAAAGTGCTAAAAAAAATACACACAGAATTCCATATCCACATGCTTCCAGAATGAAGGCAAAATAAATGCATTCCCAGATGAAGGAAGACAGATTCTTGCCATCAGACTTGTTCTAAGAATAATACTTTTAAAATTTCTTCAGATGGTAGGAAAATAATAACAAAATAATGAAAGGAAACTTCAGGGATGAAGAAAGAGCAACAGAAATAGTAAATATCTGGGTAAATATAATACACTATTATTGTTCTCTTCTTAAGTTCTTAAATTTAGGTATGATGGTTGAAAGTGACATTGTATTAGATGTAATACGTAAGACAACCACAACAAAAATAGGGAAGGATAGAGGGAACTGCATAGAGGTAAGCTTTCTATAATCCATTTGAAATAGTAAAATGTCAATTCTAAGTAAACTGTTAAAAGTTAATTAAGTATACTGCAGTCCCTTGAAAGCACTAAAAAAAAAAATTGACAAAAAAGGAGAGTCAAAAAATTCAGTAGATAAATTCAAATTAAATATTAAAATATATTCAAATTGTCCACAAAAAGGCAGGCAAACAGAAGTGGAGGAACAAAAAAAGAGTAAAAAAAAAAAAAAAGAGAAAACAAACAATAAAATCCTGAACCTAAATTCAAACACATCAATAATACAAACACATTAAAAATTGATAGACACGATTGTCAGAATGGAAAGAAATAAAAACAAAGCTACATGCCATCATTAAATATTGCGATATAGATAGCTTAAAAGTAACAGGATAGAAAAATTTATACCGTCCTAACAGTAATCAAAAGAAAGCTGGTGTAATTCTACTCATATCAGGGAAAACAGACTTTAGAGCAAGGAAAATGACTCAGAATAAACAGGTTATATGATATGATGATTAAAAGAGACATAACAATTCAAAATGTGTTTGCACTTTACAACAGAGCATCACAATTCAGAAAGAAAAACTCAGAGATCTGAAAGGACAAATGGCCAAATCCACAATTATAGTTAGAGAGTTCAACACTCCTGTCAGTAATTGTTCCTTCAAAGTCACAAACTACCTTCAAATGGTTTTCTTCAAAGCCACAAACTACCAAACTCAACAAGAAGAAATAAGTTGCCTAAATCATTTATAGCTATTACAAAAACTGAATATGTAGCTAAAAACCTTCCCACAAAGAAACCTTGAGACTCAGCATTTTCACCAACAAATTCTACCACACATTTAAAAGAGAAATCACACCAGTTCTACACAACTTCTTTCAAAAACACAAGAGAAGGGAACACTTCCCAATTCATTTTATAAAGCCAGAATTACCCTGATACTGAAAACAGAAAAACACAGTATAAAAAAACTACATTTCAGTATACCTAATGAACATAGGTGCAAAAATCCTCAACAATCAGCAAATAATACCTAGCTACATATAAAATAACAAGGGTACTATGGCCAATTGGACTACCTGTAAATGCAAGGCAAGTTTAATATTCAAAAATCAGTCAACATGATCCATATTAATAAAATCACATGATAATATCATTTAATGCATAAAAAGCATTTGTAAGATTAAAAATCTGCTCATGATAAAAAAAATTCTCAGTAAATTCAAAGGAATTGTTTATAACCTAATAATGGGCACCTACAAAAATCCCATAGCTGATGTTATATTCAATGGCAAAGACTGAAGACTTTCTCCCCAAGATTAAGAACAAGCAAGGATCTCTCCATTTCTATTGGATGTAATACTGGAACATATGAATTGGAAAGGAAGATCAAAAACTGGCACTAATCACAGACGATGAGATTGTCTTCATAGAAAATCCCAAGGAATCCATAAAAAAAAGAAAACTTCTAGAACTAATAATTAAATTTAACAGCCTCAGAATAATAGTCGACATATAAAAGTTAACCATATTCCTAAATACTAGAATTGAACAATTAGAAACCAAAAAATTTTAAATACCATTTGGAAGTGTGTTCAACAAAAGACTCAGGTATAAATCTAAGAAAACATGTGCAGGCCCTACACTGAATATGACAGGCTTTGATGAAGGAATCAAAGATCTAAATAAACAGAAAAGCACACTATGTTTATGGGTTGGAAGATTTACTATAGTTAAATTGTCAATTCTCTCCAAATTGATCTATAGATTTAATGCAATTCCAATACAAATCCCAGAAGGAATTTTTGTAGATACACGCAAGCTGATCATTAACATTTATATGGTATTAGAAAGGAACACTTCCCAATTCATTTTACAAAGCCAGAATTACCCTGATATTGAAAACAGAAAAACACAGTATAAAAAAACTACATGTCAGTATCCCTAATGAACATAGGTGCAAAAATCCTCAACAATCAGCAAATACCTAGCTATATATAAAATAACAACGTTCTATCAGGACAGCCAAAGGTAAAGGAACTGAAATCACCAAAGCAAATTTGAGAAGGAAGAATACCTTTGGAGAGCTCCCATTTGATATATTACAAAGCCACAGTAATCAAGACAATATTGGTGAAAAGCTAGACACATAAGTCAATGAAATCAAATAGTGTCCAAAGACCTATATAAATATGGCTGAGCAGTTTTTACAAAGTTATAAAGACAATTCAATGGAAAAAAGATAATATTTTCAACTAATGGCATTGGAAGAATTGGACATTCATAGAAACAAACAAAAAATGAATCTCAACCTGAACTTCACACATTGTACAAAAAGTAGCTCAAAACGGATTACAGACCTGTAAAACTTTTAGAAGAAAACATAGGAGAAAATCTTCATGACCGTCAGTTAGGCAAAGAGATCTTAGATATGACATAAAAGTGCAATCCATAAAAGTAAAAACAAATGATGATTTGGACTTCATCAAAATTTAAAACCTTCAATCTGTGGAAGGCCCTGTTTAAAGATGAATAGATAAGCTATAGGCTGGGAGAAAACATTTGCATTCCTACAATGGAAAACTACTCAGCAACAGAAATGTATGAACTATTGATACACATAAAATGAGTGAATCTGAAAGGCCTTATGCTGAGCGAAAGAAGCCAGTCTCAAAAGATTACACATGTATGCTTCCATGTATATGGTATTCTGGAAAGACAAAACTATAGGGAAAGATCCACGGTTGCGAGGATGGGGTGGAGAAAAGGCTTTACTATGTGGGGCAATATCTGGGAGCTATTTGAGGTGATGGGACTATTCTGTTTCTTGATTGTGGTGGTAGTTGTGTGACTCTACACATGAATTAAAACCCATAGAACTGTAGGCCAAAAAAAAAGAGACTTTTACTTTATGTGAATTGAAATAATAATAATAAACTACAGGCTAATCCCAAATTACCAACACCCAATTTTCCAACACCCTGCCCATCTTGCTGCTGTCATATGCAAAGTGAGATTGTTTTTAGTCCTCAGAGTAGCTAAGGTGCTCAGGAGTGTTTCTTGCGCGTGGGCATAATTTATTCAAATCAACTGAGCAAATACTTATTCAACTTTTATTATTTTCCAGGCACTATTCAGGCACTCTGGATACATCTGTAAACTAAACAAACTAAAACCCATGACCTGGGTGTGAAGGGAAGGGTGTAGACATAAAGATAAACACAATAAATAAGTAAATTAAAATTAATAATTATGTGTAATATAACATATTAACATATAACATAATATCGTAATGAATAAGAAATGAGAAGTGCTATTGAGAAAAAAAGAGCCAAGAAAGGAGAATTGAGAGTGCTTGTATGCAGAAGGAGAGTAATTTACAATTTTAATTTGAGTGGCAGGTTTGGCCTCTTTAAGAAGGGCAAAACTGAAAGACGGGATGCAGACATCCATGGGAAAAGCATTTCAAGCAAAGAGAAGAGCCATTGCAAAAGATCTGAAGTAGGAGTATGTCTGGCATATTCCAGGAACAGCAAGGAAGCCTGTATTTTTACTCTGATACTGAAGCCACACAAAGACAATACAGAAAAAAATAAAATAAAACTACCAATATCCAAGGGATCAATGTCCCTTATGAACACACACGCAAAATCCTAAACAAAATGCTAGCAAACTAAATTCAACAGCATATTAAAAGGATTATATGCCATGAACAAGTATGATTTATACTAGAAATGCAAGAGTGGTTCAACATAAGAGAACCAATCAACAAAATATACCACATTAATAGACAAAGGCAAAAAAACAGATGATCATCTGATTTGACTCATGAAGAGCATTTGACAAAATCCCACACTCTTTCATGATAAAAACACTCCAAAAACTAGAAACAGACAGTAACTTCCCCAACATGATAAAGGGCATTTATGAAAAGCCCACAGCTAGCAGCATGCCAAATGGTGACAGCTGACCCTCAAATTCATGTGGAATTGTAGGAAACCCTAAGAAGCCTAAGCAATATTTTAAAAGATAAAGTTGGACAACTCACATTTCCAGGGTTCAAAACCTACTACAAAGCTACATAATCAAAACAGAGTGGAACTGACATAAGGATAAATATAGAGACCAATGAAATAGGATTGAGAATCCACAAATAAACTCATGTATCTGTGGCCCCTTGATTTTCAACAAGGATACAAAGACAATTTAAGAAGGGACTCTTCAACTAATGGTACCAGAGCAGTTGAATAGCTATAAGCAAAAGAATGAAGTTGAACCCTGACCCCTTGCCATATACAAAAATTAACTCAAAATGAATTAATTATCTACACATAAGAGCCAAAACAACATTTTTAGGAGAAAACACGGTGGTAAATCTTTATGACCTTGGATTTGGCAATAGATTTTTACATATAATGCCAAAAGCACAAGTAACAGAAGAAAAAATGGATAAACTGGATTTCATCAAAACTGAAAATTTTTGTGCATCAAAGGACATTATTAAGAAAATGAAAGGAGAACCTACAGAATGAGAGAAAATATTTGCAAATCATATTTCTTTTAAGAGTCTAGTACCCACAATATATAAAGAATTCATACAACCTAGCAACAAAAAGAGAAACAACCCAATTAAAATATGGACCAAGCCCTTGAATAGACGTTTCCCCCAAAAAGATATACAAATGGCCAAAAAGCACATAAAAAAATTCAACATTATTAGCCATTAGAGAAATGAAAATCAAAATCACAGTGAGATAACACTCCATACCCATTAGAATGGCTAAAACAATTTTTTAAAGGGAAATAAATATTGGCAAGCCTGTGGAGAAATTGAAAACCTCTTATATTGCTGTTGGGTATGTAAAATTGGTTCAGCTGCTGTGAAAATAGGCAGTTTGACAGTTCCTACAATTCTATTGAATTGAGCTACAATTCTACTCCTGGGTATATAATCAAAAGAATTCAAAACAAGTACTCAAATAAATACATGAACATGCATGTTGATAGCACTATTTACAAGAATCAAAGGAAATAATCCAAATGTTCATCAACAAATGAATGGATAAACAAATTGTGGTGTGTACCCATATGATGGAATATTATTTTATTGTGAAAAGGAAAGAAGTACTGATATACGTTACAATGTAAATGAATCTCAAAAACATTAAGCTACCTGAAAGAAGTCAAACGCCAAAGGAAACCTATTATATGATTCCATTTACACATGATTTATCCAGAATAGGTTAATCCCCAAAGCAGATTGGTGGTAGCCCAGGGATTGGGGAAAATAATGAGAATGAGTATAGGTTTTCCTTTTGGGATGATAAAAATGTTTTGAATTAGATAGAGGTGGTCTTTGCACAACACTGTGAATGCATTAAATTCTATGGAATTGTTTGCTTTAATATTATTAATTTTATGTTCTGCGAATCTCACCTCGGTGAAAAAACCTAAGATTTTTTTTAAGTTTTTTAAAGTAAAAGATGTCCAGCACCTGGAGCAGTTCTCAAACTTTAATGTGCTTACACTTAACAAGAGGACCTTTTTAAAAAACAGAACCCTAAATTTCAACCCCAGGGATTTGTGATTCGGGAAATCAAGTTTACACAACTATATTTTTGTGCAACTCTACAACAGATTCTGATGCAGGTGGTCTACAGGCCACACTATGAGAAGCATTGCTGTAAGGTAGGGATTGACAGAGCAGGAATGGAGACAAGGTTCTGGATCCCAAGGATGGCAGACACTGATCCCCCACCTGACCTGGTGTTCCCAGATGGCTTGTATCTCTCAAGGGACCTGTGGGTACAACAGAAAGTTGTAATCAAAAGTACAAATCCCAAAGTACCTGTATCTTTGGGAGCCAGTGGTGATGTGAGGCCTGCTTGGCCAAATTTTGCATCTCATTTGAAGAAGCCTAGGGGCCTTTGCAGGATGTGAACCAGCGAAGCCTCATCATGTCACATAGCCCCTGAGCTTGGCTATAAAATCCTGCCACCCACAGCAGCTGCACATCAGAAAGGATGACTGCTCCAATCCTGGTACTTGTCCTGCTTAGATATGGAAGTCAGACAGACTGTCCCCTATATGGACTCTCTCCAACTTCAGGAGGAAAGATTAATACCTATCTCCTGTTACTAAGGCCTGTGGATACTTGAGGGATGCATTAGAAAATTAAAAGCAAAGTGGCCTCATTTGTGCAGTCCATGCTGATTACTCCAGACAGCCACCATCCTCTTCCAAACCTCCAGGGCTTCTCTCTCAGGGGCTAGCACCAACCAGTCTCTCTCACACTCTCATCAAATTGGTTACCAAGGCCAGGCAAAGTTATGTCCTAAATAGTTCTCAAAATGTTCTCCTGTTCAAGCTACTGCCATCCCTGGAAGGAGCGACTGACAGCTCCTTTGCTCCTCTCCTTTCCGGCCATCATCTCTGCCCATCCATCCCTATAGCTTAAAGCCCTACTACAGCTTGAAGTCCAAGCAATGCCTACAGAAGGCAGGAACAAACCTTACTCAAGATAGTTGATTCTGAGTCACACCTTTATGCCTCCTTAACCCATCTCAGACCAGATAACTCTCATCTTTAATTGTTTAGCTCAGTAGTCTCTGCATCCAGGAAAGCCTCACTGACCTCCTCCCCAGACTTCATTAGGTGCACTTCTCTGTGTCCTCTCAATTTCTGGGCCTGCCCTTGCCAGGGTCCCCACCATACAAGGATAATGCTCCATTCATGTCTCTACTAGGTGGAAGCCCAGAAGAGGAGCAGGCAGGAGCAGCCATATCTGAAGCAGTTTCAGGACCACTGCACATCAGGTGTCTTCAGGACACCAGGCACGAGAGCCCAAGACTATATGCCTTGCCAACCCTCCCTGCCTTTCCTCCTGTACTGTCCATCTTCTCAATTCATTCATGCCCATATTCTACTCAGTGACCATTCATGGGGGTCCCTGATGTAGCTGCAGACCCAGTCCATGCTCACGTTGGCCTCACCACTGATGCAGAAGAAAGCGATTTGAACACCATCTTATTTCCACAGTGGTAAGAAGCCAAAAATCGATAGATGTACAGTGCCTTTATTAGCAGATGGGGAAGAGATGACTTAAGTGGCTGATGTCCTTGGCATCCATTTTAATACATATCCTGGTTTCAGATATGCTCGAGTGTGCAAACATGCACCAAAGAAATAAGAAACCAAGGAAGATTACACAATTAATCATTGATTTGCACTGTGATCAGTGCTGAGGGTGCTAAGGAAATGTGAGGCAGTGGGATCTGATTTGGCCCATGGGATGGGGATGGGGCAGCCACGGGAGGCTTCTTGGAAGAAGTGACATCTAAACCTAGACAAAAGAATAAGAAGCAACTGTCCAGGCAGAGTGAAGACAGGAAAGGCATCCCAGGTAGAGTAAAGGGCATATGTGAAATCTGAGTCTGAAACATGGCTGCAAGGTGCTAGGCGAGTGATGCCATGGGCAGGCGGGACCCCCATAACTGTGTTCCCCACACTCCCAATGTCTGATTCCCTCCTGGGAATCATGGGGAAGCACTAGAGGCTTCCAAGTGGGAATGACAGGGTCACATCTGTGCCTTCCAAAGACCAGTGTGGACTTCATGTGAACTGCTCAGGAACTACACTGTCCCCCACCCTTCCTCAATGGTCTGGCACAACAATTACCTCTAACAAACTTAAGTGACAGATATAACTCATACCCACAGGGGACATTGTTTCAACAGGAAAGATTAGGATGAAGCTGCAGGATGCCCAGCAGCAGAGCCAGAGGAGTAAGTGTTTAGGGCTGTGGCCTGCAGAGTGCCCCGTGAAACCTTAACCATTGCCTGGAGCGCACCGCATTCCTGTTGAAATGATGTCCCCTTAGGGCTATAAGTTATAGCCACAACTTAAGTTCAAGGTAAAGGTGACTGGGGTTGCTCCTTTGGCTGACATAAGGAATAAACGTCAGCCCACGAGGCCTGGCAGGGGCTGGGAGAAGGCATATGCTAAGGCAGAAGCAAGAAGGAGCAGAGATGCCTTGCTTTGGAGGGGGCTTTTCTCAGAGCTATACACAGACCCAGTTGTAGAGCAGTCCTCATAACCCATAACCCCATGATGCCACAGTCCTGCGCAGAGACCACCCTAGCTCCACATTGCCTACAGGGTAAAAGTGAAATGGTCTCCTATAGGGTTTGTGCAAGGCCCACCACAGTCTGACCCTGCTTCTGCTCCACTTTCACCTCCAGACCTGCACTGTGGATGATGTGCTGCTGAGGGGTAAGCACTCCATTCTATGGTGTGTGTATGTAGTGCGGATATGTAGTATGTGTGTATGTGTGGTATTTGCGTGTGTTGTGTGGTATCTGTATGTAGTGTATATAGGTGGTATGTGTGGTGTGTATTCATGTGTGTGTGCTAGGTGCTGTGTGGTGTGTAGATGTGGTGTGTGGGTGTGTAGATGTGGTGTGTGGGTGTGTGTGGTATGCCAGTATGTGTAAGGTGTATGTTTAGTGTGGTGTGTGTGTGTTTTGTGTACATGTGGTGTATATATATGTGTGTGTGATGTGTATATAATGTGTTTGGTGTAGGGGTGTTTATTTGGTATGGTGTATGCTTCATAGAGACATATGATGTATTTTGGACACCACAGATATATTTTTGGAATTACATAACATGTCACCTCTGTGTTATGAAAAATGTTCCTTAAATTATAGTTATCATAAAGCCTAAATGAATTGAAGAATAGTCCATTGTAAAAAGCTGAGCATGGTGTCTGGCGCACACATGCTTAGGAAGCAGCTGTGATCACTCTAACTACCATCTTCAATCCTTGCCTCACAGCATCCCTCAATGTAGATACTATTATTATGTCTGCCTTCAAATCAGGAGATGGAAGATTAGAGAAATAAAGTAGCAGGACCAAAGAACACAGCCACCAAGGCATAGAACAAGCAGGCCTGACTCCAAGGCCCACAGCCTCTTTCCCTCCTCCCTGGAGACTTGAGACCTATTTTGCAGAAGGCAGGGCTGAGGGAAGCCACTTGCCCAAGGACATACAGGTGTGGTAGGGCAGAGACGAGCACCCTGTCTCCCATTCCCAGCCCACTGCCATGCCCTTTACTCTGCAGACTCCCTGGAGGGGGTAGAGTTTCACTTCCTATTCTGTAACCATTAAGGAAGTGACATCAAGGGCCATGTATCTCTTTTAGAGAGAAAAAAGATGCTCTATTTATGAAACATGGCTCTTATAAATGTAAAAATTACTCATTACAAAACCAGGATGACATTTGACACAGGACTCACCTCTAAAACATCAGGACTGATGCAGTCCATTGGTTAGAACCCGATCTTCAAACTGCAGGCTCTTGTGTCAGACATTTGGAAAACTATCACTATTATTGTGGGAGTATCAGGAAAAAAACAGGAAGAACACACACACGTGTGTGCACATATATGCACACACAGACAAATGCATGCAGGCTTTGAAGGTAGCCCTGGGTTCAAATTCTAGCTTTATTATTTACTAAATGTGTGACCTTTGGCCATGTTTTTTTTATCCTTCATCAGCCTTTGTTTCCTTATTGATGAAATTCCAAAATTTTGGAGGGAAATAAAAATAAATAGATGTTTAGTGCTCAGCCTCCATAGACATTCAACTAATTACTATTGCTTTTCTTCACCTGATATCACTTACTAAATGTCTTTTGGTACTGACAAATACTCCCCTGCCCCTAAGAGCTGGTAGAATAAGTCGAACAAGTTTCCATACCAAGATCCTAAGTTAACCTGTATGTTATCAGGGTGCCCAGGGAAAAGGCCTCCTCAGGGATTGCCCCTGAAATATAAAGAAGAGGGAACCCAGAGAGAGAATTCTTCCCAAGACAAGCAAGAAAATCAGGATCTGGGAATCTGGCCAAGGCCTGGCTTGGAAAGGGCAGCTAAGACCCCATGGAGGCATTCCCATACCTACAGAAGGGCAGGATGGCCTGAATGAGGATGGTTTCCATGGAATCCAAGAAAAGGAAAATCTTGGAGCAAGATTCACAATAAAAAATCAGACATCACAAAAGGGACCTTCCATGATTGTTGCAAAAACAATACACTCTCAAAAAACAAAAGAAGAAATAATTATGATTCTTGTGTTTGAAGAAATAAAAATGAAAGACAGATATGAACAAGGAAAAGGGCTATCAAATCAAGTTTATTTGAAAAAGAAACAAACAGTATATCTAGACATATAAAATACTGTCACTGAAATTTTAAAAAGAAAACCTAAATGGCTAGATTATATATCAGATTAGACACAGCTAGTAGGAGATTCAGTGGGTTTAAGAAAGACCAAAAGAAACTGCTTGGAACAGAGTACAGAGAGACAAAGAGATGAAAAATGTAAAAGAAAGATTAAGAGACATGGAGGATAGAATGAAAAAGTAAAGCATACATCTAATTGTGTTAGTTCCAAAAAGGCATAATAGGAAAATGGATGAAGAAGAGGTCATAATTTAAAAATCTATATTTTATAAAAGACATCAGTTGGGATTCAGGAATCTCAATGAATATGAAGCAAAATAAATGTTTAAAATAATGTACATTGAGATATACAACAGTAAAGCAACAGAACAAGAATGGTGAAGATCTTAAAAGCCACCAGAGAAAAATGACAAACTACCTTCAAAGGAAGAGAAATAAAAACAATTTTTAAATGGCAACAATGAAAGGCAATAGCTGGGGAGAACTTCCATTTACTGTGAGAAAATAACTGTCAACCAATAAATGTATACCCAGCAAAACTATATTTCTGCAATCAGGTAGAAAATAAAAACATTTTTCAGACAAATAAAATCCAAGAGAGTTTACCACAAATAGACCCACACTACAGGAAAGTTTAACGGATGTACTAGAGTAGAGAAAAAATAATCCCAGATGGAAGGATAGAGATGCAAAAAAGAGTGGTGAGCACAGACATTGAAAGCATGTAGGTAAATCCAAAGAATATTTTATAAAACAACAACAGTAACTGTCATATCTGATGGATTTACTAACAGGAGATAAGCTTAAAATATTAGCTAATAGTAATGTATAAGTTAGAAAAGGGCAAAAGTATTTAAGAGTTTTAAGGTCTTGGTGTCTTAATTGGAAGGATAAAGATACTGTTTAACTAAAAACATGAGTATGCCTGTTAATTCACTCTAGGGTAACTACTATAAAATTAATCATAGAGAGTTAAATTTCATACTAGTAGGTAGGAAACACAATTTTTAAAAATCAATTCAAAAATAAGACCAAAAATGTTTTTTAAAAGTGGAACAAATGCAAAAAGCTAAGTAGAAATCATTCCAAATATATTAATAATTACGAAAGTAAACAAATGACATTCTCCAGTTAAATGAGAAATAATACCACACTAGATTGAAAAACAAAGTAAAACCAACAAAAATGGTTCCTTATTTTTTACAAGAAAAACACCTAATAATGTAAGGATAGTACACAGAAAGGTTAAAACCAAAGGATGAAGAAAAATCCCAGGCACAAACTAACCAAAAGAAACCTGATATAGTCTTATTATTATTAAGGCAAAATGTACAACTAGGGATAAAAAGGTCACCATATAATGATAAAAATTTAGACTCCATAAGAATATAAAAATTCTAAATATGTATGATTCTTTCAACCTCAAATATATGTAAGGGAAAATTCATCAGAAATTGACACATCCACTTTATCATGAGAGATTTTGAATGCATCGTTCTCAATAACTGATACTCCATTTCCCAGGCCGCTGCCGCAGGTGCCGGAGGGGCAGGTCCCGGTGCTGGAGGCCGAGGCCACCTTCCGGGCCACCTGGCGGCCGTTGTGGTGAAGCAGGTACTGCTGGGCCGGAAGGTGGTGGTACGCTGTGAGAGTGTCAACATTTCTGACAATTTCTACAGAAATAAGCTGAAGTACCCGGCCTTCTTCCGCAGGCGGATGAGCACCAACCCTGATGAGGCCCCTATTAGTTCCTGGCCCCCAGCAGCGTTTTCTAGCCGACAGTGCAGGGCCCGCGGTCCGCAAGACCCAGTGAGGTCAGGCTGCCTTGGACCCCGAGGTGTTTGATGAAATCCCACCGCCCTACAACAGGAAAACCAGATGGGTGTTCCTGCTGCCCGCAAGGCTGTGCATCTAAAGGCCATGAGAGCGTTTGCCTACGTGGGGCACCTGGCTCAAGAGGCTGGCTGGAAGTACCAGGCAGTGACAGCCACCCTGGAGGAGAAGAGGAAGGAGAAGGCCGAGACCCACTACCAGAAGAAGAAATAGCTCATGAGGCTGCAGAAACAGGCCAAAAAGAATGTGGAGAAGAAAACTGACAAATACACAGAGGCCCTCAAGACCCATGAGCCCAATAAGGCCTGTTTATTCCAAAAACAAGAAACAAAAAACTGATATTTCAAGCCGACTTTAAAAATTAATGATAAAGGATATTTCAATGAAACAATTGAAAAATTCGATCCAAGGGACATAAATAGAACATCAAATCTAACACTCTGAGAGCATGCATTATTTCCAAGCACATGTGGAATATTTATGAGAAGGGACTACATTGAGGGCCATGAAGTCAACCTCAACTAATTTCAAAGGATGAGAACCCAGACGATCCACCTTCTCTCACCTTGATAGAGTGAGAAGTAAATAGCAAAGATGACTAGAAACACTGTAACAATGGAAATTCAAAATTCAAATACGTAAGAGTCAACTATAATTTATAAGGGAAATTAGAAAAATATTTCATACTAAATGATGCTGAAAATAAAACTTACAAATTACAGAGAAATTTATATGTAAAAAGAAGATGGAAACAGACATCCAAGTGAAGAAAAAGAATACCAGAATAAGCCCAAAGGTAGAAGGAAATGATAACCAAAAAAAGTAGGAGAAACAGGAAAAGTCAAAGTTGGTTCATAGGGCACACTGAAAAGTAAACAATTGTGAATAGTGCTGAAGCAGAAAAAGCAAGGAAGACACAGCTAAATAGGTTAGAAATGAGTTACAGAACTCACAAGTTCTGCTCAGAAGAGCGTGCGGGAGCCATCATGAGCAGCCAGATGCCCACAAATGGAAACTTCGATGAAATGGGAAAATCAGCTTGCAAAATAACAAACCAAGAATAATTCAAGAACAAATAGAAGTGCATTCTTATGAGAATAAATTTTCTCACAGGAAAACACCGGGTTCACAAGGATTTAGAGGCAAGTTCTGTCACATTAGCTAGGGAATGGAAATAAACAATCTCTACATAAACTCTTCAGTAGCATAGAAGAGAAGCACTGTCCAACTCATGCTATGATGCTAGCATAAATCTGACAAGAAAAATAGCCAGGAAAGGAGTATGAAAGGCCAACCTCCTGAATATCAGTGCAAAAATCCTTTTTAAACATTAGTACATCAAATTCAGCAATACACAGATTATGAATGAGTTGGTTTGTGCAGGAATGCAAGATTAGGAAACCAATTAATTAGCCAGATTAACCCCCCAAAATCATAATTATCTCAGTGTGTGGAGATTTAACATGCGTCCTTCTCTCTATCATCCCCAACACTGAAGTCTGGCAAATGGGGCACTCTGGATAAAAATGCAGTGTCTTTCAGAAGGATAACTTACTGCAGTATTAATGGGTGTTCTGTCATTTATGCTTTAGAGGAATGGAAAAAGACACCAACTGTTGCTGTTGTGTTCTTTCATTTTCCCTCCCACCCCAAGAGGTTTGGGGTAGGGATGGTTCTTTGTGCTCTCTTGCTTTAATGGAATTCTTTGGTACAGACATGAGAGGAAAAAGTTGTTTACTAAAGTCTGAACCCATTGAGGTGTTTGGCCTGCGGAAGTAAGGAGAGCAATTGTCTTTGTTAGAGGGTGTAGAAGCAGCAAGAAAGAACACAAAGAGCTCCATAATTGAGGTGGACACTGTGGTTTGTGTCCTGCAGATCAAAGGATCTCACCCCACCTCTGGCAGCGTCCTAGGGAGGAGATAAAACCTGAGAAGGGCCGGGCGCAGTGGCTCATGTTTGTAATCCCAGCACTTTGGGAGGCCGAGGCGGGTGGATCATGAGGTCAGGAGATGGAGACCACGGTGAAACCCCGTCTCTACTAAAAATACAAAAAAATTAGCCGGGCGTGGTGGTGGGCGCCTGTAGTCCCAGCTACTCGGAGAGGCTGAGGCAGGAGAATGGCGTGAACCCGGGAGGCGGAGCTTGCAGTGAGCCGAGATTGCACCACTGCACTCCAGCCTGGGGGACAGAGCGAGACTCCGTCTCAAAAAAAAAAAAAAAAAAAAAACCCTGAGAAGACCGAGGCTGCCTGGCACACCCAGGGATGCCAGGCTCAGGCACCAGGGCCCCCTAGGACAGTAAAGATCCCAAAGGAGAAGGTGAGTGTAGCAGCAGGGTCCTGCCCTCCCTGGTTCTTATGTGACTCGACAGCATCCTCCAACACAGTACTGACTCAGATTGAATTTTCCATCAGCTCCCAAGGTAGAAGAGTGTGGAGTCAGAGCTAACTTGATTTGAGGAAGTTGAGGTCACATGACATTTCTGCACACCCATTCTGTAGCTGAGCGTTCCTACCGAGTACACATGCGCAAGACATTAGAGTAAGAATGGGAGACAGAGATGCACTGATGACACAGTGGCAGAAGAAGCTACCTCTCCTCCAGGTCTGGCCACTGCTTGAAGTTGCGTTGGGGGTCACTGCCAGCTTCTCGCTTCTGAGCATCCACAACCGGCCCCTGCTTGGCCCTCAGGGACTCCTTCAGGTCCCCACGCAAGTGGAGGGTGCCGCTGGCCATGCTGTCCAGAAAGCCAAGGATTTGGAGGCAGCTCTGTATCCGGGGTGGGAGTGAGCCACTGGAGGAAAAGGCAGTGCCCAGCAAATCCGCAAAAGGCCTGGCCTTTGTGTCCGCCCAAGAACGCAGCGGGGTGCCCTCTTCCTCCAGGGCTCCAAAACAGCCCAGCAGGCAGAGGTCCTCGGCTAGCTTCTCAAAGAGCCCATTCCTTCTGAAGAAGTCACCATTGACAGGGTCCCAGTGCAGCGCTGCGGACACAGCACAGAGAGTGTACAAAACCAGCTCCAGGGTCTGTCTGGGGGATACTGCTCCCCATGCCTGCAGCGGGGGCTCCTGGAGGGAGCCTTCCAGGTCAGAGAGCAGAGACAGCAGCCCGTTGAACCCGCTGGAGACTCTGAAGGCAGCACGACCCTTGGGGGTCTCCAGGATCCGGAGCAGAGACTGAAACACCAAGCAAATCAAAATGAGTGCACTCCAGGAGGTAGATTAACCCTGAGCGCACACACATTCCTGCCAGAGCGTCCCACTAGCTCTTCCCTCAACGCCTTCAGGCCAACAAGCTACAGGAAGGATCATTCTGAAACATTGGGATCTCCATATTGTTCCTCTTATGGTTTAGGTTTTTCATGTGTGCCTACTACACTAATCTATAGGGTCGATTTAACTGTCCTGTTTTTTGACTTGAATGCATATCCTTCCAGAAAGCTTCTGTTCTGTAGTTCATACTCATCCCAGGTCGAGTGCTCACACATCCCCCTCTCATTCCCTGATCAAAACTCTTGTCATACTCTACTGCAGCTACTTGAAAACAGTCTCAGCTCTCCACCAGACTGAAGCTCCATGAGATGGAAACCATATCTGGCTTCCTTACTACTGTGGAACACAGCACACACTTAATGACAATTTGCTAAATGAGTGGGATGAACCATCTCTTGTACTGTACAGGAGACACACAGTGAAATCCTTATAGAAGCAGCTTGTTATTCCTTATCTCCCTCTCTGTGCAAGCACGGCTTCATCTATTATACTAGATGAGGGGAAACAGTAAAGTGAATCAACTTAAAATGTGGTATGAAAAGAGTGTGTCAGAAAGAGAAGAGAAACCTGCAATGGAATGAAATGCATAGGCATAACACATAGCATAGGCCAAGTGTGCAGAAAGCAATTAGGCCACTGACAGGATACATCGTGGAATTCACCACCCTCCAGATCACTGAGAGCTTTACTGGCCAGCCAAACTTTATTTCCTTCTAAAATCAAACCTTTCTTAAGCACTTACTTGAGCCCACTGCATGGTATATACTCTAGGCAATCAATACATGCTATTGGAAGGAAAGAGGGTGGAAGAAAGAGACAGAGGGAGGGGCTACATTTTAAGCAGTTCTCATACTGTGCTTCATTGAAATGTGAAAAACACATGGATGATTTTAAATAAGTATTAAAAGCCTGTAATTTTTAGTACTTATTTATTGATCAGATAAATTGCATTGGACTCCATCTAAAACTCAGGCATTTGACGTGTGTTTCCTAGAGAGTGGACAACCTTGTGGGTTCATTAGTAGACTGCGGAGAGAGGTGTGAATTGTTTTACCTTTTCAGATATTTAATGCCCTAGTGTGACAGGGAAGGGGATTGTCTGAGAAGGCACAGTTTGGAGTCAGTTTCAGGAGGCCTGAGACAAGGTTCAAAGAGAAAAAATAAAAGAGAAACTCCCTATTTGGGGGAGGGGTGATGCTGTGACTTAAATGCATGGTTTAGGCGACAGTCTGTAGTATGATACGTGGAAGTTAGTGAAAAAGAGAAAACTGGTAGCTCAGAAAAACAGGTGGGAAGGGTCTAGATATTTAAATTCTTTTTAGTTAATAGAAACTTAGTAAAGTTACAGGTCACTATCAAACATGAAGTCACTTTGGGAGCTCTATCTTTTTTTTTTTTGAGACGGAGTCTTGCTCTGTCACCCAGGCTGGAGTGTAGTGGCGAGATCTTGGCTCAACGTAACCTCTGCCTCCCCAGTTCAAGCGATTCTCCTGCCTCAGCTTCCTAAGTATCCAGCTCCATCTCTTAAATGCTGGCACCCTAACCTAACAGTGGTGTTTATTTGAAACAATAGAATGTGTGTTCCAACCACTCGGATTTTGTTCTCTAATGTTATATTCCACTACAGGAAACATGAGCTGCTGGGCGAGTAGTCAGTCTCACATTCCAGGTCAGAGAACACAGGAGGAGCCTGAACTCTCTTAGTGCACACAGGCGAGGATTCTTTCAAAGATGAAGAGAAACAGCAGCCAAGGATATGCGTAAAGAGCTTCCAGGGCCCCATCTATGACATTTCCAGAAATTTAAAAAACAAAACAGATTGCAGTTACTAGGAGAATCTATGAAAGACCAAAGTCCATAATTACATTCAAAATGGACAAATAACATAAAGCGAGGTAGAAAAATTCGTCTTTACCAATACAGGTCAATTGATCTTTTCCCAGTTATAGAAAAAGAAAATGCACTACTCACAGTGCTTAGATCAGTGATACCCCACCACAGCTCAGACGGATACTGCGGGGAATTGAATTGTCGTTTTGCTCTTTGAAAGAAACGCAGCATCAGGGCCACCCACTACAGGGGGCAGTCAAGTGTGAATCGTGGGAAAGACTTCAGGGAAATTGACTTCCAAGGTCACCCGAAAGATGGGGGCAATGATACTGCTTTCTCCTCCCAAGTGAGGATGTGGCCTAATTCTTTCTGAATTTGGCCAAAAACCCAGGAAAGTTGGACATTTGTAGACACACCCTCAAAGCAAAGCATGCGGATTGTTGGAGTAGGTTCCTCCAGGATGGTGGTACTCAGTGTGCGTATGTGAAAGCTCATGGCTTAGGGTGGGCAAGACCTTTCCCTGTGTAGACAGAGTCACAGCAGCTGCCTGTCCCTGCCCCACCCTGGAGCCCCTGGGGCCAGGAAAGGCTAAGGCAGCTCTGCTGCATCTGTGCCTGACTTATGTGAGCAACTCATTCCCAGTAAAATGTTATTTTTATGGCTGAGTTGGAAACTCACTCCAACCTTGACGTGTGTGTGGTGGTTTTGGTCCCTCCTTTCTAACTGATAAACCATACCAAAGGCTGTTCACTGCGATGTGGTACAGCACGTGTCTGAACCTGACCTATGCTTGGTCACGTGACACATGCCATGAAAAATCAATCAGTCACAAAGACATCAGGAAATCTTAAGCTCTACAATGTTAAACAGACTAAATTTATGTGAGTGCTTTCAATAGCTCTAAGACCTCTAGGAGCTTTGTTTAAGGCAAATGGAATGAATAAACGCTTCTGTTTGTCACATAACACATGACAAAACAAACATCAGGAAGGGAGAATGATTAAAAAACAAAACTGATCAGATTACAGACAATCGCCTGAGTGCTGGGTGATCACTATAAACCCCTCTTCCCCCAAGGAACCCCCTCCCAATTCCATTGTCCAATTTGATGCCAAATATTGCTTAAAAGAACTCCATCACTCAAAGAGTGTTGAAGCAGATATTTTAAAAAGCAAAGCAACCCAATAATCACCCTCATTATGATCTGTGTCTCTCAGTGGGTTTGTCACCTATAATTCCTAGATGGTTATTTTCTTTTCCTCCTCTTGGGAGGGAGAGGAGGAAGGAATGGCTGTCCTTAATTGTTGCTTTGTTTGATTTATTAAATTCAGAGTCATTATCTGAAATGGGGGTAATCTCATTAGAACTTAGACTCCTCTATTATTTCTTGGGATGGGGTTAATTTCATATTTGCAGAGTCATAAAGTAAAGAGTCCAAAATCCAATTACAAAGGCTTAATTTCATAGCAACTAAAGAGAAACATTTCTATCATAAAGGAAAATAAATACTTTGCTACTTCGGGAAATGGTTTGTCAGGAATGGGGAGTCTAGGAGGAGGGTCTCCATTACTGTCATTCAACTTTGCATGATAATGCATCACATAGGGTTTTCAGTCTGTGGAAGGGAGTAAATTTAATCAGCTGAAGTCAAAGTAATCAGGCTGGGGTTGACACATTTCAAGAAAGGTCAGCGTTAAGCACATTTTCTCATCCTAACTCAGTTACCATGTCATCGTCTCTGAGTTAGTATTCCTCCAGCTTGAATCTATAAAATGGATGTCTGCTGCAAAGCGCTAACTACGTTAGGACTAACAGGATTTATTTCACATTCTATTATTTGTTATTCCTCATAATTTTCCATGTGTCATGCTGGAAGACAGGTGAGGTAATGCAATTAAGCTCAGAGTTGAACAGCTAAATGTATATTAGCAAATCAATCTGAATTTGTGCATAATCCAATCACAGTCCCACCGGCCAAGGAGAGGAAATTCATTTGCTTACATTATTCTTTAACTCAGTTATCATTTGCCAGAATTAGGTGGTGAAGTCACATGTGCTTCAGTATTGGTATGGAAGCGCCACCGGTGTTTGAAATAACTGCCCTAAGTTGCTTCTCCAGAGTGGCTGGCGGACAGGCCACAGGGAAGGGATGCAGAGTGATGGCATGCTGTGAATGCACTTCGGAGATGGGAAACCTTTATAAGAAGGGGCACCCTCTCATCCCACTCAGACACACTTTGTAGAAAAAGTCCCTATGGGCAGAGTTGGCTCTCACTTTCTAAAGAGAGAGATCCAGTGAGAAACAATTCACTTAACATCTTCGTTCCAAAGTTTCAGGGGGTTCCCATGATGACTTAGAAACAAATGTAGATCTCACATCTGATTCCAGTAAACCTTCACCACTTGCTCATGTGACTCAGTGGTGGGCGAGTCTGGAAGAGGCACCATTCCTCCCAACTGCCCCCTAGAGCAGCAGTGTAACAGCCCTAGTCCTTGGAAAACAATGCCAGCTCCTGGGCCCTCCAACTGCCCAGCAGTGACTTGGCACCCAGGCAGAAGACAGCACATTGAGTGCAGGCTATGACTTCGTTAAATAAGCTCACCAGTGTTCTTCCCTTATGTGCTCTCTTGATAACTGTGATTCTGAAATGATATTGAATCTGTAAAACACCATAATGACTTTATGTTACTAATTCTAGAAATTTAGTCCTATTGCCCAAGGGCTGACACTCCAATACGATGCCTCTGGGCTACAGAGTAAACAATAGGAACTTTCTATGAGCAAAGCAGATCACTCTTTTCTACATTGGACACAAAAATACTTTTACTCTCCAAGCAAAGTAAAAGCAAAACTTTCCTCCCTGTGGATCTGTTTGGCTTTCGATACGGCACTGTCAGGAACAATTATTCACCCAATAGAAAACCACAACCCTGACTGGTTAGGACATGCCTTCCCTGTTCCTATCCTATCAGAACATACCGGTCAAGCTGAACATGGACATATGAAGGAAAATGTACCAAACAGCACAGTGAAGTGGAATGATCTCTCAGTTTTCAGTTGCTCGCCTTAGATTCAAACTCAACTTCACCACTTAGCAGTTGTGCAATATTAATTTAGTCAATGAAGCTCTCTGGATGTCTCTCTGCCTTTAACATTAAGAGATTGGACCACATGAATCTGAGGTAATTCCTAGCTCCAGTATTTTCTTTATTTTTGATATATCTCTTCCTTACCCTACTCTCTGCTTCACCCATCCCTCTCACTCCCTTACCTCAAGTAATCATGGGATTCAAGTGTCTTTCAAAAGGTGTTTAACTTTCCTTTTTTTGTTTCGTACAAATCACTTTCACTGATTCTATGGCCCTGCAATTAAATCACTGGCTGAGTTCTTGTCATCTGTGAAACATGATGATTATGGTCATGAAGCCACTTTTGGATGGACCACGCAATGCGTTGGCCACACCAACCACTGCTGGCTTAGACCACATAATAACTGGAACAGCTCACATCAATGTCTGACATCGAATGTGCAGAGAAATAAAGTAAGTATGATGAACCAAACACCATTCTCTAAATGTTAAAAAGGTTTTGCATAGAGATAGGCTTAAGTAAGTTAGGCTGATGATTGACCTAATTTTGGAAATCAGAGCAACTTCCCTTTTTTTTTAAATTCACCAAGAATCAAATATATCATGTTAATGAAACATGAGCATGTTGGCCGGGCATGGTGGCCCACACCTATGATCCTAGCACTTTGGGAGGCTGAGGTGGGAGAACTGCTTGAGGTCAGAAGTTGAAGACCAGACTAGATAACATAACAAGGCCCCTGTGTACAAAGAATACAAAAATTAGCCAAGCGTGGTGGCACATGCCTATAGTTCTAGATACTTGGGAGCCTGAGGCGGGAGGATCACTCAAGCGATCCTTTTTAAAAGTCATAAACTCACAAAGACAAAAGCAATGTAAAAAAGGAACAGCAACAAAACTGTGAAAGCTGTAAGGCAGAAAAGATGGCAAGAGTGATATTTGTTATATGTATTTAACTATTTTAAGATAACTTGATGAATGTTAACAATATTACAAAAACATACACTTATATCTTTGTTGCCCAAACATGATAACCCTGCCTCACTTGTCCCTTTGTGCCCACTGTTTCCACACCTCTGACTGCCTTTTGCTTCTTTTACACAGCTCACAGGTTCTCTCCCCAGTGGGCCTTCCTCAACCGGGTAAGGCAGCATTGGTCTCTCCTACTTCTGTGTTCCCGTAGCAACCTGCATTCAGTGTCTGACCAATGCATCCACCACACTGCAACGTAACTATTGCTTACTTATTAGCACCAGGCTATGAGCTCCCAGAGGGCAAGGGTTGTATCACAATTGACTATAAGTCCCAGGTACTCTTCATCAGCCCTGGTAATGGGTTAGATGCTCAATAAATGCTGATCAAATCAACAAGGCAGCTACTTGGCCATTGCTGATTTGAGCTGCACTTCCATAGTCTACAGTGTTGTGGGAAGTAGCTGCCTAGCCAGGAAAAACATTTCCTAGCATCCCTTGCATCCAGGTGAGTCCTGCCCAAAGTTCTTCCTAAAGAAAATTGGACAGAAAATAACCTGTGCCAGTTCTAGGCCTGAATGAAAATGCCTTGTGCAGCTCCCCATGGTCTCTCTTCCCTTGTCTGCTGCCCAAGTTAGATGCCCAGGTGATGGTAGTTCCTGAATGACAGTTGCCAATCATTGACTGGACTGTATGTTGGAAAGAAATTTCAAATGTACCAGGCTACTGAGGATATGGGATTTATTTGTTATAGCACCTGACACTACCTAATACAGGGTACTGCCTACCACATACAGTGGCTAACTGAATTACATGAATACAAATGCCTGAGTGAATGTGGATCACTTGGTGCATATCCATAGGAAAGCCATCCTCAAAGGAGGACTTAAAATCACCTTCAGGAGATCCAGTTTCAGCTGCAGCTCCCCCTGAGTGGATGAGCATAGAGCACCCACAATGATGCTCATGTACTCCTCGGCGTTGATGGCTGAGAGCTGCTCCAAGATGCTGAGTGAGGCCTCCCGGTAGCACTCGTCATCCAGGAAGATCTTGATGAAGGGCACCATGCCGTGGTCCTTCAGGACAACTAAGGACCAGACAGACAGAATGGGGCTAGGGCCAGGGGGAACCTTGCCACTTCAGATTCAATCAAAAGAAAAGCTTTTTCTTATAATTTTCAAACTTCATTTTGCTATTTTTTATGTTTCTCTTTTGCTCACTGGTAAATTTTTTGGTAATCCATACCCACTGTTAAAGTGAGAAGCAGAAAAAAGAAACTGTGGATCTGATGATTTTTTTAAAAAACTGCTTTCTCCTCCAATGAGAATCTTATTTTTGAAAAAAAAAAAAAAAAAAAATGACTAACATCTCCCCATAGGAGATCCATTCAAGAAAGGAGAAATAAGTTTAAGAGATCTATTGTACAACATGGTGACTAAAGTTAGTAACAGTGTCATGAATTCTTGGGGTAAAAAAAGAAAAAAAAATAGAAACCTAAGTAATAAAAGCTTTAACTGGATCTACCTCTCCCTTGATTTCCCCATAATTTCCTCCCCAGGGCCAATGACAATTTTCTCTCTTCTCTCTGCCAGAATTCATATAGAAAGCAAACCACAGTTTAAGCTAAGAACATATTTAATTTCTAGATAGTTCCTTGGGGAGAAAATTAAAGAAATCTGACTGGTGGTATATTTTTGTTTAAAAGTAATTCCAAGCATTTTTTCCCCAGGATTGATATTGGAGTAATCCACGTGGAATAAAAACTAGGAGGCAACTGGATCCTTCAAATTTTTCCAATTACGGGCTAGGTACCTCTGACATGGAAATCACCTTGAAAGCCTGTTTAAAAATAGATTCCTGGCCAGGCACGGTGGCTCACGCCTGTAATCCTAGCACATTGGGAGGCCGAGGCAGGCAGATTGCCTGAGCTCAGAGTTTGAGACCAGCCTGGGCAACACGGTAAAGCCCCGTCTCTACTAAAATACAAAAAAAAAAAAAAAAAAATTAGCCGGGCATGGCGGCGTGCGCCTGTAGTCGCAGTTACTCAGGAGGCTGAGGCAGGAAAATTGCTTGAACCCGGAGGATGGAGGGTACTGTGAGCCAAGATGATGCCACTGCACTCCAGCTTGGTGACAGAGCGAGACTCTGCCTCAAAAAAAAAAAAAAAAAAAAAAAATAGATTCCTGAGCTCCACCTTGACTGACAATTAAAGGTCTGGATGTGAGCCTAGGAATATGCATTTAGCCAGCACCTCCAGGGAACCTTTTGCAGACTAAATGTTAAAGACTCTCTCTCTGCCATAATGAAATAATTTTTTACATTAGGTATAGTTACTCTGTGAAGGCCTCAGATAAAGACGCCTAAATCACCAAACCCACTGATATGATGTTGGTGTGTCTATGTCATTATATATATATATATGCACATATTATTTTTAAAACCCAGAAGCCACATGATCTTAGGACGCTAAAAGAAAATTTGAATGGAGTACATTGCTAAGTCCATCATGTCTGACGAGAGCACAACAAATTGCGTTTCTTTAAAATGGCTAGATTTCTTTGCCCGTATTTTACTCTTTGGATCTAAAAAAAAAAATAAAAAAGCATCTATAGTCAGTGCAGCAGGACACTAATAAATTTCACTTGAAAAGAGGAGAGGGGGCTCTGTGGTCTCGTAAATTTAGAAAAGGCTAGATTGCGCATAGTCTTTTTGTCACCAATTTTATTTAGCAACCTTAGAAGTAAAAGGTGTCAACAGAGGTACAGTATCTACGAATTTACTGATGATCACTGAACATCGGCCAGGAGAGGAGCATTAGCCACAGCTAACGCTGTGTATTGGTTATTCCTTGAGTATAACTTGTGAACACTGCCATAAATAACCAGGAAAGAGTTCATGTTTTACCAAGCAGTGATGAGGCAAACTTGGCACCATCCTTACCTGCATTCCTCACCGAGCCTTTCAGAAGTGTGACTACAGTCCTAAGCATCACACAGGTGAGTTCTCTTTCTGGATCCTGAACACCAGGAGTGGACACTTTGTTTCCTGCCATATTGAAGAAGCAACAACAACAAAAAAATAAGTACAAGTGGTATGACCCCAAATCTCTGACTCCAGCTTTCCATCCTCTTAAGGAGATGTGAATATAATGCTTTCATCATAAGGGAGTGTGTATCTCAATTAGTAAGATAGAAGGCTGTTACCCCCTACAGCAGGGGTTCTCCATCTTGAGCACATCAGCATTCCCTGAAGGGCTTATTTTGTTAAAACCCACAGCCCCATGCTGGGTCCCATCCCCAGAATTTCTGATGTAGTAGTTCTTGGATGGGGTTCTATAATTTGCATTTCTGAGAAGTTCCCAAGCAATGCTGATGGGGATGGTCCGGGGACTGCTCTTTGAGAAGCATTGCCCCAGATGATACACAGAACCCTGCCTTCTTAATTTTCCTTTGGCCACTTTTACAGTTTGCCATTCATCCTTGGGAAGGATGACTGCCTGCTCATTCCTGAGCCTTGGGGAAGCTCAAGAGAACCTGGAGTAAATAGGTGATCCCAATAGACCCATGAAGGCAAAACCAGATCTCTTTATTCACCTTGAATCCCCATGCCAGAAAAGTGCCTGACACAAATTGGAATCTCAATACTTATTTGGGGAATGAATGAATGAATGAATATAGAGTTTATGAACCAGGAGACAGAGTATCTAAGAAACAAGAAGACACACTTAACAATAGAAAGTACAAAGTAAGACTAGATGCATGAGCTCACAAAAAAGTTTAAATTCTCCTAGGAATGGTCATGGGTCTGGAATTGGATTTAAAAGCAAATTCAATGTTAGGCTGCTGAAAAGAAATACCAGCTAAGATAAGACAGAACCACCAAAACAAAGAGACGATGTAAAGACTTCTCATTTAAACACCAAGGAAAGCAGATGAAGCAATACATTAACTTCATTCACGGTGGGATTTAAGGACAGAAGTTACTAAGCAGTAGAAAGTAGCTCATAAAATACTGTCCAGGGGTTGGCCCAGAGGCCCAGACACGCAAATCATCCCTTGGGCTCCTCCTCTGCAGTCCTGATCCTATTTGCAAACACTCCCAGGGAGGAGCTGGGTCTGTCCTGGCCTCCATAAGATGCCTGAGCTCCTTCCTGGGTGTCTGTCTCAGTCTATGGCAGTACCACTGGAACTATAGGGACAAGGTGACTGATGTTTCTTGAGCCCCTGTTATGTACCAGGCACAGCAGTGGGTCCTCTTCAGAGATTCCATCATTAAAATCTCACAACATTCCAATGATGTCAACATATTACCCTGTTTTACCGAGGAAGACATGGCCCATACGGGTTAAGTCACTTTCTCAGGATCACTCGGTTTGTCAGTAGCGTGGCCAGGATTCCAGCCCTTAGCTCCTTTCCCTCAGAGAGGCCCAGGAAACAGACTGGTGACCTTGGCTTAAGTCTGAAGCAGAATTACAGAATCAGCCAAAGGCTAGAGAGCTCCCTGACCCTTCCAGCCAGTGCAGTGGGAGAAGGAGAATGAGAGGAGGGAAGGTGGGCAGAGTAAGCATCCAGATTCTTGTGTCCCAGTGTCCCTCCTCCATGCTGATTTCCCAGAGCAGCAGGTGTAGACAGACGGAGGGAAAGGCCAGAGGAGCTGGGGAAGGAGTTTCCACACCTTGCTTCCTATTGTAAAGTCAATGGAGATGGTAGTTAAAGACCACCACATAGAGTGACTCAAGCAGGATATGTGGTTGGAAGCATGGTGAGGCAGTGCAAAAGCCCAATCCCGGAGCCACCGAGCACTCTTGTGAGACCCTAAAACCCCAGGGGAGCAGCAGAGGCTATTGGGGTTGAGACTCCAGGGTGCAGGGGCCAAGTAGGGGCAAGGGGATGTTGCCAAGGAGCCACAGGTATGCAGCCCAGCAGGGCACCAAGACTCAGAGGGGCGTGCTGGGCCAGCAAGACCCCAAGGAGCTCTCTCCCAGTGGGAGACCACTGAGCCAACAGTGCAAAGTGAACAGAGTGAGCTAGGAAGCCATATCCCAGCAGACCCCAGAAGGGCCCCCAAACCCCAGGCCTCTCTGAGCTCCCATTCCTGAGGAGCCATCAGACCCCTGCAGTCTCCCTGTCTGTACACCCACACAATGTCTAGGGCAAGAGATATTTAAAACCTGGGAATTCACAAGGCCTGAGTTAGCCCCAAGTTCACCCATCCCTTTCACTTCTTCATGGGGAAGACTGGGAGGCTGCCTGTCTTTTGTGAAACTATGTGTGCCAAGCATACCTTCCCAGTGACATGGGCATGCTCACTTTCTGTTACATTTGATGGGCAGCCAGATTGGCCCAAAGACCAGGCCTGGCTGACACTGACCCCTGCCCGTCCCTCCCAATGCGCCCAGTGGCACCTGACTTCCTCATGATCTTGGCTTGCTTCCGAAGCTGTGCCAGCAGCAGGCCCAGGAGCCCTGAGTCCCGGAAGATGTCGGTGAAGAGCGGGTCCCCACCAGCGATGCTAAGGATGCTCTGCAGGGCCATGAGGGTGCAGGACGGCCCAGGGCTCTCCTTGATCAGATGCTGTACCTTTCGCAGGATCTCATGAGGCACGTAGTGCAGCTCGAACACCAGGGCCTCTAGAAGCTGGAAGAAGTGTGCCTGCACTGGGGCTGGCTTCAGGGGCATGATCTCTACAAACTGTGAGATGGGCTGCAGGGTCCACTCCAGCAGGAAGAAGTTTCGAGCATTCCAGGCCCACATGGTCCTGATGGCTGACAAGATTTGTATGCAGAGGACAGAGTCACTGGCTTTGTGGAAAACATTCTGTAGGACCTGGAAGGCCTGAAGATTCTTAACAGTCACCCCTGAGGAGGAAAACAAGAATGATCTTGCAAGTCATTTCTCCTGCCTGTGTCTACAAATGGATGTTTTCATTACAAAGAGGACATGCCATTTGAAGTTCCTGTGTTTTAACTCCTATGGGCACATGTCCATCAGAAGTCCAGAAAAGCCAGCCACGAAGAAGGCTGGTGCGGCATGGTCCAAGATGCACTCAAACTGTGGCCACTCTGAACTGACATGTGCCATGAAGGTCAAGTACACATTAGATTTCAAAAAGATAATACAAAGGAAATGATGCACAATATCTTGTTGATAATTATTTGTATTGCGCATACATTGAGATGGTAATATTTGGGATATATTGAGTTAAATAAAATATATTATCGAAAATAATTTAACTTGTTTCTTCTTATTTAAAGTTAAAAATTATATTTAAAATGATATAACGTGCCTTGCATTGTATTTCCATTGGACAGCATTGGGCTAGGAGGATTGGTTTCAATGGATTAAAATCAAGTGGTTGTGGAAATTACTAGCAAAGTCAGTTTTGTTTCTAGACAAGCTGATAAATAATTACACTTTCCTGACCCACCCCCACCTTTTCCTCCAGCTTGAAGGTTAAGCCTCATTCTCTCCCCCTGAGGAGACACTTTATCAGAAAGCTCCCTGCCTCCAGTCTTCTCTGCCTTGGATACCAGAGATGTTTGTGAAACTCCTGTCTGATTCAGGCACTCCCCTAAACCATGTCTGCGCTCCTATGTGTTACTGCATCCTGTCCAATGGCCCTTCTTAACCTGAACCCTGCAGCACTGCAGCCTCCCTGACTCTATTTTGCAGAAGCTCTCACTTCCCAGACTCACCCAGCCATCCAGGCCACCATTTATTCCCCAGACTGTCATTTCTGCCTTTAAATTTTCTCCCTTCATCTCAACCTAGACAACCCACACTTAGCCTTAAAAACTCCCTCCGGCAGGCCCTCTGTTCAAGGTTTCCTGACTGAGCTGGGTCATGGCTGTGCCTGATGCATTTCTTAGCTGATTCTCCAGCAGACTAGGGTTCAGAGATATGTGACAGTCTCCACAGAGGAATTTTAGGGAGCAGACAACTGGCCTATTCACACTGGCACCCAGCATGGGGCAGAGTGCCTGCCACACAGAAAGTATCCGTGCCTGCTGATTGAGTTCATCAGTCAATCAATGTCTCAAAATACTGAGAAGTCACTGACTCTGAGCCTGGATGGCTGTTTTAGGGCCATCAGTCCCCATTATATAAGCAAATGTTGCAGAGTAAATCACACCTGGGGTGAGGGAGAGAACTAGAGGCTGCCTCCGTTATTTGAGAGAGTCTTTGCCTTTATTAAGCAATGTTTCCACTAAGTCTTACGGGAGACATTCATAAACTCCTCAAAGGTTGTGACAGAATCAGAGCCTACTGCACCATTGAAAAGTATACAAAGAATCAGGAGAAGACCCTCTGTAGTCTTCTCAGGGCTCAGCACTAACTCTTCCAGTCACCCAGACACAAGAAAGACCCACCAGATGCCTCGTGATGGAACTTGAAGCCTTCAAGCTGAGGGTAAGTGACGCTGTCAAACACCTTCAGCTCTGACCTCCCACAGGTCGTCAGCCACACCACCAGCCCAAGGAGCTCCTCCAGCTGCGGGTCCACTTCGCTCTGGGTCAGCCCATCATACCTGGGGGGACAGATGAGGCCAGCTCCCTGTACTTCCTAGATGGAGCCACCACATGCGTGCATGGTGCTCTCAAGGAGACAGAGGCAATGGGGATCTGCAAGCTGGGGAAGACCCCACAGGTCTGCACCTGAGGCAATTCAGAGGCAAGGGAGCGCCCTGGATAAACTCCACTCTGCAGATGTCAGTCTTAGATCCAAAGAAGTGCATTTGGAACCTGTGAAAAGCTATGCCATCTGCTCACAGGAAGGTCACTTTCCATGACTGAACCCCCAAAAGACATGTGCTTAGGGCATCAGCAGATCAGGGCACCTCCCAAAGGAGAGATGTAATATAATAGTTCAACATTGCAACAAAACGATGTGGGAAATAGTCGGACTTCCTTGTGCTTATTTAAAGGTTGAGTGTGGCTTTTGTATTTTAATTATGGGCAGGTAGGCTATCCTGCTCCTCTTGTGGAGAAGGGCATCTCAAGTCTTATTCCAGTCCTGCCATTTCCAGAGGAAAAGTGCTTGCAGCGTGACTTCAGTTAAGGCAGAAAGGAGAGCCAGTGGGCCCACATGGCACCTTCTTGGCACTCCCTGGAACAGGTTCTTGACCCCTCTCCTGCCTTCCACAAGAAGTCTGCGGAAAACTCAACACCCAGTGAACCAAAACTTTGTTCAGAAAATGCTATGATACAGACCTCCATGGGGATCATAGTCAGCTGGTCACAGCCCAGACCAACGCAAAACGTGATGTGCCCAGAGGGGCATTTACGCTTAGCATCCCTTTGGAGGAAGGCGCTAGAGTATTGCCATTTAATCACATCCTTCTGGACACTTGGTGGACCAAGGGACTTTGGCCCCCTTGTCCAAGTCACCACATGTAGGCTCAAAGCCTGGCTCTGTAGTGAAGTGTGTGAAGTGCGGTAGTAGATATATCCCTCAGAGTTGAAGGGTGTCTCATTCTCGCCCAGCAAAGCCCAAGGGAATGTACGTGGCCTTGCCCCGAAGCAGCTTCCCCAAGATCAGCAGAGGAGTTTGGGCCATCAAGGCATTTCTTTGATTTCCATCCCTTGCTCTCTCTAATCCCTGGGCCCCACTCGAAGATGATACAGGAAGGCAGAGTGGAAGGTAAGGAGAAGCCAGCCCAGGCCCTGCTGAACGGTGTCTGAGCTTGGGTTTCCCATGTTTCAAGGATTTGAGAAAGAGGTAGTTCACTTGGGAGTTGATCCCAGAAAACAGCAGTAGGGGAGAGGCCACGTGAGACAGGGAAGGGAAGGAAACCAGTCCAAGAGCATTAGCAAGCAAGCGCCTCATGGGGCCACTGGAGCTAATCCTTCTAGGGAGCTCTGGAGGCCATGCAGAGCAAGCCCACCCAAGGGCAGCTGTGCTGGGTGTGCACCCATTGGCTCCTTCAGTCATTGGTGGGCAGCTGTGCTGGGTGTGCACCCATTGGCTCCTTCAGTCATTGGTGGGCAGCTGCTCCTGAAGGTGGTTCATTTCCAGACCTTTCCAGCCCTCCAAGCACACAGGCAGGGCAGCTTACAGCAGTGCCAGAAGCCCTCCAACAGACAGGGCTTCTGTTTGGGTTCTGACTGGGGAAAATCAGGCCACAGGCATGCAAGTGACAGGTGCCTATAAGTACACTTTGTAAAACTACTGATTCTCTAAGGAAGTGGTCCCCATGCCTGTCTGCACAATGAATCATTTTTGCAAATAAGAGGTCTCTCTGGCCATGCTCTACGGAGCTATATCTATTTTTCTCCAAAGCACCCCAGTGATTCTGAGGACTAAGGCTTTGGTGGTCCTGTGCTCTCCCCATACCAAACACAGCCACTTACCGAAGTAACACTTTGAGCAGCAGAGGATAGCCCTCTGAATTCTCAAACTCCAGGAACAGAGCCGAGGAGACGGGGTAGGAGTCCTTCACGAATCCCAAGATCAGGCTTACAGCCTCGCTCACCTCAGGGGCAGGGAGAGTGTCCGTGAGCCTGGAGAGGTTCTGGAGGGAGAGCCTGACACAGTCTGTGGCTACAGGAGGGAAGCACAGGAGAGACCTGCTGAGCTTGGAAGCAAGAGCTTTCCTGCCATGGTCCACCTACCTCCTCTACTCCAAACAACATGTCAAGACATGAATGGGAATTAATCCAAAACATGTTCTGCTGGCTCTTGGATCAAGAAGACTGCCCTAGAGAAAGTGCCATCCTGACAACTGCACTCTGCAAGCCCAGCAGGTGACACGGGAGAGGAAGGCAGCCCCTCAGCCCTCTGTCCCTAATTCTCAGCAAGAGGGAGAGTCCAGGTCCATTAGGCAGTGAGATGTAAAATGCAAGACCTGAGCTCATCTCAGACCTTAAGGAGGCAATGCTGGAGCTGAGCAGAAATTACCTTGATGAAAAGTGCAGGGGAGGATGTGTGAAAATGTGAGGAGGCAGAGGGTGAAAAGATGGGGTGCTTTGTATACTGAAGAAGCCCGGGGATTGGAACATTGAAGTGTGGCCCATGAAGAGGAAGGAGGGTGTGGCCCATTCCTAGGGGGCAGGCCATGGGGCTTACTGGCTACCCCACCAGAGTGGTGTGTGGAGCCAGGGGAAGATTTGAGTCTGAAGAGAGAGGTCCTCAAATTTGCATTTGGATGGGTCACTGTTTTTAGAAATCTCTCATCAAGAGAAGCCTCTTCAGAGTGCTGGGGAAGCTAATCCAGTGGATCAGAAAAAGTACCTATGGGAACTCGAGATAATGCAAGCTCAGCCTCTCGGCTGTGAGGACTCACAAGAGCCGCAAAGAATCACAACAATCCAATAAGATCAGCAGTATTATTATCCCTATTCTACGGATGAGAGAACTGAGGCACCCCAATGGTTAAGTGCCTGAGATCACTCAGCTATGAGGACAGAGCTGGAGTCCAGTCCTGGCTGTCTGGCTCCAGAGTCTTTGGCCTTAACCTCTACACATAGTTCCCAGGGTATAAATGAGGGTGCTGGAATCAGGCATCTTTAAGTCTGAAAGTGCATTCTCTTCCTCACTAGGTGAATAGCCTTGAAAAATTCTACTACTCTTAACGTCTATCTTCCACATTCCAAAATGGCATTAATAGCTGTCTCAAAGAAACAAGCAAGATAATGTACAAAGGGGCCCAGCACAGTGTCTGATTGGTATTATGTGCACAGTGAGATCCTCTTTCCCTCCTTCCTCCAATGGAGTAGCAAAATGAACAAGAAAAGCACTTTCATGAAGGGAGCCAAGCCATGTAGAATTATCTACCGGACATGGCTGCTCATTCATCTCTTCTTTGGTCCCAAAATTCTGTAAGAGGCTGCAAGAGCATCCCAGGTCTCATTGTAGAAAGTGAGCCCTCAGCCTTTGCTCTGAGTTAAAGGGAAACCCTTGCATGGCCCACAGCTCACATCTAATCTCCCAGGGCATACCCTGCAGGTACTGGATGATGCTGAGGTTCTGGGCCTTGGAGATTGCCCTTAGCACGCAGAAGGTGGGTTCCTTCCAGAAGCAGCAGCTGTGCTCCCGAAGGCAGGTCGTGGCAATCAGCAGAGACTGCAGCTCACTTCCTGAGAGGAGTCCCTCCAGGCCCTGAGAATCACTGCAAATATTGAGCAACAGCTGAAAAATAAGAAGATAAACAGCCAAGGAGACCTGGTTAGGAAGTCTCCTTCCTCGGAAGGATTTGTTCCCTACTTCTCTGGAGCACTGATGAGCATGTCTCAGTGGGAAGGACAGGACTGAATGGGGTCACCCTCTGTTCCAGACCAGCAGGGTCAACAGAGCCCCTAAGAAAGGGTGGCAGGGCCTGGGGCTCAAATCTGACCGCATCAACCCTATACAAGTAATTGTTATCCCTTCCAAATCAGAATAATAAAGAAGTAATTGACTTTGTGTCTTTTTAATGGGAATACCAGAAAATGTCACCCAAAATTAAGGTATAGAATTAACAGAACTCTGTGCTATTTAAAAAGGGAAGTGTTTCAGAATTCCTTGTTGACACTCAGACTCTACTTCTCCATGAGACCACGAGAGTCAGCATATAACCTCCTAACTGGGTTCCTTGTTCCCGCCAATCCCCTTTCCTGATGGCTAACAGAGGGACTTGCAAAACCTCTCTCTCCACTTGGGATAAAATCCCAGCATGGTAGCATGGCCCATAGCATCCTGCATGGACTAGCACTGCCTTCTCACTCACTTTATTCACTGCAGCTCCCCCCTGGGCTCTTGGTGGTCCAACACGACCCACTGCCAGTGTGGCAAATATCACAAGCTCCTTCCATGGGAATGAAGGCATTTGCCCTTTCTAGTCTGATACAGAGAGAAGCTGGGCATCATGGACCACAGCTGCAGGTCCCATTTCCCTGCCTCCCTTGCAGGTAGGTGTGGCCATGTGACCAAGGTCTCACCTGTCCCTGGGCTTGCATTGCCATTTCTCTGCTCCTCTCCACTTCCTCCACCCTACCAGGACAGGCTACCTCCTCGGACCCTGACAACCCTCAGCTCTCTGGTTAAATGCCATGCCCTCAGAATAGACTCCACTGATTCTCTCATACAAATCAGGGCCTCTTGCCATCATTGCCCAGCACACCTTTGGGTTTACCTACATAGCACTTAAAAAATTGCTAACTACTACACTCCAGCCTGGGCAACAGAGCAAAGCTCCATCTCTATTTTTTTAATTGCTAACTACACACTTATTCCTGGATTGTTTTCCCTTTGTTTGACTTCTTCACCCTTCTGTCACCTCTCAAAGTGAAGCCCTATGCTTGCTGCAGCAACCGTCTGTCTGCCATAGAGCTGCGCACAGTAGGGGCTCCGTATATTTTTGTGAAATGAAGTAACAGAAACCCTTGAGCAATGCAGGAATGGTCTATTCCCTGTGGCACACATTCTGTCCACATACCCAGAAGACCTCGAAGACAGACCCTGCACTGCTTCCCTTCAGGACACCTAAAAGCCACACAGTAAACATTTGTGAAAGTGCCTGGTGCAGCGTCCTGGCCCCCAATTAGAATATGATTTACATACAAGCAGATGACACCTACATTTCCACCAATGCAACTCAGAGGGTAACCCACTGTTAATGGAACCTGCCAGAATTCTTGCACTACCCTCTGGAAATGAGGAATGGGCTTGGGAATTCGTCTAACGTGGATGCCACTGTGGACATGTGTGTACCATGGACAGCTGCATTTGGGAATTCACTGAACAGTCATAAGCACCTGCTCTGTGTGAGATATTGCAGACAGTGGACACACAGCGACTGGCCCCGCAGTCCTCCATATCCTCCGGGGCCACATGATCCTCCGTACCCTCCCCTGAAAGCTCAGGGAGCAGGAATGGTTATCTGGAGAGCTCAGCGTCTCAGAAGCTGAGACAGCAGAAACTGCCCGGAAGTGGGCAGGGGAAGGAGGTGAGAAGTTAGTCAGTCAAAGAGAAGAGGAAAGATGGGGAATGACAGAAGGAAATTGCATTCGATGCTGAGAGGCCTGAGATGTCTTCTGAGAGGAGGGAAGAGGCACCAAGAACATGTAAACTCAAGTTTACTCAAGGGTGCCAATCCCAGCCCCACCCAAGACTTCTATGACCCCAGACCCCATGCTCACTCACCATGCCTCAATTTGTATGGACCCAGGATGACAACACTACTCACATCCTGGGATGGCAGAGAGCGCTCCTGGAGGCAACCCCTTGAGGCCGTGGCATAGGGGTAGGTACAAAGCTTATACTTACAAAATTTTGGCTACTGTTTTGCTAGTGGGGCAGACTGTGCAGTGGTGGGGAGGGGAGGGGGAGGCTAGGCCCTCTGGGACAACAGAGGAGTTCAGGAACCAGGGCTGAGAAAGATAAAAGCATCTCTGGGAAGCATTGGAGAGTTCGTCCCTGAAGTGAGGTTTTGACCCAGGCAGTTGGAGGCCCTCCTCGAACTCACCTGCACAAACATCTTTTGAACTTGAAGATCACTTTCAAGAAGCTCATCTTTGTCCAGAGGAAAGACAAAGAAGAGGTAAAGGCACTGTAGGAGCAGGGCTGGAAGCCCAGACTCAGCAACCCTGCCCAGCGTCTCCTGCAAGAGAATAGCACACGTGACCCCGGGCAGCAAGGCAGCAGAAGCAGGTAGGTCAGCCCACACCCAGGATCAGGCCCCTGCAGCCATTTCAGTGAGGCTGTGGGACAGTCCCTCTGGGCTCCAGTCCTCAAGTGTGAAATGCTGACAAACAGAGGATGCACCTAGGGTGGCTGTGAAGATTAAGTTTATATAAAGTGCTTACTATGTGCTCCATAGCTCCTTTATAAGAATCATAGATGGAAGGGACGGAGGGAGAGAGGGTGGAAAGGAGGGAAAAGGGGAGGGACTGTAGAAATTAGAATATAAGGGCTTCCTAACAAATCATACTGTGTGACTGTGGTCCAGGGCCTCATGATTAGGAAGGGAAAGCAGTCCAGAGGTGAGGCTGATAATATGTGTGTGAACAATGGTGAGGACCTCATCAAGGCCCCTTCCCACTCTCTCATCTAGATCCCAGACGATCTTGTCAAGGTCCAAACAGTACAATAGGTGATGACTGACAATCAGACAGCCAGCAACTCAACTAAACAGCTCAGGGCTGCCAGACAGAGGCCAAGAGGACAGGAAGTCTGCAGAGATGGAGACCAGCCTGCCAGGAGCTTCCTGGGGTCTTTCTTCCTCGGGCTTTGCCTGCAGCTCCACCAGGATTACTGCACCTGCACCCTCTGAGTGTGCATGTGCGTGCGCGTGCATGTGTGTGTATGACGCATGTGTGCATGTGTGTGTGCACGTGTGTGTGTGCATGCACACACGTGAGCACCTGTGGGGTCAACCTATGGAATGCTGTCCATGCAACTTCCCACTCCACTGGTTAACCTGACAGACATGATGGGGAAGTCAGAGAAAGAGAAAGACGAATGTACAGTCTGGGCCAGGATCAGGACTAGATGCAGGCTGCTGGTCCTAGCCTTGGCCAGAAAGGTTTACAGTGCAAGGTACTCTCTTCCATGTATTTGACACCTTGTTAACCTTGACCTCCTCAGGGCAGCTCTCCCTGTCCTTCTCCCACCTCACCCCTGATGCACCATGCACAGGCAGTGAAAAACAAGCTCTTAGGTTAATGTGTCACCACTTAGACTGCAGAAAGTCCTTCCCCAGGGGCACATGTGATGAGCTCTCGTGCTGTGCTTCAGGCCGCTGTGCCTGACAGTGATGCAGGCAGCTCACCTGAAGAAGAGTCAGGAGGTCCTCCCTTCAGTTAACTTCCCAGGTCAGGTACTACCCCCTGGCCCCAGAAAAGAGCTGTGTGATGTGCTCCTATCACCCTTCCAAGCATGGCTGCAAATGCCCATCTCATGTCTGTGTTCATCTAGTGAAGCAGCTTTGGAACTGGGTAGCAGGTAGAAGCTGGAAGAATTTGGAGAAGTTACACTGAGGGCAGCAGCCACCCTGGTTCCCTGCTGTGTTCCTGGCATGCAGTGGGTATGGGTGGGAAGGGAAGAAAGAGGAGAGCCCTCATCTCTGGGTGAGGGCAAGACAGGTACCTACAGGGAATGTCATTCAGGCTGACTCTAACAGGAAGAAATAAAAAACAGTGGCTCAGAGCATGGGTTCTGGAATCAGACAGACTGCAGGTGCACAGCATAGGTAAGCCTGCATTCTCATCACTCACTGGCATCACCGTGATCTGACTCATAGGGTCCTTGGGAGGATTAACTGACGATGTCTGGGACACACCCAGCCTTTCCCCACAGGTAGGAAGTAGTCAATAAACATCAGCCATTATCAATCCCACACTATCCCCAGAAAAGAGGCATTATTATCCCCAATCCTAAAATTAGAAATGCAACCAAGGGGCAGAAAGTTAAAGCAATCTGGCCACAGTTACACACAGCTTGTCAACTGGGAAGGTGGGAATTTCAGACTCTGAAGTCCATGTTCTACACCAGAAGGGGAGGAGGGAGGAGAAATAATAAATCTGTTTTATGAAATGAATGACCCTCTTGGGACATGCCACCACCCTGTGCTGGACCTCCCTCTGCACCTGGATGAGCAGTGCCCAGGGCAGAGGCTGATGGCCTGAAACTCACCGAGTCTGTCCCCGTGAGCACGTACACTGACTTCAGGAGCAAGTAGCCATCCTGATCCACGTCCCCCTTCCACCACAGCAACTGTCCAGCCGCCAACCGAGCTTGTTCTGGAAGAAAGTGTCACCAGCAGGTCATACAGTGACCTGCCCACCCAGCTTCCCCTCCATCCAGGGTCCCCTCTTCCAAGGAGATGTGCCTGAGCATCTGTAGAGGACTTTGGCATCTTGCCTACACATCCCCAAGGCCACCTGCGTCTCTACCAAACGTTCAACACCCTGCCAGACTAATCTCCTTGGAAGACAGCCTTTTTCGTGCCACTGTCCCTGTTTAGCAACCATCAGTGGTTCCTGATTGCCAATGAGTAAGAACAAGCTAATCAGCTATCAGACTCCCCACAATCCAGAATCTTCCCCTACTTCCTGGATCACACAGTCCCTTATGTTGCAAGAATTCCTGAAATCTACACCATGCTGAGCAATTTCTTCCCCTTAGAATTTCCTCCTGACCCTCGGCCCTCAGCCATTGTGAAATTCTGCCCTGCCTCCAGGGACCAGCTCGAATGAGGGGAAGAATGCAAGTCAGGAGGCCCCACAAGAGATGCACACTTTGGCCTCTGTATCTTTTCAGGACCAAGAGCTCCACTGAACACACAAGTGCATCTTCAAGCCTAGCACTTCCTCCCAGAGACCGTGGTCCCCTGTGTGTTGTGTGTGTGTGTCTGTGTTGCAGTGTGTCTGTGTGTGTGTGCCTATGTGTATCTCTGTGTGTAATGCGTTCTGGGTGTGTCTGCATGTGTAGAGTGTGCGTCTGTGTGTAGTTTCTGTGAGTAGTTTCTGTATGTGTCTGTGTGTAGTGTGTGTGTCTGTGTGTGTAGTGTATGTGTATGTCTCTGTATCTCTGTGTGTCTGTGTGTATCTGTGTATAACGTCTGTGTGTAGTGTCTGTGTGTGTATAGCATCTGTGTGTAGTGTGTGTGTGTCCGTGTATAATGTATTACGTGCAGCGTGTGTGTTTGTTTGTCTATGTCTGTGTCCCAGGAGCAGCAGGTCTCCCTGACCCCTCTTCCTTCCTCCTGCATTTCCCTTGGTCCCCAAGGCACTCAGTGGCAGAGTGGGGCCCACTTCTCTTTGGCAGGCAACACTGTAGCTCCATGCGAAAGCAGAGAGGGGCCAGAGAGGCCTGGGAGGGCGTGCAGGGCTGCACTGCTCTCTGTAGAGGGTCTGCCGGCAGCTCTGTGCTCTTACCCGCAGGCTTCCCCACAAGGGCCTTCTGGAGTTGCTGGGCAAGCTGGTCAGACACATCTTCAGCCAACCTCTGGAGACTGGGAAAGCAGATGATCCCCACAGAGTGTTCCCAGGCCTGAAGCAACAGAAGGGACTTGGTCAGAGATAGCAATGCCACAGGCAGGGCATGAGCACCGTCCATCATGCCACCCTTCACCGGCCCAAGCTGACAGCTCGACTTCCTTTCCCAGGTGCATGCAAAAGGCCACCACATCACCCACCCTCACAGCCTCAACCACCATCCCTACACCAATGCCTTCAGATTCTCTAACTGTCCAGACATCCCCCTGAACACGAACCCCTAAGACATCAAACACATAGAGCCCAGTCCACTGCCTTCCCCACAGCCTGCTGCATCTGGCGTCAGTGGATGGCCCTGCCAGGCACCCGCTGCCCCCATAGGAGCACCAGGAGTGCGTCTCCAGGTTTCTCCCTTCCTCAGCCCTCACCCAGCCCCCCTGTTGCTCCTCAAATGCAGTTTCAAATCCTGTACAGACATCCCAATTTTAGACATTCGATTCTTTCGTTTAGATAAATTCCAAAAAGTGGGATTGCAAGTTAAAGAGCGTGCTTTTATTTTCCAGCGCTTTGGTACATATTACTAACTCGGCTTCCAGGCAAAGTTGACCAGATGAGACTCTCCAGGCCTCCCGTGAGCGGACAGGTTTCTCCACACTCTCAGCAACACTGAGCATCGCTGTGCTCTCTCATCCTTAATGAAAAACTTCAGAAGCGAAAAAATATCTCATCTCAATGGCAGCCTTTTGATTCCTAGGGTGGATAACCTCTTTTCATGTTTCTTGATTGCCTGTTTCTATTCTTACCCTATTACTTTATTAGGGATTTTACTATTATTTATTTAAAAGAGCTCTTTGTATATAAAAAATGTTAGATGGGCCATAATATAACTGCAATTATTTTGAGTTTGTCATTTTGTCTTTTAATTTGTTATTGTTTGGTTTTGCTATACAGAAATCTGAAATTCTTATGAAATCAAATTTCTCAATCTATTCTTAAATTTTCTGGCTTTAGTTCCAGGCTTAAAAAATTATTCTCCAGTCCAAGTTGTTGTCTTTAATCTCCTCTTTTTCAATTTCCTTAAAATTCTTTCTTATCTGCCCCTTCTGTATTTCTATCCCACCTGATCACCTTTTTCTGCAGACTTTTCCCCTTATTATTTAGGATACTATTTAGTAGAAGTCATGGGTTTTAAAATTCTGTTTGGAATACCAGACTTATTTCAGAATTTCCTCCCTATTTCTGTAGCAGCCCTATTCGTAAGTCCGCTTTTCATCCAAGTCTTTGGGCAGATGGCCTTTTCTCTTTGTTCTACTGTGTTGTAGACCTGGCTAAGTAGGACTGGCTAAGTTTCCTAGTCCTGCAATGAGAAGGGCTCATTCCAGACCAATGGTCAGAGTGGAGGGACTTCCCTAGGTCCAGGACTTGAGTTCTTGAGAGATTTCCTGTGCCTGGTTCCCACCAGGAAGGTCAGCTGCTGTGCACATTCCGGGCATCCGTGGCCTCCATGGAAGGCAGTTTTGCTGCCCTGCTTCCACTCAGCACCATCCACCGTCCACTTTCACTTAAGCTCCTTGCTCAAAGACCTGAATGAGTTCTCTTTTAACCTGAGCTCTTCCATCTAGGAAGGATAAGGAGGGCTTCAAAATCCAAGAGGAAAAACATTTTTAATGTGTGTCTTGCTGTGGCATTATGTTTGTTAAAAAAAAAAAAACCTTTAAAAATCTTCCCTTTATTAAAAGATACTATAAACAAAGTGAAAAGGCAAGCCACAAATTGGGAGAAAATATTCACAATGCATGCCACTGACAGAGGATTACTATCTAGACCCCTAAAAATAGATAAGACAAAGACAAACAACCTGCTTTTTTAAGAAACAACAGAATAGACAACTGAAAAAAACAGGTCATTTATGTAAGATGAAATAAATAACAAATTTTTAATGATCCATAGAGTGCACATCAAAACCTCAATATTTTATACATTTTGGGTTGGCAAATATGAAATACCTGACGATACCAAAGGTAGGAGAATGGGAAGGATCACAGGAACCCCCACGTGCTACTGACAGAGTATCAGTTGGAAGAACCCTTTGAAGAAGGGTTTAACCTGATCCAATAAAGTTACAGGGGCACACACTCTACCACCTGGCAATTTCACTCCTAGGTATATTCCCGAAAGAAATGCTGGCACATGTACTGGACAGGAAATATTTGTGTGGCATTATTTGTGGCTGTGAAAAGCTGGGGGAAAAATACTGGACATGCATTGATAAGACAATGAATAATTTGTGGTATATTTATATAATAGGATACTATATAGTACTGAAAAAGAAATAGAGCTAGATGCATCAACATGGATGAATCCCAGAAACAGAATGTTGAGTGAAAAGAGCAAGTTGTAAAAGTATATTATAGTATTAGTCTATAAAAACCTGTAAGACTAGATTGCATGTTACTGATGGCTGTATATGTAGCTAATAGAAGTGAACATCCATCCAGGGAATGAGGCACCCCAAATTCAAAAGAGAGAACCCCATTGGAGGAAAAGGGAGGGGAATGAACTATAGAATGTGTACACAGGGAGCTTAGTTTATCTGAAATGTTTTATTTATTATATACTGGTTTGTGAGTACTCATGTGTTTTGAGCAAAATTTTGTTTGGATTTGAATTTTTTTCTACCCTATAAATAGACTTGGTTGGCATTTGCTTATGTAAATTTTTTTAAAGTAGCAGGTTAGAACTTTGCTAAAGCAAACAAAATGCTAGATTACTGTTAAACACTGTTGAACATAGCAGACCTCCAACACATATTTGATAAGTGAATGAAACCAATATGAAACCCATGATACACAGTAACAATGACTAAATGTTTTGGGCCTTGGTGCCATGCCAAACACTTACGGTATGCATTACGCTTCCATGCATTAGCTCCACTAATCCTCACAACAAGCCTTTGAGGTTTGTACTATTACTATGCCCACTTTACAGAAACTGAGGCTTAGCCAGAGACATCAGTTAAGTGGCAGAGTCAAGGTTTGAATTACTTCACACACACGTGCACATACCCAAAGTAGCATTCGCACATCTACAGAACTTATGGCTGCCACCTGCAAGCCAGCTGCCACTCAGACATGTTAATCCCTGGAGAGAAAAAGTCCGTCCTTTTGGCTTGGAATTTCTGTGGCAAGATGATTTCCCTCCCTAGAAATGAGAGCTCTGCTACGACGTATTTCTAACAAATCCCTGCAACTCCTCCCTGCACTGACAAACCCCTCAAAGACCAATTTGCAGGCAGTTGACTCGGAAGCATCTATATCGTCTCTGGAGCAGTGGGACTCCAGGAGGCACTCCACAATAAAGCAAATTGGGCCACTGCGAGCTGAACAGTAATTGTACTCTGAGCCAGATCTCCCAAGGCCCAGACTCCTTCCTGGGACCTCGATGGGCACTTCTGGAAGCTGCGTTAACTCTTTCAGGCCACCAGGGTGCTGTTTGATGCACAGAGCCAATCATTTACTGAATGGTACCATGGGGACCCCAAAGAGTTAAGGCAGCTTCCAAAAGGCCCTAATTTTTTCCCAAACTGGGACTTACATGCTGGGAGAATATTGCTCAATATTTTAAAAAACTTTTATTTGCTAACATTATCTAAGCTGCACCATCATGCCTCATGGCTGTCCCTTCACATGGAAGAAAGAGAAAGAAAATGATGCTCTGGTCTCCAAAGGAAAATAAAGAATGGCAAAGCTGTAGGGGAGATGAGAGGAAAAACCCAGCTTTTGAATGACAAAGAGAACATGGTAGGTATTCCAGCATGAGCAAAATGTCATTATTACTCCATTACTGCAGAGTTTGGCAGGTTTGTCTTTAAGTGAGCTCAAAACATTTCTGAGACTTTGCATGAAGTTTCCCTGCAAGTGTGATGCAGTGGACCCTCTCCTCTGTTAAAAAAAAAAATGGTGCATCAAAACTTTGCTAAAAAGTGTTATTTCCCCAAGATGGGAATAAACCATGTTGCAGGTTCCACTCCAAGATGGGGTAGAGTCAGGAGTGGACAAAGAGGAGTGTTTACCCTTACTTTCCCCTCTGGACACCACACTTAAAAATAATTGTTGGTGGCCGGGCATGGTGGCTTACGCCTGTAATCCCAGCACTTTGGGAGGCCAAGGCGGGTGGATCATGAGGTCAGGAGACTGAGATCATCCTGGCTAACACAGTGAAACCCCGTCTCTACTAAAAATACAAAAAAAAAAAAAAAATTAGCCGGGAGTGGTGGCGGGCACCTGTAGTCCCAGCTACTCGGGAGGCTGAGGCAGGAGAATGGTGTGAGCCTGGGAGGCGGAGCTTGCAGTGAGCCAAGATCAGGCCACTGAACTCCAGCCTGGGAGACAGAGCAAGACTCTGTCTCAAAAAATAAAAAAAATAATTGTTAGTCATCTTTGCTATTTTGTTTAATGGTGTTTATCTTTCTTCAATTATCAGTTAGATCCACACTTGGTTTTTACAAGAATGATCAATCATACTCAACATCATAAACTCTGCATCATTGTCTGAGTAGTCAGCCTAGGAATGTGCACATATGCACACACACAAACACCAAAATATACTCACCTCTAAATACAATTAAATTAGTGTTCATTTCAATCCCTTCATACTAGGAAATGGATGTATTCCTTCTTATGTTACCCACTTTTCCAGTTACCTGTTGTGCATGACAAACCACCCCTAAATTCAGTGGCTTAAAATAAAAGCAATTGTTTATTTTGCTCATGGATCTGCAATGTGGGCAGGGCTCAGCAGGGACACCTTTTCTGTGCTCCATTCTGCTAGGGCAGTTAATGGGAGCTAAGAGATCCACTTCCAGGATTGTGGGTGTGCTCACAGGGCTGGCAAGATGGTGCTGGCAGTCAGCAGCAAGTGCAGCCTCAAGGTCAGGGCCTTGGATCCCCTCCACACAGGTGTTCACTCGGAACTACTCGGGCTTCCTTACAACGTGGCAGCTAGACTCTAGGAGTGAGTATGCCAAGTGAGAGGCAGAAGAAGCTGTGAGCCTCTTGAGGCCTGTGCCTGGAAATGTCTCTTCTGCCCTGTTCCATTAGCCCAGTCGATACAAATCCATCTAGATTCAAGGGCAAGGGATAAAGATCCCACCTCTTGAAGGGAGGAGTGTGAGCCCTTTCACAGCATCTCTAATCTACCACATCCACATATTTCCCTTTTCTCCAATGTGGACCCACCTCCCAAGTTGTCTATCTCAGACATTGATAGATTTTGCATTAATTGCTGAGGATTCTCTATTTTACTTTCTGCTTTCTCTCAAAGTCCATATTCTATGAATAAACGTCAGTGGCTACTTCTGTAGCTCTAGATTTCCCTATTTCTATTATTACAGGATATCTCTGTGCAAAATGAGGACCTCAAGTGCTTTTCTTCCCCCAAAACCAGCACCTTCCCATGATTGCTAGAAGAACACCTTCTTCCTTTGGTGTGAGATCATACGATGGGAAAGGTTCTGAAAAGACCAAACCCCAAGGCTCTTGGCAGGAAAAGAACAACAACCTATTGAGTTTTTCTTAAAAACACTACTCTGCACACCACAGAAGTCATTGGCTCTGTGTTGCTTCCGTGTGATGAAATAAAACTTCCTCCTTATCTGCAACATCCTAGAGTCAGCAATCTAAACATGCTTTGTGTGGGGGTGACATTCTTTTTGAGCCCAAGGGAAAGGTAAGGTCTTAGCCACGCAAAGCCATTGTCCAGTGAGTCATGAAATAAGGAAAGACAAACCAGATCTGCCCTATCCTAGGAGCCCCAGCACTGAGCAAGGACATCCAGTGGTTAATAATGCAGACCTACAGCAGACTGCCCTAGTGACGTTCTGCTCCCAGCTGACAATTGGGTGACTTTGGCCAAATTATGCAACATCCCTAAACCTCTCTTTCCTCATTTGTAACTGGGATAAAAATACTACCTACATCACAGCGTTATTGTGAGGACATGTAAACACTGAACAGAATGTCTGGCTAGCTAGTTAGTATCTGTAGGATATTACCTAGCCATCATCAGTGAAAGCAACTGCTCACCTAGGCATCAGGGTGCCTGAGTTTAAGTCTTGGCTCTGCCCCTTGCTAGGGTTGGAACCTAGGGCATCATTTCATCTCTTAGTCTCATTTCTAATATACAGGTTGGTTAGCACAGGTCAAAGAAAGAATAGGGTGATATTAAAAAGAAATAAAAGAAAAGGGGGAAAGGCTAGGTTGGAAGGATCTGACCCTAGATCAGGACTGAAACATCCTTCAACTTGCCCAGGCTAAGAACTCTTTGACCTAACAAGAGGAGTAAGGATCCCTAGGTGAGGAGGCAGCCTGCTGTTCTGGGTGAGAATCCCATTTCTCACTCCTCCCCTCAGGGCAGCTCCCTTTTTGGGTTCCAGTTTGTTGAGATTCCATTAGGCTCTTCCTTATTACCTAGAAAATAGCCAAAATGTTGAGTGGGTTAGCACCCCTGCAGCCACTCTTCAACTCAAGAGGCAGTGGGGCTGGGATTCACTGTACCACAAACCAAGCTCACCTTTGTACTTGCCTAGCAGTTACTGCAGATTCAAGTGTAAACAAAGACAAGGATAGGGGAAAGTTCAGTGCTCTGTGTTTGGAGGAGTCAGATATGGGAGAAAACCAAAGAGGCTAACGGGAAGTTCTTCTCTGGGAAGAAGATGCCAAAGAAGTGGCTCTGAGGGAGTCTGATGCACAAGACAATGCCCATTGTCAAATCTCAAGACTCACAAGGTTGAAGCTACCAGGTGACAGCAACTTAGGAGAGGCACACACGGCTGTCAACCTGATTCACCCAGCCCCAGCTACAACATAGATCACCCCTTCCATGCAGAGTCTGACCAACAAAGAGGCTGGGGGTCAGTCAGACAAGACCCCACACCCCAGGGACATGGCATTTCCGAGCAGAAGTGACAATTCAAAATGCCTTGTGTGCATTGCTTTGGAACAAAGAATATTCCAAACAATCTTGATTAATTTTCTTTGGGCCCAGAATGAAGAGAGTCAGGTATAGAGTTGAGCTCCATCACACATGGGAGTTCGGGACTCTTTTGCCTGTACTCAGGAGTCTCAGAGCCCAGGCAGGGTATGATTTCCATGACAACCAATACATGCATAAGGCTTTGATGTTAACAGCCACATTCCAGGAGAAGTGGCATAACATTTTAGGTTCTGTTATTTCCAAGGGGGAACTTCATGGAAAACCTTAAAGAACACTGCTTTGTGGTTATAAAATTCAGAACAGAGTGATTGCAAGCTTATCTTCTTACACAAGGGCCTATATTCCAGTAAATGTTCTCAGGCTTCATCTCAGGTTAGATTTGATCTACACTACACCTGAGAAAAATCTCCCATCTCCCCCACCTTTCTTTCCACCACCAACTCTTAATTAAGAAGGCTGAGCACTCTGGCTCTGGCACGGTTTTATTAGTCAGAACGTAATAGAAACAATGTTTCGTAGGCATGTAGGACTTAATAAAATAATATCAATATTATGAAAATTATGGGAAGCCTATAATATTCTGCCTCTACAGGGTTTGCCAGAGGTGGGCTCTAGGGATCCAGAGTAGCAGATTGTGTCAGCAGTTCGGGGAATCGTGGTGACAGGAATCTCAAAGGCTTCGGTCCATGTGCAGTAAGTACCCTGGAGGCTGGTGGAAAAGTAATGTCTACTTTCCATGAGCTGTGAACTTTATAATCATTGTCTTGTCTTACCCTCATGGTTTCTCATCGAAATGCTTTTAATTTTACTTTATGGATAACTGAGGTTCAGCAATAGTTGGTAACTTGCTCAACAGCACACAACTAATTAAATAAGTGATGCAGGACTTGAGCCTTGATCTGTTTGACTCGAAAGCCCACATGTTCAACAACAGGGTCATTATGCCTCCAATTATCGGGACAGGGTTTGCAAAATAAAGACCAGTATGAAGGTTCACTTATAATGGTAACACTTAAATATGGAGTCACAAGCTCACATGCCTGTACGGTGACATAACATTCATTAGTAATATGGATTGGGTGAAAGATGTTGGAGTGAGTTCCGAGGTTAGCTGGGGAACCCCATAACCCTTCCCATACAACTGTCAGTATTAGATCTACCAAAATTTTCAAGATAAATTAGAAATCTGATTTTCATATGAAAACTTTCCATTTTGAAAAGAAATGGCCACTAGTTCATTCTGAACCCCTGCAGGCCAAATGAAACACACAGTGTGCTATTATATGCCCTCTGCTCTGGGCCACACTCACCATGAGGTTGGTGTGTCACCTCTGTCTTCTTCACTCCTATAGCCCAGGCCTTAGAACAGAGTATAGGAGCTTAAAAAATATTGATACAACAAACAAATGAATTCTCAAATAAACAACAGGGAGGTGAAGAAGAATCAAGTCCTGGCTCTTGGGTGCAGAGTCCTTTCATCAGAGCCTGGGCTGCCCATGCAGGTGGGAAAGGTGTCACTGAGAACCAGCAGTTCAGTAATGGCTGAACTCATCCCCATCGCCAGTGACTTGCACTGGGGGCTGGGGACTGCTCACATTGTCCCTTCCATAAGGCAAAGTTGATCTGGGAACTGGGGTAAGACTGTCCCACCTCCCAGAATCTGGGGTTGTCAGGGCAGGCAGGGCTAGGGCTGAGAAACTTCAGCTGTCTTTCCTAATCTAGCCCTAGTTATGCAGTCTGTGAAATGAGATGAATGGGACTACAAGTCCAAAACATGGAGGAAAATGATGAATTAATGGACAGTGAGTTACTTGCCAACTTTTTAATGCTAAGTATGGAATGCATCCTATAAATGTGTTCCCAAGAAGATTCTAAGTCATCTTTGGAAACCCGTAACTATTTCTGATGAATAAATTAGAGGAAATATATTCACAAAGACATTTACCAATGAAAACATGCCAAAGTCTCCATCTGCCATAGTCTACTTTCAAACATGAAAGGCAGCTCTTGTTCTCTCTGCTTTGAATATTTTGTAGGTATACGCTTTTCAAAAATAACCCCAAATTCATAGTCAAGTAAACATTAAGCCCTCATAAAAAGTGCTTTCAATGCTACAACTAGACTTCAACTATAAGGCAGGCCTCACTGGCAGGAGTATTTCTCCCAGACAACAAAGGCAATCCCTTGCAGCCAAGCTGTCACCAGTTGCTACTAGCTAGAGTGCAGACCCAGTAGATGCCCTGGTTTCCCTAGTGGAGCTGTGACCGGGATGTGAGTGAAGCTCTGGTGCTTTCCACTGATTTTACCTCACTTTGCATTATTGTTACAATTTGATGCAAGATATTCTGGCTCTTCCAGGCCTTGGTGCTGGCATCCCTGGGGTGTGAGGTTGCCAGCCACCTGTGTGACTCTTGTGTCAGGACATACCGTCCTCTCCTCCCTCCCAAAGAAACTGGTCTTACTTCTAGCTCCCAAACTGGATTTGTGGTTGAACAATGTAATATTTTTTAACTAAAGAGACAGTATTACTCAGAAGCTAACTGTCTGTCCTTTCTAAGTCCCTCCCCACCCTAGAAATGAGCCTTGCTTGCCATCTTGGCATGACACTCTTGCTAGGGTCTCCCCCAAATTCATATAGTGACATTTTAATCTCTAAGGTAATGGTGTCAGGAGGTAGGGCCTTTGGAAAACAATTTGGCTCTGCTGTTATCAATGGGATTAGTGCCCTTATAAAAGAAGCCTGAGAGGAAGCCCCTCACCCCTTCCACCACATAAGGCCATGGCAAGAAGGCACCTTCTATGAGCCAGAAAGTAAACTCTTACCAGACACTTAATGTGCCTTAATGTTGGACTTCCCAGGCTCCAAACTATGAGAAATAAAAGTCTGTTGTGTCTAAGCTACCCAGTTTGTGGCATTTTGTTATAGTGGCCCTAGCAGGCTAAGACAACTCTCCCCTGAGCAACCAGAGTCCACTTGTGATGACATTAAAACCACCAACTTCACTATGCAATCATCCCAGAAGTGTCCCAGAGCACCTATCACCTTACAGTTTCAAAAATAAGAACACTAACCTTTAGGAATAGAGGGAGAAGACTCAACAGGCTCTTCTGACGCTCAATGGGGCTCTTGTGAGTCAACTGCTGATATTCCAGAAACTTCCTTTCCAGCATGTCCCAGAGAGCTGTGGGGCTGGGGCACTGCCCTCCATGTGGGACATCAGGCTGCACAACAGCATGCTGCCCTTCATTTTTGGAACCTGGATCTTCATTTCTGTCTTCGGCCTTTGAAAGATCTTCTGCCTCCATGCCGTGGCAAAGCAGATCTGAATTCAGAACAAAAGGAAGTGAACACTCCTGTCACATCACTTCCTGATGATTCTGGCTATGGATAAGGTACTGTACTCACTCAGCCCAGTTTCTATTGAAGATGGTTCCCCTAAGAATCTGAAACAGACTAAAATAAGGAAGGCTTTTTAAAAGGGATTCAGATTTAGATGTGGTTAATACAAGTTCACAATCTAGTGTGTGCCCAGCACTGAGGGATCTTATACACAAGACTCAGACAGACTCTCTTACAGCCACACAGACAGATGGGTGCTCTTATTCTCTCTAGATAAGTAAGGAAACTGGGCCAAAGTCATACAGGCAGCTAGACATCAAGTTGAAATGCAAACTTTCACACTAAAGCCTGTTTTTTTTGGGGGGGGTTGTTTGTTTTTTCACTTGTTGCTGCTTCTCTTTTAAAAGGCTGCATACATAAAAGAGATGTAAATAGTTTACTGGTATTTGTAGAGGCACATAATTTTATATCTAGAACTTCCTTCTATGATGGATCTGTAAGGATAAATTCCTCATTCTAAGCATTATTTGGTTTATACTTGATGTTTTTAGACTATTTTGTTCTCAGAATGACCCTTTAAGTCCCCAAGCTTACAGCAGCTCATCTCTAAGTGCATGCAGGAGCAGTGTTTGCAAGTTGGGAACCTCAAGTCAGTAGGCACGAGAACAAAAACTTACGTGATGAAAACAGCCAAGGGCCAATTCACCAATAAGTGACCTCCCAAAGGTACACACCTTCAAAAGTTGTCGGTCAATTGTGACTTATGCCATAACATAGGATAGTTTATTGTTTGTTTGTCTGGAGTTCAGCAAACTCTAAGAAGGGGCCAAAATGTTCAGGCTCCCTGAATAAGTGCCCTCACCAAACTCAACATTACCACGTAGGAAGCCATCCGGGTGCCCAGCAGGCATTCAATAATCACAAAATAATGACCAGAGGGACATACAGAAGTGGGTCCCCAGTGTTTCACTCTTGGCTACAGCAGTGGTGGGCTTACACATGCTTTATTTTTAGCCCAAACACACATTCCTTGAAGGCTAGAATGGGGTTTAGCCATGTGTCACCGGCAAGGCTAACCAGCCCCTCTCTGAAACATTCTCACTCTTTATGTGCAGAACCCAGCCTGCTCCCAGCTCCTCTTCGAGCACACAGACTGCTTACTCTCTGACTTTATTTTCAGAAATCATTTTCTTATTACAAAAGCCATGTCAGTTCATTGTCAAAAACCGGGACGAAACAAAAAATCAGGAAGAACATAATGCTTGCCCATACCCAGAAAACATGACTGCTGACATTCCAGTTTCTGTCTATGAATATATAGTTTAGTAAGAACATGATCTTAATATTGTTGAAGCAAACTTTATACTTTTGCTTTTGTTGGGCACTGGGATGGGGTTTTGTGGGAGATTAAGTAGTTTCTTTTGGGGGGCTAACTCTAAGGGGAAGGCGGTGTATGGAGTTGCTCACATCCCTTAGCCTTTTCCCTGATCTGGGCGGGCTCCTCTCTGGCTGTGTTCATTTATTCCTTTATCACCAGGACCTCCATTCTCCATTCGCATTCCCCGTGTCCCCACCCCACCCACACTCCCGCTTGGTGAGTATGAGTCCACCAGCATGGAACTTACAGAGTATGACACACAGCACCTGACTTCCATCCACATGCACTTAAGTTCGCGAATGCTCTTCTGCATCTTTTCTGCTCTTACTCTTTCACCCAGCATTATGTCTTCAGACTCTACTATGTGGCTCTATGTTTGTCAAGTTCATTTCCTCTAACTGCTGCCTTGTGTTCCAAAGTGGGCATCACATGCCTATTTTACTTGTTGGCTTTCTCATTGATAGATGGCTGGATTAGCCACAACATCCAGTCCTGCACACAGGGCTGGGGTGGACATTCCTATGTGGGTCCCTTCACTGGGCTCTCATGACTCACTCTGGGTATGAAGGCAGGGGCAGCAGAACTAAGTCAGGGGAGTATGCCTGCTCAGTTCAACTAAGTTCCACCAACTAAGATGCCTCCAGAAAGCTGGCACCAGGCCATCTCCCCCACAGCATCTGAAGCCTCCTCAGTGACCTCATTACCACCCTGCTTGGCATCACCCAGCTTTCCAGTGTTTGCAATCTGATTGAAGGAAAGAGACCTTGCATTGCCATTTTAATTTGCATTTCTCTAAGTTACTAATGAGTATAAGCATCCCTTTACATGCCTGTTAGCCTTTTAGCATTTCTCCTCTGTGAATTAACTACTCATAACCTTTGCTTATTTTTTCCTTGCTTGTTGTTCTCTTGCTGCTTTGTGAGAGTATATTCTAGAAGCTGGTCCTTTGTTTGTTTTAAAAATTGCAGATATTTTCTCTCAATCCATTTTTTAATAAATTAGTCCATAACTTTCTTTGTAGTCAAAACAGCACATCATGAATATTTTCCACATCGTTTAAGATCCTCAACGCCTTCATTCTTAATGGCTACTTGGTGGCCGTAGAGTAATGTTGCTTGTTTATTGAATAAGCCCTTACACTTAGGCACTTAAATGATACCCAATTATTCAGTACTATAAAAAAATACTGTAATGTCAATCCTCATGTCTAAGTCTTTTTTATATATTCATGATAAAGTAACAAATCCTAATCCATTCCTGAATTTCTAAAAGGAAATAGTTGGATCTAAAGGTAGATAAATTTTCCAGCCTCTTGATCCATATTTCCAAATGGCTGCTCCTGAAACACCAAACCTATCAAGGGACAGACAGTCCTTCTACATAAGTGTACAAGAGCTCAAGCTTCCCTATGTGTAATCTTTTTTTATTACCATTTTTTTAACCCTGATGATTTGACAGGTAAAATAAAATCAAAAGCAAGTGCATCTCTGTTGTTTCTCACTGCGCATTTGCTGCAGAGTGAGGAGCTAAGTATGTTTCCATCTGAGGCTCGGTCTCCTGCAGAGCTCCCTGCAGCTGGTGTTCTGGAGTCAGACTCCAGTGAGTTCTCATTTCATGGGTTCTTTGTAAGGAGGTCTCAGCTATTCCCAAGGCTCTAATTACCCCTGAGAGCCACATATCCACTAAACGTTAGCTCTCTGAAGGCAAGGATATTGTGTCTATAGCAGGGGCTGGCACAGAGTAGATTCTCAATAAAATGTTATTGAATAAATGAATGAAAGTATCAATGAATCCGTGAATGAATTAATCTATGTGCTGATGGCACCCAAATCTCAATCTCTCTCTCTGTAGCCTAGACCCCTCTTTGGAACAAGTTCATTTTTCCCACTCCGAGATTTCTACTAGGATTTCCCCAGGACTCTGAAAGCCACTGTGTCCAACCAAACTGCCATCCCTAGCACCAATACAGCCAGCCCCAAGCCACAACAACAGCGAGCTTAGTGTTGTCTCTACCATATAAAGTTCATTTTGTGGCCACACCTGCAGGCTCTACTAACTGGCTCTATCAGTAAACTGTGTCTGAGGACCCGCTAACATGCCCCGTCTTCAGGACCAGCAAGCGGCAAGTCAAGTGAGCATCGGGTCAGAATATGAAACTGCGATGGGAGGGGACTTAGCTGGAGATCAGAGGAAGGATCAGAAACCGCCCAGCTCTCCTCTGAAGTGCAGAAGCCACGTTTGCTGAAGTGAAACACTTGACTCACCTTCACTTGAATCGACAGAGATTTTTGATAAACAAGAATTTCTAACAAATGCAGACCCCTGAAATTGCGTGGCAGCAGCATTTGACTCAAATGCTAAGCTGCAGCTGCCCCACCTCCTGCTCATCTGCTGATTGTGCCACAGCTGCTCCAGTTTTATTTGAAAAGAGAAGGAAACAGGGAGTAGCCTTGCAGGCCATGTGAAGAATAGCAAGAAAAAACCACTCTAATCCGTCTCATTCTCAAGAAGTGCCCCACCTGCAAGCCAGCAGCCTCTTCTTATCCAGAGTGAAAAGGGACCCATCGGGACTTAGGGTCACTGTGGGAGTCCCAGGCGAGGCCAGGGTGAGAGTAGGCCAGTGAAGGAGGCACTCGCCTCCTCACAAGATTTAAGGAGGTGCCAAAAACGATAATTTAATGCAACAGTTTTAGAGATCAAAGTTAATGCCTAGAAATCCATGATGAACAAAATATCAAAATTTTAAATAAAAACAGGATCCAAACCTGTGCTTCCCAACCATCCCCCCACTTCACTGTCCACTGTGGGAACTTGAGCTCAGGACATTTTTCACAAAAATCAACCTGTTAAACAGACACCACGTCTGGGCCTTGGCTCCTGGGGATTCTACTCTCAGACGTGTTTGGCTCCCAGCACAGACTCTGGGGCCACACTGCTGGGGTTCGAACACAATGGGCTTAGACCAAGTGGCAAGACCCATCCCTGCCTCAACGTCCTCATTTGTAAAGTGAGAATGACAACAGGTCCTCTCACAGGGCCCCTCTAGCATTAGTCAGCTTGGCACAGGTCACTGTTAGGATTGGGGGAATGCATATTTACTGGCACCTACTTAGTGCAGGCATTTACATGCATCTCTTCATGTAATCCTCCTAATATCCAGTGACAGCAAAGCTAGCAGCTTTCGTCCACAGCTGGTACTGAGGTAGGAGCATAGAGGTGACTTGGCCAGGGTCCCTTTGCCAGTTGGTGGCTGGAGCAGAAGCCTCCAGGTCTGTGGACAGCCCAGGCTTTGCTGCCCAGCATACCCCCAGCAGTGCACACAGGCAGCTGGGCTCACACTGTGGCTGCTTGGGGCCGAGGATGGGGAGAGGGGCTTGGCAAACTACTATACCTGGTCACACAGGCTTGGGGAAGACTTGCTACCCTGGAAAGGTTCTTGGACAGGTGGGCTTTTAGGGGAAGGGTTCAGGGAGACGTGGCCTTGGCAGGGCAAGATGCCAGGAGGCTGCAGGGAGTCCCAGAGCCTCCAGGAAAAGACAAGACCACTCCTCCTTGCTGGCCGTGCTGTGTTCCAGCTTGGATGGGCATTCCGGCCCTTCACATCCCTGACCAGCCAGGTTGGAAGCTCTGCTCTCCTGAGGCAGAAACTTGCTTTCTCACACAGCCACGAGGCAGAGGGGGCAGTGGGGCCAGGATGGGGGTAACAGGCAGGGGTCCAGGTCTAACTTGGCCCCTGTGGTGTCTTAACTGAGTCACTTCCCCTCTCTGACCCTTGGCTTCTCCTCATCCACATGGTCCTGGTGATACCAGTCCTTCTCTGCCCTTCATGCATGAACAATGGGAAGAGGTCCAGCATAGTGAGGCACTGAAGGGCTGCAGGGGCCTCCACAGGGTCCCAGAGTCTTTGGGTTGTGTGTATGGGATGAGGTCTCCCCTTCCTCTGTGCCATGTACAGGGAACCAGATGGTGAGCCTGCAGGGACCCAAGAGGGAGGGATTCCCTGTGACCCCAGCAGCACCAGTGCTGGGAGTGGCCATGCATACCCCCAGGTCTCTGGGTCACTGTCCACCCTTACCCTGCACCCCACCCACCCTGCAGGGATAAATAGCATCATCAGAGCTCGCTTTGCAGTGTAACAACCCACACCAGGCATTCTGCGCACAGCTGCCCCAGTGAAGGGTAACATCTGGAGCATGAAGCAACTGCTAGGTTGCTGATATTTGGGCTGCTAAGTAAACATTTTGATGACTGTTTTCATCCCTGGCTTTCTATTGAGTGATTTGCAGAGTTGGGAGTCTCAGAATGTGAGATGTGATCTAGCAGCCCTTGGAGCTAAGATGCCAAGAAGCTGTTCCCGGGAAAAGCTGCCCTGGAGCAAGAAGACATGTGGAATGACCTGAAGGGGTAGCTTGGGACTCAGTGCCTTCTGCAGAAAAGCTGGGGCCTGCAGACAAAGAGTTGCTTTGAAAAAATTAAAGATTAAAATTCTTTCCCCATTTCTTGTCAGCCTCTGCAACTATTCTCATTTCCAGATTATAAACTCCAGGTGCAGAAACTGCCTGTTTGCCATCTCTGTAATGGGCCATGGCCCTCAGGCCTTGGAGCTGGGGAAGCCTCTAAACCAGATGATACAGAATAGAATAGTGGCTTCGCATGCATGGCCGTAAATGATCTGTTTTCCCCTCCATGCAAAAGCCAGTGCCTCACTGCATGTCAGCCGATCCAAACACTCTTGCCCTTGTTTTCAGCAGAGTCTTGGCCTAAATCTGGAGTGCTCCAAAATAAATAAATAAATAATAAATAAATAAATAGCAAAGCCATTCTTGTTCCTAAAACACGTTCAGGGTGGTGCTAGTCCTTGCTTCCCTCTTCCCCATGGTTTCACATCAACAAGGAGACATTACAATCTAAAACCAAATTAAAAGGGGGAGAGAGACAGAGGTGATGTACTATGAAAAGTGTTCACATCTACCTGCACAGCTGACACTGTCAGAAATACTGAGTACGAACAACAGCATCATCATTAGGAAAATGATGATTAAAACAAGATGCCAGGACACACCAATTAGTATGTCTTCAATAAGCAAACAAAACTTGATGATGGCAAGGGTGCAGAGCAACCACCACTCTCACCCTTGCTGGTGGGAATGCAAACATGGCACTGCCACTTTGGAACGAAGTTTGGCAGTTTCTGGGAAAGTTAAACATACCCCCAGGAATTCCGCCCCTAGCTATTCATCCTAGAGAAATGAAAACTTATGCTCCTACAAAAACCTATACATGAATGTTTCTAGAAGCTCTATTCATCACTGCCAAAACCTGGAAAAAACATAAATGCCCCTCACGGAATGAATGAATAAACAAACTCGGGTCAATCCACACAGCAGAATCCTTCTCCACAGTACAAAGAACACACGGCTGACACCCATAGCACCCTGGATGCATCCCGAAGGCCTGTCGGCTGACAGGAACCAACCCCAAAAAGCCTACTGTCATATTCCACTTAGATGACATTTTGGAAAAGGCAAAATTGTTAAGAACAGAAAATAAGATCAGTGGTTGCCAGGGACAGGGGATAAGGGGATGACTACAAAGGCAGGACGGAATTTTATGGGGGATAGAAATGTTCTGTAACTTGAAAGTGGTCAAGGAGGAGTGTGTGGGCTTTGGAGTCTGCTGCACAGAAGTTGCTATTTAGTAGCAGTGCTGAGCTATGGAGCTGCTCTGAGGCTCTTTTCAGCAGCCATCAAATACCGCTAGTATTTGCTGCCTCATGGTGTGTTGCCGTGAAGATAAAGAGAGATGATACGGAGATGAAAATGCAGAGCCACTGTGAAGTAAGCTCTCAGGAGGAGGAGTTACTTGGTGGTGGTCACAAGACTGTCTACATTTGTCCAAAGTGTGCACTAAAAAAAGTAAATTATTTTTATGTAAATTATATTTCAATAAACCTGACTTTAAGAAAACATGTACCGAGGGTGAAAGAGAACTAATGGAACAGACAGAGGCAGGGATTTTAGTCCCTTGGCTTCAGCAGTCAAATTCATAGAGCCAGAAAGGAGAATGGTGGTTCCCAGGGACTGGGGAGAGGGGTGCATGGGGAGGTAGTGTTTAATGGGCACAGAGTTTCAGTTTTGCAAGATGAAAAGGTAATGAAGCTGGATAATGCTGATGGTTGTACAACATCGTGAATGTACTCAATGCCACTGAACTATACACTTAAAAGTGGTTACTACGGTGAATTTTATGTTATGTTATTTATAGATCGTGGTATGTACTACAATTATAAATTTATAAATAAAATCAATAGATAAATAGATAAAAGATAAAGGAAGAGGAAATAATTCATCCAGTTTAATGACCAGGATAAAATCATAACGATAATAGCATCTATTGAGTGCTAGCTCCGCACTAGGCTCCCTGCCAAGGGCTTTGCCCTCCTAACCTGATTTAATTCTCCCAAAAGCCCACGGCACAGGAACTGTCATGACCCCACACACTCCCACCCCCAGGTGGAGACGAGATGGAGGCATGGTGCGTTTGCGCAGCATACCTGGGCGTGCTCACGCAGCTGGTGTTCTCAGGAGTGAGAATTCCCTTCTGGGCCAAGGCTTCAGTAAACATTTGCCACACAATGGCATTGTGTTGGAGGGATTATGGGAAGCCAATCACAGAAGCTCTGTGTTCCACACCTGGGTTAGTTACGGGCAGGGAGGAACACTATTGTAAACAAAGGGGACACAGATGAGACCCAGTGACAAGATCAGAGAAATCAGGAGATAGAAGTAGCTTGGAGGACTTAAGACCCTGAGAATTTGCAGAAACTGGACAAGAGCATTGGAGCTCCTGCAGGATGTGGTAAAGGGCCCCCAAAGCACAGTCTATATAACGTACAAAGCAAAGGAGGGAAGTGTAGGTGAGGGGACTCGTGTCAGTGGAGTGACAGCCTCCAGGCTTTCCTGTGGGCCCCTGGGGAAAGAGCTGATTGAAGGTCCAGTGCTCTAAAACTCCCTTTGGGATGCTTTGCCTGCTGATGGCCAGCCTTGGGGTGGTGCTGGGAGGTGAACCTTCAGCATAAAACCTGCCATCCTGGAGAAACTGTTCTGAAAGCAGTGGTTCTAAAACTTCAGCATGCATCAGCATCACCTGAACAGATTGTTAAAACCAGATTTCTGGACCCCAGCCCCAGAGTTTACAATTCAGTAAGTCTGGGGTGGGTCTCAGGAATCTGTACCTCTAAAGAGTTCCCAGGAGGTGCAGAGGCAGCTGGTTCAGGGACCACACCTAGAGGACCACCACCTGAGGAGAAGCCTTGGAGAGGGACTTTGGAAGCAGAAGAATCCTATCATCTAGATTTTACCTAGCATTACTGGAAGCCCTGATCACCCCTCACCCTCAGCCCAGACAGTGGACCAAGAGGACAAAAACAAAAAGTGCAGTGTGAGAAGCTAAAGTGTCTCAGGCAAAGCTGGAGTTTAGCCTTGTTGGGGGCTTAGTGTGTGGCAGGCCAGCTGCACTCTTGCACTGTTCAGCCTGCATCATGACTCCAAGATGTGGACATTAGGGATACCATTTTCAGATGAGGAAACTGAGGCTGAGAGCAGGAGCCTGCAGCTCACTGAGGTCCAGATCTGTCTGCCTCCAAAACCTCTCCACCACTCTCCCTCTGAGGTTGTCTAGCTCCTCCAAAACAGGATCCCTCCTCTCCCCACTCTCCACTGTGGGAAAGTGCTTGCCCACATCGGTGTTGTATTAACTGACAGCAGGACCTCTGGTGTGTACACCTGTGGGGTGTGAAGGGGACAGGAGGGACACTGGATGTTACAATAGGCCCCTGTGCCTCTGCACCTGCTGGCTCCAAAGTCAGATGCCAGATGAGCTTGGAAACAGAGCAGCCATCGCCCACCCAGGCCACTCACCAGACCACCTTGGAGGCCGGGTTCCCGAACATTGTGACTTACTTCTAAGTGGGTGCCAAGTGTAAGTGTTGGCTACAAGGTCTAAGGTGATTGCAACACGTTCCCAGGTGAGGCCAGGGGCCGGGGGCCAGGGAGACATGGGAGGCTAAAACCCCCAGAGCTCTGTGATGCCCAGAGATGTGGGTGGCTCATAGAACATCACAAAGCAGGTCAGGAAGGGAGCTGGGAGCCCCTGCTAGGTCTCTGCTGCTTCATGGCAGGGCCTACTGTCCAGAGCCCCGACATTATCTCCTAGGTTACCTGTGAGCTGGGTGAGACCTGAGTGTTCCAGGCCCACCTCAAGTAGCTCCGTGTATCTAGGGGTGGGCCTATTAGCCTGGGCTGTGTGACAACCTCTGGCCTTGACTCGCTGGTAAGCACCACCATCACCCTGAACCTAGTCCCTCTGGCCAGCCTGACCCCTCCTGAGCTCAAAGGCCAGGCCAACCCAGAGCAGCATCACACAGATCAGATTCAAATCCCAGCTCCACCTCTTCCTAACCTGTAACCTTAGTGACTCAGGCTCCCTCAACCTCAATGTCTCCAGCTGTAAAATGGGAACAATATCGTCCTTGCAACATTGCAGAAAGAATTAAGCAAGCCAACATATGTGAGAAGGTGTCCAGTACACACTAGATGCCCACAGAGTGCCCACTGCATGGCCTCTTCTGCATTCTGCACCTTGCTGCCTCAAAGCTCTTAAAATCTGCACTTCCCTGGGGAGCCTGAGCCCCACATGGCCTTTGTAAGTGTGCTCTGGGGCCTCCATCCATCTTTGGGGTTCAGCCCCGAGGTCTGAGTCAGCTGCCCCAGTCCCAGCCTAGACCCTTCTTTTTGCCTTCATCATCTCCCCCTGGGCTGGCCGCTGAGTCTGTCCAATCTCAGATCTCCTCACAAGGAGCTGGTTTGTTGGACGTCAGGACAGGGACATAGAGACGTGGGCCTGAGTGTGGCCAGACAGGGCTGCACATGAGGATTTGGCCACGGTGAGGATGCAATGTGGAGACAAGAGCAGGAGGGCTGCCTCCAAGACCAAGCCTGTGTTGGGGGATGCCACATCAGGGCCAGGTGGAGTCAGGGGCAGCCCTGCAGACAGCAGGTGGGAGAGCAAGGAGTGGGCCACTCAGGAGGTTCCCTGTGGGCCCTGCATGGCCAGTGCCTCCTCAAGGGAGTGCCAGGAGCAGGCGCAACTGCTGGACTCACGGATAACTCCAGCAATCACCTCGGTGCTGCCCTAGGCATCACCAGTTAGCGAGTGTCCCCACTTCCTACCTGGGCCAAGGGCTGAGCGTGCCTGCAGGCAGAGAATGGCGGGGCCCAGGGCCCTACACCTGCTTCAAAGGATTCACGAGGAGACTGAGGCAATGCAGGTGTTTTCCAGAAGTTCGGAGGATACCCTGAAGAGTAAGATGGAGACTCCCATTGGAAGGAACTAGGCAGGTCAGCAAACCTTCCATGGCTCTCAAAACTTCCTCTTTCTGATTCCAGTCCTCACTGAGCCCCTGGCCAGCACACACCTCTGTGGTTTTTGCAACAGCAACGGAATACAGGAACTCACAGTGTCCTGCGGAAGGGGCTGGTTCTGTATCTCGGTATGTGTACCTACTTCCACATTGCCAAAAATGGCCAGGGAGCAGTTCCCCTGGCTGGACCCCTACAGTTTGGCTATGGTCGAGCTATCATGATGGGGACAAAGACCTGAGCTGGAGACAGCACAGGTTACAAGAAGCCCCAGTCCCTGTGGAAAGGTGGTGAGCCTCTCTAACCCGGGAGCCAATCGGGGCTCGATCTCCACTGAAATGTAAGAAAACGTTCCCTTAGGTAAGAAAGGCCATGGAAGAGTGACCATCTACTAACAGAGACATCAAAGTTCTCTACTCTTAGAAAACCTGTAAGGTAGGCATTACTATTCTCACTGTACATATGGGTAAAGCAAGACTCAGAAAACAAGTAATTTATCTGAAATCAAACAGCTGACAAGCATCAGAATCAAGGTCAAACCCAGGTCGCCTCTTCCAGCACTCAAGGTTGGCTTCAGGCAGTGGTCAGTGGTGGTGGAATATGCCATGGGGGCACCTCAGATACTAGCTGAAGCCTGCAGTGTTGCAGGGAGTCCCTGGCTGGACTTGCATAGTTGTTGCTGACCCCCAGCCATAGGAGATCTAAGCCAGAGCTGCTGTCTGCCCGCAGCTCACACAACAAGCTGGGAGGCCCAAAACAAGACTCTGTGGTTGCAGTGTTGCCCCAGAGAAAAGCAGGTCCCTGGGAGCCTCAAGGATAAGGGTTCATTAGCCTTGGACAACATGGACACTCCTTGGCCAACATTCCCTCCACAGATACCAGCACACTCAGTGTCAGTCACTTGTCCTCCAGGCAAAGCCACTGGGACTACTGCTCTACTTGGCGTGTTCCGTGTAGTGGGTCTCTGGATTATTAAACATGCAAGGAGCAGGATCACCCTCTGTCTACACCCTGGACTTCAAAGCTCAGGGGGAGCAGGGGGCCAGCAAGGAAGCAGATGCAGTGGGACAGTCATTGGGCAGGGTGGTGGCTGTGGGGCAAGAGGAGGCTTGTGGCGCAGCCTGGGGAGGGTGGAGAAGTCTGGGAGGGCTTCTTAGAACATATGGTGCCGGTGGTGGACACTGAAGAGTGAGGATGGACCCTGGCAGTAAGTGGACAGGCACCCCGGGCAGCGTGAGTGAGTGTCTGGCAAATGGCACAGATGTCCAAGAAAAAGCAGGGACAGGAGCTCAGGGGTTGAGTGAGTGCATGGTGAGAGGGCCCTGCAGAGAGCCCAGAGTGGCAAGCTGATGGACATGGACATGGTGCTTGTCTCATGGAGCAGTCCTGGGAATCACTGTGGGGCTCTCAGCAGAGAGTGACAGGAGCAGCTGGCAGCTGCCCGTCGCTGGTGATTCTGCCACCAGGAGCTCACAGCCTCCTGGGAGAGGAGACAGGGAAAGGGATGCTCTAATACATGGGAGTGAAGGAGGCTAGGGAGTGGTGGAAGAGGTGTCACAGAAGCAGGGGCTTTGGAGAGGGAGTCTGAGGAAAGTAGAAACAAGCTACCCAATGGGCAGGTTAGAGAGGAGGGAGAAACAAAGCCACAGGAGAGGCCGGGCTTAACTAGACCCGGCTTTGTTCAACTGGGAGGGATGTGAGCAGGAACAGGGCATAAAGCTTGGCCAGGGACTCCATTAGGAATGTCTCCAGACTCTGAGCAGCCCGTATCTGATTCCTCACCCTCCAAACTCCCAGAGAAGGAAAATCACAGGGGAACTTCGCAGGATCCTTTATATCTCATGTGCTAAGGTAAGAAAGATTTTGACACATTTCCAGACGACTTGGTTTGGTCACGCAATCATCCCATTTAGCTTATTAAATTTCAAGAATAATTTGGTCAGAATAAACACACAAAAATCACAAGTGAAGCTTTGAAACATATCTGGAAGTATGCATGCCTGGCTCCTCAGGAATTAAAGATCTCTTAGTTCTCCGGAATCATCAAAGCACAAAAAAGTGAGGGCACAAACCACCTACATCACAGATAGAGTGACTCATTTTCTTGAGTTCCCTGTCCTCTCCTGTGCCAGGCCAACCTGGACCCAAAAAGCTCTGCTTTTAGGTTAAAGAAAAAAAGAGACACTTTCAGATACAACTTGGCTCCTGATGCTTTTCACCTAAGAGAAGAGCAAAGAAATATACTGCTAGCCACTGGAAGTGGGGGCTTGGGCCTCCAAGCTGAGTCTCTTTGCCTTTCTGTGACTCAGTTCCCCACCTGTAACATGAAGCGTTTAGAATAGATGCTCCTTAAGGATCTGTCTGCCAGTGAAGTTCTGCTGTTCAAATTCGCCCAGGTTCACAAGCTTCAGATTTCTCCTCTCAGAGCTGAATATTTGTTTAACCAGAATGAGTCTCCCACAAGCTGGCCGACCTCTTAATGTACCAGGAATAATTTTCTTAATTATTCTACGTGTCGAAGGAGTTGGGAGGATGGCATCTGAATAGAACAGGGAGGGGTCAAGGGGCCTGAGAACGCCACTTGCGTGGGTGACACAGGTCCTCTGGGCCTGCCCTCTGTGAGGCTGGTAGCCCAGGGTGGGCCCGGCACCAACCCCTCTGCTTGCTCATCTGTCCCCTGGCTGCACCATAGCAAGTCTCTGCCTCCAGGCTCCCCTCCACCCACCCCACACTGTCAGACTTTACAGCACAACGCCAGCATGTCCCTCCCCTGAGCAAACGTCCTCCACAGCGCCCATGTTCTCTGGGAAACTTCCCAAGCTTGTGGCCCTGATGATAGGACCCAACCCCCTCCTTGCCTAATTCCTCCCTGCACCCTCAGTGAGGTTAAGCTGAACGCACTGATCACTCACACCGTAACCCCTCTGCCTTCAGTCAGGCCACCTCCTCTGCCTGGAAAGCTCCTCCTTCAGCACCACGGTCCAAATCTGCCACCTTCCAGACACAGCTCACGGCTGCCCCCTCAACACAAGAAGCAACCCTGCCCCTCTCCACTTCCAAACTGCTCCCACTATTGGGCCATCCTGCCATTAGAAGGCAGCCATCACCAGCAGGTGACAGCCCCTTCCAGTTTTCAAGGCTGCATCAAGATATGATCTCAGTAATTACAATGGGGCAGTGAGGCAGGCAGTGGGCAGCAGGGCTTTGATGGTCCCATGTACAGGAGAAAAGGGAAGCTTAGCAGTGAAAGCCCTTGGCTGGCACAGTCAGGCAGGTCGCACAAAGGTTGGCCTGCGTTAATTCCCAAATCAATCATTTTCCGCAGTGCCTACTGCCTATAACAACTGCAGCTCCCATCCCGTTCCTCCTTATGTCATCGTTATTCATGAATACGCTCTCTTTCTCACTCTTGTATTTCCTCAATTCAAAGTCTCTATCGATTATAAAATGCCACAGTCATTTAATTAAAGCACTTTGGGAGGGAAAATCATCACATTAAATACACACTTCAAAAATGAGATGATTCAGACACTTGCAATTGTGTGAGGAAGGGTTTCGTGGAACAAAGGCAGTTTTCCAGGGCAGTGACTGTGAGGATCCCGCCCACTGGCAGAGGTGTAGACTCACCTGGGGGCACTGTCCCTCCCTTCCATCCCTGTCACTCCGATAGGGTAAAGGTGTCCTGGCCCACAGGCCCACAGGTGTGTGAGGCTAAAAGGAAATACAAGAATCTGTGATCTGACAGCAGGGCAGTGCCCTGGGCTTTTCCCCTTTTGAACATCTGGGCATTTGCCACCCTGATCCGCCTGGCTCTTCGATTACCCTACACATCCCTCGAAGGCTGAGACCACATGGAGCTGCTGTGCAAACATTGGACATGCAGGCTTGGTTCCTGGGTGGCTTAGGAGCCTGTGCCCTGAGGCTCGCACCCCCCATCCTGGGCTTCATCACCCTTTTAATTGCTACCCTCCTTCTTCTCCCAAAGAGCAGGCATTCTCAGGGCAGTGACACGGGGGACAAACAGCTGCAGGGGTGCTCGACCCTGCCTCTGTTATAGCATCTGCCACCCTGCAGCCTTCTGCACACAGGGCCACTCTCCCTGGATTCTGTCCACAGTTGCTCAGTGGGTTCCTGGTAGCATGCTTCAACATTGCTAATTGCTCACACGATTTGGCCATCCTCCACACAATTTCTTTATGTGTACATACCTTTATCTTTGACTACATTTCTCTTTCTAGTTTGTGCTTATCCTTTTAAAAGCTGATATGAGAGCGCTACTGAGAAATTTTCTTATTATTACATGGAAAACACAAAAATCAACAAATATTTCTCTTTATGCCTACTAATTTTCACATCCAAGTGATGGCACAGCCACTGCAGGGAGGGCAAAGGGAGGAGGCAGACATCCCCCAACTCCAGCAGCCCGCTACCCTGGGGGCTGCCATGATGGAGCCAGGCTGGGTTGCCAGCCGGCCAGCAGGGGAGCAGTGTGACACAGGAGCAGCATGGTCAGGCAGAGAGGGGGTGCCAGTGTGGAGCTAGGGCCAGGCTTCGGGGCCAGAGTGGAAAATGGGAGTGGTGCCCACTTTGGGGACCCAGCCAGTGGCACAGCCAAGGCACCCACCCTGCCAAGGGTGCTGGGCTCCTGGGCCTTGGGAGGAGGCTCTGCCCCAGTGGCTCCTGACAGCCTTGGCAACAGGGGAAGCTCCTGGTGATGTTGCCCCTGTCCCAAATTCTGGCCTGGACCCAGTGAGGATCAGGAGCTCCTGCCTCAGGCTGTGATGAGGGGAAGGGGTTGAGGGCCGCTTGCACTGGCCTTCAGGTGCCCCTTGGCATGAACAGCCAGGGCACCATGGAAGGCAGCAGGGGGCAGACAGGCTCCTGGGTGGAGGGGGGCAGGTCCCTGGTAAGGTCCTGACTTCAAGCCAAGGAGGGCCTGAAGGCTAGGGGCTGGGCTACCAGACCCATAAACCAGAGTGGGGACTGGGGCTGGGAAGATTATAGGAGGACCAGCTGCAGAGAAGAGCTACCTTCTCCAGGGCCTCCTCTCTGCTGAGAGCGGCAGACATAGGGACAACCAGCTGCAGAGAGGACACACCCTCTCTGCTGAGAGCTGAGTGCTCATCAGGACAACCTGCCTATAGAGAGAAGCTACCCACTGGGTCTCCTGTTAGCTGTTCTAACACTTAATAAAGCTCCTCTTCATCTTGCTCACCCTCCACATGTCTACATCCCTCATTCTTCCTGGATGCAAGACAAGAACTCAGGCAAAGGTGCCACTGGCCACAGAGGTTTCTGGCCAGAAAAAGCAACACCCCAAACATCCCATATCACAAGTATATTTTGCTTGTAATTAATGTGAAAATGATTTAATTGCATTAATCAACCATCATATCATAAACATGTTCTACGTTGACCTTTTCCTTAAAGTACCAGACCTAGTGACCATGGAGCATCCTCTTGATGGATCACCCATAATTGACTCTCACTCTGAAATAACTGGATGCTCAGATTGTCTCCACTGCTGTCATGGGCAATGCTGAGGGGAAGGATCCCTGCTGCAATGATTTTGTTTCCTATGAATTCTCAAAAGAAGAATTAATCATTCAGCCAAAAGGGAAGAACAACTGTCATACTCCTGCCAAATATTCACTATTCCTCTCTAGAAGTGTAGCTTCTTCAGCCCTTTAGTGGTAGTGTGGTCTAATGCAAGTGCACAGGCTTTAAAATCAGGTGGAACTAGGATCAAATCCCAGCTCAGCCACTCACTATTTGAGGGCAAAGAACCTTAAGTCTCTGCGTCTCCATTTTCTCATCTGTAAAATGGGAATAATGAAACTTATCTCATCTTGAGGATTAAGTGAGTTTGCAAGTACAAGTGCCTGGTTTATTTAGGTACTAAATCCATTATTCTTAGCTTGTATATTTTCTTTCTCCTTGGAATTATTTGGTTCAAGTGACTTTTCACTTCTCCTACTTCTCATCCGTCTTGAACTCTGTTCCCACGAAAGCCTCTGGCCATAGAACAAGAAGTATCATTCCTCTAAAGGCTGCTGTCCAATAGAAATATTAGAAATAGAAAGCCAGGCACAAATTCCAGCCACATGTGTAATTTCAAATTTTCTGGTAGACACATTTTAAAAATAAAACTAAATAGGTTAAATTAATGTTTAAAGTATATTTCATTTAACCCAATATATCCAAAATATTTTCACTATGTAATCAATATTTTTAGGTACTGAGGTATTTTATAATTTTTTGTTGTTAGTTTGTAACATCTTTAAAACCTGGTGTGTATTTCACACTTACAGTGCATCTCAATTCACATCGGCTACATTTCAAGTATGGCTAGTGGCTTCTGTATTGGATAACAAAGGTCTAGACTTTGATATTTAAGATTTTAAGGAGTTCAGATACCTCAAAGGGGACTGGAAGCCAAGGGTTTAGGAGATATCATCTATCTGCATTTTGATGGTTTATAGCACTTGGAGGGAGATTACAAATGCAAGCCCCTAATTGTAAATAAAATGGGTAGCAGCTCTAAGGTGTGGCTCTAGGAACTCTGAGAAGTTCATTTTCCTTACCGTCCTACACAAGATATCTTCCTTCTTTCTGCCAGTTGGCCAAGATGCCTTGCTTGTCTACCATGAAGGTCACTGGGGTGGGGGTGGAGGGTGCCAAGCCTTCATTTCTTCACATATTGTCTAACAGGTATCTCCACCTTTATATGACCAAACTCATATTTCTGAATCACCACCACCTTCCAAATCTGCTTCTAGTGCCCTCAAGCCAGCTCAGTAAGCGACAATCTCATTCTTCCTGTTACTCTGGAATCATCTTTAGCTTCTCTCTTTCTCCCATGCTCTACACTTAAAATGTCATCAAATCCTACCCTCAGAAAAGTATCTAGAATCTGACCACTCTGACCACCTCTCATTATCTCAACTATTATCACTTTGGGGCAAGCCACCACCACCTCTAGCCTGGGTTATTGCAAAAGGCTCTGAACTGATAGTCTTGCTACTTCCTTTGGTCTCCTACAATCTTCACATGACACCCAAAATGATTCTTGTTTAAAATGCAAGCATTTTAAACAAGAATCAGTCCAAATAGCAACAGTCCAAAAATGTATTTTAATGACAATTGACACAATATAAAAATATAAACCACTTAGAGATATATCTAGTCAAAATATGCACTACTGCTATAAAGAAAATAATAACATTGCATTTAAATACTTTAGAGAAGACCTAAATAAATGGAGAGACAGACCACGTTTATGAATTGGAAAAGTCATTTTCATAAAGATATCACTTCTTTCCAAATTATATTTCCAGTCAAATCTGAACATAGTTTTTTTTTTTTTCTGTTGAAAGCCAATTCTGAAATTTATATGAAGGAGTAAAATACCAAGAATTCTCAAGACAGGATGGAAGAAGAAAAGAATGGGGAGGCTCTTTCCAGATATCGAAATTTATTGTAAACCTGTAGTTAACAATGTTGTCTAGTATTGGCAAAGGGTTAGACAAATTGACAGAATAGAGAACCAGGAAAGACCCCCATGCACATGACAACTCAACTCACAACAGAGCTATCATGGAGCAGTGACTAAAGAATGGCCTATTAGGCCGGGTGCAGTGGCTCATGCCTGTAATCCCAGCACTTTGGGAGGCTGAGGTCGGTGGATCACCTGAGGTCAGGAGTTCAAGACCAGCCTGACCAACACAGTGAAACCCCGTCCCTACTAAAAAATCCAAAAATTAGCCAGGTGTGGTGGTGCATGCCAGTAGTCCCAGCTACTGGGGAGGTTGAGGCAGAGGAATTGCTTGAACCTGGGAGGTTGAGGTTGCAGTGAGCCAGGATTGCACCACTGCACTCTGGCCTGGGCAACAGAGCAAGAATCAGTCTCAAAAAAAAAAAAAAAAAAAAAAGATTAGCCAGGTGTGGTGGCGTATGCCTGTAATCTCAGCTACTAGGGAGGCTGAGGCAGAATAATTGCTTGAACCTGGGAGGTGGAGGTTGCAGTGAGCCGAGATCATGCCATTGCACTCCAGCCTGGGTGACAGAGCAAGACTCCATCTCAAAAATCTCAAAAAAAAAAAAAAAAAGAAAAAAAAAGAATGGCCTATTAAATAAATGGTGCCAAGACTCTTGGTTATCCATATGGGAAAAGCAGAATAAAATAAAGTTTCTTCCCACCTCATGCTATACACAAAAGCCATTTCCAGGCAGACTAGAGACTTAAGTGTAAAAAGTAATACTATAACATTTTTTGAAAATAATATGAGAATAATTTTACAACCTTATAGTGGAGAATTTCTTAGATAACACATAACAAGTATAAATCGTAAAGCGACAGATGGATAAACTTGTTTGAAACTAAGAAATTCAGTCATTAATAAAAACCACAGGAATATAAGGAGACAAGGCACCAACCAACGAAAAATATTTGTTATATACATAAACGACAAAAAATAGTACCCAGAATATGTATTGAATTATGGCAAATCAATAGGATAAAAGACAGGTAACCCCATGAGAAATGGACCAAAAATGTGAACAGGAAAAGGGACCCCAAATGGCCAATAAACATATGAAAAAGATGCCCAACCTTAATAATGTAGGCAATGCAAATTAAAAAGATGCTAAGATAGTTTTCATTTCTACCAGATTGGCAGAAATACAGTACCTGACAATATCAAATGTTGATGAACATATGGAGCAACAGAAACTTTGGTGCATTGCTGAGGGGTGGGTAAAATGAGCAAAAACTTTGGAAAACAATGTGGCGACATCCAGTAAGGCTGAAGATATACATATGTATAACCTATGACCCACCAATTCTATTTCTAGAGTATATACCCAAGATAAATTCTTGCACACATGCCCCAAGATGCATGTACAAAAATAGTTCTAGCAGCACTGCTTATAATAGAAAAAAAATAAACTCTTGAAATACCTCAAATGCCCATCAACAGCATCTCAGATAAATATATTGAGGTACATTCATCTAATAGAATACAATACTGCAGAAAACATTAATTATTTACAGGTACATGCAACAATATGAAGAAATTTCAGAAACAAACTTTTGAAACAATTAGGCAAATTTTAAAAGAATATTTAATTCCATGTTTACAGAGTTCAACAACTTGCAATCATACATATATAGCAATTTAAATATGGGATGTAAAATTAGAAAAAAAAGCAACGGAACAATAAACCCAAAATTCTGGACTGTTGCTGCTTCTGAAGAGGGAGGGTGAAAGATGGGCATGAAGAAGACTTCAAAGATGATGCTGATCTTTAAAAAAATCTAAGGTGTCAGCACACAGGGTTTATGCTATTTTTATTACTTCTATCTTATTATGGTGTTTCTAAATTTTCTTTTCCTTTTTTCTTTTTTTTTTTCTTTTTTGGAGATGGAGTTTCATCATATTGTCCAGACTGGTCTCGAACTCCTGACCTCAGGTGATCCGCCCCTCTCGGCCTCCCAAAGTGCTGGGATTACAGGTGTGAGCCACTGCGCCTGGCCGAAATTTTCTTTTCTTTCAACACTGAAAATCTTCCCAAGTTCATGGAAGAATAGCCCAGGTGCTCAGGATGAACAGACAGGAAGGGCCTCCCTGACCTGACCCTGTTTCCTACCTCTCTGGCCAGAACCCCAGGCATGCCCCTTACCCAGCTCTGCCACACTGACCTCCACCGGGTCTCCTCCTCCAGACCCTTATCAACAACACTTCTGAGAAACCCACAGGACTCGGCCTCCCTCACAGGTCCCCTCTCAGAAAACTAGAGCCATCCCCACCCTCCCAAGACCCCCACCCTACCTGCTACTCTCCCACCTGCTGAGCACCATAGACCACTGTTCGCTTTGACCGGAGCCTGGCAGGGCGTGGTTTCTCAATACCTATTTGTTAAATAACTAAATGAATGACTATACATAAACTCATATTAAAATTAGTGTGCTCCATGGAAAGGGTAATGCATAGAGCCCTTAGTTATCAAACCAGCTCCCCCTCACTTTAGATGGGTTGGGACAAAGGATCGGTTTAGTGTTCTAGAAGTTTCATTTCAGGGGAAAAGATGAATCAGTCCTTACTGAGCAGGTGGCCCTGCTTAGGCAGAAAATGCCGGCGTTTCAATGGTTTGCTGTAATAATTCAGATGAGGGAAGTGAGCCCAGGGACGCACCTACTTACCAGAACCCAGTGAGTAATGGCAGGGCCGGGACAGACCAGCTCCCTCTGAGGCCCGTTGGAAATGGCCCTCTGACTCTGCACTCCCCAGAGGCCTATGCAGGAGCTTAGAGGGCGAACCTCACTGTCGGCCTGCTCTCTCCGCCCCCTTGACAACCAGGAAAGCCGGTGTCAGCCCTTCCCAGGGTTCCCTTCATAGCAGGACCCCGAGAAAGGACTTGGCCTGCCGTCGGAGGTCGAGGAGTGCTGCTGGAGCCCAGCCTGACTCCCAAACTTCAGCGGTGACACACACTCCGGCAGACCCAGGCCCTGGAGTGGCCCTGACCTCATGGGCCGCCCACGCCACACACACTTCCTGCTCCCCAGCTCACCTCCTCTCCCACATCCACAAACCCAAACCAGGCACTGGGTCACATGTGCCCCATACTCAGCCTCCCAGGAGGCAGCCAGTAGGCCCCACGCTGACAGGCGGCGCCCACATGCCCACCTCTAGGCTGGCCTGGCTGGGCCAAGAGCAAGGTGGCCTACCTGGAGGGGTGGCCGTCAGTGCCTGCAGACATCAGATGGCATGGGCCTCCTCATCCCCAGCCTCAGCCCCTCAGGCTCAGGGGAAGAGGACCTGGCCCCGCATCGTCAGTCTTCAGCGCCGTTTCACTCTGAATCACTCGCGCTGGGTCTCTGCTCATTTCCTGGAGAAAGCAGAAGTGGAGAGCCGGCAGATGCCTGACTCTGCCCACTCTCCAGCCGACCACGGAGCTGCTGGAGTTCAGGCGGGTGACTTGGGTTCTGCAGCAAGGCTCCTTGGGGCTGTGCAGTCTCCGTGGTCAAGTGGTGCTGGTTGGGGCCAAGGACAAAATGGAAAGTATAGCCCAGCCCTAGAAGAGTAGGTCTGGATTCTGTGTCCCCTCTTCACTAGCCGTGTGACCACTGGTGCACACCTCTCCTCTCTGGGCCTCTGGCAAAATGAGAACAATGATGGTATTAGGTGAATCTAATCAGAGGTGAGTTTAAGTGCACCCCTGGACATGGCAGGGATTGGGCAGCCCTCTCCCAACCAAGCTCAGAGCTGCCCACTTGGATTTCTTCCTCCCCCATCCTCAGATAGAACTTGAACCACCAATGAGGGGAGTCCTCCTGCGGCCAACACCGAGGCAAGGATGAGAGGACATCTAAAACCATAGAACGGAAGTCTCTGAAACTCAGACTCCAAATTCTCATTCCTCTGAGCATATAAACTAGGCTGAATTATCCATGTCACCTATCCATAACGTCATCTCCACAGGACAAACAAGCATGTCCATTCACACACAATCCTGCTTGTGCTCTGTAAAAGGAGAATTTTGCCACAGAGCAAGGGCACTTGTTAGCGCTAATGCCTGATCCTTGACCCTCGGTGCAGCTCATCGCTTGTCTCTAGCTCACAAAACCAGTGGACCATGCATGACTGACTGAGAGGCAGCAGAAACATCACTTGTTATGAGATGGAGTAAAGCCCCAAGATTGGTTTAAAGAGGAAAATAACATTTGTCACAAAATCTCAACCTCCACCAATGCAAACTTGTCAGTAGACAGCAGCCAAAATAGGAGATCTATCCAGCTGCACTCCAGCCTGGACGACAAGAGCGAAGCTCCATCTCAAAAAAAAAAAAAAAAAAGAAAAGAAAAGAGAAATTGAAAGGATACATGCAGTGCCAGCCAGGAGAAAGAGAAAACCTTAGAGAATTTGCAGTGAAGTGTTTGTTGTATATGATGAAAACCCCTCGTCATTGTCACCAATGAAATCATAAATAAAATCTACAACAAGATATTGCCTGAAATCAGAGGCCTATGGTAAGAGCGGATTAGACAGAGGACCTTCCACAGAGGCAGGAAGGGTGGCCAGCATGGGACAGGCCAGGACCCCATGCCTGTGAATGCCCAGAGGAAGCGTGGAGAGTCTGTCATAGTGGGATCTCGCAAAGTTTCCTGGAGGGCCCACCTGCACCCAGGTCTCCTACCTTCTACCCACCCCAGCACCTTGCCGGGTAGCCAGCAGCAGGCAGGTAAAGAGCACTAAATTCAGAGCTAGAAACTCAAGGTTGAAATTCTCACTATCTTAACTGAGATAATTGACATCTTATTTGCAGAATGAATGAATGCCTTGTTAGAAGGAACAAATCAAATAATATTTGCAAGAGAGGTTTCTTTTTTTTTTTTTTTTGAGACGGAGTCTCGCTGTCGCCCAGGCCGGAGTGCAGTGGCGCGATCTCAGCTCACTGCAGGCTCTGCTCCCCGGGGTTCACACCATTCTCCTGCCTCAGCCTCCCAAGTAGCTGGGACTATAGGCTCCCGCCACCTCACCCAGCTAATTTTTTGTATTTTTAGTAGAGACCGGGTTTCACCATGTTAGCCAGGATGGTCTCGATCTCCTGACCTCGTGATCTGCCCGCCTCGGCCTCCCAAAGTGCTGGGATTACAGGCATAAGCCACCGTACCCAGCCAAGAGGGTTTTTAAACACTGAAAAGGGCTGTGCAAATGCAAGCTATTATTAGTGAGAGAGTTGCCAAAGCTGAGACACTGAAGCAGCCAAGGCAACTATGAACTGCTCATGTAAATGTGTATTTTTGTTAAAGGGCAATGTGAGATTCTCTGATTTTTAAACAATTGACCCAAAATGGCAGTTTTACTTCTGCACCCATTTTTGATGGTGTAACTGGTATAGGACATACCCTCCCATTGAAAGCAACTATAAAATAGTTCAAATACACAAGATAATTGTTTTCAGGCATTGAATAGCAAGACTGTGATCCTTGAAATAAGGAAAACACACAAGGTGAGCCCCACAATTGCCCTGGAGTTTTTTCTAGGGATGCTTTTTCTGCTATGATGCAGGCAGGTGGGGCCCCAGAGACAGTAGTTTCCCTGAACTGAAAAGGTTTAAATCAGAGTTCAAAGCTGCTGAAGGCGCTGGAATGTTCAGGGCAGGTTCCTGAGGAGAGTGTGCATTGTGGGAACTCATTGTGTGTGCCCTTGGCCAAGGATTCCTATGTGTGCACAGAGCGAGACTCCAAGAGACCCAGCAGAGGTCACCTGACCCAAGGCCGAGCACTGAAGGAGGTAACAGAGAATGTGCAGTGCTTGGAATGTTGCAGTTACACCCCATAGAGTGTGGAGAGACCTCGCTGAGCATTGTAGGACTTCACTTTACACCTCAGAGCCCGCACCCCACCAAGCACAGAGCTGCCCTCTTGTATTCCTTCCTCCCCAATCCTCAGATCAAACTTGAAACACCAATCAGGGGAGTCCTCCTGCAGGCTAACATGAAGGTAATGATGACAGAAAATTTAAAACCATAAAACTCTGAAGTTCAGACTTCACACTGAAGAAGTAAGAACCACACCCTAGAATAAAAGCCATAAAGTTTTAACAAGTTCAAAATTGAAATAAAATAGCTCCATGTGATAAGTTACTTTTATGAGTTCACTTGACTGGGCCATGAGGTGCCCAAACATTTGGTGAGACATTATTCTGGGCATGTCTGTCAGGGTATTTTTGGATGAGATGAACATTTGAATCAGTAGGCTGAGTCAAGCAGACTGTTTTCCTTAACATGCATGGGTGGCATCCAATCGGTTGAAGACCCGAATAGAACAGAAGGCTGAGTAAGAGGACACTTTGGCTGCTTGACTCCTTGAGCTGGAACATCAGTCATCTCCTGCCCTTGGACTGGAACACTTACACCACTGGCTGTTCCGATTCTCAGGCCTTTGAACTCAGACTGGACCTTACACCATTGGCCCTTCTGGGTCTCCAGTTTGTTGACTGAAGATCTTAAGACTTCTCATCCTCTATAATCATATGAGCCAATTCCTTATAATAAATAAAGAAATAAACAAGAGCATGCATGTATATCTATATATCTATATAGATATAGATATATATACACACATATACATATATATGTATATCCAATTGGTTCTGTCTCTCTGGAGGACCCTAATACAACCAAACAAAGAATAAAAGCAGCAAGACTGACAGAATTAAAAGGGTATTCCAGTAATTTTTTTTGAGACAGTCTGGCTCTGTCCCCCAGGCTAGAGTGCAGTGGGGTGATCTCGGCTCACTGAAACCTCCACCTCCTGGCTTCAAGCGATTCTCTTGCCTCAGCCTCCCAAGTAGCTGGGATTATAAACACGTGCCATCATGCCCAGCTGATTTTTTTGTATTTTTAATAGAGACACTGTTTCACCGTGTTGGCCAGGCTGGTCTCAAACTCATGAGCTCAAGCAATCCCATCACCTCAGCCTCCCAAAGTGCTGAGATTACAGGTGTGAGCCACTGCAGCCAAGGAATTTAACTGCCAACCAGAACAAAACTCAACATGCTTTAAAGGAAGAAAACATAATGCAGCTTCCTTTCAATTTAACATCCATACTATCTAGCATACAGTTAAAATTAGTAGAAACCTGAAAAAGCAAAAGAATGTAACCCATAACAAGAAATAAAAAACTGTCAATAGAAATAGACCCCAAGATGAACCAGATGTTGGAATTATTTCACAAGAACTTTAAAGCAGCTATCAGAAATATATTCAGGAACTTAAAAAAAAGCTGGCAAATTTCAGCAAAAAAAAAAAAAAAATCGAAAAATAGGAAGATTCAAATGTAAATTCTAGAACTGAAAAGTATATCTGAAGTAAAAATTTTACTGATGGACCAACAGCAAATTGGTGACCACAGCAAAAAAGGGTTAATGAACTTGAAGACTTATTAATAAAAATTATACAATTTGAAGGACAGAGGGGGAAAATATTAATGAAAAAAAACAAACTCACTTGCTCTTGGGACAATATGAAATGGTATAATATATGTGTAAATGGGGTCTCAGAGAGAGAGGAGGGCAGAAAAGCACATTTGAAGAAATGATGTTTGAAATTTCCCAGGTTTATTGAAAAACGGCAAATTGCAGACATGATAAATTTAGTAAAACTCAAGCATCACCAAGTGCAAAGAAAAACCACACTTAGCACATCATAGTCAAACATCAGAAACAAATGTATTATCTTAAAACAGTCAGACAGCAAGAAAGCAGTCAGAAAGAAAAAATATTACATAAAAAGAAACAAAAATACTATTTAAGGTTGATGTTTTATCAGAAGCAATGAATGCCATAAGAGAATAGAAAGACATCTTCAATATGCTAAAGGAAAACAACAAAAATTGTTAACCAATAATTCAATAGCCAATGAATGTCTCTGTAAAGATGAGAAAAAAATACATTCATTTCAGGTAAATAAAAGCTGAAATCATTCATCTCCAGCATCCTTGCAATATAAGAAATTCTAAAGGCAGTTTTTGAAGCTGAAGGGAAAAGATGCCAGATATAAACTTGGATCTATAGGAAAAAAAGAAAAGCACTATTAATAGCAAATATGTGAGTAAATAAAAACAAACCATGTACTTTTCATTATTTTAATTTCTTTAAAAGACTATGACTGCTTAAAGTGAAAATTGCACTGCTGTACTTTGGAGTTGATAGCACACGTGGATAGAATGTATTTCACAACTACGACACCAAAGACTGAGAAATCAATGGAAGCATATTGTTGCAATCTCACATTTTACACAAAAATAATATTTTATTTACTCTAAGTAAATTGTCATAAGGATATGTAATTTCTTCATGGCTTTGTGACAAAGATGTCAGAAAAGTAAAAGTTTAGTTCCAATCCACAAACACACAGTGAGCATCTCCTCTGTGCCAGGTCCCACGTAGGCCCTGAAGAAAGAAGGACGAACAGGGCAGAGCTGCTATGAAGGTTACTTCCTTGCTGCAGAGCAGTCTACACCAGTCGTTCAAGTTGGCAGGTGATTCTCCCCCATATAGCAATTTAGGAAGATTGCTCCATTGTCCCTTAGAGCCTTATCATCTGCATCCAGTCTGTAAAAAATTAAAGGGAGTGGACAAGACAAGACATACCTCTGCCCATAAAGGCCCAGCCTCTGAGTGGTCTACATCACTTTGGTTCACATGCTATTGTAACCACATGGCCGTATCGAGCTGCAAGGAAGACTGGTAAGTGTAGACCAGCCATGGGCCAGTCTCAGTCCTGTTATTAGAGAGAATGCATTTTGGTAGGCTGTCCGTCTCCACTATGATCTCTTCAGAGCACTTACCATCACTTGTCAGGGCGATATACTAAAGAGTTAATAATTTTAAAATAAATATTTTTCTGACTTTTAAAATAAAGCATGTTAATTCTAAATAGTGTATAAAAATAAAAAGAAGAAGGTATAAAATAAAACTCACTAATACCTTATGCTGAGAAATAGCATTTTAGCCTTTTTTTCCGTGTTTACCGAAGTATATTTCTTTGGTCTTATTTTTTGTTATTAACAAATTGGAATCATGCCATATATTCCCCTTCATAATTTGTTGGGTTTTTCTTTCACTTAATTCATCACAAGCACTTCCCCACTTCATTATTACAACGCATTTTCTATCCCATCTTGGGAGAAAAAAAGAAAACTATTTACACAGCAACAGGACATGTTTAACAAACCTGGAGAGAAAGAAGCTTCCTGGGTGCTGGTTGCATTTTCATATTCCCCAAGAGGATCATAATTATCTCCAGAAAAGAGACAGGATCCCACCATCAGATTGTACTTTCAGGGAGATGCGAGTACTGGTGCAAATGGAAGATAAACCCATAGGATACCTGGAGCCTGCAGAAGAAATGGTCAATACCACTGTTGACATCCCATGAGACTTGGAGAAAGGAGGGAGGATTGGAAAACTACAAATGAGCGAATTCTGTCATAATTTTCAAAGCTGGCCTGAAGATCCAACTCCACATTGGTAGAGTTAACATAAAACTCAAAAGGAGCCCACTGAGAAGATGAAGAACCATGAGCCATCACCAGCTGAACACAGGCCATTCAACCCATTTCAATTGGCATTAGGATTTTCCAGGACCAAGTCCTAAGCTGGGTTTTGGAGGCACAAATAATAAATAAGAATGCTTTCTCCAAGGAGCTTTCAAGCTAAGAACAAGTCCTTTAGGCTAAGCACATTTATCTTTGGTGTGTGAGATCAAGAGTGCTGGCATCACTTTGGGTATGAGCTCCAATCAGGTGCTGGATAAGGCCTCTCATGATTTATGCATCCATGTATTCCTCTACCATCTCCACACCACTGTATGCCTTGTACTGTGCAAGATGCCTAGTGTGGCAAGATCCAGTCTGTCTTTGGGGGAGTTCAAAGACACCACACACACCATACAGGTCTCAGCCACCATGTACAGACTCACACCTGTCATGCCAAAATGGTTTAATTTTGGGGAAGTAGGAATAAAGAGTTGAAACTTCAGTTTAACTCCGAGTGCTTTATTTTTTCACATAAGTGATGCAGCATTGTGAAAAATGAGGTTCTATCTACAGAGCCTCCACTTTGAGGAAGGTCCTGTGGGACCAGAGGGAGGATGTCAGTGAGCAGCAGGCTTGGTAGGGGAAGGGGAACGGCAGTATGGAAGGTGAGGGAATGTTTTGAAAAGAGATTCATGGGAAACAAAAGCCTTCTCAACAAGTGATGCTGAAATGACATGGTTACCCATAATGAAAACAAATCAAGTCACTTTTGTTGAAAATCAATTGACCATAAATGCATGGTTTTATTTCTGGGTTCTCTATCCTGTTCCATTGGTCGATGTGTCTGTTTTTATGGCAGTACTATGCTGTTTTGATTACTATAGCTTTGTAATATACTTTGAAACCAGATGGTGATGACTCCAGCCTTGTTCTGTTCTTTTAGCTCAAGATTTGGTGTATTTTGTGGCTCATTATGAATTTTAGAAATTTTTTCTGTTTCTATCAAGAATGACTTTAGAATTTTGGTAGGGATTACATTATTTCTTAGACACAAATGTTAAAAACTAAAGTTACCATGCTCCTAGGAGAAAACATAGGAGAATACTTGTGCAGTTTGAGAGGAGACAAAGATTTCTTGGACAGGATACAGAAAGCAATAACCATAAAAGAAAAGATTGATAAATTAGACTTCATCTAAATTTAAAACTTCTTCTAATCAAAGGCACTGTTAGTAAATGAAAGGCAAGTCATGGACAGGGAGAAAATATTACTGACCAAGGAAGTATCCAGAGTTCATAAACAACTCTGAAAAATCAATAATCAAAAGATCAACAGCCCAATAAAAAGCAGAAAAAAAGACTTGAAGAGACACTATATCAAATATATGTATACATATATATACATATATTATATATATATGTATCTCTAAATGGCTAAAAGGCACATGAAAATGTGCTCAACATTGTTAATTATTAAGGAAGTGCAAACTAAAGCCACATTGAGATACCTCAGCACATTCGTTTAGAATGGCTAAAATTTTAAAGACTATCAACATTAAATGTTGCAACTGGAGCAACTAGAATGCTCCTACATTGCTGATAGGAATATGTAATGATGCAATCATTTTTCATAAACAGTTTAACAGTTTCTTATAAAGTAAAATATACACTTATCATGTGACCCACCAATTTCACCACCAGACACTTAGCCAAGAAAAATGAAAACACATGTCCACACAAAGATTATGCATAAATATTCACAATGGCTTTATTCATAATAACTAAAAACCAGAAACAACCCACGGGTTCATTAATGGGTAATGAATAAATGAACCATGGTATATTCATACAGTGAAATTCTACTCTACAGTAAAAAAAAAAGTCCAACTATTGATACACTGTTCAACATGGATTCCTCTCACAGGCATTAAGCTTGACTACAGGAGGTTGTACACAAAAAAGTCCATACTGTGATTCCATTCATATAAAATTCTCCAGCAGGCAAAATTAACCTATGGTGAAAAAAAAATCAGAACAGCAGTTGCCCTAGGAAGGGGCTACTGATTGGGTGAAAGCATAAACTTTGTGAGGTGATAAAAATATTTAATATTTTCATAGGAATGTGTGTTACAATTGTGGAACAAATTTGTCAAAACCATACAGATAAGATTCATGCATTTCAACATGCATAAAATTGTACATCAAAAAACTATGAAAATAAGTGGGGGAAGGAGTGGGCCTAAATGAAACAAAAATAGCAAAATGTTAATCAAGGTTGAGGCTGGATGTTGAATATATAGTGGTTCATTATATTACTATACTCAGTTTACAGATGTTCATTTTTTTCCATAATAGAAGTTTTTTAGAAAGAAGAGAGAGAGGCTGGGCACGGTGGCTCATGCCTGTAATCCCAACACTTTGGGAGGCTGAGGCGAGTGGGTTACTTGAGATTAGGAGTTCAAAGCCAGTGTGGCCAAATTGGTGAAACCCCATCTCTACTAAAAATACAAAAAATTAGCTGGGCATGGTGGCATGCACCTGTAATTCCAGTTACTCAGGAGGCTGAGGCAGGAGAATCACTTGAACCCAGCAGTCGGAAGTTGCAGTGAGCTGAAATTGCCAGCCTGGGCAGCAGGATGAGACTCCATCTCAAAAATAAAAAACAAAAAATAAAAAAAAAAGAAAGAAAAGAGAGAGAGAATGAGAGCAAGGAAGGAAGGCTAGATTTCTCAGAAATTAAAATATGCTCTACATTGTTTTTTTTTTTTGAGACAGAGTTTCACTCTTATTGCCCAGGCTGGAGTACAGTGGCACGATCTGGGCTCACTTGAAACCACCTTCTGGTTTCAAGTGTTTCTCCTGCCTCAGCCTCCCAAGTAGCTGGGATTACAAGGGCCCATCATCACGCTCAGCTCATTTTTGTATTTTTGGTAGAGAAGGGTGTTCACCATGTTGGCCAGGCTGGTCTCGAACTCCTGACCTCATGATCCTCCCACCTCGGCCTCCCAAAGTGCTGGGATTACAGGTGTGAGCCACCGTGCCAAGCCCTAAGTCTTTTATCATGGAAACAGTGTGTCACAGGAATAAACAGAGAACAACGAAACAGAATAGAAAATCCAGAAATAGCCTCAACTGTGAAAATATATCATACAGAAAGGTGGCATCTCAAATCAGTGGGGAAAGATGGACTGTTAATAAATGACGCTGGGATAACCAGGTAGACATACACCAAAAAATAAAATTAGATCCATTTACATGACTTGATAAAAGTCAAATGAATCCATTGTTTACAAGTAACAAACAAAATCATACAAACCCCCAAAGATAAATAACTAAAGAGGATTTACAAGGCATCTAGCAGGTAAGAGTGAGTAGGTGGCTCTGGAGGAGTGGCCACCCAGCAGGTCAGTCCCAAGGAGATGCCAGGCTCAAGGCTGATGAGCATGGGGAGCCTGGGTCTGGGTGGTTCCAGCAGGAAAGGACACAGCTGGCCAGCAGGGAAGGTGGCCCCAGAGGCTGCTTGAAGGCCTGGAAAACCAGGGGAGACCAAAGTAAAACACGAGTTCATTTCAGAGGTGTATCTGTGAAATGAAGCTAATGGCGTAGCTGCTGACAGCTTGTTGAGGGATTCAATGTGGTGGGGTGAGTAAGGAGCATAGCCAAGCCTCCGGCTCTGAGATAGCTTCTGTTCATATCATTCTCTCCTTGGAGCTCGGTTTTCTCATCTGTAAAGTGGGTACATCGATCCATACCTGGCAGAATCATGAAAAGCAAGTGCACAGAGCAGCTGGCCCAAAGCCTGGCACGCAAGTGGGCACACGGCAAACGTAGCTGCTGGATCACAGTCATGTCTATTCTTTGTCATTATTATCCTTTGTGCCTCTCATCTCCGGGCTGTCTCTGGAATGGGGAGGAATCTGCTGAACTAGATGGCCCATCACATATCTTCGTCCTAGCACTCTGCGTGGAATCCATCTTCACTTCCGAAGGTGGCCTGGAGATTCTTCTATTTCCCTCCGGGCTGTGCAGTCAGTTAAGAGAGGATTAACCTGGGAAAAACCCGCCCACCGATATTTCAATATCTCACGTCAGCGGCCAGGAGGCAGAAGCCCCAGAGCATCCTCCGCACTCCCTGGCCTCTTGCTGAGCGAGGTTTCTCACCAACAGCCCCAGGAGCCAGTGCTGGCGTCCACCCCAGCCCCGCGTAGAGAGATGCTTTCTGCTCACGCACCTCCGTTTGGCCCGGTGAACACCTGCACCAGCCAAGTGCCGTGGGGTGGGATCTGGCCGGTGATGGTGATCAGGTGACTGCGTCAGTGGGGGACAGCCCCCTAGTCAGAGCAATCGCCCGCCCAAGGCCAGGACTCCAGCTCCCAGTGAACAAACCTAGCTGTTCCCGCCACAACCAGGGGGCACCTGGTAGAGGCGCTGCGCCGGGCAGCCTAGACAGGTCTTCTCAGCCAGGGACCGGAGCTAGATGCTCCTGCCCCTAAGAGGGCCCCTTGCTATAAGGACAGCGGATCGTTGAGAGACTGCCCAGGGACACACAGGAGGGGGCACGCTGAGTGAGAAGACGCCAAGAGGACTATGGGCCACGCTCTCTGGGCCTGGGAGGCTGGGGCTGGTGGGGACCGAGTGCTGCGTGAGGTCGAGGTCGGCAGCCCCCCGGGAGCAGCGCGGGAAGACGGGGTGGGGGCTTCGCTCGTGAACCTGCGAGCTTGGGCAAGGTTTGACACTTTTCCGTTGAGGAGCTTCCCTCCCGGCTCCTGCGGAGATAAATGCAGGAAACTCCTGCCTCCCTTCCTCGGGGTGCAGATCCCTTGCCTGGGCCTCTCTGCTGCTTTACAGCCCCTCCCGACAGCAGCTTTTGTCAGAGGGGAAGCCCGGGCCCTGCAGGTGGGGCCGGCTCCGCGCTCCAGTGGCTGCCTCGCCGGAGCCCCTGCGGCCTCCGCTGACGCCCAACCCCGGACACGCCCCGCCAGAGCCTGTGCCCTGTGCCGTGGGCTCGGCCTCAGCCTCCACGGTGGAGAGGAGCCTTGGGGACCCTGCCCCAGGGCACCGTCCCCAGGCGGAAGGGACAGCTTCTGGTCCCGCCACCCCTTGCTGGGGCGGGGGCAAGAGGGAAAACCTTTGGAGTCAGACCAGTGATCTCGGGGGCACCGAGGCTCTGTTCCCTCCTCAGAAAATGAAGATCACAGCTATTTCACAGATTTTGTTTTCATGAGAATTCAATAGAATAAGGGTGTGAAGCTGGTAGACCTGGAACAGTCCCCTTCCCGCCAGGGCCCTGCCTGAGGGCACGTCAGTGACTGCACAGTGCAGTTCCAGGGCCTCTAGGGCCAGAAGAGAGGGGAAGCCTTCCCTGCCCCTGCCCTGCCCTCCCCTGCCCTCCCCTGCCCTGGGGAACAAAATACCCTCTCAGACTACAATTCCTCCTTTTTGAAGGGGATTATGAGACAAGATGGGAAACTTAGACATTGACTTCTTTTTGTCGGGGGAGCACCACATTTTCTGGGGGAGGATACACTGGGGATGTTGGATCCTCTGTCTTAATTCTCTGCTGCAAGACAGAAGGAAACTGCCAGTGTAAGCCACTAAACTGCAGGACTCTGAGCAAGGCACTGAACTTCCTGAAGCCTTTTTTGTTTGTTTGTTTATACATGTGAGGTAATGAGAATTGAAAAATAAGAATGTACCATATGGCAAAGTGCAATGTTTAGCACATTGTGAATTACTGTGATGTAGACAGGCACAAAATGTGGCAGCTCCCCAGTGTAACAGGAGAATTCCGCTCCCCCCATCCCCCACCCCACCCCCACTCCCTGCTGGTGGAGGGGAAGGTGGAGGGCCATGAGAACTAGAGACAGGGATTAAGTGTGACTTCAGGCATTCTGGGATGTTCCTACATGTAGTGGAAATCAAAATATAATGTAAAAGGGATTACTGCAAAGTAAATAAGGTCCAGGCTGGAGGAAGCAGAAGTTGCATTTTTAATAGTAGATATGGGTTTCTTTTTACTTATAAAATAATACGCACACCTGGAAAACAAAAGTCAGTTTATAAGAACATAAAAAGAAGTTTCCCTTTTGCCCCTGACCATTTTCCATTTGCCCAAATAATCACTAAGAGTAGTTGTTTTTAGATATTCTGATCTTCATTATAACTTCAACTAATAAACTTCTTTAGGATTTATGAATTTTTGACAATATCTTTGGGCCTTCAGACGTAAAAAATAAGAAAATTAGAGTGCTTACACTGTCTCCTTCTTACTCTCTTCTACTCCTGATTTGTAATTATATTTTTATTTTATCCTTCTAAATGTTGCCTTTTCAACTCTGTTCATTATATTTTACATACCTTTCAATAATTTCCTTCATGACCTTAAATAGTATATTCACTCTTTTATGTATCAAATTAAGATGGCATTCACAACTATGAAAGACAAGAATAGAGGCTGAGTATCCCTAATCCAAAATGAAAATCTGAAATGCTCCAAAATCCAAAACTTTTTGAGCCCTGAGATAATACTCACATGAAAAGCTCATTGGGCTGTGTCAGATTTCAGATTCTCAGATTAGCATAATGCAAATATCCCCAAATCTAAAACAATCCAAAATCCAAAATATTTCTGGTTCCAAGCATTTTGTTTTGTTTAATTTTCTTTATTTTTAATTTTTGGGTGTACATAGCAGGTACATATACTTATGGGGTACATGAGATGTTTTGATACAGGCATGCAATGTGAAATAATCACATCATGGAGAATGGGGTACCCATCCCCTCAAGCATTTATCCTTTGTGTTACAAACCCAAGCATTTTGGATAAAGGACACTCAATCCATACTGATGTAGTTATTCTTCCTCCCTTGCTCCTCCCCCTCTTTTGTTTTCTATATTATTATTTTTATATCATCATGGTTTAAAATATTTGTATTAGCTAACTAAAAGTCTCTTATTTGCTTTGTTTATAGGTCAACTCTAAAAACTAGAAAGCAAATATATAACATTGACAATATTGTGATTTCAAAGATAATATTCACAGTAGAATTGAAATTCTATGTGGTTGATCCAGAAAGAAGAAAGATAATTCTGTGCCATTAAAACTAAAATTAAATTATATAAACATATAATTTATTAAATTATATAAACATAATTTATTAAATTATATAAACATAATTTAATAAATTATATAAACATATAATTTATTAAATTATATAAACATAATTTAATAAATTATATAAACATATAATTTATTAAATTATATAATTTAATAAATTATATTAAAAACAAAGGTAATTAATACTCAAAATGCACCACTCTGTTACATTTTGCTGTTACCTAAATAGGCGAGGCACACCTGTTGTTCTGAGTGGTGGAAACCCTCTATCCTGGTGGCTACTGCCGGTTCCTTCCCAACTCTGCATGTAGGGATGTCATGTTGGTAACTTCCAATTGTCCACACAGGGAGTATTTACACCATGGAAATTGGAAAACACTACAAACAAGGGCTTGGTTTATTGTTTTGTTCATCAGACTTCAGAAAATGGTAAGGGAGGTTAATAATGTAGATTAAACTTAAATTGTGCTATGTCTATAGCCCTTGCATTGTGAATAGTGCAAAGATTGAGATAATATTTTTCCCGTATTTCAAAACTATTATCCAAGTAAACAAAATCACTCATACCCATTGACAAATGAGTGAAGTTCCAATATAAGCTAGTGCTGAATCTGAAAGTGGCTGCAGTATAATCAATATAGTTTGTATGGGAAGGAGACATCACTTAGCAGCAGATTACACATCAGATTTCATGACTATAAATGTATTGGATAAAGTACTGTGGATTGGAATGCAACTCCATTTGTCAAATAATGGTTAAATTGAGACCATAGATTGCCTAGAGATACCAACGTTTGGCAAAAATCAGTGAAAGCATTCTGTTAGAATCAATCAACTATAAGGAATTTACAACATAGAGTATTGCCTGTTTTATTATTATTATTTGTAAAGTGTTCATTACACATCCTTTATAGCAGTAAAATTTATAATAATCATATATATGTGTGTGTGTGTATATATATATATATATATATATTCTATTTTTAGGGCTCGGTTAAGCATTTACCAGCACACCACTATATCAGAGGTTTGTCTGATCTTACCACTACCTCACATAAGAGAGTAGGAGGAAATGAAGAGGAATGCTTCTTCCTCCTTGGCTCTGGGGCCAGTAGGATCCCAGGAATTATCAGACTCATTGGTAACATAAGAAGGACTCATCACCAGAGAAGCAGGGTGAGAAGCAGCTGGCAGGGCAGGTTATTCGCAGAGCCTCTGCATCATAAATAGGGGCTGTAGGACCCTCCCTGCCTGCCTCATGAGCAGTTGTGACATTTGGGATGATATCAGGTCCAGGGAAGGCAAAACAGTGGCAATATTTGCTCCTTAAGGAGGTGTCCCCATCCCCGCCACCAATTACCAAGAAGACATGTGGCTCAAATGACCCATGCCACCAATGCCAGCCATGCAGCAGGGCTTACCAAAAGCTAGCCCAATTCTGAGGTATGGGGAAGGGCAGGGAGGTGAAGCCACTTCTGCTTTTTGCCCTCGTCTGCTGAAGGACCAGCCCAGGGGGCACATTTGAATTCTCAAACCTTAGCCGCAGGTTCACTTCAAGTTTTGAGAGGAAATTTACAGGCAGTTTAATTATAACTGGCTGGGTCCTCTGCAGAAGTGCCTCTCTGTGCTTCCGGAGAAACTGTGAAATGTGGGGATAATTGCTGTGAATACGGATGGGCGTAACTTTGTCACCCACCAAGATCGATTGCCTTTTGCTTCCAGAAATTTCTTGTGGAAAACCCCAAAATTAAAATATTTGTTAATTACCCTTCTGTGAATTCATCCTAAGAAAATGATCCAACATTGAGAAGGCTTCTTATACATTTGCTTCAAACCTTTTTTTTTTTTTTTTTTTTGAGGCGGAGTCTGGCTCTGCCGCCCAGGCTGGAGTGCAGTGGTGCAATCTCGGCTCACCGCAAGCTCTGCCTCCAGGGTTCAAGCCATTCTCCTGCCTCAGCCTCCCAAGTAGCTGGGACTACAGGTGCCCACCTCCCCGCCCGGTTAATTTTTTGTATTTTTAATAGAGACGGGGTTTCACCATGTTAGCCAGGACGGTCTTGATCTCCTGACCTCGTGATCTGCCTGCCTCGGTCCCCCGAAGTGCTGGGATCACAGGAGTGAGCCGCCGCGCCCAGCCTTCAAACCATTTTTTAAATGATAGAAGAATATGGGCCCATAAATAAACACAAAAGTAACTCCTTATGTGGAAAGGTGCTCTCTGCATATTGGAAATAATCTGAAGTGTTCAATCTTAGACTTTAAAGTAACATAGTATACAGTGAGTAATATGCTGTTTCAGACATCATTTTTAATACCATAAGGATATGCTTAACTTATAATGTTAAGTTAGAAAGCAGGTGAGCAGTCTGGCTGCAGGCACTGGCTCTGGGGTTGAAGCACCTGGGTGGGAGTCCTGCCTCTGTGCCTCACTGGCTGCCTGACCTTCAGTTCTGTAAGCCTCGCCTTCCTCACCTATCCAACGGGTACCACAGCAGTAACCTCCTTTCTGAGTGGTTTCAAGGGAAGCAATGGAATGGCTCCCAGCACCCAGCACATAGTGAGTCTTCAACATTATTTATAACCAGCATTGTCACTGCATCCATGGCAAATCAATCCACTGAAAAAACGCTAGAGAGAAATGCTACAAACTGCCCAGTCTTAGTATCTGAAGCAGTTAAAATAATACAGGGAAGAGATCTTACTGTGTGGACATCTCATGATGTGAACAGCATACTCACTGCTAAAGGAGACTTGTGGCTGTCAGACAACCGTTTACTTAAATATCAGGCTCTATTACTTGAAGGGCCAGAGCTGCGACTGCACACTTGTGCAACTCTTAATCCAGCCACATTTGTTCTAGACAATGAAGAAAAGATAGAACGTAACTGTCAACAAGTAATTGCTCAAACCTGTGCCACTTGAGGGGACCTTTTAGAGGTTCCCTTGACTGATCCCAACCTCAACTTGTATACTGTTGGAAGTTCTTTTGTAGAAAAAGGACTTTGAAAAGCGGGGGATGCAGTGGTCAGTAATAAAGGAATACTTGAAAGTAATCCCCTCACTCCAGGAACTAGTGCTCAGCTGGCAGAACTAATAGCCCTCACTCGGGCACTAGAATTAGGAGAAGGGAAAAGGGTATATATATATACAGACTCTAAGTATGCTTACCTAGTCCTCCACGCCCACGTAGCAATATGGAGAGAAAGGGAATTCCTAATTTCTGAGGGAACACCTATCAAACATCAGGAAGCCATTAGGAGATTACTATTGGCTATACGGAAACCTAAAGAGTTGGCAGTCTTCCACTGCCGGGGTCACCAGAAAGGAAAGGAAAGGGAAATAGAAAGGAACCTTCAAACGGATATTAAAGTCAAAAGAGCCGCAAGGCAGGACCCTCCATTAGAAATGCTTATGGAAGGACACCTAGTATAGGGTAATCCCCTCTGGGAAACCAAGCCCCAGTACTCAGCAGGAAAAATAGAATAAGGAACCTCACAAGGACATACTTTCCTCCCCTCCAGATGGCTAGCCACCGAAGAAGGAAAAATACTTTTGCCTGCAGCTAACCAATAAAATTACTTAAAACCCTTCACCAAACCTTCCACTTAGGCAGTGATAGCACCCATCAGATGGCCAAATTATTATTTACTGGACCAGGCCTTTTCAAAACTATCAAGCAGATAGTCAGGGCCTGTGAAGTGTGCCAAAGAAGTAATCCCCTGCACTGCAGGCCATACATTTCAATCCCTGTATCTTTAACCACCTTGTTAAGTTTGTCTCTTGCAGAATCGAAACTGTAAAACTACAAATCATTCTTCAAATGGAGCCCCAGATGCAGTCCATGACTAAGATCTACCGCGGACCCCTAGACCAGCCTGCTAGCCCATGCTGTGATGTTAATGACATCAAAGTCACCCCTCCTGAGGAAATCTCAACTGCACTACCCCTCCTATGCCCCAGTTCAGCAGGAAGCAGTTAGAGTGGTCATCAGCCAACCTCCCCAACAGCACTTGGGTTTTCCTGTTGAGAGGGGGGACTGAGAGACAGGACTAGCTGGATTTCCTAGGCTGACTAAGAATCCCTAAACCTAGCTGGGAAGGTGACCACATCCACCTTTAAACACGGGGCTTGCAACTTAGCTCACACCCAACCAATCAGAGAGCTCACCAAAATGCTAATTAGGCAAAAACAGGAGGTAAAGAAATAGCCAATCATCTATTGCTGGAGAGCACAGTGGCAGGGACAAGGATCGGAATATAAACCCAGGCATTTGAGCCAGCAATGGCAACCCCCTTTGGATCCCTTCCCTTTGTATGGGAGCTCTGTTTTCACTCTATTAAATCTTGCAACTGAAAAAAAAAAAAAAAAAGACTGCCCCCAGTAGTTGTTGCTGGGTGGTGGCACTGGGGGAGATTTCAGTTCAGTCCTTGATCCTGCCTTTGTGGGATAGGATTCTCCCTCCCTCCTAGTCCTCTACAGTCCCCTACACTTTTCCTATTGCTCATCCATCCTGCAAACTGCTCTGTTATAATTTCTTCTTTGCCATTTTGATTAGTGAGCTCTTGAGTCAGGGAATTTTTCTTGTTTATCTCCATAGCCATAGGCCCTAGCACAGACCTAAGAAATAGTAGGTGCTCAATCAAACATTTAACAGTCAAGTTTTCCCAAGCTTTATTGAGGAGTGTTTCAGATATCTGGTGCTACATAACAAAATATGGTGGCTTGAAATAACAACTACTTATTATTTCTCATAATTCTGTGGGACAGGAAGCAGACAGGGCTTGGCTGGGGGGTTCTTCTGCTCCAGACAGCATGGACTGAGAGCCACCTGGCTGCATTCACTAGGGGGCTGGGAGCTGGAACATCCAAGGGAAGCTTTATTCACAAGACCGGTGCCTCAGTGCTCTTCCTTTGCAGCCTCTCTTTCCCTCCATGCCCTCTCATCATTCATTAGACAGTGCAAATCTTATAAAATATGACAGCTTGGCTTCCAGAGAGAAAGACAGTGAAGCTTCCAGGCTTCTTAGGGTTTACATGCAGAACTACTGTAGCATCACTTCCACCTCTTGGTGGGAGGAAGAGCATGAGCACACTGGGAGGGAAGGGATTTGAAGGGCCATCTCTAAAGAAACTAATGCTTGATAAATTTTTTAAAAAACAAGAAGAAAGCGGTTTCCAAAGTAACACTAGGATAAGCTGGTCTGGAAGCAGCATTGGTTGAAGTCTTTGCCCTTGCATTTCAGAGTTGCATGGAGTCCAAGGCATAACTGCAGCAGCAGCTCCCTGGCCCAGGAGCAGCAAACCCAGAAGTCTCCCTGCAGCGAGGTTGTGCTCTACTTCACAGGGAGAGACCACAGAGCTGGGTTCCCAGTGGATCCACAGAGAATCCTGTCCAACTCATTATCCCCAAAGCTTCTGAGCCCCAGCACCTGTGTACTATTCCCGAGTGGAAAGACCAAGGTGTGCAGGGCAGCCTCCATATGCTCTGACAGCTCAGCCTGCTGGAGTGTAAGGTGTAAACCTGGTGACACATTGCCATGGAGTCAGCAGTGACTTCATACCCACATAAGCACTAAGATGCTACCTGTCCAGGAAACCAAGAAGGGCCCTATCTTGGACTCTACACTTTGAGGGCCCATAAGAATCCAAACACACAGCACACATCTATTCATGGATGTATGGAGTGGGCACCTCTGTTCCTCGGGAGGTGTGCCCAGTGCTGCCCTGCATGACCCATGGCCCTGACCTTGCACACCTGCTCACTGGACTGGCATTGTCCAGGCATCTCATCTCTTGCCCTATGTATGTCCTCAAAAGAAAATGTGATTGGATCCAAATGTTATGGATTTGGCTTGCAGGATCAGCTTAGGTTTATGGGTTGTGCCATTGCCAGCAGGAACACTGCTTCCATGTCTGGGAGGAATTGAACATGGAAGCAATAGGAAAAAATCTAAACTTCCAGAGGCTTCCTCTCAGATACCTAAATGTAGTAGGTTCTCCATAAGAAATCTCATCTCTGAATAGTGCTAGGCATGTATTTTTTTTCTGCTCTTTGAGTTCAAATTTATAGTTTCACAGGTACTTGTATATCATTGCAAAATTCACAATGGTTCTTCATTGCAGCCTGGAAATATTTCATGCTATTAAACGGTTCACTCACTCTTAGATGCATGTGTGTTGTTCTGGATGTATAATGTCACATGCTTAAAGTATGACATAGATTCTTCGTAGCACCCACTAGATGCAAAACAAACACCAGAAATGCTAACAGTTTAATTTTTAGATTTATTTTTTATTTTTAAAATCACAATAAGAATTTAATTTTATTCAAATAATGTTTTTTAATTTTTTGTATTCTTTAATTATCATATACATTTTGCTTTTTGATTTTTTTAGGGAAATATTTAAAACTATAGTAATAATAACATGCATTGGCACAGTTTTAACATCCTAACAAGACCTTTCTATGTGTACACATGTTAGACTGGTAATGTACATTGTTGCCACTAGTGAGTACCTACTCTTTTGTGTTCTGTGTTAAGCTTTCCATTTTGAAATGATTATAGATTCACAGGAAGTTGCAAAAATAATCAGAGAGGTCCCAGATCCCCTTGACTCAGTGTCTCTCAATGATTCCATCTTACATAACTTAGTACAATATCAAAACCAGGGAACTGGCATTGATGCAATGTCTACCATTCCAGTTGTATTACATGCAGATTTATGTAACCACCAGGGTGCAGAACTATCCTGTGGCTGTAAGCTATCCCTCATGCTGTCCCTTATAGTCACACCTGCCTTCTGCCCCATTTGTCCCTAACCCCTGGCCACCTCTCATCTGTTCTCCATCTCATTTAGAGAATGTTATATAAATGAAATAATGCAGCCTATGTCCTTTTGGGACTGGCTTTTTTCGCTAAACGTAATGTCCTTGAGAGCCACCCAAGTGGCTGCAAGCATCCATAGTCCTTTCCTTTTCATTGCTAGATAGAATCCATGGCATGGCTGTGCACAGTGTGTTTAACCATTCACCTGTTTAACCATCTTGACTGTTTCCAGTTTGAGGCTATTACAAATAAAGCTGCTTTAGGAGCTTCCCCTTGCTCATCCTCACACCATGTGTGTTGGTTGGAGCTGATTCCACCCTCAGCAGTGGGATGGACGCATGACCAAGGCCTGTCAGATGAGACTGTTCCCTGCCCCAGCTGCAACAATGGGTTCAGGTCTGTGCACATGATCCATGTTGGTCCATTCAGAGGTCATCTCAAGGGTTTTGCTAAAACCATTAGTTTTTTTTTTTTTTTTTAACCAAAAAACATCTTGAAAAATTACACTCAGCCCCTCTGGGCCTTGCAGTCCTCAGCTATGAAATAAGGATAAAAATCCCTGTGCTAACAGGTTAGTATGTATTTGTTCATTCCACAAACTAAGAAGTGTTTACTGGGCCAGGCGCGGTGGCTCACACCTGTAATCACAGCACTTTGGGGGGCCAAGGCTGGCGGATCTCGCGGTCAGGAGATCTAGACCATCCTGGCTAACACAGTGAAACTCCGTCTCTACTAAAAATACAAAAAATTAGCCGGGCATGATGGTGGGCACCTGTAGTCCCAGCTACTCGGGAGGCTGAGGCAGGAGAATGGTGTGAACCTGGGAGGCAGAGCTTGCAGTGAGCGGAGATCACACCACTGCACTCCAGCCTGGGCAACAGAGTGAGACTCAGTCTCGAAGAAAAAAAAAAAAAAAAAAAAGAAGTGTTTACTGAAGAGGTGTGGGGGAGGATTTCAAGAACTGGGAAGCAGGTACAAAAGCCCTGGGGCAAGAAAGGAGTTGAGTGGCCAGTATGCTGAAAGCATAATGCCAACAAGGTGGCAGTGGCAGAGTAGGAGGATTGAGCATGAACAGGACCAAGATAAACTAGAGAAACAGGCAAGGACCTCTCAGGGAGGGCCTTCTAAGATCCTGCAGGAAGTTTGGACTTGAGGCTCAACATGATAAGAAGCCATTGAGGTGTTTATGCAGGGAGATGGCATGCCCCAATTTACGTTTTACTGCTGCGTGGAGAATGGCCTGGGGACAATAGAGCATGCATAGAAGCCAGTGCAGAGGCTCTTGAATGAGGCCAAGCAAGAATGGCAGTGGCACATCTAGGATGATAATAGTGGAACCAGAGAAAAAAGGATGGATTTGGGATGTATCTTGGAAGTAGAAGTGACTACAAGGCTTACAGAATAAGTCATCAGATAAACTCAAGAATGACCCCTACATCCTTTGCTTAAAGTTAATGTGTGTGGCAACATTTATTGGCATGGAGAGGAGAAACAAGTGTGGGACAGGTTGGAGCATATGTTTCGAACGTGTTACGTGTGAGATGCCATAGGGTGAGGGTAACGGAGCAGTCAGAAAAAGATGCCTGTAGCTTAGAGGTGAGCTCTAGTCTCGAGACTGGGACTCATCAGCGCAGATGATATTTTAAAACTGTAGGAATGGATAAGATTACCTGGGAGAGAAAAGGCTCAAGCCTAAGACCTGGGAACCCTCAGCAGTTAGAAATTGTGTAGAACATTGAGAACCCATTTCCCCTTCAAAGCTAAATTTAGGAGAGAAAATAAAAGCTGAACTGTCATCACATGCTATCTTTTTCTTAATTCTTTAGTTAAATTTTCAGTTAATTAATTTACAACCTTTCTTATTTTCTAATATACACATTTAATGCCATAAATTTCCTTCGAAGTACCATGTTAGCTGTATACAACAAGTCTTAAAATTGTGGTTCTATGTTGCATTTGATTCTAAATATTTTGTAATTTGTATTCCAATATCTCCTTTTAGATATAAATTAACAATGTATTTTTCGGTGTTTAGATGTATGATTTTTAGATGTATGTTTTTTAGTCTTCTTATTGTCTAATTTTATTATATCAAGGTTAGAGAACATTGAGTAATATTGATTCTTTAGCGTTTATTTATTGAACCCTCTTGTGAAGTGGTACATGGTCCATTTCTATAAATATTCCATGGGTACAGGCTTCTACATTATCTATTATATTAGGTTTTCTTAACGCATTGTTCAAAATCTCTTTCTCTACTAATTTGTTGCTAGTGTTCTACTTGGTCTATCAGTTTCTGAGAGTGTTATCATAAAATTTCCACTAAGATTGTGAATTTTCAAATTCTTCACATTATGTCACAGATTTTCGTTTGTTTACTTTCCTTCCAGGCTATGTTGTTAGGTGTATATAGGCTCAAAATTGTTGTATCTCTGTGAATTGTTTCTTTTATAATCTTGCAATGACAATCTTTATCCCTAATAAAGATTTTACTTAGTCTGTCTTGTCCATATTAATATGACTTCACTACACTAGTTTTATTTTAATTCCTATTTGTCTCACATATCTTTTTCCATTCATTTATTTCCAACATTTCTGTGTTCTTATATTTTACATGTCTCTTCACAAGCAGCTACAACTGGAGTTTTAAAAATTCCAACCTAAGTACTTCTGTCTTTTAATGTGTGATATTAATCTGTTTACATTTACTACTGTTACTAATAAATTTATGACATTTATACCTATTTTTATCTTCTTCTTTTGTGTTTCTATTTATCATATTTTTTTTATTATTTTCTCACTTTCTCCTTCTGTTGAATTGATTGGGATTTTTTGTATGTAGCCCCCTCTACTGGTTTAGAAGTTATATATTCTACTTCTATTCTTTGCTTGTTATTCTTAACATTTTTAACATGAATACTTTACTTTTAAATGCCTACCACTGCACTGTCCAATACAGTAGGGCCACTAATCACATTTGAAATTAGATCAACCGAGCACTTAAATGTTCAATTTTATTTAATCTTAATTTAGAAATTGATACACAATCCAATTACTAAAAACGTATGTTTAGAACAACTTGAAAATCTTTTTTAACTCTAAATTTTGTAAACTCTAAATACAGATAAAATATTTGTAGCAGAAATTTAGCATCCAAATTGGAATACGCTATAAATGTAAAATACACACCGGATTTGAAAGATTTGGTATAAAAAAAGGAATACAAAATGTTTCAATAAATAATATTTATAAATGATTGTATGTGGAAATGACAGTATTTTGCATATATTGCCCTAAATAAAATATGTTATTAAACCAATTTTCACCTGTTTCTTTTTTAATATGGCTACCAGAAAGTGTTTAATTATAGACGTGGTTCAAACTATATCCCTGTTGGACAGCGCTGATCCGGAGTAAAAACCGCAAGTGCCCAGCAGCCTTAATGTCCCGATTCTCCGCAGTCTTCTCTTCCAGGTGACTGTGTTCAATGTTAGTTACTGTATTGTATGAATATTCGTTCCACCTCATCCTTAACACTTCCACCTTGGTTACTCCTCACTCACGCAGCATGATGCTCTGGTTTACCAGCAGAAACTGTTTGCCAGTTTCTCGGTCATCTCTGCACCCAGCTTCCCGTGCCTCCTTCACAGGTCAGCTCTCTTATTCCAGTTTCCGAGGCCACTCTGCAGGCTGCATTCTCTCCCAGTGTCACTGAGTACCCAGGTCCTGGACAGAGACCCCCTGCCACGGTGCCACGGCCTCCATGCCTGCTCCAAGGTGGCTCCTACAGCTGAGGGGGGCTGCCATGTGCAAGAGCCACAAGAGGCTGGCCCAGCCCGAGTGCAGACAGGAAAGGGCACTCCAGGGACGCACTCGGCTCAGCTCCACACCCTCCATGTCCCTGTGACTCCAATTCATAGTGGGATAGGGATGAGGCAGCACTTCGGCCATCACCTTAATCCCCTCCCAGAAAGTACATCCGATTATTCCGGCCACAGCCTCTGGATCAGAATAGGGGCTTTAGCGTCCCCGTCGTGTAGGCCCCACCTGACCGGGGCTGAGGTCAAAGCATCATCCTCTCTCCTGAGGTGTCAGGGAGCCGCTCCCCAGCTCCGCTGCTCACAGACACGTCCCAGTCCGGTGGCCCAGGGCCGGGACCAGGGTGAGGGGAGAGGGGCGCTCATTGCCCCTTAAAATTTGCACCCAAGATAACTCACTTGCCTCATCCTGTTCCCAGCTGTGTACCCACAGAAGCATGTATTTCCTGTGAGTGTTACCCAGGTGACTCCCCTGGACGTCCTGAAGCGGACAGAGCCCCTCTTCAGGACATCCTCCGTCCCCGTGCTGGTCATTGCCGCTGGAAAACCCAATAGCTCAAGTAGTGTGCTGAGGGCGCCACCTCGTGGCTATGACTCTCAACTGCAGTCAGGATTACTCCACCCTTGTGAATCAGCTCCAGGTTTCTTCTTCCAGTAATGTCACCCTTTTCAGAAAGAAGGTGGAAACAGTCCCTAGGTTCCGGCATTGACTGGCTTAAATATTTAAGCACGTGAAACAATAGATAGCCCTGCAATGCTTATAACAACTAGAAAAAACAAACAACGTCGCTATGTAAAAACAAAAGTATCCTAAGAACTCTAATTAAACATGATCTACAGTGTGGTTCTGGCAGAACTTGACCACAGGGGTAGGATGATGGCTCAGTGAGAGGAGATTTCCAGAAGACCCTCGTGGCCAACCTCATTTCCAGGAGCTTCCAAAACACTGGATCCCTAGACACGACCCTAGTTTCATGGAAGCCAGGTAGCTCACTGATGAGGACGGATTCCCAACTTCTGACCAGGGTTGTAGGTCCCCCTCAGCCACCTGGGAGGACCGAGGAAGGGCCCAAGGGGAAGCCACTCCTGCGAGCCACACCCCACCAGGGTCTAACTAAATATTAAAGGCAGCCGTGTTCGCTGTTCCTTGTCACCAACTTGATTTTAAACACACAGGCAAACTCAGGCACTAGGTCACCTGGGAGTATTTGATTATAAGGTGTTCATCCCAATGGCTTATATTTTAATTTATCATGTAAATGTAAATGCAGAATATCTTTCAGTGTGTGAGAAACCTGGTTTGAGAAATAAAAACTGCCCTACCTTTTGCTGCTGCTGATGATGGACGAAGCAGAAGACACAAGCACTTCCAGGGCCCCTGCTAAAGGTTGCAGCTGGAACACACCATCCTGGCCATGGGCATGAGCATGGCATACTTAATGCGAGCTGGGCACTTAGCTAAGTGCTCTGCCTGACTTTCCTCGCTTCATCCTCTAACAGACCCAGGGACTCAGCAGTATTACTATCCTCACTTTATACATGAGGAAGGGGCTCAGAGAGCCTGAGCCCCCTAGAGACCTAGCTAAGAAGTGTCCGAGGCAGGAATCAAACTCGATTCTCTGGCTCCTGAGTTCTGTTCTTTCCACCGAAGTACATGTCGCCTCCCCCAGCAAGCCTGGAGAGTGAGTGAGCCCTCACCAGGGCACACACAGAGAAGGCCTGGCACACTGTTTACAGTGGAGCCCCCTATAGCTGTGGAGACTGCCGGGGTCCAAGAACAGGATGCTATGATCTTGCTTCTCAGGTGCCCTGAGCTCTGGTGCTGTGGCAGACGTGTGCCTCCTTAGCTCTGCCAGCTCCCACTCTCCATCCACCATGGTCACCCTGCCCCACACCCGGGGTCTCCAGGGGCAGGCAGGAGGTTACCACAATGCTTAGGGTGAGTGATGGCCCAGAGGCTGACTGACCCAGCTCTGCCCAAAGGCTGAATCAGGCTCTCCAAGGCTATCAGCCCATGGCTAACCACTCTGCCTTGGTCAAGGACAAGAGTGAAGGTGATTCCAGGTGATCCTCGACGCTGAACCCAGGTGAGCAGGAGGCCACTCCACTCTCGGGGAAGGATCTCTCTGCCCGACGCAGACTCTGGAAGCCAGTTCAACAAGAGCCACCTGCCTGCTTCTTCTGCTTTGACTTTCAAATGCCAGCCATGCTGCGTGTGGCTCTGGGACCTTGGGGAATGCGCTGACCCTTTGTGACCGTAGTTTCCCAGTCTACGGGCGGTGTGGGAGCCTTGGGAAGTAGCTCCGATCCCCCTCGGCAACCTCAGGGCTCCTCCCCTGCTGGTGATTTCTCCAGCCCCCACTTTCTCCCCATACTTAAGACAGAACTGGGCCAGCTATGCAGAATTCACCTGCTCCGAGGAAGACTCAGTACAGAAAACCCTCTAAATCCCACACGCCCTGCCAACAGCACGGGGCGCACAGGACGGTGAGCTACAGATGAGGCTCGGGCGAGATGAGGTTGGGTAACCAGAAGCCAGGCGGGAAGGCGCGGAGAGCGGTCCGGGCCAGCAGGAGGCCGCGTCCCTGATGCCCGCCAGGGGGCGCCGTGCACCAGGGCCCAGGAAGTCGCCTCTGCCCGTGGCGCCACCCGCGCTGCCCGGCAGGGGTCAGCCTCGCCCGGCCATCCCCGACCCGGCGGCTGCACCCTTCCGACTCGCTGGGACCGCCCGCCGAGCCGCATCCCCCCCCCCACCCCCCGCCCCAGAGGCGCCGAGCAGCCGGGAGCTCCGTCCTGCCTGAGGATGCGGGGCCCGGGCTGCATTCCCCCGGCCCTGCTCGCCTGCTCATCACACGGAGGCCGGGGGCAGGGTCACGGCCAGGGAGCCTGCGGGGCTAAAGGAGCGGGCCGGGAGCTCAGGAGCTGCCGCCGGGCGGCGAGGAAGGAGCCCCAGGCAGGCCCCGGGCGGCCGAGGCTGGGGAGGAGACGGCTGGCCCTGGTTCCAGGTGAGCAGCCGCGCCCGCTCTGCGGGAGGCCCCGCTCACCACCGGCGGGAGATGCGGGTGCAAGCCCTGGGGCGCACGTGGCCAGGCCACTGCCACGCCCGAGGGACGGGTTTTCGTCGCCACCTCGGCCCTGGTGAACCCTGTGACTGGAGTGCCTCCCAATCCCACCGTGATGCCCACCTCGGGGCGCTGCCAGGTGCCAGGCTAACGCGTGTGATCCACAGTGTGCTGAGAAGTGCTGTCATTGTGAATGTCCATGGTGGGGTGACGCCCGGGCAGGGTGTGCTGGCCTGGTTCCAGAAGACCTGGCCTCTCCAGCCCCCACGGCGCGCCCGTTTGCTGCGTGGCCCATGCTGCTGGCGGCTGCTCCTGGCTGAGTCATTCTGAGACGAGCGTTCAGCCCGCGGTCTCTGCAGCCCTTCCCAGCGCTGCCCGGCAGGCCCCGGGAACTGTGCCCAGCTGTGCCCGCTTAGCTGGTGTATGACCTGCATTTGAACTTGCTGCAAAGAAAGGTGGGTGAGGGAAAGGCGAGGGCTGGGGTGAGGGACTGGAGAGCAGTCTCCTGTCCCTTCTCCCCCTGAGGTCACTGTCCTCCAGCTGGTGGGCAGAACTCTGTCCCCAAGCCTTCCAAAGGAGAGGCCCACGCTGTAGGACCTTGTCCCCACTATAGGCTGAGGTTGGTAAAGGTCACAGAGGTGGTTCCTGTTAAAACTTCCCTAACCAGAGGTCTCCTGATGCAGCGTCCCCCCACCACACACACACACACACACACATCCACTCTCCACGGTGTGGGTGGAGGTCAGTGAGGAGCAGGGACCTGCCCGGGCACACACGGGCCAGTTCGGGGGAGGGGCCTGAGACCAGGAAGGAGACTGGGTCACCGACCTGGCCAAGAGGAAAGAAAGAAAGAAAAGAAAGAGAGAAAGAAAGAGAGAGAGAGAAACAGAGAGAAAGGGAGGAAGGGAGGAAGGGAGGAGAGAAAAAGAAAGAAAGAAGAAAGAAAGAAAGAAAGAAAGAAAGAAAGAAAGAAAGAAAGAAAGAAAGAGAAAGAGAAAGAAAGAAAGAGGGAGAGAAAGAGAAAGAAAAGAGAGAGAGAAGAAAGGAAGAAGAAAGAAGAAAGAAAGAAAGAAAGAAAGAAGAAAGAGAGAGAAAGAAAGAAAGAGGGAAAGAGAAAGAAAAGAGAGAGAGAAGAAAGGAAGAAGAAAGAAGAAAGAAAGAAAGAAGAAAGAAAGAAAGAAAGAAAGAAAGAAAGATAGAAAGAAAGAAAGAAAGAAAGAGAGTAATCAGCATGTCCAGGGATAGGAACTAACATTCCCCCTCTCCCTCTGTCTCTGTCTCCCTCTCTCTCCTCTCATACAGCACACACTTACACATACACCACATCAGCGGGGAAGTCTCATGTATCTTATCCTTAGGGCAACCTCACTGTGGGCACTGTATTTTGGACCCCTTCTCCCCACCCTTGGTTGCAGTGCCTGGCATCCACTCTAGCATCCACCCCTTTTCCATACCAGCTGAGGTGGCTTTTATGAAGCCAAGCCACCCTATTCCTGGGATGAGACCAGATTGGCTTTAGCCATTCAGCACATTGCATTGGTTTGGGTGGTTCAGGGATGGGTGAGTGGCCCAACCAAGGCGATGAGGCAAGAAGAGATGTTTGGGAGAGTAGGGAGGGGCAGCTTCCCAGCACTTCTGAGAGAGACACTGGAAGATAGGCTCTTCCTTTGTGTTGGTCATGAAAGAAAGAGTATTAGTTCCTGAAGCGAACTGGTGTCCAGCATTTTTTAATAATGACGGGACTTTGTTGAGAACGAAGCAGGCATTCCAGAAGCAAACAGGAGAACTGGAAAAAAACCCAGACTTGGTTAACATTGTCAAGCTGCTGGATCCAGCCATGCCTGAAGTCCATATTATGAGGGCTTTCCTACTCAAGGAGCCAATAAATCCCCTCTTTTTAACTGGCTTTCTTGTTGTCTGCAATTGAAAGTTTCTTACCTGGTGGTATTTTCTTTTTTGATTAAAGAGAAAATGGATATTCAGAAGGTATACGTTTGCCAGATAAAATACAGGATACCCAGTTAAAGCTGAATAGTGTTTCAGGTAAACTATACATACCTTTTTAGCAGGTATTATGTCCCATGCAATATTTAGAACACAGTTACACTGCAAAACTAAGTGGGCATCCTATACCTTTATTTGCTAAATCTAGCCCATGTCTAAATTCCCAGCACTCGAAAAAGGAAAACCTGGACTTTGTCCTAGAGTTTTTAGTTCCAAAGCCCCCTGTACACCAGGTCGTGGGATGGGCTGCTTCCTCTCACTCCTCTCTGCCTCTGTACCTGTGAGCTCTTATCAGCCTTGCACTCTGGCCTTTGCAACCCAAATTACTGCTTGCTTTGTTGCAAGGACATGCTGGCACCTTGGGTTTTGGCCCTTGCTGCTCTCTTCAAGCAGTTGAGTGCTCGCCTGCTGCCTCCTTCTGCTTCCAGCTGTCCCTGGTCACTCCCCAGAGGCTCAGGTTGGCCCCCTTCTCTGTGCTGTTCCAGCACTCCCTTCTGAGAACATTAGCAGCAGGAACTGTCCACAGATCCCCAAGGCATGGGCCAAGATGACATTCCCCCAACACACCCCACTAAGCGCTGTCCGGCAGCCCAGGTTCTACCCTCCTGCAGTGATGACAGCCCCAATTCCTGCACCCCCAAGCCCAGGTGTAGGAAGGATCTACCCTGCACTGAGCCACTGAGCACTGGCTATGCTTGTTTTATCTTTATAGCAGTGATTGGTTTTTAACTGCTTTTATGCTCTCTGCAATTGAAAGGTGTTTCAGGTCACTATCAATAAATGTGATGCAAGCTCAATAGAATAGAGGAGACAAGGAGGGTGCTGGGAAGAAAATTCTGATGCATGCCCTCCCAGGAGTCACTGCTCCATCTGAATCAATGCTGCCCTCATTTAGATAACATTGTATCCACTGCCTTGGAGCCTGCCTTTGCCTTGGACTGCCAGGACCACTATGTCAATGATGTTCATGGCTGCGTAAATATCGCTTGGCTGTTTCATAATCAGGATTTTTCTTTTTGATTCTCCACAACTGTAAATTATGCTGTAATGATGCTAAATTTCCAGAAATTGAATGGAGAAGCCTTGCCATGAGCAGCCTGTGTACCTGGTGAGGGTCTCACGTGGGGTGCTCCTGGGCCTTGACTGTCCCTCTGTGGGACTTGCTCTCCCCACTAACAGGACTGCTGTGCCCACCAGACGAAGGCCATAAATGCATCCTGGAAGTCACACTGCAAATCTGCAGTGTTGTTTGTACTTATTTCTAAGGCTTTCTGGAAACCCAGCTCCCTTAAATCCAGGTCAGCTCATGGAAAAAAAATCAAATATAGCATCTGATGTGTGCTGAGGGCTTCGCTCACAAAGCCCCTTCTTTCCACTTCTAAACCCTCTGTTATGTGAAGTGGTTGTCACTATTGTTCCCATTTTACAGATTTGAGGAACTGATACCCCAAGACCCTGTGACTTGCTCAAAGCCATTCCAAGATCCCTAGATGCACTTACGCTTAATGAACTAATTCTTCACAGCGAGGCTTCTTGTTTAAAATCCAGGAAAATACCAGATAAAGGGCATTCTAAATATATTTCTTTTCTATAGATGTGGATCTCCTGTTACTGGAAAACAGGAATTAGCTTGTCTGCTTGAGGATGTGGTTGGTTCTTTATAAAAAGTATATAGAAGAAATTTGCACAGACTGCCAGCTTCATTATGCTACCGACAGCTTCCAGCAAAAGGAGGACGTTTGCAGCCAGATATTTCAGTAAGAATTTTATTATGTTCTATGTGGGAAATGATTACCTTTGCATTTGACTTCTTGCTTGAGGGATGGGGTCCCTGGAGGCTGTCTTGGTCTTGTGGCTGAGAGCACCAGGTGGCATCTGTGGTCAGGGTTCTGACCTCCTTCAGCTCCTGGAAATGGCTGATGGCACAAACCCCACCCCTGAACTATGGCAGCTGCTCTGTGTCTGCCTGAAAAACAGAGGCTTCAGGGTCCTGGGCTCTAATGACTCAGGGCTCTGATTGCATTCAAAGTCTGTAAGGACCCCTGTGTCCAAGGACCGCTGGGGCAGTAGGCAAGTCCATCACAGGGGAACGCTGTGTGCAGCTGAAGGCTACTCTGCATCTCTGCTTGGAAAGGATCCAGCCAAGGGGCTAGTAGAGAAATAGGACATCTCAGTAACCCTCAGTAAAGTGTCTGGGAGACAACTGTTAGACCAAGTGGGATGACTGTTTGTTTGGGTCACAGGCAGGTGCTGTCTTGGTGGGCTGTGCAGGTGATGATTGGCTAGGTTATGCAGGTGGGTCACAGGCAGGTGCTGGCTGGGTGGGCTGTGCAGGTGAGGATTGGGTGGATTGTGCAGGTGATGGTTGGGTGGGCTGTATAAGTGATGATTTGGATGGGTTGTACAGGTGCTGATTGGGTGGGTTGTGCAGGTGCTGGCTGGGTAGACTATGCAGGTGATGATTGGGTGGGTTGTGCAGGCGCTGACTGGGTGAGCTGAGCAGGTGAGGATTCGGCGGGTTGTGCAGGTGCTGGCTGGGTGGACTATACAGGTGATGATTGGATGGTTTGTGCAGGTGCTGGGCTGCGTGGGCTGTGTAGGTGATGGTTGGCAGTTGCTAGTCAGGTCACATGCATGACCTGATGGGCTCAGTTATGAAATGATGTTGCCTGAGCCCCTCCAGGACTGGTAAAGATTGGAAATTCTAGAAGCTAGTGGGTGAAATGCAGTCATGGACCTCAACCTCCACATTAAAATCACCCAAGGTGCGTTTAAAAATTCCCAGGCTCCCCCTCCAGAGATGCAGGTTTAATTGGTCCCAGATGAATCCAAGATATCAGCATATTTTTAAAGTCCCAGGTGATGTAATGTAATATGCTACCAGGTTCAGGATACAGCGGACCAAGCCCAGGGTGGGCTCAGACTCCACAGAGCCCCTTTGCTGTGGTCTGAGTAGATATTCATGGGGTGAGGAGTAAAGCTCTGTGTTCATGAAGAACGGAGTGGGCTAGAAGCCAGGACCCCTGGGCTGGCCTCGTGATGCAGACACTTCTCACACTGTCAACTTCCCTGGATCTCACTTTCCACAGGAGAAAATAGGGGGTGGGGGAGCAGCTGAGATTAACCCTTAACTGTTCAAGCCTAATACGTAATATCTCCAGGTATCATTTTCCCTGTGCTAGGTTTATTGCATTATCTGGCTTGGAAGGAACAGTCACTTGCTTTTGTAGGAGGTTCCAGTCACCAGATTTCTATGATGAAATAAATTCTTCCCCGGATTCATAGCATAGGTGTGAAGGATTTCTCAAAGGATTTCCTTTGAGAAAGGGACAGAGGACATACTGCATGACATATTTGAACTTAATGAATTTGATTGAATTAATATCTTTATCAAGATGAAATTTTTATAACATGAATTTAACCATTTTGAAGTGTAAAAGTCAGTGGCAATTCATACATTCACAATGTTGTGCAACCATCAGCTCCATTTAATTCCAAAATTTTTCCATCACCTTGTACCTATTAAGAGTTGCTCCCTCTTCTCCACCCCATGCAAACACCAATCTGTGTTCTGCCTCCATGGATTTTCCAGTTCTGGATTTGTCATGTAAATGGATTCATGCAATATGTATCCTTTTATGAAGCCTTGTGTCTGGCTTCTTTCACTTAGCATAATTTTTCCAAGGTTCATCCACATTCATTCCTTTTGACACTGGATTAATTTGTAAATGATTACCTAATCTCAAACACTTTGACAACTCTGTGAAAATGAACTGGCAATGCCATTTCATGAAAGGCTGCAGGAAAAAAAAAAAAAAGTCTTCAGCACAGGGGGAGGGGGCTTCTCCTCCCCATCCGTGGTCTCTCGGTTAGCACTTCTGTGTGTTTATCTTTCTTCTCTCCACCTGCCACCTCCTGGTCTCTCTCTCTCTCTCTCCCTCTCTCTCGTTCTCTCTCTCTCCCTCTCTCCCTCCCTCTCTCTCTTTCTCTCTCTCTCCCTCTCTCCCTCCCTCCCTCTGTCTTTCTCAGCTAATGGAGATTATTGAGAAACTTAAGTTTGCTTTTAACTGTCATTTTCAAGGATTGAGGACAAATGAAAGGTTCTTATGGGTTAAACTGTACTGCTATGCTTCATTTCTTCACTTTGTCCACAATCTTGCCACATCAAGAACCTACCAGCACTTTCCCTCCAGCACGAGCCAGTGGTGAGCCTCTTGGCCTCCCACTTGGTGAGTTCTGTGCTAAAGGTCTCACCCAGCAGTGGGCAACACCCTCAGCTCCATCACTGTGGGCCTCAGCTCCTCCTAGGGAACTCTCCTGCCAGCAGGACCAGCTGCAGCCTCTTTTCTCACCAGCTCCCAAACTTCAGACCTCTGGTCTGCCTGGTTGTCTCCCAGGACTGCTGGCTTCTCCCTGTCTGACCCTCCTGGCACTCCCCACGCCAAGGAGCCACTGTGCCTCGGGATCACAGTGGAGAGAAAGACAGTGGCCTCTGCCCATACCCAGCCAGAGTGTCCAAAGAGAAGGAGAAGGCGTCTCTGAATCCAACCACTCCTGCAAGTCCCCAAATCCCTGACCTGCACGCTGGGACCAAGGCTGGGAGCAGCCTGGGGTAGGGAGGCTCCTTCGAAACCCTCTCCCACGCCTCCCTGACTCTGTGGCTGTCCTCACCTTGGCCTTTTCCAGAGCAGACTCTCTCCCCAACTGCTGGCAGAGATGTAAGGGGACTGTGAGAACCCAGGTAGGGGGGCATGACTGTGTCCTGGGAGAATAGGAGACTTAGAGAGAGGGGTGCAGAAGCGGTTGGAATGGGGTAATAAGGGAGGAATGGTAGGTGGATGCCATATTGAGAAACTTGGACTTGTTCTCATGAGGCATAGGGAGCTATTGATGGTTATAAGCACAGGACTGATCTGATGAGAATGTTCATAGGAATAATTGCATGGCAGCGGGGCAAGAGGTCAGCTCTCACCTGGATCTTTGCAAAGGATCCTCCCCATTGCTCTTCTTCTTCCCACCCTTGGCCCTTCCATCTCTCCATACTGCACCGAGCAAGACTCTTTGAACCTAAATCCAATCAGCACTGTCACATCCATGGGCATCCATGTTGCTCAACACATCCACACGGATGCCCAGGCCACTTTACCTCTGTTGGCTGCCTGCCCTCCTCTGGCACCCGCCTTGCCCATCGAAGGATCTCCTGCCAAGCACCCCATGCTCCCCCGCCCCGCTGAGCCTGCTCTGCACCAGCAGTGCCGGCCTCCCTGCTGGTCTGGTGTTTGCATGATCTGCCCACTCTCTGGACCATTGTCCCCCAGGACAGCTGCCTGGCCTACAGACTCACCTCCTTCAGACTTTTACCCAAAGCTTTTATTAAGGCTTTCTCTGACCACCTGTGTGAGTCTGAATGGGATGAGTTACACAACCACCAGGTCACCTGGGTGAGTTGAGGGGTGGATGCTGCCCTGTCAGTCATAGTGACTTAAAGACCCAGGCTGATGCTGCCAGACCAGAGGCCCGAGAAACAGTGAGCTTGTGAATGGTCTCATGTCAGCAGTTAAATCCTCAGCCTGGAAGGGACACACATCACATTCTGCTCACAACTCTGTCCCAAGCTAATCACTGCCCCAGTCAACTGCAAGGGGCCCAGGAAGTGCAGTCCCACCACATCCTAGGGGCCTGGAGATTTTAATGACCGCACTAATTGAAACCCTGCCCTGCCTTCCCATACTCCTTTCCCATTTTTTTTCTTCATAGCATTGGTTATTATCATATTCTATGTATTTTAACAGCCTTATTCATATGTAAGTTACATGGAATAAAATTCACCCATTCGAGGTTCACAGCTTAATTATTTTAACTACATTCATAGAGTTGTAAAACCACCATCACAATCCAGTTTCAGGGCATTTCCAGCACCTCAAAAAATTCCCTCAAGCCCATCTGCAACTAATCCTTCCTCCCAACCCCAACCCAAGGAAACCATTGATCTGCTTTTTGTCTTCATAAATGTGCCTTTTCTGGGCATTTTCTATAAATGGAAGCATAAACTGTGTAGTGTTTTGCATTGGGCTTCTTTCATGTAGCATAAGGTTTTGAGGGTCATTCATGTTCTTGTGTGAATCAGTGATCAGTGTGCTCCTTTGTAGCTGAGTAATACTCCCTTGTAGGGATGCACATCTTGTTTCTCCGCTCACCCACTGATGGACTTTTGGGTTGTTTTTGGATTGGTATTATTATGAATGATGCTGCTATAAGCATTCACACGCATATGTTTCTGTGAACACATGGCTTTCATTTCTCTTGCTGGGTCATATGGTAGGTTTATTTTTTAATTTTTAAGAAACTGTCAAAATGTTTTCTGAAATCTCTGTACCATTTTACATTCCCACCATCATACAATCCCACCTCATACATAAGGGTCCCAAAGTTTCCACATCCTCATCAACACTTGCTATGGTTTTATTATAGCCATCCTAGTGGGTGTAAAGTGGTATTTTATTGGGGATTTGATTTGCATTTGCTTAACCATTAATGATGTTGAATGTACTTTCCTGTGCTTATTAACTATTCATATGCCTTTTTATTTCCATTTTTATATTTTTTGATACTGAGTTTTGCTCTTGTCTCCCAGACTGGAGTGCAATGGCGTGATCTTGGCTCATTGCAACCTCTGCCTCCAGGTTCAAGCGATTCTCCCGCCTCAGCCTCCCGAGTGGCTGGGAGTATAGGCACCCACCATCACGCACAGCTAGTTATTGTCTTTTTAGTAGAGACGGGGTTTCACCATGTTGGCCAGGCTGGTCTCAAACTCCTGACCTCAGGTGATCCACCCCCGTCAGCCTCCGAAAGTGTTGGGATTACAAGTATAAACCACCAAGCCCGGCCTGTTTGTTTGTCTTCTTTGGTAACATGCCTATTTAAATTTTTTGCCCATTTTTAAATCAGGTTGTCTGTCTTATTAGAGTTGTAAGAATGTTTACATGTTCTAGATACAAATCTATTATCAGATATATAATTTGCCTATATTTTCTCCTAGTCTGTGGCTTGACTTTTAATTTTCTTAATGGTGTACTTAAATTTTAAAGTGCAAAAAATATTAATTTTGTCGAAGTTCAGTTTTTCTATCTTTTCTTTTATGAATCATGCTTTTGATATGGTATCTAAGAGTCCACCTAACCCAACATCACAAACACTTTCTCCTGTGTTTCTTTCTAGAAGTTGTACGGTTTTAGCATCTACATTTAGAGCTAAGACCCATTTTGAGTTAATTTTTGTGTATAGTATGAGGTAAAGTCAAAGGGTTGTTTTGTTGCTTGTTTGTCTGAAGGGTTTTAGTTGTTGTTGTTGTTGCTGCTGCTGTTTCACTTATGGATAGCCAATTGTCCCAACACCATGTGTTAAAAGATTTTCCTTTCCCCACTGAATTGCCCAAGCTCCTTTGTGAACTATCAGCTAGCCACAAATATCGGGGTTTAATTCTGGATTCTCAATTATATTCTATTGACCTGTAGACCTATCCTTGTGCCTATACCATACTATCTTGATTACTATAACTTCGGAGAAAATGTAAAAATAGGTAGTCTGTAACTTTATTCTTTTACAAAATTATTTTGCCTGTTCTAGGCCCTTTGTGTTTTTATATAAAATTTCAAATTAGCATGCCAATTTCTCCACCCCCATAAAATGTTTCTGAGATTTTGATGGGAATCACATTGAATTTGTAGATTCATTGGAAGATAATTGCCATCCTGACAATATTGATTCTTTAACTTCATGAAAAAGAAATGTACTTCTAATTATTTATATCTTCTTAATCTTCTCTCAGAAGTGTTTTCTGCATGTCTTCACATCATTGTTAAATTTATTTCTAAATAGTTTATTCTTTTTGATATTATTGTGAATGGTGTTCTTTTCTTAATTTCATTTATGGAGTTTTTGTTGCTGAGTGTAGGTATACAATTGATTTTTGCTATGTCCATCTTGTATCCTGCGACTTTGAAAAACTTATTAGTTCTAGCAGTTTTTTAAATTAGTTCTTGTGATAATTTTCCAAATACAGTATCATATCATCTGCAAATAAAGACAGATTTCCTTCTTCCTTTCCAATCTGGCTTTAAATTTTTCTCTGCCTCTCTTCCTCTCCTTCCCTCTCCTGACCCTCTTTTTTCCCTTTGTCTCTCACTGTCTGTTGTACTGGATAGAATAATACAGTATATTGTTGACTAGAAGTGGAGAAAGTGGCTACCTCTGCCTTTGTCCTTATTTTAAAGGGAAAGCATTCAGTATTTTTATGGTTACATATGATATTGGTCTCTGGGTTTGTCATAGATACCCTTTAACACATTAATTTCCCTTCTACTCCTAGTTTCTTGAGAGTTGTTTTTTAAAATCATGAATGGCTATTGGATTTTGTCAGATGCTTTTCTGCATCCATTAGATGATTATATGGGTTTTGTCCTTTATTCTATTTGTATTAGTAAAATATATAGATGTGTAATAGATGTACAACATTAATTGATTTTTTTCAGGTGTCAAACTAATGTTACATTCCTTGGATAAATCCCACTGAGTCATGGTGTGTGTAATCCTTTTTATATCTTGCTGAATTTACTTTACTAATATTTTGTTGAGCATTTTTATGTGTGTTAATGAGGGATATTAGCCTGGTAGTTTTCTTTTTGTAGGAGGTCTTCATCTAGCTTTAATATCAAGGTAATACTGGCCTCATAGAATGAGTTGGGAAGTGTTCTCTCATTTTCTGAAAGATGTTGTGAAGTATTGGTGTTATATCTATTTATACGTCTGTGGCGGGAGGTGGGGGCACGTGCATGTATATGTATGATTATTTCTGTCTTTGTTGGCATAAGGTTGTTCATAGCATTCTTTGATAAGTCTTTTTAATTTCAGTTGAGTTGACATTATGTCCCCTTTTTCATTACTGATTTTTTATCCTTGGTCAGTCCAGATACAGGCTTTTCCATTTTATTAATCTTTTCAACAAGCTAGCTTTTTGTTTCATGGATTTTCTCTAATGTTTTACTGTTTTCCAGTTCATTGATTTTTTATTTATTTTATTTCTCTTTATTCTTTCTTTTTCTGCTTGATTTAGATTTAGTTTCTAATTTTTCTAGTTTCTTAACATGAAAGCTTAGCTTATTGATTTGAGCCCTTATATTCTGATATAGGTGTTTAAAGCTATAGATTTCCCTATAGTGATTTCGCTGTATACCATAAATATTGGCATATTATTTTTCATTTTCATTCCATTCAAAATATGTTCCAACTACCCTTCTGATTTCCTGTGTGATGTGTGGGTGATTTAGTAGTGTGTTGTTCAACTTCCAAATATTTGAGGGTCTCCAAAATCGCTTTCTGTTGTTATTGCTAATTTAATTCCAAGATAGATAATGTACTTTATATGATTTACATTTTTTAATTGATCAGGACTTGTTTTATGTCCTACCATAGGTCTCTCCTAGAGAATATTCTAAATGTACTTGAAAATAATGTATATTCTGCAGTCATTGTGAGGAGTGCCCTATGTATGTTGATTGGGTCAAATTAGTTGATACTGTTGTTCAAGACTTCTATATAGTTGCTGATATTCTGTCTAGTTGTTCTATCAATTATTGAGATTGGGATATGGAAATCTCCAACTTTAATTAATTAGTCCTCTGTTTCTCCTTCAATACCGTCTGTTTTTGCTTCATGCATTTTGGGGCTCTCATGTTATCTCCATACATTTATAATTGTTACAGCTTCCTAATACTGTTACTGTTTTTCATTGTTAAATGTTCCTCTTTTTCAGAATGTTTCTTTTTCTTTCTTTTTTTTTTTTTTTGAGACAGAGTTTTGCTCTTGTTGCCCAGGCTGGAGTGCAATGGCACGATCTCGGCTCACCGCAACCTCTGCCTCCCAGGTTCAAGTGATTCTCCTGCCTCAGCCTCCCATGTAACTGGGATTACAGGCATGTGCCACCACACCCAGCTAATTTTGTATTTTTGGTAGAGATGGGGTTTCTCCATGTCGTTTAGGCTGGTCTCGAACTCCCGACCTCAGGTGATTTGCCTGCCTTGGCCTCCCAAAGTGCTGGGATTACAGGCGTGAGCCACCACGCCTGGCCCAGAATGTTTCTTTTCTTAATGTCTATTTTTTCATATATTAACATGACCAGTTCCAGCTGTCTTATGATTACTGTTGTGTGGCATATATATATATATATTTTTTTTTTATTATTATTATTATACTTTAAGTTCTAGGGTGCATGTGCACAATGTGAAGGTTTGTTACATATGTATACATGTGCCACGTTGGTGTGCTGCACTCATTAACTCGTCATTTACATTAGGTATATCTCCTAATGCTATCCTTCCCCACTACCCCCACCCCACGACAGGCCCCGGTGTGTGATGTTCCCCTTTGTGTGTCCAAATGTTCTCATTGTTCAATTCCCACCTATGAGTGAGAACATGCGATGTTTGGTTTTTTGTCCTTGCGATAGTTTGCTGAGAATGATGGTTTCCAGCTTCATCCACGTCCCTACAAAGGACATGAACTCATCATTTTTTATGGCTGCATAGTATTCCATGGTTTATATATGCCACATTTTCTTAATCCAGTCTATCATTGATGGACATTTGGGTTGGTTCCAAGTCTCTGATATTATGAATAGTGCCGCAATAAACATACGTGTGCATGTGTCTTTATAGCAGCATGATTTATAATCCTTTGGGTATATACCCAGTAATGGGATGGCTGGGTCAAATGGTATTTCTAGTTCTAGATCCCTGAGGAATCACCACACTGACTTCCACAATGGTTGAACTAGTTTACAGTCCCACCAACAGGGTAAAAGTGTTCCTATTTCTCCACATCCTCTCCAGCACCTGTTGTTTCCTGACTTTTTAATGATCGCCATTCTAACTGGTGTGAGATGGTATCTCATTGTGGTTTTTATTTGCATTTCTCTGATGGCCAGTGATGATGAGCATTTTTCCATGTGTCTGTTGGCTGCATAAATGTCTTCTTTTGAAAAGAGTCTGTTCATATCCTTTGCCCACTTTTTGACAGAGTTGTTTTTTTTTTTCTTGTTTGTTTGAGTTCTTTGTAGATTCTGGATATTAGCCATTTGTCAGATGAGTAGATTGCAAAAATTTTCTCCCATTCTGTAGGTTGCCTGTTCACTCTGATGGTAGTTTCTTTTGCTGTGCAGAAGCTCTTTAGTTTAATTAGATCCCATTTGTCAATTTTGGCTTTTGTTGCCATTGCTTTTGGTGTTTTAGACATGAAGTCCTTGCCCAGGCCTATGTCCTGAATGGTATTGCCTAGGTTTTCTTCTAGGGCTTTTATGGTTTTAGGTCTAACATTTAAGTCTTTAATCCATCTTGAATTAATTTTTGTATAAGGTGTAAGGAAGGGATCCAGTTTCAGCTTTCTCCATATGGCTAGCCAGTTTTCCCAGCACCATTTATTAAATAGGGAATCCTTTCCCTATTTCTTGTTTTTGTCAGGTTTGTCAAAGATCAGATAGTTGTAGATGTGTGGTGTTATTTCTAAGGGTTCTGTTCTGTTCCATTGGTCTATATCTCTGTTTTGGTACCAGTACCATGCTGTTTTGGTTACTGTAGCCTTGTAGTATAGTTTGAAGTCAGGTAGCATGATGCCTCCAACTTTGTTCTTTTGGCTTAGGATTGTCTTGGCAATGCAGGCTCTTTTTTGGTTCCATATGAACTTTAAAGTAGTTTTTTCCAATCCTGTGAAGAAAGTCATTAATAGCTTGATGGGGATGGCATTGAATCTATAAATTACCTTGGGCAGTATGGCCATTTTCACGATATTGATTCTTCCTATCCATGAGCATGGAATGTTCTTCCATTTGTTTGCGTCCTCTTTTATTTCATTGAGCAGTGATTTGTAGTACTCCTTGAAGAGGACCTTCACATCCCTTGTAAGTTGGATTCCTAGGTATTTTATTCTCTTTGAAGCAATTGTGAATGGGAGTTCACTCATGATTTGGCTCTCTGTTTGTCTATTATTGGTGTATAAGAATGCTTGTGATTTTTGCACATTGATTTTGTATCCTGAGATTTTGCTGAGGTTGCTTATCAGCTTAAGGAGATTTTGGGCTGAGACAATGGGGTTTTCTAGATATACAATCATGTCATCTGCAAACAGGGACAATTTGACTTCCTCTTTTCCGAATTGAATACCGTTTATTTCTTTCTCCTGCCTGATTGCCCTGGCCAGAACTTCCAACACTATGTTGAATAGGAGTGGTGAGAGAGGGCATCCCTGTCTTGTGCCAGTTTTCAAAGGGAATGCTTCCAGTTTTTGCCCATTCAGTATGACATTGGCTGTGGGTTTGTCATAAATAGCTCTTATTATTTTGAGATATGTCCCATCAATACCTAATTTATTGAGAGTTTTTAGTAGGAAGGGCTGTTGGATTTTGTCAAAGGCCTTTTCTGCATCTATTGAGATATCATGTGGTTTTTGTCTTTAGTTCTGTTTATATGCTGGATTACGTTTATTGATTTGCATATGTTGAACGAGCCTTTCATCCCAAGGATGAAGTGTATGGCATATATTTTTCTATTCTTTTTCTTTTAACCAGTTTGTGTCTTTGAATCTGTAACGTGTCTCTTTTAGACAACATACTAATGGATCTTGCTATTTTATGGAGATGGTCTTTGTATTTTGATTGAGGTATTTAGACCATTCACGTTTAATATAATTAGTGATATGTTTGAATTTACGTTTGCCATTTTATAATTTGTTTTATGTATGTCTTCTCTTTTTTGTTCCTGTTTTTCTTTTACCATCTTTTGTGTTAGATAGATATTTTCTAGTATACCATTTTAATGTTTCTATTTTTTACTGTATTTTTTGTGTTGTCTTAGTGTTTGCTCTAGAGATTACAATATGCATTTTACCTTAATCTACTTAAGATTAATAATTCCAGTAAAATGCACAAACTTTTGCTCCAAGACAGCTCCATTTTATCCGTTTTCCTTTGTGCTACTTTTGTTTTGGGCTTATCATATATAACATTTATAACACTTATTTATACATGATAAGCCCAAAAATACACTGTTATAACTATGGCTTTAAACATACTATGTCTTTAAAAGATGTTAAGAGGAAAAATAAATTTATGGGACCTTCATATTAACCCACATGTTTACCATTTCCTGTGTTTTTCATTTATTCCTATAGATTCAAGTTACTGCATGGTGAAATTCCTTTCAGCTTAAAAAATTTCCTTTAATGTCTTATAACATAGATCAGCTAGCAAGGAATTCTCTCAGTCTTTGTTTTTCTGAAAATATCTTTATTTTGCCTTCATTTTGAAGGATATATTTTTTGATATAGAATTCTTAGTTAACAGTTTGTATTTTTCTTTCAGCACTTTGAATACGTCCTCCCACTTCTAGCCCTCACTTTTCAGATGAGAAGGCAACTGTTAATTGCATCAGTACTCCCTTTCATGCAACAAGACATTTTTCTTTTGCTACTTCAAGATTTTCTCTTTGACTTTCAAGAGTTTGTCTCTAATGTGCTGAGGTGTAGATCTCTTTGTATTTATCCTACTTGGGATTCTTTGAGATAATTATACATGAAAAATAATGTTTTTCATCAAATTTAGGAAGTTGTCAGTAATTATCTTTTTCAAATAGTTTTCCTGTCTTTTTCTCTTTTGACTCCTCCAGTCTGGGATTTGCATTACACACATGTTGGCATGCTTTATGTTGCTTTACAGGTCTCTGAAAGTCTTTTCTTTGTGCTTCAATTTTTAAAATTGTTTTATTTTCTTCACATTCACTAATTTCGATAACTCTGTCTTTACATTCACCTGTTCTTTCTTCTCCTTCCTCAAGTCTTCTGCTGAGCTACTCCAGCAAATTTTTATTTTAGTTATTGAATGTTCAACTCAAGAATTTCCATTTGGTTTTAAATATTTTCTCTCTCATTGAAATTCTCTATTTATTGATTTATTATTGTCCTATGTCCCTGTAATTCTTTAATCATGTTTCTTTAAGTTTTTTAAAACGTATTTACAGTAGCCATTTCAAAGTCTCTGTTAAATCCAAAATCTGGCAATACTCAAAGAGACAGTTTCAATTGACTTTTTTTTTTTTTTACATATGAGTCACACTTTTCCTTTGTACTTCCCTTTTGTTTTTTGGTTGTTAGAAAGTGGGCATTTTAGATAACATATTTTAAGAACCCTGAATTCTGATATTCTCACATGATTAATGTTGTTGTTAAATTGTTCATTTGTTTAATAACTTGCCTGGCCTAAATCTGTGAAATCTGTCTCCCTCACAGAACATAGCAACTAATATCTGTTATATTTGCCTTTATTCTTGCTCATACCTTTAAACCTGCCTTCCTAGGGGTCACTCTTGTTTCTGTGTAATTTAGTAATCAGCCAACGATGAGACAGATGTCATATACAAACCATGAGCCAGTAAACCCTCTATTATCTGCCAATAAATCTGTGCATGGGTAGGGAAATACTCTCAAAGTTCAGGTTGTTTACAAGACTGCCTTGGCTTTTACTTTCTGTTGGACCTTTCATATAACCTCTGCACATGCCCTCAGTCTTAGAGTTGGCAAGAATGTGTGGATACTTTGAGCCATCTTTGGTCTCCACTGCACATGCATACAGTCCAAGCCAGGAATATATTTGCCCCAACCTTGACTGCAACCTCAGACTAATTGAGCATTGGTCCTCCCCATTCACTAGCTGCCAATATTGTCAGTAGTACTGACAATCATAATTGAATAAGCAACTTTGGACTGCATCAGCAAAATTGCTGCTCCCCATGACAATGTCCCACCCTGACAGAACCTGTGTGAGGACTGAGCTTAGAGAAGTGGGATGGGAATTGCCCTAACAAACAGTACAACTCTGCAAAGCAGACTTGTTCTGTTCTTACTCAAAGTTTAGAAGTTTTTGAAGCATAACCACTTTTCTGAGTGTTGCATGTCTTTGGTCAATTTCCAGAGTACACAAATGGTTGTTTATGTCAGTTCTTTCAAGCTTTATTGTTGTGTTTTGGGGAGAGAATTTGCTGACATCATCATTTAGCCATAGCTGGAAGTCCTGCCTTTTACTTCTTTCTTTCAAGTTTCCCATATCCCCTTTCTTATTAGGATATAGGCATAATCTTGCAGGCATTATTGCCATTATCCCTTTGCTCATTAAGCACCACTAGAATTAGGAGGGGAAGGGGAATGTTAAAGGTAGAGCTCTTTGCACAGTGCCTAGAATTATGCCTGGCACATAATGTATGTTTAATAGTTGTTTGTTGAATGAATGAATAAATAGCATGGAGATGGGACTAATGGTGGTCAGGTGACCTTCCTGAGGGCTTGAGTAAGTAAGAATATAGAGGGAAAAGGAGGTTCAAGAGATACTGGGAAGCAAAATGGACAACACTTGACAGTACTGGGCGGGGGACGCACTCAGGTGTCTGGGGTTTCTAGCTGGGTAATGAGATGATTAGTTTTAGTGGTACAAGGTAATCCTGCAGAATCCAGGGCCCTTCATCATTAAGCTAAACACACATACACACACACACACACACACACACACACACACACACTCCTGGCCTGTGAGTTGAAGAAGCTGCCCAAGGTTTCATGGCAAGTTGGAACAATGGCAGGCCCAGCTGCTGCTTCACACTGATGAGGTGAATCCACTGATCAGCAGCAATGTATGTCTCCCAAATCCCCCCAAGAATCTCCCCATGGCACAGACTTATAGGAAAGATACACAAAAGGGAATCCTGGGAAGTGTAATTCAGCCTAGCCAAGTTGCATTACAAAGCAGCTACAAGACCTCATTCTGTAGTTTCTGTTAGGGGAAAACAATGGAAGATCAGAAGCCATTCTAAGGTTCTAAGGGAATGGCTCTAGGAGGGGTAGTGGATGGGCAGAGGGAGAAGAGACCAGAGCAGGGAAAGCTACTAGGCAGGAGACTACTTAAGCAGTCCAAGGGAGTGCTTATGAGAATATAGGCCAAAAAGTGGTGGTAGAAACATAACAAGAGTCTAAGAAGATGGAATGCACAAGTGGCTGGCAGCATGTGGAAAAGAGAGAGAAAGAAGGAAAGTTGAGGCCAGCCTACTGGCTTTAGCAGTGAAGAGGATGGAGACATCCTTGTTGGCAGGGGAGTGTAGGTGAAGGGATAGGTGAAGTGAGGATACTTTGTGCCTTTTCTTATTGACCCTTCCAGCAGGTTCTGTCTTCTTTTCATCCTGTCTCACTGATCCCAGCACCATCCACTCACCCATTCGTCCACCATTCATCCATCCACCCATCCACTCATCCACCATCCATCTATCCATCTATCCATCCATCTATTCACCCATTTGCCATCCATCCATTTGCCCACCCATCCACTATTTATCCATCCATCTACCCATCCATCCATCCATTTACCCATCCATCCATCCATTTGTACATCCACCAGTCATTCATCTACCCATCTCTTTACCATCCATCCATCTACCCACCCGTCTACCATCTATCCATCTACCTACAAATCCACTCATTCACCCACCCATCCATCCACCCACCCATCCACCCACTCATTCACCATTCATCCATTTGCTACTCATCTGCCACTCATTCATTCACCATCCATCCATTCATCTGTATACCTGTGTCACCTGTCAGCCATCTCTGGACAACAGCTCTGTGAGTGACGAATGACACCTATTGCGTGGCCTCACACAAGCAATAATTCATGGCTCCTCTCTACCCCTTGCCCCCAACCTCAACACAATAGTTGGAGCCTGTCTCCATCTGCAGCTTCAGAACTGTGGATGCCCAGGGCAGTAAACTCTCAGTGGCATTCATCTAAAGGCCTGGTTGGCTTCTGGGGAGATCAGCTTCTCAGAGACTGGCCTGCAGGGATGGCAGCAATGTGTATGCAGGCAGCTTTTCTGATTGTCCCAACCACCCACTCTGGCCCTTCACGCTGGAGCTCTCAGAATGAAGCTAAAGTACTGGCCATCATGAGAAAGCCTCTCAGACTCTGGCCCTCCCTGATATGTCTTCTGCCCACCCCAATGTACTATTCCAACTTGTTACCTTTTACTTTCATATCCTGATTCTACGAGTGGCTCTGCTTCCCGAAACATTTGTCCTGTCCCTTCTGACTTCCCTCCCAGCACTCTGGGTTTTGCATGCCAGTCAAGGTCTGGGCTTTGCCTGCCCACTTTGTGGCCTCTTTGTGGTGACCTCAAGTGAGAACTCTTCTCTGGTCTCCCACTGTCCTACTAGCGATGACTACAGCCATGGGTCTGGAGCTGGTACTGTTTGCCAGCAGTCATGGCTCTAAAGCTTGGACACACATAACATAACACATGTAGAGATATATCCCCTCCTCTCTAGGAGATCGTGGTCTGCAAAAGGGCAGGGCTGTGGTGCAGGGGGTACAAGGAGCAGCAAGAAACAGGAGGACCCCGATGTAACCCAGGGATTCAGGGCAGGGTCCCAGAGCAGGGAGAATCCCTGTTGGCTCTTGGAGCCTGGGCAGGAGCAGCCCAATGGGCAGACTTAAGCAGACATTCCTGGAAGAGGACCAGGGCCATACCACAAGCTCTAAGGCCTCCATCCTGCTCACTGCAGTCTCCCTGCACAAGCACCAAGCATGGGACACAGGCACACAGACAGCATGGATGCAGGGCTGGGCTGGAAAGACCCAGACACCCCGAATGTCTCCTTCATGCAGTGTCCCCACAGCTAACATGCCTTTATCGACAGCCACCAGAGAAATGCTGAAGCTATGCAGGGCAGAGGAAGAAGGAGCAGCCATGTCATTAACCCCTTAACCCCCAAGCCTCTCCTGGATGTTCACCTGCACCTGGCAGCACAGGACCCCTGGGAAATGAGTCTGAAGATGGAGATTTTCCTTCTTCTTTCTTTAATGAAAAGAGAGAGAGAGTAAGGACCTGATGCTACCACCAAACTAAAAATAATAATAAATAACAACATTGAAATCACCTTGCATGGTTTACAACTGTCTTCAATATCCACAGGGGTGATGTCATTTAATTCCTGTAGCCAGCTTGCAAGATATTAATGTTCCCATTTTACAGAGGAGAAAACTGAAGCTCAAAAGTGCAGTCCTTCCATCCTGCTTCCCCAGCCAGGAAGTGGTCTAAGTTTATGTTGTCCAATAGCAGAGCCTAAGACAAGAGTTTGGGTGCAGGTGGTTTATTTGGGAGGTGATGCCAGGAAGCAGGACTGATGGGGCAAAGAGTGACACCAGGAAGGAGGGAAGGCCAGTGTGAGGGGCATAATGAAGGTTGCTGCTGTCCCAAGACTCACTTCCACAGGGACTCTGGGAAGAGTGCAGACTCATCTGCCATAAGCCTGGAAGGGGAGAGGATGGGGGTTACCCAGCCCCCTTTCTCCCTTGGCTGAGGGCCACCCCAGGGGTGTGGACACCCAGCCCTTCTGGACTGCATTTGTTTGCCCAGGGCTCAGGGTCTCTGTGGCTTCAGAGAAAGCCCAGGACTGAGAGCCTGGAGCAGGAAGCCATCAGTGGGCTCACCTAAGAGGGGACGTTTCACCACAGCTGTGGCTGAACTTAGAGCTGGCCAAGGGGCTGGGACAAGTTACGGGGCACCCAAAGCTGTGCTTCAAGCTATGACCTAAACCCCAGGCATTTTTCTCTTACCAACCTTGGAGGAGTATGAAACTAGTCATGCCTGAGGAGACAGGGAGTTGGAATCCAGGGACACACGAGGCCCAGTGCGGAAGTGGGGGTGGGGGCAACAAGAGACAGAGGCCCAGAAACAAGGTGAAGTGCTTCATTCACGGTGGACCCAGAAGGAGCCCTGCCCCCAAGAGCCTCCCATGGGTGCTGGAATTCCCTTGTTCACACTGAGGAAGAGGGAGGGCAGGTACATGAGTCTGCTCGGACTGCCATGACAAAGTACCTCGGGCCCTGGGGCTTTCACAACACACATGTATTTCTTCCCATTCTGGAGGCTGGAAGTCTAAGATCAATGTGTTAGCAAGCTTCTTTCTCCTCTCTCCTTGGCTTGTAAATATCACCTTCTCCCTGTGTCTTCACACAGTTGGTGTCTGTGTCCTTATCTCCTCTGCTCATAAGAACTCCAGTCATATTGGACTAGGGCCCACCTTAATGACCTCATTTTAACTTAATCACTTATTTTAACTTTGATATTTAAAGGCCCTATCTCCAAATACAGCGACTTTCTGTATGGGGCAGTGGGGGTTAGGCTTCAGCATGAACTGGAGTCAGGGGACACAATTCAGCCCTCTTGCTTTCCTGGGCTCAGAGCTGTCAGCCCTGAGGAGCAGAGGAGAGTCTATTCCAAGGAACAGGCTGGGCAGAGCCTCAGAGAGTGTCTAGACAGATGCTCTGCCAGCCACACTACCCTCCAGGGAGCCAAGCGGAAGCCCAGGCTCACCCACCCCCAGCCACAGAACCAAATAAGGGCTGAGTCAGCGGCTCTTCTTAGAGACCCAGTTTCCTACAATGGTTTCTGTTTCTGCACATCTGGGAGAAATGATTTGACTCTGGAAATGGTTGTGAAATGGGCAAACCACAGTGCAGGCTCACTGCCCTCTGCACCCAGCAGCTTATCCTCTCTTATGGCCCAGCTCTGTGGGGACAGAGCACTTTTCCCTGTTGGCTAGATCAGGAAGCAGAAGATCTGAAGGCTACTGACTTGCCAAAAGCTCACAGCTAGTTAGTGGCAGACAGGACTCAACCCAGATCTGAGCTGACCCATCTTTAGTGCTCATTCACAGAAGTACTTCTGCTTTTAGGGACATGGATGGCACCTTTGGCTGCTGCCATCAAATCTGCCACCCAAATCTGAAAGTACCCATTCAGCTACGCATGATACTACTGAGCTACTGGTGCAAACTGGCTTCTCTCAACAGGTGAGCTGGCTGGCAGATAACACCTCCTGCCAGTTATCATAGAAACAAGCATGGGAGGAAGCAGCATCCTGGTGGCCAGGAAGAAGGTGAGGGAGAACACAGGGCACAGATGCCCATGGTGTCAACTCTCAGACACCTGCCCTGGAGATTTCCAGAAGTCAGGGCATCCTGCAGCCAGCTTGGCCCAGTGTTCAGTTAGGAAAGGCTCTCCCTCCTCCCATGCCCAGCCTTCTGCTCCCTCCTCCTCTTAGCCCTGTGGAATGATCCTGTCCCTATTAATGTGCCCATCTCCTTCTGCAGATGGATATCAACAGGGATTTTCTTGTGGAAAGTCCACAGGGAAAGCCAGCCCTCCCTCCCTGCTGCTGGCGTCATTTTCCCACAAAATGTAAAAACAGTCTAGAGAAAGCTAGGCCTGGGTGTGGATCCAGGTTCTACCACCTGCTTACTCTATGCCATTACTCAAGTGATATAATCTCTCTGCTTCAGTTCCTCATTGTAAAAGTGAGACCACAATAGGCCATATCTCACAAGACTGTAATAAGGATTACATGTCTAATTAAAAGCAGAGAGTTCAAGGAAAAGCACAGGGTAAACCCTGAATAAGTGGGAACTCCCTTCCAGACAAACAATCAGATGCCACTGTTAATCTCTGGCTGACAATTGTTTCCTTTGGGAATTTTTTGAAAACCAAGTGGTATGATGGAGACTGTGGACACAGGGACCCTACATTTGGAGCTTTCTCCCAGTTTTACTTCTCCAGCATGCAGTCACTGCAAACCTCAGACCTGGGAGTCTCAGAGGAAGGTAGATTGTCTGCAGAAATGAGAGCTGACTGGGGCCATTAAAGGTGGACAGGCTTGGGAAATGATCTCAAAAGTTTCCTAAGGGTTGATAATTTATTCAGTCACCCAGCAAACACGAGTTGTGCCAGGCATTGCTCTAGGCACTGGAATACAGCAGGCAACACAATTGGCAAAAACTCTTACCTTCTGGAGCTCATGCTCTTCTCATATCATCCACTGATGTCCTCCGTGTGGGTCATGGACCTCTGGCAGGTGACTCAGGATCTTCCAGGGGTAGATGAAGGAAAAGAATAGTCAGCGTTGTGCAGCAGTGATGAAAATGGAAAGACTCTGGCTTCTGGTTTCATCTTTGACATGTGAAAACCTTAGACATTTTCACACTCATCCTTACAACAAGGAAAAAGCTGAGCAAACTTAAAATCAATGATTCCGCTCTGGCATCTGCAGACACAGCAAATACTAAAGACAGCACAGCTCCTAGCCAGGGTGGTTTTGGGAACGCCCCCCAATTTGCAGTTGGTGTTGGAAGTGAGGCTGGTCTTGTGAAGAACTGTGTGCCCTCTAAACTTGGAGTTGGCCAACTCCAGGCAGTGACAGACAACAAACCACAGACCTAAGCAGGATAAAAACAAAAAATATACACATTTTGGTGTCTCATGTTCAAAATGCAGAAAACAAAAGACAGAGAAAATCTTGAAAGAAGCCAGGGGTATGGGGATCACCTTTCCTTTAGAGGAACAAGGATAGAAATTACATCAGACTTCACAACAGAAGCCATGCAAGCAAGTGGAAAGTGAAGGGAAATATTTCAACTGTTGAAATAAAAATATGTTGAATAGTTTGTACATTAAAAGTGCTGCAATAAAACTCCCCACCAATATAGGATTGCATACCTACTGGAATTTTTCTTCCAAAGTGAAGGCTAATAGAAAGGAATGAAATAATGTCTTTTGCAGCAACTTGGATAGAGCTGGAGGCCATTATTCTAAGTGAAGTAACTCAGGAATGGAAAAGCAAATATCATATGTTCTCACTTGTAAGTGGGAGCTAAGTTATGAGGATGCAAAGGCGTAAGAATTATATAATGGACTTTGAGGACTCGTGGGGAAGTTTGGGAGGAGGTTGAGGGACCAAAGACTACATATTGGGTACAGTGTACATTGCTCAAGTGACAGGTGCACGGAAATCTCAGAATTCCCCACTACAGAATTCATCCATGTAACCAAAACCACCTGTACCCCAAAATTGTTGAAATAGAAAAATAATTTTCATTGTAAAAAAAAAAAGTGAGACTAAATAAAGACTTTCCCAGACAAACAAAAACCAAGAGTATTCATTGCTTGTCCTACAAGAAACATTAAAAGAGAGAAAGAAAATGATGGGTGAGAAACTCAGATCTACATAAAGAAAGAGCATCAGAGAAGGAATAAATGAAAGTAAAACAAAGTCTTCATTTTTCTCACGCTTAATGGATCTAACAGGTAACTGTTTGTCCAAGTAACAATAGCAACAATGTGTTGGGTGATTATAACACGTAGATAACCAAAGTGAATGTCAGTAATATTATAAGGAACAGGAGGGAGGAATTGGGAATACTGATATAAGGAAGCTGTACTATTTTTTAAGTAGTAGTGTTATTTGAGAGTGGACTCAGATTAGCTGTAAATATATATTGCAAAATCTACTGCAATAAGAAAATATTTTTAAGAAGTATAATTGATATCCCAAGGAGAAATATATCATTTTAATTGGCTTATAACTATTAAAGAAATTAAATAAATAACAATTTTCCAACAAAGTAAGCACTAGTTCTCAAATGGTTTCACTGGTGTATTCTACCAAACACTTAAGGAAGAAATTAGATAAATTCTCTACAGTATCTTCCAGAATATAAAAGTGGAGGGAACACTTTCTAACTCATTCTGTGAGGCTAACAGCACCCTAATACCCAAACCAGATAAAGACAAGAAAGAAAAGCTACACATCAGTATCTTTTATGAATATAAATGTAAAAGTCCTTAATGAAATATTAGCAAATTGAATCCAATAATGTATAAAAAGAATTATATACCACAACCAAGTGGAGTTTATTCCAGATATGGAAGGCTGATTGAACACTCAAAAAACTATTATGTGGTAGTTAATATGTGATAAACAATGTGGTAACCCACCACATCAACAGGCTAAAGAAGAAAAATCATATGATCATATGAATTAATGCAGAAAAAACATTTGACAAAATCCAACACTCATTCATGATAAAAACTTTCAGCAAGCTAGAAATAGAGGTAACTTCCTCAGCTTGATAAAGGACATCCACAAAAACCCTACAGCAAAATTTATACTTAATTGTGAGAAACTAGATGTTCTCCCACTATGTTGGAAATAAGGCAATTCACCACACTTATTCAACATTGTACTGGAAGTCCTAGCAAATGCAGGAAGACAAGAGAAGGAAACCATATATATACAGAATGGAGGAAGAAATAAAATTGCCTTTTTTCACAGAAGACAGGATTGTCTATGCAGAAAATTCCATAGAATTGATGGAAAAAACTCTTTCAATTTATAAGTGATTATAGCAAGTCACAGGATATAAGGTTAATATCCAAAAGTCAATGCTTTTTTATACCAACAATGAACAGCTGGAATTTGAAAATAAAAGCACGATACCATTTACATTAGCATAAAAATGAAATACCTATAAACCTAACAAACAGAATATGTACATAATCTTTATGCAGAAAAGTATAAAACTCTGATTAATGAAATCTAACAAAATAGAAATAAATGGAGAGATGTTCCACTGTAGTGGATTAGAAGACTCAATATTGTTAAGATGTCATTTCTGGGCTGGGCGCAGTGGCTCATTCCTATAATCCCAGCACTTTGGGAGGCTGAGGTGGGTGGATCACCAAGTCAAGAGATCGAGAATATCCCGGCCAACATGGTGAAACCCCATCTCTATTAAAAATACAAAAATTAGCTGAGCAAGGTGGCGGGGGTCTGTAGTCCCAGCTACTCAGGAGGCTGACGCAGGAGAACCACTTGAACCAGAGAGGTGGAGGTTGAAGTGAGCTGAGATAGCGCCACTGCACTCCAGCCTGGCGACAGAGCAAGACTCTGTCTGAAAAAAAAAAAAAAGTCGCTTATTCTAACTTGGTATATAGACTCAGTACAATCCCAATCAAACTCCTAGCAAGCTATTTTTTGCTTTTCCATACACCAGCAATGAACAATTGAAAGTTGAAATTAATGTTTTTTAATCTGTCATTTAAAATAGCACCAAAAGAATGAAATATTTAGTTATAAAACTAACAAAACAGGCATAGGATCTACTGCAGAAAATGACAAAACATTGATGGAAAAAAATCAGAGATTGAAATAAATGGAAAGCTATTCTGTGTTTGTGGATTGGAAGACTCCATATTATTTAAATGTCAATTGTTCCCAAATTGATCTGTATAGATTCAGTGAATTCTCAATCAAAATCCTAGCAAGCTATTTTATAGGTATTGGCACACTGATTCTAAAATTTATATGGAAAGGCAAAACATCTAGAATAACCAACACAGAAATGAAGGAAGCATGCAACCTAAATTCAAGACTTACTCTAAAATAAACATGTAAACAAAATATGGTGATATGAGCAAAAGGATAGACACGTGGAAGAATGGAATCAAATAGAGAAATAGAAATAGACCCACACAAATGTAGCTAGCTGGCCTTTAATGAGACGCCAAGGTAATTCAATGGAGAAAGGATAGGCCTTACACCTTTTACAAAAATCAACTCAAAATGCATGGTAGACCTAAATACAAAAATACAAAATATGAAGTTTCTAGAAGAAAATAGGAAAAAATCTAGATAACCTTGGGATTGACACCCATGGAGAGGGCAGGAAGCAGGAGTGAGCAAAATGCGAAATCAGACTGCAATGCAGGCACAACAGCAGCCTCAGTAGACTCCATACTTAGCTCTGAGGGTCAGCTGGGCTTTCCAGGCTGTCTTAAGTTGGGGCAAGAAGGCCAGGCCTCTATGCCCCCATAATTACCAGCCATTGGTGGTGGCTGCCCCTAGGAAGGGAGTGTGTCTCTGAGAAATTCCCAGTGGAGGCAAAGGCTGAAAGGGCTGGGTGTTAGCAGCTGGGAGCTAGTCCTGGGCCATCTGGGTAGCATAACAGAGCCCATTCCAGGTGTCTCTAGATTTTTACCGTTACACATAATGCTGTGAATGCACCTTTCCCTGCAAGATAAACTCCAAGGAGCAGACACATTGGTCAGGGGTGTGCACTGTGTTCTTCCCTTAGTCACAGCAGTGGCCACCACTGCACCTTGAGGGTGGTGGCCTCTCTCAGCTCGGACTCCCCAGGTTGGTGGGTGGGAAGGCAAACTTTGCTCCCCTTACTGCAAGATATGTCACTATGGCCCCATGTCCTATCTGCACCAAAGATGATGACTCCAAGGGGCCACCTGGGGAATAGGAAGGGGTTTAGGTCCATTTTGTGATGAAATCCTATTGGTTTAATATACTTCGACTATATTGTCAAGGCCATGACTCAATAACTTGCAAAAATTTCATATGCTTTAAATTTGCTAACAGGAGTCACCAGGTGGAACCAAATGCCTTGAAAGCAGATTTCTGGACCTATGGAGTGGTTTGGAGCCTCAAGGTGGTAGGGTAGAGCCAACAGAACAGGCAGTCAACTCCAACATACAAGTACCATATGGTGGACATCTGTGCCCACATCCTTGCTATGGAAACAGACAGGGGCCACCTGGTGTTACTCAACCCAGCAGACTTAGCCATCTGCTAGCCAGTGACCTTGCACACACTGGCTCTGAGCCTCACTTTTCTCTTAAAATAAGAATTAACAAGACATATTTGGGCAGCCATATGTGTGAATCAAGATATTGGGGCCTGGTGCATGGTAGGTGCCTGGCAGATGCTCAGCAAATGGTAACTGCTAAAACAAGGACTGTAACATCTGCACTAATGGTAGACCTGCCACCAGGCACAGCATGCTCCTGGCCACATCAGGGCTGGTTCTGAGACTCCATGAGTGCAGAACTGGAAGGCAGGGCCATCCTGAACAGAGGGTGGCCAGTCAGGCACCCTGAGGACTCCCAAGATAGACTCACTCACCCACTGCAAGGAAGAGAAGGAGGCCAGATGTCTGTCCCTGTGATGCCAGCTGTGGCATTGCCCTCCTTTCTTTGAGTCCCAGAGCACTGTGTTAATACATTTTACTTGGGACTGATTCTTCAAGCAACTCTTGTGCAGGATAAGGAACCAAAGTATAGACAGTACCTTTCTACAAATGACAAAGATGCCCCTTCCTCTGGGCTGAGCCAACCTCACACCAGACCCCGTAGCTTGTCCAGTAGAGCACCTGGTGGCCTGAATGAAGTGCCCACGCACCTCAGCCAGCCACACCAGATGCCGGGCCTAAAGTGCCCCTCATCCAGGGGCCCTGACAATGCATGCCTCACATTATCAGTTGGGATCTTTCATAAAGCCATTGGAATATCAGAGGAGACTGAAATTCAAAACTAAAAACTTGACCAGAGGAGCAAGATGCTGTGGGCATGAGCCCAAGCTTCCCAGTGGCCTGCGCTGTGCAGCCCTGTGTCCCCACTCAGTGTGGAGCGCCGGCTTTCTCCCAAACCCTGTCCTGGCTGCTAGCCCAGATGGGAATGGGACAGGCCCTGCACACCATGCCTTGGACCTAGAGTGAGGACAAATATCCTTGGACACCTGTCTTGCCCTCTCTGATTCCGCGATACCAGCTGGGTGTCCAACAGGTCAATTCAATTCAATTCAATTCAATTCTGACATTAGCTCTCCAGAGCTAGTGCAGACCACACTAGTTAGGGCTCCATCCCACAGGACCTCCCCGACTTCAGATGCAAATGGGTGCCCAGGCCATCCACACTCCGTCCTACTTGGCTATGCATTAATAGATTCCTGCAACCCGTCCTCAGGTTTAATAATTTACTAGAATGACTCACAAAACTCAGGAAAACACTTTACTGACATTTGCAGATTAATGACAAAGAACGCAACTCAGGGCAGCCTGCTGCAGGAAATGTGTAGGGCCAGGGAAGAGGGAGGGGCATGGAGCTTCCACACACTCTTCATGCACACCCTGCTCCCAGAACCTCCATGTGTTCACCAACCCGGAAGCTCCCTGAACCCCATCATTTAGGAGTTTTTATGGAGGCTTCGTTACGTGGGCATGATTAATCAAATCATTGGTCATTGGTGATTGGACTCAATCTCCAGCTCCTCTCTCCTTCCTGGAGGTCAAGGATAGGGCTGAAACTTGTAGCTCTCTAATCACATGGCTGGTTCACCCCCATTCCCAACCAGTTCCCACTCTCCCACAGTCACCTCCTTAACCTTGTCTCAGGTGCCTTTGAAAGGGGCTTTCTCTGAATAACAAAAAATGCTCCCCTCACTTCTGTCACTCAGGAAATTCCCAGAGTTTTAGGAGCTCTGTGCCTGGTACAAATATCAAATATCTAGTTCCCATCGTACCACACCCTCCACATGAGTGACCTGGGGACAGGCGGCTCTGTCTCCTGCGCAGGCACCTTCCACAGGGCTGGATATTGGGCTTCACGCAGAGTTGGTTATTAGCAAATGCGCATGGAGGGAAAGGGTTTAATATCTGCCAGGATATTCAGGAAGTTCTGAATGTGCCATGGGTTTGGAAAAGCAGCCAGAGCTTCAATTCTGAAGGCAAACGCTTAACAAATATCAATGTAGCACCTCCTAGCAGCCACCATTGACAGCTTACTGGATTTCAGCACCATCTAGAAGCTCCATCTGTTTTTCACAAATTTTCACAAAGACACTGAGGGGTAGATGTCCTTGGTCCTGGATGTCCTTGGTCCTGATGAGGTCCCCAGTATTAAGACCCTGGGGGCATCAGAATTCACACTCAGCCTGTTTCTTGACAACACCTCTGCAGTTTCCATGCCGGGCTGCTGGTCTGGAATCAGGACAAGAAAAAGGCAAAACCAAGAAAGCCCCCGGGTGAGTCTCTCTTATAATTGGCTCTGATTTAGGGGTGGGATAGGGCTAGTGTAAGAAACCAGCATAATATCAGGGCTTCAAATAGTATGCTAGTATCCATGCTGCTGGGCCAAAAATGGGGTTGATGGGACCACATGTCTCTCATGGAGACTTTTACAGTCAGTCTACCAAAGAAGGGACATGGCTGCTTTTGAGAACTGGACGTTGATTTGCCCAGGTCTCTCTTGGGACTAGATATGCTAGTGGTGAGCTGAGCATTTGGGGAAGCACTTTCTGTTCTAGGTGACAACGGTGTCATAGGGCTAAGTCCTGTGCACATGTAAACACACTCCTTTGCTAGGGTCCTGGGATGGCTGGGTGTGGATAGGTGTGGAGCAGAGATCATCCCTGGAAGCATGGAAGCTGGGGCACATTCAGATCTTCTCTCCTCTGAGTTTGACCTGACCCAGAAGAAAAGCCCAGCAAAGCAGGTGTGTGTGTGTGTGTGTGTGTGTGTGTGTGTGTGTGTGTGTGCGCGTGTACACGTTACAGGGAGGTCCTTCCTTTGCAAAAGGGGGAAACGTGAGCACCGTCTGGTCTAGCTCCTGCTAGAATCAGACATCCTTAAACAGAAGAAAAGTGTTTCAGGGTGAAAATGCAAAATAATGGCACTGGAAGGCATGGCTCTTCACTTGAGTGTATTGCAAATATCAAGCACATGTTTTTAAAGCTGGTCATGAACTGCAACGCAGCAGAATGGGGCAGCCTTATGCATGATTAGGGTGGAAGTCCTAGAGCACCTTACAGACCTGAATTCAAATCATCACCCCTTCCAGACTCTCTGTGGGACTCCAGCCCCTCAGCTAGACAAGGGGGTCACGATCACATCTAACTCTGAGAGCTGTTTGAGCTAAGATACTTATAAGAGTTCCCTGACACACAGTCTCTGTTCCATAAGTGTGATTTGATAAACAACATAAATATTCATCCCTGTGTTAAGGGATGAGTCAAGGGAAGGGAGCTCATGATCTGGGACTTCCTCTATGACCTCACTATGAGGTAAGTATTGTTGTCCCTATTTTCCATATGAGGAGGCAGAAGCTCAGAGAAGACAAGAGACTGGCCCAAGTTCATGGAGCCAGTGAACTGGCAGTGAAGGATTTACACTCAGGTCTCCTGGGCCCCAAAATCTAAGTACTCCACATGACTCTGCAGACCTCCATGGAGTGACTCTTTCTAAAAAGCTTTATGCCAACAGACACCAGAGGAGGAAGGTGGTCACCAGGCATCACCGTCCACCTTACATAGGTCTGCCGTCTGCTCTTCCCTCATCTCTGTAGCTTGGGTTTCCCTATCTAGAGGATCACCATGATTTTCAGAGAAGCTATAACTGTTGTTAGGACTGGAACTTGCCCTTAGATTAGAGTTGGAATGTGGTGGAATCACTTCACTCTTACTGAACTGATCTCCAACCTGTGCTGCTTTCCTCGTGGCATGAGAACTTGTCTTTCTTGGAGTTGGCTCAAAATAATAGCTGTCTTCCAGTTAACCCAATCATGTTCTCTTACACCTGAAATATGCCATGGAAGTTATCTAATCCAATGCCTGCAATTTCCAAAAGAGAAAACAGATTGAAGGAAAGGGACTTGGGCTGGATGGGGTGCAAAACATTGGGATGGAGCTTAAATGGGGCCCAAAACATTGGGATGGGAGACCAGGAATGTAAAGCCCACAGATTCCCAGAAAATGACCTGAACAGGCTCTCTCTCTCTCTCTCTCTCTCTGTCTTTTGGAGACAGAGTCTCACTCTGTTGCCCAGGCTAAAGTGCAGTGACGCAATCTTGGCTCATGGCACCTCCGCCTCTCAAGTTCAAGCAATTCTCCTGCCTTAGCCTCCCGAGTAGCTGGGATTACAAGCACACCCACCACGTCCAGCTAGTTTTTTTGTATTTTTAGCAGAGACAGGGTTTCACCATGTTGGTCAGAGTAGCCTCAAACTCCTGACCTCAGGTGATCCGCACCGCCTCAGCCTCCCAACGTGCTGGGATTGCAGGCATGAGCCACTGCGCCCGGCCTAGGCCCTCTCTTTTGATGCTCTCAACAGTCCTTGCCAGATGGTGTTCGTGTCCCCATTTTAAAGAAGAGAAAAAAAGAGACATGGACAGATTAACTGATTCATCAAGGGTAAAGCCAAGCTCATCAGTGGCCAAGCAGGCATGGGAAGCCAAGTGTGACTGCAGAGGCTGATTCAAGAAGAGTAACTAAAAAATACACTCACACAGCCCAATTTTAAGGAATTTAGTTTCACATGGAGAACAAAGTAATTTCAAGCACTAGTAATTTCAGGAAGTCATATTTTGTCACCAATTTGAATTTCTCTTGAAAGGAAATGTGAGAACTAATGAGTCACAGTGACCCCCTGTGCCAATTCCTGTTTCAGGATGTGCTCCCCAAAACATTCTCACTGTGGCAGCTTCCATGCCAACCCCAGATCTGCCCTGGAGATTGGATGTGGGCTCCTCTTAACCAGGAGCTTGGTGAGGGGTCCAGGGTTCTTTAGCATCCAGGTCACCCTTTTACTTCAAAGGGCTTTGAGGGATAGAGGTGTTCCCTGACCTGGACAGTCTGGGTGCCTGATGTACTCTCTGTCATGCAACCCACATTGTTGCATTTGGAGAGAAGTGATCGCTCAGTTTTCATGGCCACTTCCAATCCAACCTTCAACTGAGGCACCACTGCAAGTATGCCCTAGATGACAATCATTCGCTCAACAGATAACTGAGTGGATTAAAACCCCTGGAGACACAGAGCCATGTGAAGGATGAAATCTTTTCTCAACAAAGACAGTAGGAAAGCTAAAACACACAGAGCTAGAATCAAAACTGTGACCATGCAGCCCTCCCTCACATTGCCAGTCAGACCCAGGCTGCCCTGGCCAGTACTGGCTGACCAACTGGGCACCAGAGAACATTGGGCACTTCCTAGGTCACTCGAACCAGGGACTGTCAGCCTTCAACCATGGCAGGCTGGTTGAAGGCAGGAGGGGAATGCCAAGCTCATCACTGAAGAACAAGATAGGACTGTCTCCAGAGCTGATGGCTATGTCCACAGGCTGGCAGTCCCTGGCATGAGTCACAGAGGCACATTTTGAAAGTAGCCACCCTAGGACCAGAGGCTTTTGATCTTTTAGAGGACTGAAAAATTGACTAGATTTTATTATTGACCAGAGTAAAATATTCTGAGAATAAGCATTGAGTATGGGGAGGCAGGGAGCTCTGTCTGCCCAGTGGGTAATGAGGAGCCTGCCTGCATGTTTCCCTCTCCCACTACTTTAGTGGCTCTTAAGAGCAGGAGACCTGCTTCTCCAGTTATCTGTTTAATAACCAGTATAAAGGCAGCCATATGCCTATATTTGGTAGAGGGCCAAATAGGTAACAAGTATCGTGCTACACGCTTTAAATTCTTGATCTCATTTAATCTCCAAGACACCCCTGGCAGTTGACTATTACTATCCTCATTTTATAGCTGTGGTAACAGAGGCACAAAGAGATAAAGTGGCTAGTCTGATCCACTCAGCCAGTATATGATGGTCAGATTTTGATCCCAGGGCTGTCTAATTCCAAAACCCAGGTTCCAAACACAAAGAAATGGTAAGTGTTTGAGGTGATGAATATGCTAATTACCCTGATTTGATCATGTAACATTGTATACATGTATTGAAATATCACATTGTACCCCATAAACATATACAATTATGTGTTAATTAAAAATAATAATAAAAGCAAAAAGAGGGTGCTCAACCTCATTAGTAATCAAGAAAATGCAAATTTCAAAACTCAAACCCAACCAAACAAAAGAAGATGTAATCCCCAAGGCAACCACTAACAAAATAACCCAAAAATATGCAGTAAAAGAAAAAAAGGTCTTAAAAGGGTATGACAGAAAATGTCTTTTTATCACAACAGAAGGCAGTAGTTGAGGAACAAAAAAAGATTTATCACACACAGAAAACAAGCAGCAAAATAACAAAAGTAAGTCCTTCCTTAACAGCAGTTACATTACATGCAAATGGATTAAACTCTACAATTTAAAGGCAGAGACAAGCAAGATGGCTTCTTAAAAAGCCACATGATCCAACAATATGCTGTCTAGGAAGACTTTAGATTCAAAGACATAAATAGGTTGAATGTGATAGAAAAAAATTCTCCATGAAAAAAATTCTCCATGAAAAGAAAAGGAGAGGAGGAGTGGCTACACTAAAATCAAACAAAAGAGATTTTAGGACAGAAATTATTACAAAAGAGAAAGAAGGATAATATATATTAGTAAAAGCATTAATCTTTCAAGAATATATAACAATATAAACACATATTCACCTAGCTAGAGCACCAAAGTCCATGAAGCAAAACCAGAAAGACTTAGAGAGAAATAAATGGTGCAACAATAATAACTGGAAACTTCAGTATCTCAATTCCAATAATAGAATAACTAGACGAAAGACCAGCAATGAAATAAGATTTCAACAACATTATAAATCAACTAAACCTTTTTTCTACGGCCACCACTCCATGCCCCAACATGCCCTGAGTTTGAAGGCTGAGGCCACCCAGGGCTAAATGTAATATCTAGGGATGAATAGATTTTAGATGGAGGATGCTAGGATAAACAATAATGTGATTTACACTTTTAACAAATTTGGCATATCTAAATCCTCCACCATTTGGAGTACACAATAGTTACAATTTACTTATTTTCTGAATAAGAATCCAACTTAAGGTATTCAGTGTGTAATTGAATAAATATTATAATATGATTTGCATAGGAAGCTGAGTATATAAGATTATAAATGATCTGAAAAGTATTATTATCAAAATGACAGAGATGACAACATGTTTACATGAGGCAAGTTTAAACTAACCAAAATAAATGAGGCAAAAATGTAAAAACGAGGACAACTTATTGCAAAAAATAAAGAAATATAAAGCTGTAATGGAGATGTACATGCCTTTAAAAAGATAACTTACTAAAAATGCAAGTATAATGTACTTTCATATACAATGAAAGAGTCTTAAACAAAAGTATGTAGGAATAGCCTGGATGGCCGTGCAAAGGCAATTATGTATTGGGCTTTCTGGAAAGAGCAGACATCAGTTGCGAGTAACACACCAAGCTTGCTAGAGTGCTCTGCACATCCCGCTCTTCACCTCTTGATGTGGGCCCCCAACTTTTGTGAAGTGACAGTGAAGGCCATGGTGTTTGTAATTGGCAGCCTGAACTCTTCCCTCTGAGGAAGGTGAAGCAGCAAGGCCTTGGAGCCTGGGCTTCAAGCCCCAGTGCACTGGTGAATTTGACCAGAGAGTGGGGAGACGTCTTGCCATGGATGTTGAAATTTATGTGAAACTACGACCTAAATGTCTTTGTCTATGGGCAGAGGGGTGGCTCCCTACTCTGCACCCTATGTACTTTGTTCACTACCTCTGTGAGAGAACTAACATTCCCTCTCTCCACCCACAGCCTATTGGCCAGTTCATCTCCCCAGCTGGATTCCAGCTCAGACCCCAGCATGGCTCCTGAGCAGTACAAGATGGTATAGTCAGAGCTTTGGGAGGCTGGGAACTGAGCAGAAGAGTTGGATAGTATAGGCAAGGAATGATCAAGGCCCCAACTGAAGCAAAATGGAAATGATTTCCATGGCCAGGTGAAAACAACCTTGTGGCATTGCACAGTGGGAATCCATGAAGATAAAGAGCCAGAAGATATAAGTGTGACTCCTGGCTCCGTCACTCTTGATCTGAGTGACTCGAGAAAGTCCCTTAACATCTCTGAGCCTGCTTCTCCATCCAACCAATGGATATGATAATGTCTGCCCTACCTATCTGAGATGGGAAGACAGTGTATGAAAAACACTTAAGAAACTGTCAAAACTTTAAAAAAAAAATGTACAAGCATATGTATAAACATACAGCTCCATGGCTCAGGATGAGCAAGAATCAACTGTGCTCCAACCCAATAAACTCTATAAGGAACTGTATTGATTCATTCTTTCCCAAGACTTTGGCCCAGAAAGCTGTATTTTCATAGCTTGAAATAAATCTATTTTCTTACTGATCAAAGGTAATACACTAAAGTGTATCACACATTAGAATAGTTTGCTCATTAGCTTTCCAGGTTGTTTGCAAATCAAATTATTTGGTGTTCTTTTGTTTTTGAGGTATTTGTGTTCCTTGTATATAATTGATATTAATCCCTTGTCAGATAAATAGTTTGCAAATATTTTTTCCATTCTGCAGCTTGTCTATTCATTCTTTTGGTTGTTTGCTTTGCAGAAGTTTTTTAGTTTGATGTAATCTTATTTGCCTATTTTTTCTTCTGCTGCCTTTGTGTTTGAGGTCTTCTTCATAAAATCTTTGCTCAGACCAATGTCCTAAAGCATTTTCCTGATGTTTTCTTTTAGTAGTTTTATAATTTCAGGTCTTACATTTAAGTCTTTAATCCATTTTGTGTTGATTTTAGTATACAGTGTGAGAGAGAAGTCTAGTGTCATTTATCTGCACATAGATCACATAGATACCCAGTGTCCCCCAACATCATTTATCGAAGAGAGTGTCCTTCCCCCAGTGTATGCTTTGTGCCTTTGTCAAAAATCAGTTGGCTGTAAATATGTGGATTTATTTCTGTGCTCTCTATTCTCTGCCATTGGTCTATGTGTCTGTTTTTATGCTGGTATTATGCTGTTTGGTTTCCAACACTTTGAGTTTATTTTTAAGTTCAGTAGTGTGATGCCTCCAGCTTTATTCTTCATGCTCAGTATTCTTTGACTACTTGGGGTCTTTTGTGATTCCATACAATTTTGGGCTCATTTTTTCCATTTCTATGAAGAATGTCGTTGGTATTTTACAGAGATTTACTGAATCTGCAGAGAGTTTTTGGTAAGATTGTCATTTTCACAATATTAATTATTTCAATTCATGACTACGTGATGCCTTTCTATTTTTGTGTGTTCTTTTCAATTTATTTCATCAGTGTTTCATAGTTTTCCTTGTAGAGATCTTTCACCACCCTGGTTAAACTTATTCCTGGGTATTTTTTTGTAGCTGTTGTAAACAGGATTGCTTTCTTCATCTCTTTTCCCGCTAGTTCGTTGTTGGTGTATACAAACCCTATAGGCTTTTATATGTTGATTTTGTATCTTACAACTTTCCTGAATTTGTTTATTAGTTCTCAGAGTTGTTGGTGGGGCTTTTAGGGTCTTCTAGATATAAGATCATGTCATTTGCAAAGAGGAACAATTTGACTTTCTCCTTTGCAACCTGGATGTTCTTTACATCTTTCTCAATTTATTCCTAATTGCTCAGGCTAGGTCTTCCAGTACTATGTTAAATAACAGTGGTGAGAGTGGGCATCCTTGTCTTTTTCCAGATCCTAGAGGAAAAGCTTTCAACTTTTCCCTATTCAGTATGATGTAGGCTGTGGTTTGTCATATATGGCCTTCATTGTGTTGAGGTACATTCCTTTTGTACCTAACTTGTTGAGAATTTTTTATCATGAAGGGATGTTGAATTTTATCAAATGTTTTTTATACATCTATTGAGATAATCACATGGCTTTTGTGCCTCATTATGTTGATCTAATGTATCAAATTTATTGATTTGCATATGCTGAACCACACTTGCATCCCTGGGATAAATCCCACTTGATCATGGTGAATGACCTTTTTAACGTGCTGCTGGATTTGGTTTGCTAGTATTTTGTTGAGAATTTTTGCATCTATTTTCATCAGAGGTAGTGACCTGTAGTTTTGTTTTTGTTGTTATTGTGTCCTTATCTGGTTTGGGCATCATGGTATAGCTAGGCTCATAGAATGAATTTGGGAGAATTCCCTCCTCTTGTATTTTCTGGAATAGTTTAAGAAAAAAATTGTACTATTTCTTCTTTAAATGTTTGGTAGAATTCTGCATTAGGTCCTGGGCTTTTCCTTGATGGGAGACATTTAATTACAGATTCAATTTCATTACTCGTAATTGGTCTGTTCAGGTTTTCCATTTATTCTTAATTAAATCTTGGTAAGTTGTATGTGTCCAGAAATTTACTTATTTCCATAAGGTTTGAAAATAATTTATTTATTTTCATTTGTTGGCATATAGTTGTACACATTAATTTCTAATGATCATTTGTATTTAGGTGGTTTCAGTTGTAATGTCTCCTTTTTTGTTTCTGATTGTATTTATTTGAGTCTTTTTTCTTTTTCTCATACTTGGTCTAGCTAATGGTTTGTCAATTTTGTTTATTTTTTCAAAAAACCAACTTTTCATTTTGTTGACATTTTGTATTTTTGCCTCAGTTGCACTTATTTCTGCTCTGATATTTATTATTTATTTTCTTCTACTAATTTTGGGTTTGGTTTGTTCTTGCTTTTCTAGATTCTTGAGATACATTACTAGGTTTATTTGAAATCTTTCTACTTTTTTGATGTAACATTTTTTGCCATAAACTTTTCTCTCAACATTGTTTTTGCTGTGTCACAAAGATTTTTATATGTTGTGCTTCTGTTTTCATTTGTTACAAGAAAGTTTTTTAAATGTCCTTATCAATCCATTGGTTGGTCAAGAGCATGTTGTTTAATTTTCATGTGTTTGTATGATTTTGAAAACTCCTCTTGTAATTGATTTCTAGCTTTATTCTAATGTGATCAGAAAAGATACTTGAAATAATTTCAATTATTTTACATTGTTGAGACTTGTTTTATGTCCTAAAATGTGGTATATCCTGGACAATATTCCACGTGCTGATGAAAAGAATGTATATTCTGGAGCTTTAGGGTGAAGTGTACTGTAAATGTTTGTTAGGCCCATTTGTTCTAAAGTGCAGTTTAAGTTCAATGGCTCTTTGTTAATTTTCTGTCTAAATTATCTGTCTAACACTGAGACTGAAGTATTGAAGTTCACAATTATCATTGTATGTGGGGTCTATGTCTCTCTTTAGCTTTAATAATATTTGCTTTGTATATCTGAGTGGTCCAGTGTTGAGTGCATAGGGGATCATATCTTAATTTAGGACACTCTAGTTTGGACTAATACCAACTTAATATCAATAGTATTACAAAAAATTTTTTCTGTATATCTCTGTTCCCCCCTGCCAAATTTATGTTATTATTACCAGTTACATCTGTATACATTGTGGGCCTATTAATGCAGATTTATAATTGTTGTTTTACGTAGTTGTCTTTTAAATAACATGAGAAAAATTGAAGTTGCAAAAAAGTTAATAATTACGTATTTGCCTATATGGTCATCTTAAGTACTATTTTTAATTTCTTCATGTGAATTTCAGTTACTGTCTAGTGTCTTTTCATTTAGCCTGAAGGACTCACTTTAATAGATCTTGTAGGTTAGTTCTGCTAGCAATTAACTGTCTCAATTTTTGTTTATCTAGAAATGTCTTGATTGCTCTTTTACATTTAAAGGATAGTTTTGCCAGATGTTGAATTCAGTTGACAGGTTTTTGTTTCAGCATTTTGAATACGTCACTCCACTGCCTCTGGCCTCCCTAGTTTCTGATGAGAAACTAGCTGCTAATCTTATTGAGGATCTTTTGTGTATGACAAGTCATTTATCTGCTTTTGGGATTCTCTCCCTGACACTGGCTTTTGACAATTTGTCAATTTGTCAATTGCCAATTGACAATTTTTTATAATGTGACTTAGTACAGATCTCTGAGTTTATTCTACGTGGGATTCATTGAGGTTGTGATATGTACAGTCATGTCTTTCATCAAATTTGGAAAGTGGCCGTTATTCCTTGAAATATTCTTCTTCTCCTTTTTCTCTTTTCTTTCTTGGACTTCCTCTATGCATATGTAGGCATATCTAGGAGACATTGCAGGTTCAATTCCAGACCATCACAATAAAGTGAATGTCACAAAAAGAAAGCCACATATATGTTTGGTTTCCCAGTGCAGATGGAAGCTATATTTTCACTATATTGTAGTCCATTAAGCATAAAATGTATATAATTTAATTTAAAAGGACTTTATTGCCAAAAAATGTTGACACCAAGACACTAAGTGAGCACATACTACTGGAAAATTGGCACTGATAGACTCACTTGACAGAGCATTGCCACAGATTTTTAATTTGTAAAAAATGCAATATCTACCAAGTGGAATAAAGTGAAGCACAATAAAGCGGAGCTCAATAAAACAGGGTATTCTTGTACTTGACAGTATCCCACAGGCATCTTAGGCTTTGTTCATCTTCTTCATTCTTTTTTTTTTCTGTTCCTCAGAGTGAATAATTTCATTTGACCTTCTTCACATTTACTAATTTTTTCTTCTGCTAGCTCAAATCTGCTCTTGAGTCTCTCTAGTGAATTTTTTATTTCAGTTATTGTACTTTCCCAACTCTTGAATTTCTTTTGGTCTTTTTATATAATTTCTCTGTATCGAAGTTCAGTATTTGATGATACATCATTCTCCCAATTACCTTTAGATCTTTGTACATGGTTTCCTTCAACCTTTAAATATATTTTAGATAGCTGATTTAAAGTCTTTGTCTAGTAAGTCCAATATCTGAGCTCCATTATGGACAGTTCTACTGATTGATTTCTCCCATCAAAAAAAAGCCATACTTTGTGTAGCTTTGTTTCTGGACAATATTTTTTGTTTCTTTGCATGCTTCATAATTTTTTGTTGAAAACTGGATGCTTTGAATTGTATAATATGGCAATTCTGGAAATCAGATTTTCTCTTCTTTCCAGGATTTGTTGTTGCTGCTTGTTGTAGTTTCCATCATTTATTTGTTTAATAACTTTTCTGAAATAATTTTTGTGAGTTATGTATTCTTTATCATCTGTGGCCATTGAAGTCTTTGTTCCATTAGCTTAATGGTCAATTAGTGATTTGACAGAGATTTCTTTAAATACCTGGGGGCAAGGGTTGCTCCAATATCTTTACTGTGTAGGTGTGTTGAAGCTTGCCTTCAAGACTCAGCCCAGAAGTTTACAACCATGTTTTAGCTTTCACTTTCTGCTTGAGCAGAGTCTAGAGGTTGGCCTTATGTTAGAGTTTCAGGTCTTTTTGGGTCTTTCCTGATCATTCACACAACCCTGGCATGTGTGTGTGTATGTTGGAGCTTTTCAAAATCCTTACTCTTCAAAGCATCTTGTTTACCAGCCTTTTCTCCAGAGCTTTAGGTTAGTCTATTTTTTGCTCCACTATTATCCACTGCCTGAGGCAGCAGTGAGTAAAACATTTTCCTCTAAATGTTTTTGACAAAATTCCACAGATATCTGCTTTAGCACTGGAAGAGTTCTGGGTTAGGTGAGATGAAGGCAAGCCTTTGAATCAGCTCTTGGGTAACTACCGAATAGGTCAAAACAAATAATTTTAGCTATTTGCAAATGAGGTCCATTGTGCTTCCTACAGTAATGATACTGTCACCAGGGCTGTCATTTTCAAGACTCTTGCCAATTGCAGAGTTGGAATGGGACTAGGGTAAGTTAAAATGCAACAAACCTTGCTGTTCTTACTGAGACTCAGCTGGGTTTTCCTGATTAAGCATTCCCCTGGCTGATGCACGCTGTTGGTTAGTTTCTAGAGTTCCGAAAAACTGATTTGTCACTTTTTTGTTGTTGTTGCTGCTGCTACAGGAGACAGAATTTTGAAATGTCTTACTCTGCCATTTTAACTGACACCATTTTCCTCAGCTATTTATTTTAAAAATGAGTGTTCTGCATTATACTTAGCATGCTGAGTATGGGGTTTTTTTCATGAGGGGATTTGGGGAGCATATAATCCACAATGTTCCTGGAACTGGAATTCACCAGTCATTTTCAATCCACTTCAGTTTGGCATCCTACTCCACTCCTACAATGAATCTATTCTTGTTAAGGTTATAAACAACTCTCCTTTGCCAAATCTAGTAAATACTGTCCTCTTCTCAACTGTCTAACTCTCTCATCAGCATTTGACAGAGTGAGACACTACCTTGTGAAAACACTAAACCTGTTTTGGCTTTTATGATACCATATTCCCCAGGGTTTTCTCCCATCTCTCTGCCCATATTTGGTTAGCTCCCTATTTTAGTCCATTTTATGCTGCTATAACAGAATACCACAGACTGAGTAATTTATAGTGAACATAAATGTATTTGGCTGTAAGTTCTGGAGGATGGGAAGCCCAAGAGCATGGCACCAGCATCTGGTGAAGGCCTTCATGCTATGCCAGCCCCAGGCGAAGACAGATGGGCAAGTTAGGGCAAGAGAGAGCATGCAAGAGAACATCAACCCTGCTTTTATAACAATCCAATCTCACAATAATGACATTAATTCGTTCATGAGGGCAGAGTCCTTATGGCCTGATCACCTCTTTAAAGACTCACATCTTAATACCATCAAAATGGCAATTAAATTTCAGCATGAGTTCTGGAGGGGACATTCAAACCATAGCACTTCCTTAAGTAAACTTTGGTCCTCCTTCTAACAATCCTTAGATGTTGGAGGTTCTCATAGTTTGGTCCTGGCCTCTCTATTTTTCTATTCTTTTTCTTTTTTAATTCATCTCAGTGGTCTATAAAAGTTATATTCCCAGCCAAACTCTCCTCTAAACAATATAGTCTTACATCCAATTCTTTTCTGAACTTCTCCACTTAGATGTACTTCAGTCATATACCACAAGGGCATGGCACCATGAAGTCTGGCCTAGGTCTAAGAACTAGCAACACTGGAAACTTGGGTTTGGCTTAAGTTTCCTTCTATCTGGTTCCAATAATGGTCCAGAAATTAAGAAGATCAACTGATACAGTGAATGCTTGGTTTAAGTAATTCAAACCAAGGATTCTTCAAACGTACCATCTTCCTACTAAACTATAAAGTCCTTGTCTTTTTTTAACTGGGATAGATGAGTAATGAGGGTATTTGGCAACTAGGTGCTCATCAGTGACCTCCAAGAAAACAGTTTCTGTCACATGACAGAGGTAGTGGTTACTGAGGCCACATCATGATGACGAGTATAAACTGCTCCATTAAGAAGCCTGTGACGCACAAGAGAGCCTTAAAGGAAGAGTCACTGAGACCTCACTAAAGCAAGGCAGCACATGTGCACGAGACTCTCACAAAGGCCAAAGGTGTACACTGAGATGGAAGCTGGATTTTGAAACAGATGAGAACAAAAAAAAGGTTGGGAGACAAGAAGTGTTGGTCAGAGGTAGGAGGGTGTCATCCAGCAGCACCTTCTGGTGAGCTGAGATTACTATCGGTCCTAACCGAAAGTCCAGGGTTTCGAAGGATGGCCTGTGGTTTCCAGCCTGAGACATACAGTGATGAGGTTGACAGTATAACTGGGGAAATAGGGAAGGAAATGCCATCAGTGAGAGAATGGAAAAGTGGGGGACTGTACCATCTGTGCCAATTAAAAAGGATTAGGAAGTGAGAGAGGAGAACAGGAATGGGGAACACGGCAGAGAGGCATAATGTGGGCATCAGTTAGAATTCTGTGGGTTGTGAGTCACAGAAAGGAAATCCAAACCAGCTAAAGCCAGAAAAGAGAATTTATTGGAAAAAACCTTTGTAAGCTGGAGGACCAGGTTAGAAAATGGACAGAATGGTGGTGGCTCCAGAGAGCCTAAAAGCAAGAAGCACAAGTATAGTCTTCTTGCAAGAAGAGCCTGGGGAGGACACCCCTGCAGAGTGCCACCTGTGGAAAAGCCTCATCATCACAGCAGGTATCATCACTGCCACCAGTGCTGAGAAGTCGACTCTGTCCATCTCTGGGTCACACTCAAGATGAGATTCAAAACCCAGGCAGGGTCATCTGCTCAGCTGAGCCTCAGCCACATGACCATATCCAACTGCCTGCCAGAGATAGAGCAGATCCATTCTTGTAGCGTCCGAAGAGGGAGATGGGGAATTCCTCCAAAACAGGGAGGGGCTAGATACGGTACAGCCAAAAAACAAATTCCATTCCACTATAACAGATGAGGTGAAGAGGAGGCGTAATCTTGAGAACAGGAAAGACTTGAGGGAGTTTGACAACTTGGAAAAAAGCACCAATGAGGGAGGGATTAAAGATGCAAAAGGAGGGGAAATGGATAGAAAAGCAGGAGGAAGTTGGCTGGGCAGGGTGGCTCACACCTGTAATCCTAGCACTTTGGGAGGCCAAGGCAGGCGGATCATGAGGTCAGGAGGTCAAGACCAGCCTGGCCAACATAGTGAAACCCCATCTCTACTAAAAATACAAAAAGTAGCCGAGTGTGGTGGCACGCACCTGTAGTCCCAGCTACTCAGGAGGCTGAGGCAAAACAATTGCGTGGACCCAGGAGGTGGAAGGGAAAGGGAGGGAAGGGGAGGGGGAGGGGAAGGGGAAGGGGAAGGGAAAGGGGAAGGGGAAGGGGAAGGGGAAAGGGAGGGGGAAGGGGAGGGGAAGGGGAGGGGAAGGGGAGGGGGAAGGGGAGAGGGAAGGGGAGGGGAAAAGGAGGGGAGGGGAGGGGAGGGAAGGGAAGGGAAGGCAAGGGAAGGGAAAGGAGCAGAAGGAAGTTACAGGAGGGATCGAGGGTGTGGCATCTGCTCAGAAGAGTGGGGCAGGGAAGAATTTGACTGGTGAGAGGTGTGAGCAATGAGAGAAGGAGCCTGGGAAATTTCCATTCTTTCTATCTGTTCAACAAGCAGGTATTTTCTCGAGGGAGAAGGCTTGATTTTCAATAGTGCAAAGCTGATCAAAATGGTGATTTATCATTTTCTAAAATCTGACTCTTTACCTAAAATCTGACTCTTTACCTAAGTTTCAGGGAAGGGAATCATTTCAGACCCACTTCCTTGTTGGTACGGTTGTGGAAGGGCAGGGGTTGCCTTTGGAGCCTGGGCAGCTGATGCAATGACTGCTCCCCTTCTTTTCTAGGAAGGGGGGCAGCTTTTGGGAATCTCAGTGCATCATGTTCCCAGGACCCAGAAACAGGACTGCCATATAGCGAGGACACGTTTCACTCTTTCGTCTCAGCCTCTGACTCCTGTAAGCAGGGACCCTGCCTAGCCCAGGGTGTCAGACCTGGTAAGCTAGGGTCCCTCCGAAGCTGCTTTCCAAGGTACCCTGTGAGAACCCAGCACTCACAGGCAGAGCCTGTGCTACTATCAGTCCCACACTCACTCAAATACAAGCTTCCCCTTGTGAGAAACCCACAGACTTTACAGATGAATAAATTCTTTACCTGAAAGCTGCTCAATTCAATGAGGAGCCCAGATAGTTGTCCAAGTGGATCAAAGAGTCCTAGGTGAGTAGTATTTCCCTGAATCCAACATTTACAGAGGCTTAAAATTAAGTCTGCAAGCTCTAAAGCCCAAGTGTGGTAGGCATGGAACTGAGCCGCTCTGAGCCTGCTTCCAAAAAGGACTCACTGCCCAACTGCAGGAGTGAAGTCAGCTGCCAGCTGCTAGCTGTTAGCTCTTTTAGGGTGAGCCTTAGCTTTCCAGCCAACTTCACTCTCTTCTTGGGTGGCTCCCAGCCAATGACTGCACAAGTCCTGGCCACCTCTGCCCAAAGCCAGACCCCTCCAGTGGGTCATCTGCTCAGAGCGCCAGTTGGGCTGGCAGCAATACTGTCAGGTATGCAGCGTGCTCTGATACCTTCCTCCCCGTCCCTGCTTCCCTCCTTTCCTGAGCAAAATGTTAATCCCTAAAAAAACTCTTATCTCAGCATCTGCCACTGGAACCCAGCTGAGGCACCACTCATTCATCTATTCAGCACACACTAGGCATCCTCTGACTTAACTGTTGCAAAGTTAAAGGTGATGTGTGACAAGTGCTACAACAGTGGTTGGAACAAAAGGTTATGGTTATGGTGCCTGGGCCAATGCAGTGCCCCTAAGCCACCTTTCCTGCAGACCATGGCTGAATGACTCTAGAAATCATGCCCAAGGATACAGGTTGCAATCCAGGGGCTTTCCAAGCAAAGCCTCTGTGCTCCAGTCTGAACTCTCTCGCTCGGTATGTCTGGGTGGTTTCCTAGTGCCTAATTCTGCGTCTTTGTCCTTCTGTCCAGGATCCCAAGACAACATAGACCCCAGATAGGTAGAAGTCCAGGCTTTAGACCCCTTCTAAAGGGGTCCTGGGCTGACAAAGGGAGGGTATGCCATGGACTGCAGGATGTGGGCAAAACTGAAACGAAAAGCCAAGGCAAGGGGACAGAGATGGTGGAGCCAAAGGGCAGACAGACTTTAGGCCCAAGGCAGCAGAGCTGAAGCCAGGAACAGTGGGTGGAGAGAAAGGCCATTCCCTCTATGACACAGCAGCCTGCAGTGCCCAAGTGCCCAACGGCAGGAAGACCAAGGACAGGCTTACAGTATAAGCAGGGCAAGGCCACCAAAGTGGCGCAAAAGTTCACCTTTGATGAATCCCAGACAGTTTCCCAATTTAAAAATCTGGGAAGAATTCTTTTAATTGAGCATATGATAGGTTTTGTATATAGACGATATTTAAATTATTGGTGAGGGGGGCAGGAAAAACTCGTACTCCTCTAAAGATCTTGCAACAGGCCTTGTAGAAGGTCCCCGTGGCCTTGGGCATGGATGAAATGGGAAATGTTAAAGGTGCCGAACTCTAACCATACAGCACTGAGCGAGGAGGTGGTGCTGGAACAAGGTCTAGAGGGATGCATCAAAGTTCAAGAAGCAAAAAAGGGCAGGCAGAGTGGAGTGTGTATCCAGTGAGAATGTCGGCTATAGTAATGAAGAGGACCGACTATGAAATGACTCAATACAGTATAAGTTAATTTCTCTTTCTCTCAAGATGCTTCCGGGTTGACAGTGAGGGCTTGGCTCCATGCAGTCATTCAGGGCCCCAGACTGCAGGGATTCTACCATATTCTACATGGGAATTCCAAAGTGGTCCTATCCCAGTCAACCAGAAAAGGGAAATGAGCTTAGAAGGGTAGCAAGAGAAGGAATCCTGGAAGCCAGGCCTAGAAGTAACCACATCACTTCTGCTCATGTATAATGGCCAGGATGCAGTCATACCTAACTGCAAGGATGCTGGAAATGTAGAATATCTGTGTGTTCCCAGGAAGAAGGGGAGAACAGATTCAGGTAGAGAGCTGGCATCCTCTGCCTAGAACAGGGAGTCTACAGTGACTGGGGCAGACAGAGTGAATGTGGTGAAAATGGGCCAGAGGTGTGCTGACAAATGCTTAACAACCAGCTCTGTAGAAGAAAAACAAAACAAAACAAAACATCTAAGCTCTGATGTACTGCATTTGCTGGTTTTCTTGGTGCAAATACTCCCACCGCATTCAATTTCAAACTACCAGCATGATGTCACTGAACATTAGAGTTGAGAAGAGATGCATGGCAGCAACCCAGTATATATTATCCACCATGTAGAAACAATAGATTTCAATTACCTTAAGAATAATAAAATGTAGTAAAATGATTTGGAAATTATGAGTTTTTAGGCTTGTTACCTTTGTCTTAAATAGTTTAATTATAAGTTTATATACATTAATTTCTAATGATGTTCTTGCTAAACAACTGGCTTACAAAACTCCTGAAAATTTAACAATCAGTTATGTCATTGGTACTCTCCAGCTGGTCCAGCCCACTACTGGGATAGACAGAAGGAGAAACCAAAGTATGAGGGTGGGAGCTGCCCACGAAGACCTTGACTGAAATGCAAGAGAGCTGCGGCATCGACCTCCTGGCAGCAGGAACAGAGAGTGCGCTAAGCAGGCATGCTGGGGACGCGGGTGCTGGTGACCCCTGGGCAGGCATCACAAAGCCAGAGTAGCATTGTTTCTCTCCTCTGCCTCCAGAAGGGCTTACTCTAGTCCTCCATGCAGCTTCTGGAACAGGGGAAGCAGGGCTTTGCTATCTATATGTCGCCTTTGTGCAAATTAGAGGAAAGCTCCCTCTTCTAGCTGCACACCTCCCCACCTCCCCGTGCTGGAACACAGGGCTTTGCCAATGGAGCCCAAATTCAGCCTCCTTACCTCCCTCTACTGGACACCTTTGCGCAGTGCACAGACTATTCAACAGCACCTGTGGCTCTGCGTCCAGTTGTCTCAAGTTGGGGCTTGGGACAGATGCGCTTTCCACTTTCTGACCAGGAGATTTATTGGCAGATGTGCCTCTCCCTGAGAAGAATCTCCCTTAGGATGGCAGCCAGCAAACACCCCATGTGCAGTTGTCTTCTAAAGCCGTGGTTCTCAACCCTGGCTGAATCCCTAGAGGAGCTTTTACAACTCCCAATGACAATAAACACTCCAGACTAGTTAAATCACAGCCACTGGGGGTGGGACACAGGAATTCACTCTCAGAGCTCCCTAATGTGCAGCCAAGGTTAGGAACTACTGTTTTGAAGGTATCCTGGCTCTGGGCCAGTTAATGCTGATTGACAGCCATCCCACCAACAGGTGTGCATTTCAATAGATGCCTTCCAGAGACTTCTGTCCATTCAGTACTCTCCACATACCCTTCAGCTTTTGTCCCTGAACAGCCCTTAGAAAATACCGAATGATTCAAGGCAGGAAACCAGGTGAAGGCAGACCCAGGACCACTGCTGGAAAGGGGCAGCACTGTGCAGGCAGGCACAGGGCAGTGGAGAAGGAGGCATCTGTCTCCACTGCTAAGCTAGACCTGCGTCTCCCACTCCTTGGTCTTGGTGTCCCACTTATAAGTGAGAAGAGTAGAGCTGGTTCTTCAAATAAAAGCTTATAGGAGGTCACATGTTCAACAGATCCCCTTGCCCTGCCCCTGTCCCCATTCCATCCTCCCACAAGTCACCCCAGAGGAAGTGGGAGGCTCCCAGGGCCCTGCAGATCAGGGTTGGTAAACTTCAGGATGGAGGGGCTCCAATTCCTGCCTCTATGGACCCTTCAACTCAGGAAGTACTGAGAGCACAGTCTGAGGGTGGAGAGGAGAAAGGAGCTACTTTGCCCACCTGCCCCATTCCCCCAGCCTTCTCAGACGAAGAACCCAGATCAACTCCTGCCCTTTTCCCAGCCTGACTTCTGGGTGTGAGCCCAGAGCCTGTGGTTTTGTCCACTTCCAGCTCTGATCCCCAGAAAAGCAGGCGAGTGAACACAGTGACTTAATATCATCAGGGAAAACAGCTGCACAGGAAAAGCGCCTGGGGGTGGTTTCTTAACCAAAACAAGCGTGAGTGGACCCAGACTAAGTCTCAGGGCATTTCCTTGCCTCTGACTTGGATAAAGTGGTCCAGGCTGCATTACTCACAAATGGCTTCCTGATTGCTCAAGACATTGTCACAGGCCACAGGACTTGCCCTGTGACCCTGGTGTCGACATAAGATTTTCTAGCTTGATATTCTCCCCACTCCTCGTGGGTGGCCCCTGTCCCAAACAGGGCTTGTACCTGGTCCTAAAGGAAAAGGAGGTCAGTTCTGTCATTCAGTGGTGTTTCTTGGATCTGCCCATCAAGCCAGAATTTCCTGTGAGGCTTCTGGCCTGAGTCAGCCTGGGGCTCAGGGAGAGCGTAAAAGAGGGGCAGTCCAGGGACATAGATAAGGGCCCAGGGGAAGTGCTTAGTGGTTCATTCTGCTGGTGGAATCAGGAGAATTTCACTGGGAAATTGCCCAAAGAAGGACAAGGCAATGTGAGGAAGGGCATTCCAGAGAGAGGGAGCTGCACGTGCAAAGACACAGCTACATGTGCAAAAACACAGAGGCACACGAGAGCAGAAGCTGCACATGCAAGAACAGGAATACACAGGAGCAAGGCATGTGCAAAGTCACTGGGGCACACAGGAACAGGCGCTGTATGTGCATATGGTTGTATAGAGCATCGGCAAGAGATAGGTCAAAGAGGAGGCCATGGATGCCACCATGAAAGAACCTGGAATGTTATGCCGAGGTACTCATTCATCCCTCTGAGGAGCAGCTGAAGACCAGAACAAGTGACTTGATGCTGAGTAAGACAGCTTTGTGTCCAGGGACTCTACCTTCTCCCACCAGCTTGACCATGTGGCTCACCACATCCTGGTGAGTCTTTCTTCTTCTTCTGCAGTCCTCCCCTCTCCATAGGGCACACTCTTCCCTAGGGAGGATTGCCACAGTGATCTCCTGGTGGGCTCTCTCCCTCTACAGCTGCTAAAGTTGATTACATACCAATAGGACACTTGGGGATCTGTGGACACGGGGCACTCGAGCGAGTGTGGAGGGTCAGATGGAGGCCATGGCCATCTGAGCAGGGGAGGGCATTGTTCAAATCCCTCTTTACCAGCTACTGAAAGGGTCACACAGTTCTCAGGCCCAAATAGCCAGACCCAAGCTCAGATGCCTAAGAGGATACACAGGGTGATTATCAGGGGCACAGAGGCAGGTCACCGTTCAGCAAGTTCATCGGGGGCTCAAGCCAGAAACTGTTACCATGCAGTGATGAGAATAGAGTGGAGAGGCTGGCATCATAGAGCAGCTGTAGACACAGCCCTGGGTTCCGGTGCCCGCCCTGCCGCTAGGTACTATATGACTTTGGGCAGGTGATTCAACCTTGCTGTGCCTTATTTTCCAGATTTGAAACGCTATATATATAGCACCTGCTTCAGGAGTTTGAGAGTTAAATGAGATATTGAACGTAAAGCACCAGCCTCAGTGCCTGACACACAGTAGGTGCCTAATAAATGATAGCTATTGTTATGATTGCATTCCTTGGTTAATTTTTAGCATCTTGTGGCTGGATTCCCCTCCTCACAAAGCCCCTGTATGCATCCTTTAAAATTATGCCAGCATCAAACAGAAACATGGCAATTAGCAGAGATTCACTATTCAATTCAGATCTTCCTACGAAGAGCCCTGAGTTAAGTGCTTCCTGCCCTCTTATTCCTGTCACCTTACTAAAGAGGCATAAATAGTATCCCTAACAGGCATCTTCCTGTTGCGAGTCTCCTGAGGAGTTTACATTGCCGGGCTGCTTGCTCCTTCCCAGACACACCTGACTTTCAACACGTAAAACAGTGAGCTCATAAGCGGGTCCCCGTGGGCTGGGCCCTGGGGAAGTCTCGGCTACCTTCTCACCAAAGCGCTCTCCCACCCGGGCTTGGCAGCGAGTGCGGCTCCCAGGCGGCGGCAGAACGGCGCATTTCCTCCAGCCTCAGCAGAGGACGGCCGGAACCCCGGTACCCTCTCCCCGACCGGGACCGCGCCCGGCGTCTCTGGCTGGCCCCGCCCCTCTCGGCCCCGCCCCGCCTCCGCGCTCAGCTTGGACAGCCACGCGTGCGCCCAGGCCAGGCAGAGGGACTGCCCCGCCCTGGTCCGGTGATTGATCAGCAGTGATTACTGAGGCTTTAATGGTCCGCTTGGATGGGAATTAATTCTGGGATGGATAAATAATGCATCGAGGTTTATGTAGTCCAAGGCGAGCAGTCCGTCCGGAGCCGGGAGAGGTAGCCGAGGGAGCCTGACGATTGACGCCAGCGGCCACGGGGCCCCGAGCTAGCAGGGCATGAGGGGCGACTGGGCGCGAGGACGAGCAAAAGCAAGTTGATGACAGCATGAACGGCCCCGCGTGGCTGGCCGGACGGCTGCGAGAACATGCTGAGCCCAAAGATCAGGCAGGCCAGGAGGGGTAAGTCCAACTTTCTGGGGTTTCTCTGGGCACCGCATGTGCCTCTTGGCAAACGTGCGCGGACACTTGGCCAGCTGTCACGCCGTGTGTCACATGGGGCGGGCGTTCTGGGACCATTGCCGCTGAATAGTGAGCATCCTCCTGAGGAAGTGCCCTTCCTCGTGAAACTCCTGGGCTGGGTAGGGACGCGACCTGAAGTTGCAAAAGGGCGGTGGCCGGCTTAGTGCCCCAGTGGGTGTGCACACTTCGCCCCACATTCCACATTTTACAGAGGCCCTCGGTCGCTCCAGGTGACCTGGTGGCAACTTTAAGGAAACTTTGCTTCTTTACTGAAAAGGAAATGCCCAAGATTTGCCCTGTGGCCAACACAGAAGCACCCCTTACCAGGGAAGGCAATGCCCTGGCTTCTAGAGACAGCTGGGTGCAAGTGAGGGTCTTCATTCCTGCTGCTCTGCAGACAGTGTTTCCTCAACCAGGCCAGGGGCAGGTAGGCTTTCCTGCCAGGAGAACACCCAGAAAGCTGCAGGGTCTGGGGGCAGGATGGGTGGATGGGGGAGCAGACTCAGAACAGCAAGAGATGGGGGTCAGGAGAGTCCAGGACTGAGCTAGCCAGCCTGTGTCCAGCCAGCGACCCAGCACAGTGACCTGAAGACTTGGCCACTGTATGGGGCTAGAGACAGCATCTTCATGGACAACAACTTCTTAGCCACGGAAAGTGTCATTTTGAATGAGAACATCTGTCTTTTACAAAAATAGAACGTGTCTTTTCAGGTGGCCAGTATCTGGGAGGGCTGAGCTCCTTTTGTAAACAATGAAGTGGAGGATGGGTCTTTGGAGGTGGATGGAGCATTTGCCTGGGAGCTTGGAAACGGTTTGTGTCTCACCAGGTGTTTGCAGCTGGGGGCCTCCAGCCTCCTGTGGATTCACAGGGAACACACCCATCTTATTAGCACACGTCAAGCACTTAGATGATTTTCCTGGATGGGACCGGCCTTCCAGTGTGTTCCACAGCCATCAGGACCCCTCTGTGGGGTGCTTTCAGATGGGCTGAACCCTGTGTACCCCAATGGGCAAAGGAGGACCTTGCATGGCTCTGCTGAGGAGGGGGCAAGTCTGGTGATCACCCAAGGGATAGGACAGGCCAGATGCCTCTGCGAGAGTTTAGTTCCACCCTCCCACTCCTGTGTAATGGGCTGGCCACTGGCCACATGTGGCTACTAAGCACTTGGCATGTCACTAGTCCAAATTTTGATGATTTAGTACAAAAAAAAGAATGTACAATATCTCATTAATAATTATTTTCCTGAAATGACAATATTTTGGATATATTGGGTTAAATAAAATCTATTATTAAAATTAATTTTACCTGTTTTACATTCTTTTACTATAGCTACTAGAACATTTACAAGTACATATGTGACTCATATTATATTTTTTATATTTCTATTGGACAGTGCTAGTAAGAGACCAGTGCTTCAGCAAAGGGGCTTACAGGCAGCCTGTCTTTGAAATCCAAGATTTCTCATAAACATTTGTTTTAAGTCAATGGTTCTCAACCAGGAGCAATTTGCCCCCCTAGGGAACATTTGGCATTGTTTGGAGTATTTTTGGTTATTCCAACTGAGGGGTGCTACTGGCATCTAGTGCGTATAGGCCAGCCATACAGCCCTCTTCCAGTCCTCAGTGTTCCATGAGCCTTCCACCATGGGGCTTTTGCACATCCTTCTTTCCCCTGAAATGCCTCCCACATTCACATGTGTGCACATGCATGCATGTATGTGTGCACATGCGTTCATGCATGCAAACATACACACACACCTTAATTCCTATTCACCCTCCAGTTATAGTATAGTTCAAGTGTTGCCAGCCAGGGAAGTCTTCCCACACACCCCAGTCTAGGCTGGATCCTCTGCTCCGTCTCTCCTTTTCTTTATGGTATTTACCATAGGTTGCAGTTGTATACTCCTGAGTGTGACTGATTGGTGAATATCTGTCACTTGCATTGCTCCATGAGCTCCGTGAGAGCAGGAACCATTTCTGTTCGGGGGCAGCATTACACCCCCAATGCCAGGTACCTGGTGGACACTCAACCTGTGTTTCTTGAATGAGTGGATGAATAGCTGGATAGAGGAGAAAGCATTTGCCTGGGTGGCTGGAGCACTGTCTCTACCCAAGCTGGCCCGGTACTTAGGAAATTTGGCCTCACCTTTCACTGACTCATATGTTGCAAATATTTTCCCAATTTGTTGCTTGCCCTTTATTTTTATATTAGAGTGTTTTTTTTTCTAGATTTACCTGTTTTTAACTTGTATACATTTTCCTTTTAGAATTTCTGTCTTTGTTTGCAATATTTCAGAATAAAATTGTTGTTGCTATTAAGGAGGCTCCTTCTTTTAAAGGAAATCATCAGACTGATGGGCAAAGTTATAGGAGCTTTAACCATCTCCTGTAGCAGGAGTCTCAATGTCTCAGGAGCCTTGATGAATGTTCAGAGCCTGGTCAATACTTTGGGGGTGGGGAGAGAAAGCTCTATTAGTGTGATGAAGTACCTTCAATGGCCTTATTCTTGTGATTGTCCCACAAGAAAGTAAACCAACATTTATTGTGCACCCATGCTCCAGGCACTTTTGTTGTACCTCATTTAATTCTCATGACTACACTATAACGTGATATCATTGTTACCATTTTGACAGATGTAGAAGAATCATGGTTGCCCAGCCAATAAATGTGGGATGTAAATTTGTCTGTCCAATGCTAAGGCCTCTGCCTTCTCCCTAACCCAACACTATGGCCCTGTACATCTCCATGAGAGCTGTAGGTTCTTTCAGTGATAAAATGCAATGATATTTTTGAGAAGGTGCATCTAAACACATGGAGATTAGATCTAGACAACTCATAGAATGTTTAAGGTTGGATTATTGATACCTAGCAGAAAACTAAGCAAATAAAAAAGCAGGGCAATTATGAACTCCACGGAAAACAAAAGTGATTCATGAAAGAAAAATTATTATCATATACAACATACCTCAAGTGGGACTAGCAATTAAACGGTGCTAATAATGGAAATTCTGTTGTTGATCTAACCAAAATTATAATATAACTAATCGGGAGGGTGGAGTGGGTGCTTATGGATGGTGGGGAAAAGGGTGTAAAAGAAACAAAATATTCATCTTTTAGAATAAGAAGTTAATAGACAACACTTAAAAGGAAAAAATCAAGAAGTGGTAATAAATAAATACTATCTGGAAACATAGAAGTAATACCAAAAGAACCAATGACAAAGGTTGAAAATGGCTGCCTCTGTGGGGTGGGGAATGGAAGTAAGGGGATAGGACACTCCTGGGTTTTGCCCCAAGGCTGCAGGACTACTTGAAAAGTGGTTAGGGAATCACAGCCCAGAGGTCAACCGACCTCATACCTGCTCAGACTGGGGGATCCTTCAGAGCCCTGGAAGATTCTGCCCTTCAGGGACACTCATAGGGTTAGCAGGCCTCCTCGGATTGCTTAGTTATGAATATTGTGGCTCCCAGGATGTGCCCTTGGCGATGCCATGATGCCCCTGCCCAGGCTTGTCAGGTACCATGATGGCTCCCTATGAGAGCTCTCGCCAACTTCATGGCCCTGAGAGTGAAGCAGCTAAGGAACAGTCACCTAATTAGGTGACACAGCATCTGACTTTGCCTCATTCAGAGAGGACGGAGGTCTAGCAGAATGGTCAGTAAAGTATGCTGAGGAAGGGGCGTATTAGAACCGCTCATGGAGGGGTGCATCCAGGCTGTGGGCTGGAGCTTAGCCAGGGACTGGAGGCCTCAGAAAAGCCTGCTCTGGAGAAGGAGGGCCAAAGGGAACTCACCCAGCAGTCTCTACTTCCAGGCCAGGCCCTGGCACTGCTGTTTGTAGCTGATACCTTCCGTGACAGCAGAGGTGCCCAAGCCTGGACATCCTCTGCCACTGGTACTCCGCCCCATGGACAGAACCAAGCTGTCTCTTGTCAGTCCCTTCTAAAAGTTTGCTCAGACGTGAAATGAAGTTACAGAGGCCCTCAGATCAGCAAAGGGTCCAGGACAAACCCTGGGGAACCTGATTCGAGGAAATAAAAGTTTCTGATTTGGGGATCTTTGAACAAGAGTGGCCTCAAATCACATTGCAGCCTGATTTTTTTTTTGAATACTCTTCTAGGATTTTCATTGTTTATTTCTAAAATTTTTAACATTTTCTTATTGAGGCATAATTTACAGAGTAAAATGCACAAATCTTAAGTGTTCTCTCAGTGACCAGCCTGAAGATCAAGATATAAAGCAATTTCCTTAAGCCCAGAAAATTTTCTCCTGTGTCTTCCCAGTCACCCTGACTCTTCTCCCAACCAGAGGGACACTTTTCTGATTTCTAGCACCCTAGAGTGATCTTACTTATTCTTCAATTTTATATAAATGCAATCAAGGATATGACTTTCTACTATTAATACATTAAAGGCCACAAACAGTCCTTCCACTTTCCTCTTTAAGGAAGGAAGGAAAGTGAGAGAATCTCTGTTGAGTGTTTAGAATGTGCCGGATGCAAGCTGGACCTTCCGTTACATGCAAATGTCCTATTTTAATCTTTACACCAACGCTGTGAGACAAGGGAGAACACAGAGGCAGAATAATATAAGTAAAATGCTCAAAACTGCACCACTGATAAGAGCAGAAGCAGCTTAAACACAGGACTCCGAGGTCTGAGAAGCCTCCCTCCCAAATCTAGTGCTGCACAGAGGCAGATGGAGGCTGATGTGTCACTAAGCAGCTCACGCCCCCAGCGATGCCAGCAGTACAAAGCTGTCAGATCCTGTCCAACCCTCACAAGCACCTGTCTCCATGGCAGGTATGCACAATGCTATCACTAGGTGCAGGGGCCAAAATGAAAGGTGGAGACAGGCCACCCACTCTGTCCTGGCCTGTCCTAGATTCGTTCCCCTGAAAGTCAGCCTGGCCAAGCAGCAGGCTAGTGGGAAAGGGGAGGGGAATTGATGGGACACAGAGCAGTGCGCGTCCTGTGGAGTTAGCCCTCACCAGGGGTGCCAGGTGTTGGCCAGGGATGCAAAGGTATGTGGTGGGCTCAGATGGGCCTGGCCCCTTCCACCTGGTGATGTTGAGGAATCCCAGATTTGGCTGCTATTTTACTTCAACTCCCATATTTCTGGGAAAAAAGATTGGCTATTCCAAACGCTGCAGGCTCAGATAGCTTCCCCTCCCTGCTCACATGAGGAGTCAGACACTGATTTAACTCTCTATGCGCTTACCAAGTGCTTAATAATCGCAACAACCACACTAATGCCTGTTGAGCTCATGGGACATGCTGTCAAGCAAACACAGCACATGAAATGACTTTACTTGTGTCCTCCAATGTCCCCACCTGGCAGGCCCTGGGTTAACTCTGGGCATGCCTGGATAGAGGTGCCCTAGGGTCACTTTTGTTTGCAACATATGAGACTAGGTCAACATTTCTAGGTCCATGGTAGCTGGCTTTGACCTACCTCTTTGAAAGGATGCTTCCTGGTTTGTCCCTCACTTTAGAATGTCACATCCCGTGTGGCTGTTGGAACTTCCTGCTTGAAGTCCTATTGCACCTATCATGTGCAGGCACATGCGTTGTCTCCCTTCATCCTCAAAAGATTCCCATTGAGAAAAAGACCACTATTACCCCATTTTTCGGATAAGGAAATTGAGTCCCAGAAAGGATAAAGAACTTGCCAGCCAGTAAGGGTACCCAACCAGGAAGGGGCACTGCTGGGATCCAGAACCCAAAGGCTTCTGAACATAAAGTGCGTGCCTTCATATTTACACGCCAGGCTTGGATGCAGGCAGCAAGAGAGGAAAGCTGCCCCAGGTTGTGAAAGCCTCTGTGCTAAGGCCCAGAGGTGGCAACCTGGGGCAAGCGGTGTGCCCCTGTGGTGGCTGCAATGCAGGAAGGCAGTGAGAGGACAAGGTGATATGAGGGAATGAGCCTGTCCCACATCCAGACAGGGTTTTAGACAATGGAGTGGCATGCCTGGCTGGAGCCTTAGTCAATGATGCAGGCTGCAGTGGGGGCAGCAGGTGCGCAGGGAGTGGCCCTGAGGGCAGGGAGAGAGGGTAAATGCTAGTGGGAGCAATGGTGTTTCCCATCTGCCACCTGCAGAGAAGGAGAGGGAGACACAGGGGCCTTTGTTGAAGCTGATCTATGGAGAGCTGGGTTCCTCTGCTTCCAGACACTCTTCCCCCAGTGCCAGCTGTGTGCTGGGCAGCAGCTGGCACCTCCCCACCCTGCAGAGTTTGTAAGTACCAGAGTGTTTCAGCACCACAAGCTGAGAACAAACACTCCCAGCCACCACCTTCCACCCAGCCGTTAGGCCACCAGTCCATCTGTTGCTGCCTGAGGTTCATGCCAGGAGATGAAAGTGGCTGTTTTTACCCAGAAGAGGGGCGCTGCGAACTCAAGCCTCTTCCCCCATCAACCCTCATGTTCTCCTTCTTCCCAGATAACTCCAACCAACTGATGGGAAAACAGAGTTTCTCTTCCCACGGAAGATGTTAGACATCCATAAGTGCCCCCACCTGACCAGTGCTCTTAGACACTCAGAACACACAGTGCTGCCAGGTGCTGGGCTGGAGCAGCTCCAAGCTGGCCTTGTAGCCCCAGACAGCTGGAGAACTGGCCATGACCTTATTGTTTGAAGGTGGGGATAAATGATTTATTTGCAAGACAGGCCTGAATTGAGTTAGGCATGGGCCAGGAGGCCACCTTGGACTCCACTATCCAAGGCAGAAAGGCAGTCAGGACCCTGCCCTGACTCTGCTGAAATCCTCACCAGCCCCAGTGATTACTTAACCAAGGGTAGAGAATATATTGACCTAAGCTAATGGCTCACAGGCAGGCAGAAAATGAAATTTATAATCGACATGGAATTATATTGATTTTACTGATCTCAGGCTCTTTGTGAATGGCCTGCTTATCTGAACAGAGCAGGAACAGCAAGCACCTGGGGTCCTGGGCCATCAGCCCCTGAACAAAGTCCAGAAGAGAGGAGAGAGGCTTCCAAGGGGCACAGCCTGCGGGAGCAAGAAGTAGGGCCAACACTGTTCACTCAGCACTTCACTGCTCTCAAAGAAAACTGCCCATTCATTTCATCCTCACCACAGTCTAGGAAGCAGCAGGATCCGTATCTGGCCCCCATTTATAGATAGAAACCTGAGGCTCTAAGAGGCTAAAGGGCCTCGGGACTCAGAATCCTGTGCATTTTCCATGACCTCCCACTGCCTCTCCACACCCACTGCTAAGCTACAGTTTCGCTTTTCCACTCTCCTGCTTGCTGCTTCTCTGATTATGGGCAGAGAATCAGTAATCTCATGCCCTTTAGCTTTTCATGTGTGGAAACAGGCTGTGGGTAGGAGAATCCTGTTGGCAGATTTCTTCCAACCCAAGCAGATCATCTACAGACGCACAAAGTCTCTTGGATTTGATGAGTTCCCATCTTCTTCAAACTTGAGGATTCCTGTCTCACATTTGCAGACATGAGACACATGTTTATGAAGGAGAGGTGCATGTCCAGCCAGAGGTGTCAGCAAGGTCCCAAGGGCAGCATAAGGGATGGAAGTCAATCATTCTGCGTTGAGAGCCTACCAGAGGGGTCTTCATACCTTAGGAAGTAACTGCACTGACATTGATGCTTCCAAAGTGAGTCAGGATTCACCAGCAGAGTCATGAGTCCAGGGAAAGGGAAAGGCAGACATACAGGGGTGGAGGTGTGGCACAATGGCCCATGCGGGACCTGTCAGCTTGGAGAGACCCAGGAGTGTGGTGTGAGACGGAGGAAGCTGGGCACCAGCTCACAGAGGCCCTCCACATCACAGCCACATCAGACCCATGTCTCTGATGGCTAAGGCTGTAGCGAAAACTGTCTACACCCTGAAAAGGGGGCATGGTCTCTTCCAAGGAGCCACAGCAAGAGATACCCCAGAATGGGTTGAAGGCAGAAGTTGGAAGAGGTCCAACAGGCTGCTTTTTCTCAGAGGGTGGGTTTTCATTAGTCTGGCAAGGGATTAAGGTATGGTCTCTCCTAAGGCAGGAATGTGGGTCCTATGAGAGTCAGGGTAAAAAGCCTGAGAGTGGAGCCAGACTTCCTGTCTGGACTCACCCTCTCACTCTCTGCATCTTCCTATTCCCCTGCTGGGCACACTCCACCCCCCAGTGAGGCTCATCGCATTCATTCGTCCCTCCTCACCTCACACTGGCTCCCTGCCCTCTCCAGCCAGTCCCACCCCAAGCCCGACTGTCTTGCTGCTGCTGCTGCCTTCACACTCCCCTCTCCCTTTATAGGTGACAGAAACATCTGGTGTTGGGGCATCTGTCCCCCATTAGCTCTGCCAGGGCAAGTGTGTGTCTTGTGTCTCCATATGCAGTGGCTCTCACAGTACAGGAGGCCCCATAATCTCAAGAATGGATAAATGAACACCAGATCCACTTGAATCTAGGGCTGCAACCTGCATGGAAGCAAACAGCAAACACTTCGGGTGTATCCCTGTTTCCCACCGCCCTTGCTGAATACCAGCCTCAGCTAAGCCAGGAGGCAGGCCCAGGAAGCACTGATTAAAATAACTTTCAAGAATGAAATCTTTTATATTGATTTTTAAATCATTATTCACTATGAAAAAAATCCAAACTCTCTAATCTACCTAATCACTATTTAAAAATTAATATTTTTCACTCCTAGGGGCAGGAATAGATAGGCTGTGCATCTTATTGGCTTTAGTTCTTCATGCCGAGGTGAGGCTCATTAGGAGGGCCTGGCTCATTCTCTAGACCCCTTAGATGGAGACTTAGGAACAAACAGGTGGCCAATTAGAGCCAGGAATAATGCAAGTCACAAATTAAGCTGGGTGTACTAGCTCATGCCTGTAATTCCAGCACTTTGGGAAACCGAGGCAGGAGGATTACTTGAGGCCAGGAGTTTGGGACCAGCCTGGGCAACATAGCAAGACCCCATATTTACAAAAAAAAAAAAAATAGCCAGGCATAGTCATACACACCTGTAATCTCAGCTACTCAGAAGGCTGAGGTGGGAGAATCATCTGAACCTAGGAGTTTGAGCCTGCAGTGAGCTATGATCATGTCACCGCGCTCCAGCCTGGGTGACACAGAAAGACCCTATCTCAAAAAAAAAATAAACAAAATTATACACATATACATAAACAAGTTTTTAAAAGTAGGGGCACTCAAGAACCATTAGCATCATCTGATGCTTGTGCAGAATTCCCAGGACAGTGTGGGACCCTGAAGGAGGTCCCCTTTGCCCTTGGCGGCAAATTGCATTAACTTTATGAAACCATCTCTTCCCGGCCCCTCCAGAGTGCCTCTTCCAATACCTCATCTCTCTCTCCTCAATCAATCTTTTGGCCTCAATACTTACCCTTTAAATCAATTCAGCTCTGAGATCCATCTTGCTCTTTTCCCAGCCAGGCTTTAAAATCTCATTGACTTTTATAAATCAATTGTGTTTTAGCTCTTCTGTCCTGCAGCCACTTCTCCATGCTCTAGGGGCTGCACTCACTTAGCTGCAGATAGGAAACATCTCTGGCCCACGGCAGGGCGCCTCACCCCAGGGAGCATCTCCAGAGCTGAGAGCCCAGCAGCTGCCCGAAGGCACAAGTCTATTCAAAGGCTGCCACAGTCTATTCAAAAGGTCCTGAAAACAATCAAATATGTTCAGTGGGGATCTCCAAACCAAAGCAGACCCTGAGATAAGGATTCACCTGCAGTAATCTATTAACGAGACCCTCAGGGGACACAGCTGGGGGGTGGGGTGTGGGGGGAGGGGGATCTGAAAGCAGGACATGAGCAAGGCCCTGTTACCCTTTCAGGTGTAACAGGAAAGGGAGGTCTCAGCCCGTGCCCCCAACTGAAGAGTGAAGTACACCCCTGTACCTAGCTAGAAATAAGGTTGGTTAGGGGTTTTTAAGCTCGTAAGTTGGGCGAGGGGTGGATGATATAAACTCCTAGGCACTCCCAGTCTTCCCAGTACGTGGGCAAAACAGGCTCCAGTAGCCCAAGGCCAGTCTTCCAAAACCTGCCAGCAATCCTGAGAAACCACCACCCACCCCTGGGAAGACCGTTGGAAGGACAGTACAGTTGGGGGTGGGGAGGGGAATAGACACAGGAAAAGGGATCCAAGAGAGTTTGGGCAGAGCTCCATCATGATCCGTATGATCTCAGAGAGCAATGTCTGAGCTTTGGCAGCTGCCAGGTGCTCTTGTCAGTGCAGGGCTGGGCCCATGAGTGATCCACACATCCTCACTGAGCCCCTGATTGGCAAGAGAGAGATGGGGTGGAGGAGGCAGCCTGGAGTCCCAGGCTCACCCAAGCAGCTCACCTGCAGAGAGGGACCAGTGTGCTCACTCACAGTTCCCCGACGGTGGTCCCATGGGAGGACCACAGATAGGTTTGGTCCAGGCTTCCACCAGCATCCTGGCCTGTTCGTTTTGAGCTGATCGGTGTTAGTCTCTCCCACTAGCTTGGGAGCTCCATGCAGGCAGAGGCTCTGTCCTTCTTGCTTGTTGTGGTCCAGAGCCTAGTGTGATGCTTGTCTCAGATAAATACTCATGAGCATGTATCAAATAATGATCCTTTAATTGCTATTTTAGATCTCCTGTAAGGGGATCCAGCTCCACTCCAAAAGAGCTCTTTCATTTAAAACTTTTAATTGTAATTTATATAATAAAAAAATTCATTTCCTTCATGAAATGTAAAATATGACAGCTCCAGGCTTCCCTTTAGGAACACTATCACCGTTCTAGGTGAGATATGTTCTTTCCAGACTTAAGTGTGTATGAACACGAGCACCCGCTGAGAATACATTGCAATGTCTTTTGTTTAGGATTCTGTTTTCCTTTCCTTTTAAAGTGGTTCCCCCATATCCACAGTATCGTGTTTGCAGTTTCAGTTACACATGGACACCCACAGTCCAGAAATAAACAACTCATAAGTTTTAAATTGTATGCTGTTCCGAGTAGCGTGGTGGACTCTCCCACTGTCCCACTCTTTCTTGCCCAGCACATGAATCCTCTCTTTGTCCAGCATCTTCACACTGTCTAAGCTACCTGCCTGTTGTCACTTAGTAACCTTCTCAGCTATCAGATGCGCTATCACTGTATCACAGTGTTTGTCTTCCAGTAACCCTTACTTTACTTAATAATGGCTCCAGAATAAAAAGTGTGGTGCCAATTTAGTAATTAAACTTTGTCATAGATATGTATGTATAGGAAAAACTGTATACAGGGTTCAGTACTACCTACAGTTTCAGGCATCCCTAGGGGGTCTGGGAACATCCACTGGGGATCTAAGAACATATCCCCCCCTTGGATAAGGGGAGACTACTCTAGTTTTATATTTTGTATATTGTTCTGCAACTTACTTTCTTCCACTTCTATAATATAATTGAAGTAAATGTTGAGGTAAAGCAGGAAGGACAAATAGAGCAGTGGGGGAAACAGCTTCTAAAGAGTGGTAAGAGAGGCGTCGTTGAAAAAGTGATGTTTCAGTAAAGAGTGAAGGGGCTGAGAGAGGAACCCTAGGGCATCCGGGAGGGCCCAGCGAGCAGAGGGCATATGGCAGGTGTAGAGCCAGGTGCTGGGCACATGTCTGCAGGAACAGCAGGAGACAGTGCGGCCAGGACAGGACAGGGCAGAGGAGGCCGAGACGCCATGTGGCCGGTCCCCAGAACCCTCATAGGCCATAGCGTCAGATCTGACTGTTGCTCTGAGAGAGCTCAGGAGCCTGCAGGGTTTTCATAGGGCGCGACATGATCTAAGTCCCACCTTAAGAACTCTTGCTGGCTGCCTTGTTTAGAAGAGGCTGCAGCAGTAACTTGGGTGAGAAACAAAGCAGCTGGGAGCAGGGAAGGTCTGAGGATGGGGTATCCACTGGCTGAGATGGAGGGACCATGGGAGGAGTGGGTTCTCGGGCAGAGAAAGACCAGGAGTTCTGCTTTGGACATGCAGCATTGGCAGGGTCAAGGCCAGAGTTGAGCCACATGAGGGCCTTCTGTGCACAGATGGTGTCCAAACCCATGAGGCAGAGATATAGACAGACATGGGGGCCAAGGACTAGCCCTGCACACTCAGCACTGAGAGGTCAGGAAGACGGGGAGTTGAGAGTGACAGCCGGTGAGGGAGGGGAGAAGCGGGGGAGTATAATCTTGGAACCCAGAGGTACAAAGTGGTCCTGGGGCAGAGAGGGATCAGCCTCACTATCAAGTGCAGCCAAAGGGCCAAAGAATGGGAGGACTGACTGGACGCTTGGGTTGAACAATGTGAGAGTCATTGCCAACGTGGTAAGAGCAGTTCTGGTGGGACAGATGTTGGGGAAGCCTGACTGGAGTGTGCTCAACAGAGAACAGAAGCCAGGTGCGGTGGCAGGTACCCGTAGCCCCACTGCTTGGGAGACTGAGGATTGCTTGAGCCCAGGAGTTCGAGTCTAGCCTAGGCAACATAGTAGTTAGACTCTGGTCTAAAAGAGAGAGACAGAGAGAACAGGGCAGGAATTGGAGACAAGGATTGAAGACAGTGAGGTGCTGGATAAAAAGAGAAGCTAACCATGTTAGCTTGTATATTTTGATCTCATTCTTTTCAAGTCTTTTCTAATGTGAATATAGCACAGTTTGTCCATTTTCTTACTAATGGGGACTCAGGTTTTTGCATTTTTAGATATCAATGGGCATGCTTGATTGTGACTACCCATGCATTTGTAGTTCTCTCTGCAGGACAGAGGTGAGCAGCACAATTGTTAGATTGCAGAGTATGCATGTTTTGTTGTTGTTGTTGTTGTTGTTGTTTTGGGGGTTTTTTTAGACAAGGTCTTGCTCTATTGTCCAAGCTGGAGTGCAGTGATGCAATCTCAACTCACTGCAACCTCTGCCTCCCAGGTTCAAGGAATCCTCCCACTTCAGCCTCCTGAATAGCTGGGACCACAGGGGCACACCACCATGCCCAGAAAATTTTTGTATTTTTTGTAGATATGAGGTTTCGCCATGTTGCCCAGGATGCACGTTTTTAATTTTAATGAATACCGCCCAATTACTCTCTATATGTGACTTAGGATTACTCACAGCCTCACCAACATGTGATGTTGCCAAACTTAAAAAAAAAAAAAGTACCTATCTAAATGGTACACAGTGCGGTATCTTATTACGGCTGTAGTCTGCATTTCCCCTCTCACTGCTGAAGTTCAGCATACCCATACATGCTAGTAGTTATTTGTATTTCCTCTCCCTTCTATTGTATATTCACTTCCTTAATTTATTCAATTCTGAGTAATGAAGGATCCCTCCTGGATGAGAAAATGGCGTGAAACGGTGCCTCCTCTGCTGGCCCTGCACCTTGGGGTGACTTTGCGTTGAACAGCCCTTCTGCTCTCCTCTAATGATGAATGAACCTTTGGGTACTTGAATTCCATTTGCCTACACCCAGGGTTTTGACCTCTTGGGTTTGTGTTAACGTTTTTTCATCTCAGGCTTCATTTCTTTTCAAGTCTGCGGGCTCGCAGGCACCCTCCCTCTTAGCCTGGCACTCCTCCTCTCTGGAGGCTGTGAGCTGAAGCACTTAAGGGCTGCTTAGGCTCCAATGGCAGTCTCAGAACTGTAGTGTCCGTAGTGAGCAAGACCAGCCAGGGTTTGAATCCTGGCTCTGCCACATAAGAGCAATGTTGTGTGACCTTGAGGAAGCTCGTCTCTCCTCTGAGCCTCAATTCGAACATCTGAGAAATCAGGGCTGCTCTGAGAAATAAGTGAAATTATTCAGGTCACCCACCTGGCCCTAGCTCTGGCCATCACAGGCTCTTGTGCACATCCATCCCTCCCACTGCCCACCCACCCCAGCCCTACCCTGCCCATGCGCTGAGTTTCTTCTTTCTCTCATCTCACCCCAGGAGGAAGCAATACCCCCATGACCACCTCCAGCATCCCCAGGACGGCCAGGCCAGAGTCAGGCAGCAAACGCCAAGTCTACCATCCTCAGTGACTGGGAAGGCGTGCAGCCCATGTCCTCCCTCACAGGCCAGATGGCGGGGCTCAGCGCAACCTGCACAGTCTGGACCAGGCCACCCAAGGGTTTATGGGCACCCTGGCACAGATGCAGCTCAGGGCCACAGCAATATAGAGGCATGAGATCGGGATATAATCAGAATGAGCACAAGGAGGGCTATGGGGAACAGGTAGATTCTCTAATCCCAGCAGGTAGGGCCTCAGCTGGTGGGGCACTTCGGAGCAGAGGAAGGCCTCATTCCTGCTACAGGGCACCTCCTTGCCCCCTGCCACAACAGAAGAGAGTGTCTTGCCATCTCATGCTAACCTCTGACCACCTGAGCTCAGGCTCCACATCCTGTCACCTCGCAGGAAGCTCCCTCTTGACACATCACCCCACCTGACCGTCACCCACAGCCTCCACCTCTGCCAGTCCAAATGCACTTAAACCGGTTCAGGTCCCTCCCATTCTAGCAAGGGGCACCCTGCCCCTCCATGCCACCCTCCCCTCCAGCACACTCCCCCCTTCTCTCCTGCTTGCAGGGAACATTCCTGAAAGAGTTCTCCAGGCTCCTTTGCTGTACTCCCCCTCCTGTCACCCCTACCCTTTCTCTGTAAAGTGGCCCTTGTGTACCCTCACCACTCCACCCATGACACTGCGACCTTAACTCTCTTCCCTTGGCGTGGTTTACCTGCTTTTGAAAATTTTGTTTATAATTGACACATAATGATTGTACATGCCTGTGGGGTGCAGTGTGGAGGGAGCTACACACAGGAAAATCCTGTGCTGCAGAAGGGTGGCGATTGCCAGGCTGGGGCTGGATTTTCCTCTGTGCATAATAAATACCATAACTACTTCTGTGAAAAGAGTAAGATTTTTTAGAACTCTGTGTAGGAAGATCTGTGTGTAGCTCCCTTAGTAGCTGCATATCTATTTTGGAGAATCTTGTGGAAGGCAGGAGCTAAGAGTCAGGAAGTAGCCCAGGCAAGGGATGGTTATATACAAATCGGTTCAGTAAAGGGGAGACGAAAAGAAGGCAGAACGCACAGAGAGAATCTTCAGATTTGGAAACTAAGGGACTCTAGGGCTTGACGGGGAGAGATTTGTCTGAACAAGTCCAAGCTGTTAAGTCTGGTTGGTCATGGAGCCCTGGATGAGAATGGGGAGGAGGAGTGGGTTGGGGAGAGACATGTTGAATTTGGACATAGGCCCAGATAACCATGAGACGTTTCTCTGGAGTGTCCTGCAGATGGTTTGACACATGAGTCTGAAGCTCCTGAGTAAGATCCAGGCAGAAATAATGCCCTGGGATTCATAATGAAATAGAGACAGCTGGGACAACCCTGGGCAACAGCAGGATTTGGGAGGATGGAGGAAGTTGAGGCCAGGAACAGGCTGGGGAGGCGGAAAGAAACTTGGGCAAAAACGCTGGTATTTGGGCTCTGCAGAGGGGGAGGAAGAGCTTCCAGAAGCAGAAGGTGATTAACAGTGTCTGAGCCACCACAGGGCATCAGAGGATGAGACCCTGAGATCCAATTCAGGTTGTATTTGGTCAGAGCAATATCAGGAGAGGCCAAAATCTCCAAATGCAAGGAGTTGGTGGGGACTGGGGGGTGAGGAAGGAGAGGCAGGTGTGTGGGCTACCCTCTCAAGATGTGCCTGTCAGCAAGAGTAGGTGACAGCGGCCCCTCGGCACATGCACTCATGTGAGCCAAGAGATTGCAAGTGCCAGGCTAGCTTCTTCCTCCCAAGCCTGAGCCCCACCTCCCCTGAGGTCATCCCACACTCTAGTATCCTTCGAGGCCTGGCCTGGGGGCTCCCTCCGCGGGGTGGAGGGACCTCAGCAGAGGTTTACAGCGGAAGGGTCGGCACCTCAGGGTCAGCATCCACAGCCCTTGCCTGCCCCACAAGGCCTGTGCTCTTTCATCCCTCTGTGGTGGTTGTGATTTACTTCCCCTGCCAGAGTGGGGGACCCCACGGGGAACACCATCAAGTCAATTGGGCTCTGTACCTGGAGGAGCTCCATAGATTTGGAATAAATGGATGAGTGAACAGATGGTCCTGCATGTGCATGGAAGAGCCACCTTTGGGAAGGGCGGAGGGCGAAGGGCACCCTCCTCCTCTCTGGTCCTGAGCTTGCCTGGGGCCTGCCCCTGGGGCCCCTCCAGAAACTCAGATCCGTTCTGGAGACTTAGAATGCCAGAGCTGTTTGACTTGAGGCCTGGTTTAAATATTAACAGGACCAAATAAATTGATTAAATGAAGTGCAGATGACAGGAACAGCAGTTATTAATAAATCATAGCAATGATTATTTTCCTTTCAAGAAGCTCCATCAGCCTAATATGTGTGTGATTGATCAGCTAGGGAAAATCTTAGGCTGGTTTGGCAGCTTCAGCAGCATCTGCAGGAAGTGCCTCCTTGTCAGAGGGGCTGGAGCCAGCCTTTCCTATCCTCCAGGGTGGGGCAGGTGGGACCCTCGGGGATGCCTGCATCTACTGAAATAGAGACCACCCAGAGCTTCCTGCCTACCAGCTCCCTTGCCCCGGTGAACATGGCCCCCCATACCTGCTCCCTCCTTACGTGAAGCTCTCAGGAGGCCTGATGCCTGGGCCTTGGGCATCAGGGCACAGAGTGTGCCCACCTTCTTTGTCTTGCCACACTGACTACAGGCCAGTCCCGCAGTCAGCCACGTATTGATTGCACAAGATCCTGCTCTCAGCCAGGCTCAGCGTCCATGGTCCTGTGCACAGGGAGCTCACCCTTCTTGAGGCAGGCATGCCTGGACAGAGAGCACCTCACAGACATTGTCCACCACTGGGACAGACGGTACAGCAGCGCTCAGAGGAGTTGGACTGTGCTGATGAGTCACCAAGTTTTTGTTGAGCTCCTAAGGTGCACCAGCCCTGCACAGGATACTATGGGGGGGGATGTGGAAGGAAGAGCAGGTGCATTTAATGAGCCAGCTTCAGGCCCTGTTGTAATAGAAGACAAGAGACAGAATCAGGGATGTAGCTCTAGAACATTCCATGACTTCAGTCCCCACTGAAGACCCTAAAGAGTGCTCTGCAAACATCTGTGGAAGGACAAAAGGTTCTCCATAGCCCTTGAAGATTCTGATAAGAGATAAAGGAGAATTCAAGAATAGACAGTGGAGGCCTGAGCCAACCCACCAGCTCCAGAGACTCCTCCCCGCCAGGGGAAACAACATCTCTTGAGTCTCATGGTAGGAATCTCATGTGATTAAACAACAAAAGCCCAGGCACTGGTGACTTAATTTGACCAGCGATTCTCAACCCATTAAAGGAATTTTAGAGATGAGCAAGTTGAGACCCAGATAAGAAAACTCAGTAATCAAAGGGGCACACCTCTCCCTGTCCTCCTCAGTCCCCTGCCAGACTCCACTCAAGCCCAGGGGTCCTGAAAACCCTTGTCAGCTCCACCTCCCAGGGCCTGATGCAGCCCCAGCCCTGGAAAGGGACTGGCGAGTGCTGCTGAATCCAGCCTCACTCAACCCTTCACTGGCTTGAGATGGAGAAGGGGAGGGGGCAGCCCTGGAGCAGAAAGGCCCCTTCTGATAACGTTGGGTCTCTTATGGCACAACCCCACCTGTCTCATCAGAGGCTCACCTCACCCTCATCTGGGCAGGGTGGTTTCTCCCAAGTCTGTGTCCTCCACACAGGGCTGCTGAGGTTGCAGAGCAGCCAGGGCTGTGCAGCACAGATGCAGGATAGGGTGCTACAGGTGTCTGGAAATACAGGTTCTGGAAATTCCAGGCTGTAGGAAGACTTGCAGGAAGGGCTGGGGCTCCTGTGGAGAGGGAAAGGGGGCCTGGTAGCTCTGGGCCTCCAGGACTCCAGGTTTTTATGCCACTGAGTTTGACTCAGTGCTCCTCCTGCTGTGGGCAATCAACTAAATGGGCAAAGGGAGTGAGCAGACGTCTCATACAATTAGTAGAAGCCCATGCAAAGATGTTCCAGCTGATTAATCACCCAAAATCAGAACAGCTAAGACAATAACTTTGTGCCATTTTATACCTACTAAATTATGGAGTAGGAATGCTCAAATTATACTATTTTATGTTGGTGGTGATGGGGAAAGTGGCACACTGGCATAATTGTGTGATGGAATACAGCCAAACGCCATCTCTAGAAGGCAGTGTGTAGTGGCATTTAAAGGGCCAGGGGCCAGAGAGCGGTCCATTCTCTGCCCTGTGACCTCGCTGCTGGGAGCCCAGCTTTAGGAAACAAATTCTGCATGGAGACATCCACTGCGCCATCTCCATTATCCTAATCCTCATCACCATAGTAACCCATTACTAGGCACCCGTACGTCTAAGCACTCTGCAGTTATGGTGTCTCCCCTCTGCCAGCTTGCCCTGCTGGGTGAGGTGTTGTTATCTCATATGGGCCCAGTTTTCTGATTGGCAAACTGAGGCACAGAGAGTTCACAGAGCTGGTGGTGATGCAAACTCAAGCTTTAGTCCAAAGCCTGTATTTCTTCAGTTGGGTCCCAACATCTTTTTAATTAAATAACTCACATTGAGGAGAATGCCAATACCCATCAACATAAGAATCTAAAGGCAATGTATGGTGTGCCCATTTGCAAGGATAATAACCAGCCATAGAAATAAAGGAGGTAAGCACACTCTGAATCCACATGAACAAGTGTGGGGACCAGCCCCACAGAAAGGAGGGAAAAAAAGTGCTGATCATTCTGAAACACAGATAAGGTGAAGCTCAAGCCCAGTTTCAGGGCGCTGTTGGGCTTCAGAGGGGGCTGTTTTCCTTGAAAGTCCTGGGCCATGTGATCCACACTCAGCTCCCTGATTTGCCTTCCCGTTAGTCTCTGGAAAAAACCCACTGTCCTGAGGAATCACCAATCCAGCTTCAGTGTGCAGGGGCAAGCATGCAAACAACTCACTTCCTCTCTGGGCCAAAACACAGCCAAGGCAAGGCTAGAGCATTCAACCTCAACCTCTCCAGCAGCAGAAGGAAAGCAATAGGGAATCAAGGTGGAGCAGGTGAGGAAATAGACAGTCTGACACCAGGGTGGCTAGTGGTACTCATAGATCTATCACAGCTACTTGGGTCCCAGAGGGAGAAGATGAGGCCTCCTGTGAATGCTGCTGCTGTCCATGAGCCAACCCCTTCCAGAGCAGGGGCCTGTGTAAAAGTGATAGATTCAGTATTATACCGCAGGCCGTATGACAGTTGAGGTGAAGGTGTGAACACGAGTGTTGGGGTGATCGGACCCAACACCAGGCTGTGGGAGTGATGAAGTCCAGCAGAGTCAAGGGAATGAGAAAAGACAAGTTAAGAGAGAAAGTGGGACCGGGGGCCAACGTTAGTACAGAGGCTGCGAAGGCCCGAGCTCTGGGAGCCCACACCATTTATTGGTGATCAAAGAAAGAAACAGGTGGTGAGGATGTGGAGGTTGAAAGGAAGAGTGTATCAAGCAAATGTGCTACAGCTGTGATGGTTTAGCATTTTCTTTGAAACATATGGCTACTTGAGATAATGGGAGTGCTAGAAGCAAGGAGCCAGCAAGTCTAGACACATTGCAAAGGCCACCAGGGGTTTTAGACCCTGGACCCTGGACATGTTCCAAGCCCTGCCTCAGCTTCTCTCTCAACACTCAGCTTTTCTCCCAGCACACCAAGCTATAATGTGTCCTCAGACACTGCCTGAGTGCTATGTAAATTTTTTTTTTTTTTTTGAGACGGAGTCTTGCTCTGTTGCCCAGGCTGGAGTGCAGTGGTGCAGTCTCAGCTCACTGCAAGCTCCGCCTCCCAGGTTCAGGCCATTTTCCTGCCTCAGCCTCCCAAGTAGCTGGGACTACAGGCGCCTGCAACCATGCCCGGCCAATTTTTTGTATTTTTAGTAGAGACAGGGTTTCACCGTGTTAGCCAAGATGGTATCAATCTCCTGACCACGTGATCTGCCCGCCTTGGCCTCCCAAAGTGCTGGGATTACAGGCGTGAGCCACTGCACCCAGCCAGTGCTATGTAATATTTAATGTCATGTTAAGATACAAAAAATACCTAACAATAAGGGTGACCCTAAGTATCCAGTGATATATGACCACCATGACTTACGTCTATTCCCTGCCCTCCACAGTAATGAGGACACGCATGTAGAACTGGGTAAGGCATCATCTCCTCCAGTCCCCACCCTTCAGTCCAGAGTGGCAGAAAGACAACCACACAGATAATCACCAGCCATGGGCCACCTGTCCTGGTAGGGGAGGGAGTGACTATTTGGAGGAGATTCAGAAGGAAGGCTCCATGGAGGAAGTGTCCTTTGAGTTGGCTCTTGAAGGATATGTAGGAGCTCACCATGTGGCTAATGCCAGGGTATGGATGGGAGAGGGATGGAAGAAAAGTCCAGGCTAGTGGGACCGCGTGGGCAGAAGTAGGCCAGGCTTAGGGAACTGCAGTCACTAGTGTAGTGGGAAGAGTTTACAAACACACACACAGAATCACAGATACAGTGCAAGAATTGTAGGTCACAGGCACTGTGCTTTCCAATCACAAGTTAGGATCCATGGTCTAAGAATTACAGGTGTGATTACATTTGAACTCAGAATGATTTCTCCAGAGTTCAAGATGGCCCCTCCTAGTGATCACTGCGGCAATGGCCTTGATACTGGGCAGAGAGAGGAGAGGAGCTTCCCTGGGGACAGAGGAGAATGAAGGAGGGGGACAGAAGGGGAAGGAGTAGGGGCAGAGGGGACAAGAATTCAGTCATCCCTGTGAAGGGCAGCACCAACCTTGGCGGGGTGTGGCTCAGCACCATCAACCAGAAGAAGGACCTACAGGGCTCACGGGCACTCAGAGGCTCTGGGGTAGGAGTGCTGGCCCCTCTGCCCTGCCAGGAAGCCACCAACAAGCCACGGCAAACAGCTGAAGCAGAAGCCCCACTGTGGGATGGTCCCAGGGAACAAATACAAAGGCTTTGGGGGCTCGGATGCCTCCAGAAGAGAGGGGCTAAGCAGAAACCAGATCTGGGTGGGGCCAGCTCCTTCTGGACCTAAGCAACAGGAACCCTGCTAGACTGTGAGCTCCAGGAGGATCCAGAGGCTTATCTGTTTTTTATTTCACTACTTTGTCCCCTGGAAAACTGGAATGGTTTTGTGCACATAGTAGGAAATCAGTAAGCAATGGCTGAATGAATAAATGAATCATTGAACAAATGAATGGGTGGATGGATGAATCCATGGATGAACAGGTGGATGCATGGATGGATACAAGGATGCATGGATGAACAAACGTGGAGGAATGAAGAACCTGGGATCCCAGAGACAGAGCAGAAACTAACCAGGTGGGCAGGCTGTACCCCTACCCCAGGGGGATCACTACAGGCTCCTGCACAGATGCTCCAACCCATGCCCCTTCAATGCCAAGGGGAAGTAGGCCCAGCTGCTCACATCCTGCTGGCCTTGGCTCCCATGCCTCAGTCACGAGGCAGCTGGGACGCCAGGATGGGGGTAGGACTGATAGCAGGCACACTGCCTTCATGCTCACTGTGTGTGTCCTTGGCTTTCAGCCCGCTCCAAAAGCCTGGTGATGGGGGAGCAGAGCCGGAACCCCGGGAGGACACCCTGCCCTCACAGGCTGGGCCCCGTGCTGAAGGCGGGCTGGCTGAAGAAGCAGAGGAGCATCATGAAGAACTGGCAGCAGCGCTGGTTTGTGCTGCGTGGGGATCAGCTTTTCTACTACAAGGACAAAGATGAGATCAAGCCCCAGGTGAGAAGTGCATGTCCGGTGTGCCGTGGGCATCATGGCAGGGCTCTACAAGAGGGAAGACCATGCCCAGGAGAAGGCAGGAAGGCACAGAGCCACTGACTCCATCACAGTGATGTTTTGCCAGGATTTCCAAAGTAATTTTCATTCTTATCCCCCACGTTCCTGGTATCACAGCCTGTTTTACTGGAACATTCCACAACTTCTGCAATGAAAATGTTTCCTTAAAATGTTGATAGAGAAGGTCCCTGCCCAACTTAAGAAAGCAACTCTTCCATGTTCTTTTTGGTCCCTTCATGCTTCCAAGAAGGACATACATGCACACATTTCATTACTTCTATCTTGCAGGAAAATGGGTCACTAGACACATCTAGCCTCAAACTGAAACCTGGCTCACTCTGAAGCCCTTGTGCCTATCCCGCATAGGGTTTCTGTGTCCAGCACTGTGAGACCCACATTTTAAGAAGGTGCTTTAAATATTTGCCTTTTATCCAAATTGCACTAAGTTTACTCCCTCAGAGCAGCTAGTAGCCTCGCCCATCACAGTGTAGCCTCGTCACAGCGACCCATGCAAACGTCGTAATGAGGTACTCTGTGTGCTGCCATCCAAGACAACTGGGCCAGAAGCACTTGGGCAATCCAGTCCCTGTGATGGGCTTCAGAGAGAGAAAGGGTATCTCTTGGGGAAAAAACAGGAAGGGTTCTTAAAGGACTTGTCCGAAAAGCTGCTTCTAGTCATGGGTCCAAGTCAGAGAGGGCAGATCCCCTTGTTTGGGGTCACAGGTCACGGAATCTTGCTGGGAAGGGACCTGGTTCACATCCAGCCATCCCCACAGCTTGGGGGCAGAGAGGGGACTCTGGGATGGGCAAGGGGTGAAGGGGGAGCTGGGCATGAGAAAATGTCCCTTTCTCTCCTCTTTCAGTTCTTCTAAGCATGTCAAGGATAAAGTGTCAACCCTGTGAGCCTGCCTTTGACACTTCTCAAACACGGATCCTCCTTTTAAACAAAATATGGGGGTGCGGGGGTGGAAAGGGAACAGGCCTCATCTTACTTAGAGCCTTCAGTGCAACAGGAACTGGCTGCTCATGAATAACTTTCTGCCTTCGTTCTGTCCATTCCAATAGCTACCTCTATGGAAAGTAATTCCAATAGCTACCTCTGTGGAAAGTTCCCACTTGTGATAGAGATATCAAGTTTTCCTTTCTAAAATACTGTATATTGACATTAAAACCAAAAGTGTTTCACAGCAACGTGAATGCACTTAATGGCACTTACCTATATATTTAAAAGTGGTTCAAACAGTAGACTTTTTGTTACACATACGTTACCACAATAAAAATAAATTAATTAGAAGTAAGACTGCCTCAGGAAAACTTTTACACAAATAATAGCACAGATGAAACGTGAGTATGACAAAAATCATGAAGGTGGATTCAGAAAACCCTGATGTTGTCCAGCCTCCTTGATTGTATGAGAAAGGAGAACTCTAAGTAGTTAAGTGAGCCAGATAGGAACTCTGGAGTCAGCTAGATCTGAATGAGACCTAGCATGCTAGCTGTGCAGTGTGAACAAAAGTTTTCTGAAATGGAATATGGAGGAAAGAGACTTTATTCCAGTGAACAGTTTGCAAACTGGGGAGACACAGCTTCCATGCAAAAGGTGAAAGTGTGTTCCAGAGAACATAAGGGAGGGTTTTATAGCAAACTTGCCAGCCCAGGTTCCCAATCAGGTCTGTTTATGCAAATGGAGGATTCGGACTTATTTAGTTCTGAGGGATGATACAGCTGAGCTCTGGAAGGTAAGTTCTGATTGGTTGGTTCAGGTGAACTCTGATTGGTTGGTTCAGGTGAGATCTGAAAGTTCCAGAATTAAACAGGAGTCTGGTCTTTGGGGAAAGGCAGAGTACCTGTGTAATCCCTAGTCAGCCAATGTCCACTTGGCCCTATTTTAAATTTAGGTCCAGTTAGCCCCTGGGGACTCATCTTCAAGGACTGACTGTTTCAGGTTCACATTTGTTTACAATGGGGAGTGCATTTTTTTTTTTTTTTACTTTAGATTGTATCATTTGTAAAATGGAGACAATATTACCTCCATCACAGGGATGAGCTAGGGGTTAAACTGTATAACATACACATAACTGGGTACAAATCCTAGCACACTGGATACTCAAATCTGAGCCAACAAGCCCACCCAGCCCTGCCCTCACCTGGCCCCCAACTGCCCCCCAGGCTCACCCCTAGGCTGGGCACCACGCCTCTGGTTCCCCACAGTCATTTCCTTCTGGCTTCCCAGTTTTGTAGACCAGCCTTGGCCCTTCAACAGTGTCTTGCCTTTCCTGTCTGACCTGTTGGTGATCTGTCACTCTGATTACTGTGAACAGAGTTGCCAGAGTTGCTCCCAGCCTTTCAGAGCCCTGCCTGGACCCTTACTGTCACCCTCCTCCTGGACCAGCCTACAGCGCTGCCTCCTGGGAGCAGGACTTTGTGATGCTGGGAGAGCCCGGGTGCTCATGACCCTGAGGCCACCCAGGCCACACATGGACAGAGCCTCCTCTGCCACAGGCTTCCCCACGTATTCCTTATAGTGAGCCTTGAAGTGGCCCTGGGAGCCCTCACCCATCAGCTAGCTCCATAAGGAACCTCTATCTCCTGAAATTTCTAAGCCAGACACTCCTCTCTCTCCCCTGCCACGTTTTCCAGACCTCCACATCCTCTGGTGGAAGCAACTAATAAAATGGAGGCATGGACATCCGCAGTCACCAGCCAGGACACAAGAGCAGCCCTCAAGCCCAATCCAAACTGGACCAGGGCATTTATTGCCAGGGAGCACGTTGGATCATGAGATGGGCCAGTATCTCCCAGCAGATGCCAGCATCTGCCCAGAGCTCTTGTGGCCTTTCTGGGTCTGGCTGGCACTCACTCCCAATTCCTCTTGGGGCAATAAAACTTATTCCCATTTCCCCCAACAAAGCCTGGCTTCTATGGCACCCCACTGCCCAGGTTCCCAATCTCAAGGCAACTGTCGGTCAATTTTGATTCATTCAGCTTATACAGTATGATCTCAAACTTGCACAGCTGCTGGCAACATAGCCTCACAAATTTCTATTTAATTGCATGAACGGCATGTAATAGACTAATTCTCAATATCTGGTTCCTGGAAAAATATGCCCTGCTCACTGTTCTCAGTGACAGGGGGCCCAGCCGGTCAGCACTCTCCTGTGGGACGGGCTGCACCAGCAGATGTAACTGTCGGGAAGAGGGATATCCAGCCACATTTGATGCTGCGCAGAGCTCACAACACAGGAGGAGAATCACTCCCAGCCCACATTCCTTGTTCTCTCTCCAAAGCCCGATCTCTTCCCCTCTCACCATCTTGCTGGCAGGAGGGTCAGCAGAGGACAGAGAGCATAGAGACAAGACAGTTCAAGACGGAGAAAGAGGAAGCAGCTTGCACAAGCTCAGGTGGAAAGACCAGGCAAAGGCATGTCACAGCAGAGCCTGAAAGTGCACCCTTGTCCCTCCAGCTTTTCCCAGCACCTGTCCCTGAGGGTTTCTAGCAGACAGATCCCACAGTTTCACAAGTAAAGGCTTCCAGGTTTTTTAAACCTTAGTGATTTTAGCTTGTGCTTGGAATGTTGAGTCATGAAAACTCCTGCCACATTCTTTGTTGATCAGCCTGGTCTATTTCCACTGTTGGGAACTCACTTTAAGTCTAGTTATCTCGGTTCTTTATTTGTTGTGGGTTTCTTGGCTTTGAATAGAAATGGAACAAAATAGACATGGAAAGTATAACTTCCGAAACCTAAGACCAAAAAAAAAAAAGGAAAAAATTAAATGTGATCAGTTGAGCAAATGGGACAAAATGGGGGAAAGGAAAAAAAAAAAACAAGAAAGAAAGACAAGTAAAAAACAAATAAATAAGACAGCAAAAGAAGATACAAACATTTTGTTTCTCATAATAAACATGAATAGGTTAGATTCAACTATCCCTTAATATAGGAAGTGTAGATTGGGTCTAAAAAAGAGAGAGGAATAAACAAAAAGATTAAAAAGCAAAAGAATGGGGAAAAAAAGGTAAGCAAGTAAATGTTAGCAAAAAGAAAGCAAATTTAGTAACATCAAATAAAGTAGGATTCAAGATACTAAGAAAAAAGGGGAACAGAGAGATATAATTCCTAATATCTACTGAGAAAAGAGAGGAGCTGTGAACTTTTATGTTCCTAATGACATAGCTTTGAGGAAGACATAAACAAAGAACACTCATTGTTTCCCTTTAAAAAAAAAGACTTTCTCAAAAAAATGAAATCAGAGACCCATTCACTGTCAATAATACTAAAGCAAAAAAGACAAGTTAATAACAAAATGACATTGAGGAGAGTGTGCAGGCATGAGAGAGCGAGGATCAAACACACACACACACACACACACACACACACACACACACACACGCACTGCATAATACTTCTATAGTTAATGAGAAAACCAAAACTCAAATTCAAACTTCCAGTTAAGGGTGACATTTAAAAGTCATATTTGGCTCCTCCGCATCACAAAACTTCATGAAACAGCACTAAAGGATGTTTTTAAAGGCACAAGCACAACTAGATGGAAAGAACATGATGGGAGAAAGCATTCTGTATGCAGGAAAACAGACGAGGGAGAGCCTGCTGATTTATTTAGCTGATCCAAGACAGCTAAATCCCAAACCAGCACAAAGGAGAGCACGGAAGCTGTCTGGTTTGCAAAACAAAACTCCTCAAAGACTTGGGCTTGGCAGGACTAGATATCTCTGGAAATGAGGGCAAAAAGGGAGCTCAGGACAGGAGCACTGGGTGAAGGTTAACTTAAAAAAAGCAGTAAGGGCCAGGCGCAGTGGCTCACGCCTCTAATCCCAGCACTTTGGGAGGCCAAGACAGGCAGATCACTTGAGGTCGGGAGTTCGAGACCAGCCTGGCCAACATGGTGAAACCCCGTTTCTACTAAAAATACAAAAATTAACCGGTTGTGCTGGCACATGCCTGTAATACCAGCTACTCGGGAGGCTGAGACAGGGGACTTGCTTGAACCTGGGAGGTAGAGGTTGAGATGAGATTGCACCACTGCACTTCAGCCTGGGCAACAGAGCGAGACTCTGTCTCCAAAAAAAACAAAAAAGAGCAGTTAGATTCCAGATTTTCTGAACAATCCGTTGCCAAGAGGTGACTGCCCACCCCCACTCAGCTGTAAGACTGGAGTTGTATTCTCTGAGAATAAAAGGGAGGCCTTTAGAATGGGGACTCTGGCCCTTTCTTGGTGGAATATCTTAGAGAACAGGAAGGTTGGGTGAACATCAGTGTGCAGACCAGTTCCTTAGCCCCCAGTCTCCATCCACATTTGGTTTCCAAGCCCCAGCAGTCAGGAGTAACCCCCAGGAAGGAAACTGATGAATTTTCTCCAGTAAAATGGCAGAGGTGGACCTCCCTGTGTATGCCCTCCCCATCCTCCAATGCCACCCAGTCAGCTCCATAGAGAACCATTCCCAAGTGGGAGTGATAGGCCTGGTTCAGCAGACATTCGAGGAAAGACTCTCATTTGAGGAACCAAGACAAAAACAGGAAGAAAACAAAAAGCAAGTTGCAGGCAGCAGATACTGTGCAGGGGGAAGAAAACTGTTATACAAAACTACTGTAATATCCTCAGAGAGAATCTGTAAATACGGAAGAGTCAGAGAAGGAACCCATCCCCAGAAGTCAGAAATAAGGTATCATGAATAAAAACTCCGAAGAAGGGTTGGATGAAAACTTGACACTCCTAGGAAGAAGAGGACAATAAGAGAGACAACCCAATGTCCGACTAGGAGGAGTTTTAGAAAGAGAGAAATGAAGGAAAAAAAGTCTTTAAAGAAATGCTTGAAATAAATTCCCCAGGATGGGAGTATAAACACTAAATACGAACTGAGATAACCAAAATTACCGTGGAGGTTTGGGAAGGCATGTGGTTGGGTGGCGGTGGGTGGCGGTGGGGGGAGGGGTGTGGTGTGGGTGGAGAAGGGGCAGAAAGCAAAATCTCAGTGCCCCTGCTAGGAATTCCACAGACAATGACTAAAATGTAAAATCAAAAAGGAGTAACATAAGCATACTAATTAGAAATAAATATCTTAAAAAAAGGAAAAAGATAGAAAAGAAACCTCATCTGAAAGCATAGAACGTGGTGACAGATGCAGGCAATGGCAGAGGAAGAATTTGCTGCCTCCTGCTAAGCCGTGTGGAACTCTTGATTCTTCAAACTATGTGCAAGTGTAACTTTCACTGTAAAAAAAAAAAGTGAAATAAGATGGAAATAATTTATTTTTGAGATTTTGAGCGTACAGATAAGACAAATCAGAGCCATGGAGCAGGGATGTGGGGCAGGGGAGTGAGCTGGTGACAGGGTCAGCTTGCATTTTTTCTGTGTTACTGTAATTTCTCACGTTGAGACTATCTTCATGTAAGTCCATATTTTAAAGTATTTTAAAAATTTAAACAAGAAAAGAAAAACTAAAACCAAAAAAAAGGAATGCAGCAGGGCCACAGCATTAGAGGTTCTTTGGATGACCAGGAGGGGAATGGGGAGGCCAGGCCAGGGGCCCCCTCTTCTAGAAAGGGCCACTGAGCCCCACTCTGGCCTCTGAAGAGGCCCTGGTATATTGGAGGTTCTTGGAAGATGTGTTTAAGATGAACCTAGGAATGGTGTGGGAGGTCCACGGATGCTATGTGTCTGGCAGCCCACACCCAGTGGGGAGCCCATAGTCTCTGACATAGGGCATAGGATGCTCATCCTACAGGCGGGAACACAAAATGCAGATGTGGGACTAGAGGACGCCTGTAGAGGGGCTTCATTGCCACACCCAGGACCTAGGTCTGCACTCCATGGGCTGCGATAGGGGTCGGTGAAGGTTGTGGGTTGCTTATACTTGGCCATCAGAACCCCAAGAGGAGAGTCATCCTGCAGCAGCACAGATAGGGGCTGGCCAGGACCAGGCTGGAAGCAGAAAGGCCACTTAGATGCGGCTGGTGTTCTAATATCAGCTGAGGCCAAGGAAATCCTCACCATGCTGGAACGAGGGCTGGGGGCCTTGGAAGAAGCAGGGGGAGGGAACATGGCAGGTGGAGTTTGGAATCCACTCTTCCCCCTCCCACCTACCTGCCATGGCTGATGCAACATTACGTTCTGGAAGAGGCAATTTAAAAATCACTTTGAGAGCAGGCTAGGTTTCTGTTGTATGTTTTATTTTTTTTTTTCCAGGAGAATAAGTGAGGGAAGCTCAGCAATAAGGAGCCATAGAAGATTGATTTAAAGTTTGATGTAATTGAGTAAAAGCTTGCGACTGGTGGGGAGAAAGACAAGATGGATGGGAAAGCACATGCACTTCTAGGAGTGGAACATTAATATTGGACAGTCAGAAACCAGAAATCTTTAAGAAAGAGGAAACCTCAGGGGAAGAAAGAGAGGCCATCCTATCCCATAGCTTGAAGGTCACAGGAATATTTCAGCCTGCAGGGAATCTTCATTCCCCAGCTCATTGTTTACCAAACTTGCACGTCAAAAACAAAAACAAAAAACAAATTGTTGCATTCATGAACTCTGTGTTAGTCCATTCTCCCATTGCTGTAAAGAAATAGCTGAGACTGGATAATTTTTTTTAAAGCAGTTTAATTGGCTCATAGTTCCGCATTCTGTACAGGAAGCATGATGCTGACCTCTACTCAGCTTCTGGGGAGGCCTCAGGAAATTTACAACCATGGCGGAAGGCGAAGAGGGAGCAGTCATGTCACATGGCCAGAGCAGGAGCAAAAGAGAGAGCAGGGAGGTGCCACACACACTTTTAAACCACCAGATTTCATGAGAATTCACTCTCTATTTTGAGGACAGCACCAAGAAGATTGTGCTAACCACTCAAGAGAAACCGCCCCCATGATCCAATTACCTTCCACCAGGCCCCACCTCCAACACTAGGGATTACAATTAAACATGAGATTTGGATGGAGACCCAGAGCCAAACCATATCACGCTCCTTCCCTGAGTCCTTGACCTGGAGTAGATGCCTGGGTTGTCTCCATTTCTCAAATGAGGAAACTGAAGGGCTGACATCAGGCCAAGACTAACAGGTACTCACTCTCAGATAGTGCCTGAAGGCTGACACAGGTTCAGTGAGACTGCTAGGACAACCCCTTGCTGTGCCATTAATGTCTGCCCACAAAAACCTCACACCTTTGGCTGGCTCTATCTTCCATGGCCCTCATCTCAGCACCACCTGGGGGTATGATGAAGATGCCGTCAGGTGTCAGAGCTCATCTTGTGCTCACAGCTCACAGGACCGCCCCTGTGTCAGATGCCCTTCCTTCTAGACCTCATAACTTCCACCCAGCTCAAGTTGATTTAGCAAACCCTAATTGTGCATCCTTCGTAAGCTGTAAATTGTTACTCAAACCAGCCAAGAGGATGTCACTACTATTATTATTACATTACTGTTTTGATATTGCTGTTGTTATTTATAACACTTCCTCAATTTAATTTCTGTTCTCCATTCTAGATCATAAACCTTATTCAGGTGGGGCTTCAATCTGTCTTATTATTTCTCTTTTCCTATTACCTAGCAGTACTTGACACATAATTGGTATCCAGTAATATTGGATGCTTACATGAATAATTGAATGAATGAATGAATAAATGAAGATAAATAAATGGAATGAATTAGTGCATAGTGTGACCCAGATTTGTATTAGATCTTCAATGGAAAAATAATTTATTGCTTTTGTAAAGTGCCTGAGAATTGGCAAAGAGCTTATTGACTGCCTTCCCTATTAGATTGTAAGCCCATCGAGGTGAGGATTTTGTCTATCTTGTTTATTTCTGTGTCTCAGTATCCAGAACAATTTCTGACACATAGTAGAAGCTCAATAAACACTTGTTCAATAAACATTCACACAGCATGTCCACAAGGCCAGGCACAATCAATTTCCATTGTACTGGTGGAGAATGTGGGGCTCAAAAAGGTAGAATGAAAGCTTGCATACTATAATGGAAAAAACCATAATATTTGGAACCAGAATACCTGGCTTCAAGTCCCGTTTATACCACCTACTATCTATAGATTTGGGAAGATCATTGAAGCCCTCTTGTTCCTACTTTTGGTGTGGGTCTTTGAGGCTGTGGCTTCACTAAGCACTGGACAAATGGAAGTTGCTGTGGTTGATAGTGTTGTCAGTGCTGCCTAAACACTCAGAGATAAGACTGTTACAATTCTTAGAATGGGTTCTGAAATGAAAGACCTTCAAGAAGCATGCGAAGGCATCTAATATGAAATACAAAAAGGAAGTTGCAGATCTAGAAAACAATGATTGCCTGAACATGCAGAGCTCCCTGAGACCAGCCCTTCAGATGGTCCTCACTCCCTTTCTTGATTAGGAGTCCAGACTAGTAGGTGGTAGGCCTGCCACGAATACCTGGCATCTAAATTTTAGCATGTCATATTACAGGATCTTGCGTGATAGAGAAAAATGGCAGATTTCTTGTGAGTAACCAGGATGGTTCTAGCTGGTAACTAGAGAAGATATTTCACTCTCTGAGCCTCAGTTTCCTCCTTGTAAGTTGAGAATAACCACACCTACCTTATAGGACTACGGTGAGAGTAAACTCATGCGGTAAACCATGTAGGAAATACCCTAGTTGTGGCCTTCTCCCCTGGGTGGAACTTCACCCAGTGAAGGTTTAGCAAATCATTCAACACAATCAAACAGTGGAGTCTAGGGGCAGGCAACATGGCTCCAACCTCGCCTCTGCCTTACTTCGTGAGTTTGATCAACAGTTTGAATCTAAATAAAAGCTAACTTTCATATATCTGATGAACCAGGCTCTGTTCTAAGTGTCTTGCACGTATTAACTTGCTTTAATTCCCACAGCAACTCTGCAAGATACATGGTAGATAATCCCAAAGATGGCTGCCACTCATTCCTGCCCCTTCTCCCAACAAGCAGAGTCTATTTCCCTTCCCCTTGAATCTGAGCTGTCTTTGTGACTATTTGACGAACAGAATAAGACAGAAGCGATGCTGGGCCATTTCCAGGTTTGGTCTCTGTTAACTTAAAAATCACACAATTTATAAATTTAGACAGGAGATCTTAGTTTTCATAAAGCATTGCAACCTGCAGGCTGGCCATCTGCAGGCTGGGAAGCAGCCTCTGGTAGACCCGGAAAGGCAGGCACTTTGAGGGAATGGATGGTAAGGCAGGAATTTATGCTGAGCAGATTAGCTAAGTAGGGTTACAGGAGGAGCTACGAATATTCACAAAGAGGGTCCTGACGCATGCCTACTGAACATCCATATTAAATGTGATTCATATTCACTCTGGAGCAGAGGCTTAACATTTAAATGCATTGCAGGTAGGCCCTATACAGCAATAGGTGAAGCAGGGACATGAAAGCCCTCCATGTGCAGCCTCTTGTTAACCAGTCAGAGCCAGCCTATGGTTGGTGGTCTTTTATCAGGAGAAAGTTACTGACATCCATCTCTTGTCCAATCAAAGCTGTAGTTGTGACTTGTGGACCAGGGGTTGGGGGTCAGTTAGTCAAGGTCTAATGGTGAACTACAATTGTTTTAGCACTTGTTTCTTAGGGCCAGTACCTGTTTAACTGCTAGAGAAAAAGAAAAACCTGTGGTAGATAGAACATTGTTTATTCTTTAAGTGTGGGGGTGTATGACTTAACTGTTGGTTGGAATGGCCTTGGGTCTTATTTATAATTTGGTATCTTATTGCCATAAAGTCAGTTGTATGATCGCCACTGTAACACTGCTGCTTGGATGGGGTGTCTAAACTGAAGAAGGATGTAGCAAGGCGTGTTTGACCTCCTATCACAGCCAGGAACTCAGTTTTTAAGGTTTCCCTAGGTTCCCCTTGGCCAAGAGTGTATTTATTTGGTCAGGTGGGGGCCTTAGGGTTTAATTGTAGTTCTCATCCCTAAGAAACCAAGCATGTTTCTGCTTTGCTCTGAAAAGCCGCCACCATGCTGTAAGAATGTTTGAATGGACCACAGAATGATGAGGAAGCGTGGACGAGAGAAAACCCACACAGCCTAGATGAATGAGTGAGGCCTTCCTTCCTGGACCTTATAGCCCAGCTCAGCTGCCGAATGCAACTGTGTCAGTGACTCTGGACTAAGCTATATAGAGCAGAAGAACCATCCACTGATCCCTGCCATGGTATCATGACAAATAACGGATCACTATTTTGTAGGCAATAAGTTTTGGAGTTTTCTTACACAGCAGTAGATGATTGAAACAATTTAGGAATGAGTACTATCGCCACTGTCCCAATAAGGAAACTAAGGCACAAAGAGATTAGGCTACTTTCTTAAGATGCATAGAAATTAGAACAAGGGAGGGGAAGCCCCACCAAGCTTTTCCATGGTCAGACCAGGTCACTTCTGGAGAGTGACGGTCCCCTCAAGGCACTATATTTTCAAGAACAGGGCAGCAAGAGGAGTCCAAACTCCTGTCCATAGGAGGAATAACTGAATAAGTCATCTGGAGAAAAGAAATCTTGCCAAGGGGCAGTATATGAAGCTCTGAATCCTCATATGAACAAGACCAGAAGACAAATGGACAGACTCCCCGATTTGTCTTCTACACTCCATTCCACACTTCATTCTGATGGAGTGGTCTACTGGTGGTAGCAGGCTCCAGTCCCTGGTGCTGGACAAGTAGAGGCCAGACTATCACTAGGCTAAGTGGCTTGAAGAAGAGCTGACCACTGGGTAGCAGATTGGGCAGAGATGATCTCCAAGAGCCCTCTCAACTCCAAAAGTCAAAAGTTCATCTGAGACCTTATAAGGCAAAGAGGAATGGAGGAACAAGAACTACATTCAGCCAAATCCTAGCAGTTTTCAGAAGTTCCACCCTAGATGAGTCAAAAACAAGGCCAAAGAAGCAGGCATGCTCTGGAGGTCTGGCCAGAGCAGGGCAGTTTCCCAGAAGTCCCAATGTGGGCACCCCTGGCAGTCTTCAATGGCCATTTGGTGCAGAGCGTTTGGAACCCTGACTCCACTATTGGGCCAGGTGAAGGTCTCTGGGGAGACACAGTTGGTGGCAAGAGAGCTGATGGATGCAGACCTTGATGCCATGGGGCCCTTGAAGATAGGGTCACTCATGGATCTCATTGCTCTTGGTGAATTTGCCCCTGACCTCCTGAGAAGCCCTGAAGAGTCTGACTTCACTCCCTCCTTCCTACTTCCCACCTGTAAGTCTCTGTCCACAAAAGAACAAGCAACTGATTACCTCCCAAGCTGCTCCCATAGATCTTGCCACAGCAAATTTCAGTTGATCTATCTACACTCAGAAAAAAACAAACCTAAGCATAAAAGACAGGCTCTGATGCATCCCCCAGACCCTCTCTGCTCCAGGATAAGCCAGCAATAATTGAAAAGTGTCTTCTGCAGAACGTTAGAGAGCACCTTGAGTTAATTAGGAACTGAGCTTCACACTCCCATTAGTGCTGCAGAAGAAAAATTAAACAACAGATATTTCCTTTTTAAAAATATCCTGGGGGACAACTTGAAATGCTTCTTCTGTGAAGAATTACTCATTGGAGTCATAAAAAGAGAGAGGGGTATCATTTATTTAGGTTCAACTATGAGACTTTGTGGCTTTTTTAAAGGGATGCTGTATTTTTGCAGCTATTTTAGAACCATAATTCCCCACTATTAAACATATCAAAATGAAAATTCTATTCAAGCAAGTTATTTTAAATCAAATATAAATGTATTTACTAAATTGAAATTGGCAATAGCAGCCGTGTTTTTAAACAAATTTCAAACAATATTTAGTTAAAACTATTTTTTCTTCATGTCAAAGAAAAACACAAGATTTAAGTAATCATACAAAAATACATTTTAAGGTTTATTTTATACCATCCTGCAGGGTTCTGAGAGCAGGCCCCTGAAATGACAGCATCAGTAATATCTGGGGACTAATGTATGGACAGCAAAATTCTGCCACTGTTCTAGGAAAAGGAAATCAAGTTAGAAGAGGCCTGATGACACCTCAAGACCAAATAAATTACAAGTGGCAATGTCTTGGTTGCCCCCGAATTGTTTTGCACCCAGAGCTATACTGCCTACAAGACGGATCTTCACCTTCTAAAAATGACTTTTGTGTTTCCTCCAGTGTTACCGGTAGTAATGAGCTTCTCTCAGGGTCTGCTAATTTAAGTCAGCATGGATATTCGTTTACAGCACTTAAAGGTCTCCCACTTGTAATAGAGCAGTCCTTTGGCTTTCATTGTAACCCAGTTAATTTACAGTAATAGGTAGAAAAATGATAATTAAATTATGAGTTTTATCAATCACAAGGCAGAAAAATGAATCAAGTAACACTGAAGCAGCATGGGAAACATATTTTATTCATTGTTCAAAAGAGCATAACTTATGTTTCATCGTGTTTGGAGCATTCTAGCTCCTTAATGCATTGGTGGAATACTGAGTTACAGTTGATCAGCATAATGGAGGTGGTTTGGAAGGGCTGCCGAGGACGATGGGTACATTTCCCAAATGGACTGTGGTCTTTGCTTAAGACAGGGATGAGGTGTGCCTTCCTCAGCAAAATGCAGCCAGTGCCCTTTGGCAGCAGTTGACTCAGCAGATCAGCCTGGCACAGCCAGGGCAGGTCAATGCAAAAGTGTCTATACCATCTTATTCAGGCTAACCTGTGCTCAACTAAGCAGCATGGCAGCCTCTCTCACAGAGACACCATATATCCCAGAGCATAGCACTAGTTTCAGGGCCTCCCAGAAATAAGACAGAATCAAACCATTTTCAGCCAAAGGAGGGCCCCACCCACTCCAAGGAGGGGCCCTGGACCCAGCATCAACATGTCCCAAAGGTGTATTTTGAGCAGAAAAAAATCTTCCAAGAGTGTGCTTTTAGGCTCAGGACAAGACGGGACAGCACCAGTGATCCCAGTCTGAGCAGCTGGGTCTGTTCATTGTGGACAGAGAAGATTGGAAACACTGTGCAACCCCAGAAAACATGGCAGGGACCATGGCATGGAAGAGCAGGGCGGTGGTTCAGTGCTGTCAACCCAGGCAGTGGAGAGGCCCTGTGTCCCCATGGGCTCCTCCTGGTGGAGGTGGGGCCAGGCAGCACCTACCAAGAGCTCCCAGTTCTGGAGGAACACGAGAGGCTGTTTCACACCCAGCCGGCAGGCTCTGAAGAGCAGCAGAGACGGTGAGCATCACAGTGGTGCAGCAGTCAACGCCCATATCCACCTGAGTCCCAGATCAGAGAAAATACTAAAAAGTGGGTGGTCACTCCCTCTGGAGAGGCTCAGAGCACGTGCCCTCTGAGGGCTGGTTCCCTGTGAACACACCTGCCTCGACTGCAGTGTCTGATGCAGCCACCAAACGCCATGGACAGCCAGAGGGATTCAGCTCATCTGAGTTTCCCCCTTAGCCCCTCCACATGGAACACCAGGTACTTCAGGGGGCAAAGAGGCCTACCATATGGTCCAGTAAGCCAAGGAGGAAGCAGGGTCATTAGCACACTCCCAGGATCTCATGCTGCCCAGGGCATGTCATTCAGCTAGGAATGGGCATGGGGTCCACAACCCCTCAGTCATCTAGATCAGTTTTTTCTGGGCTCCCTCCAATGCTCCAGTCCAAAAAGTGAGGCAGGAAGCGGGTACTACACGGCCATCACAGCTTGAGCCAGAACCTATACATGCCATGCTCAGTGCTTCTAACCATCAGAGTAAGACAGCTCCCATCAGCCCAAGGCCCCCAGAGTCAAAGTAGATGAGACTGAACTCTCCTTTCTTTTTCCTTCCCAACATCCAATCCAAGGAGCAAGGAAATCAGCATTATTAGTTAAGTGGATTTACCAGCATGGAAATACGATGTTTAATTAGTGCTATGATTTTATAACTTCTTTGTTCATGTGGCCACGTGATCAGCTAAGGACAAAATTCTCTAACACTTATTTTCTCAGAATAACATCTAATTAGTAAAATGAACAACGTTAAATGTCGTTGAGATCCCAGCAGCTAAACATAATAAAAGTTTACCTCTCACTGTAGTAATGTCTGTGGTGAGCCAGATGTTGGCCTCATCTTTCTCTGTGGTCACCAAGGTTGACTCAGGGGGAGAGATAGGAGAGAGGACTGGACTGGAGGTCACTGGCAGTTTTGAAAGGATCAGGACTGGAAGTGGATGCTGTCACTCCTGCCCAATCCCACTGGCCAGAACCCCTTCCCATGGCCCCAACCTAAGCACAAAGGACACTCAGAGAGCAGCCCATGGAGATTTGATGACACTAATGGTCTGCCCCAAATGTGTTGTAAAATCACGTGCACCTTGGCCTCTCCTCCCTTCTCCCAGGGCAAGCTAAACACTAGAGGATTCAGGAGCTCCCCTGGGTAAGCATTCTGTTCACTAGTCCCTTCCACATTAATCCTGCTGCGTCCCTGTGGCACTACTCAGCACCCAGCCCCGGGCTGCCACCAAGGCCGGGACACTAGTACTAGTGACTCTTCCCAACGTGGCATGGCATCTCATTCCCATGAGCGTGGTCGCAGGCATTAGAATGTTCACATGAATGACAGGACTGAGAGGAAGAGAGGCTGAGCCCAAGGCCACTGGGTGAGGACCAGTAGAGCAGCCTCAACCACAGGGTCTTCTGTAGGGCTCAGGAATCCAGTGAGATGAGGCTGCCTGAAGGGGTAGACCCCAGGAGTGACTCAGGGCAAGTCACGGGCACGCTGTTTGGTATGGAGTCTAGTGCAAGGTCCTGGCTTACAACAGAGCAACCAGAACTTTGCAAAGAGGACCCACTCACCCTGAAAAGGGCACTCCCTGGGGTTTGGAAGAGGCCGTGAGCTCTGAGACCTGAAGGTTCTTGAGGGCTCCACCAGGGTTTCCAGCTTAGGCTGCAAGTCTATCCCAGGTCTCAGGCCCCAGGCCCTGGGCTCATTCATGGCTCCCAGCTGAACTTCCACAGGCTCAGGGCCTGAGATGTGCAGCCCTGAGAGTAAGGGCTTTAGGGGCTGTGGCTAGTTGGGAGGGATAGGGAAGGTGCAGGGAGCCAGTGTTCTGCCTTCAAAGCCCCTGCTCTCTGCAGAACATGGTGCTGACCTCAACACACTGTCCCTGTGGCACACCGCATGTGCTGAAGATTCTCTAAGAGGACCATGGATAGCCTCATGACACAGTGAAGAAGCAGGACGTTCCCAGGGCTGATCTGCAGACTGCAGACCTGTGGATCATAACAAGAGCATTTGGAGTTCACAGGTTCACAGCTGGCGGTGTCACTGTGGAATCTGTTGGAAGAAGCTTCAAGACAAAGTCATCGGCAAGGAAACAAGCTGGACAAATTATGTCCAGGAGTTGCCCTCAACTCCTTAGGGAGGGAACGTTCCTTTACCAAGAACTCAATTGTCTCCAATTTTTACAATGCCTTTTTAAATCGGTATTCTGGACAGTCATGGGGCATGGCTACAGGCTTGTGTGATAAGGAAGCAAGGAGGATGCTTCCCTCCTTGGCACTGAACTTCATTCTGATCTGTATTATTTATGTACTACTCAGAGACGTTCAGTTCCTGGTTGGGTGTCAGGTGGATAAAGGTTTTTAAGATTGATCTGAGGCCCCAATCAGAGTTAACAGAGATAAGGAACCCTGAGCAATTGCTTTCTAAAACATGCCTGCCGTTTTCCAAGATGCTGCCTGTGGAGGATTTTATCAGGAGACTTGTTAAGAAGAATTGCAGAAGTTGTTTATTCAGGCAGTCTCCTAGACTAGGTGAAAAATGAAGACTTCCCAGAGAGCCAGTCTTTGATCATGTTGAAAAGAGCAGAATTCAGACTGCAAAGACCTCAAACTGTTGCAAACTCCAAAGGCTGGCCGATAGGAGGATTACAGACATCCCGGGCCCTGCAGGAGGTCCCTGTGAACTGTCATCACACACTAGGAAGCAGGGCCCTGCCTTCACCATGCTAGGACTCCTGAAGTCTGTTTCACATCTCATTTCATGGCACAAGCAGTGGTATTATTAGGGGAGGGGAGATTGTTTCTACAAACAGACCAAACAAATGATACAGTGGCCAAAATGAGTTTTGAGGTCATAATTATGATAATTCATATTTATATAGGCCCCTAGTGCATACACAGCACTATCTCAGATGGCCCAGTGACAAATCTGGGACAAATATCTTCATTTTTACACATAAAGAAACCAGGCCTCAGCCTGGTGGAACAGGCTGGAACACACTTGTCTGTGTTCTACCTAAGTGGCAATGTCACAGTAATTACAAACCCTGTAATAATTCTAAGTGTTTCTATCTATTCCCACTCCTATAAAATGTTCATGCACAGAGTCTACTCCTTGGCCCTATGATAATGCATGATCACAGCAACAGCACTTACTCTCACTGGGCTCTAAACCTGGGGAAATCCTCAAAACACCTCCACATTGCAGAGGAGGAAACGGAAGTTCAGCCAGGTTGCACAGGTGTTGGTGGTGGAGGACCTGTCTGACCCTGACCCCCAGTCATGAACTCACACAAAACCTCTGCAGCACTGCCCTTTCTTAGGATGCTGCCATCCTGGGTACCTGCTACAGCCCAGCTCCATTCCATACCCTCTGCTCACTCGATCCCGTTTAATTCTCAGAGATCTGTGAGGGAGATGCCACTACCCCATTTAACAGACAGAGAAACTGAGGCTAAACTTGTCCTGAAGTTTACTATCACTAAGCAGTGGTGTCAGGATTGAAACCAGATCTGTCTGGGGCTAAAACCTGTGAGGTTTCCATGACGGTCTTACAGGATCTCGGATTTATTATGTAATGGGTGCTTATCTTTTTACGATTTGGGTGAGTTCTGGGTGTGTGACATCTGACTAGAGACATGTGAGTAGAAATCATTGTTGCTGTTGCTGTTGTTAATCTCATTTATTCTCCTGGACTTAGCTGAGGCTTCCAGACCATCCAGTGTTCTGGGAGCTGTTCCCAAGGCAGATCATTCTTTGCAAAATGAGCTATGGCAGTCTCCTGATGTGGGCAGGGGCTCCCTGCAGGCAGGGATGTGTGCAGACCCTGATCAGAGGACCTGGAAAGTACTTGCCACTTTATTTCAGTCTGCGGAAGCTTGAGGGGACTGTCACCCTAAATGCTTGCAGAAGAGAGAGGGAAAATCACTCTTTGTTTCCTGAAAATGATGGATGGGCATTCTGGGCTGCAGAAACACTGTGCAGGCTGGCCTGGCCCCAACACGTGAGGTCGGAGAGTATGATGGTAATCAGATGGCAGCAGCCCATGAGTTGGGCATGGGCAGTGCTGCATGAATTAGCTGACTGCTTTCCTCTTCAACTTTAACGTTGTTTAAATTTTATGTTGATGCAAACAGGATAGGGCAAAACATGAAAGCTCCTTCACCATTCCCACCACTCCCTCCTAGAGTGTAAGTTATCTGTGCTATTTCTATACATTAACATGTAACTTGTGGGCTCTGGGAAGAGGACAGTAATAGACACTGGGATGGAATTGTATTAAAATTATTTTTCTGGTGTTCTTATTTCTTAGCAATTCATCTTAGAAACCTTTTGTATGTACCTCATTCTGGTATGGCCTTACCAGAAATGATTTAACCATTCCTCTGTTGACAGATGAACAAGTCATTTCTCATTTTGTGTAGTAAAAAATGTTACATTGAGGATTGTTATGCATCCATTTTTGTGCATTTGTTTTTCCTTAGAACAAATTCTTAAAATTCAATACAAGGTTACAGGACACTTTACTTTAAAATTGTTTTAGACATTGCAAAATTGCTTTCAGAAAGTCTTTATCAAATTACGTTCCATCAAAAGTGTATGAGAATGCCCATTTCTGTATGCTCTTCCTATTACATGGTCATTAAGTACTGACTGTCCTTTTAAATTGAGAATCTTATGACAAATTTATTGACCATTTGTATTTCTTCTATTAATTGCTTGTTAACACCCTTTACCCATTTTTCTATTGGGTTGTCTTTTATTTTAACAACATATTTTATTTATTTATATTGGATAACCCAATATGTCCAAAAATCAGCCTTTTAACAAGTAATCAATATAAAATTATTAATGAAATAGTTTACATCTTTTATAGCAAATCTTTGGAATCCACTTATAGCATATCAGATTTACATTGCAAGTTTTTATCAAATATATGTGATCTGTATTTAGATCTTATCAAATCTACATTTGAAGTAGATTCACATACCCAACTTGTTTCAGATATACTGTAGTCTACTGTACTATAAGGTAGAATAATGACTCCCCAAAAGATATGCCTGTCCTAATCCCTGGAACATGTGATTATGGTATGTTACATGACAAGCATTTAATTAAGGTGGCAGATAGAATTAAGGTTGCTAACCATCCGACCTTAAATAAATTATCCTGGATTGGCCAGGTGCGGTGGCTCACGCCTGTAATCCCAGCACTTTGGGAGGCCGAGACGGGCAGATAACGAGGTCAGGAGATCGAGACCATCCTGGCTAACACGGCGAAAGCCCATCTCCACTAAAAATACAAAAAATTAGCCGGGCATGGTGGCGGGTGCCTGTACTCCCAGCTACTCGGGAGGCTGAGGCAGGAGAATGGCGTGAACCTGGGAGGCAGAGCTTGCAGTGAGCCAAGATCACACCACTGCACTCCAGCCTGGGGGACAGAGCGAGACTCTGTCTCAAAAAAAAAAAAAAATTATCCTGGATTATCCAAGTGAATCTAATATAATCACAAGGGTTCTTTATAGTGGAAAGGGAGGCAGACAAAGAGGTCAGAGTCAGAGTGATTTAAAGATGTGAGGCTGCTGGCTTTGAAGATGGTGGAAGGGTGCAGGAAGGCTTTAAAAGCTGAAAAAGTGAGAAACAGATCCTCCCCTAGAGCTCCAGAAGGAACAGTGGTGCCAGCTATTGACTGTAGCCCAGTAAGGCCCATTGCAGACTTCTGACCTCCAGAACTGTAAGAAAATAAATTTTGAGCCACTACGTTTTTAGTAATCTGTTAGGAAACAAATACATATTTCTAAAAGTTTTTTGATAACTGAATCAAATTCAGTTTTTCTTAACTGCTTTATGGAGGTATAATTGACATACAATGAACTGCACATATTTCATGGGCACAGTTTGGTAAGTCTTAATATAGATGTGCATCTGTGACAGTATCACCACAACCAAGGCAGCAAACATATCCATCACTGCCAAAAGCTTCCTTGTATCCTGTTGTAATCCCTCCTCCCACTCCCTTTGCCCCTCCTGATCCCTGACCCCAGGCTGGTCCACTTAGTTCTCATTTTCTACAATTTTATAGAAATGGAATCACACAGTATGTACTCTGGCTTGTTGTCTGTCTTCTTTCCTGTGGCATAATTATTTAGAGAAGCATCCATGTTGCAGTGTGCATTAAGAGTTCATTCATTCATATTGCTGAGTAGTATTGCACTGTATGCAGGTACCTCAATTTGCTTATCCATTCACCTGGTGAAGGCCATTTGCATTATAGTGAATTTTTGGATATTAGAAACAAAACTGCAATGATTTGCATACAAATCTCTGTAGGGAAATGTGCTTCCATTTCTCTTGGGTACATAAGTAGGAGGGGAATGGCTGGGTCATATCCCAGGTGTATATTTAACTCTTTTTTCTTTTTTCTTTTTTTGAGACGGAGTCTCGCTCTGTTGCCCAGGCTGGAGTGCCGTGGCTCAATCTCGGCTCACTGCAACCTCTGCCTCCTGGGTTCCAGAGATTCTCCTGCCTCAGCCTCCTGAGTAGCTGGGACTACAGGCACATGCCAACACACCCCGCTAATTTTTGTATTTTTTAGTAGAGACAGGGTTTCACCATATTGGTCAAGCTGGTCTCGAACTTCTGACCTCGTGATCTGCCCACCTCGGCCCCCCAAAGTGCTGGGATTACAGGTGTGAGCCACTGCCCCCGGCAGTGTGTTTAACTCTTTTGAGAGTCTGCTTAACTGTTTTCCAAAGTGATTGTTGTTTAACATTACCACCAACAGTGTACAAGAATTCTCGGTCCTCTGCATCCACACCAACACTTAGTCTGGTCAGTCTTTTTGCTTTATCTAATAGATATGTAGTGGTATCCGATTATGGGTTTAATTTGCATTTTCCTAACTATTAATGATGTTGAAGATCATCTCATGAGCTTATCTTCCAATCCTATATCTTCTGTAGTAATTATCTGTTTAAATCTTTTGCCTATTTATTTAAATTGGATTGTTATCTTGTTATAGAATTTTGATGGTATTTTATATATTTTGGGTACAAGTCCTTTATCAGATACATGACATTCAGATATTTCTCCTAGTATGTAATTTGTCTTTTCACTCTCTTAATGTGTTTGAAAAGCAGTTCGTTTTAATTTAAATGAGTCGTATTTATCAATTCTTTTTTGAGTCAAGCTTCTGATGTTGTATCCAAGAACTCTTTGTCTAATCCAAAGTCATAAAGGTTTTCTACTAGAAGCTTTATAGTCTCAGATTTTGTGTTTAGGTATATCATTTTGAGTATATTTTTATATATGGTGTGAGGTATGAATTGAGATTCATTTTTCTGCACACAGATATGCAGTTGCTCCACCATCATTTGTTGAAACACTATCCTTTCTCCAATGAATTGCCTTTACACCTTTGTCAAAATCAATTATCCATATATGGAGATAGATAGATGGATAGATAGATATGGAGGTATATATGGGTCTATTCTGACCTTTCTATTCTGTTTCATTCATTAATCTGTCTATTTTAATGCTAATATCTCATTGTTTTGGTTACTGTAGCTTTACAATGTCTTGAAATCAAGTAGTATTAGAACTCCAACTTGATTATTCTATTTCAAAATAAGCATACTTTCCAGTGCATTTTATGAGGTTAGCATTACCCCTATATAAATCTAGCCAAAGACATCACAAGACAAAGACACTATAGATCAATATTCTTTGTGAATGCAGTTGAAAAAATTTTCAACCAAATTTTAGCATATTGAATCTAACAACACATAAAAAAGAAAATACATAATGACAAAGTGGGGTTTATCCCAAAAATCCAAGGTTGATTTAGTGTTTGAAAATTATTAAAGTAATTCATTATATTAATAAATGAAAGAGAAAAAAATAATCATCTCATGGATTCAGAAAAAGCATCTGACAAAATTCAATATTGCTTCCTGATAAAAATTCTCAACAAACCAGGGATACAAAGAAGCTTCTTTAAACCTGTGAAAAGCCATCTATGGAAAACTGAAAGCTAATATCATACTTTATGGTGAAAGACTAAAAGCTGTTTCCCTATGATCAGGATAAAGATAATGATATTTATTCTCACCACTTCCATAAAACACTTTCATGGAGTCCTGCCTGGTGTAATAAGGCAAGAAAAAGAAATGAAAGTTGTTCAGATTGGAAAGGAAGAGGTAAAACTGTATCCATACCCAACATAATTGTTTATGTCAAAAATCTGATGAAGCCTGCAAAAATCTACTGAACTAAAAAATGAGTTATTATTGTTGGGGAAAATGAAAGCTCTAAATAAATGAGGAGTTATACTGTGTTCATTGGTCAGAAGACTTATTATTGTTAGGATGTCAATTCTCCCCAAATTGATCTATGCAATCCCAATTACAATCCCAGTAGGCATTTTTCTATTAATAGAAATTGACCAGCTGATTCTAAAATTCATATAGAAATTTAAAGGGCCTAGAATAGCCAGACAATTTTGAAATAGAATAATTAAGTTGGAGTTCTAATACTACTAGATTTAAGGTCAGATGGTTAGCAAACTTAATTCTATCTGCAACCTTAATTAAATGCTTGTCATGTAACATAACATATTCACATGTTCCAGGGATTAGGACAGGCATATCTTTTGGGGAGCCATTATTCTACCTACTACAGTATATCTGAAACAATTTGGGTACATGAATCTACTTCAAATTTGATAAGATCGAAATATAGATCACATATATTTGATAAAAACTTGGAATGTAAATCTGATATGCTATAAGTAGATTCCAAAGATTTACTATAAAATATGTAAACTATTTCACTAATAATTTTATGTTGATTACTTGTTGAAATGCTGATTTTTTTGACATATTGGGTTATCCAATATAAATAATTATGTTAAAAAATATATTGTTAAAATAAAAGACAACCCAATAGAAAAGTGGATAAGGGATGTTAACAAGGAATTAATAGAAGAAATACAAACGGTCAATAAATATGTCATAAGATTCTCCATTTAAAAGGACAATCAGCACTTAATGACCATGCAACGGGAACAGCATACAGAAATGGGCATTCTCATACACTTTTGATGAAACATAATTTGATAAAGACTTTTTGAAAGCAATTTTGCAAGGTCTAAAACTTGCAAATATGAGCCCTCCTAGATGCAGACAAAATGGCACATTCTTTGTCCATTAGCTACTTACACCAATGGACTGCATTTGTATGGAGCTAGAGATGCATTAAGTCAGCTGCAGCCTCTCAGGAGGAACTTAGATACATAGGCTGAGCAATTCCCTAACAGAGCAAATTAACATGAGCTCGGACACATGGGGAAGGGGGAAAGGGCCCAACATTTGTGGAAATCTATCATGTGCCTGGAGTTTGTACACTCTTTCTGTACCTAGGTGCCTGTCTGCAAACTGCCATTCTAGGTGCAAACTGTGTGCCTGATTCCTTCTGAGATACAAACAGTTAAGCCCTGCCCTGGCACTACAGTAGGAAGGCCAGCTGGCAAAGTGCTGACACTCACTTTGGGCTCCTCAAAGAATTCCCAGGACCCTCATAGTTGAGGGCAGTGTCTGAGGTGCTAGAAGCAGGTATTGGTTCTTGTGACCTGCATGTGTCTAAAGCACAGAATCTTGGCAAAAAACAGGCTCTCAAAGGCCACTGGGGCCAGATATTGAATCATTTAATCCTCCCGACAGCCCCATGAAGCAGATACTATTATTGTCCTCATTTTCCAGGTAAGGAAACCAAGGTGCTGAGTGAGCTCATGAAAAAGGTGTCATCCTCTGGCCACCTTCCCTAGACTAGTGGTTCTCAAAGTGTATTCCCCAGGGCTGTCAGCATCAGAAAAATGGTTAGAAATGCAAATGGTCCTACTTTCCCCAGACCTATAGGGTCAGAAACTCAAGGGTGGGGTCCAGCACTATTCTGATTGAACACTTACATTATTAGAAATTAAATCAGGCCGGGTGGTGTGACTCACACCTGTAACCCCAACACTTTGGGAGGCTGAGGCAAGAAGATTGCTTGAGCCCAGGAATTCGAGACCAGCATGGGGAAGATAGGGAAACCCTGTTTCTACTGAAAATTTAAAAATGGCAAAAATTGGCTGGGCATGGTGGCATATACCTATGGTCCCAAGTAGAGGTTGAGGTGGGAGGATCACTGGAGCCCAGTAGGTAGAGGCTGCAGTGAGCCATGATGGCAACACTGCACTCCAGCCTGGGCCACAGAGTAAGACCCAAAAAAGCAAAACAAAACAAACCAAACAAACAAAAAAACAAAAAATATCATTAAATCACAAAAAACTACCGATAAATGTTATAGTAAAAACAAAGGTTAAAAAGTATTCAAAATATTCATTTCCTAACTTAATGTACTATGACTTCACATAGTATGTCTTAAGCTCTGGAGGTTACTGACATCCATTGCATCTGTGTGGTGCAAACACTATGGTGCATCTCTTCTCAGCTCCACATGCAATGACGTCATAAAATGGGCCATGGAGGGGGAGGGTATTTATATCACTGAAGTTAGCAAACACTCCAAATCAGGGTACTTTATAGTTTTCAGAGACCCCATTGTTAAACACCACCAAAACACCAGGCTCTCTGTGTTTTAACAAGCCCTGGGGTGACTCCAAGGCATGTTCAGTGTTGAGACCAACCCTGAGTGTCTCAGCTGAATGCTATATTCTGACTCCATTCACATCTTTTCATCACAGTCTTAGCAAATGTCATACCAGGGACCACAGAGCAGACTCCCTCTGCTCCCCAGGCCCCCAACCCCCACCCAGTCCCAGAGCCACATTCTTGACCTGTGGGAGGCAGAGGAATCTGGGCAGCCAAGGGCCAGTGCTAGGGCCCCTGCAGTGGTGGGGGGCACATTGGGATTCCCCTGAGAAGTGAGCAGCGGATCCCACAGTCACAGCCTGGCTCTCTACTGTGGCTTCTTGCAAACAAAGTCAGTTGGTGGCTGCCATGATAAAGATAGGGAAGCAAAGAGTAAAGCCTGGGGCTCCAGCATTGGGCACACCTGAGCCGACGTCCCCAGCACACCCTGTGGGCTGTGGGCACAGGGCTGGTTGTATCACCTTCCTGACCTCTGTCTGCTTGTCTGGGAAGACAGGAATGGTAGTATCTACCCCCCTGGGGTCTCTACATTAAATCCAATAATTTAGGCAAAGAGCCAGGAATATAGTACAGTCTTCATAAACAGAAACTATTACTGCTTTTCCATTTAGCTACAGTAGAAAGCAATGTCAATGTCAATATTGTTACTCTGCTTGTATGGATGACAGATTTTGGGACACAGAAAAAAAATACCAAAGTACCCAGAATGAACGACACAGGGACTCTTACTGAAACAGCAAATGCCCGAGATGCATCCCATTAGCCAGTGATGGATCTCACCCACACCCTCTAATGAGCACATTTCTCCATCCTGGGGCTGTGATCCTAATTTATTTCCAGTAGCTCCAAGTTCTCTAGCAGGAAAGTAACCATTAATTCTGTTACAAAGATTACCAGCTGGTTCTCTGGTTTATTGCTGTAATTCCTCTAAAGCAAGCATCTGCGGGTAAGGACGACGTTCTGCCTTTCCACATTAACGTTGCTTAAATGAGAAGAGGCATTTCCACGTGTCCTTGCAGCACAAGATTCCAGCAGCACATGGGAGGCTCCCATCACCCTGTGAAAGCCAGGATTTGCCTGGAAAATATTGGGGGGGTGTACTCTGTGAGTACACATGGGGGTAGGGGCAGGAGGCGACCTGGATACAGCAGGTGACTTTGCCCCTCACCTGGGTAAATGCAGACACAGGGATGTGGCGCCCCACTAGGTGTGGAGCCCTGACATACAATAATAGCAGGCATTTATTTAGCAAACACACAGTTCTCACTGTGTACCGGTACTAAGTACTAAGAACTTCCAAGTACTAATTCATTTGATGCTCCAAACATCCCCACAAAGTATTTTATTATTCCTGTTTCACAGATAAGGAAACTGGGGCACAGACAGGTTGAACAATGTTCCTGTAGCTGAGCCAGGATTTGAACCCAGGTAGTTGGTTGCAGGGATGGAGTTCAAAATGGGTTTCCCACTGAGAGGACCAAAAATGTGTAGTGAAGCCATACCAAGTCTGAGTTGAGCAAAACCAAGCATGAATGAAATAAAGGCCTCAGCACAGCCCATAGTCACTGACATACAGAGGGAGGATAAAGGAGGCCCTGCCTAGCCTGGGGGTTGGGGAAGGGTCAATCACAGCAGTTGTAACACCTCATCCTCTTGAGTAGGACTTACCACATGGGAATCTGGCATCTCAACCCTCCTGAGACATGTGAGTTAGTGTCCCATTGTGCAGATGTGGAAACTGAGGTTCAGAGACATTGAGCGGGTTACCTGAGGTCACACAGCCTGGAAGTGCAAGGCTGGGACTCAAAGCCAGCCTCCCCATCCCTATACCTCATGCTCTTTTTCTGCACCTTTCAGCCCGGCTGCCAGACCTCAGCACTAGAGAGCAGGTGGAGCCGCCCTCTGTCATGCATACACACGCACCCCAGGCACCTGGCACTCTGTGTAGTGGGGTACCGTGTACATGGTAGCTGACTTCTATCTCATAGGTAAAGAAATGAAATCTCACCCAGCCAAGAGGTGGCAGGACTGGACGCACACAGATCTGTTGATCCTTTCCCCCATGTTGCCTCAGGAGCCAGAGTGCCAGGCTTCTCCCTGACCCTGTCCAGCCTAAAACCCTGCTGGCCCAGAAAGGCTTAGGTGGCACACTGGATCAGGCGCTCCCAGTGGTGGGAGCCTCCCTCCCTGCTCCAGAGTTCCCCCTGCCTGTGGGCAGAGCTCCTCCAAGCATGTATGCAGACAACAGTGTCCACCTTAATCCACCTGGGACCCTGAGTAGGCCTCATCTCTCCCTGGGAGAGGAGGTGTGTGCCCCTCCCTGAGGCCCAGCCTTCCCAGCCATGACCTGGAGGGCCCCAGGTCCTAACCTCTCCTCTCCAGGGACCCTGACAACAGCAGTCCCCTCCCCATCATCTCATCCTCCCTGTGTTTGTGTTTGCCTCCTTTTTAGGGATTTATTTCTCTACAAGGGACACAGGTGACTGATCTTCCTCCTGGCCCCGAGGACCCAGGGAAGCACCTCTTTGAGATCAGCCCAGGTAGGCCTGAGCACCTTCCAGCCCTGCGGCCCTGGTGGGGGTGTTGCCATGCCCCTGGCCTGGGAAGGGCAGACCTTCATGACACTCCTCCCGCAGGAGCCCAGCACAGTCTCCAGGCATGACTCGGAAATGTGGGCCAAATCGACAGGATACTCACATGGGGAAGAAATTAGAAAGTCCCATTAATTATCTGGACAATAAGCTTTTGGGTAATGCGAAATGAGGATTTTTAATTTCACGATAAATGCAAGGAAAGAAACTAGTCAATGGGAACATCTCAGGGTGAAAATCTAAACACAATACCTGGAAATAAAGCCAGGGAAAAACAGTAGCACAGGTGGAGAATATTTAAGTAAGGATGATTATAAATTCCAAGGCAGAGAATTGGGATGTGGCAGGAGGAAGGGGAATAATTTTGCCTAAAGAACTACTCTACTGTCACGTTAGCAGTTACAAAACAATATTTTAAACTTCCAAGTTTGACAATATCATTGTTAATGCACTAAGTAAAAGTGCCTTGCAGAGAAGCCAGTGTACATGGCAGGGCCAACTCTGCTGTCAGCCAGTGTTTTCTTTAGCTTGGCCTCCCCCAGAAGCAGAGCCTGAGACAAGGATCTGGCATGAGGAAGGGAGTCAAAGAAGGGAAGAAAGCCAGCCCGGGCGTGCTGGTGAGTGGATTGCTGCTGCAGGCATCCTGGCTCAGTTCCCACAGGGGCTTCTGGACACAGTGCAGAACAGGATTCAGAGGGGTCTCACCCAAGAAGTGAGGCTGGGGCTCTACCCACCCACTCCCACCCCCAAGTCTTTGAGAACTGCTTTCTGGGGAATAACTGACATTTCTGGCCTATCCTCACATGGACCAAACTCTGCAGACAGAGACAGCCTTCAGGGACAGATGCAGATGCTTGAAGAAGGAGACCACTGGCAGGGCGATGGGAACAGTGAGTGCTGAGGGGTCTGGGAAGGGTACCAAGAGTGTCAGCTGAATTTAGACATCCCAGGAAGTGGTGGTGGCTGTGAACTGAGTGTACTAGGGCCTCACTGGGGCCCAGTGAACCAGTAAGTCTATGACTGGTCGCAAAGCAGTAAAGCCACCCCAGCCACCCTGAGAAATGACCTATTGGCTGTCCACCGAGGGAGCACCCCAGGCTGAGGCCACGAGCAGAGGCTCTTTGGGAACAGGTATGAGCAGATCCTGCCTGGGATAGGGGGATGTCTACCTTTGTCCTGTCCATGCTAGAGTTCCCAGGGGCACAGGCTGAAGTTGAAGTGCAGAAACACCCTTTCCAACTGTATGACCCTGTACAAAATTCAAGTACCTATGGTTTCACTTGGGTATTCCTTTCCATCTAATGCAGGAATCTTTGTAGTAAAACTGCACATCAGAAGGTGGTAACAAAGGGATCCTGGGGTATGGAGTAGAAAACAGAGGTTGACTGTGGAACCAGGAGAAAAGGCCTCAGCTATTCAGATAGAGAAGGAATGCAAGTAGTGAGGTAGGCAGGGCCCTGCCATCTAGGCGAGGGATGTGGCCCTGGCTCTGGGGAGAGGGGTAGTGAGTCAAAGCCAGAACTAGAAGGTAGAGGTCAACACACTCCAGCCATCAATTCAGAAAGGCACTGAGTGTGTGCCCCATAGACCAGATAAGGGACATCACCTGTGTGCATGTTCATTATCTGGGTCAGAGCTATTTACAAGAATTTATTTGACTCTTGCCAGTGGTGTTGAGGGTATGGGGGGCGGTAGGAGAAGACCCTTTGCCATAAAAGATAACATAGTCACAAGGTTCCAGAAATTAGAAGACGGACATCTTTGAGGACCATTATTCTGCCTCCCACAATACTCCCAACATCTCTTTAAGATAGGGAATGTCGTCAGACCTATTGTACAGAAACAGACCGTTGGGGATTAGAAAGAATCCCCAGAGAGACACACAGCTAGTGGCAGAGTTGGGGCTTCAGCCCAGACATTCTGGGCTGCACACTTACCTTGCCCTCCAACACAGGCATCTGGCCATCTGAGGACCCCTACAGATTCTAGCATTTTCCCCACCTGGGCCTAAGGACTTTGTTACGGGAAGGAAAGTTCCTGAACTCCTTTGTCTCAAGCACAGCAACAGTAGCCTGCCTGCGCATCAGGTTCCTGCAGATCCTGAGAGCTGCTCCCCAGAGCTTCCCCTCTCTGCCCTCCAGTCTTTGTGCAGCTGCTGAGCAGTTCAGGGAGAACAGGACGGGTGGTGGGCAGTAAGCGGTCCAGTCAGCCTTTGCAGAGTGCGGCACGGCTATCTGCAGAGCAGAGCACAATGCCAGTGCTGCCCGAGGCCCAAGAGTGGTCCCCTCTGCTCCCCTCCCACTGGGGGCTCCGGATGTAGGGTGCTTCCTATCAGCCTGCTCAGATGGGACCTGGGAGGCTGCATTCAAAGCTCATGCTTGGTTCTGGCTGCAGCTGGCAAAGCTCCCCATCCTTCACAGCCCATGAAGGTGTCAGGCCAGAGGGGTAAGGTGAATCTCCTGAGGCCAAACACCTGGAAGGTAGGGGAGCCTTGACCCTCCCAGGTCAGCCTGACTCCAGAAGGGTGGGCTTCCTGTTACAGCAGTTGCTGACTGAGGCTTCAGCTATAGGCCATGTTGGGGCTAAAAATGAATAAGAAGAAGATTGGATGAACCCACCCTAAACCACAGCAACATGCAGTCACAGGAAGGCCAAGAAACCCATTCACATCCAACTCAGCAAACCTCTAGTGTGACCTCAGCTTTGAGCCAGCCTTGTGGGGCCTTGAGATGAGCAGGGGTCCATCTATGCCGTTAAGGAGTCTGGGGACATTTTCTTCCTGAGCTCAAGGCACAATAAGGACTTATCCTCACTAGGTCGAGCACAGTTACCTGGGGGCAGGAGCAGGAAGTATCACCAAGTGGGCCATGCCAGTGTGCACCAAGCACAGCCCCCGGGGGAAGCAGTGGAGTCCAGGCTGGGTGGGCAAAGGGCGGCAAGTGCAGCTGGGGGGACAAGGGGCTTCTCCTACAGTTCCGAGGGTGCCGGGTGGCAGGCTCTGAGAGCAGTGAACTAACAGACGCAGGAAGGAGCCTAACAGCCCCGCCTGGGGTCTGGGCCTAGGCCAGGAAATCAGGGCAGGATATAAGGAAGGAGGACAAACCCCGGATCACTTCCAGGCTATGCCTGTGCTGACGTGTGGCACCGGTCACACCACAGTGGATCCCTCGCTCTCCAGCTAGCACCCCCAAGAGGAAGAAAAACTTGACAACTCTTGGAAATGTGACAGAATTCCAAGGATGGTCATGCGTAGAATCACCTATGTAAATTTTAAGCCATAGTTCTATTTGTGCTCTTCAACGGTATAAAAAATGACAATGTTTTCAAAGTAGAATTTAAAATGAGGAAACATTATACTGTGAGTGCCATCTAGTGGAGAGATCTGCCAGTTCTGGGCCAGAAAGTGCAGGCCCTGTTGCCCACCCCCAGCCTTTCAGCCAGCACAGCTAGATAGGAGTGGAGCTTGAGGCCAAGCCATCTGGCTTCCAAAGCCACACACTAAAACTGCCCTCCAACACAGGCATCTGGCCATATGGGGCCTCCTACAGATTCTAGCATTGTTCCCATCTGGGCTGGGAGGTCTTGGAACTTGATAAAACATACACATCTGGTTCCCAAAACACCTGAGAACCTGCACATCCAGCCACTGAGCAAGACACAGAGAAAACACTGTTATAAGGGGGCTTTAGTGCCAGTAGGACTTCTGTCCTCTTGTGGCTGTGGCCTGCCATTGCTTCCCCGACATGGTCAGTATATAAAGCATACTGAGAGGTGGCAGCAATTGCTTTGGGCAGAGGTGTCGGTCTCCTCCCTGGAGCTGTGGGGACACGCAAGAAAACCACTTATAAAATTTAAGGGAGGCTGAAAGGGTGACTGGCATTTGTGTCTTGCTTGGACAGTTGCTTACACACAAGATTTGCTTTTCATGGTTACCAGGCAAGGAAAATCTAACTGAGGACTGATGGCAGATGGGGTTCTGCCAAGCAGAGAGTGGGGCCAGGCACACCTCCTGCCGTAAGCATCCAGTTCTGAAGAGGAGCAGAATGTGAAGCTTCTGTGGGACCACAGGCCTGGGCACTGATGGAGAAAAGAGGGTGACATGGGCCCTCAGACTTTCTAGAATTCTCATAGTGCAGGGCAGACAGGCAAGATGCCACCTGCAGGAAGTCAGCTGAGATTTGAGGTCAGAACTCACAACAGATCCCCAGTGCCCAGAGGAGCTGGTTGGGAGGGTGCCCCTGCCCCAGTTCACAACACCATCCACAAGGGAGGGAACTGCAACCTTGCCTGGCAAGCAAAGAAAGGTCTGCATTTCCCCTCTGCCTCCTTCCCACCCTAGTGCCCAGGGTGCAGTTCAGGGAAGAGTCTAGGAGAAGCAACCCCCATCTATGCCAGCACACCCCAGTCCCTGAGGGCCACAGTGCTGGGGGAGCAGCACAAAAAGAGCTTTGAACCAGATGTGAGGGAACAGAATTAAGAATTGGAGGGATCCTTAATGAGACTGTTAGAATAACTAAGAGTGGCACACACTCTGGACCCTGGGAAAATCACCAAGTGAGCAGCTACTCAAAGGGAAGGTGGGAAGTGATAGGCATAGTTATTGGGAAAGTAAAACCATTTCATGTTTATTCTCCAGTGAGCTTAGCTTTTTGTATTAGGGTAAGTGAAATGCTGAAATAACCCCCAAATCTCAGGATCTTGACACAAGAGTGTATTTGTCTTTCATATAAAGTCAAAAATGAACACTTGTGATTGGCAGGCAGTTGGTCTCCCAGCATCTTCCTGTTTCATGGTTTCACCATCTGAAACCTGTGGCTTGCAAAGGTATCCTAGTTGTTTCCATGCTAGGAGGCCATCATGCCTGGGACATGTGTTGTTCCAGGCCTGGAAGTGGCCCCATCATCCCATCACAGCCCATTGGCCAGAATGCAGATTGTGTGGCTACACCTAGGAGCAAGAGCATCTGGGAAATGGAGTCCAGCTCTTTCCAGGAGGAAGGCAAGGCTGGTTTGGTGAACAGTCAGTAGTCCTGCCATTCTGTATAATGATCTGTTACCTTGGAGTAAGAAAGACACCTTCCTACCCTCACAGAATTAACAAGGTCAGGGAGACAGGCAGGAAGGCAGACATTGACTCATAGGATGAGAAGGGCTAGGAGGAGAGTAAAAAGGCAATTGTGTGAGCCTGGAGGAGGGGACCCTAATGCATGCAGGGAGTACATAGGACTTCCAGGATAAAGTGACAATGACCCTGCTCTTTGAGGGTTAAGTGAGAGTCAGCCAGGTGAAGAATCAGGGAGAGCAGCTGGGCAGAAGCAGCAATGGGCAAGCACAGTGGGCATGGGGCCTGTGTGTCTCCTTCACACCTTAGTTCCAAGGCGCTCAGCACATAGGTAACTGAATTTAATGTAAGGATTGGAAGCAACAGGAGGTTAAGCTTTCTATCAGAATGAAAAATTGTCCTCTGTGGCAGGAGAATGGGCAGTGGTTCTCAAGCTTTAGCGAGCCTCTGCCTCATCTGGAGGGCTTGCAAAAAACACTGCTGAGCGGGCTCAGGGTCCCAGGTGGAGAGGCTGCCCCTGGTGTAGAGACAGTGGGGGACTTAGAATCCCGGAAGGGTGAATGAGATGGGCCTCACAGGGGCAGTGAGTGGGAGGAGGTTTGAGTTAATTGGGGGTAGGCAACGCTACAACCAATGTTTTAATTCTAATAATTATTATTCTAGGAGGAGGAGGACCGTATAATGTATAAGATGCTGGTTTGTGCTTTGATCTCCTGGCCCTTTTTAATCCATAGGTCACTTGCTTCAGGGGAAGTTGAGGTCTCTGGAGCAGAAAGCAGAAGTCTCCTGCTCTCCCACCCCAGAAAATTGATGTAGACAGGGTCGGGCAAGAGGTATTCCCCTAGACTGGTCACCCTGCCCCCAGCAATGCCCCAGGAAGGTGACAGGCATGGTGCCACCAGGAAAGCTGGCTCCAGGCACCAGGGTCCCGCCTCAGACAGACACACCATAGTCAAGAAAGGCAGGGGAGCTACCTAGCTTCCAGCTCCAAGTGACTGCAGGTAAAGACATCAGGTGACCAGGAGGGACCGAGAAGAGCCCATTCTCATTTGCCAGGCCCCATGTAAGCCTGACCACAGCAAAGAGGACCCCTTCCCTCCATCTCAATAGTAGCTGGGACTCAGCTCCCTTCCAGCCCTGGGAGCATAGGGCTTGGAGATAGAATTAACATGATTCTTTCTAATAAATATCATATTTGTTGAGTGCCTGAGGTTGTAGACCAACGTGTGTATGAGTGCTAGTGGGCTAAACATTCACTGAGTTCCTTCTAAGGAATGAAGCTGAGCACACCACGTTTATCCTCACCACACTCCTGGGACTAACCTCTACTAACCCATCTAACAGGCAAGGCCCCTGGGACTCTGACAAGCTAAGTAACTTGCTGGGATCTGAGGGCCAGTGAGCGGTGGAACTGCACTTGAGCCAGCTCTAACCCCAGAGCCCTGCTGTTCCTCAGCCTGCTGAGGCTTGCTCCCCTGGCGCAGGCATGAAGAAGCCAGGCCCCACAAAGGGACTGAGACTCAAGGACCCCCAGGTCCTGCCCACCTGGTACTTCTCTCTTGCCAGGGCAGCTGCCTGGCAAACCCTGCCCCTCCCAGCCCTTTGAAAGCTGTCTGCTCCTTGCAGACTTGATCCTGGGGGCCTCTCAGACCTGGGCTTTTTGCTGATGTGGGCATCCAGCCCCAGGCCAAGTTTAGGCCTCCCTTTAAATCCACAAGGAGCGGGTGGGGAGTGGAAAGGCCTGCTTTGGCACTCTGGGCAAAAAGAGTTGCTAAATCCCAGAGCAGGCCTGTCCCCAAAAAACAGCCATGTTTGGTGAGATGAATTAGGTCATCTGTTAAGCTTTGTAACTCATTGCTAAAATGCTTCTTCTGGAATTAGCACAATGCTATTGAAGGGAACCAAGTGGGTTAGTGCTATCAAAGGGAACCAAGCGGGTTGGCTGCAGGCTTGAGACCAGAGCCATAAGTCTTTCTAGTGAGTAAATGTAAATGCGATGGGGCCAGGGGATTGGAGATTAACAGTCCTGGTGGGAGCAGGTTGCAGAAGCCAGCTCTGGCTAACTCTAGCAAAGGGGAAATTCACCAGAAACCAGGGGATGGGATGGGGTGGGAGTGACACTTGTGGACGGGGCAGGCGGCTGGGCTGTCACAGGGCCAGGAGCTGGGAGGGGCGAGCAGGTGGTGCTCTGTGCTGGGAAGGTTGTATCTTGCCTGGCTCTGCAATCCCAGCACGGCTCACTTGCCGAAAGCCCAAAGTCTCAGTATCTGTTCTTAAGCTACATGCCCACCCCTGACTACACTGGGGTGGTGAGGAAGGGCCTGTCCGCTCTGGCATCTGAGCCAGCCCTCCCAAGGCTTTGCCTAGTGGGGGCAAGGAGACTCCAAAGGAACTTGGGTGCCTTCCAGAGGGGAGAGTCGATGACGAACAGCCAGTCTCTGTCAAATGTTCACTGCTCCAGATGGTCCATGACTATATTTCTGCAGGGCTGAGTGTCACATCATTGGCCTTGCCCTTTCCAAGTGCCAGACAAGGGGCCAGGATGGGGTGCCTTTTCAACAACATTGCACTGAGTCAATGGTCCCCCACACTCAGGAGCAATTCCTACTTGTGGGGAAGGACCTGAGTGTGCAGTGCTGAGGATTAGCCTGAAGAAGACGTGAATGGCCACCCGGGATCTGAGGAAAAGGAGGAGGAGGAGAGTGCTCTGTTTTCTGGTGCAGAAGGAGGTGAAGGGTACCACAGCTGCTCTGAGGCCTGGGTCTAGTCCCCATCCTGGAGCACCTGTCTGCTTTGGGCTGGGAGCCCCGTATTTCTCAAGATCAGGGTCAGGAGACTTGGGAGCCAGCTGCACCATTCAGAGGCCTGGCAAGCTGTCTGCTCTCCCACAGAGGTCCGTGCTCCTTCCCTCCCACTGGGCTCCTTGGGGCCTCCCGCCAACTCCCCAAACACCAGATGGGCATCCTGCAGGCAATAGGAGGCCTGGACAGGGATGCCTTTGAGGTCTTGGGTTTTCAGCTCCAACCAGTCTTCAGAGACCATGGTAGTAGCAAAGCTAGCATTGTGTCCCATGGGAATCAGGGTCATGGGGTTGATTGTTGCCAGACACACCACACACGGATGCAGATGTTGCCTGGGCAAGCTGGTGTCTGCATGTAGAAAGGAAGCTTCCGAGGAAGAGCTGGGGAGGCAAGCTTGGGAGCCGTCTTCCTGTTTGTGCCCATTTTCCACACACTCTCAACAGACACCAAGGGCCTTGCAGTGTCTAGTCAGTGCTGTTCCAGACCACCCATCTCTCCAGGCCAGAGTCAGGGAGAGCCAGATGCAAGCATAGCCATGCTACTCAGGGACTCTGTGGGTTTTGACAAGTCACAGAGCGCTCCGTGCCTCAATGTCCCATAAACTGGGGGTGAGAATATTGCCAAGCACCTTGGGTTGTGGTGAGGATTCCCTGAGAACCCAGATCCTGGCTCATAGTAGGTACCTGGTCTGGATAAGCTCCCCTCCTCCCTGCATGCTCTCTAATCATTAATCGTTATGATTAATAACAGCATCCCAATCCCATCACAATGCCATGTGATGAGTGCTCTGATAGAGGTGTCCCTGACTGAGACACTTTTATCTTCAGCTTCATGATTTCCCTTGGCCAACAGCACAGTAAGTAACCTCAGAGTTCAAAGCATTCAGCAAACAATGGAAAGGCAGAGCCACCAAAAATATACACATGATTTTCATGACAGATACAGTAATGCCATGTTAGCTAGCAGAGCCTCTTTCTCTACTGCCCATATGGACCTATGTTGCAACACAAATTGGAATCGGATGGAATTTGTGCCGTGTTGCCAGGGTCACCCCTAACGGAATGGAGAGATCAGTAATCATCTCAGCTGGTGTCATACTGAATTGTTTAAAACACAAATTATAATTGATGTCAAGTAAAAGCTCCATGTGCCCATTAAAATATGGCATTATAGAAGAAGTAAAGTACATTTGAATCCTTAAGAATAAAACCAAAACTATGTGTTAGAAAGATCACTCAGGGTAGACCAACTGAGGGGCTTACAAGGACTATAATGTCTGATGCTCATCTCTACCAATGTCTATTCTGGGCCCTCACCCCCACCCTGGCAGTGTCGACAGAAAAGACCACACTGCCACAGGAGTAACAGGGACCCCTGTGGGAGGCAACACAGAAGCCAGGCTGCTTAAAGCAGAGCCCTGAGTCTTTCGTGCATTTACAAGTTAATGTGCCAAATTCTCCGGGATCAAGCCAGGGAGTCCTGATCACTAACAACATCTCTGCCTTGGGGCCTGTTTAAGTGGCTTCCAGACTCAGCTCAGACCCTGGCTCTCAAGGGCAACCAGATTAGGTTTCTTCCCTTCTCTGAATCTCAGTTTCCCCCTGTGTAAGATGAGAGGGCTGGCCCAGTGACCTCCGAGGTGTCTGCTTGACCTAGTAGAATGGCACCAGCTGGCATTCTATAGCCAAGTTTGCCCAGAGGGAGCCAGTTCCTGCCTGTCTTATGGCTACACAAAGTCATTGAAGTCGCCCTCAGGCATGGAGCTTGTAGCTGCCTGGCCTTATCCAGCCTGCCCTTGGAGCAGATAGGAGACTGCTGCCTGCTGTCTTGAAGGAAGGCCTGACCTTGAAAGGGAGCCAGTGTGCACAGATTACTCCGCAGAGGAGACTGATACTGTGCGTCTGACATGCCCAGAGCATCCCTGATCACCTTAGCCGCCGCCTGAGTGGGGAGGATGCTGATACCGGCCTATCTTGGCACCTGGTACCAGCCAGCCTGAGTCTTGGCCTGACCTCGCGCAGCCCCTGCTGAGGTTGTCTGCAGAGCGCCAGATGATGGGTAACGACAGAAATGCAATTAGATGAGAAGTTTGCGAGTGATCCCCACCCCTGAGATGGGAGTGGCTCTGACACTTCCTGGCTTTGCAGTGGGGTTCTCCTGTCTTAGCCTCACTTCTCTCAGCTCAGCACAGGACAGGTGTGGGAAACTCCTGCAGGCTCCCTGGAAAGAGGCCCCTTGAGCAGGATCATTCCTTTGGCCAAAATCGTGTCCTAGAGCAGCGCTCTTCTATAGAAATGTAACCCAAGCCATGTTCGTGGTTGTAAATTTTCTAGTGAGTTCACATGTAAAAACATCTGCATAAATATATACACCTACTACACGCTCACAAAGACTAAAAATTTAAATTTTTTTTAAAACTAAAAGGAAAGAAAACTAGTGAAATTATTCTTAATAATGTATTTTATTTAAACTACTGGCTCCAAAATACTACCATTTCAATACGTAATCAAAATAAACATTAGTGAAATATTCCACATTCTTTTTTGCTTCCAAGTCTAAATTGGTATTTACACTTAAAGCACATTTCCATGCAGACACTAAATTTTCACTGGAAGTACTTGATACATATTTATTTATTCTAATTTTTTAATTTTTTAAATTGACACATAATAATTGTACATATTTATGGGGTACATAGTGATGTTTTGATACATATATGGTACAGTGATCAGGTTAGGGTGATTAGCATATCCACCATCTCAAGCATTTACCATTTATTTGTGTTGGGAGCATTCACTGTCCTCCTTCTGGCTATTTGAAATGATGTAATATATTAATTAACTATTGCCATCTTTGATCTGCGTTTAGATTTCATAAAATGTGTGATTGAAAAGTAGAGTCACATACCCAAGTTATTCCAAACATACTTAAATGTTTTTCAGCAATGGAACTGAATGTCAGTTTTTAAGCTAATGTAAATTAAATTAAATTGACAATTCCATTGCTCAGGCACACCTGCTTCATTCACGTGCTCGGGACCCACATATGTGGTGGCAGCGTATTGGACAGCACAGGCCTAGATGAGAGCACCAGCATAGAACAGGTGCTCTACAGGCAAACATGAAAGAAGAGAGGGGAGAAAGAGAAAGAAGGAAGGATGAACAAAGAAAGAACGGCAGGGATGGGGAGGGGGTGGGAGCCTCGGACTTGGAGTAAGACAGAGCCAGATTCACATTTGAGCTCTGCCACTTGCTCAATAAAAGAACATGGACCAATAACTTAAATCCCATGAGCTTCATTTTCATCATCTGATCGTAGAAGGGAAACTGCCTACTTGGCAAGACGGCTGTAATCATCATGTGAAGTACGATATGCAGAAGTGCAGACGGCAGGACAGTTTCTCCCATGACCCCACCCAGTCCTTTCTCTTTTGTTTTTTTTGACGGAGTCTCGTTCTGTCGCCCAGGCCGGAGTCCAGTGGCACGATCTTGGCTCACTGCAACCTCCACCTCCCTGGTTGAAGCAATTCCCCTGCCTCAGCCTCCCAAGTAGCTGGGATTATAGGCGCACACCACCATGTCTGGCTAATTTCTTTGTATTTTTAGTAGAGACGGGGTTTCACCATGTTGGCCAGACTGGTCTCGAACTCCTGACCTCAGTCAATCCGCCCACCTTGGCCTCCCAAAGTGCTGGGATTACAGGCATGAGCCACCACGCCCAGCCTCTCTTTTTTTTTTTTCAGTTCTTCTTTTATCTGTCATAGACAAGCTTCCAATGAGATTTTAATATTTTAGTTGTGTTGCTTTAAAACAAACAAACAAAAAATTTAATAATCATCACTTTACAGCTGTGCTTCTCAAATTTCCTGGTGCATCAGAATCCCCCAGGCTGCTGGCCCTTCCCTGGCTCCAGAGGCCTGGAGTGAGTCAAGGAATCTGCATTTCTAATGAACTCTGGACAATACTGGTGCTGCTGGTCTGAGAACCACTCTCTGACAGGTCAAGAAACAGCAGAAAAAAGGAAAAAAACTTTATACTTAATCCCTTTAATGGCACTTTTTTTCCTTTTTTTAATACAGGACATTTTCATTTTTGCCTTGAGTCCCCAAAAATTCTCTAGCTGGTCCTGAGCAGAGTGGATGAGCCACCCCAGAAGCAGGAGCCCTGAGGCTGTGCTCAGGGTGGTGTGAATCTGGGATGCAGAGAGATGTCCCTGGACTGTGTTTGATTCTGGGCACTGTGCTCAGGAGGGCTGTCCCCAAGGCAGTGAGGAGCCTGGAGGCCACTCTGCTTCCCTGCAGCTGTGAGCTGCTCCACTGTGAGGGAAAGAGGACTCTGCGGGGCTGAACGGCCACACAAATGGATGTGAAGGGCTGCACATCTCTGTGCGGGCCTAGGGCTAGCCCCTGCACCATGTTTTTTAGTTGATATTTAGCTGGTGTGTCCCCTTGGGCACATGGATACTCAAGGGGTGAGAACAGACCCACACAGACACCCAGGGGCCCCCAAGTTGCTCCATACATTCCCACCACCAGCCAGGTCCCTCTCCCACCAGTCACTGGGACCGTGGTGCTCTGCTGAGGGTGTACTGAAAATGGGCACAAATAGGGAGATGATTCCTGGGCTCAGCCTCCCCAGCTCTCCTCTGGAGCCTTCCTTTCTACATACAGACACCATCCTGGGCAAGGAAATCCAGCCAGGCAGCTCCTCTTCCCACAGCCTGCTACCCCGCCTACAGTGGACAGGCCACCCCCAAGGGTGTTCAGCCTCCACTCCGCCATGCACTAGGCACCTGGATTGGGGATGGGCAACAGACCCATCCCCACAAAGATATCCACCCTGTGGCACTGGCACTGCCAACCCTGAGCGTACTCCACCCCAAAACACTCTGGGGTGCCTGACCCCAACCCCAGCTCTCCTCATGCCTGTGGTCAGGCCTCCACTGGGCTTGAGGGGAAGACAGCAACAGCCACTGGGCAGGGCGGGGAGAGGTGGGACAGCAGCCTGGGAACCAGGAGGCAGGAGGGAGCCAGGAAAACCCACTCACAGGAGGCGGAGGCAGAGGCAGCAGGAGGCAGGACTGCAGAAGGGCCCCAGCCCTCAGCATACACTCCACTGGCCCACTTGACTTCACTTAAAAAACACAAATTTAAAGATAGAATGATTAAGAATTTCAAGACAGTAACCACAGAGCATTCAATTCTAAACTCAGAGCCCTTCAAGAGGCAGGGGTGTCACTGAGCACATGCCCTAGTTGAAGGCCATGAAACTGGCCATGACCATGAGTTTCTGAATTTAAATGCAGGAAGTGGCCCTCCGTTCTGACCTGCTGGGCTCCATCCTGTGGGTACAACCTTCGAACATTCCTTGCTGGTCTCATCCTGCAAATGCACTGGCCCTCAGAGCTCAAGTCCTGAGTGAGTTTGGTGCACATCTTATCATGGTCCTCATCTCATTCATAAACTTGACATCCAGAGAAGGAAAGTGGCTTCTCCAAGGGCTGGGCATGCGCAGCTCCCACCACATTCTCGCGCCATGCTCTTCCCTCCAGCACCCGGCCCCTGCCCCACAGCCTTCTCCTGTCCAACCTGCTGATAGCAAGACTCCAGCACACACTTCACAGGTGGCTCTTCCTGATCCAATACGGCAAAGGAGCCTTTAACTGAACTCCCCCCATGGAGCACAATAGGGAATGTCACCCTTGGAGCATGGCCTGCACCTTCATCCTTGCAGATTGAGGCCAGGGTCTCAATTAGGTGATTAAACTTCAGCCACATCTCTTGAATGATGCCAACTGGAAGGTGCCTTTAGTGTCCCACCAATAGGACTGCCCACCTGGACTAGCTTGGCTTCCTGGCTGCATAACATGGTCTATACTCTAGTGCACTGGCCCAGCCTCTCTCTTCAGTGTGACACTCTGCCTGCCTGCCTGACCCCACAGCCTGTTCTACACAGGGGGACACTTCCATGGCCTTTGCGGGCTCCAGGATGCATCCTGTCCTGCAGTGGGTTAGCTGCATGGATCTAGACTCCAGGCTGACTCTCAGCAGGGTCACCCTCTTAGCAGGAGGCTCACAGAAGATCAGGCTGGTGCTGGGCACCATGGTTCTGTGACACTGAGACACAGAAGGATGTGCACAGAAATCCCTCAGATGGTGATAGCGCACCGGGCAGGAAGGGGTGATGCGCAGGAGGAGGCATGCTTGGTGCCAGCGCAGAACAAAGATGTAGATAAAATTCTTTATGAGTGATCTCAGCTAGACTAAATCCCTAGATAAATTAGGATGTGGGGAGGAATGTGGCAGGGGATTAGTAGGTGGGGGTTGAATGACCCAGGTCACCTCTGAGAAACCAAGCCTAAGTACAGAGGCTCCTCCAACTGTCAGCTCAGGAACCCTCTGAGACAGAGGCTGCTCCCCAGAGTAGGTTCTTCCTATTCAGCATGTGGTCCATGGGCCAGCTGCATCAGCATCGCCTGTGAGCTTGGTGGAAATACAGACCCTAGGGCCCCACCCATGCCACCGCAAACAGAATCTGTGTTCTTGCGGTATGTCCTGGGTGCTCTGTGTGCATCTTAAAATTGGAGAAGCAGCACTTTCAAGCAAAACAACATCAAGCCTACCCAACCCTGGACTAGGAGCTCCTGAGATGTGATCCCCTCCCTCAAGAACTCCTAGTCCAGGGTTGAGTAGCCTTGATGTTGTTTTGCTCCAAAGCGCTGCTTTTAAGGTGCCTGGTTCTTTAAAGGTGCTTGATAAATTAAACCAATGAAGGAGCAATCATCCAAAAGCAGAAAGAATGCTAAAAGTCATGGTTGGGAGAGGCAACAATAACAAGAAATGGAGTCTAGTTCTCAGGCTGCAAACTGAGCTGCAAGCCAGGGCTGAGTACCCATGGGCTGATTCTGGCTCACAGACATATTTTGTTTGGCTCACGCAATATTTTTCAATGCGCAGGATTTTACCCACTAAAAATATATAGATTGCTATAGGGTAAATTTGGGCCTGCTTTCTCCATATGAAGAATTGACAGGAGCTGGTAAGCCGTGGTGGCTCACGCCTGTAATCCCAGGACTTTGGGAGGCCAAGGCGGGAGGATCACCTGAGATCAGGAGTTCGAGACCAGCCTAACCAACATGGAGAAACCCTGTCTCTACTAAAAATACAAAATTAGCCGAGCACAGTGGCGCATGCCTGTAATCCCAGCTACTCAGGAGGCTGAGGCAGGAGAATGAACCCTGGAGGCGGAGGTTGTGAAGAGCTGAGATCGTGCCATTGCACTCCAGCCTGGGCAGCAAGAGCAGAAGCTGCTTTTTCAGTTTATTTTACCTGCCTGATCTCTGTGGGGTTAGAGTCTGTGTGTACTAGTGCACATAATAAACTCAAAAGCAAAGATGGCTAGAAAATGATGGTTATTATGTATTGGCTGACTTATTTGACACCCTTAATTATTTGTCCTGTGGGGTCATGGTTAAGGGTGAGGTGCTCAGTCATACTGTCTGAGTTTCAATCACGGCTCAGCCTCTCCCCAGATCTGAGGTCCAGAGCGAGTCACAGAACCCTGTAAACTTCAGGCTCCTCATCTGAAAAATGGCCGTGACAAAAGTAGTTCCATATAGGATGTTAAACGTGTTGCCTGGCACATGGTTAGTTATTGGTAAAGGCTATAAATTAGTTTAAATAAAAAAATTTATTATAAGTCAATGTATTTAAATTAATTTACAGCTATTTAACAATAGCTAATTAGCACAGCATTATAATTGCAGTACCAGAGCAAAACAACACGAAGGAATACAAGTATTTATTCCCTACATTGCTAAAATACCAACACTGATTATCAATATTTTCTATGAAAAGGTGTTCAGAATGCCTAACATTTTAAAATTCAGCTAAAATATTAGACATTTCAAATAAAAAGTAAATATTAGAAGCATTAAGTGAAAACAAAAATCTATGAAATATAAATGTTAAAAATGTTACCCTTCTCATACTAATTGTTAACAGATGACACGAATAAAATACTATTCAAAAGTAATGAACTAAACCCTGTAAGATAAAGAAACTTCTAATAATATTTGGAATGAAAATCTGCTATTTGATGTTATCTGGATCATGAGCATAGTTTTGTGCCCATTTTTTCCGGCTGCTGAAACCTTTTTTTTTACCCTAGGCTGATCAAGGCAATGGTGAGATGTTCCAAGCTAAATTTCAAACTAATTTCCAATATTATCCTTTGAGTTTTTCATCTTCAAGTAATTCCATTGCTTCTTCCCCACTTGAGAAGATATCTTTTATTTTAAACTCCCTTCTTTTTTGTTGGTAGCTTTAGTTTTATTTCAGAAAAAGCGTTCCTGGTTTGTGATCATCTTCTCCAGTGTTAATGTGGGTAGGTGGAGATGCCAGTGGGTCGCCTGGAGCAAATTCCAGGCTGGAAAGTCTCTGAAGCAGAGTGAAGATTTCTATCACGATGGAGGCAGCGTAGTTCCCCTCCTTCTGGGTTGTGGAAGAACAGAAAACTGCTTTCTAAACAGGCTTTCCTTTACTGGATCCAAACGCCTACTGTAGTGTATTCCCAGGTGTAAATGGTTCTAATTTTTAAAAAACATGTCACAGAAATACTAATAGTTCAGCATTTCTCAAAAGCACATTATTCTGGAATCCCAGAATCCCCAAAACTGGAATTACACTTACTGAAAAACACCAGGTCTACAGAGTCTTCTGCAAGTCAGTTGCCTTCGTGGGTTCCAAGAACATAGCTCTCCCTGATGCTTTTCTGTTGACTTGAGATTGAGGGGACAGAGTCTGGGAGGCCAAGGTTAGGAAAGAAGGGAAGTTGTTGTCTCGAGTTGAATAGTGTCCCCCAGAATTCATGCCCACTGGTAACCTCAGAATGTGATCTTATTTGGAAATAGGGTATTTGCAGATGCAATGAGCTAAGAGGAGGTAATCCTGAATTAGGGTGGCCCCAAATCCGATGGTTGGTGTCCTTATAAGCAGAGGAGAGGACAGACAGGATGCACAGAGACACAGAGGGAAGAAGGTCATGTGAAGACAGAAGCAGAAGCTGGGGGATGTGTCTACAAGCCAAGGGTTTCTAGGGAACCTGGAATTCACCAGCAGCTGGAAGAGGCAAGGAAGGATTCCTCCTTCAAGCCTTTAGAGCTCCACCGCGATCCTGGACTTCTGGCCTCCAGAACTCTAACCAAAGAAGTTTCTGTTGTTTTAAGCCACCTAGTTTGTAGGAGTTAGTTATGGCATCCCTATGGAAAACTCATACCATTGTGGCAGTGGGAGGGACACTGCCAGGGCCACTGGCCCTCCACAGCAGGGCCCATGCTCACTAATCTTGGAATCCAGTCCACACTCTCAGGGGCCAGAAGACCAAGCTCCTGTTCCTGCTGTCCACTACTGGCCGGTCTCCCATCTTCCTGCGCCCCCTCTCTGCCCAGCACCTCCATCCATGCAGCATGCTGCTCCAGCCATGCTGTATCATTTACTTGGCCCGAGACACAGCCCCTGGGACTTCCGGTGCCGCTCCCGGAGGCCTGCAGTCCGGTGGAAAGAACAGAGCTGCAGGCATCCAAGAGACCCAGGAGAGGACCTGCTGCTTCCCGCCCACGTGCGCCACCTTGGAAAGTCACCTCATCTCCCTGAGTCTCACTGGATGGTGACAGTAATGACCTTTGCAGGCCCTTGGCAGAGATTTTGGAATACAGCAGTGCCTGGCACACAGCAGATGCTCAATAAACATGAGAACCTCCCGTCAAGTCAGCATAGGAAAGACTGAGAATTCCAGCATCCTGGAGAACCAGGCCTCCCCTGATGGGCTTGAGGGCAGAGCTGGAACATGTGGGGACAGGAGCAACACACCCATAGTGAGGCTGGAGAGGGATGTGAGCCACTTATCCTCATCACATGTACACAGCCCGAGGATGAGGAGAGGGCTCCAGGCAGGGGCTCTGGTCCCCAGTCTTCCATGTCTGGCACAGAGCAGGGCTCCACAAATCCTGGTCGCAGGAATAATGCTGGAGAAGCAGAGGACCCTCTGGCTGGTGCACCAGAGCAGAGCTGCAAGACCAGCCACCCTGCAAGGGCTGCCCTGAAGGAATGTGGAAACCAGAAGGATTTCTTTCTTTCATTTTTTAAAAACTAAGAGAAGCTAACCTTCTTTGTCCTGTGAAGGGTCACTTAAGTGGCCCTCTTAGATATGCAAATGCAAGGCTAGAAAGCAGCAGGCCTCCTGGGATTCCTGTATAACAGGAATTTTTGCAGCCCTTGGTGATGGGTTTTATTTTTTATTGAGTGGCCTGGCAAAGATTGTGCCCTTCTTTGGCCTGCAAAAGAGGGGTGATTGGTTGAGAGAGCTGGGGGAGGAAAAGAAATTTGTGGACTAATTTGCACAAAGAGCCCAGGTTTTCTGAAAGGAATGAGACAAATACACCAACACAGTGTTTTCACACTTTTTTGACAAGAAACAGACATTACATTGCCCCCTGGGCTACAGAAGCTAAGGCTTCAGGAAACACTGCTATTCCTACATGCAATGCCTTCTGGCATGTTCTGTCCTATATGAGTCTATCTCCTTCTTAAAAATTCCAGACAAAGCCCGCAGAATTGATTTCATGACCCCTCTAATGAACTGGTGTCCATAGTCTGAAAAATGTTTTTCGAGATTTGGTTTACAGGAGGTCTGTTGGGTGGATTGAGGCCTGGCTGTAGGAAGTGGGGAAACAGAAGCACTGGAGGTTGAGTGAGCCAACCTGGTACTGAGTAACTAGCAGGTGGGGGGACAGTGGTCTTCTAAGCTATGCAACAGTAGAGCTGGGTCTGACTTGGCCATCTGAGGCCAACTGATCCCGGAAAATAGTGGCGAGGGCACAAGAGCTTGCAAATTTGGTCCTCTAGCATGAAGGTCCCCTGCCTGACCCTGCAGAGACTTGGCAGCCCTCTCCTTCCCCTGCTGGCAGCTCCACAGGCTCAACCCCCTATTTCTATACAGCTGTCATCTCATTGGCAACACCAAGGCCAGCTTGGAAGATACCAACCCTGTGCCCATCATCCTGGGGCAACCCAGTGCCGTCGTCTGGCAGAGACCATCCCCCCAAGACTGAGCAGAGTGCAGAGGTGTTCTCAGAAGGCAGAACACCCTCGAAGAGTTGCAGTTTCTGCAGCAAAACCCCAAGGAAAAAGGGACCTTCCCCACCCCAACATCTATCTACGCTTTGGACAGGACCCAGGCCAGCCTCCGCTGGGCCCCGTCCTGTGCCTTTCTTCTTCCACAGCTAGGTGGCAGCAGCAAGTGCCCATGCTCCCCTTTCCTCAGGGCAGAAACTCTCCCAATTCCTGCCCCTCCACCTGTGAGCACACCTGGCCACAGCTCCACTGAGAAAGGGAAGGGTGTCGGGCATTTGCCATGTGCCATTCTCTTTTTTTCATATCACAGCCAATGCTGACAACCCTCAGGGCCTTCCACCCCATTCGTTGTCCACATGAACTGAGAGTCTTTCAAGATGGCAGGAGTTGGAATTCAATTCAGATAGCTTTGGCGTCAGTTTCAGTCAAGGCAGTATGGTGGCAAAGCACCAGCTTGGGTGCCAAAAGTTCTGACTGTCCCTTACAGCACCTCACCCCTCTGGACCCGTGTAGCAGCCAAAGCCTCTGCTTCTCTTGCAGCTGCGAAGATTGACTCCACTTCCCATCCTCCCTGCAGTAAGACAGGGTCACATGACTAAACTCTGGTTAAGGAAACACAGGTAGGAGTGACAGGTGACCTCAGAGGCTTCTGAGGCTGTTGTCAGCAACAGATCCTAAAATCCCCTGAGAAACTCCCTGCCCCCTCTCCCTGCATCTCACAGCAGAGGATTCAGAGGAAGACACTGAGGTCCTAGAAGGAGCCTGGGTCCCTGAGTGACCACATGGAGCAGCCCCACTCCCTCCTCCCTTTTCAGGCTGACCTGCAGGAGCCAGTGACCTGAGCAAGAAGAGTCTTTAGGGGATTAAGCCACTGAGATTTGGGAGTTGTTAGAGCAGCAAGCATGAATTACCTGATTGATGTGCCCAGTTTCCTTATCTGTAAAAGAGGTTATCAACATCATTCTCAGGGTTGTTGTGTCAATGACTTATGATGCAGTGAAAACACAAACCCAGGATCTGACACATTCTAGGTAACTAAGGTCCCTCCTTACAGTGTCAGCAGCAGCCACAGCAGCAACAGTGCAAGGAGCACTAGTTAACTCCCAGTGTGCACAGTACTATGCCCCAGCTAAGTGGACCAGACACCAGATGGGCCTAGTTCATATACAGGGTCTCATGTTCTATAGCATGGGGGTGCTGGGAGCCTTAAAAGGTGTGCAGGACTGACTGCAAATGCTTTGTAAAATGAATTTTTCCTATAACTGCAGACCATTAAGGTGATATCTGTAAATAGAATGCTAAGCTGAGGGGTCACACATAGTAAAAGTGAGAAGTAAGAAAGTAAGGATCACCCTGGAGGCAGACACCTCAGTTCTAATTCTGACTTTTCCACTTACTAGTTGGAACCCACATAAATCACTTAACCACTTCAAGTCTCAGTTTCCCCATCTGTAAAATGGAGATTATGATAGGGTTCTTGCAGGGATTAATGAGTTAATTTATGCAGAATGCTCAGAACAGTGCTTGGCATACAGTAAGTGGCATGTATGCCACTAAGTGACTCCTGCTCAGGCAACCGAGACTGCCTCCCACCCTGAGTGCATGGTAGGGTCTGATGTCATCACAGCCGCTGGGAAGTACCTGTCCGCTTTGGGAGCTGCTGCTGTGTTTGTCCATATGGCAAGGAGAGAGAGCCCTCTTGGCCCCATGGCCTCCTGCTCTTTCCCATGCTGCATTTCTCCTGGGGGTGGGGGAGGAAAGAAAGTTGGAAAGAGCAGGTGGGGGCAGGGTGGGGGTGAGGCTTCAGGGAAAGGACAATGGGCTTTGTAAATCCCTCCCTGGGCAGGCTGGCCAAGTTCAATGGCTTCAGGCCACATGAACAGCAAGAAAAATGTGGCCCAGGAATTTCTCCCCAACGATTCCCCTTGTCTTTCTCTGTGGGAATTTGGAGCTGCAGACACATTCCTTCCATGAACAGCATCCGTGGCAGCTGAAGGCCCATTGGCCCGAGCTGGGGAACCTGGCTGGCTGAGCACTTCTAGAGCTCTGCCCCTACTGCCTCCCCCCCTCAAGGAGTGGACACTGCGAGTGTGCCAGAGAATGCACTCTCACTGGCAGACCTCACAGCTTGCTCTGTCAGGGACTGACCCCTCTTGGGCACGGCCCTCTCCTCTCCTGAGCCAAACTGCCCAGACAGCTTTCACAGCTGCTTTTCCACAATCTGTCACCCGGAAGTGGAGACTAGACATCTTGGAGAGAATTCCCATCCATTCACTTCTTTTTCTAAGCCAAGTACTTCCCGACTTAAGAGGAAATTACTTCCCAGATGCTCTAAAATTATTTTAAAACACTGTAAAGTACAGTCCACAGGCCAGATCTGGCTTGCTACCTGCTATTGTACATAAAGTTTTATTGGAACACAGCCACACTTATTTATTTACACATTGTCGATGGTTGATTTCACGCCACAATGGCAGAACTGAGTAGTTGCTACAGAGACTGTATGGCCCTCAAAGCTTAAATATGTTTATTATCTGCCGCTTAGAGAAAGTTTACTGACTTCTGGTTTACTCCTTTGTTATTCCACACAGGATTTGAAATGGCCTCTATTGAGAAGACTTAGAATAAAATAGTGATAACACAATAGTTCAAAATAATTGAGAGCCTGAGAAAATGCAAATAAAAGTAGCAACGCAAAATCATGAACCACAACACAAATATGAAGACTGTTAGGACCTACATATTTGCCAAAGCCAGGTTTTAAATTTTTCTCGAGCTTCCTGGAAGCCAAAGGAAAAAGAGAAATGAGACAAGTCTCATCAAAAGAAAGAAAAAAGAATACCAGTCTTTGTGGGATCTAGAGCTTTTTCTAGCACAAAGATGTATGGGGCTTGCTTCAAACAGAGAAAGAGTAATACCCACCTTCCCCAGAATCATATACTTAGTTAAAAAAAAAAAAAAAAAACAGAACAATGAGTCTGCAAAATGAATAGCAATGGCAATGCTGTTGATGAGGGTCAGTATGGGGACAGGGGTTCTTGTTAATATGTCTGACCAGAGATTGAGCTAGATATCAAAAGGCAAAGCAATTGGCTTCCATGCACTGTGCTCAAAGTGCATAAAACATTTTGAGAGGGTGTAAGAAGCCTAATTTCTGCTTATCATTTCTGTAAATCTATTTGTTTCAGAGCAAAAACTGGAGTTAAATAAGGACAGCCCCAACTTGTCACTAACTCACCTTACAGTGCCTGGCACAAAGTAGGCCCTCAAGAAATTGCTTGTGAACATATACACCATGGAATACTATGCAGCCATAAAAAGGATGAGTTCATGTCCTTTGTAAGGACATGGATGAAGCTGGAAACCATCATTCTCAGCAAACTATCACAAGGACAAAAAACCAAACACTGCATGTTCTCACTCATAGGTGGGAATTGAACAAAGAGAACACTTGGACACAGGAAGGGGAACATCACACACTGGGGCCTGTCGTGGTGTGGGGGGTTGGGGGAGGGATAGCATTAGGAGATATACCTAATGTAAATGACGAGTTAATGGGTGCAGCACACCAACATGGCACATGTATACATATGTAACAAACCTGCAAGTTGTGCACATGTACCCTAGAACTTAAAGTATAATTTAAAAAAAGGAAAAAAATTGCTTGTGAAAAATGAGGAGGTTGTGCTAAAAGAGAACCTTCCAATTCCAATGTCTGTGGGTCTGCGGTATGTGGACATACAGTGTGTGTGCACACTGAATTTCAGCCAAACTCCTAATACAGATCAGAAATATGATGGGAGAAGGGGGTGGGGGCAGGGAGGCAGGCCCCGAAGAGACCCTCACCGCCAAGAGGCAGGAGGCAGTGAGTGGTTGGTAAGAAGGTGACCAGCAGTGTTCAGACTGCCCAGATTGGAGGACAGCCTCTACCCTCTACCTACCAGCTGTGTGATCTTGAGAGCTCGCATAACCTGGGCGGGTGTCCATATCCTCACCTGTAGATTGGATCTGATGACATATCACCCTTACGGGCTATTGTGAAAATTAAACAAAATAATGTCTGTGAGTTACTAGTTCCAATCAAAGGTATGTTTTGTGATAAGCTGTCTACAAAGTGTCTTCATCACGCCCTTCTTCAACAAGCTCCCTCTACCAGAGGCCAGAGCTGGCAGGAGACAAACATCATTCTGAAAAGCTAGGAGCAATGACCCACGGTCTCAGTCCAGCACTCCACAGGGCTTGTCTTTTTTAACTGGAAGTCTCAACTACAGTTATGTGTGCCTTTGTCCCACAGGCCATCTTATTCACCACCGAGTCCTGCTCCTTTTCTCCAAAAAACATTTATCATAGAATTGTTAAGATCACAGGCTAGAAAGCAAGATGGGCTGGGTTCCGATCTGAGCTTAGCCACTAATTGGCTGTGTGACCTTGTGCAAATGACTTCACTTCTCTGTACTTCAGTGCCCTCCTCTTGAAAGTGGAAATAATGATGACATCGAATGCATAGGATTGCTCTGGATTCTAAGTGAACGTGCACATGTCCAGCTCTTAGCCTGGCACATTGTCAGGGCCAGGCAGTGCTAGCCATGAGGATTTTGCATCACTTCCTATGTTTCAGCTATCTGTAACTGCCTAACAGACTACTCCAAAGTTTAATGGCTTAAAACAACACACATTTTCCTTTTTTTAAAAAAATGTATTTCAATAGGTTTTGGGGGAACATGTGGTGTTTGGTTACATGAATAAGTTCTTTAGTGGTGATTTCTGAGATTTTGGTGCACCCATCACCTGAGCAGTGCACATTGTACCCAATGTGTAGTCTTTTATCCCTCACCCTCCTCCCACCCTTTCCCCCAATTCCCCAAAGTCCATTGTATCATTCTTATGCCTTTGCATCCTCATAACTTAGCTCCCAATTATGAGTGAGAACATACGATGTTTGCTTTTCCATTCCTAAGTTACTTCACTTAGAATAATGGTCTCCAGTCCCATCTAAGTTGCTGCAAATGACATTATTTCATTCCTTTTTATGGCTAAGAAGTATTCCATGGTATTTATATACTACATTTTCTTTATTCACTCATTGACTTATGGGAATTTGGGCTGGTTCTATATTTTTGCAATAGCGAATTGTGCTGCTATAAACATGCGTGTGCAAGTATCTTTTTCATATAATGACTTACTTTCCTCTGGGTAGATAGCCAGTAGTGGGATTGTTGAATCAAATAGTAGTTCTACTTTTAGTTCTTTAAGGAATCCCCACACTGTTTTCCATAGTGGTTGTATTAGTTTACATTCCCAGCAGCAGTGTAGAAGTGTTTGCTTTTCACCACATCCATGCCAACATCTATTTTATTTTTATTTTTTTTTTATTATGGCCATTCTTGCGAGAGTAAGGTGGTATCCCATTGTGGTTTTGATTTGCATTTCCCTGATCATTAGTGATGTTGAGCATTTTTCTATATGCTTGTTGGCCATTTGTATATCTTCTTTTGAGAATTGTTTGTTCGTGTCCTTAGCCCATTTTTTGATGGGATTGTTTGTTTTGTTCTTGTTGATTTGTTTGAGTTCCTTTTCGATTCTGGATGTCAGTCCTTTGTCAGATGTAAAGATCACAAAGATTTTATCCCACTCTGTGGGTTGTCTGTTTACTCTGCTGATTGTTTCTTTTGCTATACAGAAGCATTTTAGTTTAATTAAGTCCCATCCATTTATCTTTGTTTTTGTTGCATTTGCATTTGGGTTTTTGGTCGTGAAGTCTTTGCCTAAGCCAATGTCTAGAAGGGTTTTTCCAAGTTATCTTCTAGAATTTTTACAGTTTCAGGTCTTAGATTTAAGTCTTTGATCCATCTTGAGTTGATTTTTTTTTTTTTTTTTTGAGATGGAGTCTCACTCTGTCTCCCAGGTTGGAGTGCAGTGGTGCAATCTTGGCTCACTGAAACCTCCGCCTCCTGGGTTCAAGCAATTCTCCTGCCTCAGCCTCCCAAGTAGCTGGGAATACAGACGACCGCCACCACGCCTGGCTAATTTTTGTATATTTAGTAGAGATGGGGTTTTACTGTGTTAGCAAAGCTGGTCTCGAACTCTTGACCTCAGGTGATCTGCCTGCGTTGGCCTCCCAAAGTGCTGGGATTACAGGCTTGAGCCACCGAGCCCAGCCAAGTTGATTTTTATATAAGGTGAGAGATGAGGATCCAGTTTCATTCTTCTATGTGTGGCTTACCAATTATCCCAGCACCATTTGTTGAATAGGGTGTTCTTTCCCTACTTTTATGTTTTGTTTGTTTTGTTGAAGATCAATTGACTGTAAGTATGTGGCTTTACTTTTGGGTTCTCTATTCTGTTCCAATCATCTATATGCCTATTTTTATACCAGTACCATGCTAAAAACAAAACACATTTTATTTGCTCACTGTTCTGCAGTGTAGCCATGGCTTGGTGGGGACAGCTTCTCTCTGCTCCACATGGTATCACTTGGAGAATCCACTTCCAGGACAGCCTCACTCACACAGCTGGAAGTCAATGTGGTTGCTGGCTTGGACCTCAGTTCTCCATTAGGCCTCTCCACGTTGCTAGGTTGGGGTTCTTGCAGCACAACAGTCTCAGGACAGTTCCACTGTTTACAAGGGGGTGCTTTCCCTGACGACAGGGAAAAGCAGAAGCTGCCAAGTTTTCTTAAGACTTAGACCCAGAATTGGTCCAGAGTCACTTCTGCTACCTTCTGTCAATTAAAGCAGCTCATAGGGCAGCCTAGATTCGAAGGAGGGGGTTACATAAGATGCAAGAACTGGAAGGTGTGGTTAACTGGGGCCCCTGAGCTAACACATTGCCCTGCCTGGTCTCCAACTCCTCCAACCTGTGTTTGGCCCACATCTCTCACCTGGCTTATGCCTTTTGCATCTTTGCTTTCTCTCTGCTCCAGTCTCCCCCTTCCAGTCCCTATCTCGCTCCAGCCACCAGACTAGCCAATCAGAATCACAGGCTGCATCATGTCTCCTACCCTAAATGCCATGTTGTGACTCCCCCCACCCAAGTAAAGAGCAAGTTCTTAATGGGATACTACTGCACCCATTGGAGAACTGTGTTAGTCCATGCGAATTGCTATAAAGGAATACCTGAGACTGAGTCATTTATAAGGAAAAGAGGTTTATTTTGGCTCACAGTTCTACAGGCTATACAAGCATAGCACTAACATCTGCTTGGCTTCTGGGGAGGCCTCAGGAAGTTTACAATCACAGCAGAAGGCAAAGGGGAGCATATGTGTCCCATGGCAAGAAAGTAACAGACAGAGAGAGAGAGAGAAAGGAGGAGGTCTCATACTCTTTTAAACAACCAGCTCTCATGTGGACTACCAGAGTGAGAACTCACTTATTGCTGCAGAGATGGCACCAGGCCATTCATAAAGAATCTGCCCCATGACCCAAATACCTCCCACTAGGCCCACCTCCAACACTGGAGGTCATACTTCAACGTGAGACTTGGAGGGGACACACATCTACATCATATCAGGGACCATTCCTGTGCCATCCCCTAAGGTGCTGGACCCCTCCTTGCAGCTGAGGTCCCACCTCAAAGCATCCTCCTCTGCAGAGTTTTCTTTACCACCCTCTGCAGACTGGCTTTCTGTCCCCTACAGCTCCCAGGGCAGCCTCCTATCCCCCGCCCCACATTGGGCCTTGTGTCAGGCATTGAGCTGTGTTCAGTCATCATTTGTACATGAATGAAGGAAAGAATGACCATTATAGGCTCCCTAAGCTATGCTTGTGGCTAAGATGGTACACTCCCATTTATTCCCTTCCCCTGTGCTACCCAGGGCTGAGCTCACACCTGAGATAGTGCTGTGAGGGTGCCTTGGATATTCTGGGGAGGAGCAATCCAGACTCCTGCATTGGAACTATGGAGAGCAGGTCCTGAGTCTCCTAAGAAAATCCTTGAATGGCCTGGGGCATATCTGGGACCAGGGGCTCAGGCTGCACAGGCTTCAGGATCCCAGCAGCAGCAGTAGCACCCCCAAGAAACAGCTTGACATTCTCACCACCCAACTGTGGGTCTCCAAGAGAAATGGAGTAAAGTGGCAGGAGGTAGAGCTCTGGATGAATGGGGCAGCCTCTATAGAAACTTTGTCCTCAAAGCTAGTGTCCAGCCTCCTCCCAGAGCCCATTGTGCCCACTGGATATCCACCCCCTGGTTCTAGCTCTTCTGCCCTGTGCCTGGTGGTGGGCTGGAGGTTGGCCTTCCTGCTGGGAAACATGTCCTAGAGGTTCCCACCTCTGGCCCTTCTTCTGGAGCAAGGCGGCTTGAGCACAGCTAGAGCCTTGCAGCATGTGTGATCCTGATGTTTTGGCTACATTCTAGTTAGTTTGGGGTCATGATCAATTTGGGTGGCAGAGCTATGTTCAGAAAATTTGATTTTTCAGACAAATTCTATGCTAAGTGGGTGCTTTGCCAGTTGCAGCCCATGACTTTAGGCCTAACTAGGGAAATACTACCCATTCTTCTGTTTATTTAACCATTAAACCATCTATCATCCATCCTTCTATTCACCTATGGAACACATCCATTCAACCATCCCTCCACCCATCCATCAACCTATTCACCTATCCACACCTCCATCCAACCAACCATCCATCCAACCGTCCATCCATCTATTCACCTATCCACACCTCCATGCAACCATCCATCCACCCATCCATTCATCTATTCACCTATCCACACCTCCATCCAATCAACCATCCATCCACCCATCCATTCATGTATTCACCCATCCACACCTCCATTCAACCAACCATCCACCCATCCATCCATCTATTCACCTATCTACACCTCCATCCAAACATGCATTTCTCCGTCCATCCATCCATCCATCCATCCATCCATCCATCCATCCATCCATCCATTTACCCATCCATCTACCCATCCATCCATCCATCCATGCACCCATCCATTAATCCACCCATCCATCTTGGCTCTACCACTTACCATCTCATTGGTCTTGGGCAAGTCTCTTCACCTTTCTGAACGTTAGTTTCTTCCGTTGTAAATTGAATTTCATGGCATCTGCTTCATGCGGTTGTCCTGTGGTTAACTGAGATAACCTTTGTGAGTTGCCTGGCACATGGTGGGAAACACATAGTGAATGTTATTTTCCTTCCCCCTTGAGGAAGAACACACAACTAAAAAACTATAAAAAGACAATGTGTAATTAGGAATTAAAAGTGTGTGAAACCAAAGGCAATAAAACAAGAAGCCCTTGCCTTCCTATTTGTCTGCTGAACTGCCTTGGGAGTTGATATTTAAAGCCCCTTTGAAAAGTCGAGTATCCCAAAATATATTTAAACGGTTCAATGGGGACGTTGACCCTTTATAATAGGCTCATTTGAAACGATCCTGCTTTGCTACTTCCTCTTAGAAAGATAAACAAGCGGCCCACAATGGCCGCTGTGATGTTTTCTTTTAAATCTTGCTTTCCAAATGTAGGACTTGGCTGTTGGACAATCACCCGAGGGGCTCGCTCCCCGCAGATGCTCTCCCTGAATGCAGGGAGCTCTAGCTTGGAATTCCTGGGGCCTCATTAAGCCCGCTGTGACTAAGTGATCTTGCCTGGTGCTAAAATTGTTTAAAATGACTTGGCAGCAACCAGAAGTCAGGTCTCTCTGTTTTTTCTCAGTTACTCTCTCTTTGTAACCCCCGCCTACATGTCATGAAGTGAAAACATCTTTCCGGATCTAACGCAGGACAACCCTTCTCTCTCCCCAAAGCCTCACCCTGATCTTTCTGAGGAGTTAAAGGAGAGGGAGGGAGGCAGAAATCTGCCCCGCTGTTGTTAATCTCTCCTTTGAATGAAGACTTAACTCCTGGGAAAACCTCTTCCCTGCTCTAAGTCATTCTTTCCTGCCCCCACATTTATTTAACTCTTCTGCTCCATGCCTTGGGCAGCCTCTGCTTTCCAGCCTGCGCTTGCTGAGATTCTCCTCTGAGACCACCTCTGTTCTCCCCAAATGGAATTGTGGTAGGAGGGAGGGAGAAAATTCCAGTCAAGTCGAGGCCATCAGAGCTGGACCACAGCCCTGCTTCAGGGTCAGGAACAGATCCTAGGAACTGGGGGGTGACAAAGAACCTTACATGAAGAAGCCTACTCTGTGCCAAACACTTAAAAATATAATTATCTCAATCAAAGTAAATTGATTATTTACTTTAATTACACAATCATACATGATTATGCTTTCCTTTTACAGAATGAGGCCATTATAAAAAAGCCCAAGTCTCTTGACACCCACTTTACTCCATTCTTCTTCCACCCTCTACCCAAAGGGAACCACTCTTGGTTTCCTGTTTTCCTCTCACATAATTTTCTAAGCCCAAGGGCCTAGAACAGAGCATGGTATAGAGTGAACACTATAGTAATATTTTGTGAGTAGGGGTATGTGTTTTACATAAGTGCCATGAATCCATAAATCTCAAACATTCAGCCATAGCACTCTCCTTTTATATACCATCTTATGAAAATTCCAATGTACTTGATAATTCTTTCATTTGTTTGTTTGTTTTGAGACAGAGTCTCGCTCTGTCACCCAGGCTGCAGTGCAGTGGCCCAATCTCCGTCTCCCGAGTTAAAGTGATTCTCATGCCTCAGCCTCCCGAGTAGCTGCCATTACAGGTGTGCGCTACCATGCATGGCTAATTTTTGTATTTTTAGTAGAGATGCGGTTTCGCCATGTTGCCCAGGCAGGTCTCAAACTCCTGGGCTCAAGTGATCCACCTACTTTGGCCTCCTGAAGTACTGGGATTGCAAGCACGAGCCACCATGCCTGGCCGATGATTCTTTTACCGATGAACATTTTGGTGGTTCCAACTTTTTGCAATCACAAGCAAGGCTGCCATGAATAGCCTTCCATAGACTTTCCTGGGCATGTGGGCACACATTTCCATGGGGTGCATACAAAGAAATGAGATAGCTTGCTCCCAGGGCATCAGCATTTTTAGTTTTAATAAAGCAGCTTCCATGTTACCTTCCAAGGTGATTGCACCAAACACACTCTCATGAAAAAGTGCCCAAATCCTCGCCAAGACGTGATGATGATGATAGCTCACACTTGCAAAACACTTAGCTACAGGCCACTTGGGTTCTAAGTCCTTGTATACATCAACTCATTTAATTGCCACAACCATCCGGTGAAGCAGTTTCTGTTATCTTCTCTGTTTTATAGGTGGGGAAACTGGGCACAGAGAGAATTTGAATAACTTAATTCTTAATTTGTGCTAAGTGGCATCTGAACCGGTATCATTTTCCTCACTTTTCAGGTGAGGAAACAGTCTCAGAGGGGAGATGACTCACCCAAAGTCACACAGCTCATAGGCAGCCCCGCCAGGTTTGAGGGTAGCCTGGGCAAACACTCCCTCTTCCTACTACTGCACAGTACAGGTGAGCTGGGAAACTGAGAGCTCGGTGGTCCCGAACACCCCCGACCAAATCACCCTTGAGATGACTGCCCAGAGGATGCTGGTGGGGTGGGGGGCGTCTCCCTTGCACAGCGAGGGCGCCCCTTCTTCCCATTCTGCGCGGGGAGGCCAGGCCGGTGTGGCCCCCAACCCCTGCTTGGCTCCCAGGGAGACGGAGGCAGCCCAGGCTCCGCGGCGCCCCCTGGCGGCTTCTGGGCGAGCGCGCGGCCCGGCACCCCGGGAGAGTAACGGGCCGTGGGGAGGGCGCCGGCGAGGGCAGGGAGCAGCGCGGGGCCGCCCCGGCGCGCGGAGATAAAAGCGGGCAGCGGCGCGGCGGGCGCGATCTGCGCGTTCTCCTATTGATTAGCAGGGTCTGCCCGGAGGCCGGGATGCCCGCTGCGCGGGGCCGCGGTGGAGTGTGAGGGCCCGGGAGCCGCGGGCCGGCGGCCCCGCGCACCCTGCGCCCGGCTGGGCACTGCCCGTGGGCCGGACCTCGGCCGCGCCGCCGCGGGGCGCAGGCGGCAGACGGGGAGAGGAGCCGAGCGGCGGGGCCGCGGGCGGCTGCCATGGGGCTGTGCTGCTGCAAGGACTGGAGGGGACACCTGCGAGCGCCCAAAGGTAACTCCGGCGCGCACGTGCGCCCCGCTCCCTGCGGCCGCCGCCAGAGGCTGCCAGCCCCGCCTCGGGGACTCGCCACTGGTTGTCCAGGGCCGCCCGCACCTGCCTCAGCTTTGGAAAGGGCTCAGGTGCGGCTGCTGCTCCCCTGAGTCTCCTAACTTTGGCAGGGGAGGCTTCCCCTGACTCGGGGCGCGGGGGCGCATCCGGGGGCTCCTCGGTCCCCATGTGGGAGTGGGGGTGGGGTCCGGCCCCTGGGCGGGAGTGGGTAGAGCCGAGGGGAGGATCCGTCCTCCAGGGCCCGGGGCTGGCCGCGGCGCCGGCTGCAGGTCCGCCAAGTCCACTGCCGGAGCCGAGGAACCCCCGGCGCCCAGACCCGCTCGCAGGTCTCTGCACCGCGAGCCCGGCCCGCGCCCTGCGCCGCCCCTGCGGCTTAACCGCCGGGAGAGGGACCATTCATTCTCGCCCGCCTCTGTCACAAACTTGGACGGTGGGGCCCTGACTCAGAGTTTTCCAAAACTCGCGGCGGAACCTGCGAGCAGAGCTGCTTGAGCAATGTAGCAGTCTTGGAGAGGGCCCAAAGCCCAGAAACACGCTTAGGACGTTGGCGGCCGCCGCCGGAGGTCCGGCCTCCCGGGGGCTGGGGCCCGGCCGACTTAACCCTTGACTGACTGAAATGATCCCTGTTGATCGTTGGGAACACAGTGGTGCATCCCTTTCCTGCAGCGCTCCCTAAACTCACCTAACCCTAACACTCACCTGCCGCGCTTATTAAGCATGCAGATTTCCAGGCCCCACCCTGGCCTGCTGGATAGGCTCTGGGGAAGGCCTTGGGAAACTGTGTGTTTAAGGAGTTTCCCAAGTGACACCTATGGCCAGGTGAGTCTGGGAAGCCTTGCCTGTAAACCATATAGGGTAAGGAAGGCTCTGCCAGAATGAGCACTAGGTCTTCCTTCCTCCAAAAAGTGTATTCTGCATCCAGATGCAGAAAAGGGCAGACAGCCTTAGACCTTGTCCAGGTGAGAATGGTGCCATCAATGTACAGGCTGGTTTCACAAAGGGTTTGAAGTAGCTTATAACGTGTATAATACTTAACTATTTAAAAACCTAAACAGGACCCTACATTTACACAGGAAGTAGAGAGGTCAAGGGAAAATGGAGCCCAGTTAATCTGGCCATGAGGTAGGATCTGTGGTTGAGCCTCTTTGCAACCAAAACCAAGTGAAAAATGTGAGTGTTGTAGTTGCAAGGTTCTCATTGTCCCAGAGCAACAGTTTTCTCGGCTTCTGATTGTAGAAAGAATGAAAAAGAATTTTGCACATGAGGCTTCATTCTTGGAAGCAGGGGCCGAGAGCCCTGTGTGTGGTGTCTTCACTATGACAATAGCTAGGGCTGCAGTAGGGTTTAGAGGGCAAGGTCTTGCTGCATGCTCCCCGAGGGCAGGTCGGAGCCCAGGATTTCACCCCCACCAGGGCCTGGACGAGCAGCTTTAGTCCTGACCCCTCTTCAGTAAACATGGCAAAGGGTGTCCCAAAAGCAAGGGTGGATTTACAAAGTCTTGGCTAGAGAGGACTTAGACTCATTAAGCAGCCCCAGAAGGGAGCCGGGGGCACCTCCTCTTGCTTAGGTCTGTCCTCTGGGGCTGTGGACCCCCAAGGCCAGCTGCTGGCTTCACCAATCCAGGTAAGGAGCAAGCCTGGTCCGGGAGTGTTCCCCAGCTGGGCCCTACCCTCCTACCCACCTGAGAGACGGCTGGCCACAGCAGCCTGGGAGTAGGCACTGAGTCTGAAGTGCCTACAAGGTTCTGCAGCCCATGGAAGTTAGCCAAGCTGGCCAAGTGGGTGGGGAGCACTGTGGTGCCAGAGTGGGTGACCAGCCACTGTCTGGCAGGGAGGAGAGAACCCATGCAATTTTTGGAGAGTCTGTGGTTCAAGGAAGACAGATGTTTGATCTCTTAGTGTACAAAATCTCCAAGGGTTTAAATGCTGCAGGCTCATTTAACAAATTTGAACCCATGTGGCCAGTCTGGCTGGGTGGTGGACAGTCCGAACCATTGTTCACAATTAGTTCTGCAATAAACACGGGAAGGGTTATTTGGTCAAATAATCTTAGACATCAGGAATTATGAAAGTTTGGAAGATTTTTCACAGCAAACAGAGCCTTTGCCATACTGGCGCAGTTGTGCCTGCTAAGTCAGGTGGATTGGAGGTATGGTCTCCACACCTTTCCCTAGGGAACCTTCTTTTCATAGGGCATTTCATGGCACACATATGTGTGGACACACTTTGCAAAATGCTGCTTTGGACATTAAACTGTTCAGTTGTAATAGCAGTAACACAGTATGTCTGTGTATGTATCCATGTGTGTGTTTAGCTCTTGCCACCCACCTAAGGAGATATCTGACTCTCTAGCCTAGAGATGTGTATGTGCATTTTTTTTTTTTGCATTTGATTTTTGTTTATTAAAGCTACAAGCATGATGGCAAAATATGTAGAAATTAATAGTAATTCATTTCATATCTAATTTGAGAATGACTTTGGGATAATTTTTTCCCCTCAGTCTTGTCTCTTCAGGAATACACATTTGAACTGTATAAACTTCATTAGCCAAAATCTTTTAGGGTGTCATGAAATGTGACAAATATCGCAAAATAAATTATTTTAAAAATGATGTTCTATATGCCCCTAAATATTGTTCTTTTGGAAGAAGTCACCTTGAAGAAAGGTCTGTTATTCCAATGAATACAATCTTGGATTTCTTTTCTTTTTTTTTTTTTTTTTTTTTTTTTTTGACTTCACAGCCATCTCCAGCTACAGCCCATGCTGGGTGAGTATTTTCTTTTTTTTTTTTTTTTTTTTTTTCTTTTTTTATTATACTTTAGGGTTTTAGGGTACATGTGCACAATGTGCAGGTTTGTTACATATGTTTCCATGTGCCATGTTGATTTCCTGCACCCATTAACTCGTCATTTAGCATTAGGTGTATCTCCTAATGCTGTCCCTCCCCCCTCCCCCCACCCCACAACAGTCCCCGGAGTGTGATGATCCCCTTCCTGTGTCCATGAGTTCTCATTGTTCAATTCCCACCTATGAGTGAGAACATGCGGTGTTTGGTTTTTTGTCCTTGCGATAGTTTACTGAGAATGATGTTTTCCAGTTTCATCCATGTCCCTACAAAGGACACGAACTCATCATTTTTTATGGCTGCATAGTATTCCATGGTGTATATGTGCCACATTTTCTTAATCCAGTCTATCGTTGTTGGACATTTGGGTTGGTTCCAACTCTTTGCTATTGTGAATAGTGCTGCAATAAACATACGTGTGCATGTGTCTTTATAGCAGCATGATTTATAGTCCTTTGGGTATATACCCAGTAGTGGGATGGCTGGGTCAAATGGTATTTCTAGTTCGAGATCCCTGAGGAATCGCCACACTGACTTCCACAATGGTTGAACTAGTTTACAGTCCCACCAACAGTGTACATCCTCTCCAGCACCTGTTGTTTCCTGATTTTTTAATGATGGCCATTCTAACGGGTGTGAGATGGTATCTCACTGTGGTTTTGATTTGCATTTCTCTGATGGCCAGTGATGATGAGCATTTCTTCATGTGTTTTTTGGCTGCATAAATGTCTTCTTTTGAGAAGTGTCTGTTCATGTCCTTTGCCCACTTTTTGATGGGGTTGTTTGTTTTTTTCTTGTAAATTTGTTTGAGTTCATTGTAGATTCTGGATATTAGCCCTTTGTCAGATGAGTAGGTTGCAAAAATTTTCTCCCATTCTGTAGGTTGCCTGTTCACTCTGATGATAGTTTCTTTTGCTGTGCAGAAGCTCTTTAGTTTAATGAGATCCCATTTGTCGATTTTGGCTTTTGTTGCCATTGCTTTTGGTGTTTTAGACATGAAGTCCGTGCCCATGCCTATGTCCTGAATGGTATTGCCTAGGTTTTCTTGTAGGATTTTAATGGTTTTAGGTCTAACATATAAGTCTTTAATCCATCTTGAATTAATTTTTGTATAAGGTGTAAGGAAGGGATCCAGTTGCAGCTTTCTACATATGGCTAGCCAGTTTTCCCAGCACCATTTATTAAATAGGGAATCCTTTCCCCATTTCTTGTTTTTGTCAGGTTTGTCAAAGATCAGATAGTTGTAGCTATGCGGCATCATTTCTGAGGGCTCTGTTCTGTTCCATTGATCTATGTCTCTGTTGTGGTACCAGTACCATGCTGTTTTGGTTACTGTAGCCTTGTAGTATAGTTTAAAGTCAGGTAGCGTGATGCCTCCAGCTTTGTTCTTTTGGCTTAGGATTGACTTGGCGATGCGGGCTCTTTTTTGGTTCCATATGAACTTTAAAGTAGTTTTTTCCAATTCTGTGAAGAAAGTCATTGGTAGCTTGACGGGGATGGCATTGAATCTATAAATTACCTTGGGCAGTATGGCCATTTTCACGATATTGATTCTTCCAACCCATGAGCATGGAATGTTCTTCCATTTGTTTGTATCCTCTTTTATTTCATTGAGCAGTGGTTTGTAGTTCTCCTTGAAGAGGTCCTTCACATCCCTTGTAAGTTGGATTCCTAGGTATTTGATTCTCTTTGAAGCAATTGTGAATGGGAGTTCACTCATGATTTGGCTCTCTGTTTGTCTGTGATTGGTGTACAAGAATGCTTGTGATTTTTGTACATTAATTTTGTATCCTGAGACTTTGCTGAAGTTGCTAATCAGCTTAAGGAGATTTTGGGCTGAGACAATGGGGTTTTCTAGATATACAATCATGTCATCTGCAAACAGGGACAATTTGACTTCCTCTTTTCCTAATTGAATACCCTTTATTTCCTTCTCCTGCCTGATTGCTCTGGCCAGAACTTCCAACACTATGTTGAATAGGAGCGGTGAGAGAGGGCATCCCTGTCTTGTGCCAGTTTTCAGAGGGAATGCTTCCAGTTTTTGCCCATTCAGTATGATATTGGCTGTGGGTTTGTCATAGATAGCTCTTATTATTTTGAGATACGTCCCATCAATACCTAATTTATTGAGAGTTTTTAGGATGAAGGGTTGTTGAATTTTGTCAAAGGCCTTTTCTGCATCTATTGAGATAATCATGTGGTTTTTGTCTTTGGTTCTGTTTATATGCTGGATTACATTTATTGATTTGCGTATGTTGAACCAGCCTTGCATCCCAGGGATGAAGCCCACTTGATCATGGTGGATAAGCTTTTTGATGTGCTGCTGGATTCGGTTTGCCAGTATTTTATTGAGGATTTTTGCATCAATGTTCATCAAGGATATTGGTCTGAAATTCTCCTTTTTGGTTAAGTCTCTGCCAGGTTTTGGTATCAGGACGATGCTGGCTTCGTAAAATGTGTTAGGGAGGATTCCCTCTTTTTCTATCGATTGGAATAGTTTCAGAAGGAATGGTACCAGTTCCTCCTTGTACCTCTGGTAGAATTCAGCTGTGAATCCATCAGGTCCTGGACTCTTTTTGGTTGGTAAGCTATTGATTATTGCCACAATTTCAGAACCTGTTATTGGTCTATTCAGAGATTCAACTTCTTCCTGGTTTAGTCTTGGGAGGGTGTATTTGTCGAGGAATTTATCCATTTCTTCTAGATTTTCTAGTTTATTTGCATAGAGGTGTTTGTAGTATTCTCTGATGGTAGATTGTATTTCTGTGGGATCGGTGGTGATATCCCCTTTTTCGTTTTTTATTGCATCTATTTGATTCTTCTCTCTTTTCTTCTTTATTAGTCTTGCTAGCGGTCCATCAATTTTGTTGATCCTTTCAAAAAACCAGCTCCTGGATTCATTAATTTTTTGAAGGGTTTTTTGTGTCTCTATTTCCTTCAGTTCTGCTCTGATTTTAGTTATTTCTAGCCTTCTGCTAGCTTTTGAATGTGTTTGCTCTTGCTTTTCTAGTTCTTTTAATTGTGATGTTAGGGTGTCAATTTTGGATCTTTCCTGCTTTCTCTTGTGGGCATTTAGTGCTATAAATTTCCCTCTACACACTGCTTTGAACGTGTCCCAGAGATTCTGGTATGTTGTGTCTTTGTTCTCGTTGGTTTCAAAGAACATCTTTATTTCTGCCTTCATTTCATTATGTACCCAATAGTCATTCAGGAGCAGGTTGTTCAATTTCCATGTAGTTGAGCGGTTTTGAGTGAGTTTCTTAATCCTGAGTTCTAGTTTGATTGCACTGTGGTCTGAGAGACAGTTTGTTATAATTTCTGTTCTTTTACATTTGCTGAGGAGAGCTTTACTTCCAACTATGTGGTCAATTTTGGAATAGGTGTGGTGTGGTGCTGAAAAAAATGTATATTCTGTTGACTTGGGGTGGAGAGTTCTGTAGATGTCTATTAGGTCCACTTTATGTAGAGCTGAGTTCAATCCCTGAATATCCTTGTTAACTTTCTGTCTCGTTGATCTGTCTAATGCTGACAGTGGGGTGTTAAAATCTCCCATTATTATTGTGTGGGAGTTTAAGTCCCTTTGTAGGTCACTCAGGACTTGCTTTATGAATCTGGGTGCTCCTGTGTTGGGTGCATATATATTTAGGATAGTTAGCTCTTCTTGTTGAATTGATCCGTTTACCATTATGTAATGGCCTTCTTTGTCTCTTTTGATCTTTGTTGGTTTAAAGTCTATTTTATCAGAGACTAGGATTGCAACCCCTGCCTTTTTTTGATTTCCAGTTGCTTGATAGATCTTCCTCCATCCCTTTATTTTGAGTCTATGTGTGTCTCTGCACATGAGATGGGTTTCCTGAATACAGCACACTGATGGGTCCTGACTCCTTATCCAGTTTGCCAGTCTGTGTCTTTTGGTTGGAGCATTTAGCCCATTTACATTTAACGTTAATATTGTTATGTGTGAATCTGATCCTGTCATTATGATGTTAGTTGGTTATTTTGCTCGTTAGTTGCTATAGTTTCTTCCTAGCCTCGATGGTCTTTACAGTTTGGCATGTTTTTGCAGTGGCTGGTGCCGGTCGCTCCTTTCCATGTTTAGTGCTTCCTTCAGGAGCTCTTTTAGGGCAGGCCTGGTGGTGACAAAATCACTTAGCGTTTGCTTATCTGTAAAGTATTTTATTTCTCCTTCACTTATGAAGCTTAGTTTGGCGGGATAGGAAATTCTGGGTTGAAAATTCTTTTCTTTAAGAACGGTGAATATTGGCCCCCACTCTCTTCTGGCTTGTAGAGTTTCTGCTGAGAGATCAGCTGTTAGTCTGATGGGCTTCCCTTTGTGGGTAACCCAACCTTTCTCTCTGGCTGCCCTTAACATTTTTTCCTTCATTTCAACTTTGGTGAATCTGACAATTATGTGTCTTGGAGTTGCCCTTCTCGAGGAGTATCTTTGTGGCGTTCTCTGTATTTCCTGAATCTGAATGCTGGCCTGCCTTGCTAGATTGGGGAAGTTCTCCTGGATAATATCTTGCAGAGTGTTTTCCAACTTGGTTCCATTCTCCCCATCATTTTCAGGTACACCAATCAGACGTAGGTTTGGTCTTTTCACATAGTCCCAAATTTCTTGGAGGCTTTGTTCATTTCTTTTTATTCTTTTTTCTCTAAACTTCCCTTCTCTCTTCATTTCATTCATTTCATCTTCCATCAGCGATACCCTTTCTTCCAGTTGATCGCATCTGCTACTGAGGCTTCTGCAATCTTCGCGTAGTTCTCGAAACTTGGCTTTCAGCTCCATCAGCTCCTTTAAGCCCTTCTCTCCATTGGTTATTCTAGTTATCCATTCTTCTAATTTTTTTTCAAAGTTTTTAACTTCTTTGCTATTGTTTTGAATTTCCTCTCGTAGCTCAGAGTAGTTTGATCGTCTGAAGCCTTCTTCTCTCAACTCATCAAAGTCATCCTCCATCCAGCTTTGTTCCGTTGCTGGTGAGGAACTGCGTTCCTTTGGAGGAGGAGAGGTGCTCTGTTTTTTAGAGTTTCCAGTTTTTGTGCTCTGTTTTTTCCCCATCTTTGTGGTTTTATCTACTTTTTGTTTTTGATGATGGTGATGTACAGATGGGTTTTTGGTGTGGATGTCCTTTCTGTTTGTTAGTTTTCCTTCTACCAGACAGGCCCCTCAGCTGCAGGTCTGTTGGAGTTTACTAGAGGTCCACTCCAGACCCTGTTTGGCTGGGTGTCAGCAGCGGTGGCTGCAGAACAGCGGATTTTCATGAGACCACAAATTCAGCTGTCTGATAGTTCCTCTGAAAGTTTCGTCTCAGAGGAGTACCCAGTTGAATGAGGTGTCAGTCTGTCCCTACTGGGGGGGTGCCTCCCAGTTAGGCTGCTCAGGGGTGAGGGACCCACTTTAGGAGGCAGTCTGTCCGTTCTCAGATCTCCAGCTGCGTGCTGGGAGAACCACTACTCTCTTCAAAGCTGTCAGTCAGACAGGGACATTTAAGTCTGTGGAGGTTCTTGCTGAGTTTTTGTTTGTCTGTGCCCTGCCCCCAGAGGTGGAGCCTACAGAGGCAGGCAGGCCTCCTTGAGCTGTGGTGGGCTCCACCCAGTTCGAGCTTCCTGGCTGCTTTGTTTACCTAAGCAAGCCTGGGCAATGGCGGGCGCCCCTCCCCCAGCCTCGCTGCCGCCTTGCAGCTTGATCTCAGACTGCTGTGCTAGCAATCAGCGAGACTCCGTGGGCATAGGACCCTCCGAGCCAGGTGCGGGACACCATCTCCTAGTGTGCCGTTTTCCAGGCCCGTTGGAAAAGTGCAGTATTAGGATGGGACTGACCCGATATTCCAGGTGCCGTCTGTTTCCCCTTTCTTTGACTAGGAAAGGGAACTCCCTGACCCCTTGCGCTTCCCGAGTGAGGCAATGCCTCGCCCTGCTTCGGCTCGTGCACAGTGCGCTTCACCGACTGTCCTGCACACACTGTTAGGCACTCCCTAGTGAGATGAAACCGGTACCTCAAGCAGAAACGCAGAAATCACCCGTCTTCTGTGTCGCTGGGGCTGGGAGCTGGAGACCGGAGCTGTTCCTATTCGGCCATCTTGGCTCCACCCTCGCATTTTTTTTTAAGAAAAGGTCGAAAGAGAGTCCATTAATCATTGATATCATTTCAATTAAAGCAACAGCTAAGACAACAGTTGTTCTTATTGATTTCATTCTTGGATGAATCAAACTCTTACAACAGAACATTTTAGCATGTTTGTCCCTGTGTAAAAATCTACTTGATAAAGTAGAAAAGCTCAAATATTCTATAATCTCATGAAGAGAGCAGCAAAAATATACCAAGAGCCAGAGCCACATTAGTAGGTGTCATCATCACGCCTTTAAAACCCAAATCCTGGGCTTTATCCAGGAGCCCCTTGCTCTCCTGCTGGCTGCAACGCTGCAGGTGGGCACAGTGGGTCCAGGAAGGGATTGTCGCTTGCCTTTTTCAGGAAGGGGAGGGTGTGATATGCTGTGTCATTAATCCCACTTAATATCATGTGCAAGACAGGTTGTCACAAATAGAGAAATCCTGGGTTCCAGGTGCTCCCAAAAAGGTCAGTGAGCAGGATCTGATTTGTAGAGGATGAGCCTCCCCTAAAAGCAGAGGGCTCATGTACTTGTCTGAACTCTGAGGGTATTGTTTCTTGGGCATGTTTCCAGGTGCATCTGTATTTAGAGCTCTGTGATGGGTCTGTTTGGTGGCAAATTTCATTTTCTTCAGCTTTGCATCGTTACCCAAGGTGGAGATTTGGAGGAAGAAGGCGGCACTGGAGCACAGCATGGAGTCAGCTTTTGTTCCAGGGCAGCAAGGGGCAGGAGCGGACTGCTAGGCCCTCAGATCCTGACACGTGCTCATACTCTGCCACCGCTTCATCTCCTGCTGCCTCTGGAGCTCTTCGCCCCTCACCCTTCCCGCTGCTCTCAGCAGCAGCAGCTCTTCCTTGCCTTCTGGGGTTTTGCCCATGACCAGGTCCCATGCTCTTCCCAACATCCTCACCCTCCCTCCCATCAACTCCTGTCAGCCCATAAACCTGCCTGAGTTGCTCATCCAAAAATTCAAAAACAAAACCAACAAGGCCAATTTCTTGTCCCCCTCTATGCTCCATAAGCCCTGCCCGTTGTTCCTCCCCTCCATTCCCAGCACCAGGGAGCAGTGTGCCCAGCCCTGACTCCCCTTTGTCCTCCTCCCCACTCATCCTGGCCCCCCGTCAGGCTCTGCCTTGAAGGAGATCATCTGCACTGGACCAGGTGACCAGTCCTGACGCTCTGAGCGCCTACGAGCCTACTCCCCTTAGGCCCCTCCTGGGCTGCTGAGGGCTGCCTGAGGACTGTGGCTCCCTGAATGCTGCAGCAGAACAGCAGAACCAGGGCTGAAGGCAGCCCTGCCCTGCTGGCTTTTGGCTATAAATTTGTTCACCTTCTGAGCTGTCTCCCTCAAGGCCCTGATGACTGTGATTGCCTCTAAACAAATGCCCCCCCGAAATTCCCCCTCCAAGCTCTGCAGTGCCTGTCTGCGGCCTGCAGATCCAGAGCCCCTCATCAGACTCCAGTGCAGTCCCGCACTCCCACTGCCCCTTCTGCTTTCCTGGCTCTCGACCCTGCCCTCTTCTTCATTTCTCACAACCAATGGCTGATGGCTCCTGTGCTCCTGCCCTGAAGGCTACCGCAACACCTGTGCATTCACTCATCGACTTGTCACCTTGATGGCACTGCTTCCTGGCTGGCCATCCTGAGTTCACCCTTGCCCCTTCTAGTCCACTGCCCAAGCCAGCATCCACCCACAGCTCTGGTGACACTATGGTCCTCCTCAAACCCCACCTTGGCCCCACACTGCCTGCAGAAAAGGCTCAGCTTCCCAGCCTTGCTGGCACTGTGTTCCCCCCTCCCCCTCCCAGGCTCCCCAAACCACCTCTGTGGTTTCTGCACCACACCACTTCCTCTCAAGATGCCATCAAATGGGCCTGAGGGCAGTCGAGCCTGGGCAGGTGGCCTATGCCCGGATCCATCTCTGAGCCCCAGCCTTCGGGCCCAGTTCATTTCATTCCCTTTGGTGCAGTGAGCCTGGGTCTGCCGCTGGTGATCACCTTGTCACCTATGTGGCCTGGCACCACACTGGCACAGAATCTGTACTTGTGAACACTAGCAAGAGCAGAGTGTGGGCAGACAGGAAACCATCGAGCTCACCTGCTGGCTGGACCCAGCCTATTGTTGGGTCACCCAACACCCAGCAGATCCCAGTGGCAGTCCACTGTGTTTATCACTGCATTGTAGTAGATGAGCTCTGGGCATGGGTTCCTGCAGACCCTGTGCCCCTTTGCTGGTGGACAAAGTATAGGCTCCGCCAGGCTTGGGCTCACTGGGGTGCCCAGCAGCCAGGGTACAGAGGCCAGTGGGCCTGGGCAGGAATGCTGCTGCTGGTCTGGTGCAAGATGAGTGGACAGAGTGCCCTGCTCTATCTTGGAGGGAGAGGTCAGGAGGCATGGCTGTCACTGACTGGGTGATAGGACCGGTTCTGCTCTTCCGCTGCAGCATTCAGGGAGCCACAGTCCTCAGGCCAGCACAGTGGCTGCCTCCTGCTCTGCTATTCTGTCTCTGCTCCTGTCCCCAGGGGCCTGCACATTCTGATGCTTCTGGCTTGCTTGCTCGGCCCTCTGGCGGGCAAACTCATCAGAATCTTCGGTCACTTTCCCGGCTCAGGCCTCTGGCCCCTGGACACCTCCATTGGATGTCTCCTGGGCTAGAGATTGGCCAAAGCTAATCGGGCTAAAACTGAATTCTCAATTTCATCCTTTTACTCCAATTTGCCATCCCCGCATCTTGCCAGTTCTATTTCCAAAGTGCACTTGAATCTTTCTGCTGTCTCTATGCTATGCCAGCACCTGCGGCCCCATCTGCTGCAGTGGCCTCTCCCGACAAGGCCTCCCACATGGACCCTCCCCAACTCCAGTCCCTTCTCCAGTAGCCAGTGTGGCCTGTGCAGGTCACCAGCAGGGTCTCACTGCTCCCTGCTTACGCATGCTCAGTGGTTCCAGCGGCAGTGACAGTTGATTCTCAGTGCCATTCACTGCCGGCCATGTGGTCTCCAGCTCCCCATATCCCCGTCCTCCTCTCACACGTTGCCTGCTTTTGCTTCCCTCATTTCTCTCTGCCTGAAGTCACCTTGCTCCTCGTTTGTCTGGGCCTAAGTGTCACTATTTCCTGAGAGGCCTTTTCTGACCTCTGTTATTTGCTCACTTGCCATTATGTATTTTTCCTTTAAAACACTTACCATAATGTGTAAATATACATGTGTCATTATTTTGCACAATCTGTTCCTTCACTAAGTGAGCCAGAAGCTCCCTGAAGGCCAGGGCAGACTCTGTCTTATGCTTGCTGCTGGGAAGGCTGGCAGGGGCCAGGCGAGGTAGCAGCCCTCATATCTGACTTGACTTTGAAGGCAGTGGTGGGCTGATGTGGACAGATGTGAGGCCTGGAACCACATGCTGGGGTGTGGTCGAGCCTTGCCGTCCTGCGGGCCATGCTCAGGAGACTGAACCTTGAGGCTTCTGGCTCCACTCGGTTTCTGAGAAGGGCTGCTTTTTGTGACTTCTTCTCCACTCGGTGTCCTGCACAGCAGCCCTGGGGGTTTTTCAAAAAGGGAACCAGCATCCAGCAGAGAAATTTGGTTTCATTTCCTAGCCAGGCCTCCCCCTCACCCCTCTGAGCCTCTGCCCTTCCACCTGTAATGGGGACAGGCACGCAGGCCTCAAGACTGTCAGAAAGCCCAGCAGTCGTCCCAGCTCCCTGCCACTCAGAACCTCAGTTTCTTTAGTTTCTTTATCTGGAAAGAGGGAAACAGGCGTGACTCGATGATCTCTAGGTCCCTGGTGGCTTGAACCTTGATGATTCTCCGAGGAAACCCAGAACTGCTACGTGTGCCTAGCAAAGGGAAACGAGAAGTCCCGGTGGCCCCTCCTACCTGCTTGGAGAGGTGTCCTGTGGCCTTTCAGCTGGAAGGTGGGGGCTCGACAGCACATAGCCAGGGTCAACGCTGCTGGCCTCCAGGGTTAGGGGGTTGGCTCTCATGGCTCCAGAGAGGAACCAATCCTGAGGAAGCCCTAAGTCCCTGACCTTGGCCCTTAGGGCAGCAAGCCTCCCAGAGAGCTTCAGAGGTCTGAACTCCCGAAGGGAAGAGGAAGAAGAGGCTTGGAGGTGTGTTTTCTCATCTTGTTGCTCTGTGGTCCTTGTACCTGTAGGGGACCCTCCTTGGTCCCCAGGAATCCTGGGACCAAAATGGGGAACACCTCAATGAAATGAACCCCTAAAATATCTCTCCCTATCGCCCACCCCCAGCCAGCTATGTAGCTAATGCTTATACTGCCTAAGTTGTCTTTTGCTGGCTCTTCTCCTAAACATCCTATCACTGGACTCTTTTAAACAGCTGTATTGAGGTGTATTTCATGTATTATAGAAATTAATTCAATTGAATTGAATTTGAATTTATATAATTCAGCAGTTTTTAATGTAGTCACAGAGTTATGCAGCTATCACCAAAATCTAATTTTAGAACATTGTCATCACCCCAGAAAGAAACTCCATGCCCATTAGTAGTCATGTCTCCTTCCAGAGACAACCCTCCCCGTATCCCCACGTCCCCAGCCCTGCAGCCTAGACAACCGTGAAACTGTTTTCATACAATAATATATTGTATTTTTGTGATTGACTTCTTTCACTTAGCATAATATTTTCAAGGTTCATCTATGTATGGCTACTTCATTCCTTTTTAAGGCTGAGTAATATTCCATAGTATGAATATACCACATTTTGTTTATCCATTCATCAGTAGATTTGGACTGTATTTTGCTAGTTTTTCTTGAGGATTTTTTATCTGTATTTATAAGAGATATTGGTCTGTAGTTTTCTTGTGATGTCTTGGTTTTTGATATCGGAGGACTACTGGCTGCATAGGAGGAATTGAGAACTTTTCCCTCTCTTCTGTTTCTTGGAAGAGTTTGTGAACATTTGGTATTAGTTCTTAAATGTTCAGTAATACGGATTTTCAATTTCTTTTTGAGTTGGTTTTGGTAGTTTGTGCCTTTCTAGGAATTTGTCTCCTTTATCTAAGTCATCTAATTTGTTGGCAAACAGTTATAGGTTTTGTTTATTTATTTATTTATTTTTGAGACAGGGTCTTGCTCTGTCATCCAGGCTGGAGTCCAGTGGTACAAACATGGCTTACTGCAGCTTCAAACCTCTGGGCTCCAGCAATCCTCCTGCCTCAGCCTCCCAAGTACTTGGGAGTCAAGCACATACCACCACACCTGGCTAATTTTTAATTAAAAAAAGTTTAGAGATGGGGTCTCATTGTGTTGCCCAAGCTGGTCTCAAACTGCTAACCTCAAGCAATCCTCCTGCCTTGGCCTCCCAAAGTGCTGGGATTACAGGCATGAGCCACTGTACCTGGCCACTCTTTTTCATATTATCCCTTACAATCTTTTTTATTCTGTAAGTTTGGTAGTGATGTTCCCTATGTCATTCCTGATTTTAATAATATTATTTTTTTCTTGGTCAATCTAGGTAAAGTTTGTCAAACTTGGTAATTTTTTCAAAGAACCAACTTTTGTTTTTATAGATTTTTAAATTTTTTCTATTGTTTTTCTAGCTTTTTTTGTTTTGTTTTTTGAGTTAAGTTCTTGCTCTGTCACTGAGGCTAGAATGCAGTGGCACAATCATAGCTCACTGCTGCGTCTAACTCCTGGGCTCAAGCGATCTTCCTGCCTCAGCCTCTTGAATGGTTGGGACTACACGTCCCAACTCACCCCTAAATACCCAAAGATGCTAGCACAGATGCCACTATGATCAACTTCTTTGAGTATTTAGAAGGGAGTTGTTCAGTTTCCACATATTTGTGAATTTCTCAAATGTCCATTTTTATTGATTTCTAATTTCATTCCTTGGTAGTCAGTGAATATACTTTCAAACTTTGTTTTGGTTAATCCTTTAAAATTTTTAAGGCTTACTTTATGATTTAGTAAATGGTCTATCCTCAAATGTGTTCTGTGTGCATTTGAGAAGAATGTGCATGCTGCTGTTATTAGGTGGAGCATTCTACAGTTGTATGTTAGTTCTACTTGATTCCTTATGTTATTCAAGTCTTCTGTTTCCTTGTTGATGTTCTGCCTAGTTTTATTTTTGAAAGTAGGACATCAAAGTCTCCAACAATGATTAAAATCTCCTACGTTCTGTTTATTATTGTCATGTGAATTATGGGGTTCTGTTTATAGGGGCATATATGTTTATAATTGTTTTATCTTCCTCCTGCAACTACCCTTTTATCATTATAAAATGTTCATCCTCTTTGTATCCAGTAACATTTTTGTTTTAAAGTCAATTTTGTCTGATATTTGTATACCCACTCTAGATCTCTTTTGGGTATTGTTTTTATGGTATATCTTTTCTCATCATTTTACTTTCAACCTACTTGTGTTTTTTAATGTAATGTGTCTCTCATAAGCAGTAATGGTTTGATTATTTAAAAAATTTATTGGCCATTCTTTGCCTTTTTGTTGGAGTATTTATTCCATTTATATTTAATGTAATTACTGATAATACAGATTTATGTTAGCCACTTTGGAATTTGTTTTCTATACATGTTATATCTTTTTTGTTCTATTTCTCCATTACTGCTTTCTTTTTGTGTTAAATAGAAATTTTCCAGCATACCAATATAATTCCCTGATTGTTTCTTCACAGTATTTTTTTAGTTCTTTTCTTAGTGGTTATTCTGGGGATTACAATTAGCCTCTTAATTTAAAATGATATAGGTCAGATTAATACTTAAGTGGTTTACAGAAACTTTGCTCCAATATAACTTTGTTCTTCCTGCTGCCTGACTCGTTGGTGCCATTATCGCCATACTAATTATATCTTTATGAATTACTGGAGTTTTGTAAGTATTGCTTTATGCAGTTATCTTTTAAATAGAAGAGCTATAAAAATACATTTATTTTGTCTTTTATGTTTAACTATATATGTGCTCTTCATTTCTTAATGTGGATTTCAATTAACATCTAATGTCCTTTTATTTTTCCTGAAGGACTCCCTTTAGGATTTCTTGTAGGTCCAATCAGCTAGGACGAAGGACTGAATATTCTTGGTTTTTAGTTCTCTGAGAATGTCTTCTCCATGTATGAATGATGGTTTTGCTGGATATAGAATTCTTGGTTGACTGTCATTTTTTTTCTCTTTCAGTATTTTGAAAATGTTGTTCTATTGCCTTCTGGTTTCCATGGTTTCTGATGAGAAGTCTACTGTTAATTTTATTGAGAATCTCTTGTATTTTCTCTTGCTTCTTTCAGGATTCTTTGTCTTTGGACAGCTTGACTGTGATATGTCTAGGTGTAAATCTCTTTTTTTTCAACAAATTTGGGAAGTTTTAACCATCATTCCTTTAAATATTCTTTCTACCTTTTTTCTCTCCCCTCTCCTTCTAGGACTCTTATTTTATGTATTTTGGTACACTTTATGGTGTCCCGTCAATCTCTGAGGTTCTGTTCATTTTTCTTCATTATTTTTTAGTTTCTGGACCTCAGACTGGCTATTCTCAATTAACCTATCTTCAAGTTTACTGATTTTTTTTCTTCTATAAGTTCAAATCTGCTGTTAGAGCTCAAATGGTGATTTATATATTTCAGTTATTGTACTTTTAAACTCCAGAATTTATATTTGTTTCTTTTTATAATTTTTATTTCTTTATTGACATTCTCTAATTGGTGGGACATCATTGTCACACTATGTTTTATTATTTAGACATATTTTCCTTTAGTTCTTTGAACATATTTACAGTAGCTGATTTGAAGACTTTGTCTAGTAAGTATAACATCTAGGTCAAGGACAGTTTGTATGGACTGCTATTTTGTGTGTGTATGGGCCATACTTACCTATTTTTCTTGGGTATCTTACAATCTTTTGTTGAAACCTAGACATTGTAAATAATATAATGTGGCAACTCTGCAAATCAGATTTACCCTCCCTCCTCAGGTTGCTGTTGTAGCTATTTTGTTTAGTGAATTTCCTGAATTAAATCTGTGTTGCCTGTTGTATGCAGTCACCAAACTAACCAAGTCTCTTGGTTAGTTTATTGGTCAGCCAATGATTTGTCAGAAATATACTTAAGTGTCTTGAAGCAATAAGTCTTCTACCCTCTGAGGAGAGTGTATTTGCACATGTAAGTTTGTGTGTTGGGGCACACTTCCATTGCTTAGGAAGTTTGTGACTCTGCCATAGTCTTCCCTTCCTGCTTGTGCAGGGACTCAAAATCAGCCAGAGATGAGAGACAGAGGCCCTCTCAGGTCTTTCCTCCACAATGGCATAGCACTGCACAGGCATATGGCTTTCTGGATCTCTAGGAGTATATCATGGGTTTTCAAAGCCCCCAGTGGATATCTCCTTCCCCAGATCTGTAAGTTTTGGTCACTCTTGTTTGCCCCAGTTGATATCGCAGCTTTAGGCAGCTGTAATGTTAAGGAATTGCTGCTGATTGTTTTTGACAAATGCCCTGGAATTAGATCTTTTCCTGCAGAGTGAGCTCTGAGTCAGATCAAATATGACAATGCTCTCTCGGTGTCTGTGGAAGCACAGGGGATTAAAAAAGAGGGGATAGGGGAGAAAGAGAGAAAAAGCAATGCTCTGTAAAAGGGGCTTTTTAAAGAAGTTGCAAAACAGATCAAATTTTTACAGTGCTCTAGGAATGAGAATCCTCGAGAAATGAATTCATACCAAGGTATATGAGCAAGTTCTCAAGGCTTCTCTAGATGGGGCCTTGTCCCCCTTACCTAATCTTTATCTAAATGCTAAGTGCTGACATGGAGGTGGGTTAAGGTACCTGAGGGCTTGGTCTCAAGGAAGCAGTGTGAAATGTTGGAAGCTCTGGAAGCTTGGAGCTGGGCTGACCTGGTTCTGAATTCTGGCTCTGCCACATACTGTTTGTGCAGCCTTTGGATGGGATGCTTCTCTGAGCCAAAGAGGGATACCTTTGTCTGTAAATTGGGATGCCTCACTAGGTTGTATTAAGGGAAGAATTAAATTGGTCTCTGTGTGTAAGATTGCTAGCACACAGAAAATGTCCCAAAATGGAAATGATTACTATTTGGCTTGAGGCTTAGGTTAAAACGCTAAAAAGTGATGAGACCAGTATTGTTTTGTTGAAATAAAAGCATTTTTAACACATAAACGTTATGTGTCAAGCCCTGTTTTAAGCACTTTCTATGTAGAGTTCATTTAATCCTCATGCTAGCCTCAAGTGGACTTTATTAATTGTCCTGTTTTAGAGATGAGGAAGTTGAGGTGCAGAGTTTCCTGCCTAAGGCCACCCACAGCTGGGATTCCCATAGGCTATCTGGCACCAGAGCCTGCACTCTTGTATCTGTTTCATGTTAATACTACACAACCGAGAAGCCGGTGTGCACTTTGACAAATAGCAATGGAGAACACCAAAGGACAATAAGAAAAGCAGCATATGCCATTTGCCACTGAAACTGGCAACAAAAGGCCTGGGACGTCCCCTAGTCAATCCAATTTGGAAGAAGTTAAAGGTCAGATACAAACTTCCCCTTTGTGGCTTCAGCCTGGCCAGGTTCCTCTCTGAGAATCAGTCACGCAGAGAGGCTGCTCACCACTGAAGTTCCTCTTGAGGTAGGGCCCTGTCCCTGGAGCAGCCTCCTCCCTGCCCACTAAGTCTGCTCAGGCTGTTGTTGAGACTCGGGGCTAATTAGGGGAGGTGGGTAGGGACTGCTGTGCTTCAGCCTGTCACAGTCAGATCCACCTGGGAGCCCACAGTAGCGGCAGAGAGGATTTTTAACTCAGTGCTCATCTTGACAAGCCGGTTCAGTGCTAACCCTTACAGGCCAGGGCCAGGTAGGACCAGGCAACCCCACCCTGGGATTCATTCAGTCATTATGACTTGAACAGTCAATGATGTCATTATCAAGTATCTGGTGCATTCATGCCTGGCCCAGCATGGACGCACCAGTCCTCTGCTGGGGACTTACGGGCCACTTTGTTATGATGAGTCCTGGGCCCTATGGAGCCATTGTTGAGGATTTCCAGCAGCACCCAGTCTGCATCAACAACTTCTGGAAGCAGAGAGTCCCTGAACCTTGGAGCAAGGAGAGGTATTTGAGATTAGGTTGTTTCTGCTTCCTCCATTTACCAATAGGGAGAGTCGGATGGAGAGAGGCCTGCATCACCCACTGCGGCACATGGCTTGTGTGCAGGGAGCAGCAGCTCCTTGGGAGTTGAGGGTGCAGAATCAGGGGCAGCATGGATGGCCTTGGGGTCAGGCCATCCTGGGCTCAAATCCTGACCGTTGCTGTGCCACTGAGCATGTGCCTGAGCTCTCTGGGCTTCAGTCTCATGCTGGCTGGATGAGCGGCATTTCAGGGCTGCCGTGTGCCATGAGGGCACCGAGAGCAGGACTTGTGCAGGATGTGTGTCCACCAGTACCACACACGATCTTCCTGATGAGGGCCAGGGCAACCAAGGTCCTTTGTAGACACCAGCACCTTCTAAATTGGTGACATCCTGGCTGCCATGCCATGCATGGAGTCACCTGCCTGCAAACAGCCACTCTCTATCCTGCCCCAGTCCAGTTTGAAAAACAAGCAAGGTCTATTCCAGTGAAGAGCCCCCAGGGAAGAGTCAAGGAGGGCATCTGCTGTTCAAACCCTGACCCCCTCTTGCTAATGATGGCATCGCGCTTACTTTTAGATGTAACATACAGCCTTGGAGGGGTTGGAGGACAGGTCCATGGAGATCACCTGGCTCAGCCTTCTCATTTTCCAGATGATTTTTTTTTTAGTCCAAAGAGACTAAATGACTTGACTAAGGCCACAGCATGTCAGCGGGCCAGCTAGGACTCCACTCACAGCCCCTGAGTCTGGGGATCCCTGTACTCTTGGCTCTAAGCAAGGCTGCCTCACTTCATTTTAGTCTGTGTGACTTGAGCACAAGTTCTGCACACAAAACTGTGCAAGGCCACTAATAGCACTTACAGAGCAGTGCTATCCCTTCCTTCCTGTGAAATGGTGGAGGTGGAGACAGTACATACAAGAGTTACTCAAGACAAGGATGAGGGTGCAGGGAGGAAGCCGAGCCCTTCCATGCCACCTCTGAGACAGCTGGAGGGCATAGCCACTCCATGGCAGCAGTCCGGTTCAGAGTGTGCCAGGGGTGGGGTCAGGCACCCCTTTCTTAAATGATCTTTCCTCTGTTGTCTCAAGACATTTTCCAAGTACCAGACAGGACAAAATGGCTTAGATGTAAGCCTTTCTACTTTGCCGCAGGCCCCAGTGCTCTCTATTGTCCCACGCAGGCTCCTGCTGCCTGCCCTGATGTCTGTAGATTCACTTGGTCAAGAGGAGTTCCTTCTATGCCTGCTGTGTTTTTCAGCCATAGCACAGAACTGTTTTATGCATGGAGTATGCTCATGCACTAAATGAGTGGTCTCTCACTCAGGGAGGAAGAGAGGCTAACATTTGCTGAGGGCTCACTGTGCCCTGGGTTCTCAGCTGTCCCCACGAGGGGGTGCAATGCCCTTGGTTTTAAAGAGATGAAAATATCAAGGCTCCAAGAGGTAAAAAACTTGCCCCAGGCCACCTAGATGTGGCTGGTGAAGCTATGTTTGAACCCACTGCTGACTAACTCCAAAATTCATGTTCTTTTCTCTTCTCTCGGCTGTCTTCCAAGTGTCCAGAATGGACTGTCTGGAAAGCATTCTGTTAGTACTTCTTGACTGTGGGACTACAGGTCTTTGAGTTTCTCCTAATAAAGTGATTTCTGATGAAAATCTGAGAACATCCTTCCTTCCTGTGCCCCCTCCTCCATGACTCGTCGGGCGTCTTCAGAGCCTGGAAGTCCCTGGAAATCCGGAGTAGCAGGCACTGAAAGGATGTCATGGCCCCCTCCCTTTATTCAGAGAGGTTCTCCTTTCCAATAACCTTCTGGGAAGGCACTGATGGTGGGGAGGATGGGGCTGTGTGGGGAGGGCCCAGCGAGTCTGGGGGAAATGAGGCTGTGGAGCCCCGGAAGAGGCCAGGGTCACCCAGCATCCCGCCCTGCCTCTGCTGTGAGGCCCCATTGTCCTGGCTGGATCTCCCAGGCTGGCCCGCCTTCAACTTGAGCATTCATGAGCCTGGCTCTGAGGCCCTTTCCACGTTAGTGCTATTTGTAGAATCTTCTTAAAATATCACAACAGTGTCATTCATGGAGCGTCTGCACAGCCATCGATGGCGGACATCAGAACAAAGCTCCGCTGTGCCTGGCATCCCGTTCTGGCCTCTGCTGGAGGTGTCGCCTCTGCTCCACTGACTGGGGATGTTGGTGTCCTCCCTGTCCTAGGTGCTCCTGAGCAAGGCCCCATGGGGTCCAGCAGAGACTCTGGTCCCCCACGCTGGCCAGAAGCACATCCTGCGCCACGCTCGCCAGCTGAGTGCAGGATGGCATGCCGCACTCTGCAAGTGAGACCGCTGCCCTTCTCGTGGCTGTCCCCATACCCCCAGCTCTGACGTCAGGCTTCAGCCCAGAGCCTGCTTAGCTACAGTTGAGTGGACTGACAACGAGCAAAGAACAACAGGGGGAACCCAGGAGAATAAAGCCTTTAGCATTCAGTTTCAAAGCCGCGGGCATTCTCTGCCTTCCCCTGTGGGCAGACCTCAGTTTCCCATTAGATAACAGTGGTATCCTTGCCAACTGCATCTCTCTCTCCCCTGCCCCAGTGGTACCCACAGGGCATCCTTAGGAACGCTTGCTCCTGGCATGTTGATTGGTGTCACTGTTAGCAATGCATTTTGTGCTACCTGGGATAAGTGGAGCAGTTTGAGGGCTTTCCCAGCTTCTGGACTTGTCAGAGCCTTTGCTATGTGAATGTACCCTGCCCTGGGCAGTGCCTCCCATACAATTTACCCTCAGGCCCTTCCTCACACAGCTGCCTGGCTGGGCAGCCTGCTCTGGCCTTCCCTGGCCCTGCAGGATGCAGGTGTGGCTAGAGCTCCTGGCAGTGTGCCCATCTGTTCAAAGGGTTTGATGACTTCCCATTTTTTTGTCTTTTCCCATGGATACCTACCCATGAGTTGCATAGGCAGCCAGACATTGCTCCAAAAGGAGGTGACTTTGCTGGTCCTGGCCAATGCCTGAAGACAAGGGCCTGCAGTGGATCTGGGAGTGGCTGATGGGACCCCCTCCCAGGTGGGAAAGGCTTAGGCAGCCAGGACCCAGCGGCCCTCACCGGGCAGCCATGCCAGCCGCACTGAAGTGAGGTTTTGAGTTTTCTAACAGTATAGCCACTTGTCGTCAGCAGGTCCCCAACATGTCCCCAGTAACAGCTGGTCACGAGGCACACATGGCCACTCCCTGAGCAGTGGTGAGGCTGTTACACCCAACTGCAGCAGGAAAAGTGACCTTTGATGGGGAAGTTCTGCCTGGGAGTGCAAATATGCCTGGGGTGAAAGCCGGGCCAGAGGCTGAAGTCCCACAGGTGGTTTTGGGATTCTCAAAGCATTACGGTGTAATGAACAAAACCCGCCTCAGTAAGGAGAGTGGCCACCCCAGCCTTTGAGCCCTGACACTTGGAGTCTGACCATCCCAGTGGAAGGCAGGGATGGCCCGAGAAGCAGGTGCCTCCAAGACAAGCAGGTCCACATGACTCAGCAGCTGCAGGGCTTCAGGCAAGTGACTTGGCATTTCTATGTTCAGATCCCCCCACCCCCACCCCCACCCCCCAGCATTTCCGAGCCTCAGTTGCTCACGGTGTAATTACTGTGTCTGGCTGAGTGGGGGCTGTTACTGGTGGCATCCTATCCTTAAGTGAATTACAAAGTAAATGGGAGGTTTTGTGATTTATTTAGCCTGTGGCCGTCCCCACTTGAGGTTGTGAGCAAATTCAGGATTGACTGCTTGTTATCCTGGTGTCCTCAGCACATAGATATATGGGTGGATGACTGTCCCATGAGGACATGTGAAACTGCTCACAGATGCCGCTTTGTGGGAGAGGACCCAGCACACAGAGCTCTGGGGCAGGAGGGAGACTGACTTTTCACTTTTCACTCTGTGTGCCTGCACGATTGATTTTTTATGTTGATGTTGCTCACCCTTTCCCCAAAAGGCTAACCTTTCTGAGTCCTGGTGTTTCCTGTTTCTTCTCTTGCTGTCAGCCATCACCTCCTGATGTCAGTGTGGCTGCCTCTGTCAGCTCTCCCAATCCTTTTTTAACTGTTCTAATTCACTGTATATCATGAAGCAGTGAACTGCACTTGCTAGAAATGTATGCAAAGTAAGAGTCAGCAAGCCCCAGGTAAGGCCCTCGAAGGTCAGTCGTTTGGCTCATAGGGGACCTTCACCTGTTTGGCCTTTCCCAATCATTGTTTTGCGTGTCCTTGGACTCTAGATGGATGAGGTTGACAGATGGGTGATTTCTAGATAAACCAGGTGTTACTGTGATGCTCTGTGTATGGAAGGGACAGGAGTCACCCTGGGTCTGGCAGCTTTTCTGGCTCTGCAAGTTCACATGAGGATGGCTAAGATGATGATGGCCCTTGGGAACAAGGTCATTTTTGAGCGTGTTTTCCAAAATTAGTGCTGAACCCTATCTTGCCGGGGGACTGGTGGGAGGCGTGGGAGGCCCTGAGAGGCTGGAGGAGTTCAGGTTTTGCTCCCCAGCCCTGTGAGCTTTGCCAAGGGGAATAGCACTGAACTAAGAGTCTAGCAGACAAAGCATAAAATCCTAGCTCTGGCCTTCTTGCTTGAGCAGTTTCCTTCTGCAGAAAATGGAAAAATAAGACCTTCCTGAAGGTTGTCTACAGGCTTGAATGCGAGAACATCTAGGCCCTCGTGTCACATAACTCTAGGGGGCACCATTCACATAAGCTACCATGTTGCCTCCAGAGGGCACCATTGATTTAGACTACAGTGAGAGTGGCTGCCTTGGTGGGGGGGCGGGGCGCATGCACTGGGACTACCATGTGAATGGCTGTCTCCTGGTGTTGTGCTAGGGAATGGTGCTGGATGACAGTGAACCTGTGAAACTTCTATCCTAGCACTGGCAAGGGTACTTCTTACGTGTCTGGATGCTTATACCTGGCCTCCAGGAAGGAGGCAGCTTATAAAAATAGTACAGTCATGTGCCACATCATGACGTTTAAGTCAATAGACTGCATATGTGACAGTGCTCCTATTATAGTATTGTATTTTCACAGTACCTTTTCTCTATGTTTAGATACATGAATACTTCCCACCGTGTTATTATTGCCTGCAGTATTCCACACAGTCTCATGATGTGCTGGTTTGTACTGTAGGAGCAATGGGCTGTACCATAGAGCTTGGGTGTGCAGTACCTGTACTGTCTAGGTTTGTGTGAGCACACTCTGTGGGGTTTGCACAATGGCAAAATTGCTTAATGACATATTTCTCAGAATGTATCCCTGTCACTAAGTGGTGCCTGACTATATGTTGTTTTTATAAGAACCTAAAGAACTTGAGTGAAAAAGAGTGGGAAGGACATTAGCTGAGGCCCTGAGGTCCCACCCAGCTGCCGAGGAGGGCCCACTGCTGCCTGACCTTACAGGAACCCCTCGTGAAGAGGGAAGGAGCATCAGTGAGAGATACGTGGTGGCCAAATCAAATTAGGGAAGTTTCTTACATGCCTATAGATTTTGTGGTTCAACAAATGTCTGCATGACCAGCCAGAGAGGGGGCAGAACTGGGGTATAGAGTATTGGGCCTGTAGAACACGGGTGTGGAGAGCCACAGGCCTTGGCGGCCTCTGCCATTTGGCAAGCCACTTTCCCTTGGGCTGCAGCTTCTCCAACCAGCCCTTACAGGCTTCTTACAGGCCTTAGCTACATCTCCAGCATGCCTCCACCAGGCAGCCCTCCTGGCCTACCCCTCTCTCCATCCCAGCCAGGAGAAGCGGTCTGAACACACCTCTGGGGAGGCAAAAATCCTCCCAGGGGATCCCCATCCACCCACCCTAGGTTTCCAGGAAGGAACTGGGAATGGCCAGCCAGGTCCTGCCCCAACCACAAGGAGGAGTTCTAGAGCCACCTCCAGCCTGGCTCTGGGAGGTTTTGTGATGCAGAATTGGGGATGGGGCTCAGTGGCCGACAGCCAGGAGAGCAGGGTCAGGTGCACGGGACTCCTGCGTCTGTACTTTTGGAGCTGCTGGGTGTGGTCTCATGGTGGGGATGGATTAGGGGAGTGGGATGGGAGTAGGGCGATGCCACCAGCATATTTTGTCTGATGCTTACAATTACAGACTGATTTTTATTTATTTATTATATTTAGTCTAAAGTGTACAGTTTCCCAAGGCGGGCAGATTACTTGAAGTCAGGAGTTCGAGACCAGCCTGGCCAACATGGTGAAACCTCATCTCTATTAAAAAATACAAAAATTAGCTGAGTGTGGTGGCAGGCACCTGTAATCCCAGCTACTCAGGAGGCTGAGGCAGGAGAATCGCTTGAATCCAGGAGGCGGAGGTTGCAGTGAGCCGAGATTGTGCCACTGCATGCCAGCCTGGGCAATAGAGTGAGACTTTGTCTTAAAAAATAATAGTAATAATAAAATAAAATGTACAGTTTCTGGAGACAGAGGAAGCAGGGTGTGGTGGGACTTGGGGCATCCCCTCTCCCCATCGCTTGCTTGGGCCCCTCTGCCGGCCTAGGCTCCACTCACACCCATGCTCTCAAATTTCCTCTCAATTCATCACTACCAGGACTCTTCCACCCCCTCTCTCAGCTCACCCCCAACTTAGGAGCAAGTTCTGGTGAGTCTCAGATCCAGACAGGCACTGAGCCTGGGTGCCTGTCACCACCTGCATCCCAGCCCATGTGGCCCCAGCCTCTGCTTCCCTCCCCTGGACACCTGCCAGAACCTCCTGTCTAAGCTCCTGACCTACTCCTGCCCTCCTCAGCCCACGGAGCCCCACAGAAGAGCTCAGGACTTTTCTCACCTCAGGGCCTTTGCAATTCTCCTGCCCATCTGCCAACCGCCTCCCCTGCTCATCCTTTTGTGCCCAGACCAGATCTGTGCAAGAAAGCCAGCCCCTGCTGTTCCTGAGTTCTCAGCCAGAGGATCCCCTCCCCAGAGTGGCCTTTCCTGACCCACCCCATTTCTGTTATCCCATCCATCTGAGCTCCCCCTGCCACCTTGGTTGGCTCCCTGTCCTTTGGCTGGTTCTCCAGGAGAGCGGGGGCCTTGTCTCCCTTGTTCAACCACACAGCCCCACCACGCCACCCCATATGTCAAGCACAGCATCCTGCACACACCAGAGTCTTGGGAAGTACCTGTGGTCTCACTGGAAGAATCAGCCTCCCTGCCCTTCAGGTTTCCTGCATGGGTCCAGCCCTCTGGAGAGTGAGGAGCTAAGGCTCCAGGGATCACCCTTGGCCATTGGATGACTGGAGCCAGGGGATCCCTCCTCCCCTTTTTGTCCCAGGACTGGCAGTCCTGACACACATTTCATGAGGCCAAATGGAGTCCCCAGGCTCCCAGGGCAGCAGGCAGCTTATCCAGCTTCCCTGTGGGGCTCTCCCTCCTTCCCATCCCTCCTTCCCCATCCCACACCTCTCCCTGGGATAGCTTCCTGAACAATAACCTTTTCTTCAGGCTTTGATTTTAGGGAACCCAGGTTAAGACACACTGTTAGTTGGGGGAAAACGTTCTCAATAGCAAACCAAAGTAGAGAAAGGCACAGCCCAGCCGGGGTTCATATCTGCTTCCTATTAGGCCACATTGCTCGGAGTTACTCATTTAGCAAATGTGGATGTGTTCACTCATAGCAGAGCACTCTAGCAGGAGTTACAGGGGGTGCAGGCACCACTCATACCCCAGGAGGCCCAGAAGGGGCACTCCAGGTGGGTGCCAGCAGGAATTGGTCTGAGGAGGGGACATCGATGCACATTGCAGTTCCATCACTTACTAGCCTCCTGGGCTTGGGAGGTTCACCCAGTGGCCTGGGCTTCTCCCGGCACCATGGGATCGTAGGGAAGGACAGCGTGATAATAGCCTGTACACTTCCCAGAGTTGCTGGAGAGGAGCTTTGCAAAGTATGTATGTGGTGTTAGCAGGGTGGTGGTGCCAGTGATGGTAGCAGCAGTAGCAGCAGCAGCAGGTGTGGGGCCTCATTCATCTCTGAGACTGACATTGTTTGTACCAATGTTGAAATAAATAATCCTCCCCTCCAGAGTCACTGGACAGATTGACACTGGAAGCTGGCACTGAGTAGGTGCCTCATAAATGTTCGTTCCTTTTTTGTTCCTTAGAATAATGAGTTGAGCCATCCATTATTCCCTCCAGGTCACTCAGCATCAGTTACATTTTTTTTCAGTCTAACCACCAGGCCACCCATTTGTCCCCACAACCCCTCTCTTGAACATTTCGGAACATGGTCTTCAGCTGACAGTTAACATATTCCGTTTAACATGCTGCTGTTTTAACTTATTTTCTTCTCCCTCCAAATACCTTTACATCAGCGATGGCACCACATTCCTTGGTGTTTTCCAGTCTCAGCCATGCATCCTTACGGCTGAGGCGCAAGTCCTGGCTTCTCCAAGGTCAGGAGACGAGGGGGCCTCGTCCAATCAGCCTCAGAGCCAGGCGAGCCCAAGCCGTGGGTGGAGGTGGCCGAGAGGATGCTGTTCTGAATTTATGGCCTCATCCCCGACCCCAGTAGGCCCCCAGGATCCTTCCTAGCATTGGCTGCTTTGAGTTTGTTGATGATGTTGGTTAATGCCTGTCTCTGCTACCAGGCCACACTCTCTGAGAGGCAGAGACTCTTGCTTTTGTCACTGCTGTGTCCCCAGTATGTGGCACAGTGTCTGGCACATGGTAGACCATCAATAAATATGGGAGGAAGAATGGGATATGGAAATTTGGGAGTGGATGAGGGGCAACAGTTGGGGAAGGTGAGGGAGAAGTAGGGATATTTGAGCTGGGTCTTGATGAATGAGTAGGAGTTTGCCAGGTGGCCAGGTGGGAAAGGCACGAGCACGTGCAAAGACCTGGAGGCATGAAGAATGTGGTGCTTCCTGGCAATAAGCAAGAGGGCAGGGCGCCTGGAGTGTCCAGTGAGATGGGGAGAGCTGGCTGGGGCTGGAAAGGTGCTCTCCACTCATCACGCAGGAGCCCAGTGGGAAGCAGCAAACTGGGACGTGTCCTGAAGACAACAGGGTAAGGCCATGATGTAAGATTCTCAATGGAGAAGGGAAAGTTCTGACTGCACTGCAGAGACCACCCCTTGGCAGTGCCTGGGCATTCCCCAGCTGTTCCCACACTCTTCACTTCTGCAATTGTCCCTGGGAGAAAAATCAGAGTCCTCCTTCCCCCACGGGGTACTGCCCAGGTCAAGGTCACACACCAATCCCCTAAAAGCCCCAACATCCCGAGAATCACAAAGGAAGATTCTCAGGGAGAGGCTGGTTTTAAGAAGTGAAGCTCTGCTATGATTATAAGCTAGTGAAAGGGGAATGGAGCTGAAACCATTTGGAGAACATTTGGGGTATTTTCCTAAATTAAAAGTACTCAAAACACAAGGCTGGATTAACTTCTCCAGCACCAAACACGAGCTCCTGACTCTCTCAACAATGAAAATAAACACAATCTTCACTCAAGACAGTCATCTGTGCCTATGAGAATCCACATGCCAGCACTTCAGAGCCTCTCCTGAGAGGAAGCTGCTCCTCCCCTGCTCCTGAGACCCTCCCTTCTCTTCTGGGAGCCAGCCTGGGGCCCAGGGTCCAGCTCCTCCTTCCAGAAATAGGCATGCAGATCTGTGCACCTCTGAGTATATATTGTCCATTTACTTTTTCCACATAGTAACGGAGCGTCCCGTATCACTGCACACAGTTTCACCACCTTCTTTTTTTTTTTTTGGACGTACATAATTTAATCAATACATTATTTAATTTGATGAAAGTTTAAGTTGTTCCTAGTTATTTTTACTACCTTTTTATGCACATGTACAAATTTATCTGAAGAGTAAATTTCTAGGAATAGATTGCTGGGTCATTTAAAATGTTGATAGATCCCCAATTATTCTTCCAAAGAGATTGTCAAAACCAAAATCTACTTCTAGCAACAGCTCGAAGGTCTGCCCACTTTCCTCACCATTCCCATCAGGTGGGTGCCTTCAGCTGCAACCCCTCCCTTGAGATGCTGGTAAACCAGCCAAGAGCACCTCCCATGGGGAGGCCTCAGGGTCCCTGCACTGGCCTCACCCACACACCTGGAACACGTGGTGTGAGAAGGCTTATTTCACCTGTCACTTTATATTAAACCTCATTTTCATTTGTTTTTTAAAATAGGTAACAAATAGTACAACTATCCGAAGGCACAAGCCAGTCTCCCTGTTTCCTTGCCTTCCAGCCACTCACCTTCGTCCCCAGAAAAAGCCACTGTTCTCTTTCTCTGTCCAGAGATACTTTGTACATATTCAAACAAATCTGGGCATAAAGTACACCGTCATTTTTTAATACCTGCAAAGCATCCCATTTTATGGATATGTAGCTGGGCCCTCTCCTTCTGCCATTTGTCTTTTCACTTTCTTTTCTTTCCCTTGCAACTATTTTTAACTTTTATGTAGTTACATTTTCTTTTGTGGTCTCTTGTTTTTGAGTCATACTTAGAAAGGCCTTCTCCAAAATTTTATACAAAATTTCTCCCATGGTTGAGCCTGGCACTTTTATAGTTTCATTTTTCAACTTTAAATCTTTTTTTTTTTTTTGAGACGGAGTCTCACTGTGTCACCCAGGATGGAGTGCAATGGCATCGTCTTGGCTCACTGCAACCTCCGCCTCCTGAGTTCAAGGAATTCTCATGCGTCAGCCTCCCAAGTAGCTAGGACTACAGGTGCCTGCCACCACGCCCAGCTAATTTTTGTATTTTTAGTAGAGATGGGGTTTTTTCACCATGTTAGCCAGGCTGGTCTCGAACTCCTGGCCTCATGTGATCCACCCCCCTCAGCCTCCCAAAGTGCTGGGATTACAGGTGTGAACCACGGCACCTGGCCTTAATCTTTGATCTACTGTGTATTTTTATTTGGTTGTGAGGTGTGGCATAAGGATTCAGCTTGATTTTTCCTCATGTGGCTCTCCCGTTGTCCCTATCCCATTTATTAGAGAATCCCACCTGTCCTCACCCCTTTGAAAGAGCTCCTTAAACATTCCAAACTCCCATATGTGTGTGAGTCTTTCTCTGGTCATGCCACCCAGTGCTGTTTTAATTACTGAGTAGCTCTACTCAGGTTTTTGTTGTTGTTTTTGTTTTGTTTTGTTTTGAGATAGAGTCTTGCTTTGTCACCCAGTTTGGAGTTCAGATCACAGCTTATTTCAGCTTCTTGCTCTGCTGAGCTCAAGTTACCCTCCTACCTCAGCCTCCTGCATAGCTGGGATTACAGGTGTGCGCCACCACACGTGGCTAATTTTTAAATTATTATTGTCTACAGAGGTGGGGTCTTGCTATGTTGCCCAGACTGATCTGGAACTCCTGGCCTCAAACAATCTTCCAACTTTCGCCTCCCAAAATATTAGGATTACAGGTGTGAGCCACCATGCCCAGCCTCTATACTCTCTTTTAATAATTGGTTGGGCTGGTCAGACTTCACTGTGTTTTCTTTCAAAAGTGCACTTGCTATTTTTGTTTATGAACCTTAAGAATCAACTTATCTGGTTTAAAGAGAAATGCTATTCATATTGTGTTAAATTAATAGACCAAATTAGAGAGAATTGGCATCTCTATTAGGCTGCTGGCATCTCTATTTTCCTACTTACATATATAGAATGCATTTCTTTTCTCCTAATTTACAAATAGATTGTTCTTTTTATATATTAATTTTGCACCGAGTTGATTTACTGGATTCTTTTATTGATTATGATGGGTTTTCAGTTCATTGACTTAGAACTTCCACACATATAAACAAGTACCCTGAAAAATAATTTAACAGCAGGAGTAATAACAGCTCACCCTCCTCTCCAGCTTTCATAGTTTTCCATTCTTTCTCTTGTCTCATTGGTGAACGCTTCCAGGGAAATGCTCTATACCAGGGGCTTCAGTAGACGTGCCTGTATCGTTCCTGGCTTTGATGGGAATGCTGCCATTGTCTCTCCACTGAATGCAGTGTTGGCTTTGAGTATATCCAGGTGAAGAATCCATCTGTTGTCATTTAACAAAGAATATTTATCAAAATGGATGTTCAGTTTTGTCAAGTGTCTTTTCAGATTTCCCCTTAGACTGGTGAGCTGCAGGCTGTCAGTGTGCACCAGCAAGCCAGCGAGGCCTGCCCATGCCTGGCAGCTTGGGGAGGAAGTGGTGCAGCTATGCGGGCGGCCTGTGGCTCTCACACCGTCTGTACCATCCTGCTTCCAGCTGCAGGAAACAGGAAAGCCTATGTAACCTTTTAAAATCAAAGGAGCTATGTTATTCTTACAGACCAAGAAACCCAGAAGGAGGCGGCCCCCCGGGCTGGTGATTCGGGGCCCCAGCACTGTCAATGAGGGCATGGCCTCCCCATGCCCTTTCACCCGCCTTGGACTATTGGCTCTGCTTGCTGGCCGGAGTGGCTGCAAGGTGACCCCCAAGCGACCAACAGGCAGGACATGCCCCTTCCATGGAGAGGGGTCTCTTGGTGGAGTCCTTCTTAGACAGGAGGGAGCCTTTCTCAGATGTCCCTCCGAGAAGCTCCCCTTGGGTCTCAGTGGCCGCATCTCTAGTCTTAGGGCAGCCTGTAAAATAGAACTGCTTTTCATTTCTTTGCAGATCTTGTTTAATGAGTGATAGGTATGCACCTCTTTCAATGGCTGCCTGTCATTCCATCACCTTTGTGTATCCTGGTGTCCCATTCCCCTGCTTTGGTCATGATGTTGCTTCTGGTATTGGATTGGCTTTTATCATTGCCTGCTTGTTTGGGCGTTTTGGGTTCCGAAATGTTGAGTATGGACTCTGTGGCTGCTGCCCTTCTTAGGCCAGCTAGAATTGTACTTTTGGCTCTAGCGCATCAAGAGGTGCTATTGTGTGCAAAGCGGGTATGAGAACTCCACAAAGGATAGGGCAGGGGGCCGGGCCGAGGGAGGCTGCAGCGGGGCCACTGCTTGGGGATGCAGAGGGCTCTACATCCTTGTGCTGGGACTGGTAGGGGTGTTGGGGTGGCTTCCTCTACATGTGGGCCACTTCACTTCACTGGCTCCTGGCTTGGGCAAGGGGCCAGAAGGGCCATCATGTGCAGCACCTGGAGGCTCTGAGGACAAACAAGTGCCCAGTATTTTTGTTCAGGGGCCTTCATTGTTCGCCAGCACATCCCAAGGAGGTGGGGGACTCACCAGGTTTCTAGGTGCCCCGGTACAGCTATGCAGTGTGGCTGCCATGGTCCCTGCAGGGGTGTGAGAGTAGGTCATGGGAGACTCTTCTGGGCCCTGTCCTGCTCTGGCCAGCTTTCTCCTTTCACCACAGAATCCGATCTTCCTTCTCAGAAAACAGAGCATGTGGGCTCGTGATGACAGGCCAAGGTAGATGTTACCTGCAGGGAGCCTTATGAAAGTTGGGGACTGGCCCGAGGTGCTGCATCGTCTTTCTCTGGAGTGCACCCACAGCAACTCTGAGGGATAGATAGAGGCAGAGCCCTAGAGGAATCATGGAAACCTGAAGTTTCTGCTGCTGTCAGCCTATTGCCTCCCCTCCTGATATTCTGCCCTTTATCTCTTCAGCCCTGCTGGGAGGACCCTGGGATGGCCACCTTCTCCTATCCCATGACAGACAGCGACAGAGTCAGGGCCCAGGGCCCACTGCAGTGCTGCCCTGGGGGATGGAGCAGAGTGAGAGGGGTCCGTTTATTGAGCCCCTGGGCCTTGCAGTTGCTGCAAGTGGCAGGAGCTGCACCTGGGACTGAGGTATTGTGGCCAAGTGGGACCTAGAAGACAGGGCAGGTGGATGGTGAGACCCCAGGTTTCCTTGGCTTTGTTCCTGTGTCCCCCGTAGTGCCCTGCCTCTTCTTTCCAGAGCTGTTTTCCTGGAGGGGCTCCTTCCTCCCCAGACTGCTCAGCTTGTACTGCAGCACATTGCGAGGCCTCAGACAGCCGACCCCTTACACAGTGTCCGCTGACCACCGGCACTCCCTCTTCAATATCCTGTTCCTTCCTTCCCCTCTGCCTTCTGCGTCTCCTTTTCTCTCTGCATTTATGGCAATAAAAACACTTTCTGGAAACATAGAAGTGAGTCGTTGGCCTCCTCCTATCCCTGGCTGAGCGCTGCTGACGGGGAGGCAGGAAGCAGAAAGCCCAGCTGCCCTGGAGAACCCCACCTACTCTTCACCCATGCCAAGGAGACAGAGCTGTGGCCCAAGGCCTAACCGGGGGAGACAAGGTCAGGATCCTGCTCTCCTTCAGGAGTGGGCTTTGCTTTTGCAGCTGAGCAAGCACATCTTGCCATTTTGACAATTTTTCCGTGGGAGGCCCTAACCCTGTATGTGCAGGCAGTGGATTGTCCAGGTCCCATGATCACCACCTAAGGGCAGGTGGGAGGTGTCAACCCCCTAGGAGGTCAGCAGCATGCAGTTTCTCCTGACCAGCCATGGGCAGCTGGGAGAGTCAGGGCCAGGGCCCACTGCAGTGCTGCCCTGGGGGATGGAGCAGTGGGCCCTGGGCCCCCTGCACAGAGCCCCAAGGAATCTGGTACACCCAGTTCACTCTGAGCTAGGACCTGAGAAAGCCGAGTATGAGTAGCTCACGGTCCAGTGGCAGATAGGGCACCTTGGTTCCTACCCCCCAATCTCCAGAGGTGTACTACACAGCACCTCCACAGCCAGGTTTGTGAACTCCTTAGGGCAAGATGCAGCCCCCCTCCATTACTGCCCTGAACTAGGAGGGCGACTCCATAAAGTAGCAACTGGCACACGGCAGTACAGACTTCCTTACCTAGTGTTACCGCTGTCTTCCTGTAGATATTCTGGCAGGCACCAGGCGATTGTTCAGCAGGCACCTGGGAACAAGGATTAGGTAAGATCCTAGAGAAGGAGGTCAGGTCCCAGCAGCTAAGGTGAAGAGAGTGGCCAGAACAGGCAGCCCTGGAGGCAGCAGCTCTGGGCTGGGAATTCTTGCTCTTCCAATTCTTATCTATGTGACTATGAGCAACAAAGTCCATCTCTCTGAGCCTCAGTTTCTTTATCTGTAAAATGAGAATCATGACACCTATCTCACAAGCTATGGAGAGGATAAAATGCCAGTCTATGTGATTGCATGTATGTGGCACACGACTGGCGCATAGTAGGCTGCTGTTGTTATTTAATGTTATTACCATCCCCGTCTTTATTGGTACAAGAAGAAATGTGAGGATTGTATATCCTCATACCACCAGAGCCCCACTGTCCAGGCCTCTGAAGGCAACCGACCACAAGGGGGACAGTTGTGCTTCAGGCTATGTTTTGACAAAATGGGAATTGCATACATCACCTTTGCTACATCATAGGTTACCCCCCAAGCCTAGTGGCTTAAAACACAAACATTTATTATCCCACAGCTCTGTGGGTCGGGAATCCGGGTGTGGCTTGGCTGCATCCTGTAGCTTGGGGGCTCTCACAGGCTCATCACAGAATTGGCTGCAACTGTAGCCTCATCTGAAGGCTTGACTGATGGGAGATCCACTTCAAGCTGAATCACACGGCTATTTGTAAGGGACAGTCCCTTGAGGGCTGCTGGACAGACCACCACAGTCCCTTGCTGGCTGTTCCTGGAGGCTTCTCTCAGTTTCTCACCACGTGGGCCTCCCGCCTCGGGCAGCTCCCAGCAGAGCAGCCTGCCTCATCACAGCCAGCAAGCCAGAGAACAAGGGAGGGAATGTGAGAGGGAAGCCACTGTCTCTTTGTGACCTAATCTCAGAAGTGACATCCTGTCAATTTTTGCCACATTCTATTCATTAAAAGCAAGTTATTAGGTCCTGCCCACCTTCACAAGGAGTAATTACACAAGAGTCTGACTACCAGGAGGCAGGTTCACTGGGGGCCATTGCAGAGGCTGCCCACCAAGGGGTGGAGCCTGGAGCACCCACTCTGCAGCCAGACTGCCTGGGGCATTCAGATCCTCAGCTATTAAGAGTGGGCTCTGAGTGGCCAGTGCTTTAGGCACCAGTTGGCAACTAATTTCCCTTGGGTGACCAGGGGCAGCTGGGAAGATATACCTTACTAGTCATGTGACCTTGGACTAATTATTCAACCTTCTGTAGCCTCTGTGTTCTCATCTATAAATTGGGTATCATCATTGTAACACCATATCAGGTGGTTGTGAGGACATCGAGATAAAACACGAAAGCTTTTAGGATGGTGCCCAGCATATGGTGAGCACTCAATCAAAGCTGGATATTTTAATTAAGAGAGATTGTCTGTTACCTCTCAGAGCCCTCCACATCCCCCACTGTGACTGCTGCCATTCACTGAACCCCGACCCTTTTCCAGGCATTAGACTAGTCCCTGGGGACACCAGGAAGAACAGTCATACATTCCTTCATAAGTCATACATTCCTTTTACAGAGACAGGCAGTAAACACGTATGCAAACAAGCTGCTTTCCAATCAGGATAAGTTCTATAGAGAAAGTCGTGTAAGACTAATTGGGTGGGAGGGGGCAGCTCCTTGACAAAGGCTCTCAGCCAGGGAAGGATTCTGTAATGTACATTTGAGCTGAGGCTGGAAAATGAGAGGGAGTCAGCCATGCAAGGAGGTGGGAGGGCATTTGGAGCACCCAAGAGAATGCAAAGTTTCTGGTGGGAAGAGGGTGAGCTTGAGGGAGAGAGGGTGCTAGAGTGGCCGACAGCAGGACATGGGCCAGGGGGAGGAGAGATGGTCCGAGGGACCTGGAGGCCCATGGTCACATCAGAGTTGGGTTTTATTCCAAGAACGGTAGGCCCTCTGAAGGGTTTCCAGCAGTTGTGATTTGCCCTTAAGAGGCTGCTTTTCTTTGTTGGAGAGGTGGATAGATGGGTGGATGGATAGATGGGTGGATGGATGGATGGACAGATGGATGGATAGATAGATGGGTAGACAAATGAGCAGATGGATAGATGGGAAGATGAACAAGTGGACAGATGGATGGAGAAATGGGGGATATGGGCAGATGAACAGGTGGCATTGGCACAGGCGTAGCCCCTTGCTCTGTACTTGCTGAGCAAAGTTTGGTGCCCATTGCCTCCCTCTGCCCTTCAGGGCTGCCTGAGGTGGTGAGCTCCTGACACCACATCCTGGGAGGAGCGACTGCTGCTGGAGGAGAGGAGACCAGGCTAGGTGAAGGAGCTGCTTCCTGCTCCCTGTGTCCCAGAGGCAAGGGAGACACCATAAGGGTGGCAGTTGACTGGCACACAGAATCCACAACAGCTTAGTTCAAATCCTGGCTGTGCCGTTTCCCAGCGTGGTGACCCTGGGCCACTGAAAGCTCATGGAGCATCAGCTTCTCTGTCTGTGACGCAGACCATGTGCCTACCTTAGAGGATATGGGGGTGCTTACCAAGTACCATGTGCAGGTGCCATGCTCAGCCTCTGGCTTCTTGGTCTCATTCCATCTTCACCACAGTCCCGGGAGGTGGGTTTAGTTATTGGCCTTGTTTTGCTGATGAGAAAATGGAAACAGAAAGATTAAGTAACTATCTCAAGACCATGTGGCAACTAAGCACTTATATCAGGCTTCTCCCATGCATTCATTAATCTCCACTACCTGGTGGGTGGGTCCACCTGGAGAGAACCCTGAGGCATAAAGCTAGTGGCGCTGAGCCGGGGTTCCCACATGCCAGATAAATAGGATGGACACTCCCCCCACCTCCAGGGAGTCAAGAACACAGCAGGACAAGCGCACGGGGCGGCAGGCACAGATGCGGATGCAGAACAACCATGCCAACCTCCCACTGGCGGGGATCCCAGCAGGTCCTTCTTGCCCCGCCCCAGACAGTCCCAGCCTTCGGGCACTGATAAATGCAGAAGTTCCCCAGGAGAGACAAAAGGCCTCAGCCTGGTGCCCACAGGCAGAGCACACAAGCAGCCGAGTGGCCGCAGCCCCGCAGTGGAGGAGTGCCTCATGCACCTGGTGGTTTTCTGCACCCTAACAGGTGTGTCTGGCCACTGCTCCTCCCACTGCAGCCCCCGTTGCTCCACACCATGCCCTTCTGGCCCATCAGGCATCTGAAGAGGAGCAGGCGTCTGCCCAGGGGTAAGTGGATAGCTGGAGTCACTGGCAGGCTGCGAGGACCAGGCTAGGAGACTGGGGAGGGTGATTAACCCTTGAAAGGGAAGTGGTGTTTGGTGGCCGCAACCAGGTAAAGAGAAATGAAAGACATGAATGAAGACTGGGAGGACAGCAGGGAGGTTCAGCCCGGTACATCTGGCAAGGTGAGGCCGCCGCTGGGGATCCTGTGCAGGAACCTCCAGCTGGCTCATTGCCCAGGGCTAACACCACACACACAGGCAGGTCTCAGGATGCCTGAGAGTGTGGTTGGCAAAATAATGGCCCATCAAAGGCAACATACACTGCCAGCCCCAGTCCACACTGTCCCTCACTGTAGCCACCAGCCACATGTGGCTGCTAAGCACATGAAACATGGCTAGTCCAAATTGAGATGTGCTGTTAGTGCTAAATATACACTAGATTTTTAAGACTTTGTACAAATATATGTATACTATACATATACATACGATATTATCTCAATAATTTTAATTGATATGTTGAAGTTAATGCTACTATTGTAGATATATTGGAATAAACAAAATATTAGGTTAGTGCAAAAGTAATTGCTGTTTTTGCCATTGAAAGTAATTTATTTTTGGCTGAGTGCAGTGGCCTGTAATCCCAGCACTTTGGGCGTTGAAGTGGGCGGATCACCTGAGGTCAGGAGTTTGAGACCAGCCTGGTCAACATGATGAAACCCCATCTCTACTAAAAATACAAAATTTAGCTGGGTGTGGTGATAGGTACCCGTAATCCCAGCTACTCGGGAGGCTGAGGCAGGAGAATCACCTGAACCTGGGAAGCGGAGGTTGCAGTGAGCCAAGATTGTGCCACTACACTCCAGTTGGGGCAAAAAGAGTGAAACTCCATCTCAAAAAAAAAAAAAGAAAGTAATTTATTTTGTATATACATTAAACGCAAATACAGCTGTTCCTTTTTACTTTTTGAGTGTAGCTGCTAAAACATTTGAAGTTGCACATGTAGCTCACGTTACATCTCTGTTGGATTACACTGCCCTAGACGGCTGCATCTAGACACTTGGCTTTCACCCCTGACACCCAGCTGCTAGGGCCCTCCGAGGGCTTCTATACTCTAGGCAGCCAGGAGAGTGACAGTGGGCCCTGTGACAAATCATACATTGCTGCTGCCACTTTTAAATGGTGATTTTAAAAAATATTTTTCAATAAACCTTGGTAAAGAAAGGTTAAGTCAGATATATAATTTGATCAATTGACAACTTTTTCACCTGAACATCATGGAATAAGTCCCAGTGGCTTACAAAATGCTTTCACACATATCAGTTACTCTTTTTTCTTTTTCTTATGAAAATGTTTATATGGAAAAGTTGGAAGTCAGTTCTTGTCCTGGGACCCCTGCATTTTCGAGCCTCCCCCTCTCCCCGGGTCTCAAAAGGAAATCCTTAAGTTCAGAAGCTCAGAGGGGAGAAAGCCTGGCTGGAATCAAAAAGGGCTGGTCACCTGGGGCTGGTGCGCTTGAACAAGCCACAGGCAGAAGCAGTGAGAAAAGTAGGGTTGGGATAGGAGCCAGACTTCCTGGGGTCATAGTTCCCTGGTACATACACACACAGCTCATAGTTAGAGCTTGGGCTGTTTCTAAACATTTCTGGGCTCAGTTTCCACTCTTTAAAATGGGAATAGTGATACTGCTTCCCTCAAGATCCCACAAGTGTTCACACTACTCACGCTCATCAGTCTGTGAGTGTCATGCCCGCCTTACGCGAGGGTTTCACGTGTGCTGGTCTCCTTTGTTCTGCCGCTGCTGCCCTCACTAACCTCCTATTCATCTCAGGCTCAGCGCGTGTCCTCTCCACGCCAGGCTCTGCTGGCTGTGCTGGAGTTGCCTATAAAACAGACAGAGTCGGGGTGGGCCAACCAGAAACATTATGAATAAGCATGTCATGTAAACACATAAAATACATACAGAGTGTATTGATTGCAGTCAGTGCTATGGAAAAATTCAGGCCAGGAAGGAGCATGTGGTGTGGTGGGTGATGCATGGTGAGGCTTAAATAGGGTGGTCAGGAAAGATTCCCCAAGAAGGTAATATCTGAGGAAAGACCTGAAGGGGGCCAATGCTGCAAGGACAGCTTTCTGGGCCACAGCAGGAGCAAGGGAACAGCAGGTGCAAAAACCATGAAGCAGGAGCATGCCAGGTGTGCTTGAGAACTGGCAAAAGCAAAGGGAAGGGGAGCCAGAGATGACGTTGCAGGAGTAGGGGTGAGGGGCCTTCAGGCTCACTGCGAGGCCTTTGCCAAGAGGGGCCTGCTGAGGGATGTTGAGCAGGGGTTGGGGAGCTGGTTCAGGCATCTACCAGGTCTCTGTGGCTGCTCAACTGAGAATAATAGACTGTCGGGATAAAGGAAGGAGCCTGGAGACTTTGCAGCACTCTAGATGAGGTGTGGTGGTGGCCCAGACCAGGTGAGCAGTGAGAAGTGACCAGATTGCAGCTATGTTCTGAAGGAGGTGCTAATAGAATTTGCTGAGAGGAATGGATAGGAGAGGTGAGAGAGAGTGGAGCAAGGATGTGTCCAGTTTCAACTTGAGTAACCAGAAGATGGAGTTGCCCTCACCTGAGAGCAAAGGGTGTAGGCAGATGGGAGGTGGACTTCCCACAGGTCTGGAGGTCAGGGGAGCAGTGAATCTGGATGTCATCAGCACGAGGACAGCATTTAAAGCCTGAGAACGGATGGGCCCACCAGGGAGACTGGGGTCAGTGTAAAGGTGAGGGAGAGGAAGAATCCAGGGGGCTCCCAATGTCCTGCCTTGGGCACCTGGTTGTGGCCACCGAAGTGGGAACACAGGAGGAGCTAGTTTGGTAGAAGTGGCACTTAGAATTTTCGGACATGCCACATTGTGCCTGTGGGAAGTCACAGGACGATAGAATTGTAAGTCATTTAGACTCATAGACAATAGAGATCTGGCTGTTCTGTATCAATGTTTCTCAACCGGGGCATTTGGGCTCCAAGGGACATTTGGCAATGTGTGGAGACACTGTTGGCTGTCACAGCCTGGGAGGGAGGGAGTGGGCAGAGGTCAGGGATGCCGCTGCCCATCCTGCTATGCACAGGACAGGCCCCCACACTCCATGAAAAATGATCTCACCCAACATGTCAGTAGTGCTTAGGCTGAGAAATCCCCCTCTATCCTGTACTTAAATATGATAATAAAAGGGAACACTTAGAGAGTGCTTGCCAGTTGCCAGGGGCTAAGCTAAGGGGCTGTCCCATTTCATTCTGCTGATGAGGTGGGTGCCTTTGGTTTCATCCCCCTATGGGTGCATGAGTCTGACAGTTGGGGAAATTAAGTCACTGTGCTCCATATTGAGGGAGCTGAGGTTTGACCCATAGACGTTGGACCCTAAGCACTGTTTAAGACAGCCTTAGGGCCGGGCACGGTGGCTTATGCCTGTAATCCCAGCACTTTGGGAGGCCTAGGCGGGTGGATCACGAGGTCAGGAGATCCAGACCATCCTGGTTAACGCGGTGAAACCCCATCTCTACTAAAAATACAAAAAATTAGCCGAGCGTGGTGGCAGGTGCCTGTAGTCCCAGCTACTCGGGAGGCTGAGGCAGGAGAATGGCGTGAACCTGGGAGGCGGAGCTTGCAGTGAGCCAAGATTGCGCCACTGCACTCCAGCCTGGGCTGCAGTGTGAGACTCCGTCTCAAAAAAAAAAAAAAAAAAAAGAGACAGAGAGCCTCAGAAGTCTGCCATGTGTAATGGGATGGGGTGGAAACACAGTGGCCACACAGACAACTAAAAAAGAGGAAAAACCAGGAACTATGATAATAGACCCTCATCTTTCATAATGAATTTATTCCTGAAATATTTGCCAGTGTAATTCTTATTCATTTAAGTAAAGCTAATACTAATGTTTCCTAAGTTACAGAGAAGAAGGTCAGCATAAACCATGGAACACTGTAGAAAGTCCCCAAGTTTGTTGTAATCTTGTAATCCCCCATTTCATCTTCCTTGCACTCCCCTTTATTGCCATAAGGAAAATTTTATATTGAGAAAACAGAATGAGTTTATGGGCGAACAAACCTGTGTTTGAATTCCAACACCTCCACTTGCCTGTTCATGAGCAAAGTTCTTAACTTCTCTGAGCCTCAGTTTTTCCACCTGTCAAATGGGATCATCAATGCTCCTTCCTAGGGTGTCTATGAAGACTGCCTGGGACTGTGCCTGTTAAGCACCTTGCAGGGTGTTTCATATAGAGTAGGCCCTTAGGCATGGTAATAGGTTTTTCACTTCTGGACAAGATAAAGTAACAGGGACCTATTTACCCTCCCACTTGAAACGACCAAAAAAAAAAAAAAAAAGAAAGAAAGAAAAAAGAAAAGCACAAAATATTTGAAACAATGCTTTCAAGATACTGGATGTTAGGGAAGGACTGTGACCCCCAAGAGATGGGAAACAAGGTGATTCTCTACATGTGCCCCAGCTGACTGCCTGGAGAAAGTTTGCAGGCTGTATGCAGGAAGGGGAGACCCAGGTGGAGCCGGCTGGACTCCGTGAGTTGAAGAGACAGAGCTAAAAGTCCAGAGAGACCAAAACATCTAGAGTCTGCAGGGTAGCTGCTGAGGAGGAAAGAGCTGCACAGAGAGAAAAATGCCTTGAGAATTGAGCCGTGCACTCATCAGCATATGCACATGAGGAAAACTACCCCAGGCTGGGCAAAGAACTACCAGAAAGGATCAGAGGCAACAGCGCCCACGCTAATACCAGGCAAAGCATGGCGCCTGTTCCTGCCTGCAAGACGGTAAAACCTAACAGCTTGTAGGGCGTAGGACAGAATACACAGAAGGGTTTTCCCTCAGTAGTGGGAAGTAATTAGCTCTGTACTGAGTACTCTGGATCCACCTAACAAATCTTAGAGGCAAAATCTGTAAGGATCAAACTCTTTCCAAGAATCTAAGTTCATACCAGAAAAAGGCTGAAGAATATTTATGGAAATACAGAAATATTCATCACCCAACCATTTAAAAATCACAGTGTCTGGCAACTAATTAGAAATAACGGGAATGCAAAGAAGCAGGAAAATGTAGCCCATAATGAGGAGAAAAATAAAAAGCAATCGATTGAGACAAACCCAGAAATGACACAGATTTTAGAATTAGCAAAGACATTAAAACAGTTTATCTAACTGTATTCTATATGATCAAAAAGTAGACACATGAAAGTTATTTTTTTAAAAAGACCTAAATTAAACTTCTAGAGATCAAACCTATTATGTATGAGATGAAAACTAATGCTGGGTGGGGTTAATGGCAGATTAGACACACTAACATGAAAAGATTTGTGAAGACATAGCAATAGCAACTAGCTGTATTAGTTTTCTATTGCTGTTGTGACACATTGTTTACTATTTATTTATTTATTGAGACAGGATCTTGCTCTGTGGCACAGGCTGGAGTGCAGTGCGTGATCACAGCTCATTGCAGATTGGAACTCCTGGGCTCAGACTCCTTAGTAGCTGGAACCACAGGCTTGGTCATGCCATGCCTGGCTAATTTTTTTAAATTATCTTTCATAGAGTTGGGGTCTTGCCATGTTGCCCAGGCTGGTCTTGAACTGGGGCTCAAGCAATCCTCCCACCGCAGCCTCCCGAAGTGCTGGGATTACAGGCGTGAGCCACAGTGCCTGGTGCCTGGCCTGTGACATGTTACCACAAACTTAGTGGCTTAAACAATGCAAATTTACCTTATGGTTCTATAGGTCAGAAGTCTGACACAGGTTTCACTGGGCTTAAATCAAGGCGTCAGTAGGCCTGAATTCCGTTATGGAGGGTCTGAGGGCGAATCCATTTTTCTTCAGCTTTGCAGTTTCTAGAGGTTGCCTGCATTCATCAGCTCCTGGCTCCCTTCCTCCACCTTCAAGACCAAAAATGACAGATCAGGTTCTTCTCACATTTTATCCCTTCTGCTGTAGTCACATCTCTCTCTTACACTCCTCTTCTGTCTCCCCCTCCACTTTTAAATACCCTTATGATTACCTTGGGCCCACTTGGATAATCTAGGATAATCTTCCTAGTTTAAAGCAGCCAGCTGATTAGCAACTTTAATTCCATCTGCAACCTTAATTCTTCACTGTGTAACCTAACCTAATCACAGGTTCCACAGACAGGCATGTGGATGTCTTTGGGGAGCTGTTATTCTGCTACCACACTATACAAAAATAAAACACACAGAGAAAAAAATAATTTAACAAAAACAGAGCATCAGCGGGCTGCGGGACAACCTCAAGTTGTGTAATATACATGTAACTGGAATTTCAAGTAGGGACAGGGGATGGAAACACGTATTTGAAGTACCAATGGCCAAAATATTCCAAATATTATGAAAACTATAAGCTCACAAATCTAAGAAGTTCAGTGAGTTCCAAGTATAGGGAACCTGAATAAAATTGCACTGAGGCACATCATAATCAAATTACCCATAACTAGTGAAACAGCAAAAAAGACACAAAACATTAAAAAATAATGGTGATGGCAAAATTCTCATGAGAAACAATGCAAGTAGAGCAACATCTTTAACAGTTATGAAAGAAAAACATTTCCAACCTTGAAGACTTTATCCAGTGAGAATATCTTTCAAAAATGAAGATGAATTAATGATTCCCACACTCAATAGCTGAAAGAATTCATCACCAATAGCTGCATACTCCAAGAAATGTTAGAGGAAGACCTCCAGGCAGCAGTAAAATAATACCATATGGGAATCCGAATCTACACAACAGAATGAAAAGCACTGTGGTAACTACATGAGTAAATATATGCTTTTCTCTTATAATTTAAATATTTTCAAAAGATATTAAGTTTTAAAGTAAAAATAACATGGGAGGCCAAAACAGGTGGATCAACTGAGGTCAGGAGTTCGAGACCAGCCTGGCCAACGTGGTGAAACCCCGTCTCTACTAAAAATACAAAAATTAGCCTGGCATAGTGGTGCGTGCCTGTAATCCCAGCTACTCAAGAGGCTGAGACAGGAGAATCGCTTGAACCCAAGAGGCAGAGGAGATTGCACCACTCCACTCCAGCCTGGGTGACAGAGCAAGACCCTGTCTCAAAATAATAATAATAATAATAATAAATAAAATAAAAATAGCAACAATATATTATGGGATGTATAACAAAGTATACCAGTAAAAGGTAAGACAACCACGGCAAAAAAGGTCAGGAAAGAAGACATAGAAGTATAATCTTGTAAGATCTTTATATTATACATGAAGGGGTATAATATCACTTAATGTAGACTGTGATAAGTTAAAGATGTATACCATAAACCCTTAAGCAATTCCCATAGCATGAAGAGAGTGAGATTTTTACTAATAAGCAAACAAAGCAGATAGAATGAAATCATTAAAAACAAAAAACAAAAACTCCATCCAAAACAAGACAAGAAAAGAGAAAAAGGACAGATAGAAAACAGAAGCCAGACTTAAATCTAAGCATCCCAATAATCACATTATAAATAAAGCTTATCAGATTGGATAAAAAGCAGGGCCCAACTATATGCCTGATAAAAAATGCACTTAAAATGTAAAGACACAAATAAGTTAAAAGGATGGAAAAAGATAACATCATACTGACACTAATCAAAAGAAAACTGGATGGCTATATTTATATCAAGGATTTCAGACCAGAGTAAAAAATATGACTAGGGATAAATAAGATCATTTCATAATGATAAAGAGGTCAGTTCTTCAAGAGGACATAACAGTCCTAAATATTTATGCTCCATAACAGCTTCAAACTACCTGAAGCGAAAACTGATAGAAATACAAGGAGAAAATAGACAAATCTAAAATTTTAATTGGAGATTTGAATAGCCTTCTCTCAATAATTGACAGAAGAAATAGACAGAAAAATCAGTATGGATATTGAAGATTTGAACAAAACTTTCAACTAGACCAAATTGACATTTATAGAACACTCCACCCAACCACAGCAGAATAATTTTTCTCAGTGCACACAGAACACTTAGCAAGATATGCCATATTCTGGTACAATCCCCCCAAATTTGGAAACGAACACACTTCTAAATAACCCACAAATTAAAGAAGAAATCCAAAGGGAAACTAGAAGGTATTTTGAACTGAATTAAAATGAAAACACAACATATCAAAATATGGGGGCTGCCTCTAAAGTAGTAGTTCAGGGGACAATTATAGCACTGAACTCTGTAAGAAACTAGAAAAAGACAAAATTAAACCCAAGGTAAGCAGAAGAAAAAAAAATAAAGATCAGAGTGGAACTCAATGAACTATGACCCGAGTCGGCAACCTACAACCTGCGGGCTGGCTGCTTGTTTTTGTAAATGAAGTTTACACAGATACAGTCATGACCTTTCGTTAACATATTGTCTTTGGCTGCATTTGCACTATAGTGGCAGAGTAAAGTAGTTGTGATAGAGACTATATGGCCTAAAAACCTAAAATGTTTGCCATCTAGTCCTTTAAAAACAAGTTTGCTAACCACCAAAACAACAAAGTCAATGAAGCAAAAGGCTGATTTGTTGAGATCAATAAAATTGGTAATCCTCCAGCAAGGCTGATTGAAGGAGAAAAGGAAAAAGACAGAAATTACCAATATCAGGGTGAGAGAGGTAATATCACTACAGCTTATTCAGATAGTAAAAGGATAATAAAGGAACATTATGGACAGCTTTATGCCAATTCATTCAATAACTTAGATGAAACTGACAAATTCTTTGAAAGACACCAACTAGTAAAGTTCACTCAAGAAGAAATAGATATATATATGTTAAAGAAACTGTATTTGTTATTACAAACCTTTCCACAAAGTAAACTCCAGGCCTAGATGGCTGCATTGGTGAATTATATCAAATATTTAAGGAAGCAATAATAGCAATTATCTACAAACTTCTAGGTTTGAAAACGAGGGAATATTTAATAGCTTATTCTGTGAGGCCACCAAAACCAGATCGAGACACTGTAAGTAAAGGAAACTGCAGGCCAATATCCCTCATGAAAATACATAAAGTATTTTTAACAAAATTTTAGCAAATCAAAGCAACAATATATAAAAGGGATAATACATCATTACCAAGCGGGATTTCTCCCAGGAATGCAAACTGGTTTAGCATTTGAAAATGTATTAGCGTAATTCATCAATTAACACACTAAAAAGTTATACTGTCATTACAATAGATGCAGAAAAGACATTTGACAAAATCTAACATCCATTCCCAATAAAAACGTGGCTCAGCAGCCAACCAATTTTCAACACAGGTGCCAAGGACATACATTGGGGAAAGGACACCCTCTTCAATAAGTGGTTCTGGAAAAATGGATCTCCATATGCAGAAGACTGAGACTAGACCCCATCTCTCACATTTCTCTGTACAGAAATCAACTACAAATGTATTAAAGACTTACACATAAAACATGAAAGCATGAAACTACTGGAAGAAAACCTAGAGGGCAAGACTCCAGGATGTTGGTCCAGTCAAAGACTTTCTGGCTAAGGCTCCTAAAGCACAGGCAACAAAAACAAAAATAGCTAAGTGGGACTATATTAAACTAAAAATCTTCTGCACAGCAAAGGAAACAATCGACAGAGTGAACAGACAACCCATTGAATAGGAGAAAAATATTTGCAAACTGTTCGTCTGACAAGAAATGAATATCCAGAATATACAAGGAACTCAACTGGCAAAACAACCCATTAAAAAGTGGGAAAAGGATCCTATAGACATTTCACAAAAGAAGACATACAAATGGTGAAGAGGTATATGAAAAAATGCAGAGAAATGCAAGTCAAAACCACAATGAGATATCATCTTACCCCAGTTTGAATGCCTATTATAAAAAACACAAAAAATAATAGACACTGGAGAAGAAACTGAAAAAAGAAAACTTATACATTGTTGGTGGGAATGTAAATTAACACAGTCATTATGGAAAACAGTATGGCGATTTCTCAAAAAACCTAAAAGTAAAACCACCATGTGATCCAGCAATTCCACTGCTGGTATTTATCCAAAGGAAAGGAAATCAGTATATCAAAGGAATTAACCCATTTATGCTGGAGATTGCAAATTTTGGGGGGAAAGATCAGACCTTGGCAGTGACCTTGAGCAGTAGGATATGCATAACTCCCACAAGCTTAGCGTTCCAATAATGGAACACTAGGCATAAATACATTAATGTACCCCAATGTTTATTGCAGCACTATTCACAATAGCAAAGATATGGAATCAACCTACGTGTCCATCAGTGGATGAATGAATAAAGAAACTGTGGTATATATACAAAATGTTATACTATTTGGCCATAGAAAAGGAATGAAATCATGTCATTTGCAGCAATGAATGGAACCAGCATATTAAGTGAAATAAGCTAGGCATAGGAAACAAATATTGCATGTTCTCACTTATATGTAGGAGCTGAAAAGAAGTTTGTCTCATTTAGGTAGAGATTAGAATGATGGTTACCAGAGGCTGAGAAGAGTCGAGCAGAGAGGGGGATGAAGAGAGGTTGGTTAATGGGTACACACATAGAGTTAGAATAAATTCTAATGTTCCATAGCAGGGTAGAGTAACAATAGTTAACAACAATGTATTGCATATTTCAAAATAACTAGAAGAGAGGACTTGAAATGTTCCCAACAAATAGGAATAATAAACACTTGAAGTGATGGACACCCCAAATTCCTAGAGTTGATTATTATACACTTTATGCATGTAACGAAACATCACATGTACTCCATAAATATGTACAAATATTATGTATCAATAAAAAAAACCTCTCAGCAAATTAGAAATAGAAAAGAACTTTCTCAACCTGATTAAGGACATCTTCAAAAAGCCAACAGCAGATAGACTCAATGGTGAAAAGCCGAATGCTTTTGTCATAAGATACAGGAACAAGCAAGAATGTCTGCTCTCACCACTTCAATTCAACATAGTATTTGAGGCTCTGGTCAGTGTCATTAGAAGAAGAAAGAAAGAAATGATTCCTAGTTGGAAAGGAAGAAGTAAACTGTCTCTATTTGCAGATAGCATGATTGCACATGAAGGTTCATTGGTGTCTGTAGAGAAATGATAGACTTTTCACCAAGTGCGGCTGTAATGTGCATATGCAGAAGAATGAACTTCAATTACACCTTCTCCCATATACAAAAAGTAACTCATAGTCCTACATGTAAATCCTAAAACTGTGAAACTTTTGAAAGAAAACCTAGAAGAAAACTTTTATGGCCTTAGATGAAGTAAAGATTTCTTAGATACAATACAGGAAGCACACTCAATAAAAGAAAAAAATGATTAACTGGACTTTGCAAAATTAAAAACTTCTGCTCTTGGAAATACACTGTTAATAGAATGAAAAAAGAGAGAGACATGGACTGGGAGAAATATTTGCGAAGCAAATATCTGGTAAAGACCTTATATCCAGAATATGTCAAGAACTCTCAACACCAATAATGGAAAATAAATAACCTATTTTAAAAATAGGCAAAAGATTTGAACAGATATTTCACCAAAGACGACACACAGATAGCAACTAAATACGTAAAAGATGTCCAATGTCATCAGTCGTTTGGGAAATGCAAATTCAAACACCTGCACACCTATTTGGATGGCTAAAAGTAAAAAGTCTGAGCATAGCTAGTGTTGGTGTGGATGTGGGGGTCCCAGAACTGTCATACACAGCTGTCGGGAAAGTAAAATGGAGCAGTCACTTTGCAAAACAGTGTGTGACCATTTCCTTAACAGTTATGCATATATAAAAATATATATAAATACTTAAAAAGTTAGGCTGAGAGCACGTTGGGGCAGGACCTAGGACAGGGGCACAGCTGGGCATGAGGGTATCTGCCAGCCTCTGGGCAGGGCAGATCCAAGTTTTGTGGGGCCTGAAGCTTGGATGACTTGGGTGGCCCTCTACAGGGAAAATAATCTTCAAATGAGAAATTCAAGATTAGGTACAAAAGTGAATATTTAGGACAAAACAAGTAACCACAAATTCCTGGAGCTGTGGATCTCCAGGTTCCTTTTTTTTTTCCAAGCCATCTTGAGATGTTTTTCTAGGAACGCTGACATAGAAAAGCTTCCTGGTGGCATCTGGCTTCCTCTCCCCATCTCGCACACTCAGCCATTCCAGCCTTCGTAGCCCAAATGCTGTGCAGCACTGCTATCCCCAAGGCAGAGCTGTTTCCAGGTGGCAACCTCGGTAGGTGGCAGTGCCCACAGTCCTGTGAGTGACCACAGCAGCCAACCGAGCAGCCTCTGGGGTTGGGCTCCGCTGTCTCAGCCTCCAGCTCCCTTCCTACCCACCTCCACAGCTCTGCTGCCCAGCGGCTGCCTGAGCCCCAGCAAGCAGGGCTTACCTGTGTAGTGAAGGGCTCCAGAGGGTATCACAGAGAGCCCTGGCTGCTCCTCACCCTCCTGAGCGTTGGGCCCCATGGCCTCTCCCCCTGCCTCCCCGCAGGCCTGCTGTGGTGCCCTCAGCCAGGACACAGCCCTGCCCTCTGCCTCAGCCCTCAGAGCAGCCTGCTTGGTTTCCCCAGTTCTTGGTGGAGAGATGGCAAGAGGGAGCGTGGGATGGCTGAGAGCCCAGAGCCGGGACTTGAATCTCTGGCTGTGCCACTCATTCGCTGTGCGCATTCAACAGGTTGCTTAATTCCTCTGTGCTTCAGTTTTCTCATCTGTAAAATATGGTTGGAAATAGTACCTTCCTCACGGAGTCACTGTGGACGATAAAGAACCCCAGGAGGGCATGTGTGTGGCAGCTGTGCTTACCAGAAGGGTCCCAGGCACGTACCAGGTGCTCAGTAAGCGCTGGTCCTGTCTGCTCTCCATCCCTGGGTCACAGGCTCCAGCAAAGCATGGCTTGGGCCCACCCATCCCCTGGGAACACAGGTCTGTGGATCTCACACCCTATTGGCAGATAGTCCTGGGATGTCGGGGGTAGGATGTATAAAGACAAACTTGTTCTTGAAAACCCCAAAATTACCTGTAAAGTTCAGTATAAATAGTTTTTTGTATTTCCCAAAGATCAATTCGCTTACACATGAAAACTTGAGAACCGAAGAGGGGAAAGTCAGTTCACAAGCAACTGTCCGAGTTTTCCGATCCTTCTGCCTTTAGGTACCGATCCACTGTCTAGCCGTGAGATGGGTGTGGTGGAGAATTCTGGGGCTCTGTGCTGCATCCTGGTTTAACATCCAGCCTCTGTGACCTTAATATATACGGAGACTCTTATCTTCAGGATGGGGAAGGGAGGCCCTAATCTCCGAGCCAAAGTTAAAAGCACATAGTGATGTTTAACTGTGTTCTTAAAATGGGCAAAATTGATTTGAAACAAAGCATAAAGTGAGGCCACCCTGGGGCACTGAAAATCTCTGAGCTGGCCTAACATCTGCATGCTTTATTTTCTAATAGTGTCCTGGGGTGCATTAAATTATTTCTATTTTGGCATGAGAAAATAACAAAGTGAGAATAAGGGAAAAAAGAGAAAATGGGAAAAGGCTCCAAAGAAAGAGGTATGAGGTGTGAAAGGGATGGACTGTGAGATAAAAGCAAAGCTCAGCTGTTGCTGGAAGGACTTTGGGAATATCCCACAGGGAGTAACGCTGACTAGTGCCGGGGATGGAGAGTGCGCTGCGGGCAGGGACCCTGCGTAAGCCTGTGTCTCCCTGTCTTGCAGGTGGTGCCGGGGAGCGGGAGAAGGTGCCGGCCAACCCCGAGGCGCTCCTGCTCATGGCCAGCTCCCAGCGTGACATGGAGGACTGGGTGCAGGCCATCCGCCGGGTCATCTGGGCCCCGCTGGGCGGAGGTACTGCCCGTAGATCGCATGCCCACCCTCTAGAACCCTTGCCTCCAGGTAATCATGCCCCCTGCCTGTCCTGAGCCCCAAAGACCCCGCTCACTGAGGACTTGCTGGCTGCATCCTGTGCTTCTCACAGCAGGCTGGCCCTTCCACTGCCAGCCCTCGGGAGTCACCCAATGGCTGCCGTGTACTCACTTCCTCTTTTATTGAAAACTGTATTAGACGTCTAAATGTACTGGATTCAATTCCAGGGCTGAGGAATTCATGAGGATAGGCCACACCTCCACCTTCCCTCATCTCCATTCTCTGTGGGAGGGATGGTAGACAAGGACATGTGTCTCGTGGTGTCCAGGGGTGAGACATGCCACAAAACCAGTGAAGCTCAGTGAGAGGACGGCGGGGGTGTGGTTAGGTGGAGTGGCCAAGCAGGCTTAATGCAGCGACAGGGAGCTGGGGACATGCTGGGGAAGAGCATTCCAGCAGAGACATGGATACATGCAAAGGCCCTGAGGTAGGGACGAGCTTTGGGAACACAAGGCATGTCAGGAAGCCCGGGGCCCCGAGGGAGTAAAGACCAGGAGAGTGGGAGGGCCTGAGGTAAGAGTGGTCGCCAAGGCCTTGGAGTCCTGGTGGGGATTTTTTATTTTGTTCTATATACAGTGGGATACCAGGAGGGCTCAGAGCAGGAGACACAGAGGACCTGAGTCAGATTTATGAAAAAGGCCCCCTGGCCACCACATGAGGAGTGGACCTTAGAGGGACAGGAGTAGACACAGCAGGCCAGGAGAGTCCATGGGGTGGGCATGCAGCTGATGGTGCAAAGTGGCCAGCCGCAGGTGTATCCTGAAGGTGGAGCTGCCAGGTTTTGCCTATGGTCTGGACATGCGGTATGAGAGAAATGAAAGGTGACTCCCAGCCGTGCAGTCACTATCTCTAGGTTGGTGTCCATATGAAGTGGTCATGAAAAGATCTTTCATAATGGGATCACCATGGCATTGGGGCCAGGGCCACCGACTCCCTGCTGAATGTGGAGACTGGGAGTCTGAAAGCTGGCCGGGCTCTGACCACACAAGCTATGGACGTCCTCTTTCTCCCTGTGGTGTTTGATCAGCATACAGTCTGGGCAGGGACTCACCTTTTGGGGCTCTGGGCCAGTCTCCAGATTTCACAAGCCACATAGGCTGAGCCCCTTCCTTTGCTCCTCTGTTTGCCCACTCTCCTCTCCCACCCCTGGCTATGGTCTGCCTGACCACCTTTCATTCAATGATAAATCCCTTACAAGGAAGAGTCAATATAATGTTGAGAGTGAAAGTTGTTCTCTCAGGCTTCATGAATGATATCACACTGTGAGCCTTGGTCTCCTTGATCCCTGAAGGTTGCAGCACATTTGACTTAGGGCCCTAGATTAATGGCCTGGAAAGGCCTGAGCCCACCCAGGGATTTCTGCAGCCTCGCAGTCGCTTTGGTTCCAGGTTGCTGAAAGTGAACCAGTGGAACAGAATAGAGCCCAGAAGCAGAATCTTACGTAGTTGGACTTTGATGTATGACAGGTGGCAATTTTGAGCAACAGGGAAGGAGCATTATCATAATCTTGGGGTAGAGAAAGAATTTTTAAATGAGTTACAAAAAAACACTATCTATTATGAAATTGTTGATAAATTATATTTTATAAAATGAAGAGCATCTGTTTGTAAAAGGTAGATTAAGAAAATGAAAAGATAAGCTGTAGATTGGGTGAAGGTGTTTGCAACACATATGGTCATCAAATTACTCGCTCCCCAAACTCCTACAAATGAATGAGGCGAAAACAGACAAGGCAGCAGAAGCATGGGCAAGAGACTTGGACAGGCATTTCCTAAAAGAAGAAATCCTCATGACCAGTGAACATAGGCTGCTGTGCACAACCTCATCAGTAATCAGGGAATTGCAAATTAAATCACAATGGGATACTTGTATGCACCCACCAGAATGACTAAATGACTAAATGAAAAAGACAGTTTCAAGTGGTGATAAGGATAGAAAGCTATAGAAACTTGCACATATTGCTAGGGAAATCAGCAGTGTCTGCTGAAGTTGATGCTGTGCACACCTGTGTCCCAGCAATTCCATATGAAGCGTGTCCCACATAGAAATGTGTGCACAGGTACACCAGGAGACTTGGATACATGGGATGTTCATGGCAGCCTTATTGATGATAGCCTGACACTAACCCAAATGCCCAGCAACAATACAATGGATGAATAACTATGACTCAGTCTTACAATGGGAAACACCACAACAATGGGAATGAATCCACTACAGTGCCACCTACATGCATGAATCTTAAAAACAATGTGGAACTAAACCCAAACAAACAAACAAAATAACATGGTGTATTATCTACCTATATAAAGTTGAAACACAGGGCAGAAGTAAACTATGTTATTTATAGATAGATAGGCAACAGAATATAAACAAAAGCAAAGAAATGAATGCCATGAAAGTCAGGATAGTAGGGAGGAGGGAAGAGGTTAAGATGGGATGGGAGAAGGGCATACATATCTGAAATGTTCTCTAGCTTGGCTTGGATAGTTAAACAGGTGTTCCTTTTACAATAACATGTTCATCTGCACATTTATGCTTTAAGTGCTTTTCTAGATGTGTGCATATAAAAAATAAATGAAACAAAGGGAGAAACTTGGGGTCAAAGAAGTGAGATGACTTGCCCAAGATGACACAGCCAGCTAGGGGGCAGAACTGAGAAGTGGAGGTGGATGTTCTGACCTCAAAGACTGTGCTTGGTCCTGGCCCAAATAGCCCGTCCAAGAGCTGCACCAAGACCTGCACCCAGCAGGCCTGGCTCCCCAGCCACATGTCCATCTCCCTCTCTGCTTGCTCAGAATTGGGGATCTTTGGCAGAATCCCACATAGACCCTAGACTGACCCCTTTCCCAGGCCTGGCATTTATCTGCCTTCCCAGGCTGTGTGCTGAAGAACTCACAACCATTAAAACAGGAACTGCCATCAAAGGCGCTTATCTCCTTTCTCCCGGGAGTATAGAGGAAATGCAGAAATCTCAGGAGTTAGCGATGCCAGACGTGTCTGGGCATGCATGGTGCTGGCAGGTGGGCTCAGTTGGCCCCTGAAGGTTTTCTGGAAGAGCTGTTATTAGCCCGTATCCCCTGGGAAGGAGGCTTAGAGGATCAGTCCTTCTTTGACTGTTTTGTAACAGAGCCCCTGAGCTCTTCCTGGGGTGCTTATTCTGGCACCGGCAGGCCACCTCTGACAGACAGGAGTGGGCAGCATGCCTGCTGCAGATGGGACAGCCCAACCATTCCCTTGAGAAGTGGGAGCAGGCCAGTGGTCGGGGAGCCTCACTGCTGGTGGCCTGACCAGCCCACCAAGCTGTGGCCACAGCTGGAGTGCCTCTCATTTGGGAATTAATTTGGTCATTCAGCCAATCTGCAATGGACTCGCAAATGTTCTAGGGGCTGAGGAGACAGCAGCGAGCTGGAGGACAGGCATAGGCCTCATAGTTCTCATGTGCTAGTAGAGGAGGCAGGTGACCAGCTGAGCAGGCACATGGCAGGTTAGATGGTGGTGGGCACAGTGGGGACAGAAGAGGCAGGGAGGGGAACACAAGAGATAGGGTTAGGGTTTGGTAACTTTTTAGTAGAAGGAAAGAAAGGGTGGATAACAGCACAGGCAGAGGTAGGGGGCCCATCCCAGAAGAACAGCAAGGAGGCCAGTGTGGCCAGAGCAGAGTGGGCAAAGGGGAGGAGAGAGACCAAAGAATGAATGGCCTTGTCATCATGGTAGAGCTGTTAGCACCTCATGGTATGGAACAGAGAAGTGGAAGAGCCTGGCCCATCTTCTACCACGATCCTTCTGGCTGCCATGTTGAGAAGAGACCAAAGCCAGTTAGGAGCTCCTTACACAACAGTGCAGGTGAGAGGTGAGGGTGGCCTGGCCCAGTGGCGGTGGCGATAAGAAGTCATTGAATTCTTGATTTATTTTGAAGGTAGAGCCAGTGGTATTCCCCTGCTAAGATGGACGAGAGGTGTATGAGAATGAATGAGAGAAGTTAAGGGTAATTCTGGGATGTTTTGGTCTAAGCAATGGGAAGCTAATGGGTTAGCTATTAACTGAGATAGAAAGACTACGGGAACTGCAGCTATTTGGAAGGAAGATATGGGCCTAGTTTGAGATACCTATAAGATGCTCAAGTTTAGATGTCAAGTAGGCAGGTAGATATTTCGGCCTAGAAATCAGGAGAGAGGACTGGGCTAGAGAGAGAATTTAGGGGGCCATCAGCACATAGATGGGGTTTGAAGTCATGAGGCTGGATGAGACAGCCCAGAGCGGGTGGAGGGACAGCAGAGAGGGTGAGAAAGAGAGCAAGCCCCAAGAGGGAGGACAGCCAGAAGCCACCAGGGTCCCTGAGCCAAGTGAAGGAACGAGGGCAGTGATCAACTGCAGCCAAGTGCTACTGATAGATCAACCAGAGGGTGAAAGCTGAGCAGTCATTGGTGACTTGAGCAAAGGGGCTTTTGTGGAATGCCTGATAATAAAGGGAATGAGAAAGGATGATAGGAGGGGAAATGGAGTGTCAGCATAGCCAACTCTTTCAAAACGTTTGCAGAAAAGGGAAGGAGAGAAATGGGGACAGCAGCTGGAGGAGGAGGTGAGATAAAGAGGAAGTTCGTTTATTTTTTTAAGTTGGAAGACAAAGCATCATTGCAAAAGATTGATGGTGCAGGAGGGACAGAGAATGATTGCTGGAACACCAATGTCTCTTATGGATATAGATACAAAAATCATCCACAAAATACTAACATGCTGAATCCAAAGAATTATACCCCATGACCAAATGAGATTTATCATAAGAATGGAAGGGTAATTTGATGTCTGAAAATCAATTAATGTAATATATTAACAGAATAAAGGACAAAAACACATGACCGTCTTAGTAGACTAGAAAAAGCATTTTATAAAATCCAGCACCCTTTAATGAATAAAACACTCCAGAAACTAGGAATAGAAATGAACTTCTATTCTATCCCTAGGAATAGAAGGGAACTTCTATGATAAAGGGCATCTACGAAAAGCCCACTGATAATATCATACTTAATCGAGGAATACTGGGTACTTTTCCTCCAAGATCAGGAACAAGACAAGGATTCTTGCCTTCACCACTTCTATTCAGCATTGTACTAGAGGTTCTAGCCAGGTCAATTATGCAAGAAAATGAAATAAAATGAAGCTTGATTGAAAAGGAAGACATTAAAGTATTTCTGTTTGCAGATGGCATGATCTTGTATACAGAAAGTACAAAAAAAGATTAGAATTAATTAAAAATTCAGCAAGGTTGAAGGATACAAGATTAGTATATACAAACCAATTGTATTTGTGTACAGTAGCCATGAGCAAACTGAAAACGAAATTAAGAAAATTTCATCTACAGGAGCATCCAAAAGAGTAAAATACTTAGGGATAAATTTAGCAAAAGGAAGTATAAAACTTATATTCTGAAAATAACAAAGCATTGCTGAAAGAAATTGAAAAAGATCTAAATAAGAAGAAAGACATTCCATGTTCAGGAATGAGAAGACTTGATATTGTTAAGAGGCCAATACTCCTCAAACTGATCTCTGAACTTCCACGCCCAGTTCAGGGAACACAGTCCCAGAAGGATGCATGAGGCAGTACCTCCTTGCCAGCTGTCTCCTTGCCAGCTCTCTCTGAGAGGAGAGAGAAGGGAGACAATAGTCACAGGGTCCCCAGTGACCCTGTGTGTCCCTTGCCTGGTTATCTGCAGAGAGTCTGCAAGCCCCCTTAAAGCCTGGAATTTATATGCATAGGAAGGGGCTTAGCCAAGCCCATTGCATTGAAGTGTGAGAGGAGGGAGAGTGAGGCTTTGGCAACAGGCTTGGGTCTAGGTGTGATTTGGCTCTGCCACTTGCTTACTGCATGACCTGGCACACCTCTTATCTTCGCTGTACCTCTGTGTCCTTGTTTGCAAAATAGGAAGAATAATATCTTTTTTGCAGGATTGTCATAAGAATTAAGAGAGAAAATGGACATAAAGTGCTCAGTTCTCTCTCAGTACTAGTTCTCATTCATTCATCACACTTATTGAGACCTGTCACATGCAGGCAGAGGACTCAGCAGGGAAGAAAGCAGTGTACAGTGTACAATTCAGTGGCATTAAGTGTATTCGCACTGTTGTACAACCATCACCACCATCCATCTCCAGAACTTTTTCATCTTCCCAAACTGAAACTCTGGCTTCCTCCCTCCAGCCCTGGGCAAGTACCATTCTACTTTCTGTCTTTATAAATTTGACTGCTCTAAGTACTTCATATAAGTAGAATCCTGTAGTATTTGTCTTTTTGTGACTGGCTTATTTCATTTTGCATAATGTTCTCAAGTTTCATCTATGTGGAATATTGGAATTTCTCTCTTTTTTAAGCTCAAATAATATTCCATTGTATGGATATACCACATTTGCTTATCCATTCATCCATTGATGGACACTTGAGTTGCTTCTGTGTTTCAACTATTGTGAATAATGCTGCTGTGAATATGAGTATGCAAATATCTCTTTAAGTCCCTGATTTCAATTATTTGGGGTATGTACCCAGAAGTGGGATTGCTAGATTATATGGTAATTCTATTTTTAATTTTTTGAGGAGCCTCCAGACCATTTTCCACAGTGGCTGCCCCATTTTATATTCCCACTGGCGGTACAAAAGGTTTCTAGTTCCTCTACATCCTCACCAGCACTTGTTTTCTGGTTTTTTTTGTTTTTTTTTAAATAGCCATCCTAACAGGTATGAAGTGTTATCTCATTGTTCATACGGTGTTGAAAGAGGTGAGAAAGTGAGTCAAGGGGACATCTAGTGGAAGTGTGCTAGACGGAGGCCATAGCTTGGGCAAAAGCAGAACATCTGATGTGGTCTAGAACCAGCACAGAGGCAGATGGGCTGGAGGGAGGGAGGAAGGGAGCCAGATGGGAGTGGCCAGAAGGTAGAGGCTTCCTGGACCCCTTTCAGTACTCTAGCTGTTATTTTATTTTGTTTTATTTTATTTCATTTTTGAGACAGAGTCTCGCTCTGTTGCCCAGGCTGGAGTGCAGTGGCACAATCTTGGCTCACTGCAACCTCTGCCTCCTGTGTTCAAGCAATTCTTCTGCCTCAGCCTTCCAAGTAGCTGGGATTACAAGCACATACCACCATACCCAACTAATTTTTGTATTTTGAGTATAGCAGGGGTTTCACCATGTTGGCCAGGCTGGTCTCGAACTCCTGACCTCAAATGATCCACCTGCCTCGGCCTCCCAAAGTGCTGGGATTACAGGCATGAGCCACCACACCCAGCCACTGTTACTATTTTTTTTTTTCTTCTTCTTTTTTTGAGGCCGAGTCTTGCTCTGTCGCCCAGGCTAGAGTGCAGTGGCACTATCTGGGCTCACTGCAATCTCTGCCTCCCAGGTTCAAGCGATTCTCCTGCCTCAGCCTCCCGAGTAGCTGGGATTACAGGCACCTGCCACCACGTGGGTGGCTAAAAATTTTTGTATTTTTAGTAGATACAGGGTTTCACCATCTTGGCCAGGCTGGTCTCCAACTCCTGACCTTGTGATCCACCCGCCTTGGCCTCCCAAAGTGCTGGGATTACAGGTGTGAGCCACCGCGCCCCGCCCGGCTGCTGTTACTCTGAAATGAGGAGGGGACATTGGAGGGCCTTGAGCCGAGAAATGTCTTGATGTAATACATCATTTAAGAGGACCACTCTGCCTGCTGACCAGAGTTGTGCAAGGGGGAGCTGAAGATGAATTTGCAATAACCCAAGCAAGAGAATGGGGTGCTCTCCCTGTGGTCAGGGTAGTGAAAGTGATCGGATTCCAACTCTATTTTGCAAGTAGGACAATAAGCTCTCCTGGCTGTGGATGTGAAGAAGGGCGCAGTGGAGGCTAACTCCAAGGTGTCTGGCTGGGCATCTGGAGGCTGGAGTTGTTATGAAGTAAGAAGGGAAGACTTAGCACAGAGCTGGTTTGGGAGGCTATGGCAAGACCATAGCTCTGTTTGGACACGTTTAGGTTTGAGGTGTCTGTGAGTCATTAAACCAGTGGAGACGCTGAGCAGGCAGTTAGATTCAGAAGTCTGGGGGCTGGGACTGGTGCTAAGTAGCACTACAGCCAGCAGGCACCACCAAGCAAAGCCCTGAAGCTGTTGGTCCCAACCTTACCAGTGACAGCGCAGAAGGCAGTCTTGGGGCAAGGAGCCCAGCTGGGAAAAGGTGTCCCCGCCCAGAGTGACTGCTTGGTGCTGGGGCGGGGCATGGGGGGCCGGAGACAGGCAGTAGGCCTGTGGTCATCATCGGAACTGCAGTGCCCTGGCCTGGCTGTGTGGGAATCTCACAGCCCTCAGGAGACTTTTCTCAGACCCCCAGGAGTCAACTCTCCTGCCCTTGGGTTCCTCTGGAGTCATGGGTGGAAGAAAGAAGGGAGAAATACAGCTCCCTGAAGCCCTAGGGCAGGACATGTGACATGGAAAAAATCCAACTTTGGGACAACCAGGTGGGACACAATGCAACCTTGTTAGCTGGTAGTGGTCATCATTTGATGGAATGGCATCTCTAAAAGGAAGCCCTGGAGGCATAATCAGATTCAGAGTGAAAGGTGATTACCCCCAGGCCAGGCTGCCAGTGGTGGGGCCCAAGGTCCTAGTGGACCACTTCTCCCCAGCACTGCTTGCTCTATATCACAGCCCTACTGGGAGATTCAAGGAAACAGTCTTATTTCTAGTTCCTATGAATGTCAACCTGCCTGGCCAGTGGGCCTGGGCTTTTCCAGGCAGCCCTTCCAAAAGGGGAGAGAAAGGACTCTTGCAGACCTGGGCTAGGCCTCAGGTCACTAAGCCAGCAGAGGGGTACTTGAGACTAGTTCTGGTGCCTTCCGTCCATTCTAGTGGGCCCTGAGGGTTCATGTACTCAAGTGGAGAAGATGTCACTATGGACCTTGGATCCTGTCCAGGCTCATAGAGGGCAGGCCTGGCCTCTTCTAGGTATAGAGGGTGTTCTGAGCACACTTGGGCCTCCTTCCCCTGCAGCGCTCAAGGCTTCTACCCTGCCAGAGCCCCAGGAGCCTGAGAACTTGGATCCCCAAGGCAGAGGAAATGGCCTCCAGCCACAGCCACCCTCCCCCACCCCCTCTGATGGGACAGCCACAGAGCTGTGTACCAGAACAAAGGCCAGAGCAGCTGCCTTATCTAGGGAAAGCATGGTAAGCTAGTCAGGATGATTTACAGGGGGCTGTCACCACTGCTTCCTGCAAAGGTCAGGACGCTAACGTTCAACACTCTTTTAACCACCTTGCTGGTTCATTAAGCCCTTCCTTCTCAGCAGCTCTGATGAGAAATGCCCATCAGCTTGGCCAGTTTGGTTTCAGTCTGGTTTCAATAGATCTCAGATCACAGAACCAGAAAAGAGTTTGTCTCAATTATTGCTAAGATGGGGATGAACCCCTGGGGACCCCAGCATTTCCTGTCCTGGACTCTGTGTCCCTGCTGAGCTTGACAATAGCCCTATGAAATCAGTCCCATTATATCCCACTTTTGGTGAGGAGACAGAATCAAGGAGGCTCCAGCATTTTGTCCAAACCACAGATAAGTGGGAAGCTGGCATTTCGGCCTAGGTCTGCTGGAGTGCAGAGCCTGGGTGCTGGCTGCCTGCTGTAGAGAGCAGGATGCCAGGAAGCCTCAGGGTATCCTAGGGTTGGATCTTCATCTCTCAGCTTGTTCCAAATGGCCCTGGAGGACTTCAGCCCACACACCCTGAGAGAAGAGGAAGGGAGCTCACACTGGCTATGGGCTGCCCTTGCCAGGAGTTTGGTACAATCTGGAGGCAGCAGAGACTCAGAGGTTCAGCAACTTACCTAACAACACACAGTGGGGCTGAGGGCAGCACAGCCCACCTCCAGGGTAAGCTCATCGCTGGATGCTGTTGCCAGGTAGGCCTCAGCGCATTCTACCCACTAGATCTGAGTTTTCTTGATGGGGGAGGGGGACATAAGACTGAGGGAAGAGGCAATCCCTGAGGTCCTGGATCCCAGCCCTAGCCAGGGAGCTGCTGTACACACAGCTCAGAGACAAAGACCATCCAGAGTGAAGAAGCCAACTGTTACTGGGTTGCTTGTGTGAGAGGACAGACTCAGGTTGTCAGCTCCCTAGCCCTGCCCCGAGAAGGCAGTCTCATGACTGTCTCTGCACTCCCATCCCCAACAGGCCCCACCGCTAAAAACCACCCCTGAGGTGGGGTGGGCATTGGCAGGGCCAGGGCTTCACCTGGAGCTCAATGTGGCAGTGCCTGTCAGAGCCTTCTAATGGGTGGCGCCTGCAGGCTTCTAGCCATGTGGGGCTCCTGGGTAGGGGTGGAGGGCACACTGCAGAGACTGACCAGTCTGACTCTGAAGACACAGGCAGGAAAACCATGGCTCAGAGCAGAGAAAACATGTCGGCACCAGATCCTGCCTGCCCACCTGAGAGAAGCCTGCCGGCCCCCGGTTGGCGGGAGCTTCTGCTGAACCCTTGGCCCCTGCTCTTTGACATGCACAGGGCTGCCCAGAGCTGGCGGGTCCCTGGGCCGTGGGAATGCCAGGCTCTGTTGGTAGGTGGAAGACAGACATTCCTTGGCTTGTGACACCCTGCACCAACCTGCCCTGGCACCCTCATGTTCACCTGAGCTCTGGGGAGGGAGAAAACAGCTCTGCAGCCCCACTCCCAGTTTTGAGGACCTTAGCCCTCATACTCAGTGTCAGGGCCAGGACTAGGGATCCTCACTGGCCTGGGGCACAAAATGTAAGGGGGCACCAAAAAAACTCAGTAATCAAGATATTTTATTGTAATCTTTTAAAAAATGAACATTAATACAAAAATATCCTTATATTAGGTCCCCATTGCAGCTCTAACAAACTGCCAGAAATTTGGCAGCTTAACACAACGTGATTATCTTCTAGTTCTGGAGGTCAGAAGTCATAACCAGTCTTCTAAGGCTAAAATCCAAATGTCAGCAGGACTGGTTTCTCGTAGGACATGGGGAGAAGCAGTTCCTTGTATCTTTAACCTTCCAGGGGCTACAGCAAGGCCTTGGCTGTGGCTTCAGCACTGCAGTCTCTGCCTCTGTCCTGCCCCCGCCGCCTCCACTGTGGTCAAACTTCCTTCTGCCTTCCTCGTAAAAGAACCCCTATGATTGCACCTGGCCCCTCAGATAACCCAGGTTAACCTCTCCAGCCCTCATCACACCTACAAAGTCTCTTGTACTGTGTAAGATAACGCAGCCACAGGTTCCAGGGATCAGGACATCTTGGGGGGAAGGGCATTATTCAGCCAACCACATCCATGGTCAAATGCGAACATGTGAAATAAAGGCAGGAGTGTGGTGGGATTGGGGTGGGAAGCACTCACCCTCAAGGCCTGCGCAAGTGCATAGCTGCTCCTGTCTGTATTGAAAACTTTGATCTTTTGTTCATCAAAGATTGTTTGCCTAATATTTATTCTTAAAAATATTACAATAGTGTTTATCCTAGTTACTGAGTGAGGTTTTGGGTGCCCCTTAAATTGTGCCCCTGTGGTGAGTGCCTGGCTTGTTTCACCCTAGGCCAGGCTCTGCCTAGAATGAGCAAGAGGCGTGACCCAGCTCTGTACATCCAGCTTGAAGAAGGGCCCCAGCCTCTTCCAGCCCCAGGGCCGCAAATCCCTCCCTTAAGAATTCTGCGCTCCTACCCTTGGGACTCCCATCCCTGCTACTGGCGTTGCACTGCCCCTAGCCGTGCCTCTCTGTCCACCTGCCTTCCTGGTGTACCCATTCCAGCCTTCACCCTTTGGAAGTATGGGGATTGTGGGCTGGTCTCAGAAACTTAACCCGAGAAGAACACAGGCTTTGCAGAAAGATCATGTAGGTGTTAATGAAGGTCCATCACCAGCTGTATGACCTTAGGCAAATCACACAACCTCTCTGATTCTCGGTAATATAGGGAAGCTAATACCCCTCAGACTGCTCAGGGGCATACTGTATGTCAAGTCCAAACCACTATCTCTGGCACTAGGATGCCCAGGCAGGAAGAGGCCAGGAGGGCCTGGAGCCTGGACCCCCACTGTGAAGACAGCGCCCTCCTCCTTGCTGGGTGACCCAGACTCAGTTACCTAACCTCCCTGGACCTCCATTGCCTCACCTGGAACACCTGCTTCCCAGGCGAAGGGCTGAGCGGGCGCTCGAAAGCGCGTCCTGGGTAAAGAGGGAAGGGATTCCTGCGGTGCCCGGGAACGTGGGGCATTAGGGGAAAGGGTGTGAAGTTTGACACCGGAGATCCCTCACGGGGGCCGACTTCGGGCGTGGCATCCCAGGCAACTCACAGATCCTGGGCCCTCCCTCGCCTCAGGGTCCGGGCCTGGGGCGGCGCTGGCCGGGGCGGGCGGGCGGCGGGCAAGACGCTACCTGCGCGCGTGCCGGGCATTCCAGCTGCCGCCGCGCCGCCGCGCCTGGGCGCGCCATGGGCCTGATGCCGGCCGCGCGGGCCTACTCCGGGTGCCGCGCCTGCCCGCGGCCGCCCTGCCGCCTGCCCGCCTGCTGTGCGCCCGCCGCCCCAGGTAGGGGCGGGACGGGGTGCGGGCGCCCCCGGGCCCGCCAGAGAAGCTGCGTCTCCGGGCCAGAGAGGCGCTCGAAGCCGGGACCGGCGCAGCGGGCGAGGAGAGCGCCGCGCATGCGTCTCGCGGGGGTCGGCGGGGAGCCTGGGGGAGTTTGGGTGTCACCGCGGATCTGGTGCTGCGGGACGGTTCCCAGGGGGCGGGGGTCGTGCGTGTCCGAGGGAAGGGGCAGGGACCGGAGGCGCCCTCCAATCTCCTGCTGGCTGTGGGCGTCCCGCATGTAGAGACGAGGACTTAGAGTCTGGGAGGGGCGCAGGGACTTGCAAAGGATCCCTCCCCACCCCGAACTACGGAGGGGACCCAGAGGGATCCGAGCCTCATGCTCTGACCCCAAGCCTACCTGGGCCACAGGAAGGGGTGTGGGACCGGAGGCCCCAGGAGGAGGGAATCACTTCTGCCCTGGGGTGGACTGCCCAGGGCAGGACCCTTCCAGGTGAGCTTAGCCTCTGCTGTGCTCCTCCAGGCCTAGACGGGTGGGGAGCAGGAGAGTTTTCAGCTGTGCCGGCTGGCTGGTGGAGCTTACCGCTTACAGCCCTGGGGGCAATTCTGAAGCTCCCTAATATATAGCGCAGAGCCTGGAAGTGACAGAGTTGGCCGGCCAGTGAGTCCCTGCACTGACGGACAAAGGGTGGGGTGGTTGCATGGAAGATGGTGAATGTTGGGGTACAGGTGACCTGAGAGCAGGAAGGCCTGGAGCCAAGAGGGAAACTGTGGAATTACCTAAAGTTTGGGAGTCTCTAGAGAGAATTTTAGAATTACTTTCCTCATTGTGCCTCTTCCCAGACTATGTCATTGCCCGCTCCTGTAAGAGTGAAAAGCAGGCATATGACTGAAGCAGACCTGCTGCGCAGCTCCACTGTGCTCCGGGATCAGCTCCAAGAGGGAATCCCAGGTCTCCCTTCCCTGATGCGGCCTTGGGGGTGGGACTCAGGGGCAGGCAGAACTTGTCCAGGAATTGACCCTGCAAGGTCCGGAGAAAGCTGCATTTCAAAGCTCCTGCTCCCGGGTGCCTGATGTGGTCGATCTCCCGTGGACGCTCACACCCCGGGAGATGGCCAAACCCAGCTCAGAGAGGCTTAGGACAGTGCCCAGGGTCATAGAGGACGCAGACTGGAGCCAGCGGACTGCTCTGCCTGGGCTTCCTCTCCGGTGTGGGATTCCCAGGGAGGGGAGTGAGGGACGGCTTTGCCAGGGGAACGCTGGCGGGGGAGGCCTGGCAGCAAGTTCATCAAGAGGAGAGGCAGCCTCTGCCAGTTTCCCCTGCAGTGGCAGAGCCAGTGCTCTGTGAAGAGCATGGGCTGGGACCTCGAGGAACCCACACGATGGCTGGGTTTCCAGGGAGCTGACAAACCTACTGGAACTAGTTCTTGGCAAGGCTCCCCTCCGAGGGTGCCAGGAGAGCTGAGGGAGTTCAGCCAGGCGGGGGCAGGCCCTGCCAGGCTCCCGAGAGACCCTGATGAGGGGAGGGATTGGTGGGGCCCCTAATAAGGGAGGCCGGGCCCAGAAGCCCCAGCACAGGGTGCCTCCCACAAGAGGGCCGCTGGGAAGGAAGCCTCTTGGGAGGCTGAGCTGGAATGAGACCTTCTCACGTCTCCTGGCAGCTCCCCTCCAAGGGTTCCAGTGGCCAGCTGGGAATGTGGGGCCAGTCTGCAGCCTGGTGGTACCTGGGGGCTGGGCCTCAGGGAAGTCTCACCCTCACAGCACCCCCTAAAGACAGGTGTGATCATCCCATTTTATAGATTTCATAGATGGAGAGACTGAGCCCCAGGAAAGGGAGGCAGTTCCTCTCCTCAGTGGGTTAGCCAGGATGTGCACCAGAGCAGTGCATGCAGACCCAGAATCTTTGTCTCTGTGACCTTTGGCCTTGAACATCGCCTACTTTCCCGTGTCCCCACCCCAGCCCCACCATGCCAGGGCAGGGTACTGCCAACCATGCTCCTTCACCCCTGCCCTCTGATGCCCATGCTCCTCCATCATGTGCCCTGCACCCCCGTCCGCCTACCTGGCTACCTCCTGCTCATCTTTAGACGTTGGTTTCAGCATCATCTCCTCCCTGAACCTGTTCTCTCTAGAAGTGCCCAGGACCCTGTGGATGTCCCTTTCCTGGCTCTTCCATCCCTGTTTTGGGAAAGTGGTCAGGAAGGTGCCATGGGGGAGCAGAGGGGTAGTGGTTGTGCTGGGGCTGGGAGCTGCCTGGATGTGCGGGCACTGTGCAAATCCTGGGCTGGCCCAGGCTCTGCACCCCTAGGGTCTGGTGGAGGGAGTGGGGCAGGGCCTTGCCTGCCTGCCAAGTTTAGGCTTTATCCTGAGGACAATGTGCGTGGGGGAACAGGGAGCAGGGGAGGCCCCAGGGAGATTTATATGTTTACAGCCCTCAGGGCAGCTCTCTAATTCCTAGAGTGGGGCCAGGCACAAAGTATAGGGGTTATGGAAAGGTGGATGGACAGACAGACAGCAGGAGTTTTGGGGGTAGAAGATGGGACAGCAGGCAGGGCTGGAGCCAAGAGATGGCTGGGTGGAATTACCCATGCTCCATGGGCTTCCAGAGAGAATTTTGGAATTTTTTCCCCATGTATCTCTTCCTTGACTGTGGCCTTCAGTCAGCTGTGAGCTGAGGGTGGGGCTGAACGCTGTGAGTTGAGATGGGTGGCGGCCCTGGAGAACTTGGTCCCTCCTTCACTGGCTCTCCTTGGCCTCTGCTGCAAGCCCAGCATGTGGCTCTGGGCAGTTCAGCAACCCAGCAGAGGGGAGTGTCCTCACACTGTCTGGAGTAGTGGCAGTCAGGGCTGTGACAGAGGGGAGGGAAAGCTGAAGGGAGGATCTGGGGCAGCTCACATAGGAGGGACTTCTGAGCTTTCTTCCAAGGGCTAGTAGGAAATTTGCCCAGACCAAAGAGGAAAGCGCTACCCAGGGAGAAGGCCCTACCCACTCACAGGCCCATGAAGCCAGATGGATTCATGCCACTCAAGCAGTGGGCAGAGCTGGAGGAAAGGGGAGGGAGGCAGGAGGCAGGTGGCAGGCACCAGGGGCACTGCCAGGTCAGCCTCTCCCCTCATGGGACCCTCTGCCCATGGGCACTTCCTCCTGGATGCCCACTGTCTGCTCATTTGAGGTCCTAGCAGAGGCCTCTGGTCCTGAGAGGTGTAGCTTCCCATTGCTACCTTTCCTACTTATCCTGGCCCCAGTGTCCTTGGGGGAAGTCAGTGCCCCAGAGGTCAAAGCAGAAGAGGTGAACGAATACCCGTCAAGACCACACGAGCAGAGCATGGGCTAGGTTGGAAGTGAGAGGGGATGGTGGGGACTGTGGAGAACTAGCAAGTGTGTGTCCTATCAAAAGGGCACAGATATCACTGAGCTCTGCAACTGTTGCTTTTTTTGGAACTCAGGCCTGGTGTCACCATGTCTGGATTTTTTTAAGAGAAGCTGGGAATCCAGATTTGTATATGAAGTCTCTTGATTGTAAATAACTAATTTAAAAATGTTTCAAACATCGTATGAGCTAAATAGGCACATCTGTGGACCTGTGTGGCCCACTGTTAGGCATCAGATGTTGAACCCTGACGGAGATAAGAGAGAGCAGGGGCTCAGTGTCACTGGACCAGCCCAGGCCACTCTCGGGATGGTGGAAAGGCCAGGACGCTGTCAGTGGTGGGCCCTGGAGCCTCCTCGGACTGACTTCTCACAGCTGTCCTAGGCAGCTAGCAGGCCAAGCTTGCAGCAGGATCACCCCCTGTGCTCAAGGCTGATGAATGGCCCCTTGGGCCCCATTTCTGGGCAGGGGCGCCTGGTCTTGCCCACCAGGTCCCAGGTGGGAACAGCTTTCCCTTCGTGTTAGTATTGCTACCTCCACCTGTTTTCTGTTCACATGACCCATGTTTTCAGGAACTGCTGGTGCTGGATTGGGGGATGCCTCACATAGGTATCTCCACACCAACATGGGTGCCAAGCAGCCATGAGTACATTCCCTATACCTGGAGCCAGATTTCCTGGGTTGGACCGTTGTCCCTGTCATGCATGCTGAGTGAACTTGGGCACATTCTTAAGCCCCCATGCCTCTCCATTCAAACATCCTACAAACTGAACAGGCAAAAGTCAAGATAATGATGATGATGGTTACAGTGATAGTGACAGTCCCTAAGTTATCAGATGGGTAGGATTAAATGTGCTGATGAGCGTAAAATGCTCAGAACAGCACCTGGCACCACAACACCGTGTGTAGCTACTTCGGCACTCTCCTCACACTCACGTGCCCCCCCCCAACGTGTGCAGGCCCATGCACACACAAGCCCACATGCACACATATGCACATACGTTTTTATACGCCCACATCCAGCACATGTGCACACACATGCACACACAAGCCCACACTACATGTACACATGTGCATACACACTTCTCCCTAAAGCATTGCTGGTATCCAGCAGGTGCAGCCCACGTGGGCATGTGTTCTCAAAGGAAGAGTCTTCACCTTTCACGTTTTATACACTTTGTTTTTGGGTCAAGCAGGGCGAGGAGGAGCATTTACTGTGTCCTGCTGTGTGCCAGGCACTGTATCAGGGACTGATGTGTCTTATTCCAAAATAGCCCCTGGGTGGGAAGCTAAATAAGACAAATGGAGCCCCACTTTTAGCTGGCTCAGTGCCCAGGTCTCTGAGAAGTCCGAAGCCTGGACATGGTGCTTTGGCATCTTGCCCCTGGAACACCCCACAAGGCACCCTGCAGGGAAGGTCTCTGCACAGTGGGTGTGAATAATGTCAGGCACTCCAAAGAGTCAGGCACTCACCTTGTAGAGCTTAGGGGCTGGCACAAGTCTGTTTCTCCAGTTACTGTGCCATGGCGTAGACAGCTTTATGGACCTCAACTCCTTCCCTTCTTTGCCTGGGCTGCCAGGAACCTCTTAGCCTAGTGATATATTGTTTTCATAGATTTTCTCAGAAGTTCCTCTGCCTCCTTCCTCTCTCCCTCTATTCCTCATTTGGTGTCTTGTCATGTATTGTTTTAGATCATTCTCTCTCTGATTTCTTTTCTTTCTTTTTGCTAATGTTATTTAAGAGTAACATGCAGAAAAGCATATAAGTCATAAGTGTACAGTTCAGTGAATTTTCTCAAGAGGAACATAACTGGGTAAGCAGTGCTGGGGGAGAGACACAGTGTTACCAGGAACCCAGAAGCCTTTGAGCCCCTTCCAGTCACTGACCCACCAAGGTAACCATGTCCCGGCCTAACAGCACAGATGGGTTTGGCCTGTCTTTAACTTTACATACATGGAGTCATGCAGTGTGCACTCTGGGGTTTGGCTTCTTTTGTTTCTGATGATTTTTTTTGTTTTCTAATTTTTAAAACATTTCATAAAATACACTTAGTATAAAATTTCCTGTCTTCATTTTTAAAGCACACAGTTCAGCAGCATTACATTCATTCGAATTATCGTGCAACCATCAGCACTATCCATCTCCAGAACGCTTTCCATCTTGCAAAGCTGAGACTCTGTGCCCATTCAATTCTAACTTGCCATCTCCCGTGTCCCCAGCCCCTTGCAGCCACCATTCTACTTTCTGTCTCTGTGAATTTGACTACTCCAGGTTCTTCATATAAGGGGAATCACACAGTATTTGTCCTTTTGTGAATGATTTACTTCACATAATGTTCTCCAGTTTCACCCATGTTGTAGCACTTGTCTGAATTTCCCTCCTTTTTAAGGCTGAATCAAGTTCTACTGTATGCAAATACCACGTCTTGGTTTTCTATTCATTCATTGATGGACACATGGCTTGCTTCCGCGTTTCAGCTACTGTGAATAATGCTGCTGTGAATGTGGGTGTGCAAGTGTCTCTTTGAGACCTTGCTTTAATTCTTTTAGGTATATGCCCAGGGGAGGGATTATTGGTAATTCTGGTTTTAATTTTTTGAGGAACTGCCATGCTGTTTTCCACAGCAACTGCACCATCTTATTATCCTGCCAGCAGTGCACAAGGAAGGGTTCCAGTTTCTCCACATCCTTGCCAACACTTGTTACTATCTGATCTTTTGACAGTAGCCATCCTACTGGGTGTGAGGTGGTATCAGATAGTGGTTTGGATTTGCATTTTCCTGATGATGATTGATGCTGAGTCATGACTATGGTTTTCACATTACTATGTCATCTGTCTTGTCCAGTGAGCTGTGCCTCATTATTCTCATTGCTGCACTGTGTTCCATGGTAAGAATAGAACACAGGAGATCTGCTGTTGATGGGCATTGGATGGCTTCTCATTTGGAATGACTGCAAAACCAATCAATGACAGGCATAATGCATGCTCCCAAGGGCCATTTGCTCCTGGCTTGGGCAAGCTCCATGGGCCAGGTCACACCACCATCTCACTGCTCCCTCCTGCTGTCTGTCCACAGGCAGCCCAGGGCCCAGCCTCCCGGTGTACATCCTCCCAGCATATGTCCGGGCGGCCAGGGCGCAGCCTCCTGGTATGCATCCTCCCAGTGTGTAATTTGCTTCCTGAGGAGGAGCCACCTTTAGCCCTAACAGTGCGCCTGCCCTCCATTGTCCTGAGCACCCAACGCTGAGCTGGGTGGTGGAGGGTGTGACTAGCTCCTCTCTGTGCTCAGGGATCTTTGGGCAGCGCCTGGAGGACACAGTCCACCACGAGCGGAAGTATGGCCCCCGCCTGGCGCCCCTGCTGGTGGAGCAGTGTGTGGACTTCATCCGGGAGCGCGGGCTCACTGAGGAGGGGCTGTTCCGCATGCCGGGCCAGGCCAACCTGGTGAGGGAGCTGCAGGATTCCTTCGACTGTGGGGAGAAGCCACTGTTTGACAGGTGAGCTGGTGATCGGGGTAAGGTGGAGCCACTTGTCCATTCCTCCTGCAGGGCCTCCTGCCCAGGACACCAGCTCCAGTGGGCAGGGGTGGGCTGGTGACAGGATGGTGGGCCAGCCCTCCTAGTGGGCAGAGTGTAGGGCACACCCTCACTCCACCAGCCCGGGGTCCCCTCTCAGGATGGATGCCTGCCATGCACGAGGCCAGCTCACATCCACACAGCCTGCCTCCCCTGCACATGCTAATAAACCTGACCCAGGCAGGAGGAAAAGGACCTCTGCTGGCTGCCATGTGAGGACAGACCAGGCGCAGCTGCATCTGGGACCCCAGGCCTTCTGCAGGGTCTGTCTCTTGGCCGTGCTTCCTCCGGTGACCTACCCCCAGGCTCTATCGATGGCAAGATGGCACAGCAGCTTGACTCCCCTCCTCTTGGATTCTGGGGACAGGAGAGCGAGTCTCCTCCATCTGCTCTGGGGCCATGTCCATCCTACCCATCATGGGGGCTTACCCAAGCCCTGGATGCCCCTGGGTGGAGCCAACTATACCCCCAGCCTAGGGCCGTTTGGGGATTCTGTTTCCCCTGACAGTGCCCCCACCCATTATGGGGCAGTTTTTTCATAGAGTTCTTCCTACATCAAGAAAACCTACCCTCCATGGGGCTTCTGCCCTGTCTTCTTGGATCTGCCCCAGGATGGGCCCACCAGGACCCACAGGCAGCCCTGGCCTCCCAGGGCTTCTCCTCTGGGGGCAGAACACTCAGCCCCTCAGCTCTTTCCCAGGCCCGTCACTGCAGCCAGGGAGGGTGTCAGCTCTTCTCCTTAGATGTGGAGTCCAGGACTGACAACTGTTCCCTAGCGGTGCTCCACCCAGGGAGGTACAGGGCACCCTTCCTCTGGAGCTTTGTGAAGCTCCATCCCAGTGTTGATGCTCAATGAGCTTGTCGTCCATTCTGAACCTCGGCCAGCCAGGCCTCTTCATCCTGTGTCTCAGCGTTAGGGTTGCAGATTGCTTCAAATAATGTCACCTGGGTAAGGCCTGGGAACCGAGACTTTTGGAAGCTCCCTGGGATCAGGTGCTCTGCCCTAGTGCCTGATGCTACCTGAGGGGCTTCTTCAGACACAGATCAGACCTTGCCACTCCCCTACCAAACTCTGCTGGGGCTCCCTGGAGTGGCTCAGGCCGTCCGCGCCTCACCCACCCTGCCAAGCTTCTCCCATCCTGCTGGGCGGGTCTCCACCTGGGCACACCTGCTCTCCCAAGGTGTGGTTCCTGGCATGCTCAGCCTCCTTTCTCCACCTGGCCTGCCTGCTGAAGCTGCCTTGAGAGGCAGCTGGGCACCCTAGGGTGAGTTCCATGCAGACCTGACTCTCGGCCTCCCAGCAGCCTAGGGCAGCCTTCCCTATGTCTTGGAGGCCCTCCCCTGTCTGCCTTCTCCTTCTCTGGCTGCTTCTACCCTGCTTCTGGAATTGTGTCAGGAAGGCCATCTCCATGGTGGGCATGTTGGCCTTGTCTCTCCACCCCCATCTCAGCAGGGACCCCCATACTGCCACGGTGGCCCTGGGCTTTGGTTTCCTCTCCCTTTAGAAACTCCTCCTGGGGTATCTGAGGCCATCCTTCCCACTTTCTGCCATTTCCATGGCAGCTCCCCTGGCTCTGCAGCTGTACCCACAAAGGGGCCCTCCCCACCTACCCCTGATGGAGGCCCCCCTTCCCACCCAACCCCAGCAGAAGGTCCCCCCTCCCCACCCACTCCCAACAGAGGGTCCCCTCCTCACCCACTTCCGACAGAGGGTCCCGGGATGGAGCTCTCTCCCCAAGGCCATAGCCTGCCTGCCTGCCGGGGTGTTGGCTTCTGTCCTGGCCCCTTCCCCCACAAAGCCCCCTCCTCACTTTCCTGCTCATCTCTATAAGAAGGTCCTCTTTAGCTCCAGGTCCTGGGCTTCTCTTCCGCTAAAGCCTCACCAGGCCTGGAAGCCTCAGTGCCTGGAGCTGTCCTATACTTGCCCCTTCCCAGCACAGTGTCCCCTGGGCACTGGGCTGTCCATCTCCCGGGCTGCCACCCTGCTGCTGAGCTCTGAGGACGGCCCCCTGTGGGCTGGAGCCTAGGGCTGCATGGACTCCTAGCCGCCAGGCTCTTCTTACTCCTTCAGCTGCTATCCTTTGAGGGAGGGACCACTGGGAGGCCTAGGGGTGGAGGGGCACCCACATGCATTAGAAATTCTAAGAGGGGTGGGTCTTGACAGATAACAAGTAAACACCAGGGGCACCAGTCCCGGGCCTAGTGGTAGGGAACCTCCCAGGGTGCTGCAGATGGCAGGGCTGGGCTGCTCAGGGAGGAGCCCTGCGGACACCCAGGTGGGGTGAAGCAGGCAGCCCGGCTGGGGGGCAGGTCGAGGAAGTGGGGCTGGGTGATGAGAAATGGACTCTAGGGGAGTGAGGCGAGTCAGGGCCAGGCTGGAGGCATGGCGTATCCTGCATAGATGCTGGTGTTGGCGTGGGCAGGGGGTTCCCTGGTTACAGAGAGGTGACGAGGAACCTGCAGATGGAGGGTCACCTTGCTGTGGGCTGCACTGACCACCAGGGCCGGTTTACCCCCAGGGCAGGCACCTGGTCCCCTGACCAGCTGCTGCCCTTTCTGTCCCACCCCTGCCCCCACCCTCCACCTGCACTAATGTCGCCGCATGCTGGGAGGCCCACAGGCTGGGGAGGCACCCACAAGGCCACGGGCTGTACAGAGTTGTCCTTGGGTGCTTGTTGGAGGGGGGAAGGGGACAGCAGTTTAGGGAAAAGTCTCAAGAAAAGGCCTGGCGACAGCTGTTGGAGGAAAGGCACTGCAGTGAAGAAGGAGGGAGGGAGGCAGGGGCGAGGAAAGGAAGTAAGAGCTCAGGTGCTGAGCGGATAGGGGGTCAGGCAGGGCCAAGCAGCAGGACCTTGCGGGGCAGGGATGCAGCCGAGGAGGGGTGGCTCTGTGTCCACTCACCCAGGGCAGAAATGCTCCCATCCCCCCAGCTGCAGAAAAAGGGAAGACATGTGGGCTGGCTCCCAACCACACTTCCCTGCCTCCTGCCCTTCCCCCAGTCTCTTGGGCTCCACTCAGGCTGCCACTGAAGCCATGGGCTCCCAGTGGGGAAAGGGCCGCTGGGCTCAAGCCTGGGTACCCAGAGCAGTTGGCCAGGAACATGGCCCAGGAGAAGGCTGAGGAGGGTGTGGTAGCAGCATGCCTGGCTGGAGATGGAAGGAGGGTGGGATGGGGGCTGCCTGGACCCAGCCAGACCAAGAGTCACTGAGCCTCAGGCAAGGAGGGGCCCCAGGTATATGGATTTGGGGTGCATATGTATACATGGAACCCCAGAATCCCAAATGTCAGGGCCAGAAGGTATTTATCTCAGTGAGCCTAGCCCGGGATTCATCCGGGGTCAGGTGATAGCATAATGGCACAGCCAGTCTCCTGGCCCCAGTCTCATCTTTCCTGAGGGAAATGCGGCCCAGGGTTTAAGTCCCTGGTTCTAGACAAGCAGATGAACAACCTGGGGCCCCTATACGGCTTGGAATGCAAGCTCGGAGGAGATGCCAAGGCTCTCGTTTAGGATCTGAACTGCAGACCCCACACAGGACCCAGGGAAGGACTATGCCAGGCCCATTGCCACCACCATCCACAACTGGTCTACTTCTGCCTTTGGCAGCTCCCAGCCAGAGCAGGAGACTGAGGCCTGGAGTGGACTCCTGGGGCACTGGAGAGGGGGTGATGAGCCTAGAAGCCTAGGTGTCACCATTGTGGACAGGAAGAGAGGAAAGGGCCTGACCTTCGACCTGCTCCTGCTGTTGGTCCCCGGATACCTGCTCCCCGACAAGGAGCCAGCAGCCCTGCATTGTGGTCGCCTTTGATGCAGCTCCTCTGACTCCAGCCAAAGTCAAGTGCAGTGGAGAGGGCAAGCTCGGGCTGGGGGTTGGCAGCACCTATGGAAGGCCTGCAGGATAGCTGTTCCTACCGAAGAGCAGGCAGCTCCCACATCATCTTGCAGGGGACCTTGGGATGGCCACCAGGCCTGTGGAAGGGGCTCCCTGGCCCGTGTCCCAGGGCCCTCCCCTGTGCAACCTGACCTGCATCACACTTGATTCCTCTGGCCCAGGGCAGCTGCTAGGGTGGAGCAGCTGTGCCCTGCAGGGCCCTGTGGCTTCGCAGTCCCTGGAGTCCTACGCAGTCTACGCAGGACAGGAGCAGGTTCTGGACAGACTGACACAGACATGAGACTCAGGGATTCTGAGCAGGTGCCTAGGCATGATGAGTGGTCCCTGAGCTGGAGCTCCTGGCTATGGATACTTAGTCATCCCCGCCCCAGCTCTATCCACTGCTCCCAGAAGCAACACTGGCCTTTCCTTGACCAGGGCAGCTGGCTGCAGATGCAGCCCCCAGGGTGCCCAAGAATGCACCTGAGACCAGAGGCTGCCCCTTGGCGTCAGAGGGTACCAGTCAACCCTGAAGTCCCCTGGCATCCCAGGCCTCACACATCTGTCCTCTTCCCCCCCACAGCACAACAGATGTGCACACGGTGGCCTCCCTGCTGAAGCTGTACCTGCGGGAGCTCCCCGAGCCCGTGGTCCCCTTCGCCAGGTACGAGGACTTCCTCAGCTGCGCCCAGCTGCTCACCAAGGACGAGGGGGAGGTCAGTGGCTCCTGGGGATAGCTCCTGAGAGATGGGCTGGCTGGGTGGCAGCCTGTAGACTCAGGACACAGACTCTGACTTTTCATGAATTTTCATGGCACATGGATCCTATGGAGGCCTGCTCTGTGTTGGGGGTGTGGTGGGGGCCTGGAGCATCCTGCTCGGGTGGAGGAGGGGCCAGGGCATCCTGCTTGGGTCGGGGAGGGCCGGGGCATTCTGCTGTCTAGAGCCATACCTGTCTGCAGCCTTGGTCCCTGGGAGGGGTGGGTCTGGTGTGCCCGGCTCTGGCTGCCACACCAGTAGGTGCTTGCACTCCCCACACCCGACTCAGGCCACTCAGGCCTGTCATGGGCTCAGAAACAGGGAGACCTTTTATTTATATCTTGCTTCCTTCCCAAAAGAATTTGAGCTGGCTCCCAGGACAGATGAGCCAGCCCTCCTGTCCCCACCCATGCAGGTGCTGGTCTGCAGCCCCAGGTGGCTCAGGGCCAGGGAAGGACTGTTTGCCTTCCCTGCGGCCATGTGGGAGATGAGGGCTCATTATCTGGCAAATATTTGTGTTTTGATAAGTGAGCTGAGTGCTGGCCCTGACATTCCTCCACGGGCCCCGTAGAGGCTCACCCCTCACACCAGTTCCTTGGAAGCAAGTTAGCTTCCCAGGAGGTCACAGCTGGGCCCTGGCCACTCTTTGAGGGGAGGTGGAGGTGGTGGAGCCCTCTGGTCCATTGGGGCTGGGCCACTGTAGCTCCCACCTCCCTTCTCCTTGCCCACCCCTCCTCCCAGTCAGAGAAGGGTCAGGGGCCTCATTGCCAGTGTTTGAAATTCTGTTCTTCATTCCTAAGGGCACTCTGGAGTTGGCTAAACAAGTGAGCAACCTTCCTCAGGCAAATTACAACCTGCTCAGATACATCTGCAAGTAAGCGGCGTGGCAGGAGGGGAACCACACTTTCCTGCACTGGCTCCACGCTCCCCCAACCCAACAGCAAGACACATAACTCTTCCTTGTCAGAGGGGGGCCTGGGTCATTCCCCACTCTGCACAGCCTCACCCAGCGTGGACGAAGCAGGGAGTGGAAAAGCACAGACCCTGAGTTCACGAAGCTTACAGTCCCATGGCAGCAGCTGGTTTTAAACAGCCCTGGGTAGATAATTCCAGAAGGGACATACCCTCTGTCCTTCCTGGGTGCCTCTCGCCATCCTGTCCCCCCAGGCATCTGCCCCTTGACCCCAACCCTTCATGTATCCCCATCCTAGACACTGAGAAGGGGCATGCGGGGGCGGTGCTGACTGGGGTCTGGGACTTCCTAGAATTTGCGCCCACTACAATGTGCAAAGTCTTGTCCTCCTTTCACACAAATAGCAGTGGGCCCTTGTCCCAGTGACCTTTACTTCTGATGGCCCTCTTGGGCCCCAGGGGAAGCCTGCTCTCATCAAGCCTGGCAGAGGCAGGCTGCACCCAGTGGCAAAAGCCCACAGGCAGCAGGGCTCAGCAGGGGTGTGGCGGGGCGTCCAGGCCGCGCACAGGAGACTGGGCGTCAGAACTTGCTTCTTTGATGACTGCTGCTTCCTTACTTTGCAGGTTTCTGGATGAAGTTCAGGCATACTCAAATGTCAACAAGATGAGTGTCCAGAATCTGGCAACCGTCTTTGGACCTAACATTCTGCGGCCACAGGTAGAGGACCCAGTAACCATCATGGAAGGTAAGTGGGAGGTGTACCTGGTGGCCCTGGGTGCTGTCGGGGTCTGGGCTCATCTTGGTCTGGGGCAAGTCCTAGGAACCATCCCAGCCCAGGGCCAGGCCAGCAGGAGGGGTGGCTCAGGTGGCACATCTCCATCTCTGGGGACTTGGCAGGAACTTCTGCAGACCTCACCCCCCCCAACCCCCATGAGGTCCAGCTATAAGATAAAAAGGAACTTTGCCCTGCGATGGGCAGCAGCAGGTCACTGGGTGCAATTAGAATGGCCATGGGTTTCTGTGGATGGAAGAGGCTGGAGGGATGGGAGAGATCAGCACTCTTGCCCTTGAACACAGACATGTTTGCTTTTCTTTTACAATTAAGCAATTGTCATAGGTTCCTGGATGTCAGCTTTGCAAACCCTGGAGAATTTCTCTATGAGAAATAACAATAAGTGATTAAAAATAGCAGCAACAGCAGCCGCTTTCAGTAAGCTTCTACCAAGTGCTTTGTTTGTATCACCTCATTTCAGGCTTTACAACCAGCCTGTGCTGTGGTAATCGCCCCCACTTTATAGATGAGGAAACTGAGGCCAGGAGAGGCGAGGGGACTCACCAGAGGCCAGTCAGCCAGACTTAGCAAAGGGCACAGGTGTAGGCTGCCATAGAAAAGAGAGCCTACCTCATAGGGCCCATGGAACACTGTCCCCAGTGGAGTATGCATGAGAGATGTGCTGCTCAGACAGGAAGCCCACAGCTGAGGCTGTTCTTGCCCTTATCCCATGTCGAGGGACATGGTGGAGTGCTTTTGCTCAAGTCCCCACTTCGGTCTGCCCTGGCTGGGTCTCCCACCCCAGGGCCCCTTGAGGCCAGGAAAACACAAGCTCCCACCAGCCTGGTGGTACAGATGCTTGAGGGGGGAGGCCTGCCCTGCCTGTTTCGTGGAGTTCCTGCTTCACCTAGGTTCTTGGCCTCAGAATTCCTTACTTGACTTCTTCCAGGATTCCTAGTCAACTTCAGTGGGAGAGTCCACCCTGGTACTCAGCCCTCCATCCCACCCGGGGGACTTCCTAGCATCTGGCCTTTGTGGTGAGGGTGGCAGGAGGGAATGAGGCAGCTAGGTAGATGCCCTGGTCCTTCCTGCACTGCCCACCTCCTCTGTAGGCCCCCACCCCACCACCGCAGGAACTGAGTCCCCAGGACTGGGGGCTGCATCTCGGGGGCCTTGGCCTAGAGACGGGAGATTGTGTGTGTGCAAGATTATATGTATGTGGGATTCTGGGGGGTGGGCAGGGTGCACTATGTGTACGATTGTGTATAGGGGAATTTGGGGAGGCTGCGGAGGGTGCATTGTGTGTGCAATTGTGTGTGGGGGATTTTGGGGAGTGGGTGGGGTTCATTGTGCGATTGTGTATGGGGGGATTTGGGGAGGCTGGGTGGGGGATTTGTGTGTTCACTTGTGTGTGTGGAGGGGCTTTGGGAAAACTGGGCAGAGTGCATTGTGTGTGTAATTTATGTGTGTGGGATTTTCGGGAGTGGGCATTGTATGTGCGATTGTGTGTTGGGGGATTTGGGGAGGCTGGGTGGGTGCATTGTTTGTCCAATTGTATGTATGTGTGGGACTTTGGGGGTGGATGGGGTGCATTGTACGTGTGATTGTGGGGGGGATTTTAGGGGGTGGGTGGGGTGCACTGTGTGTGCAATTGTATGTGTGTGCCCCCACACAGGAAAGATGGCTCTATTCCCTGTCCCAGAGCCCTATGCTCCCAGAGTGTGGACATCCAGGCATGGCCGTTGTCAGCAGCACAGGGGGATGACATGGGGCAGCCGAGAGAGTTCTGGCATGTCAGGTCCCAGGTTCCAGTTCCAACCTGCCACCTGCTCACCCTGCAGCCATGGTGCCTGCTTCCTCACCCCACCCCAGCTGGAGGGCGTGAGCGCAGGCACAGTGCTTCCTCCCCGCTGCGGCTCTGTGCCTGAGGAAGGCGGTTCTGCGGCCCCATCCTGCTGTCCTGCCTGGAGTTGGAGGGTGTGTGGTCCTTTCTTCTGGGCGGATGAAGGCTCCCTTGAGGGGCGGCCTGGCTCTGGGGACAGGGCCAGCTCCCACGAAGCTGCAGCTTCTCCATGACTGGCAGAGCGAGCCTGGGCCGAGTGGCTGGCAGCAAGGCCCTTCTCCGCCTCTCTTCCCGGCAGGCACTTCCCTCGTCCAGCACCTGATGACCGTCCTCATCCGGAAACACAGCCAGCTCTTCACCGCACCGGCCCCGGAAGGGCCCACCTCCCCACCCCGGGGCCCGCAGTGCGCAGTGGGGTGGGGCTCCGAGGAGGTCACCAGGGACAGCCAGGGAGAGCCCGGCGGCCCCGGCCTGCCCGCGCACAGGACCTCTTCCCTGGACGGGGCGGCCGTGGCGGTGCTCTCCAGAACAGCCCCCACGGGGCCGGGGAGCCGGTGCAGCCCTGGGAAGAAGGTGCAGACCCTGCCCAGTTGGAAGTCCTCCTTCCGGCAGCCGGGGTCCCGATCGGGAAGCCCGAAGGGGGGCGGCTCATCCCTGGAGGTGCCCATCATCTCCTCCGGCGGGAACTGGCTCATGAACGGGCTGTCCTCCCTGCGCGGCCACCGCCGGGCCTCGTCGGGAGACCGGCTCAAGGACTCGAGCTCCGTGCAGAGACTCTCCACCTACGACAATGTGCCCGCGCCGGGCCTGGTCCCCGGCATACCCAGCGTGGCCAGCATGGCGTGGTCCGGGGCCTCGTCCAGCGAGTCGTCGGTGGGGGGCTCACTCAGCAGCTGCACGGCGTGCCGCGCCAGCGACTCGTCCGCCCGCAGCTCCCTGCACACCGACTGGGCCCTGGAGCCCTCCCCGCTCCCCAGCAGCAGCGAGGACCCCAAGTCCCTGGACCTGGACCACAGCCTGGACGAGGCGGGCGCGGGTGCCAGCAACAGTGAGCCCAGCGAGCCGGACAGCCCCAGCCGGGAGCACGCGCGCCGCTCCGAGGCCTTACAGGGGCTGGTCACTGAGCTCAGGGCCGAGCTGTGCCGCCAGCGGACTGAGTACGAGAGGAGTGTGAAAAGGTAACGTGCTGCCCGTGGAGCCTCTTGTGACGGGGCGGAGCCTGCAGGCAGAGCTGTGCTCTTGGCACATGGGCGTCGGCCCCTGACCTCTGGGCCGCTGGCCCTGGAAGCCAACCTCAGAGAGGGGAATCCTAGCTCTGGGAAAGCCCTGGGACTGGCAGGCTTGGCACGCAGTCAGTCTGGCACGCAGTCAGTCTGGCACGCAGTCAGCGCTGCAGAGGCCTGCTGACTCCACGTGAGTGGGAATGCCTGCCCAGCCTGCCGGGGACCTTTGCTACAGGGGTGGGAACAGTCAGTGTGCAGTCTGCAGCTAGGGAGGGGGCGTCCCCTGGAGGCAGGTCCCAGGCTCGTCCCAGTACAGGGGCTCATAGCCTGGATGCTGAGCGCCAGGAAGTGCCCAGGCCCCAGGCCAGCCAGGCTGGCAGTGAGGACCCCTTCCTTGATGGGATCAGAATCCAGTTTCCCTGCTGAACCAAGCCCTCGTGCCCGCCCTTGTCACAGGATGGCTGTGCTGCACCCTGAGGCTTACAATCTCACTAACAGAGGGCCGGAGTTCCAGCCTCCCATGAGGACCGGGGTTCCCCTCTGCAGTGAGGAACCTCAGCTCCTGGAGATTGGGTTCTCCAGCACAGGGAGTTTCCCTTAGCAACTCAGACTCCTTGGTCCCTCTGGCTGCAGGTCCCCGTTAGCTGGCCGACCTGTTCACCTGGGTCCCACCCACTAGCAGGGAATTCCTTTATCCGTTAGAGGCAGTGGATGGAGGTGGAAGGCATTCCTGCCACCCACTCTGAGCCTGTGATTTCCACTGGGAGCTGGAATGGCAGCCCTTGCCCTTTTGCTCTGCTGACAGCTGTTCCCTGGGTGCTGGAGAGTGCTAGGCATGTACAGGCACCATGTCTGCAAAAGGAAGAGACAGGAGAGGGACCTTGAGGGCAGAGGCCTCTGCCGTAGGGGAGGTCACAGCAGGCAGTGCCTAAGCCAGGGCTGGAAGGACAAATAGGATGGAGCCGAGAAAGGAAATAGCATCAGTAGAACCCAAGGGCCTCCAGAAATCTGGTAGAAGATGCTATCTGCTGCAGATGAGCTCACAGACCAAACTACAGGGTATGTGGGAACTCTTACCATACAGAAGGCTGTCCATGCAGAAGGCTGAGCTGGACCAGCTGCGCCAGTTGTGTGCTGAGTGCCTGGAGCTCCTCTGGCCTGCTCTGAGGCCTGGTTTCTCAAGGGAGATGCAGGGCTGTTGGACTCCAGGTCAGACTACTTGGATTCTAGTCCCAGCTCCACCAGGGATTGCCTGAGTGTCCCTGGCAGGGTCTTTGGGCCCCAGTGACCTCACCCATTTGTCCTGGGTATTAAGTGACTCACAGTGGATGAGAGTGCTTGGGAAGCTTTGCTGCTCGCATTAACTCCTGCCTGCTGGCTGGAGGTAAGATGAGGTTCCCAGAGGGAAAGGGACAGCAGTGGTAGCCCTTGTGGAGGGACTGTACTTGCTAGCAGAGTGGTCTGGGTTGTTGTCTTGGTTAGAGAGAGGGAGGGTCTAGTGTGAGGAAGGTCTCTGAGCACAGGAAGGAAGGCAAGGGCATTAGCACCTGTCCCGTCCAGGAGGTGATTGGGTAATGTGTGTCCTGTCCTCTGGAAGTATGGAGCCATCGGGTGGGGGGTGGGGTGATGCTGGCCTTGTCCTGGCTCCCAGGACTCTGGTCAGAGCCCCTCCCCAGGGCCCTGCTGGGGAGTCAGCCTTCCTTCGTGCATTCCCAAAAGAGAACCTGTTTTCTGTGAAGTACCAGATGCTGTGCGGGTGGCCACGGTTGAGGTGAAAACTGATCAAAATCTCTGTCCACATTCTTGTTTGGGTTGCAGGGAGACAAAGACCATAAGCATGATACATTTTTAAAAATATACGGTGTGTTAGAAGGGAAAAGAAGGAGGGGAACATAGAGCAGCATGGAGGGAAGCCGAGAGGAGCCTCAGGGTAGAAGGTTGGAGGGCCCTGGGAAGGAGACCCCAGAGCTGCAGCCAGCACTGACCCCAAGACCCCTGCAGGCAGGGAGAGTCAGGGGCTGGGGACTGGAGATGTGTGGGGCAGGGGCAATAGGTGGGGCCTTTTGGCCTGGGCAATGCTGTGGTTTTTCGTGGAGTGAGATGAGAATGAAGTGAGAAGCCGACGGAGGGTCTTGGCACATTGGGCACTTTGACAGGTGCACCTGGGTGCCGTGCCGAGCAGAACTTGCCAGGGGACAAGGGCAGAACAGACCAGTTAGGAGGTGTGGGGGTCTAGGCCTGACCTATGGGGGGTGTGGCCCTATGGGGCAGCAGGTGGAGGTGGGGGAAGTGGCCAGGTGCTGAGCATATTTTGAAGGTAGAGCCAAAAGGTTTTGCTAACTGATGAGATATGGGGCCGAGAAAAAGAATGGACTTAGGGGAGGACATCATTGTTCAGCTGAGCACCTGGGAAGGTGTTCACCAAGAGTGCACCGGGGCTGCGGAAGAGTGGTCTGGAGATGAGGGTCAGGACCCTTTAAGTCAGAGATGCTGATGAAATGGTGCAGGGTCATCAGCGTGTAGTTGGGGCTTGGAGTCTTGAGCCTGACAGAGAAGGGAGAGGGGAGGTCCAGGCCCGAGCCAGGGGCAGCAGTGGGGAGGTGGGTGGCTTCTCTCTGACAGGTGTCTGTGCTCCTGGTGGGGAGGGCTCAGGCCATGCTTCAAGCTCAGTGATGAGGATGGAGGCTTCGTTTTGGTGGGTTGGGGAATCCGTGTTTGTTCATCATGCACCACGTACCAGGTGCTGTGCTGGCCCCTGGCATGTTCCAGTCTATGGTTACCAGTTCTCTGAGGAGCAGTTACCCCCTGCATTTCACTGTGGCTTGTGTCCTGTCCACAGCCATGTGGCTCAGAGGTCACCAGGCTGGGTGTTAAAATCCAGCATATGTTCCCAGGGGCTGGGCTCAGGTGTGTCCCTTCTGACAGACAGAAGCTGGTCGTCTGGTCAAAAAGATGGCCGTGCCAACCTTGGCACACTGCGGCATAAGCCTGCATGGAAGCGTGTGGTATAGGCTCTGGTGGCGCAGAGGAGCACCATTGTGACCTGCTGGGGAGGATCACAGGAAGTAGCATCATGGAAGGGGCGCTTGAGCTGAACATGATGGGCAAGCAGGAATGGAAGTCACCACCCCACAGGATCTTCTGTGGGTCACCACGTGTGGCTGGATTGTGGGGACAGTGTGGGGAGCTGTGGGAGGGGAGGCCACAGCATAGGAGCAAAGGTCAGGGGACAGTCCAAGTCCCAACCCTCCCCATGCAGGGGCCTGTGCTGTTCCTACTAGCTGGCAGGGATCCCATACTGCACTGAAGGGGCAAACACGGACCCAGGGAGGCACCGAAGGCATGGATCCTTGTGTTGGCATTTCGGGATCACAGGCCCAGGGGAGCTAGGGGAGCTATGGCAGGGGGCAGTTTGCTCACGGGTGAAGTACTGGGGTTCTTGTGAGGAGCAGATGAGCCGGGGTTTCCTCCTGCCACCATGGCCTGGCCTGACCCCTCAACCCACCGTGAGCACAAGCAGGGTGCACCCATGGGACAGTGAACCTGGCCCGCAGAGTCTCAAACAGCATCTCTCCTTGACTTTTCAGAATCGAAGAAGGGAGTGCTGATCTGAGAAAACGAATGTCCCGGTTAGAAGAAGAACTGGACCAGGAAAAGAAAAAATACATCATGCTGGAAATAAAGCTGCGAAACTCTGAACGGGCGCGGGAGGACGCGGAGAGGAGGAACCAGCTGTTGCAGAGGGAAATGGAGGAGTTTTTTTTGACCCTAGGAAGCTTGACTGTTGGGCCAAAAGGTGCCAGGGCCCCAAAGTAAAAGGAGTGGCAGAGCTCACTTCTGTACCACGTCTGCTGGTCTCCAGCCATGTACGGAATCAGAAGCCTCTGTATCTCTGGAGCAGCCAGGCGCTCTGGAGCCAGCTGGAGAGAGAGAGATCCTGATACCTCTGTGGGGACTGTTGGGACCCCCACATACTCCAGGTGGGATCAGATGCTGCTCCAACCATGCAGCTCCTGGTGAGGGTCAGAAGGGGACGGTACCAAGAGTAGCGCTTAGCCCTTACCCAAGAAATGTCCTTCATGGCCACAGGAATGGAGGGCACCCAGGATCCAGGCAGCCACCGGGAACAGTCAGCTTTCTTTATTAAATGTGCTCACAAAGCATGGTGCCTTGTTAACTGGCTCATTTTTCATGCCGCGCAATACAGGGCACAATACAGGACTGCTCCTGTTTCTCCAAGGGCTAGGCGCCCCCTGAGGTATGCCCCTGGTTGGAATAGCACAGGCATTGTGAAGTGGGATGTGAAGCCCCCTGAGGGGCAGCAGCCTTGTGCTTTCAGCTGTCTCGTCTGCATGCTCCAGGTGGGATGCCTTTCTTTACTTCTCCTGCCCCCTAGCCATCTGGACCTCTGCAGCCAGTTTCTGTCTTGGGAGGTCCCCTGGGCTTTCCACCATGGCCCTAGCTCTGCTCCAGGGCCAGAGCCTGAGTGGGAACCCAGCGCAGGTGCTGTGCTTGGGCAAGGTGTGGGCAAGTGTGGCCGCTCTACAGGAGGGCTGAGCCAAGGCCATGGGAAGCGTCTGTTCATTGAAGGCTCCATTAGGGCAAATCCCTCCAGAAAGCCTTTCCTACCCACAAGGCACCCAGGCCAGGCCCTGCTGGAGCTCCTGGACTGTGCTTCAGGAGGCAGCACAGCAGCGCCTCTGGGCCCAGCAGTGTCAGACGGCTGTCTTCACCTGTTCCCCTCACAGTGTCCTGATGTGTGGCTGGCACCTTGCTGCCCCTGAGCAGTAACCTGCAGGGGTTTGTTCAGGGAGCAGTGGTCACCAGAGCGCCCAGTTTCTGACCACAGCCTCTAGAAACGTCACTCAGGCCCAACCAGCTCCACCTAGAGTCAGGTATAAACGTTGCCCACACCTGATGCTTTAAATGCCAGGGGCTCAGTGCTCCCAGGAAATGCTGGCTTCCTACCAGGAAGGCAGGCCCGCAGGGCGAGGCAGGCAGGGCAGCTCCCACAGTGTGGCCAGCTACCCATTGTCTCCAGGCAGCTACTAGGGGCTCATCCACCAGGAGACGGGCACCTGTTCAGGGCCCTCAGCAGCATCAAGGCCTGGATGCCAGAGCTCAGGAGGGGCTAGGGAGAGTGGTGTCTGTCTTTGCTCGGCCACTGACATGGCGAGCCAGCTGTCTGGGTGATGGGATTTTTCCCTGGGGTTGAGATGCTGCCCTCCCCTCTATTCAAGGAGAGAGAAGAGAATACGAGGTGACTTTGAGTCCTCACAGCAACCCAGTGAAGTAGAAAATTGGCCCTGTTATCCATATTCAGAGGAGAAACGGAGGCTTGGAGAAATTGGGTAGGAAGAGCAGTGCGTTCTGATGACCCTGTTGAGTTCTTTTGCCACAGCCATGGAATTCTGCTGATTTTGACCTGGAGAGAAAATGCTACCAGGCTATCAAAGGAGCAGAGGAGACTGAAATGGGTTTCCCATGATGAAAGGAAGCTTGTCTGTCTGTCTCAACCACTAATCCTGGCAAAGGCTTAGGCTCCTGCTGAGTGAGTCCCCAGTAGGGACAGGAGCTCATGAATGCCTGAGCCACATCGGCCACCTGTTGGCCAAGTAGGATCTGCAAATGGCATTCTTATCTCAAAATGAATTGGCATGATCGTTCAGTTCTGTTCTCCAATCTCTATGTAACCAGCACTGGGCATCTTATCTGTAAAACATCTGACTTGACTGTCAGGCACACTGAGTGACAGAGGCTGACCTGTCGGGGGGGCTCTAGTATCCCCACCACTACCCACTTCTCTAAATTGAGTTATATTTGCTGAACCTGGTCCCAAACTGACAGATTCCCATTGTACTTGTTATTGTAATTACATCATTTAATGTGAAGTAGACTCATGAATTACATGAATTATGAACATGAAAAGGTAGGGAATTGATTCATCAAAACCCTAGAATACTTTAGACAGACTCAGTGGAGGCACATTGCTAAAAAATATTGTCAAATTAAGTATGAATTAGTGAAACATGCAATAGCGAGAAATGGGAAGAATCTGGGATTCTGCTCTCAGAATACTTCAACAGTGTCGTAAAACTTGTGTTTGACTTTAAAGAAATACTGGAAATTGTGAATGTCTCATACTAAAAAAACAAAGAGTTGGCTTATGTTAAAAGAATAACAAATGAATGTACATGTTCTTTAAAGTTAAAATACAATTTTAAGGGTATGTGTGTGTGAGAAACAGAAATAGAAAGAAAAGGAAGATTCCTTGTCTTAATTGGCTTTTGAGTGATGGACCAGGAATCAATCTTATTCCTGAAGGAATTTTGGAATGGAACCCATATATCCATGTTTCCCTGGTCTGTGGGTAAAAATGGAGTCAGTAACAATGTTTCCCGGACTCTCTCCCTCTCCTTTTGATGCAGAACCCCAGGCCCCTGCAGAGCCCTCCCAATATCCTAAGTAATTATCTCACGGGTGTCTTGAGTTCCCAGCAAAGCAGCCGTGACATTGCCACATACTGCTGCTGCGTCTCTTTATTCCTGCCTCCACCAAGAACCCCCACTTGCGCCAGGATTGCCATCCTTTTCTACCAGCCACATTGCTACTACTTCTGTCTCCCAAAGCAAGACCCGCAACACTTGAGCACAGGGGTCTCACAATGTGTTGCAGTCTGTGAAGTGGGGTAGGGTAGGATGGGGTCATGAAAAGCCCAGCAGGGGCCAGATACTGAGGGCCTATCGCCCATGGTGAGAGGTTATTTTTATTCTAAGGGAGATAGGAAAGGATTTGAGAGCTTTACATTAACTCACATGAATTGACTTCCATTTTGATAATGGGAGGGGAGAGAGAGCGCTTTTGAAAGATGGGAACTCTTGAGCATGTCTGTACACTGCTAAGCATGACCCAAATGACAGGGAGAGAGTTGCAGGCAGGTTCATAGAAATGCACAGCGATCTTTGAGAAGTCCTGAAAAATGCCAAACATGATTACCTTACATAGCATCTCCCAGAAGCTTTTGCGCAGGAGATGTTTTTATTCCCATAAAGCTTCTCAAGCAGAACAGCAGGGATTTTTCCCTGGGGTTGAGATGCTGCCCTCCTCTCTATTCAAGGAGAGAGAAGAGAATACGAGGTGACTTTGAGTCCTCACAGCAACCCAGTGAAGTAGAAAATTGGCCCTATTATCCATATTCAGAGGAGAAACGGAGGCTGGGAGAAATTGGGTGGGAAGAGCAGTGCGTTCTGATGACCCTGTTGAGTTCTTTTGCCACAGCCATGGAATTCTGCTGATTTTGACCTGGAGAGAAAATGCTACCAGGCTATCAAAGGAGCAGAGGAGACTGAAATGGGTTTCCCATGATGAAAGGAAGCTTGTCTGTCTGTCTCAACCCAGACTCTCTCCCTCTCCTTTTGATGCAGAACCCCAGGCCCCTGCAGAGCCCTCCCAATATCCTAAGTAATTATCTCACGGGTGTCTTGAGTTCCCAAGCAAAGGCTCTGGAACCTGCCTGCCCAGATGCGGATCCTGCCCCTGCCGCATGTGACAAGCTGGCTTGATGACCCCACTCCAAGACAGCTAAATCTCTATGCTATCTGGGCATTGGGTCTTAACCCAATGGTTTCATAAATCCCAAGCCCCTGCACTCATGCCACAGCTGGTTGAAAAGCTCACCAGTTTAGGAAACCAGCAGCAGCTGGCCCAAAATTCCTGGTAGAGACGTGTTTTTCTGTAATTATTTCCTCTTTCCCTTCTTTCAGTGAGCTTTTGATAAATGTCTGTCCACTGTGGTAAAAGAAGACAAGGGGCCGGGTCTGTGGTAAAGGGAGACAAGGGACTGAGGAGTAGAGCACTTCTCTGGGCCCAGGCCTGGTGGTGGCTGTGGCCGTGGGGATGGGGAGCCTCGGGGTCAGCACATGGGTTCATTGGCTCAGCTGCACACTGGAGGCGGGTGGGCGGTGGGCTTCAGGTTTTAGAATATCTTTTCCTTGCGACACATCAAATAGAGGGAAACCCAGCACTTGGTTCACATCAAACTCTTCTGGGTATGTTTGCCTAGAGACACAGCTGCCATTCCAGCAGACATGAGGGACAGATGCTTGACTTGATGAACCTGTACACCAGGGTGCTGAGCTGAGCCTGGTGCCAGTCAGGATGATAGCGGCAGCCAGCACTCAACCAAACGCTCGCCACCCCCTGCCCTGCACGCACACACCAAATCCTCCCAGCAACACTGCCAGGTGACATTAGGCTTCCCACAGGACAGATGACAGCCCCAGAGCTGAGGCACTTGCAGGGAGTGAGGCAGCCAGTGAGGGCAGGATGCTATGTGGGTATTTGGCACCGGGGCCCATGCTCACATCACTATAATATCACAGCGCTGCATGCAGTGTCCTTACGTCACACTTTGAGGGCCATGAATGTTGCATTTTCAGAGGACAGAAATGGTGTAAAGGATACGCTCTAGTCATTAGCTTACCCAGCCCACCATTTACGGAACACCTACTTGCCAGGCATTATCTCCAGTAGGACAGGCTCTTCCATCCAGGGGATCCCAGTGTGAGGCATCAAGAGAAGATGAGAAGACAGGGTGCTGTCAAGTAACAGTAAGAGGCATGGCTCAGCCAGACTGACACTTGTCCGAGGTGACCTAAATTTTCCATCTTGACTAAGCTCACCTGGACCCGCAGGACCCAGTAGACCCCAACCTTTCCAGGACCCTGTCTCATAAAAACACATGTGCCTGGCCGGGCGTGGTGGCTCACGCCTGTAATCCCAGCACTTTGGGAGGCCAAGGCGGGTGGATCACGAGGTCAGGAGATTAAGACCATCCTGGCTAACATGGTGAAACCCCGTCTCTACTAAAAATACAAAAAAATTAGCCGGGCGTGGTGGCAGGTGCCTGTAGTCCCAGCTACTTGGGAGGCTGAGGCAGGAGAATGGCATGAACCTGGGAGGTGGAGGTTGCAGTGAGCAGAGATCACGCCACTGCACTCCAGCCTGGGTGACAGAGCAAGACTCTGTCTCAAAAAAAAAGGGGGGGGCCTTTGGCTCCTCCCTTTGAACTCTTCTGATCCCTCAGTCTACTACTCACTTCTCTCAAGACACTGTCATGATTTCTTTACATTTCCATCCGAGTTTTCAGTCCTTTTCACTACCTGCTTCTCCACTCACTTGAACTATGCCCCACTTGCACTTCTCTAGGTAACTCTATAAAGTTTTACATGTGGTATATCCAACAGGAATCTTTCCACTATCTTCCTCTGTCCACAAAATGATACTAACAAAAATAGTGCAAGGGCCATACAAGCAAACAACACAGACCTCACAAGAAAAGGAACGATTGGAGAGGTCTACGGGCAGGTGAGGGAGAAAACCAATTGTTCCCTTCCTCCCATTCCTGGAGCGGTAAGTTGGAGTTGATGCCATATCTGACATGCATTCTGTCATGGACATTTCAAACTGAGATGTACAAATTGCAAAACACACTGCATGTATTTTCCTTGCACCATCTCATGTGCTGCCCAATCGCTAGGCTCAGCCTTCCCCCAGGTCCAAACGCTAAGCTTGGCGACTTCACCTATGTCATGGCAATACATCTGAATGAGTCCCTTTCTTCCCTTCTCTCAGCTGGGTATCTTCGGCCATCAGTCACCAATGTCCACACCTCCAGCCTAGCTGCACTTGCTTCTCTTGGCAGTGACCGTCCTAAAACAAGGGTCAGGTCATAATACTCTTTTTCTGCCTCAGAAACTACCATGGATTCCTATCACCTACAAAATAAAGGCAATTCTTGATATTTTCAGGTCTGATGCTCAGCTTGTTTCCATTCCAAACTCCAACGTGTCAGTCTTCTCTCCCATTTCTCCCTGTACCCACACCCAGGCCAGGCCGTTCCTCACTGCTTGCCCATGCACTCACTTAAATCTGCTTGCTTTTCCTTCAGCCTGGAATACTCTTCTCCAAACCTTCTTTATGCCAAGGGTCAAAACACAGTTTCTTTGTGAAACTCCTCTCATTTCCTCTAATCGATCCCTGTGGCCAGGTCCTTGTTCCTCCATATACACCATTTCAAGACTCTTGTCATCCATTTTCTATTTCCTACTCCCAGCTTCTGGCACACATCTATATCACTTATATGCTCCCATTAATGGATGAAATTAAGTAAAGTACATGTTAGACAGAAAGCTAAAATTTACAAAGCATATTTGGAGTATCTTTTGGTTTCAAATGAAGTCCAAAGAAATACTGGTATAAAACCTTTAACAGCTAAAAAAATTTTTCTTAAACCACAAAATCACTACAAATCAATCTTCACTTAGATCAAGTTAATAGACCTTTCTAGGAACAATACTAAAAAAGGAAAAAAAAAAAAGTACCTAAATTAACAAGGATGAATTATTCCACTTTACAACTGGTGAAAATGGAAAAAAAGTAAAAACAAGTTTATTCTCAACATTCTGACACTTGCTTCTGCTACTGTTTCTCCTGGGAGGCCTCTCTATGATGGTGATGAAACAGCTCAGCAGCCACGCAGCTGATCCAGCAGCAGCGGGGAGCTAAAAGACCAGCCCCTTCCTCTCTGCTCCTCAGAGAAGGGCAGTGTGAGTTCAGGTGAGGGCAGACAGCACAGTACAAGGGTCATTTGGAGCAGGAACTGTGCAAGACGGAGTGGCGTCATCACAGCGGCTGGGAAGGTACTGCAGGAACCCTGTATTCCCACCCAGCAGCAGACCCAATGTAGGCAAAGAGGAAGTAAGCATGGCAAAAGTTGGAAACAGTCAAGGCTAAAACCTCTTGCTTGTTTTGAAACAGACCCCAATTTTCAGTACTTATTTTTGCCAAGTGGTCACGATGGCTGTTCTCTCACACGTCTACCAAGACCTAGGTTAAGGGCATTGAAGCAAAGTTCCTTTTTTAGATAAAGTTTATCCAGCAATTTCAAACACCAGAAATCCAAGACCAGATCAACCAGATAATCAGGGTGATCGTTTAGGCTCTTTACAATCTGTACAAAATCCAAATCTAAGAAAACTGGCCCTAGCAAGACCCCTTTTATCCCAATCCACGGACAATCCTAAAATTGCCAAGAAAAACTTTACCACAAACAGATTTTGTTTTCAATGAAAAAACTCTTAATTTCATAACTTTCATACCACTTTTTTCTTTTTTATTTAAAATATTATAACCAATTGACATACTAGATGACATTGTTTACATTCCAGTGGTGCATGTTTAATGACTAGGGCATGAAGGATGAAAAACCACAATAATGATCTCAGCATTCCCTAAAAAGTGCCCCATTTTGTTTTGTCTAGAGGAAAGGAGAGGGAACGCAACACAGGGAAGGAGAGGAATGGAGGAGGAATGACATCGCAGAGGGAGAAAAGCAAATGTCAGTTATCATACTCAGGTTTCCAGGTGTGACACCCTGCCGACCAGGATAAACTGTAATGAGAAAATAGACGTCACAGTCCAGGGAGACACGTAATTCAGTCTAACTTCATTATTCAGCTAAAAGATTAACAGCTTCTCAAAAATATACCAAATATTGGGCCTACAAAAGTAATTTATTTCTTCGTAAAATTTTTACTAAGATTTACTCCTTCTGTAAAATGTAAAGAATGGACCGATATCACGAGCAGGTTTCTACTTACAAAAACAGTAATAATGTCAACGAGCACATCTAACACAATTTTCCATGATACACAGTTAAAGATTTTACATGTGTCTCTTACTGATGTAAGGTATATACTTTACATACTTACTAGTATTGTGTCAACATTGGCTAAAAAGTATTTAACACAGATTTATAATTCACTCAGTAAAGATCTAACAGGGCAACAGCTTGCTTGGGAAAGCATAGAAAATTAGTGTGAGGTAGTTCAATAAAAACCTAGTTTAATTTGTAAGTCATTATGAGAATAGAACATTGTGCAAAATTAATCCACAGGTAATATTTCTCAGAAGTTTCAGTAACGAAGAGAATCTAACTTGAAATGGCCAGAAAGCGTTACTGTTACTAGACTCTCCTTAAGAGCACTTAACGAAGAGCAGTCAGTTTGAAATTAGGACTTCTGTTTTCCTTACGAGTTTTCTAATCGTACCCCAAACTATACATTTCTGCTTCAATGCCCTTTACCTCTTCATCTTCTTGCTATTAAGGAAAAATTAGTTTCCTTTGATTCCGTAAAAACCTAAGAGAGATCAGTAGAAACACAGTGCACACAAAAATGCAACACGATATGGAGAGGCAACATTTAAGAGGGCTGCTAATGACAGAATGGTGTTTGGTTTACCTACTGGTAAGAGAAGTTTACTGGTGTCATGGGGCTTCATGCATCCACTCTATAGCTAATGTGTAACTAATGAACAACACTCACAAACTACAACAGCATTTTTGAAAATATTCTGTTTTAACCTCAAAATGTGCAGGCGAGTGCCTAGGCAACACTGAATAGTTAAGTCTTCATATGTGTAGCAGATACTGGCCAATAGTGTAAACCAAGTCTTATCTGTAACCAAGGAAAGAGCTTCACTTTCCTGCTGATTTCACTATCAGACACTGATGTCCTCTTCCCTCCATCTTTTAGACAACACAGCAGGATTAGCATAGAACAGAACAATGACAAGGCTGGCAGGAAAGAATGCTTCTTTGCACACCATCAAGCTTCTCTGGATTGTTAAGGGGGTTGTGTGTAGGCTTCTCATTTAAGAGGCTGGTGTTTCTTTTAGAAGTCTAGCATGAACACACTGTGCCTTTCCCAACTTGGAAGAGTGCACGTCAGGAACAATTAGCAGCCAAAGGTGCATGACACACTGAAAACTGTTCAGCAAACACTATGACAGAGTTGAGATGCTCTATTTGCGTATAGTATAACTAAGTGATCCCAACAACACAATGGTTTTACAAATGGCCAGTATATATTAGAGGGAAGAGAACAGTAACCAGGAAGACATAGGTACAGAATTAGCATCTCTTTCTTAATCTATGAAGATAATAAAAATCTTGGTCAAAATTACTTTCTGATAGTAAGACAGTGAGTATATTAAGTATATAAAACTGAAAAATCAAAATTATAGAATAAGAAAGGTGGTTTCACACAAGTACTACCTGATAGAAATGTTATTTGTAACTTCTCTTGGAAAAAAAAATGTTAAAGATGCTTGAAGGATTCCAAAATAAAAAGAACCAATACATACTTAGCTTAACAAATTTAAGACGAAAACTCTATTTAGATGTAGTAATTTAAAACCTAGGGCACACAACATTTAATGAAGAGACCTTGTTTTTAGGATATAATTTGTTAAGTATTTTAGTTTACACTAAGTAATGAGAGTTTGTTTTCTTTGAATTGAACTGAACATGATGGTTGGCAAGCGGCAGCTGGCGTTTACAATAAATGAGACAGACACACACCTGGTTTTCCTTACTTAACCAAAATCTGTATCAATAGAGATGGCTTATCAGCAATCAAACATAAAATAGGAGAACCTTCTGAAAGCACGTCTGCTGTGAAAGTGCAACAGTGACATAATCTATGCTACAGAAAATACAGCTAATTGTGAAATTAATATAAACACACTCATTCTCAAATTTCTGCTAAAATTGTGAATCCAATATTTTCTGTCTACAATTCAAGAGGTGTCTTAAAACTCTAATTTGCCTAATCAAATTAATGCATCTTGTTGTATTAGAAAAGGGACTGATAAAAAGGCTGGGAGGCTAGAAATCATGACTCAAGCCATCAAAAACAAACTTGCTATTTCAAAGTATATAAAAAAGCTAATGTATTTTAATCTTAAATATTGCACATTAACAGTGATGTAAAATATCTCACTCAAAAAGAATTTTGCACTAATATATGAATAAAATGCCAAGCAAATTTTCAGACAATTGCATGTTGGGCCGCACCTGTTCTTGCTCCTGTTGGTCACGAATTCCAAGGGGCTTTCTGCCTAGAACCTTGTTGCTTATGTGAATATGCATTTCCTAGTTCATTACATGAAATCCCTCTTGTTCCAGAGATAATTTAAAAGGTGCCTGGGTCTATTACAGACAACGTATTTCAGAAATAACGAGACTTCAAAGACATTTTACTTAGGAAAAGTTCAGTAATAGAGAAATAATTCTGCAGATAGAAAATGTAAACAGTTAACATACACTTGTCAGGAGCAGCACCATTCTTAACACTACTCGACATCCACATTGCGTGTTATGTTGAAAATCAGGTATAAAAAATAAAAGACTCAGACTAAATAACCACCATTTATGCCTGCTCTGCTCAATGTGAAGAAACAGTCCTTAGAAAATGATATCCTATATATGGCTGTGTGCTACTATTTTCAGATGAACGGTATATTGCTCATTTGATACATCACCTACACAAATCTAGGTAGGCTTTGGAACCTCCCAATAGCTAGTATAAATGATTATGCTACAAGTAGAATCAAATGGCCAGAAACACCAGAACAACTGGTGCTCAACTGACAGACACTCCAAGTAACAGGAAACCGGAAAGGTCCAAGGACCCGAAGCTGCAGGAAAGGGAAAGACCCGACTCTAGAACATTGCTGGGACCTACAGCCTGAGTAGATTAACTCAGTGTATACAAAAACAGGCTCATAGCTAGTAGAAGTGAACCATCTGTTTATTTGCATTGAAATGTATTATTCATGAAGTATCCTCTTGACTTTATGTGATCATAAACTTTGAGCATGCCACAAATTTGCAGAATACACCATATTCTTTTTACTTATTTTTGTTGGGTAGGGTGGGGACATAAGGTGGTGGTAGACGCCCAGCATCTTCAAAGACATGCTCTGAGTTATTCTGCCATTTAGATGACGGGGCTTTTGTCAAAATTAAGTAGGATTGCCTACCAATTCTTGTAACTAAATTAGGATTGGCAAGTAGCAAATATTGGAGGTCTCCTAACACGTTCATCATTTACAGTAGTTATTCCTGAATATAACTGGCTACAAGTTATTTTCCCTCACTCCTCTGGGGTTATTTCATTGATAAGCACATAACCCTGAAGGATAGTATCATGAACAAAACATCTGAAATAAATTCTAATAAAAAAAACTATAAAAATCTTAAATAATTCATGATATAGGCAAGTCACCACATAATAGTTGCTTTGATAAACAAAATCTTACAAATTCAGTTAAAAAAATCAGCAGCATAAGATAAAGCAAATATGCAAAAAATTTAAACCATGATAAAATAATTAGGTTTACATTATACAGTTAATTACAGCAAAAAAATACAATACAGTTTTGTTGCTGTTTTGAAACACAACTTAGGTTTTAAATTACATCACTTGAAATTAAAAAAAATAAACTACTTTACTACAAAATGAATTCTACATTTTTTGAAAAATCACTCAAAAATAAGACCACTGAATTGTTTTCAAAGTAGTTCTATCAATGACTAACCGACTCCCCATCCCTCCCACCCCCTCATGGCCCAAGTAGTCATCTACAGCAGCCCAGAGGCCCAGCTGATGCTTCTAGACTGCTGTCTGTATCCGAGGCCAAAGTCGGATCTGTTGACATTGAAGACACATCATTGACAGACGACGATGATGATGGATGCTGAGAGCCATTGATCACTGCTGCACCTGTGCTATGAGAAACAAAACGGCAAATCAGTTGCAGACAGTTGCAGATCAAGCTACTTGCACTGCATTGACTGCCTCCAGTGGTAATTTTTTCTCTTGGGTTTCGAAGGCTCACTAAAAATAATCGCAAATGATATCCAACACACTAACTTAAAAACACTCTTCATTGACAGCTATGAGGTGAGAATTCTGAAAATGTCTAGAATCGTGGAGTCCTATCCTTTCAATGAATGTGTTTTTCAGTTTAAGACAAGAAGTTTACATCTGAGCCACATTTAGAAATGGTCCTGCAGCAAGATCCATGAATGGGCTTCAGGGTATGTGTGAATACTGCTGATAATACATGCAAAACTGTCTGTAATGCCTTTTTTTGGACAGAGGATCTTAAAGGACTGTGTAACTACAAAAGTTAAAAGCTACTTCCCTATAAAAAAGTCTTTATAGCTTCTCATTAAAAAGGAAAAATTCAAATGATTCAAATTTGAAACAAGATGTACTTCTGGCACATCTTGTTTTAAAGCAAATGCCAAGGGAAGTAATAAAGTAAGTTTAACAGGAAGAAACCTCAATTCAACTGCCCCAGTTTACACGAGGTTATGGGACATGCCAGTGTCACTCAAGTGGCCTAGTTAAGTAAACTTGGGTCTTCTTCTTTCTACTCTAATACTTGATAAGTAGAAATATGGATTTATTAAATAAAGTAGGAGCAAACAGTTTTCTTTGCCGAAAGTATTACCTAACAAGCATTTCCTGGATTTTAAAAAGTAACAGGAATACCTGAGCTCGAGACAGAAATCCTCTCAAGGGGATTGGTTTAGGAAGGGGACAGGAATGACTTACGCTGGTGGATGAAGGATAGTTAAAGGTAACTCATGCACTAGGCTAAGTACTTTCGAAGCACATGAACACTAAATAAGGGCCATTCCAAATTTGAATAATGCAAGTTACTTAAAAGTTCTCAAGAATACATTTATGAAATAAAATCAATGGTCTTCAAACGGAACACTGAGCAGAATTTCTGAGGGTGAGGTTCAGGCACCCAAAGATGCTGAAACCAAACGGGCTGAAAACCACTGCTCCTGAACCCAGCATCTGTATTTGAGATCATCCCTCCATTCTGTCCAGATGAGCAATAAAACACTTCAATATGAAAAGTCCTCTGTGAGCTTTTCTTCAAATGCAAAAAGAAAATAGGCAGTGTAGTGGGAATAGGAAAATCTTTAGGGAGGGGACTGGGATACAGAAAGGAATGGAAGGAACCACAAGAAACAAAGCAGGTGATGGGAGCAGAAACGGAAGAGAAAAGCAGGATGAGTATTTCAGGCCCAAGAGATGAGAGGTAAAAGAGGTGATAATCTCCTAGACCCAAGAAAGGTCCATTAGCTTCCCAGTCAGAGTGAAATTGAGATAGTATATTCTTTTTAGTTCAATCAATACTTGGAATGAGCCTTTTCTGACTGAACAGTGTATCTGTGTACCATACATAGTACACAATGGCTAGTTTCTAAGACTTGTTCTGAAACATTCAAACCATAAAAGGGCTCCAACATACACCATTTTTATATATGCCTCTAGTTCAGGGTCTATTATTTTATCCAAATGTCTTAATCTGATAAAAATTGACTTTTAAATGCATTGTTAACTTTTTAATCTAAAAATCAAGTACATAAGGAAAAAAAAAACACACTTGTTTTCTCTTTAAAGCTATACAGTAAATTCTCAAATATCTGAATGGTAATAATATGGAAAATCTTTAGTCTCAGGTGGGTCATTCCTCTCTCAAGTGAGCCTCTATACACTCAAGGCAGGCAAACTTACTTTACTATTAGCCAAACCAAAATAAAGATAGGAAGGCACTCAACAGGGAAAAAGAATAAAATTCCTTTTAAAAATCAAGTGGAAATGGTACTGTGGTTATCTGGTATTTTGATTTACCAAACACTACTCCTTCTGTTTTAGTACACAATCAAGAGCAGAATATTTTTATAACAGCTTAATTTACTAATACTCGTCTTTGCAAGCTATAACTGAGGATCCAGGAAAAGTCTAGAAACCTCAATTTCTATCTTTTCCACTGACTTATTTTGTGATCACAAGCAAGTGTTGGACTAAGATTCAAATTATTCACTTAAAAATTAAGAACAAATACAACTGCTCTAACTCATGAGATTATTACATTTACTCAAACATCTGGCACTCCAGCTGTGCCACTCACTTGGACAGCATGCTAAGGTATAAAACTGTCCCACATAATGAACTTTTCAAATCCCACCTGAGCCTCCATCATGAACAATTCAGTTATACTACTACTATATAGCAATACAAAGCTAATTAATTACACAAAGCATTTATAATAGAGCTTTAAATTTGTTATAAGTAAATTGTAGAGAAAAGGCCATTTCCAAAATAGGTAAAAGCGGTCAAAACCAATTTATATATTCAACAGGATCTACACTATAATCTGGATGACTGCATTCTTGATCAAAGATTTAAAATATACAACTCTAAAATATATAACCAAAAATGTCAAAGCAAGCCACAAAAAATGGCTTAAACAATTGTTTATAGTAGACAATGTCACTATAGTTTAAAAAACCTTACCCATATACAAGATGCTAGATACAACATCTATTTTTTTCCTCAAAAGTAGAAGTTTCTGAGGAATTAAAGTGGCATAGTTTTACTTCAAAATCAAGACCTATCTTTTGAAATACTACTCACTCTTTAAGGCTCAGTCAAATTTCACCTCCTTCATACAACTGTCCTAACCTCTGTAGCCAAGAGAAGTCTCTGTTGCCAGCCAGATAACAAAATGGGAGGCTGAAAAAACCACGCACTCTGAAGTTATTGTATTAGTTCATTTACATAAGAGATTTGGAATCTTATGTTATTTCAAATTTCTGAACTTTGGTTTCCTCATCCATAACATGTGTGCAATAATCCTATACCTTAGGATCTTAGGGGCTGAATGAAATAAAGTATATAAACCACTAGTGTCTGTCATGTGGTATGTACTTGATGTACATGTTACCTGCCATTTAACTTTTCCCCTCTATTCTTTATACTTTTACTTGTACTAACATTAAATATAAGATCAGCTTATGATAAAAAAAAGTTTTAACTCCTACAAACCCAGTTTTCTTCTTAGAGAAAGAATACTTTCTAGTGATGGTTTTAATGTTATTGCCTTCATTCAACAAATCAATAATATCAAAAAGAGAAAGACAGCACTTTGGTATTACATGTACTAAATTTTGCAGTGAAGCTTTTATTTATCCAAAGTAAAGACTGTCAAGATCATAGAAAGGTATGTATATTGAATTTTGAGAAGTTTCTTCTTTAAAGACCCAGCAACAATGCCAACAAAAAGTTTTTAAATTTCTGTTCTTCAACAGAATGTCAGTATCATAGAAAAAGATATGCATTTTATGAACAGTTACCGATATATTAGTATAATGTATTAGTAGAAAAAACGAAACTGTATTTCCTTATACTTATTAAGTCTGGAATAATAATGATTTTGTAAATATGGGAAGAACTGCAGGTTTCAGGCCACTGAAAATTACAACACAAGAAGTAAACTGTAATCTTAACCAAGCTTATATTGTAACCAACCTAAAGGAGAGGGCTGCCCCCGTATAACTCCATTCTTGGTTCTCTCCTCCAAGTCCATAACTTCCTTATATATCAGTTCTGTAAAAGAAGTAAACAAAAATGAACTTTTCAAAGTCTAAGAGCCAATCTCACAACGCATGTATGGTTTAAGTGGAAATTTTTATTACACGTGAAGTACTTCAAACAGTGTCCTTATAACGACAGTCAGTTATGTGTTGGCCTAAGATTCAAGGATGTTAATTAATAACAATTCCTTGACACTCAACAATGGATCATATTGAAAGGAAGTACTAATCTTTCTTGTAATCCACTGTTTCTGAAGTTGGTTTGATAGTGCTGGGGTAGAAGCTTTTCTTTTTCACTCTACCAGCAACTTGTACTACAGCACATCATACCACATACCACTCTGTACTACCATCTGTCTCAAGGAGGGCTTGAACCATGTGTCTTACTAACTTCCATTTCCTAGGCCCTGGAATACAGCCTGGTGCACTGTGGGTACTCAACTAGATATATGCTACCAAGATTTAAATCAGAGTGTGCAAAAGCTTCACAACAAATCAGAATGAAAGATAAACACATTTTTATTGGAGGAAAAGCAGCACGTAAGCTACATTTCAACTCCTTATGAATAAGCATGGTTATCACTTCCAAGAACATTTCTTCATGGGAATCTATCTTTTTCTCTTATCAGGCTTCTGGACAGCAAGTAGACCACTGCGACAACTGTTCCAACTGAAGAGAGACACTGGGAGCTGCTCTGCTGGTATTAATATATGCGCCTCCTGTCTTATATTCTTCACTTATATTATCATCAGAAGTGATTCTGATGTTAACTGCGATGTGCTTTGTGAGTCTGAATGTCTACTTAAGAAGAACCTTCGGTCGGGTGTGGTGGCTCATGCCCGTAATCCCAGCACTTTGGGAGGCCGAGGTGGGTGGATCACCTGAGGTCAGGAGTTTGAGACAAGCTTGACCAACAAGGTGAAATCCCATTTCTACTAAAAATACAAAAATTAGCCGGGCGTGGGGGCAGGCGCCTGCAGTCCCAGCTACTCGGGAGGCTGAGACAGGAGAATTGCTTGAACCTGCGAGGCAGAGGTTGCACTGAGCTGAGATTGCATCACTGCACTCCAGCCTGGGCAACGGAGCAAGGCTCCATCTCAACAACAAAAAAACAAAAACAACAAACTAAAAACCTTCTTAAGGTTCTTAATGTCTACTTAAGGTTTTTAAGTAGACATTCAGACTTACAGGGCACACCACACTTAACCTTAATGGTGGATGCCACATCAACACTATTTATCATCTTCTTTGGATCATGGAATCTTTTGAGAATTGTATAAAAGTAGCGAACCCTCTTCTGAGAAAAATGTATAAACAAAAAATATTGCATCAAATTTCAAGGAGTCTGTGTTAATTCCTGAAGAATAAAATTCTGATAAAGAATCCCTGATTACAGAGTATGACATTTATATTGGTAATAAGGTAAAACAAGTGAATATGTTGGAATGAACAACTGGAGATAAGTTTGTTTGCTATAGTAACTTAAGGCTTGGAAGGAGAAAAATAGAAAGCACTGATAAAGGAGAGAATAAGAGATGATTTTCTTCAAAGAAAAAAAAGGAATGATAGACATTTGAAATAAGAGGATTTTTTAAGAGAGAAAATAGCACTCCTCTGGGAAAAAGCACAAAAGGATTAAGGCAGAAGAACCAAAACTAATTAGGAGTACTAACTAGGCAAAGCCATCTGTAATTAATGGCTTTGGCAATTAATTTTTCTTTCTGCTATGAGCTAAAACTCTTAAGTAGATCTTGAAAAAGGCAGTCTGTGGGTAATTACTGACATGCACCTGGGGCTAGGAGTAAAGGATACAGAATAAAGGTAAATGTTTTTAAAGCAATCAAAACCCCCAAATATATTCTTACACAAATGAAAACACTGTATTTCACTGATTTTAAGATGTACTTTTTTCAGTTTAATCTCTGAAATTGACTACATCTTATAACCAACGGTGCTGTACAACTGAGGGTGTTTTTTTTTCTTTGTGGCACATAATGGTGTGCCTTACAATTGCTGGCCTATTAAGAGTCTATGACCAACCTGGACAACAGAGTGAGACCCCATCTCTATAAAATTTTTTTAAAAAATTAGGCTGGATGCAGTGGCTTAAGACTTATAATCCCAGCCCTTTGGGAAGCTGAGGCAGGAGGATCACTTAAGCCCAGAAGTTTGAAACCAGCTTGGGCAACACAGTGAGACCCTGTCTCAAAAAAAAAAAAAAATTAGCCAAGTGTGGTGGATCACACCTGTGATCCCAGCTACTGGGGAGGCTGAGGCAGCAGGATCACTTGAGCTCAGGAGTTTTGATGCTGCAGTAAGCCATGATCATACCACTGCACTCTAGCCTGGGCAACACAGTGAGACCCTGTCTCAAAAAAAAAAAAACCACCACCACCAAAAAAACCACAAGATTCTATAAAATACTTCATGGTCTATTGTAAATTAGTAAGATGTAAAAACATCAGGTTAATGTTTTCATACATACTCAGTACAGAGCTATTATCTTTATACATATTCAAATGCATATTACATATTCAAATGTAGCAGACTCTATCCAATTTTATCATTTTGTCATTCTTTTAACTTTATCATGGGCTCTGCTAACCATGGGTTTCCCAAAATTCAGAGAAAATCAATCTCTGAATCTCTTCAATTTCCAAGAAGAAAGAATCAAATTCATCCTTAGCAAAATACATTTATAGATGGGTCACTTATTCATGTTTATACCTCCCCAGTCCCCTTTGCCTTCCCAGGATTTAGAGACAACTCTTAGTAACAGGTCTTCTGCCTCTATTTTAAGATGAGGTAAAATGCAGGGGGTGGTGTAGGAGGGTAGGATGAAGGGGGAGTGATTTACTCAAAGTCACACAGTTACAAAAGTGGTCAAAACACTGAAGGACAACAACACAAATGGAAGTAAACGGGACCTAAAAATTACCTGACCCATATGTCCCAGGGAACCTTTCGAAGAAATATTTGAACACTTCCATGACTATCAAAGCATGATTAATTTCATCCACATTCATAAAATAGAATAAAACTACTATATTAGATTTACAAATATTAAAAATTAACCCATTCTGTAGGCAAGGGTGAGGGCAAAGAGAGACTCCTATATAATATGGACGGAAGTGTACACTACTACTATTTCTTTGGAGAGTAATTTGGAAATAACTGAAAAATATCTTTGACTCAGCACATCTCCTTCCAGGATTTTTCTTCCAGGCATGTTCTCATATGTGAACATGAATATTGCAGAGTTGTTTCTAACAGCAACAGACTGGACACAATTTAAATGGTCATCAAGAGGGAGATGGATATATAAAGTGTGACATATTCATACAGCAGAACACTAACCAGTTATTAAAGCAAGAGAGGCAGATATGTGAACTAAAAGAGAATAACCTTCCAGATATCTGATTACATCAACAAAGCACTCACACCTGTAATCCCAGCACTTTGGGAGGCCGAGGCGGGCGGATCACGAGGTCAGGAGATCAAGACCATCCTGGCTAACATGGTGAAACCCCGTCTCTACTAAAAATACAAAAAATTAGCCGGGCGTGATGGTGGGCACCTGTAGTCCCAGCTACTCGGGAGGCTGAGGCAGGAGAATGGCGTGAGCCTAGGAGGTGGAGCTTGCAGTGAGCCGAGATCACGCCACTGCACTCCAGCCTGGGTGACAGAGGGAGACTCCAACTCAAAAAAATATATAATAAATAAACAAAGCAAGTAAATATAGCATACACCGTACACAACCATATGTGATTTTAAAAGGGTGGAAGAGGAGAGATGGGAGACACTAAACACATCTGTATATTCACAAACCATGGAAAAATATGAGACGAGCACTAATGTGTCTGTGTCTGGGGTGGGAAACTTGGGAACTTAAGATTAAGTTAAGGAAGGAAGCAGACTTACTTTCTACTTATGTAAAAATATTAATATTACCAAATTTCAGTTATGCATATAAAAGTCACAAATTTCTCTAACATGATAATAAATCACCATATAAAAACCAGAAGCTCCTTCACAGTATTCCCTCTAAGAATCTGATGAATGTACCTTTCCACTCTTCTATTGTGTGTTCTCTTTCATCTAACTGCTTGTCAGGGATCTTTGGTGGTGGCTGAAAAACACAGGGCAATAATAACCGAGTCAGTATGCTGGGAGTATTTTAACTCTTTGTAGTTATTTGAAATATCAGTCAGACAGATGACTTATAAAAATATATCATTAGATCAAGACTGATCAATCATCAACTTTCTTATATAGACAGAATAGTTTAGGAAGACTCCTTCATTGCAGGAAATAAAATGTTTAACTGTCTTTTTCTTTTCTTCCAGCTCTTGAAATTGCCACATTTTATTTATATCATAGATCATGGAATTCTGTTTTCCTTTGGATACAGTAGTTTGTTTTATAACTGAGTTAGAATGGGGTTCCCCCAGAGCATTCAACATCCTAGTTCTCTGGTTAGGTATCCAGGCAAGATTGCAAAAAACAGTGGGAGGTAACTTTATTTTGTGTAGGAGGGGCTCGAATTTGTTCATTAGTTTACTTGACGTAGTCTTCATGAAGAAACAGAAAAACATCATCATCATGTATCTACATTTTTATTTAAAATTAAAAGGTCTCCTCCAAACCTGTCATTCTAACTCTAAGAATTCAATATGTTCTGTAAACATTAAGAAAATAACTTACAGCTTCTGCTTCAGAAGGATCATACCAGACATTGATGTACGGGTGTTGGAGAGCTTCATCTACAGAGATCCTTTTAGATGCATCTATTACCAGCATTTTGGATAACAAATCCCTTGCCTGACTGGCTGCAAACATAATGATGTTAATGTACATATATTTGTAAAGGTTCTCAAATTATTAGTAACTTGCAGCAATTTGAGATTATTTTTTATTTTAAAAGCATATGTTTTAAAAATATTACTGTAAAATTATCTTATACATATGATTAAAATACATAAAATTAAAGAAAAAAAACAAAAAACCTCATTTTTTTTCCCATCATCCAGAGAAAACCTTGGGTTCATGTCCCATAAGAATATGAATACATATAAACACACAAACCCATACACACACACCATACACCCCAAATGGGATTAAATGTACATATTTGTAAAAAGTACCTTTAAGTTTGTTGTGTTCCGAGTCAGCTGGGAAAAGGACATCAGGGAAGAGTTTCTCAAAGCTATATCCGGCATATTTAGGTCTGTTTTCAACGTAAGTCCTTACTGTTGGTTGCAGTTTCTTCATGAATTCAGGACATGGTGTTCCAAGCTGTTCAATAACTTTATTCCACTGATCAATATCTAATATCAAGTAGCTAAGAAAAATACTCCATAACTAATGTTCAACACATTAGTCATATTCATATTACAAGAAAACAGAAATTTAAAAATTCCTAAGAAAGGATGTGGCAGTTATAAATTTTATATCTCACAGGCACCCTGCAAAAGGCAATGATTGTAGGTGGACAGAAATGATCAATAAATAAGCTTTATTAACCTTATTTATTGTGTGTTCATACTGATTTTACCTTAAAATGGAAACTTAAACTCACTAATTCTAAATAAAATGATAAGCAACTAAGAATAATGACAATTACTATCCACAGTGGCTCTAACTGCAAACTGCACACAATGCTATAATAATACACAAAATTTTTCCTTTTCTGTCAATTTATCAGAAAACATGATTATATCTCCTAGACAATATTTCTAGAACACATCCTGTTTTACTGAGTTTTCTACACTAACAGAAAATAATCAGTTGCAATAAAAATAAAGGCTTTGATAAAAGTGGCCTTTTCTTTTGCCATTCTTTGTTTAGCTTAGGTTTAAAAAATTTTTCTAAAGCTCTGATCCTTATAAAAAAGATTCCGTTTTTTGGTAGGTTGTAAGGTTAGGATTTCCTGGTCTCATTTCCTCTAGTCTTTACACTCCAGGACCCTGAAGGCCAAGGCCTAAAACTCACTTATCGTAATCTTGTGAATATGGCTTTTCCCATTCTTCCTCCTGAAACAATTCTAAGTGTTACTAGCTGGTAAACACATAACAAATCACTGTTAATATAAATACTAAAAGTAGTGGGATGAACAAAAAGCATGAATCCAAAGCTATTGTTACTATATAAAACTACTACTGCTGAAATTCTCAGATGAAAGGGTCAGTATGTTATGTGAGTAATGAGACAACAATCAAAAGACGCAAACCACACAGAACATTAACAAAAAGGAGGTAGGGGACAAAACAAAAGGATGGCCAGAAGCAACAGACAGCTCCAAAATTCATATTAAGTTGTACGTATTTCTAGACTTAAGTGTATAATTATTATAAATTTTTAATGCAAGCCATGATTTTTGATTTAGGTTAAATAAATCAACTCAAAGCCAGCAAGTAATTGCGCATAATTACAATTAAGCAGGGTTCAGAATTAACATATGAAACAATAAATAAGGGAAAGAAAAGTCTATGTCAAATAGTAGGTGGTATTTTAAGAGTAATTTAACAATATATTAGGGAGAGACAAAATACATTACACCTGACCAAACTGAAGTGCTATCATACATTTTGACCTTTAGAAACTACATTTTAGGCCAAAGATAAGGATACGATCTGTACCTGGGAACAAAACACCACCTTTGATCATTTCTCCCATGATGCACCCAACTGACCAAATGTCAACTGAAAACAAAATGCAATGACATTAACATAAAGATTTTGGTTAAAATAAAAAAAAAAAAAAGAAAGAAAATCACACACACCATGTATACTTTAAAATTATAAAAAGCAGTATAAAATAAAAATGAGTGACAGTGAATGTGCTCTGACTACCAGCAGAGACTGTATGTCCTACTGCCAGATGCAGCCTACAAATATTTCAGCTTATCTCAACAATTTTTGAACTATAATAGCCACAAACTTTATGCCTGTTTAAAAACCCATCTGTATAAATGTAGCATATTCATTTCCATTAGAGAACATAAAGAAGTTCATTGCCTAACTAATTAACTGCTGCAGCAGCACAAGGATACAGTCCCTTCCTGGAAAGAGGATTTTGTGGCAAACCATTTCTCCCATAATGCACCCCACAGACCATAAATCCACTATATGTTTGCAGCACAAAAGAAGGAAAAGCAAAGCAAAAGGTCATTAAAATCAAAGAAGCATAATATGACTGCATTATATAAAAACTGCAAAACATCACGAAAAGAAAAAAGTGATCGTAACTTTAGCTAATGGAATAATTTAAAACACAAATTATTTTTTGAAAGTCTTTGGTTCACAAAAGAAAATATAAAGTGTGGCATTTTAACTACATATCTAATTTCAAAGTGAGAGCTATGCACAGAAATTGCATAAACAGAAAAACCCTGCATGTTTGTCCCTGGGAATTTGTTTATAAAATATGAAATAGAACCAAACACAAACTTTGTAAATAAAAATGTGCATGAGGTAGTAAAATTATAAAAATAAAATCTTTATACTATACTATTTATAAGTTCAACTGTGCATTATACTCCCTAAGTTAAAGAAAAAAGCATGAGAAAATAATTCAGCATATTAAAATATCTAACAAATAATCTCTATGAATAACTACAATAAAAAAGTTAATCTAAAGCTCTTTAGAATTTTTAAACTGGATTTCCCAAATATATTTAATTGAGAAGTGCTATGCTTGTTCTGAATTAAAAGTCCATTTGTTTTCTTGGCAACATCATGCTACATTTACCCTACTATCCCAAAAGGAACAAGTGCACAGAGAATGAACAACTAATCAAGGAAAACTTAGTAAGAGAAATGTATTTCATGTTTCCTACCTAAAGTTTTTTAAACCCCATAAAACCAAACTGCTTTTGGTTTAAGAATTTAGTTTTGGCTAGATACAGTATGACAGTTCCCATGAATTGACTTTGAAGAGTCTCCTGGAAGACTTACTGATGACCCTTGCCAACTGCAAATGGGAATCCCAATCAATGTTGACAAGAATCTGCTAGACACAGAAACAGACAATTTGGAATCTCCACCTACTAAGGGAAACTGACAACACATCGGGGCATTTTATGCCTTTGGATTTGAATATCACACAAAAAGGAGAGAGTTAAGTGCTTGCAGTTTAATAGGAAAAGAGGGAAAAATGAGCAATTTAGAAGGAAAAGCCTCAGAAACTTGCATTTAGTTGTGACATCTGAAGGTCCCAATTCTTTAAAATGACAAGAGGAAAATGGCACAAATAGATGTCAGAAAGACACATGCCCTTTACTCATGTTAAAGGACTTAGAAAATTAAAGCCTGTACTTTCTAATACAGTACATTCTTATTAAAAGGCTGCCAGTTCACTGAAGAGTCTTAGGAGCTAAACTGGGAATTACTTTTGGAAATACTGTGGAACTAAAGTTTCCCTAAAATGTCATATTAAAATGAATGTTTTCATATTTATGTCATGGTTCAGCTTTCAAGGATAAGATTTTAGAAAAAAAAGTTAATATTTATAAATTAGTGCCTCAGAGAAAAATTTTTTCTCAGGTTTTCGTTATTGACAAAAATCTATTAGAATAAATCCTCTCTACAGATTTTATGGAGAATGTTAAACTTTAAATATCCAGCATACAACTTATTTAGTAACTTTCAGAAAAGCCTGTTTTTAAACAAAAGTATTTTGAAAGCTGCAAGCATGAGAGAAGATAATATCTGGGCCAGTGAAGACTAGGAACATAAGTCTGATTCATGCACAACTCTAGCTTTAAACTAACTGTGTAGTCTATTAAAGCAGTTAAAAATATATTGATTACACTGCTTTCCAAAATGCTCTGACTAGCCTGCAATAAAAGGTACATAAAGCAAAGTTGTTAAAATGGGTGGGAGGCCAGGCGTTGTGGCTCAAGCTCCTGTAATCCCAGCACTCTGGGAGGCCGAGGCAGGTGGATCACCTAAGGTCAGGAGTTCGAGACCAGCCTGGCCAACATAATGAGACCCTGTCTCTACTAAAAATACAACTTAGCCAGGCATGGTGGCATATGCCTATAGTCCCGGCTACTCAGTAGGCTGAAGCAGGAGAATGGCTTGAAGCCAGGAGGTGGAGGCTGCAGTGAGCCAAGATGGCATGACTGCACTCCAGCCTGGGCAACAGAGAGAGACTCCATCTCAAAAAAAAAAATATATATATAAATAAATAAAAAAGATAAATAAAATAAATGTGAGGTGTCATTAAAAGGAGGAAGTACTTATGTTTACCCTTGCTGGCTAATGTAGTTATAATCATTAAGCATTACATTTGACTCCCGTTTCGTAGGGTGGGAGTGGGAAGGCAAGAAGGTGATCTACATAATTCTTAACTAAAGAGGAACCACATGTCAATTCATTTTTTATTTTATTTTTTGAGACAGAGTCTCACTTTGTCGCCCAGGCTGGAATGCAGTGGTGCAATCTCAGCTCACTGTAACCTCCACCTCCTGGGTCTGAGCGATTCTCATGCCTCACCTCCAGAATAGCTGGGATTACAGGTGTGCACCACCACACCTGACTAATTTCTGTACTTTCAGTAGAGACAGGGTTTTGCCATGTTGCCCAAGCTGGTCTAGAACTCCTGGCCTCCACTGAACCACGAGCCTCGGCCTCCCAAAGTGCTGGGATTACAGATTTAAGTGACCATACCCAGCTTCAATTCTTTATATGACAGTTTTTCTTAGTGCTAATTTCTGGCAGGGAGCTATCCTAAGATCATATTTATAGGACACTGACACATAACACCATATCTATGACAATCAATTACAGCAATTGCAAAAGCAATCTTTGTGCTGGTGGGTCACTTGAAGTTATCAATTCTCAAAAAAAAAAACCTTCAAATTTCAGGTAGAGAGTAAGTAAAAACAGCATATTTACTTAAGAATAAAAAACTAATAGCAAATGTTTAAAGTATTTGTTTTTAATTAGCTCAGAAAATCAAGCTCAGTTTAATCGTATCTTTTATAAAAAAGGAATCTTAAAAGTTGACTTATTACAATTTCCTGATTCAAAATGAACTGCTATTCCAGATTCTTTGCCAGAAAAAATGTCTAGGTTTTATTCTTGGTAGTATTTTGGATGAAGTCACCACATTTTTTAAAACGATGGTTTATTTCCATAAAATCCCATGCTTCTTAGCAGATTTATTCATCTCCTAAATTTCTAAGACTCAACAAAATTTCTTCCTAAATTAAATATAAGTAGGTATATCCATACAAAATGTTTAAAGTCATGATATACATGCCAGATAATTTTGTTCAACACTGATTCTTAGGTTGATTGATACAACTCGATATACTCACACAAAATACTAAAAGTCATTTCCTTAAGGCTGGATACGTTTTAATGAAACTTTACTGCTTCCTTCAAGAGGTCACCTTAATTATCCATCAGCTTTGCAGAGGCCTTAATGTATCTCTTAAAGTTTACGATGAGTGCTACTTCTATGAGCTTTAGTTTCATGGGGTTGGAAATATGGTCAAATATCACTGATGTACACTAACAATAAACTGTCAGTACACTATACATCCCTGAGACCATGTTAGAAATGTTCATTTTCAAGTTATAGGCAAGCAAAGACCATAAATTCTGTCTCAGGGCCATGGCAACAAATTCTTTATCCAATGGTAGTACTGATGTTATTATGTATCCGTATTTAAACAAATAAGGGCCCCAAGTTTTTCCAAACATTGATGACAAAATTTATAGTTACCTGCAAACTTGATACACATTTCAAACAATGATACACATTTAACTCAATGTACTTCAGCTTAAGTATTTACATAAAAAATCTACTGAATAAAGAAAACAGCTAAATCAGAAAAATACTTCAAATAAATGTGTGTGCTGACCGTTTTCCTTGTAGCCCATGCCGAGGATGACCTCGGGTGCTCTGTAGTAGCGAGTCACTACGTAAGGCGTCATCATAAAACTCGTTCCTGCAGTCCTGGCCAGACCGAAGTCAAGAATCTTCAAAGTGCAGTCAGATTTTACTACTATATTACTGGGCTTTAAGTCCTTCAGAAAATAAAAATTAAAAAATGACTGCCATGATATATAGGAAAATCCTACAGTTCACAATAAAGTTATACTATCCCTTGCAAAACATTCATGTTAATTGTTCATTTTTCTCACTGTAATATTACTGCACTGATTCATCATTAAAAGGCAAATCTGAGAAGTCAGCTTTATGGGATTTAAAATTTATGAATACATACAGTTATTAGAGAAGTTAGTAATGTTTTAATTGCTAGAAATTATGATTAGCTAGACGTTTTTGGTTAAATAGAGTAAAAGGGATTTGAAAAGACATCGCAAAGCTCACATAAAAAACTACTATAGCAAAAGAGTCATAAGTTAGCATTTATATTCATTTGCATAACATATTACCAATATTTTTAAAATTTCATTTTAAAGTCATAATAAGCTTTATACAGATGTTTTAAGTCAACAATGAGCCATCTTTGTCAATCCTAACAAATGTTATTTGATCTTTTAGATTGGCAGATACCCAGTTCCAAAGGACCAGAAGAGTCATTATCCATTTTTCCATCCCTGATTTCCCACCTGAAGTCACACAAATTTGCTATAAAATTTTTGTCTGTTTGTAGAAGTAGGACACCATTGCCTCGGTGCCACTAATCTATAAAATTACTTGCTATAGATACTACTGAATAATTCAGAATTTTTCACCTGGCCCCTACTTTAACATATTCTGTGCTGTGCCCATCAAAAGTCAGGAAGCAGCATAAACACTCATGGCTTCATGTTCAACATACTTTGCCTGTTAGCCTTGATGAATACTATTATAAGCCAAAGGACCAAAAAAGGAAGAAAGCATAAATCCACAACACAAATGCACTGTGTTACCTGTACTGACATGCAGTATACATATTAAATATCACCGATTAATACAAAAAAGGAAAATAGCCTGCTTGAAAGACAACTATTACTTTTGTAATGTTAACATACAGAAAAGCATGTATGTTGTCTTTAACATATTTTGACAGGCAATCACGGATGGGTTTAGAAGATTTGTAATCTAGTGGTTTTATGAAATTAAATATACCAACAATTCAAAGGTCTTAATGAAACAGAAGAAAAAAATTTTCATAATTGGTATTCTGTAAATATTATGTTGCTAATACTTCTAAAATACAGTACCTCAGCAAAGAAACACTGCATGTTTAAGAATAAATATTACAAGCTTTGATACTACTTCAATGTTTAATGTGACGGTTGAAGGTTACTGGCTCTTTATACTAGCAGATTCCAATTTAGAAATAACATTCCAATTTTAAGCACTTTATTGTGAAAAAATTAAGAGCAAAGTAAAAATTTTTAAAGACAGGTATTTTTATTAAGCAAAAAAATTGTCAAAAACAGCCTCAAAGACTATTAATTGAAATTCATCCATATATATCAATATGTACCTTACAGCTGTTAATTACACTGCTAACTATATATAAGAATAGTAACTTAGAATTTATGCAGGCAGTGGAACTAACCCAACATTCTGTCTTCTTCCCCCAATTTTTCTAGCTTCCTCAGGCAAGGGCACATGGGTAGTTCTAGTTCATGGGATGTGAGTGGAAGTAAAGAAGAGAAAGGCCAGTGCACAACTTCCTGTCATCTCCTGCCCTGCTTTGGTGATTAGGAACTTTCCAGAGGATTCTCTGGCAGCCTGGGTTGCTGATCATCTATGTAAATGCACAGTCCACAAACCCACCATGATCTGCACCACACATTCAGCAAAGGAAATAAGCCTGAGTCGTGCTAAGCCACTGAGAATTAAGGGTTTATCTGTTATTCAGTACAGCTGAGTCTATTCTAACACTGAAACTGGTGTCAGAGGTGGGGTGTTAATTATTATAAAAACATAAGATCCTGCCTTAGCAGTTGAGCAGCAGGGAAACTCACATCAAAGGCTGGAAAGGTGATCTAGGTTATGTAGTAACAAAACATTTCATGAAGCTGTCACCTGCACAGCCACTTGTACAATGAACCTGAAGCTCTAGCACAGGGGCTGGCAAATTAATGCCTGCCTGCTTTGTAAAGGAAGTGCTGATACTGAAACAGTCACGCTCATTCAAGTACATATCACCTATGGCTGCTTTTGTGTTACAATGGCAGAATCTTGTGGCTGTGACACAGACTATTATTCACAAAGCCTAAAATATTTACTACATGGCTTTGACAGAAAAAGTTTGTTGAACCCTGCTCTAGAAGAGACTGGAAAGCAAAACTTCAGTAGTTTGTGTTGGTAGCTACTGGTTGCATTTAAAAGTAGCCACTTTTTAAAGCAGAAATAAAAGGGAAGAGAGCCTAGAATTTCAGGGTCTTGCCATTTTGGAAAAGTTAAATGCTACTAGACCCCTGAAAGAAGGTATGGTAGATTGTTCTGCAAATATTCCTGCCCACCCCATACTGTGTCCTCACCCTATTGATAGGTTCAGTCACTTGTCTTATTTTGGCCAATGGAATATGCGGGAATGTGTTTGATTCAGCATAGCTCTTGCTCTTCCACCTTTCACCATGAGAAGAGCATGTCTCTGGTGTATGCTTCAGTTTAGATGCTGAAACCTGAATATGGGACAAGTTCAGACTTGACCCATAGTTTGGAGCAGTGTCACACAGCCAACCCTGCAGACCCAAGTAAACAATAAATACTGCTTTAAGCCACTGATATCTTGGGTTGGTTTCTATGCATCATTTTCACATAATAATTCTGAAACCCTTTCAGGGAAAAAGTCCTGTAAAATTTTCAATTGATAAAATTGCCTCAGTCTGCCAACAGAAGCTTGAAAGCTTACAGGAAGACTGAAGACAGCCTCAATTAAGTCCAAGAATACAGGACCCATGAGCTAAAAAAGATGCTATGAAAAGAACTACAATCAGAAAGATAACAAATCTCTTAAATTTCTGAAAGAGTTAACTGCCAGACCTAACGCCAAAGGTCTATGATCCTTCTATATTTCAAACAGGAGTTCTCAATTCACAGTAATTTTGCCCCAAAATAATATTTGGCAATGTCAGAAAACATTTTTGATTGTCACAACTGGGGAGTGCTACTGGCATCTAGTGGGTAGAGACCAGGAATGCTACTAAACATTCCATCATCAAAAGAACTGTTTGCTCCAAAATGTCAATAGTGGCAAGGCTGAGAAGGATGGCCTTAAAATGACCCTTGGGCCCCAATCTTTTATAGGTAAGAAGCAGGCTGAGAAAGGTGAGCAGCCCTCAAGGAAAATACATTCTTCAATACCCACTTTACATATATTCATGAGGATAGCAAAAAAGATGACTCTCCCACAGGGTAGAGACAGGTATTATACAGAACCATAGAGATCAGTCAGGGCTGATTAGGAATATTCCCCACCCAGGGCAAAGGACACTCACAATGTCTGTACAGAAGAATTTAATTACAACTAATCAATGACTGCATTTTTCAGTTTTCTAAATGGGATTGTTCACTGTGGTAACACTGGCCCTGTCTGACAACTCTATCTATGGTATTTGGCAGGGGAGCAGTGGTTATAGGGGTGGCCATATAATTTGGTCATTCCAGTTTCTATGTTTCTGGACCAAGAGGAACAATGTCTGGATTTGATAAATGTCTTGATGAAACAGAACTCTGGGTTATTTCCCTTAAGAAGGCGTGGAATAAAGGGAGCAAAGGAATGTTTGCCAGCCAGAAGGACAGACTGTGGCAGAGGCTGGGGCTCACCACTATTCTGAAGTCTGCTCTCCCCACATTTCCGAGTTTCCTTACAAATTAAGCAAGTCTTATGGCTAGCTTTGTCAATGCACTCTAAGCAGAAGTGACACATGTCACTTCCAAGCAAAAAAGAGCCATGCACATCACTTGGCTTTCTCTTTCCAACAAAGTGACCCACAACTGTCTAGATGGTGGGACCTCATCAGCTTTGGTCTCAGAGTAGTAATCCTGACTTGTCCTGAACCCCTAAGGGATGAAAGGTCAGGTTATTTTACCAAGTAAGTAACCTCAGACTAGCAGAAGTACTAGCCAAGGGTGGAGGTGAATCTAGTATAAGTAGCAGAGCAGAGAGATGAGTACCAATCGTGGCCTCAAGACCACCTGCAAAAAACTTAAAAGCATATCTCCACTCTAGAGTTTCCCAAAGAGCTCAAGCTAAGATAAAGGGAGATTCTTCATAATAGATAACAGACCCCAGTAGGTCTCATTAACTCCACTTTATCACATCAAGAAATTTTCTACAGATGCACTTCATTTTTACCACTTTATGTACTGATACTAAGGGAGTAAGTTAGAATATCCCAATACAACTGTGCCTGTGCCATTCTTCTATTTTCTACAGTTTAAGCTTTTTGTATAGCAACTCTACTTCATGTATAATTGTATATCCTAGTTGGATAGTATCTTTCACCTTTAAAACGTGAGACTCTTTATTCTCAGAGAGGAATGCTTCCTCTCTGACCCCACCATATTCAACTTTATCTCATTAAATAGAGTTACCCTTGTTTTGATGTTTGCATTTTCCTGGTATACGTCTGCCAACCTCTCTGCCTTCAGCTTTTTGAAGTTAGCTACAAATGTCTGTGTTATGGAAACACGCAGTTGTTGTTGAGCCTTGTGTGCTGCCAAAATCTGACCTTTTTAAACTAAGGAACTAATCTCATTAACATATTACCATAAATATTGCTCTTTTGTATTTTTGTGTTTGTTTTTTATGGTTCTTGTTGTTTTCATTGTTTTCTATCTTCTACCATTTGGTCTGGTTTTCTGGTTCAGCCACCTGCTATCCTCATTAATCTGGAACCTTTCTATTTAGAGGGGTTGCTTTACTAAAATCAAATGAACTTCCACAATGTTCGATTACTGCACCGGTCTAAGGACTCAGGAAACAAACAAACCAAACCTAGAAGTTTCACTTGTCTGCTCTACTTCACACAGTGTATGAGTAGGGGCTCAGGAAGATAAAATACTCTCCCATTTAAAGAGATTTTTATTATGTTATTTAAACATTGCATTAGACAAATGATTAGAGCAGCTGTATATGTAATATACAAGGAATTCACTTAGAATGATAATTAAGGATAAGCCTGCAGGACTGTTCACTAAAAAAAAGCCTCAATAGCCTTAAGACATTATTGTCTTGTACTGTGAAATCTCTGTATTTATTTTATTACATGAGTAAGGTTATTTGACGCAGATGACTCAGAAGGAAGATTAATTTTACTGAATTAAATAATTTAAAAAAATTCCAGGCTGAGCATGATGGCTCATGCCTGTGATCCCAGCACTTTGGGAGGTCGAGGCGGTTGGATTGCTTGAAGCCAGGAATACAAGACCAGCCTGGGCAACATGGCAAGACCCTGTCTCTACAAAAAAATAAAAAATAAAAATTTGCCAGGCATGGTGGTATATGCCCATAGTCTTAGCTACTTGGGAGGATGAAGTGGGATGATCACTAAGCCCAGGAGGTAAAGGCTGCAGTGGGCCATGTTCATGCTACTGCACTCATGCCTGGGTGACAGGGAGAGAACCTGTCTCAAAAAAAAAAAAAAAAAAAAAAAAATTCTTTTCAACCTGTTGAACCCAAGAGTTCGAGGCTGCAGTGAACTATGATTATGCCACTGCATCCTGGCCTGAGTGACAGAGGAAGATTCTGTCTCTTAGAAAAAAAAAAAATCCTCTCAATACTTTTCAAAGAATACGCTATATTTAACTAAAATACAAAACATACCAACACAAAAAATTTTTTACATAAATGTTCATGTCAGCATTACCTGTAATAGTCAGTGGTAACAACCCAAATTATAATCAAGTGATAAATGGATAAACAATATATCTATACAGTGAAATATTTGTCAAAAAAATGACATGAAGAACTGACACACAATAAATACATGAATGAACCTTGAAAAGATTATGCTAGGTAAAATAAGCCAAGCACAAAATATCACATATTATATAATTCTATGCACACGAAATGTCCAGAATAGACAAATATACACAGACAGAAAGTAGATTAGTGTTTGCTTAGGGCTAGAGGTGAAAGGAACACAGAAAATGGGAAATAAAGATGAGTGGATGTGGAGTTTCTTTTAGGGCAATGGAATTTTCTAAAGTTAAGATTGTGGTAAGGAGCATACAATCTTCAAATATAATAAACACTGAGTTGTACATATTAAACGAATAAATTGTATGGCATGTAAATTATATCGCAAAAAAGCAGTTAAAAATCCCAGAGAACAAAAATATAAAATATTTCTGAATATATATATATATATATAAAACAATTCTGGCAAATACTCAATTTTGGTAACTTCGTAATATTCAATTTCCAATTTGAAATGACTGGTAATAATAGCAGTTTGTTTCGTATACTGCTTCACTTCAGAGCAAAAACAAACTTTACATTGCTCCATATAAAGCAGTGAAATACAGTGATCCTAAGAATTTGATGAGAGGCAGTGATGTCAGCCAAAATAGCTCCACAGAAGCACCATAAAACTTCAAAGTGTCAGAATAAACTTTTTCAGAATTCTGGAAATTATTCAAAGGTTTATGGCAATCAAGAGGGAACTCAGAACCAAGAAAATGGCAACTTAACAACGGGAAACCACCTCACACCCATTAGGATGGTTACTATGAAAAAAATAAAGTGTTGGTAAGAATGAGGAATAACTGAAACCCTTCTGTACTACTGGTGGGAATGTAAAATGGTAGAGCTGCTATGGAAAACAGTGTGGCAGTTTCTCAAAATGTTAAAAAGAATGACCATGTGATCCGGCAATTCCACTTCTGGCTATAGCCCAAATGAACTGAAAAGTAGGGTCTCAAAGAGATATTTGGACAACCATGTTCATAGCAGCATTTTTCAAAAGAGCTAAATGCGGAACCAACCCAACTGCCACTGACTGATGAATGGATAAGCAAGTATGGTATATACATAAATGGAATATTATTCAGCCTTGAAAAGGAAGAAAATTGTGACATGCTGCAACATGGATAAACCTTGAGCACATTATGCTAAGTGAAATAAGCCAGTTGCAAGGAGGCAAATACTGCATGATTCCGCTTATATGAGGTATTTATAGTAGCCAAAATCATGCAGACAGAAAATAGAATGATGTCTGTCGGGAGTTGCGGGGAGAGGAGAATAGGGAATTACTGTCTGGTGGGTGTACAGTTGCATCTTCACAAGATGAAAAGAATTCTGGAGATGGATGGTGGTGATGGTTGCACATTATGAATGTATTTAATGCCACAGAACTGTACATTTAATGGTTAAAATGGCACATTTTATATGTATTTACTACAATAAAAAGGTGGGGAAAAAACACTGGGAAATACTTCCAGCATTTTAACTAGTCTTTGGCTCTACCTGCCTCCCTAACCAGGCAAGGATTTTGAAGAAAGCAGCCACATTTTCAGTGTGGGACCCTGGTCCTAGGCTAGACAGAGGCATTCCTTGAAAACATGGTTAAGGCAAGTAAATAGCCCAATGCTGCCTGGGACAAAACATTAAAGTGGAGGAGAAAACAAGATACGGCATACCATCAAGCATACCAACTTTGCATAATGGGAGTTCCAAAAGGAGAAAAAATATTTAAGAAAATGATGACTGAAAATTTGCTAAATTTGATAAAAGATATGAATCTATTTTTTCTTTTTAGCTTCCTTTCATCCTGATCAAAAAAGACATGAATCTACATATCCAAGTTGCTGAATGAATTCTAAGATGGATAAACATAAAGAGATCTGCACTAAGACACATACTCAAACTGTTGAAAGCCAAAGAGAAAAAGGCATCTTGAGGGCAGCAAGAGAGGTGCATTTGTCACTTATAAAAGACCCTCAACAAGCTTAACAGCTGATTTATCACTGGAAGCCATGGCAAAACAAATAGCAATGGATGATACACGTAAAGTGCTGAAAGAGGCCAGGTGGGGTGGCTCACGCTTGTAATCTCAGCACTTTGGGAGGCCAAGGCGGGCAGATCACTTGAGGTCAGGAGTTCGAGACCAGCCTGACCAACATGGTGAAACTCTGTCTCTACTAAAAATATAAAATATTAGCCAGGCGTGGGGGCGGGCCCCTGTAATCCCAGCTACTTGGGAGGCTGCGGCAGGAGAATTGCTTGAACCCGGGAGGTAGAGGTTGCAGTGAGCTGAGAATCGAGAAGACAAGACAAATGGGAGGGGAGGGGAGGGGAGAGAGGAGAGGGTGGAGAAGACAAGACAAATGGGAGGGGAGAGGAAGGGAGGGAAGGAGAGAAAAGAAAGAAAAAAAGAAAAGAAAACAAGGAAGGAAATGGTAAGACATCCTATGTTTGTGAATTGGAAGACTAAATATTGTTACGATGGCAAAACTACCTAAGCAATCTACAGATGCAATGAAATCCTAATTAGAATTCTAATTGCCCTTTCTGCAGAAATAGAATGATACTCAAATTCATATGGCATCACAAAGGGCTCTGAAAAGCTAAAACAATATTGTAAAAGAATAAAGCTGGAGAATTGATACTTCTCCATTTCAAGTTACTACAAAGCTAAAAGCGATCAAAATAATGTGGTACTAGTATAATATATGGTCAGGCACATAGGAACTATGTGAAACAGAACTAAGAGTCCAAAAATGAAACCATGTACCTATGACCAACTGTTTTTTGACAGGGGTGCCAAGACGATTCAATGGGGTAAGAGTAGTCTCTAACAAATGGTGCTGGCACAACTAAATTGCCACTGCAAAAGAATGAAGATGGAACCTTACCTCATACCAGACAAAAAATTAACTCAAAATAGATCAAAGACCTACATGTGAGACTTAAACTATAAAACTCTTAGAAGGGCACATAAGACTAAATCTTCATGACCATGGGTTTGACAATGGATTATTATACATGATACCAAAAGCACAAGTGATGAAATAAACAATTGTATTTCATTAAAATTATAGTTTTTGTGCATTAAAGGAAATCATCAGCAAAGTGAACAATCTACAGAATGTGAGAAAATATTTACAAATTATATACCTGATAAAGGTTTCATATATGAAATATATAAAGAAATGCTACAACAACAACAAAAAGACAAACAAACCAATTTAAAAATGAGCGAAGGGCTGGAATACACATTTCTCCAAAGAAGATACACAAATGGCCACAAGCACATGAAAAATGCTCAACATTATTAGTCGTTAGGGAGATGCAAAGTAAAATCACAAGAAACACCACTTCATACCCATTAGGATGGCTAGAATTTAAAAAGTCAGATAACAAGTACTGACAACAACGTGAAGAAACTGGAACCCGCATACACTGCTAGTGGGAATGTAAAATAGTGCGGTCACTGTGCAGTTTGATGGTTCCTCAGAAAGTTAACTACAGAATTACCATAAGACCCAGCACTTCCAGTCACAGGTATATCCCAAAGGACTGAAAATGGATATTCAAACAAATATTTGTGCTTGAATTTTCATAGCACTATCCATAATAGCTGAAAGGTAGAAAGAACCCAAATGTCCGCCGATAGATGAATGGATAAACAAAATATGGTATATAGAATATTATTCAGTCATAAAAAGGAATGAACTATTGATACATGGTACAACATGGAGAAATCTTGAAAACATCATGCTGTATTTTATATAAATGGAAACATAAAGGCAAATCTATAGACACAGAAAGCAGACTGGTATCATGCCAGGGCAAAGATGCACAACTGCTTAAGAAACATGGGGACTTTTTTGGGGGTAATGAAAATATTTTAGAATTTAATATGGGTGGTAGTTGTACAGCACTGTGAATGTACTAAAAATGCCACTTTAGAATGGTTTTGTTACATGAATTTCACCTCAATGAGAAAACAAAGAGTATGATGATAGTTTTTTCTACTAACCCGATGAATAATTCCAGCAGAATGAAGGTGCTTGATTCCACACAGCATCTGATAGAGAAGGTAGGACATTCTTTCATGATCTAGCTCCATCTGAATCACTTGGCAAAGATTTGCATCCATGAGCTCCATGACTATGTAACTTTAAGAGTGAAAAAAGAGAACAACAGCTAAAGTGTCCAGCAGCAATCTAAGAAAAATGTACTAACTTAACAAAATTTTAATTATCACACTTACACATCTTGAAATTCTTCTAGGGATTTCTGTGGTGTGAAAACATTCAAAAGGCCAATTATCTATAATAAAAGTCGAGAGACAGAAAAATTAGAAATTACTTTCCAATATTTTAATTTGGGAACTAAAAATACATGAGTTAAAAAAAACTACCATCAGTTTAAAATCTTTCTTTACATTCTAAGCTCAAGTAATTGCTTTTATTTTATACTGCAACTTTATGGGCACGAGTTGGAGGAGGGGATGGATAGGTGGAGGCACAGAGGATCTGTAACCCATTTATCTGTAATTCCATTTACGAACAGTCAATTATCAAGCACTTACATTATACAAACCTCTACATAATTTATCAGCAAATCTTAAATCCCTTCTACCAGCTCTTTTCCAATTCAGTGTCTCTATACAGTCTCAGCCCTTTCCTCCCTTGGTTTTTCATAATACTGCACTTGCCCAGTTTTCTTCATTCCCAGTCTATTTCACTGGTTCATCCATAAGCATACCCCTTCTCACTATTGTGTTTAATCCATTTCTTTTCACTTTTTGCATGGACATCTCACAAAATAAGGTAACACTGAATTCATTTTCATTCCTACCCAAACCCCTTACTTTCCCAGGGTGCCCTCTCTTTTACAAAAGACTCACGGTGATTTTTGACTCCTTTTTCAGTGTATGCACCATAATAAATACTCATAGAATGCTGTCCATTCTACTGTCAATCTGACTTTCAATCTCTTTTTTCCATTCCCTGTGCTATAAACAGGTTGAAGACTAACATCTAGACTGTTCATGCTGTAATTCCTTCTAACACTAGTGTTACAGATTGATTGTCCCTCACACACACATCCCACACAATTCATATGTTTAAGTCCTAGCGCCCAATGTGATAATATTTGGAAATGGGGCCTTTGGAAGGTAATAAGGTTTAGATTAGGTCATGAGAGTGGGGCCCTCATAGTGGAATTAGTGGCCTAAAACAAGGGAAGAGAAAGAGAAATTTTTCTCTCCCTCTCCTTGAGCACACACTGAAGAAAGCCAAGTGAGGATAAGGTGAAAAGTTGGCCACCTCCAAGTCAGGAAGCAGGCCCTCACCAAGAATCAAATTGGCCAGCAACTTGATCTTGAACTTCCCAGCCTATAGAATTGTGAGAAATAAATCTCTGTTGTTTAAGACACCTAGTGTACAGTATTTTGTTATGGTGGCCTGAGCTGATTAAGGGTCACTAATGATGGTTTTCTACCAATCCAGCTACCATTTACTGGCTATAATATGGTAAAAGAAAGACCTGATCATATTACTTACCTCCTCAAAAATTTAAAGCCAACAAATATATTCTGAAACTCCCTTGCAGTATATTCAAAAGCCTCCATGATACGCCATCAACTCACTTCATCTCCTGCTAAGTCCTATATTAAACTTCATACTTTAGCTATGCTAGTTTTAAGAATGTCATTTTAAAAATGTTTTGATGCCTTTAAACATACTATTCCCTATGCTTGTCATTTATCTACTGAAGTTAATTATCTTCCAGGTGAACCTCTTTTGTAGATTCTGACAACCCCTAGTTCTTGACAGAGTTGACTATTCTCTCTACTTTGTCCCCAGTTATCTTCTAATGTTGTTATGGTATTCAGCACACTGTAGTCTAGTCTCATTTTCACATCAGCCTCATCCCTACCACAGAGAATCCTTATTAGAAAGAACTGTGTCTTAATCACTTTTATTGCCTAGTATATGGCAAGTTACATGACACACATATAAAAATATTTGCTGACAATGATACTTAGTGATGGGAATTTGTTTTTTAGGCATAAACTTTATAAGGGCAGAATTGATGTTTTTCTTTTAGGCATTCAGCTTTACATAAGGTATTTAAATATTTGTTCAGTGAATAAATTTGGAAAAATAATACACCAGGAAGGGCCAAACAAATTTAAGATAGGGAAATGATACTAAGAAAGCATCTGGCTACTCTAAATAAGTTCAAGTCTACCAACCACAGGCAATGCACAATAGGAGACTTGGACAAATAGTAAATCTATTCTCATTAATATGTGGGAAGCCCCAAAGTAGAAGAGAGGTATTAAAGATTAAAGGCATATAAACACAGAAAGAAGATTAGTGGTTGTTTAGAACTGAGAAGGATGGCAGGTAGGGGAATTACAGCTAAAGGATAAAAAATTTCTTTCTTTTATCCTGAGGTGATAAAACTATTCTAGAACTGACTGTAGTGATGGTCCCACATATCACTGAATATACTAAAAATCATTGAATGGTATATTTCAAATGGGTGAATTGCATGATATAGAAATTATATTTCAATAAAGCTGTTATAAAATGATTCAAACAGATAGTTGTCCTATTTTTCAAAAAGGGAAATAAAGGAAATTATATCAGTTATAGACTGGACAGCCAAGCAAAAGTCAATGATTGATTAGTGGTGGTATATAACTACTTCAAAAGAAGTAACAATTACCAAGAGCAGGTAAAAGTTCATTGAGAAATACTATTTCCTTCTATGAATAAAAACAACAAAGAACAATAGCAATAAATCAGAAAAATGCAACCAGACACAGTATATGAACATTTCAAAATGGCATTTTAGAAAATGTTTCTAATAATAACATCCATGTGAATAAGACGATGAATTGGAAACAGCTGGATAACTGTGATAGTTAGACACATAATTTCTGCAATATGCTCAAAAGTTGTTAATGAATTAATCCAGCTATTACAAAGATATCCTGAGCAAAACTGGGAAGTGAAGCCCACAAGTGAAAAGTCAGAACAAGGAAGAAAAAAGCAATCACTAGTAGACCAGGAAGAGTAACCACATTTCACCTTTGAAATGTAATAGGGATAAACAGGAAGTACTATACTTAATTCTCCATAATCAAAAGAAAAAACATAAAGACTGGGTGAGATGGGAACTGTAAGGCAGGCCTGTAACAAAGAAAGACAACGGGAGTCAGACGGGGATGTAATTTCTAAACAGGGTTTTAATGTCTACAGTTAAGAGATGACATGCTGGCCGGGCGCAGTGGCTCACGCTTGTAATCCCAGCACTTTGGGAGGCCGAGGCGGGCGGATCACGAGGTCAGGAGATCGAGACCACGGTGAAACCCCGTCTCTACTAAAAAAATACAAAAAATTAGCTGGGCGTGGTGGCGGGTGCCTGTAGTCCCAGCTACTCGGAAAGGCTGAGGCAGGAGAATGGCGTGAACCCGGCAGGCGGAGCTTGCAGTGAGCCGAGATTGCGCCACTGCACTCCAGCCTGGGCGACAGAGTGAGACTCCGTCTCAAAAAAAAAAAGAGATGACATGCCTCAGCTCCTCTCAGAGGATTTGATCAGATGTGCAGTACTGTGTGCTAGGTGGCTTATGCAGTACTGTGTGCTAGGTCACTTTCAAAGTGTGTTCAGAGATAAACAACCAAGATTAAAAAAGAAACTCAAGACCATCTATGAAAAGAATGAGAAAAACCAGAGATGCTTAGACCAATGAAGAGACAATCTGTACAGAGGATGAAATTGTTTAAAAGGCAAAACACTACAAAAACATCCATCCATGGGGGAGTGGAATAATTCAGTTACCATTTCCAGTTTTCCTATATTTAGCTTTACACTCACTTACTGAACAAATATATTCTGAGTACCCACTCTTGTCCACACTCTTCTAGGTGCTGAGAGTTCTGCCTGGATAAACCTCTGCCACCCCTGCTAGAGGCCTAATCATGTGAGACATGCTTAGTCATACTCCATGCAGTTGAAGGAACCACCTTTCTTTGCAGTCACCCAGGCTTGAGAGGTAGGAGTAAGTGAACTCCTCCCCAAGGAAAAACTAAGGCAACACCACCATTGCCATGGAACCGTGTTCACAGGCCACAAGGGGCATGAGCAGCCCTATCTATGGACAGGATGCCACCAGCAAAACTGTAATGAGCAACACATCAAGTTCCCACTTGGAACAAGAATGGCTACCACAACTTCCTCCCTATCATTATCTAAGTTTAATCTTTGTCTCTGGACCTTTTTTATGTCATTCTTCCTCTCTGAAGGCTCCTTTCCTTCAACAATCCAATTTTTACCCCATCTTTAAGCGTCAGCCTAGGTCTACTCCTCCCCAAAGCCTTCCCAGTTCATTAAAGCTCACAGAAATTGTCCCCCTTTTTAGATTTCAATATATGGGCCACTATCATCATTTGACAAACGTCCACGGCTTTGTGATGTTTGATATTTAACTCTCTGTATGTCTGTTTTGTATTCAAAACACCATTGTAAGCTCCCCAAATAAGGGGCCTAATCCTGAACTTCCATGAATTTTTTTCCCTTGATAATGAACCCAATAACTCCAATACACAGAGGCTTGCACATATTTAGATCTCAAAATGTGGTAAACTGTATTATCTGTAGTCAGAAAAGACTGTGCTCATTATATTATATAAACTCTTTTGGACAAACACTACGAAATGTCTTTAGTCAGATGCCTTCGGTTTAGGACTGCCTAAAAGTGTCCCTTACACAATTCACTCCTAGTTTATTTCCTCAACTGAAGAAATCATTCCATTAGAAGAATCACAAAAGTATGAATACGCTTAATGTAAGTTTAAAAAGGTATAACTGTTTATTCTCAAAATGAGCGCAAGTTACATATCTTTATAAAGACTTATCTTTGCAATCATTAGGAAATAGAATTAGAAACATGTTAATACCCTCTAGATAGTTTCAAAAACATTCTGCTAAACCCACTATCCTCATCATAAAGTGACCAATGAATACTGCCATCACTTAAAGAGGTGGGAGTGGGGTAGGGAGAAGGGATATAAATTTTATATTCAATATGATTAAAGTTAGAGTGTCAAAGCATAATGGGAACAATTTCATCTCTGTGCTAATGCTACAGTTTTCTAAATGTCAGCCTGACAGAGAACAAAAAGCAGATGAGATCAAGCTGAATAAAATTCTTCTGTAACACTTATCCTTTTAAAACTCCTTTTGTAAATTAAATGACAGGAAATCACATAATCTAAATTTTAGAAGCCATTCTTTTGATACAATTTAATAAAGTTGAGAAAAAAATCACCCTGTAGAGATATATATATCCCTTTTAAACAATGTTTTAATACAGAACAATTTAAAGCCCCTAATATTTAGTCTTTGATACTCACATACTCATGAATAAATCTTGATTTCATCTATACTTAGGAAACCAAAAATGTTCACTTACATTTTTGTGATTAACACATTTCATAAGAACTAGCTCTCTGTAGGCCCGCTTGGCATGAGTCTGATTCTGAAATGGTCGGCTTAGCTTCTTGATTGCAACATTTCTTTCAAGAATGGCATCATAAGCTGCGCTGTAGTAAGAAATTCAAAAACACAAAAAAAATTCAAACAAAAATCTGTAAACTGAATTCATGAAACAGTCATATACATTTCTCACTTTCTCCAAAGACAAGTAACTGGATCGCTTCCAAGTCTATGACGCTCAACATGTGTCTTCTATATCTACTACAACATATTTTTTTTGCAATTATTTCCTAAAATGCTAATGGATCCAAATAGACAGTGGACTATGACAACAGAGACCCTGCAGGTTCATTGTGTTGCCTCAAAGATCCACCTAGCACATCGTGGGCACTTCATGTACAAATGCATAATAATTACTTAGCTCCACTAGACAGCCTAAAGCCTAAATGAATCCTTAACCTTATACTTCCATCAAGAAAAGGTAGGATAAAGAATGCATACGAGGCTGGGTGCAGTGGCTCACGCCTGTAATCCTAGCACTTTGGGAGGTCAAGGTGGGTGGATCACGAGGTCAGGAGATGGAGACCATCCTGGTCAACACGGTGAAACTCCGCCTCTACTTAAATAAAAAAAAATTAGCTGGGTGTGATGGTGCACACCTGTAGTCCCAGCTACTTCGGAGGCTAAGGCAAGGGAATCACTTGAACCCGGGAGGCGGAGGTTGCAGTGAGCCAAGATCGCACCACTGCACTCCAGCCTGGTAGACTCCCTCAAAAAAAAAAAAAAAAAAAAAAAAAAAAAAAAAAAAAAGCGTATAAATTCTACTCAAAAAATTTGCTGAATAATTCTATATAAACACACATTACTTCTATCCTTTTGGACACAATGAAATAAATACACAAGGGCCATGCGCGGTGGCTCATGCCTGGAATCCCAGCACTTTGGGAGGCCGAGGTGGATGGATCATGAGGTCAGGAGATCGAGACCATCCCGGCTAACATGGTGAAACCCCGTCTCTACTAAAAATACACACACACACACACACACACACACACACACACACACAAATTAGCCGGGCGTGGTGGCAGGTGCCTGTATTCCCAGCTACTCCGGAGGCTGAGGCGGGAGAATGGCGTGAACCCGGGAGGCAGAGCTTGCAGTGAGCCGAGATCGTGCCACTGCACTCTAGCCTGAGAGACAGAGTGAGACTCTGTCTCAAAAAAAAAAAAAAAAAAAAAAAACCTGAACAGAGAGTTGGCTTTCAGAATACTAATACTGACTATATAATATTATTTTCTTTAATTTATGGTTGGTTAAATGTGGTTGGTTACAATGAGAACAGGCCAGTCAAGATGGCTTACAAAATGACTCCAACTTCTGTAATTTTTGATATTATAAATTACTTCAAGAATGCAGGAAAGATTAATAAATGCCAGTCTTTCTATTATGCAAATTTATTAAATCTTAATACGTTACCATAATTGCTCTGATTTTTTTTTTTTTTTAGACGGAGTCTCACTCTATCACCCAGGCTGGAGTGCAGTGGTGCCACCTCAGCTCACCACAACCTCCGCCTCCCAGGTTCATGCTATTCTCCTGCCTCCGCCTCCCAAGTAGCTGGGATTACAGGCATGTGTCACCATGCCCAGCTAATTTTTGTATTTTGAGTACTGATAGGGTTTCGCCATGTTGGCCAGGCTGGTCTTGAACTCCTGACCTCACGATCCACCCACCTCGGCCTCCCAAGGTGTGGGGATTACAGGCGTGAGCCACCGTGCCTGGCTTGCTCTGAATTTTTTAGAAAGAAATATAATATCATAGGTCAAGCCTCCTTCCTTTTCTCTATTTTCTCAGAGATAAACAATATCCTAAGTTTGGTATTTATGCATGTTTTAATATTTCCTATGTATATATAATCCATAAATACATGGTATTGCTTTGCATATTTTAAGCTGCATGTAAATGGTACAATGATGTATATATATTCTATATCTTGCTTTGAAGCCCAGCACTACATTTCTGAGGTTATCCTTGTTGACACACATGGCTCCAGTTCGTTTAAAATGTTATATAGTATTTCATAGCATGACTGTATCACAATTTTTTATTCTTCTGTTGATAGATTTGATGCTATTTCCAATTTTTGCTATTATAAATGGTGCTGCAAACACCAATCCTATGCATGACTCCTTGTGTGCATGTAAAACAGTTTTTCTCGAACCTAGGAGAAATGCTGGATTATAAATACTTAACAATTTACATTTTGTTTAGAATAGATTCTGAAATTTGTTTCAAGAAGAGGTAATAAAAGTACAATTATTCTTGAGTGAGGCTTATAATTCCCCAAAACACTAGTTTATTATTATGCTAATTTAGTGATCTGCAATCAGTATTAGAACTATCCCAAAGAGTGATCTGCATTTCAGTTTATAAAGAATTATGCTGATATAGCCTGAGGCTTTTGTAGAAATTAGCTAATAAATCAATTTTAAACATATGGATGAATTTTGAAACACACACAGTGAGATATTAGCTGACTTCATTCCCCAGTATAGAACAAGATTTCTGAAATTCCAGGGCTTCATTACAGTGTGAAAGTAAGGATTAAGTGAAGCTTCTTATTAAACAGTTATCTATGGGAATACATGTATACATGAAATTAACAAGCATGCCACTTATTCTTTGCTGATAGAGATATTTGTCTTCAATGGCTATGCCCAAGTATTTAATAATAGTTTATACTTAAAGATGGCAGTGCTAGTTTATAGAGTTATATCTTATGAATAACACAGGTTATTATCCCAAATCTGAAAATATGAAATCTAAAATGCTCGAGAATCCAAATTTTGGGGGCACTGACATGATGCTCAAAGAAAATGTTCACTGAAGTATTTCTGATTTGAATTTGGAATGCTCAATCAGTGCAAACATTCCAAAATCTGACACTTCCGGTCCTAAGCATTTCAGATAAGGGATACTCAACCTTTAATAATAATAATAAAGAAAAGACCATTGATCCCCAAAGCAAATAATTTGCTGTGGAGTAGTTTTCATTTAATTTTTAGTTTTAATTTAATTTTTCGAGGCAAGTTAAATATTTGCCAAGGTATCTAAATTACAAGAGGAGAAAAGGTAGCAGTTAACAATTCTTTGCCTAATTTTTGGAAGTAAACACTTACCATACTATTCCTTGAGCTCCTGAGCCTATAGGTTTTAAATTCTGATATCGTTTCAGGACTGTGAATGTAGAATCTCCAATCTCTACACTATAAAAATTGTTGTCACGCTTGCTTCTGCTCATGATGGCAAGCAATTAATTTAATGGCTTCATCCAAAAATTCACCAAGAAGCTGCAAGATGCAACAAAATGTGATGTTAACAAAATGAACTTGTTTTAATATTAAACTTTGAGTCCTTACTCTCTGTTTACTTACTGATAGTAACACAGACTGCTAGATCATGAAAAGAGCTGCTTCATTAAAAAACATAAGGAAAAAAAATACCACAGAGCCTTGATTAGCATATGCCATATGAACGACTGATAGTATTTTTTTTTAAAGAAACATTAGGATAAATCATTCCTCCAATCTAGAAGTTACCAGTATTAATACATTAATAACTTACTACAAGACGAACAAAAGAAAGCAAATAATTAAAATTAAACATGTTTGTACGTCACTCCAGTTTAAAATAAAATTTAAAACCAGTCTTTCTCATGTGCTTATTATAGAGAATAAAAACCTTAATTTTTGTAAGAAATTTATAAACTTTCATTCAAAAATGGTTAACAGTCTCATTTAGTGCCAAGTGGAGGCAACAACAAATGGAAATAAGTTGACTAGCATGTGTCACCCTTGCCTAAAAAACAAAGGGTACCACAGTGCCTTCACTGTGACAGATCTTCTGACCTGCCAAGGCAACCTCCTGGTGTAACACACATACTGAGACTGTAATGGGTGAAAGTATGAGAAGCAAAACAGAAAGGAGAGAGAGAGAGAAGTAGTTAGCATATTGGGATACAAAACAAAACAATACTATTCTATCCTGCCTGAGGCATTAAAAGTACGATTCAACTTCTGACTACCATTCCTTTACTACTTGTAGGATTAAAAATCAAGACAGTCTTTTTCTACCCATGTGAATACTGGTTATTAACAAACTTATTATCCATCCTTACTAGACAAAAGAGACTATTCCAAAATGTATGCAAAGCAGCTTTAACCTATTCCTCGCCTCCTCAATAAGTCATGAAACCAATTAGGTCTAAAGTTACTGTTTTTTGTGGTTTTAACATAATGCTAACCCCCCAAAAATCCTGATATGACTTACAATACAAAGAATTAATTCAGCAAATATTAATTGCCTACTAGGCACTCTGCATGTCCTGGGGCCAGATCACAAACTAGGTAAGAAGGTGAGCCACCGGAGAGCATGAGAATGCCTTGACCTGATCCTTGGCTGCGACATGTAGATTGTACTGCAGGAGAAAGGGGGAGCAAGAGTGGAATATGAACATTTGAGAGACTATTATAATGATTCAGATGACAGAGAAACAATGAAGAGTCTTAGGCCTAAAGGAGTTAAAAATAAAACTAAACAGGAAACTCCAAACTATGTAAACTGTAAAACCGAGGACAAATAAACTAGAAACAAATGAGGAATTAGACTTGGATACATTTTAAAAGGTCCAGAGAAACATTTCTAAAATCACTAACTGGACTAGTCATGTAGTACTCCAGAGAAGACTGTCTGAAATGACAAGACTCATAAATTCTTCCTAAGTGGACAGCCCATAATAAAGAAATGAGCTTTGGTAATAATTTAAACACTGAGCTATGTTCACACAATGCTCACATACAGGGATTATTCATTCTAATCATTTTCCTACCATAACCTGAATTCCCTCTTACCTACTACAGTAGTGAAATAAGGAAGAAGAGAAGTGGGAAGAGTGGAAGAGGAGTGTTGGCTGTCAGGCCCTTTATTAATTATTCTACAGATTTATCCTGGAAACTGGGTCAGCGGGGGACACGGAGACAGTAGTAATGATCTCTGATAATCTGCAAATACGAGCAGAAGCTGAGCACAAAGTTGATGGTGTTTTCACCTTCTGGAAGGTTAAACCTTCCACCCAAGCATTCAAACTACCTGCAGATTAGGATTCCTAACCTTACTTGGAGGAGTCATATGTCTCTCTCAAAAAGATGAAGATAATCAGGAGACAAAGGGGTACTCTGTGGTGCTTCACAGGAGTTGAACTATTGTTACCAAAGTAGGTAACAAAATACTGTGTTTCAGAGTTTCTCCACCTGCTGGACAAAAAGAAAAAGCTTGAGTAGATCCAGGAACATGCACGCGTAGGGCAGGTTTCCTTTTCTGCTAAAAGAATAACAGCAAGGAAAAGCTCCTTTCTGTTCTCAGAACAGGGTGGCCCGGCCACAGGAGTGGGATTCACGGTGACAAGAAGTCTGAACAAAGACTATATGGCAGGCAGATGAGCATGGATAGTCACAACTCTCCAGGAGCAGGGCAGAGGCAGGCAGACAGGCTCCAAGGTTAAGCAGGCAGCTCCAGCTAGTAGTACCCTTGGCAGAAGCCACAGCTGCCACTTACAAGAACAGAAGACGCACAACTCTCTACTCACTTATACTCAGTCATGCAATATTCAAACCTGATTTAAGCACCACGCTATGTACTGTTAACAAGATGGTAATCAGCATCTGGCTCCTCACAGTGTTGCAGCTAAGACAGAAAAAGAGACCTTAAGCTGATGGCTACCTGCCTGACTGAAACTACAGCTGTGGTAAGGACAACGAAGGAAAGCGGCAGGATGTCAAAGAAGCCTATGCCAGTCTGAGCTCAGGAATAGATACTCCTGACAACATGACGTTTAAGCAAGATCTGAACACTGAATATGAGTCAACCAGACAGGGAGAGGAGAGAGCTTTCTAGGCAGAAAAAAAGCAAATGCAAAGGACCTAAAAACTGTAACAACTGTACAATTTGATGAGTTTCGATTAATGTATACAATTACATAACCACCATCAAGAAAATCATGATATAAAACATTCCCATTACTTCAATACATTCCCTATATGGTCAATCTCCACTCTCTACCCCTTGCCCCCCAACTCCTAGCAACCACTGAATTGCTTATCGCGCCTTTTCTAGATCTGCATATAAATGAAATCACACAGCATGTAATCTTTGTTTGGTTTCTTTCATTTGCTCTAATGATTTTGAGATTCATCCATGCTGGAGTCCTTTTACTAGGGAATAAATTTCATTGCGTGGATGTACCACTTGGACATTTCAACTGTTTACAGTTTTAGGGTTATTATAAATGACGATAGCATGAATTTCACTTTTTCTTCATTCATCTTGGGTTATCTAGGAGTGGAATTGCTGAGCCCTATGTTTTTAAGAAATTGTCAAACTGTCTTCCAAAGAGGCCACATCATTTTTCATTTGCACCAGCAACATGTGAGAGTTCCAGCTGTTCCACATTCTTCAGATTGCCATTTAATTTTATCTATACTAGTGGGTGTAGAGTGGTATTTCATGGTGGTTTACATTTACATTTCCTAATAACTAATAAAGGTGAGCACCTTTTCATGGGCTTATATGCCATTTATGTAATTATTTTTGGTGAAATAGCTATTCAGTTCTTTTCCCTATTATAAAAATACGGCTGTCTTCTTATGAGTTTTAAGACTATACATTCTAGATACACATCCTTTGTCAGATGTTTTGCAACTATTTTTTCCCAGTCTGTGGTTTGCCTTTCCATTTTCTTAACAGTGTCTTTTTATTTTGAAATAATTTTAGACTCACACAGAAGTTACAAAAATATTACAGTTTCTGGGTACCTTTCACCCAGCAACAACATTTGACAAACCATAGTACAACTATCAAAATGAAGAAACTAACACTGGTATAAAACTATTAACCAAACTAGAAACTTTCCTCAGATTTTACCAGTTTTTATATGCCCTGACTGTGTGTGTATAGTTCTACATAAATTTATCACATACTTTACATTAGTATAACCTCCACCACAATCAGAATACTGAACTATTCCGGCCTGGTACAGCGGCTCACTCCTGTAACCCTAGCACTTTGGGAGGCTGAGGAGGGCAGATCACTTGAGGTCAGGAGTTCAATACCAGCCTGGCTAACATGGTGAAACCCTGTCTCTACTAAAAACACAAAAATTAGCTGGGCGTGGTGGCATATGCCTGTAGTCCCAGCTACTTCGGAGGCTGTGGCAGGAGAATCGCTTGAACCCTGGAGACAAAGGTTGCAGTGAGTTGAGATGGTACCACTGCACTCCAGCCTGGGTAACAGAATGAGACTCTGTCTCAAAAACAGAAGAAAAGAATACTGAACTATTCCATCACCTCAAAGAAACATCTTCATGCCATCCCTTTATAATCACATACTCCTCCCAAGTTTACTCACAGCAACTACTAATCTGTTCTTTGTCACTATAATTTTTTCATTTAAAAAGTTATAGGTTGGTAGTAGTGGCTCCTATCTGTAATCCTGGCACTTTGGAAAGCCAAGGCAGAAGGACTGCTTGAGCCCAGGAGTTCGAGACCAGCCTAGGCAACACAGAGAGACCCCCATCTCTATAAAAAATGTATATAAAAAAAAATCAGCCACGGTAGTAGTGCACACCTATAGTCCTAGCTATTTGGGAGGCTGGGGCAGAAGGATCACTTCAGCCCAGGAGTCAGAGGCTGCAGTGAGCTATGATAGCACCATTGCATGCTATCCTGGGCAACAGAGTGAGACTGTCTCAAAAAAAAAAAAAAAAAAAAAGTTATACAAATTAAAATTACCATAAGTAATCTTTTAAATCTTTTGAAATCTGAGGAAAGTTTCTAGTTTGGTTAATAGTTTTATACCACTGTTGGTTTCCTCATTTTGATAGTTGTACTATGGTTTGTCAAATGTTGTTGCTGGGTGAAAGGTACCCAGAAACTGTAATATTTTTGTAACTTCTATGTGAGTCTAAAATTATTTCAAAATAAAAAGACACTATTAAGAAAATGGAAAGGCAAGCCACAGACTGGGAAAAAAATAGTTGCAAAACATCTGACAAAGGATGTGTATCTAGAATGTACAGTCTTAAAACTCATAGGAAGACAGCTGTATTTTTATAATAGGGAAAAGAATTGAATAGCTATTTCACTCGGTATAATGCCCTTAAGATTCTCCAAGGTGTTGGTATATGAATAGCTTGCTCTTTTTCTTACTGAATATTATTCATTGTATGAATGTATGACAATTTGTTATCTATTCACCTCTTGCTGGCTATGACAAAGCTGTTATAAGGCTTTGTGTACACGTTTTTGTGTGAATATAAGTTTTCAATTCTTTAGGGTAAATATCCAGGAATAAGACATGGTAACTCCAGGTTTAATTTTATAAGAAACTGGCAAACTGTTTTCCAGAGTGCTGTATCATTTTGCACTTCCACCAGCAATGTGTGAAAGATCTAGTTCCTCTACATTCTTACCAACTCTTGGTTTTGCCAGTACTTTTTATTTTAGCCATTCTAGTACGTGTGTCATATCTCATCATGGCTTTAAATTTGCATTTTCCTGGTAGCTAATCATGTTGAGCATCTTTTCATGTGCTTCTTTGTCATCTGTATACTCTTTGGTGAAGTATCTGTTCAGTGTTCTACTCATTTTCTAATTGGATTGTCTTATTTCCTACTGTTGAGTTTAGAGACTTTTAAAATATATTCTGGATACACATTCTTTATCAGACATGCGATTTCCAAGTATTTTCTTCCAGTCTGTGGCTTGCCTTTTTATGCTCTTAACAATGTCTTTCACAGAGTAAAAGTTTTTAATTTTGATGAAGCCCAAGTTATTATTTTTTTCTCCTTTATGGATTTGGTACAAGAAATGTTTACCTGGCCCTAGATCAAAAAGATTTTCTCTTTTGTTTCCTTATAAAAGTTTTATAGTTCACACTTTACATTTAGATCTATGACAACTGTTGTATAAGAGCTTTAAGTCAAAGTTTATTTCTTTGGTTATTATCTAATTATTCTAATACTATTTGTTGCAAAAAGCATCATTTCTCCCCACTGAATTGCCTTTGCATCTTTGTCAAACTTCAGTTGGCTCTACTTGTACGGGTCTACTTCTGGACTTTTAATTTTGTTTCACTGATCTATCTTTTTGATCAATACCACAGTGTCCTGAGTATAATGCTATATGTTAAGTCTTAGAATCAAGTAGTGTGATTTTTTTTCAGCTCTATTCTTCTCACTCAAAATTGCTTCCAGTTACTTCATAATTCTGTATACATTTTAGAATAAATTTGTCCATGTCTACAAAAAATAATGCTAAGATTTTGATAGGAATTGTGTTAACAGTGACTTTTGAAGATCAAAAGTTTTTAATTTGGATGATGTACAACTGGTTTATTTTTTCTTTCATAGTTTGGTTCTGTATGTCTAAGAAATCATTGCCCACTTAAAGGTTAAGATTCATTGTTTTGCATTCAGATATCCAATTGTCCAAAAATCATGTTAAAAAGATTAACAGTTTCCTCCACTGAATTGCCTTAGCAGTTTTGCTGAAAATCAGATAAACATATGTGTCTGGGCCTATTTCTGAACTATTTTCTATACCATTAATAATATGTTTATCCTTCAGCCAATACCACACTGTCTTGAGTAATGTAGCTTTCTAGTAAGTGTGAAAATCAGGCAATTTAAGTCATTAAACTTTGTTCTTTTTTAAAATTGTCAGCTATTCTAGGTCCTTTGTATTTTTATATAAATACCAGAATTAAGCTTGCCAATTTTTACAAAAAAGGCCTGCAAAGGTACTGACTGGAATTGCATTTATGGTATACATCAACTTGGGGAGAAATGGTATTATAGTAATTTTGAGTTTTTTGATTCATGGACATGACACTTGTTTCCACAAGCCTGTATAATTTCTAATATACAGGCTTTACATAATTTTGTTTAACTTCTCCATAAGCATTAAGATTTTGAATGCTAATATTTTTAATTTGTTTGTATTTAAATTTCCAATTACCCATTACTAGTATGTAGAAATGCAATTAATTTTTGTATAATGACTTTGTAATAGGCTCACTTATTCGTCTTAGTAAGCTTTTTTTGTGTATTGGGATTTTCTATATACACAAGCAATTTATTTCATTTCCAATTTGAATGCCTTTGAATTCTTTTTCTTGCTCCACTGCCCTAACTATAATTTCCATACAACGCCAAATAGAAGTGGTGCCTGTTCATGATCTTAGGGAGAAAGCATTCAGTCTTTCATCACTAAGCATGATATATATACATTATAGGATTTTACTAGTTGTCCTTTAACAGACAAGTTGAGAAACTTCCCTTTAAATCCTAGTTTGAGAGTTTTTATCATTAATGGGTACTAATTCTGTTAAATGACTTTTCTGAATATACTGAAATAATCATATAGTTTTCTTTCTTAGTTGGTTTTCATATGGCAAACTACACTGATTGATTTTCAAATGTTAAACCACCCTTGCATTCATGGAATAAATCCCGCTTGGTCATAAAATATTATCTTTTTTATATATTGATTCAGCTGGCTAAAATTTCACTGAAGATTTTTCCATCTATTTTTATAAGGAATACTGGACTGTAGTTTTCTTTCATATTAGAGTAATGCTGACATAAAATGAGTTGAGAAGTGTTCCCTCTTATTTTCAGAAAGAGTGTATGGAAATGATATTCATCTTTAAGTGTTTCATAGACTATCTCGGTGAAGTCCTCTATGATGAGTTGTTTTCTTTTCGAGGGAATGTTTTAATTATAAATCTACATTCTCTTATAAAGATAGGGCTGTTTTCTTCTTAAACAGGCTTTGTTAGTTTGTGTTTTTCACGGAAATTGCTCATTTAATAATCTAAGTTGTCCAATTTAATGTCTACAGAATCTATACTCATCTCTCCTCTTTCATTCCTATTAATCTCATTTGTGTCTTTTTTCTAATCAGTCTGGCTAGAATTTTATCACTATTAGTGATCTTTTCAAAAAAAACAAGATTTTAATTTCTCTTTTCTCTAATGTTTTACACTTTTATATTTCAATGCTTCCTATTTTATCTTTATTTTCTTCTCATTGCTTGTTTTGGAGCTATTCTTTCTTCTAGTTTCTTAAAATGCAATCTTAAAAGTACTGATTTGAGAACTGCTTTTTATAATATAAGCATTTAAGCATCATTTTAAGCTTCATCCGACAACTTCATATCCATATTCAACAGTAAAGCAGACACTTTAAAAAAATCTTACTTTACATGGGGTCCTGTTTCAAGTGCTTTGTAAGTACTATTTTAATACTGAAAACAACCCTAGGAGCGTTTTCTATTTGTTTACAGCTAGAGGGTAAATCTAGTCTGTGGTATTACATCCCATATTCACATTTTGTCTGATGTTTCCTTATGTTAGGAAAGGTACTACAGTTTTTCCATCTTACAGATTATGAAACTGAATCTTACAATGATTAATTGACTATGGTAACAATGTAAGGGGTAGAGAATTTGAGTCCTTCAAAACTATACTACAATGAGTCCAAAAAAAAAAAAAAATCTTGAAGATAAAGAGAATATGGAGGAAGAGAAGTTGTAAGTCTTAAACCTGTTGAGTCTGAGATAACTTTAAGACATTCAAATGGAAATATCAATTTGGTATCTAGATATAGAACTGGATCTCAGATGAGTAGTCTGGGTGAAAGATAAATGTAGGAGTTGTCATTGTTACTGAAGCAATGAGAGACGAGTTATTCAAGAGTAGTCGTTAAGTAAAAAGAGACCTAAGATTCAGCTTTATAACAACCACATTTAATGAGCAATTGGAGAAAGATAAGCTGACAAGGAAGCCACAGAAGATGTAGCCAGAGACCTAGACAGAAAACAAGGAGAACATACTGGAGAAGCCAAATGAAGAGAGTGTTTTAAAGAACAAAATGGCTAATAGCATTGATTGTTACAGAGGTGTCAAATAAGCCATTTGAGTAGAGTGAACACAGTAGAAGCTAGATTAAAATGAGCTGACGTGTAACTGGGAAATTTATAAGGAAAACTGGATATAGCTACTTCTTTAGAGAAGTTTAACAAAGAAGACCAAAGATGAAATAGATAAAGAGGAGTAAATGGTCAAGGGAGGATAAATAGATTATATATTATATATGATATAGCATAGTATAACACATATAACGTAGAGACAACCTGAACATGTTTATATGCTAACAAAAAGGATCCAATAAAGAGGGAAAGAGTGAGAATGGGGGAATGAGAAAGAAAACAGGTTTCTCAGATAGCATATTATTTCCAAAAAGGAAGAAAAGAATGGGATCCAGAGCACATGTGTGGCCATACAGATGGAGATATTAGTGTGTCACTGCCATAAAAAAGTACCATCAAAAGACTGAGACAGAAAGTGCAATTTCCAGGTGTGATATTATGTATCTATTACATATTAGATAATAAAAACATATATACAATTCTACATATTGTATATATAGAGAACATATATATAGGTTTTCATCCACAGCTCCTGGCTCTTAACTCCCATATACCTTGTTACAGTCTTTTGTTATGATGTTGGGGTGCTTTAGGCCTCAGAAAACAGAATCTCTCTCTCTGATTTTCCCATCCTCCTTTCACCAGCTCAAGGCAAGAGTCTAATCTTCCCCTGCCTTTCTGACTGCAGGTCATAAGACTCTCATTTCAGAAAGGGTCCTGTCCCACACCCTTGAGAAAGGAACGCTGCACAGAAAGGCTAAGAAGAATCTGGACAGAGAGGCTTGTGGGTTTCTCCACTCAGCCTGTTAGTATTAGATTATACCCTTTTTGTCCAATCCCATTTCCACATGGTTATCAATCATGCCTATCCAATAAATCTCCATGAAAGGCTCAAGAGGACAGGGTTCAGGGAACTTCTGGATAGCTAAACACATGGAGGATTCTGGAAGATGATGTGCCCTGGGAAGGTTTGGAAGCTCTGTGTCCCTTCCCCCATAACTTACCCTATGCATCTCACTATCTGCATCCTTTGTAATATCCTTTATAATAAACTGGTAAAGGTGTTTCCCTCAGTTTTGTAAAGCTGCTCTAGCAAATTAATCTAACCCAAAGAGAGGGGCATGGGAACCTCAACTTGGAGCCAGTCAGTCAGAAGTTCCAGACTTGAGACTGGTATCTGGAGGCGGTGGGAGGGGACTGGGCCCTCAACCTGTGGGATCTCATGCTATCTCCAGGTAACTAGTGTCAGAATGGAATTGGAAGACACTTAGCAGGTATCTGCTGCAAAACTGATCACTTGCTTGGTGTGTGGGGAACTCCCCCTACCCAACATTTGATCACATAAGTCTTCTGTGATTGTTGTATTGAGAGAACAGAAAAAAAGCACTTTGAGTTTTTCCACATTCACCAAGATAAGGGCATTAAGGATACTGGTGAGATTTATAGAGGATGCATCTGATATACTGATCTCTCCATCATGAAGCTTGAACAGCAAGAGTGTGTGTGAGAAGGAAATGGCATGGTTTCTGATGACTCATTTCCCTACTTAGGAAGCCTTCTGAGATTAAAAACAAAGGAACTCTTGTTATAGAATTTAGATGTAACTGATTAAAACATATGAACAAATATTGGCATTATTATCCCAGTTAATAGATGGAATAATCTGAGGCTCAGAAGAACTAATGTGCAACCAAAAGTATGGAAATACTGAGGTTCAGCTTTAACTTTCAAATCTCACCTGTCACTACTCCTACAGCAAGAAGACTACAACCATGTCAACATAGCTAAACTACCATCCCCCAAACTCCGATGTATCTCATTTGTTCATTTCCCTTTCATGAAATATTTTTAACACTCTGTTGTATCTATCCAAATTTTGTCTAAGACTAGCTTAAATGTGATCTTCATAAGCCTTTTCCATTCAAACCAGCTCTAACCTAAATTCTCATTTAAACTACTGTGCTGTATATTTACTTATGCAGATTTTATTATCAGACTGTGGTCTTTCTGAGGACAGTGGCTGCATCTCCTACATTTTCAGATTTCCAAAACACTTAGGCTCTTCACAGAGTTAGAACAAACAACTGCTAAAAAAGTTAACCAAAATGTAAATCTTTTAAAGTAACAAATCACTTAATAAATTGTTTCATGTGTCTTTACCAGTGTTTCTCTTTATTGGTAAAGTGGGGGGCTATCTTAGGTTTTTATGACTCAAGGTTTGCTTCTGTGATATCTTTATATATCAGGCTGACCCCCCGCCCCCCGCCGTCCGTAAAACGGCTAGGCTGTCAAGCCTGAACGTAGAAACACACAGGTTAAACTAGTTACATAAAACATACTTAAGGAGAAAAGAATAAGTTCAATGCAACCACACAGCCAAACTTTAAAGACCCTGGAAAATAATTCAGGTAATACAACAAGGTTCAGAATTTAAGACAGCTCTAATCATCAGGCAATCCTGACAATAAGTCACTGAGGTAACTTAGAGCCTATCTATTTTTACTTAACCTGGTTCTGTGGCTACCAATAGACCTATCTATGACAGTTAATTTTATGCATCAACTTGCCTAGGACACAGGGTGCCCATATATTTGGTCAAACACTATTCTGCGTGTTTCTGCGAGGGTGTTTTGGATAACTTTAACATTTATATAAATAAACGGACTGAGTAAAGCTGATTGTCCTCTGTGGTGTGGGTGGGCCTCATCCAATCAGTAGAAGGCCTGAATAAAACAAAAAGGCTGAATAAGTGGGAACTCTTCCTGCCTACCTTGAGCTTGGACATTGGTGTTTTCCTGCCTTTAGACTCAAACTGAAACATCAGCTATTCCTAGATCTTGAGCCTACTGGCCTTTGGACTGAAACTACATTCGGTGTTCTGGTTCTCAGGCCTTTGGACTCAAACTGGTGCTACACCATCAGCTCTCCAGGGTCTTCAGCTTGCAAACTGCAGATCTTGGGACCTATGAACCTCCACACCCACATGAACTAATTCCGTATAATAAATCTCTTAATACAGCTCCTCAGAGATGCCTTACTTGACTAGCCTATCTAGATTCCCCTTTAAGCACACTCTCTCCCCTCAACCCGCTTCATTTTTCTTCATATCACTTACCATTGCTAACATTCTAGTACATGCTTATTATCTGTCCCACTCAAACCCAAGTTCCATGAAAGCATGAATTTTGTTCTGTTGATGAATAAATCACCAGCGCCTTGAGTAGTACTGGCTAACAACAGACATTTAAAAAAGTGTTGAATGAGCCAATGAACAAGTGAACAAACTGTTATTTTAAATTCCCATTATGAATTACCTGTCTTTCTCCTCTCAAGGAGTAGTTTACAGGAGAGAAAGAGAAAGATGATTAATCTTATTATTGCTGTTTATGCAGTTTTCATACCAGGCCACTTCATAAGCCATTAGCCTTGGGCCAGAGGCTTGCCCTGGTCTAATCAGTTATGGACAAAGTGGCAGAACCACATGTTACAGGATCCGCTGAGTAACTGCTCCTTCAATAGGCAGATAATAACCTTTAAGGTGAGTGCTCATAGTGAGCACTATGAGGTTAGCTCTAACGAAAGACTACTTTCAGAATATAGTAAGAATTTCTTGGCCTCAACCCTAACTCACATCATTTTCCTAAAAGAGCAATAAGCTTAAACTTAACTTCACTCCTTATTAGCCCTCAACTGGCCTTTAGATCAGATCTCAGCTGCACCATGCAAATGCATCTATTTCAGTTCTAGGTATTCTCAAAGTTCATTTTTCAACTATATTTTAAGTAATTAATATAGAAATAACACTATGTCCTGCACTAAGAAGTCCTATTCTAACAACAGACTTGTCTACAATTTAACCAAAAGTAGTAGAAACAACATGTGAAAACACAGGGTGCATCCTAGGGTAATCTCCCCTTCCTCCTTTCCCCAAAATAAACTATGGCTGACTAGCCATTTATGTCTCTCAGGACATATGCTTTTCTCCTCTCCTTAGGAGACTGCCTACTAAGCAGCGTGAATGAAGTGCCCAATCTTGGACTTTATGGTTCCTCCTCTATACTAAGGTAGTAGAGCCATATGAAGAGTAAGCCAGCCCAGGTCTGAGCATGTACTACAGGGCCCAGACTGAGACAGCCTGTTTCAGTCACTGCTGACACTAGCACCAAATAAAGAAAACCAGAATTTTACTCCCATTCTTACCTGGGCATATTATTAAAGAGAAATTATTTTGTAATCTCACAATTGAGATTATATACTGAAGAAACAGGTAAGAGTGTGGGTTATCTTCTTAAAACTGGGGAGAACATGCTAGAAAAGAAAAAGCTCTAGAAAGAGAATGTCTCATTGGTAAGTTTCCAGTTAACTGTCCCATTTTTATCCTCTTAAAGGGGTTTTTACATTGATTCCCACAGCAACCACCAGCCTAGAGGAGCATAGTACTTCCCTCTCTTTCTACTTTAGTTGAATGAAGGACTTCATACCAAATCTCTTCCTTTGCCTCCTTTAATAGAGATGAGAAGCGAGATTCTTAAAAGTGATGTTACTAAAATACCAAAGCAAAAGAAAAGGGGAATAATGAAAACTACAATAAAACAAAGTTTTATCATAAATCTACTTAATGGCTAACCTTATAATTTAACCAACTGATTTCAGAAGCTATCTCACAAAAAGGTGAGGCTAACAGCTCCTGAAATTCTCACAACAAATACATGATTACTAAGAATTAAGATTCTAGAGTTTATTATTAAAACAAAGTAAAGCTGGCAGGCAAGAAGGAACATTTTAGAATTCCCTACCTATACCATGTTTAAAGCTGAATGAATATACAACACCTGTATACTTTCCTTTTGCCTTTCAGTCTAGCTTAGTCACTCTCCAATTTAAATGTGCGTAAGAATTAATGCTCGAGAGTGTATATGTACACAAAAGATTTCATACTGGCTTTTATGAGTTGAGGAACTTTCAAGGGTGATTCTGACTTTGGCTTTACACACTAACTTTAGACTCGAGCCCAGAGTGCACAAAATTCCACTCTTCCAAATAATCCACAAAACTGACATAGTCAAAATTACCCCGAAAATCTCCTTAAATCATAATGTAACATTTAGTACAATAACATTCAGGGCCATGATTTTATTTAAAGTATTTACACTATATATGACATGCTTACCCGATGGGAGACACATACAAACTAAGAGAGAACAGCAGATTCTCATCTGCAAGGGCATAAGCTTCCTAGGATGGGCAGAATTGTCTGTACTATTGAAACTGTCATTTTATCTGTCAAGACATGTACAGCTGGATATGCAAAAGTTAAATTCATGTATAATAAAATGTCACTACCATAAGCATTTTCAAAATGAGGCTTCCAGGAAGAGGTTATAAGCTTATAAAAATATATAATCTTATAAAATCTTATACAATTTTATAAAAATTAATCTGAGCTCTTTCCAGATGATTCCCCTCTATATTTAAGATTCTTCTTTCTCCTTCTCCCTTTTCTGTACTACTCTCTTACAAAGAAGACGTTACAGTTCTACTCCCACAGACCCTCTGTAATAAAGTAGAGGGCAAATCCTTTAAGCATTAGTATAATTAACATGTTTCTTTAGTTGCCCATGAGTCCAGAAAAAAATTATCACAGCCAAGAGACAACTTTGTTTGTCCTGGCCGCTTCATTGTTCTTTCTAGCAGGTATACTAATCATACCTACTTTGCCCTCTCTTCTAGGAGAATCTGACCCCCACCCACAAAGGGGAGAAGGAGGCCTGGTTTGTAGTTCTGCAATTGGGTTTTTATAGACCTATTCATAAAATAGATTTAATTCTTAATTGAGCTTATTTGAGTAGGTTTACTACATTCTAACCACAAAACGATGCTAAGACAGAAATTGTCTCAACAAGAAACTGTCCCTTAACAATTTCTACATTTTGAGGAGGATGGATTTAGCTAAATAGCGCCAGACACATGAAATCAGTAAGCTAATTCAGAACTTGTTTCCAAGTCATTCAGACATTCAAGTTATTTATTAAAGATCACAAGACTTTACAGCCGTATCCTTGGCAGTAAAGTAAATACATGTTTCTGGCTACTTTAAAATATACATATTTCAATAGAGATGAGGTCTTGCTATATGGCCCACTGGCCTTGAACTCCTTGGTCTCAAGCAATCCTCCTGCCTTGGCCTCTGAAAGTAATGGGATTACAGATGTGCCTGGCCATTTTTGGCTACTTTTTAAACAATAACAAATATAAGTAACAGAAATGATATGGGTATGATATTACCATAACACTTCAGCGAGCTGGTATCCAAGATTCTAAAATTACTTTGTATTCAAAATGGTAAACATCTCAAAATATTACAAAGTTGGCTTCTGGGCTTGCTCAGCTGCATGTAGATTATTAGTGTCAGTAAAGCAATGTCAATTTTCACAAGGACATTCAACTGAATAAATAGGTAATCTATTTTGTAAGAATATACTATTTCCCAAGGTACTCAAAATATATTTTAATTTTAAATCTAAGAAAAATTGATACCCATAAATTTCCATAAAATTTCTATGAGTTTTTACACAAGAAAGAATGCTGAGCTTTAAAGGCACCTTTGTACAGTGTACTACTTGGGTTAAATCTTTGCCTATCCAAAAAAATTGGTTACATACTGAAAAAACTCATTCCTTGAGAAGACTGAAATCTCTGACATTTTCTTCTAACTTTTGCCAAATCTTTCACTAATAAGACTCCCAGGCTGGCTCATAAGAGAAGAAAATGCTGATCACATTCAACCACCACAAGACAATTCCTAAAACTGCAAATTAAGAATAGCAAATGAAAAGTGTCCCAGATGCATTTTACAGATAATTTTTTCATACTACTTGATACCACATATAATTATTGCTAGTTTATCTTGCTAGCAACGTAATTATGATCAGATTTTGTTTAATGCAAGGTAGTTTTTAGAAAAAAAGATTCCATGGCAAATGGCTTTCTGTAATTAAATGTGCCTGCCCCCAGTAGAAAAAAAAATAATCACTGAATTTTAGAGTATGTTACAAATGATCTCAAAATCTAAAAGCTCAGCAAGATGGGGCAAAAACTGCTATTTCCATTTGATTATGATAACCAAATATGACAAATCTAAGTTGAAGACTTGCAAGACAAGTAAAAAGTTTAATTGTCCAGCTAATGAACCTGTATCAATCTCCAGAAATAGCTTCAATTTTATGCTCTATCTCATCTTCAAGTTGTCCTTCACAGGATAAGACCTAAAGCCTGGCCAATTAAAAAACAAACAAACAAACAAAAACTCATTTTTTACTACCAACAAAGTAACAACAAAGACCAGAAACTAAAAACAAAGATTTTTTTCTGTATAAATCTGTGGCAGACACTAAGTATTTCTCATCTAATCATCTCTTCCTCTACAAAAGGGATTTAAGATTTTCTGGAGTGGTTCAATAACATACATATGAAAAAGTTCCTGAAACCATTTGAAGGCAATTTAAAAATAACATGACTGCCCGACATGCTAGGTAGCAGAAGTGAGAAAAATGGCTTTTTTGTGGTTTGGGTTTTTTGATTCATGAATGTCAGCAATGTTAACTAAACATGAGGGTTATGAAAAACAAACAAACAAAAAAAACTTTTGCTCTATGGAATTCGAGCCCCTTTAAATTATCAGGCCCACAGAGGCACTTAAAATGTACAGTAGTCATGTCTCACTCCCCCTTGAGCTAAATAATTACCTCTTGAAGCCACATGCTATGGAAGCTCTAGACTAACTGACCCCAAGTAGTCATAAAATGCCATATACACTATAGTTCAACAATGTATAGACAATAACCAATGTTATTTCTGTAAACCAACAAGAATTTCTGACGAACAACTTTTTGCAATCAATCCCTTTGCTGATTCATCCTTTTTTTCTCTAAAAATGTGAGCCTCTCTTCTGTTCTCTGGAGCACTCCCCAAGGCCACTTGGAAGTGTATCCTAGGCTGCAGTCCTCAACCTTGGCCCAAATAAATTATCTATATTAACTATGCCTCAGTTTCTTCCTTTTAGGTTGACATTTCTAGCACTGTGAGCAGGATTCACAGTAACCCACCCTTAGCCATTCCTGGACTTGGCACCTGGCCAACTGTGAACCTCTCATGTTCTTCCAATTCCAAGATAAATTATTAGACAAAAGCCCTACTAATAATCTGGACCTATACCACTCTTTGGTTGAAGGTCTACATTTTATTTGGGCTGTTCTTTCAAACCCTCCTTTTTTAGAACAGAGGTCTTTAACCTGGGGGTAACCCTTCAGGCTTGCTTCTTTATCAGAGCTATCCATGCTGAGTCCACACATGAGAATTATGCTTTTTTTTTGCCCTTTTCCTTAATGGGCTTTCCCAGCTGAACTCAGTAATTTTAAGCTAACAAAAGTGAACATAAAAAGACCACCCATTCAACAAAATCAGTGTCCAAAATACAGCTTTCTGTCATTTAGTTGGCTATTTATAAAATAAATTTACATCTACAAAAGAAATCTTCATTTGTAAGGGTCTTTACCTCACTGTACCTGGAGAGGGAGTGCTGAGTCACTAGAAACTTACCATTGGCTTACACTTACATAAGTCTTTGGTGAAGGTGCTTTTCAGACCATCTTGACTTTTTTTTTCAGACTGTCTTGCTCTGTCGCCCAGGCTGGAGTGCAGTAGCATGATCTCGGCTCACTGCAACCTCTGCCTCTCAGGCTCAAGCGATTCTTCTGCCTCAGCCTCCCACGTAGCCGGGATTACAGGTGCCCGCTACCACACCCGGCTAATTTTTGTATTAGTAGAGACAGGATCTCATCATGTTGGCCAGGCTAGTCTCACTGGCCTCAAGTGATCCACCTGCCTTGGCCTCTCAAAGTGCTGGGACTGCAGGCATGAGCCACAGCGCCAGGCCAGGCCATCTTGTCTTAACTGGCTTTTAATTACATCCTTCTTCCTTGGTTTGATTTCGGCTCTGGACTTTTGAGATATATATTTTTTCTACATATTTCACGTTAAGTGTCATCCCTTCAGAAGAACGTAACAACTACTTAGGGCAATAAAATGGGTAACTGGAAAATTAATAGTCTAAAAGAGAGAAATGTATTTAAATTTGGAACAAAAGGAGCAAACAGTGCAACTACAAAATGAGAAGGAAACTACTGAGATTATAAAAATACAGATCTAACAATTTTTTTTTTCAAAACCAGGACTAATGAATGGCACTGATGATACCCTTTAATGCCCAGCTGGAGTTCACAGTCCCTTGGAGAGATAAATCTTATCATGTCTTTGAAAGGTTAACATGCAGGGAATTAGCCAAGCAGCATTCCAGCTGAGATAAGACCTAAAAGAGTTAAAATTCTTTAGAACAACAAAAAATTCCTTTCTTTGGTTAATATCTTTAGCTCAGGAGAGAAACATTTATAAGAATTGGAATTATTTTCAATTATTACGATATTAATATGACTCTTGACCCTTTAGGGTACCCATTTGTTACTGATCCTTTTCCCTTCCATGAACAGCTTTTGATTTCCTGTCGTCTTCTGTCTGTGGTCAGCTGAAACCCTAGAGAGTATAGCTAAGCAAAAATGTGGATTTGCACCTTATTTGTGGCTACCAAGACTTTCATTATTTAAACTGTCTTTGGGGTGGTTCTGGATCTTGTGAGGGCTTGCTTTGCACCTCTTTGGAGATGCCTTGTGCATCCTTGGTCAAGTCATAAAAATTTTTCTTAATGCTTATTGGTTTTGGTGAGTCACTTGGGAAGGTACCTTTGGTTAAAAAGAAAAAAAAAGTCAAAAGCCAGGAATATTGGCTGTTTATTCCAGCTAAAATCTGCTAAGAAATTTGAAAATATTTTTTTTCTTTGAAAGAGGTCTATAGCCAGAAGTTAGCCTAATTAAAAGCTGACATTCAGGCTAGCTATGTATGTACATAGCTATATATATACATAGCTATGTATATACATAGCTAGCCTGAATGTGTATATATGTATATATACACACAGCTGTATATATATAGCTAGCCTGAATGTCATATACTTATATATATTTATACTTACATATATTTTTATATATACTTATATATAATATATATATATAAAATATATTTTTTTTTTTTGTAGAAGAAAGGCCTTTCTGTTTTACTCTTTTGGATTCTGTTAAGATTTTTGCCAAAGATAACGTAAAATTGAATTGGCCTTTTGGAAAGCTTAAATTCTTTCTCTGTGCTTGAAATATAAATTTGCTACTTGTTATTTAAAACTTGGTAAGGGCTTCAGGCCTATACAATAAACCTGAACTTGTTCTATTTATGAACTTTGAATCCAATGTCCTTTTAAAATAGCGAGTTTTACCTGTCTCATGGCTAGAATTTTTAAATCGAAGCTATGAAATCTTCACTTATGTCTGTATTTTTGTGTATATATGTGTACAGATCTGTTTGTATATTGTTTACATGGTACCAAACAGACAAATCAATGCTCATAGCTTAATAATCCCAAGTTAATGTGACTTTAGTAATCTTTGAGAAATAAAATTAGCTTTTTAATTGCTGGTAAAATAAAATTAGAATGTCTTCAGACTTGTCAGTTTTAAACATAATCAGACATTTTTGCCTGGGTCTGCTGGTCAGAAAGGTTTAGGCTTTCTCTACTAGATGTCTGAAGCTCATAAAACTGTTGCTTCTGTGATATATTTGATGCTCATTTGACTTGTCTGTGAGCTTATGTATTAGACTCTTTAGATTCTGGACTCTAACAAGTGAGGACTGGAGACATAGGTGGTACTCCCTCTGGCCTGGCTGTGTCTCCTGGCTATGGTGGGAAGAGTCAGATATTATCTTCACAGTTCTGTCCTCTGTCCTGGGCTCCATTATGGGTGTCTAAAATCAGGACCCAGATAGGCCCTGACCCTTCATAATCATACTTGGGTGCCACGTGGGTATTTGGGACTCAGTATGACTGAGGAAGACATTAGGAAGGGTATCTGTGTTGCAGTTTCAAAATTCTTTTCAATAGTTTAAAGTTTTAAAGTCATGTTAGGTTTAATAAATAGATAATCTTAAAATGTTTGAGTCACTTCTACATACATTAAGATACAAAAACATTAATTATTAGGTATGTTTTAGTTTACATAATTTGGTATTTTGTTTTTACATGGTATAGAAAAGCTAAATATATTTAGATCTGTTAATAATATTTAGATCTGTTAATAAACAAAAAAAGTAGGTATAATTTATATTTTATAGAAATATCTTTCTACGAAACCATGAAATGATTTGTCTACAAATACAGACATAAAACAGTTAACTACTAACTTCCTAGGTTTTTCACTTGAAATTAGAACTACTAAGAGTTAAAATTGTAGTTAATATATGTAATTAAAAGTACTAGATACATGGGAAACACTTCTGTATGCAAAGTATACAAGGAAAGTAGGATGTGTTTTTGGTGAAGAAAGTTATACAAAAGAGAGAAGGGTGTGAGTTTTGTTAAAGGAAAAGTAATTCTGTCTAGTTTAGAGATTATTTAAAGATTGTTTCAAAATTTACATGATACAGCTAAAACTAAAAAGTTGGAGAAAGAAAAAATAAAATTGTAAGAGGTTATAAAAGATTCATGAAAATCTTATCTGGTCAAAGCTGACTGGGATCAGATGGATCTGTTTATTGTAAGATTTTATTAAAATTAGGTTTAATATTAATAATATACTGATAAAAAGGTAGGATTTGGTTTTCTCTTTTGAACAAGATTTTCAGGTGGTGTTAACAGGAGATAGTAAAAGGTTTTGTTTACTTTTGAGTAAACTACAAAAGAAAAGGAGGGAGAGAGGGAAAGAGAGAGATTTTTCTTGGGCTCACGCTGCCTTTATTAGGTCTTATCTGGAAAAGTGAGTCTTTGATGGAGTCTTACTCTTTGATAGAGTCTCCTCAAACGTACTCTTTGATGGAGTCTCCTGCTTATCAAAGAGCACAGGTTTTGACTTTTTAAAAATCGCTGACTTATCACTTTGTTTAAATGACTGTTTTACAATGATCTGTGATCCTATTTTAACACTGAGCATTTCAAACCTTTCTTATTTTGATATCTACTGTTTTATTTATATTTATTTATTTATCTTTTAGATGGAGTTCTGCTCTGTCGCCCATGCTGGAGTGCACTGGCATGATCTTGGCTCACTGCAACCTCCTCCTCCCGGGTTCAAGTGATTCTCTTGCCTCAGCCTCCCAAGTAGCTCACATTCAGGTGCATGCCACCATGCCTAGCTAATTTTTTTGTACTTTTAGTAGATATGGGGTTTCACCATGTTAGCTAGGCTGGTCTCGAACTCCTGACCTCAGGTGATCTGCTTGCCTCAGCCTCCCAAAGTGCTGGGATTACAGGCGTCAGCCACCACGCCTGGCCATATCTAGTGTTTTAAACCTTTGATATCTGATACAGTTTCCCCAAATCAAATTTCAAACATGGAAAGCATTGTAAAACAAGAAACAGCGTTCAGCTTTGAGTTACAGTTGTATGTATATGTTATTGTATGTGTTCCAAAATTGTATGCAATTCCTAAACATCTGATATGCCTTGGTATATGCAGTAAACTGTTTTATTCTCATGTCTTTTTTTTTTTTTTTGAGACACTCTCTCGCTCTGTTGCCCAAGGTGGAGTACAATGGCATGATCTCGGCTCACTGCAACATCCGCCTCCCAGGTTCAAGTGATTCTCCTCCCTCAGCCTCCCGAGTAGCAGGATTATAGGTGTGTACCACCATGCCCGGCTAATTTTTGTATTTTTATTAAAGATGGGGTTTCATCACGTTGGTCAGGCTGGTCTCGAACTACTGACCTCATGATCCTCTCACCTCAGCCTCCCAAAGTGCTGGGATTACAGGCGTGAGCCACCACACCTGGCCTGTTTTTTTTTTTTTTTTTTATTATACTTTAGGGTTTTAGGGTACATGTGCACAATGTGCAGGTTTGTTACATATGTATCCATGTGCCATGTTGATTTCCTGCACCCATTAACTCGTCATTTAGCATTAGGTGTATCTCCTAATGCTGTCCCTCCCCCCTCCCCCCACCCCACAACAGTCCCCGGAGTGTGATGTTCCCCTTCCTGTGTCCATGAGTTCTCATTGTTCAATTCCCACCTATGAGTGAGAACATGCGGTGTTTGGTTTTTTGTCCTTGCGATAGTTTACTGAGAATGATGTTTCCAGTTTCATCCATGTCCCTACAAAGGACACGAACTCATCATTTTTTATGGCTGCATAGTATTCCATGGTGTATATGTGCCACATTTTCTTAATCCAGTCTATCATTGTTGGACATTTGGGTTGGTTCCAACTCTTTGCTATTGTGAATAGTGCCGCAATAAACATACGTGTGCATGTGTCTTTATAGCAGCATGATTTATAGTCCTTTGGGTATATACCCAGTAATGGGATGGCTGGGTCAAATGGTATTTCTAGTTCGAGATCCCTGAGGAATCGCCACACTGACTTCCACAATGGTTGAACTCGTTTACAGTCCCACCAACAGTGTAAAAGTGTTCCTATTTCTCCACATCCTCTCCAGCACCTGTTGTTTCCTGATTTTTTAATGATGGCCATTCTAACTGGTGTGAGATGGTATCTCACTGTGGTTTTGATTTGCATTTCTCTGATGGCCAGTGATGATGAGCATTTCTTCATGTGTTTTCTGGCTGCATAAATGTCTTCTTTTGAGAAGTGTCTGTTCATGTCCTCTGCCCACTTTTTGATGGGGTTGTTTGTTTTTTTCTTGTAAATTTGTTTGAGTTCATTATAGATTCTGGATATTAGCCCTTTGTCAGATGAGTAGGTTGCAAAAATTTTTTCCCATTCTGTAGGTTGCCTGTTCATTCTGATGATAGTTTCTTTTGCTGTGCAGAAGCTATTTAGTTTAATGAGATCCCATTTGTCATTTTGGCTTTTGTTGCCATTGCTTTTGGTGTTTTAACATGAAGTCCTTACCCACGCCTATGTCCTGAATGGTATTGCCTAGGTTTTCTTGTAGGATTTTAATGGTTTTAGGTCTAACATATAAGTCTTTAATCCATCTTGAATTAATTTTTGTATAAGGTGTAAGGAAGGGATTCAGTTGCAGCTTTCTACATATGGCTAGCCAGTTTTCCCAGCACCATTTATTAAATAGGGAATCCTTTCCCCATTTCTTGTTTTTGTCAGGTTTGTCAAAGATCAGATAGTTGTGCTATGCGGCATCATTTCTGAGGGCTCTGTTCTGTTCCATTGATCTATGTCTCTGTTGTGGTACCAGTACCATGCTGTTTTGGTTACTGTAGCCTTGTAGTATAGTTTAAAGTCAGGTAGCGTGATGCCTCCAGCTTTGTTCTTTTGGCTTAGGATTGACTTGGCGATGCGGGCTGTTTTTTGGTTCCATATGAACTTTAAAGTAGTTTTTTCCAATTCTGTGAAGAAAGTCATTGGTAGCTTGATGGGGATGGCATTGAATCTATAAATTACCTTGGGCAGTATGGCCATTTTCACGATATTGATTCTTCCAACCCATGAGCATGGAATGTTCTTCCATTTGTTTGTATCCTCTTTTATTTCATTGAGCAGTGGTTTGTAGTTCTCCTTGAAGAGGTCCTTCACATCCCTTGTAAGTTGGATTCCTAGGTATTTGATTCTCTTTGAAGCAATTGTGAATGGGAGTTCACTCATGATTTGGCTCTCTGTTTGTCTGTTATTGGTGTACAAGAATGCTTGTGATTTTTGTACATTAATTTTGTATCCTGAGACTTCGCTGAAGTTGCTAATCAGCTTAAGGAGATTTTGGGCTGAGACAATGGGGTTTTCTAGATATACAATCATGTCATCTGCAAACAGGGACAATTTGACTTCCTCTTTTCCTAATTGAATACCTTTTATTTCCTTCTCCTGCTGATTGCTCTGGCCAGAACTTCCAGCACTATGTTGAACAGGAGCGGTGAGAGAGGGCATCCCTGTCTTGTGCCAGTTTTCAGAGGGAATGCTTCCAGTTTTTGCCCATTCAGTATGATATTGGCTGTGGGTTTGTCGTAGATAGCTCTTATTATTTTGAGATACGTCCCATCAATACCTACTTTATTGAGAGTTTTTAGCATGAAGGGTTGTTGAATTTTGTCAAAGGCCTTTTCTGCATCTATTGAGATAATCATGTGGTTTTTGTCTTTGGTTCTGTTTATATGCTGGATTACATTTATTGATTTGCGTATGTTGAACCAGCCTTGCATCCCAGGGATGAAGCCCACTTGATCATGGTGGATAAGCTTTTTGATGTGCTGCTGGATTCGGTTTGCCAGTATTTTATTGAGGATTTTTGCATCAATGTTCATCAAGGATATTGGTCTGAAATTCTCCTTTTTGGTTATGTCTCTGCCAGGTTTTGGTATCAGGACGATGCTGGCTTCGTAAAATGTGTTAGGGAGGATTCCCTCTTTTTCTATCGATTGGAATAATTTCAGAATGAATGGTACCAGTTCCTCCTTGTAGCTCTGGTAGAATTCGGCTGTGAATCCATCAGGTCCTGGACTCTTTTTGGTTGGTAAGCTATTGATTATTGCCACAATTTCAGAACCTGTTATTGGTCTATTCAGAGATTCAACTTCTTCCTGGTTTAGTCTTGGGAGGGTGTATTTGTCGAGGAATTTATCCATTTCTTCTAGATTTTCTAGTTTATTTGCATAGAGGTGTTTGTAGTATTCTCTGATGGTAGATTGTATTTCTGTGGGATCGGTGGTGATATCCCCTTTTTCGTTTTTTATTGCATCTATTTGATTCTTCTCTCTTTTCTTCTTTATTAGTCTTGCTAGCGGTCCATCAATTTTGTTGATCTTTTCAAAAACCCAGCTCCTGGATTCATTAATTTTTTGAAGGGTTTTTTGTGTCTCTATTTCCTTCAGTTCTGCTCTGATTTTAGTTATTTCTAGCCTTCTGCTAGCTTTTGAATGTGTTTGCTCTTGCTTTTCTAGTTCTTTTAATTGTGATGTTAGGGAGTCAATTTTGGATCTTTCCTGCTTTCTCTTGTGGGCATTTAGTGCTATAAATTTCCCTCTACACACTGCTTTGAATGTGTCCCAGAGATTCTGGTATGTTGTGTCTTTGTTCTCGTTGGTTTCAAAGAACATCTTTATTTGTGCCTTCATTTCATTATGTACCCAATAGTCATTCAGGAGCAGGTTGTTCAGTTTCCATGTAGTAGAGCGGTTTTGAGTGAGTTTCTTAATCCTGAGTTCTAGTTTGATTGCACTGTGGTCTGAGAGACAGTTTGTTATAATTTCTGTTCTTTTACATTTGCTGAGGAGAGCTTTACTTCCAACTATGTGGTCAATTTTGGAATAGGTGTGGTGTGGTGCTGAAAAAAATGTATATTCTGTTGACTTGGGGTGGAGAGTTCTGTAGATGTCTATTAGGTCCACTTTATGTAGAGCTGAGTTCAATTCCTGAATATCCTTGTTAACTTTCTGTCTCGTTGATCTGTGTAATGCTGACAGTGGGGTGTTAAAATCTCCCATTATTATTGTGTGGGAGTTTAAGTCCCTTTGTAGGTCACTCAGGACTTGCTTTATGAATCTGGGTGCTCCTGTGTTGGGTGCATATATATTTAGGATAGTTAGCTCTTCTTGATGAATTGATCCCTTTACCATTATGTAATGGCCTTCTTTGTCTCTTTTGATCTTTGTTGGTTTAAAGTCTATTTTATCAGAGACTAGGATTGCAACCCCTGCCTTTTTTTGTTTTCCAGTTGCTTGATAGATCTTCCTCCATCCCTTTATTTTGAGTCTATGTGTGTCTCTGCACGTGAGATGGGTTTCCTGAATACAGCACACTGATGGGTCCTGACTCCTTATCCAGTTTGCCAGTCTGTGTCTTTTGATTGGAGCATTTAGCCCATTTACATTTAACGTTAATATTGTTATATGTGAATCTGATCCTGTCATTATGATGTTAGTTCGTTATTTTGCTCGTTAGTTGCTATAGTTTCTTCCTAGTCTCGATGGTCTTTACAATTTGGCATGTTTTTGCAGTGGCTGGTACCGGTTGTTCCTTTCCATGTTTAGTGCTTCCTTCAGGAGCTCTTTTAGGGCAGGCCTGGTGGTGACAAAATCACTTAGCGTTTGCTTGTCTGTAAAGTGTTTTATTTCTCCTTCACTTATGAAGCTTAGTTTGGCGGGATAGGAGATTCTGGGTTGAAAATTCTTTTCTTTAAGAATGGTGAATATCGCCCCCACTCTCTTCTGGCTTGTAGAGTTTCTGCTGAGAGATCAGCTGTTAGTCTGATGGGCTTCCCTTTGTGGGTAACCCGACCTTTCTCTCTGGCTGCCCTTAACATTTTTTCTTTCATTTCAACTTTGGTGAATCTGACAATAATGTGTCTTGGAGTTGCCCTTCTCGAGGAGTATCTTTGTGGCGTTCTCTGTATTTCCTGAATCTGAATGCTGGCCTGCCTTGCTAGATTGGGGAAGTTCTCCTGGATAATATCTTGCAGAGTGTTTTCCAACTTGGTTCCATTCTCCCCATCATTTTCAGGTACACCAATCAGACGTAGGTTTGGTCTTTTCACATAGTCCCAAATTTCTTGGAGGCTTTGTTCATTTCTTTTTATCTTTTTTCTCTAAACTTCCCTTCTCTCTTCATTTCATTCATTTCATCTTCCATCAGCGATACCCTTTCTTCCAGTTGATCACATCTGCTACTGAGGCTTCTGCAATCTTCGCGTAGTTCTCGAAACTTGGCTTTCAGCTCCATCGGCTCCTTGAAGCCCTTCTCTCCATTGGTTATTCTAGTTATCCATTCTTCTAATTTTTTTTCAAAGTTTTTAACTTCTTTGCTGTTGTTTTGAATTTCCTCTCGTAGCTCAGAGTAGTTTGATCGTCTGAAGCCTTCTTCTCTCAACTCATCAAAGTCATCCTCCATCCAGCTTTGTTCCGTTGCTGGTGAGGAACTGCGTTCCTTTGGCGGAGGAGAGGTGCTCTGCTTTTTAGAGTTTCCAGTTTTTTTGGTCTGTTTTTTCCCCATCTTTGTGGTTTTATCTACTTTTTGTCTTTGATGATGGTGATGTACAGATGGGTTTTTGGTGTGGATGTCCTTTCTGTTTGTTAGTTTTCCTTCTACCAGACAGGACCCTCAGCTGCAGGTCTGTTGGAGTTTACTAGAGGTGCACTCCAGACCCTGTTTGGCTGGGTGTCAGCAGTGGTGGCTGCAGAACAGTGGATTTTCGTGAGACCACAAATTCAGCTGTCTGATAGTTCCTCTGAAAGTTTTGTCTCAGAGAAATACCGGGTTGAATGAGGTGTCAGTCTGTCCCTCCTGGGGGGGTGCTTCCCAGTTAGGCTGCTCAGGGGTGAGGGACCCACTTTAGGAGGCAGTCTGACCGTTCTCAGATCTCCAGCTGCGTGCTGGGAGAACCACTACTCTCTTCAAAGCTGTCAGTCAGACAGGGACATTTAAGTCTGTGGAAGTTCTTGCAGAGTTTTTGTTTGTCTGTGCCCTGCCCCCAGAGGTGGAGCCTACAGAGGCAGGCAGGCCTCCTTGAGCTGTGGTGGGCTCCACCCAGTTCGAGCTTCCTGGCTGCTTTGTTTACCTAAGCAAGCCTGGGCAATGGCGGGCGCCCCTCCCCCAGCCTCGCTGCCGCCTCGCAGCTTGATCTCAGACTGCTGTGCTAGCAATTAGCGAGACTCCGTGGGCATAGGACCCTCCGAGCCAGGTGCGGGACACAATCTCCTAGTGTGCCGTTTTCCAGGCCCGTTGGAAAAGCACAGTTAGGGTGGGACTGACCCGATATTCCAGGTTTTTTTTTTTTTTTTTAAAGAGCTTTCTTTCCCTCCAAATCCTAAAGTGTGTGTCTTCAAAGAAATTCATGGAAAGGACTTTGAATACGAGTTTGTACCATATTCAAGTATTTTTGAATACAGGTTTCGGGTAACTATGGAGATGATACCATTGGACTAGGTAAAAATTTCCAAAATTCGAATAAAAAACTGATGTGTTAATGAAGATTGCTAAGCCAACATGAAACAGAACAGGAATTAATTACATGGGACTGAACTGATAGAGGACTGAAATGATTTTTTAATCACTTTTTTTTTTTTTGAGACGGAGTCTCGCTCTGTCACCCAGGCTGGAGTGCAGTGGCGCAATCTCGGCTCACTGCAAGCTCCGCCTCCCGGGTTCACGCCATTCTCCTGCCTCAGCCTCTCCGAGTAGCTGGGACCACAGGCGCCCGCCACCACGCCCGGCTAATTTTTTTGTATTTTTAGTAGAGACGGGGTTTCACCGTGGTCTCAATCTCCTGACCTCGTGATCCGCCTGCCTCGGCCTCCCAAAGTGCTGGGATTACAAGCCTGAGCCACTGCGCCCTGCCTAATCACTTTCTGTTTGAAACACTGTTGATTCTTCTCATATTTGTTTTGCCAGAGTCCACATTTTCTTTGAGCCATTTATAGCTCATAGCAATTAGGTAAAGTATACTTTTGTGGGGAAAAGTGAAACATCTACCTTCCTCTTTACCTGATTTTCTCCAGAATTTGGGAGCTATTTGTGAATATTCTTATTTTATGACATTTATGACAATATAGTTGTTTGTGTAAGTGCAATATTTTGTTTGTTTTGTAACAGGATGCATTGGAGACACTGGTTATTGTATCAAGGTTTAACTGGAACAGCATATGATCAAACTACTTTGAGGAATTAAGGTTGACTTTATAGAGTCAATAAAAAGCCCCTTGGAAAGACTTGACCTAATAAGTTGTCTATACTGTTCCCTTACAAGAATCCTGACTTGTGGTATGTAAAGAATGTCACTTTCTGAGAGTTCCAGGAATATCAAAATATTCTGGGACTTCGAGAAGAGAAGAATTCATCAAACTGTGAAAGTATTACAGGCACAGGCTGATGGTTAATCCCTGGCTAGACTTCTTAGACTTGAGAAGTTTCCAAAAGTCTAATCCAAAATTTCTTACGAAAAAGTTTCAGGCAAAGCCAACTAGTCTATATGATCAATCGCTACTCTTGCTGCACTTTATGCAAATAAATCAGGCCAAGTATAATAATTCTAAAACTTTTTTTGCAAATAAATTGGTCTATTTCTCTTCGGTAGAAAAGAGGGACTGGATGGGTGTAGTGGCTTGTGCCTGTAAGCCCAGCTACTCACGGATAAGGTGGAGGATCACCTGAGCCCAGGAATTCAAGGCTACAATGAGCTATAATCATGCCACTGCACAACAGCCTGAGTGACAGAGTGAGACTGTTACTAAAAGAAAGAAAAAATTTCTAAGTATAAATATATACATTTTATGTATGTAAAGTTATGTATTTTAAAAAAATAAAAGGGAGACTAGAGACAGAAAACTCATGTTTCATAAGAAAACTATAACACACCTGTTATTAGATTCTAGCCTGACCATTGTTTTTGAGTTTTCTTATTTGTCTGCCACTTGGACTAAATCCTGAATTATTTCCTGGCTACAACCAGTCTGTAAAGAAGAACCAGGTTTTAATTTTTTTCACGATTTTGCTGTTGTTGTTGTTGGCTCCCTAACGAATAGGTTCTTTTTTCATTCTGACATGTAAATTCACTTTTTTGATTGTAGTCAATGTGTGCATTATATTTCTACGACACAAATTCTTAATGTTATGTATCTCTCATTGTTTTACTTTGGAGGAAACTAAAATCATAGGATTCCAAAGACTAGGGATGATTCAACAAGCAATGACTTAACTGAGGTCTCATTTCTGCCACTCTGTGATGCCATCCTAAGTCAGCTTTTGGGAGCTCTTAAAATTCCTCACTGAGACATTTCCTCCTCCCTCATCCACATGGGACAGCACTACCTGGGAGTGAGCTTTCCTGGTGACAAGCGACATCATGACACTTAGATTTTGATTAACAATGCTTTCAAGAAGAAAGATTTTTGACCACAAGGAGTAAAGGTTGGGGAGGGAGGGGGGAAGAAAAACTTTTTATCTAAGGAATATGGGCCTAAGTTATCAGTCCCAAAAAGGTATTTAAAATGTAACAGCAGTTATGTCTCATTCCCCCTTGAGGTAAATAATTACCCCTTGAAGCCACTTGCTATTCAAGCTCTAGACTAACTGACCTCAAGAAGACATAAAATGCCACACACCTTATAATTTAACAATGTATAGAAAATCATTAACCAATGTTATTTCTGTAAACCAATTAGAATTCCTGATAAGCAACTTTTGTAGCCACTCCCTCTGGATTCATCTTTTATTTATTTTTCAAACAATTTAGTTTATTTCTTTCTCATATAATAGTCCAGAGTTAAGTGGGAGAGCCACAGAGAAAAGGCAGCTCTATTTCATGAAGTTATCCAAGGACCCAGGTTCCTTTTATCCTGTTGCCCTGTCACCCCCTAGGGAGTTATTGCCCATGTGGTGGGCAATAACGCATCTCTTCTCCAATCCAGGGGAGGGGTGGGAAGAAGACAAGGGTGAGCATATTCTCTTCTGAGGATATGATTTGCAAGTTACACAATTCCTTCTGCGCAAATTAGCTTGGCTCACACACCACAGTCACATCTTACTGCAAAGTAGCCATGTACCCAACTAAAAGTTGAAGGGTTCAATTGACCAAGAGCAGTGAGAGAGTGGATATCTGGATATAGTGATCAGTCTTTCTACCATGGGTCCAAGAAATGTATTTTTTTCTTTTTTTAAAAATTATATTTTAAGTTGTGGGGTACATGTGCAGAATGTGCAGGTTTGTTACATAGGTATACATGTGCCATGGTGGTTTGCTGCACTCATCAACTCGTCATCTACATTAGGTATTTCTCCTAATGCTATACCTCCTCCAATCCCCTGACAGGCCCTGGTGTCTGATGTTTCCCTCCCTGTGCCCATGTGTTCTCATTGTTCATCTCCCACTTAGAAGTGGGAATATGCAGTGTTTGGTTTTATGTTCTTTTGTTAGTTTCCTGAGAATCATGGTTTCCAGCTTCATCCATGTCCCTGCAAAGGACATGAACTCATCCTTTTTATGGCTGTAGAGTATTCCATGGTGTATATGTGCCACATTCTCTTTATCCAGTCTAACATTGATGGGCATTTGGGTTGGTTCCCAGTCACTGCTATTGTGGACAGTGACACAATAAACATACATGTGCATGTGTCTTTACAGTAGAATGATTTATAATCCTTTGGGTATGTAACCAGTAATGGGATTGCTGGGTCAAATAGTATTTCTAGTTCTAGATCCTTGAGGAATCGCCACACTGTCTTCCACAATGGTTGAACTAATTTACACTCCCACCAACAGTGCAAAAGTGTTCCTATTTCTCCAGCATCTGTTTCCTGACTTTTTAATGATTGCCATTCTAACTGGAGTGAGATGGTATCTCATTGTGGTTTTTGATTTGCATTTCTCTAATGACCAGTGATGATGAGCATTTTTTCATATGTTTGTTGGCTGCATAAATGTCTTCTTTTGAGAAATGTCTCTTCATATGCTTTGCCCGCTTTTTGATGGGGTTGTTATTTTCTTGTAAATTTGTTTAAGTTCTTTGTAGATTCTGGATATTAGCGCTTTGTCAGATGGATAGATTGCAAAAATTTCCTCCCATTCTGTAGGTTGCTTGTTCACTCTGATGATAGCTTCTTTTGCTGTGCAGAAACTCTTTAATTAGATACCATTTGTCAATTTTGGCTTTTGCTGCAAATGCTTTTGGTGATTTACTCATGAAGTCTTTGCCCATGCCTGTGTCCTGAATGCTACTGCCTAGGTTTTCCTTTAGGATTTTTATGGTTTTAGGTCTTACATTTAAGTCTTTAATTCATCTTGAGTTAACTTTTGTATAAGGTGTAAGGAAGGAATCCAGTTTCAGCTTTGTGCATATGGCTAGCCAGTTTTCCCAACACCATTTATTAAATAGGGAATCCTTTCCCCACTGCTTGTTTTTGTAGGTTTGTCAAAGATCATACGGTTGTAGATGTGTGGCGTTATTTCTGAGGCCGCTGTTCTGTTCCATTGGTCTATATATCTGTTTTGGTATCAGTACCATGCTGTTTTGGTTACTGTAGCCTTGTAGTACAGTTTGAACTCAGGTAGCATGATGCCTCCAACTTTGTTCTTTTTGCTTAGGATTGTCTTGGCTATGTGGGCTCTATTTTCGTTCCACATGAAATTTAAAGTAGTTTCTTCTAATTCTGTGAAGAAAGTCAATGGTAGTTTGATGGGGATACCAATGAATCTATAAATTATTTTGGGCAGTATGGCCATTTTCATGATACTGATTCTTCCTATCCATGGGCATGGAATGTTTTTCCATTTGTTTGTGTCCCCTCTTATTTCCTTGAGCAGTGCTTTGTAGTTCTCTTTGAAGAGTTCCCTCACATCCCTCATAAGTTGTATTCCTAGGTATTTTACTCTCTTTGTAGCAACTGTGAATGGGAGTTCACTCATGATTTGGCTGTTTGTCTGTTATTGGTGTATAAGAATGCTTGTGATTTTTGCACATTGATTTTGTATCCTGAGGCTTTGTTGATGTTGCTTATCGGCTTAAGATTTTGGGCTGAGACAATGGGGTTTTCTAAATATACAATCATGTCATCTGCAAACAGAGACAATTTGAATTCCACTTTTCCTAACTGAATACCCTTTATGTCTTTCTCTTGCCTGATTGCCCTGGCCAGAACTTCCAATACTATGTTGAATAGGAGTGGTGAGAGAGGGCATCCTTGTCTTGTGCCAGTTTTCAAAGGGAATGCTTCCAGTTTTTGCCCATTCAGTACAATATTGGCTGTGGGTTTGTCATAAATAGCCCTTATTATTTTGAGATATGTTCCATCAATACCTAGTTTATTGAGAGTTTTTAGCATGAGGGGCTGTTGAATTTTGTCAAAGGCCTTTTCTGCATCTACTGAGATAATCATGTGGTTTTTGTTGTTGGTTCTGTTTATGTGATGGACTATGTTTATTGATTTGCATATGTTGAACCAGCCTTGCATGCCAGGGATGAAGCAGAATTGATCATGGTGGATAAGCTTTTTCACGTGCTGCTGGATTTGGTTTGCCAGTATTTTATTGAGGATTTTCACATCAATGTTCATCAGGGACATTGGCCTGAAATTTTGTTTTTTTATTGTGTCTCTGCCAGGTTTTGGTATCAGGATGATTCTGGCCTCATAAAATGAGTTACAGAGGAGTCCCTCTTTTTCTATTGTTTGGAGTAGTTTCAGAAGGAATGGTGCCCGCTCCTCCTTGTACCTCTGGTGGAATTCAACTGTGAATCCATCTGGTCCTGGGCTTTTTTTGGTTAGCAGGCTATTAAGTACTGCCTCAATTTCAGAACTTGTTATTGGTCTATTCAGGGATTCAACTTTTTCCTGGTTTAGTCTTGGGAGGCTGTAAATGTTCAGGAATTTCTCCATTTCTTCTAGATTTTCTAGTTTATTTGCATAGAGGTGTTTATAGTATTCTCTGATGGTAGTTTGTATTTCTGTGGGATCAGTGGTGATATCTCTTTATCATTTTCTATTGTGTCTACTTGATTCTTTTCTCTTTTCTTCTTTATTAGTCTGGCTAGCGGTCTATTTTGTTGATCTTTTCAAAAAACCAGCTCCTGAATTCACTGATTTTTTGAAGGGTTTTTCATGTCTCTATCTCCTTCAGTTCTGCTCTGATCTTAGTTATTTCTTGTCTTCTGCTAGCTTTTAAATTTGTTTGCTCTTGCTTCTCTAGCTCTTTTAATTGTGATGTTAGGGTGTTGATTTTGGATCTTTCCTGCTTTCTCTTGTGGGCATTTAGTGCTATAAATTTCCTCTAGGCACTGCTTAAAATGTGTCCCAGAGATTCTCCTACATTGTGTCTTTGTTCTCATTGGTTTCAAAGAACATCTTTATTTCTGCTTTCATTTCGTTATTTACCCAGTAGTCATTCAGGAGCAGGTTGCTCAGTTTCCATGTAGTTGTGCGTTTTTGAGTGAGTTTCTTAATCCTGAGCTCTAATGTGACTGCACTGTGGTTTGAGAGACTGTTATGATTTTTGTTCTCTTGCATTTACTGAGGAGGGTTTTACCTCCAATTATGTGGTCAATTTTAGAATAAGTGCGATGTGGTGCTGAGGAGAATGTATATTCTGTTGATTTGGGGTGGACAGTTCTGTAGGCATCTATTAGGTCTGCTTGGTCCAGGGCTGAGTTCAACTCCTGGATATCCTTGTTAATTTTCTGTCTCGTTGATCTATCTAATATTGACAGTGGGGTGTTAAAGTCTCCCACTATTATTGTGTGGGAGTCTGTCTCTAGGTCTTTAAGAACTTCCTTTATGAATCTGGGTGCTGCCATATTAGGTGCATATATATTTAGGATAGTTAGCTCTTCTTGTTTCATTGATCTCTGTCTCATTATGTAATGCCCTTCTTTGTCTCTTTTGATCTTTGTTGGTTTAAAGTCTCTTTTATCAGAGACTAGGATTGCAACCCTGGCTTTTTTTTTTTTTTTTTTTGCTTTCAACTTACTTGGTAAATCTTCCTCCACCCCTTTATTTTGAGCCTATGTGTGTCTTTGCACGTGAGATGGGTCTCCTGAATACAGCACACTGATGGGTCTTGACTCTTTAATGAATTTGCCAGTCTGTGTCTTTTAATTGAGGCATTTAGTCTGTTTACCCTTAAGGTTAATATTGTTATGTGTGAATTTGACCCTGTCGTTATGATGCTAGCTGGTTATTTTGCCCATTAGTTGATGCAGTTTCTTCATAGTGTTGATGGTCTTTACAATTTGGTATGTTTTTGCAGTGGCTGGTACCAGTTGTTCCTTTCCATGTTTAGTGCTTCCTTCAGGAGCTCCTGTAAGGCAGGCCTGGTGGTGACAAAATCTCTCAGCAGTCGCTTGTCTGTAAAGGATTTTATTCATCCTTAGTTTATTAAGCTTACTTAGGCTGGATATGAAATTCTCGGTTGAAAATTCTTTTCTTTAAGAATGTCGAGCATTAGCCCCCACTCTATTCTGGCTTGTAGGGTTTCTGCCAAAGAGATTCACTGTTAGTCTGATGGGCTTCCCTCTGTGGGTAACCTGACCTTTCTCTCTGGCTGCCCTTAAAATTTTTTCCTTCATTTCAACCTTGGTGAATTGGCAATTATGTGTCTTGGGGCTGCTCTTCTCGAGGAATATCTTTGTGGTGTTCTCTGTATTTCCTGAATTTGAATGTTGTTGGCCTGCCTTGCTAGGTTGGGGAACTTCTCCTGGATAATATCCTCAAGAGTGTTTTCCAACTTGGTTCCATTCTCCCGGTCACTTTCAGGTACACCAATCAAACGTAGATTTGGTCTTTTCACATAGTTCCATACTTCTTTATCTGTTTCTTTTCACTGTTTTTTTTTTTTCCCCTCTAATCTGGTCTTCTCACTTTATTTCATTGAGTTAATCTTCAATCTCTGATATCCTTTCTTCCACTTGATCGATTCAGCTATTGATACTTGTGTATGCTTCACGAAGTTCTCGCGCTGTGTTTTTCAGTTCCATCAGGTCATTTAAATTCTTCTCTAAGCTGGTTATTCTAGTTAGCAATTTGTCTAACCTTTTTTCCAGGTTCTTAGCTTCCTTTCATTGAGTTAAAATATGCTCCTTTAGCTTGGAGGAATTTGTTATTACCTACCTTCTGAAGCCTACTTCTGTCAATCCTTCAAACTCATTCTCCGTCCAGTTTTGTTGCCTTGCTGGTGAGGAGTTGTGATCCTTTGGAGGAGAAGAGGTGTTCTGGTTTTTGGAATTTTCAGCCTTTTGGCGCTGGTTTCTCCCCATCTTCGTGGATTTATTTACCTTTGGTCTTTGATGTGGGTGATGTTGTTACTATTCCTTTCTGTTTGTAATCATAATTAGAGGGTTGAAACTTTCGGTCCTACTCCAACTTCTAGGAAGTGGAGAGGAGCTGAAGGTTGAGTCGATAAACCAATGGCCAATGATTTAATCAATCATGCCTAAGTAAACAAGTTTCCATAAAAATTCAAAAGGACTGTTTTGTGGGCTTCTGGATAACACATGCAGGTTCCCAGAGCGTGGCATAGCTGGAGAAGGCATGAAAACTCCATACCCCTTCTCCACACCTTGTGTTATGCATCTTGTCTGTTCATCTAGCTGTTCATCTGTATTCTCTGTAATATTCTTTATAATAAATGGGTAAATGTAAGTATTTCTGTGAGTTCTGTGAGCCACTCTAGAAAATTAATCGAACCCAAGGAGGGGATCATAGGAACCCCAATTTATAGCTATTCAGTCAGACACAAGGCTACAACTTATGCCTGTGACTGGCATCTGAAGTCGGGGGGCAGTGTTGTGGGACTGAGACCTCAATCTGTGGGATCTGATGCTGTTTTCAGGAAGACAATGTCAGAATAGAACTGAATCAGAAGACACCCAGTTGGTGTCTGTTGGAGAGAAATCTTCATACATTTTGGTGACCAGAGGCCACAGAAGTATTGTCTTGTATGATTATAGTAGGAGATACTACTCCCCACCAACCCCCATATCCTCAGATATATCTACAGAGGCTTCCAATAATTATGAAGTATAACACAGTAAAGTGCTTTGAGGGGGAAAAAAAATCCTTGAATAATACTGTCTAATGACTTAATACAACAAATGACAAGGGAAAGAAGGCCTTGAAAAACACAACACACTGAAGGCATTCAGTACAAAAACAAATGGTCTTAACAGCACTCAAAAGGGCCCAACAGTATGATAGCTCTGAGTAACAATCAATAACTATGATACTCCTGAGGCATTCACAAATTAAATGACCAGTATACTCTATTTTAGAAAGCCAGACTATAGCTAATAATTTTTTTAATAAAAAAGCAAATTAAAGTTATTTTAAAATATCAGTACAATGGGGAGATTTTAAAAATCACATATAATAATACATCATTCATTGGCAATATACATACTTTCAGAAAGTCAGTTATTCTTCAAACCTTTCCAATCTTCTTTCATGCTCCACTAAACCCTCTGGAAAGCCACTCACAAATCCAGTGATCTGCTTGGTCAACCCTTTCAACCTCTTTTGAGTTTCTTCACAAATTCTCAAAGCTTGTAAGCACCTTTTCTCTATTTCTTACTCCTTAAATGTACACAGTGTCTAAGCAGACCTTATCACTTTATATTTTTTGTTAAATTTATGGGTTCAATTATGATCTCCCAATTTTGTTTCCAGCCCTGGCTTCTCCCTTATATTTTCAACTGCCTCTTGGTCATCTCAGTATGAACGATCCATAGGTACTCAAAGTGGAAACAGTAAAAATCTAACTTTTCTTCCCTCTAAAACTAACTTGGTCTTCCTTCCATGTTTACTTCTTTTATCAGCAATACCATTCTTCCAGCAATGCAGGCAAATGCAGGAAAATCTCCTAAGACGCTATCGGTCGATTCCCCTTTAGTGTTACCCTCATTTTAGGGGTGTGTGGAGAATGTGGTGAAAGTGTCAGGTGCTGATGAGCAGCATAGGAAAGAGTCAAGTTCTGTTTAGGAGCAAAAAGTTTGTTGATGACTTTGGTGAATGAGCTTAATGGGATTGGTGAATATGGAATTCACCAATTCCTCTCAAGCTGAGTTACTCTCACTTATTCTTTGCACATAAGACCTCTAGGCCTTTAACAACTCACTTTTCTATTAGTCCTCACTTTTACTTCTTTCCTTCCACCGCTTATATTCCATGTTCCATTAGTCAGACCACCATCATGTCAATATCTTACTCTCAATGCACCAACCTGAAGTAGCACAACATAAGCATATAATCAGACTGCTGAACAAAACAAATGCAATGATGTATACTGGTGCTGCTTTCAATTTAAGACCTCTAATCTAAGCTAGTGAAAAAAAAATCCCAAGTTGCACTAGTCTAATTTCTACACTATTACAAACAGTCCTCTTGTTTCCTAAGTCTTCGACTTTACCTTATTTGTAAATAATCCCAACCTCTTCCTAGAGAAAATGAAAGTCAAGAAATACCTCTACTTCTATTCACTAAACTAGTTTCCACATACTTTTGCTTCACTCTTCACCATTACAATGTAATAGTGCTCTGAAGAATCTCCTGATCTTGCTCAACTGATTATCACTCTTTCTCCTAGCACTGAAATACGATCAAGACCCTGATATTTTTAAAAATACATAAAAACCTTACTTCACTGTCATAATCATCTCTACCCACTCTTTCTCCTTATAGCTCAAGCACTGTTTATATTTGTTATTTTCATTTCTTCACTTGCCAGAGTCCTCAATCCCGTTTTCCATATTCACCAATCCCATTAAGCTCATTCACCAAGGTCATCAACAAACTTCTTGCTCCTAAACAGAACTTGACTCTTTCCTATGCTGCTCATCAGCACCTGACACTTTCACCACATTCTCCCGCCTGAAGCACTCTTCTTGGGTTTCTAAAAACACTGCATACTCTGGATTTTTCTCACACCTTTCTGTTCCTTCCCAGTCTGCCCTGTAGGCTCATTTTCCCCCCTCTGCTAGCCCTCAGATTCTCTTCATGGCTGTCTTGGCCCTCTTGTCTTGTTACACTCTCCCACGGCAATTTCATCCACCCTCATGGCTCTAGTTATCACTTAACACTAAAGAATTTCAAATATGTATCTACTATTGAGCTTTTCCCTCTGCTATAGATGCATATATTCAAGGGTCTACGAATCATTACCACTTAGATGTCTCGAAGCTATCTCAAACTCTACATATGCACAAAAATAAATTCTTCATCTTCAGTTCCCACTAAATTTGCTGCTATGCTACTTCTGCTCAGGGATTGCTATCATCATCCATTCAGGTATTCAAGCCAGAAACACAAACACTATCCTTGACTCTTCATACTCCAATATCCAATCTACATACACTTCTGGAGATTCAACCTTTAATCTACCACAAATCAGTGCTCTTCTTACTTACCCCGATTCAGGCCAATATTACCTACTGTCTGGATTACTGTATTCTCTTAAAGAGGTCCCCTTCCTTTAGTTCCCTTCCCCTGAATTCTTCATTCTGCAGCCAAAATGATCTTCTGAAGTTGGTTCTTTCTAAGAATTCTGCCTAGCCCACAACTCACCATAACCTTTAACTGTGAGAGGGGTTGGCTTTGAAGCACTATGTTTATGCTACATGACCCTGCCCTCTTAGCACAGCTGATTAAACCAAGGGTAGACAACTGACAAGGAACCAGTCAGACTCCCTCCAGAGGACTTGGAAGTGGGAGAGAAATTCAGAGGCTGTTAAGTTAGAGCTGTATAGTTAAGAGAAGACAGTATACATGGAGCAATGAAGCAGACATGAGAGACAAGACACTATGAGATACAAGAGAAGAGGAAGCATCTGATACTGAACCATGTCTGGTTCCAAATCTTTGTGAAGTCCAGCTGCACTTCCTACCTCTGCATATGCTGAATCCTCTGGGTCACTTTCTTTGTCTTTTGCTTAAGTTTCTGACTTATAACTAAGACATTCTTAGCTAAAATACTTTTTCTACATGCAATTTTGACCCTGAATCTCCTTTGCTTAAAATCATACCACAGTTACTTTCTGTTCCTAAGATAAAACCCAAGGCTTCGTTAGGGCTGTGGACCAAGAACTAGGGGATTCCAGGAACTTCAGGACTCTGGATGACTTGGCCCTGGCCCTCTCTTACCAGATCCTCCTCCCTCTCCAATCCCAGGATCCAGCCACAATGAACTGCTTTAAAAGTACCACAATCTTTTCACCTCTAAGCCAACGTGCGGGGAGAGGACAGGGAGGAATCTGTAACACACTCTAACCCCAACTTTACCTGGTCAAGACCTACTCATCCCTGAGGCTTCAAGTTCAGTCAGTATACTCACTCCCAAGACACATTGGGTCTTTCTCCATGGCAGCACATGTATTACCCTGAATTGAAATGTCTGTGCTTCCCACTGGACTAGAACACATGTAAGGGTAAAGAGCATGCATTTTGTTCACAGTTGGATTCCCAGAATTGCATAGCACACACTCAAATATTTTTGAATTAATCTAATCAGCTGCCAAATTGTGTTGATTTTACTGTCTTGATAAATTACTTATTTCCATAGACACTGTCCTACTTCAATCTCATTTCTTCTCTAAAATATTTCAGTGATTTCTTAACTGCTCTCTGCCTAATTTCACTCCCTTCAAATTCACCCATTATCTCCTGTAGCAAGTAGGTATTGTAACGTAAGTTAATTTAATTCTCTCTTCTCTCAAAAACTGCCTTTAGAACAAAGCCCATCCAGTTGAATGTTTTATTCCTGGACCATATTAAGCTTTTCTGCCTTGATGCCTCTGTTCCCCTTATGTGAAATGCCCTTTTCCACTATCTCCGAGTGTTCAAATATACGCCATTATATAAGGCCAAGAAATGGTATCTTTCATTGAATTTTATTTATACTTCTCATGACACAATTTTTAAAATATTGAACTAAAAGTTACCTATATATCTAACTGTAAACTTATTTTGTCAACTAAGAAACATCAAGTTTATAGATTATGCAAAGATAAAACATGTAAAGCAACTCAACATAAGTGAAGAAACTGAGTTATTAATATTCACAAATACTTTTCATAATGTTACTTATGATTAATAAAATTATCTTTGTCTGCAAGATAGACTTTTCAATCTGTCTAAAAGAAAGACTTTTAGAATGCTTTCATTACCAAAGACTGATGCTTGGTTCTGGTTAATGACATCCTTTAAACAACTAACTTGAAATTTATATATCTATATAAACATATATATGTGTTTTTTTATTTTTATTTTTTTTAATTTTTAAACAAGATCTCACTCTGCCACCCACGCTGGAATGCAACAGCACAAGCATGGCTCACTTGCAGCCCCAAACTCCTGGGCTTAAGCAATACTTCCATCTCAGCCTCCTGAATAGCTAGGACTACAGGCATGTACCACCAAGCTTGCTTAATTTTAAAATTGTATAGATGCGGTCTCATTCTGTTGCCCAGGCTGGTCTCAAACTCCTGGCCTCAAGTGATCCTCCTGCCTTGGCCTCCCAAAGTGCTGAGCTACTACACCCAGCTGAAACTTATATTCTATTAACTAAAATGGGCTTAATTTTAAGGGTGCACAGATAACCATGATACCTCAATAAATATTAAATTTTCCTTTGTGGGCTTGGTACTTCAGATATTTCTTGGTCCAACGCCTTCTAGTCATTCAGTTAAATTTCAAGTTAGGAAAACAATATTGAAATAACATTTGGTGATTATGTAGCAGGGAGGATTCTAGAAAGCAATTTTTTTTTAAAAGCCAGCTACTACTAAACTGCACTAATAAAGCTTTCCAAATATTTGAGCTCCTTCAGACTAGTCAGTTGTTAATAGGGTAAAAAAAGAAAAAAACTTTTCAACCCTATATGGCAGTGTTTTCCAAACTAATGAGCTCCAACACACTGATGGGTCATGAAATCAATTTGGTGGATTTGAATTTTAGTGAAATAGAAGAGAATAAAGAATATTAGGATGTAACTCATGTTGTAAGGATAAATATTTGCAAAACTTATTTTTATACTGTTCAATTAGATTTGGCCCAAAGCTGCCTCCATACACTGTTAACTGTACTCTAGCTTGATGTGTAAACAAGTTATAACCTAACTTAGGAGTATATCCTTATAACCACACATCTGAGTCTCAGCCAATCCCAGGTTAAAAGCTGCTAGATTGTGCCCAAATAAGGCAAACACCAAGCTGCACCAATCAGGTAATTTCTGTATGACATTTCTTATTTTTCCCTGTTATTAAAGCAGCTCACCAGTTGTTAAGTGGTAGTATTCTGAACCATCTTAGAGTGCTGTCTGCTTCTAGAACCTTTTTCCTGCTCAAATAAACTTTGTTAAATTTAAAGGTTCTTAGTGGGGGTTTTTTGTCTAGTTTAGTTTTTAACAATACACAGATAAAGGCATACTGCATCACCAAAATTATTTTTTTCCCATGGGAAAAAAATACTAATTAAAAAAAATCTACCTCCTTTCCAACAAAAAGTTATAGCAGGTTAAATATTTATACCTAGGGTTCTTTTCTCATTACATGACAGCATTTAAAGTCACTTCAAATTAAGGAAAAAAAAAAACACTGAAGTTGAATTCTAAAAGAATTTTCTCATTTGTCTTTGATTTATTGTGGACTTTACTGACAAGTACATTCTGCAAGCTATGGCATGTAACATGCTACCCAGTAAATTACTATATATTCTGACTTCTCATTACTGAATCAGGAAATGACTAAATAATTTAATATGCAATTAAGGTTTAGATGAAGTTGATTCATCAAGAGATAATTGTAATCCAACTGTCATGCCATGACTGTAACGCATGAGACATGCTCATTCTTTGACAACCTAAAGTCTGTCTTCCTTATACTCATATGTAAAATATCATTTAGGTACATAGCTAATAATAATAAAATGGCTAGGATTCCATATGCTTTAAAAAATACCTCAGCAATAGCGCCTATGGTCATTTTTGTCACTGGTTTTCTAATCACTCAGTTCGCCACTGTGGTGTTTTAAATTTGTTTTTACTGTTTCTTGATATGTAACATACATAGAGTGAAGGTGTAAGTAAGCGTACAGCTCAGTGACTCTTCGCAAACTGCAGCCCTGTGTTGCACTCCACACCCAGATGCAGCACAGAACGTGCCTAGCCCCCAGCAGTTCCCTCAGGTTCTTCCTGTCAGTACCCCTGCAAGGGTGACCGCTGTCCTGATTGTTAACAGCATGGATTCATTTTGCCTGATTTTGAATTGCATATAAAATGGAATTGTGTGGTATAAAAAAAAAATACCTTTGTCAAAGATTCTTTATAGACAAATGAATAATTTTACATTTCTCTCAAAAGATGGGATAATAATCTCCTTAGTTTATCGTTATCTTGGTTACCAAGAGTTAGCAAAGGTTTAGAATTTCCACACAAGGCAACATTGCATAAATACGGTAATAGTACTGATGGCAATATCTGATAATACATAAAAGGGAAGAAAAATGTCAATAAATCTAGTCAATGCATACGAAAATTTCTAAGGCGATATGGAGGATACAAATTTACAGTTACGGGAGGATATTTATCTTAAATATCTTTGGGTTCAGTTCACATTACTGGTTGTTTTTGTTTTAATAGTTGTGAAAGTACAATTTCAACTTTTAAAACTTTGAAGGATATGTACCTAATGGCCGTTTTCTGATGCAGTGAAAAAGGACAAAGACAACAGAGCCAGAAAAATGATACCACAGCCACAGAGAAATTAAGTACGTCCTTTAAACAAACCCCTTTTGTATTGTTTGCTTTACTTCACTCCTGTTTCCTTAAGAACACTGGCAAATAGCCATATTTCCTGTTTTACACAGCTTAGCTACAAGGACCCTTAAACAATAAAGAGAAATAAAGGGGATTTTATAAAGACAAATTGTTGTTACAATATTTGTAATGTAATCTAGTTATAATATTGTAAATAACGTGTATCTACATCAATAACTTGCCATTCTCCTTTAAATCATACACTATATTTTCAAACTGATGAAATAATTCAGTTATTATTCTTGAAAAATAAGATTATTAGGTGCAAACACTTTCTCTGGAAAAAATCAATTTTACAGTGTTTGCTATCATTCTAAAGGTATCTGTAAAAGAGATACCAGTATGACTGATTGCTCTAGTTTGGCAAGAATATTTGTTTATAATCTCAAAGATCAACTGTGAGAGGCAATCAATCCTTTGTTTGGAGTTTTCTGTCTTTAGGATATGAAAGTATCCAACTAGTTGATATTACAAATGTTTCTGCCATTTCAGAAAATAATTATTTTCTCTTGGGCAAAAAAAAAAAAACCCTTGATATCACAAAGAGTTTGCCTCTCTTACCATTTCTTTGATCCTGGGCAACTTCTGATTCCTTAGTTTCTTCATCTGTAAATAGAGATATTTGTACTTGTCTTCCAAATTATTGAGAGCATCAAATTAAGTAAGAAACTGGCACATAAGCATTCAACTAATCTTAATTCTTTTTCCTTTTTACTTAACAACTCAAAACAGAAAGCCACAAGCATATTTCTAAAGAATTCAGTTTTTTTTTTTTTTTTTAAGTTTTTTTCAGGCAATACCAACAGGGACAATGTCAAAAACAAAATTCTCCTCAGAGTTGGTTACACACATAAGCTCTAATCAGCCTTCATTATACTCATTATTTGGCTTCAAAAACTCAAGATACCAATGTGCTTTCAGGAAAAATAAAAATAAAAAATAATAAAGAAACTTAAGGAAACGAATTAACGCAGTGGGCTCCTTGCTGATGAAAATATCCTCTTTAGTCATCCTGGTATTTCCCTCCACTGGCCCATACAATGCCAAGCACAAAAGCACGAAATAAATATTACTACAGAACTGAAGCAAATAGCCCTGTGTGCCTCAAAAACTACTGAGGTACCACCATGTGCTGGAAAATGACTCCAAATGACTATGAATCAGGAAGAAATGGATGAATTATTAACTGCATGCCTAGTCTGAGGAAATCTAAATAGATTATTGGCAATTGAATTAAAGTCCAAAATAATTTGAAGGCAAAAAACAAAATCTAAGCACTGTAATGCACTTTTTACTATTGATATGAAGAACACTTCACCAGCTTTTCAGAAGTCTGTAAACAATCAGAAAATGTGAGGAAATCTGCCATCACGTATATGTAAAGCTAGGTTCAGGTAAGGGCTCATCCAGTTTTTAAAAAGCCAACAGTACTCAAAGTAGAAACCACAAGCAAAGCAAGCAAGGATCAATCTGAGCTGCCAAAGTGGTGCACTTGAGCCATCTAGTGGATGGAGAAAAACCTAAGTTTAATTCTGTAAGAAAAACGTCCTACTGCTCAATTCTCTATGAAAACAGTAACAAATATACGTTCTTTGGAACAGTACATTAAAATTGATAAAAGATAGTATTGAACTAACAAGTAGATATCGAGGAAAGATGAAAAATACAATGACGACAAATATTTCAGGGTAGAGTTCAGATTTTATGGATAACTAAAGATGAAAACTAAGGACAAACACTCTTCCTTTAGGGTATTTTTCTTTTTTTTTTTTTTATTATACTTTAGGGTTTTAGGGTACATGTGCACAATGTGCAGGTTTGTTACATATGTATCCATGTGCCATGTTGATTTCCTGCACCCATTAACTCGTCACTTAGCATTAGGTATATCTCCTAATGCTGTCCCTCCCCCCTCCCCCAACCCCACAACAGTCCCCGGAGTGTGATGTTCCCCTTCCTGTGTCCATGAGTTCTCATTGTTCAATTCCCACCTATGAGTGAGAACATGCGGTGTTTGGTTTTTTGTCCTTGCGATAGTTTACTGAGAATGATGGTTTCCAGTTTCATCCATGTCCCTACAAAGGACATGAACGCATCCTTTTTTATGGCTGCATAGTATTCCATGGTGTATATGTGCCACATTTTCTTAATCCAGTCTATCATTGTTGGACATTTGGGTTGGTTCCAACTCTTTGCTATTGTGAATAGTGCCACAATAAACATACATGTGCATGTGTCTTTATAGCAGCATGATTTATAGTCCTTTGGGTATATACCCAGTAATGGGATGGCTGGGTCAAATGGTATTTCTAGTTCGAGATCCCTGAGGAATCGCCACACTGACTTCCACAATGGTTGAACTAGTTTACAGTCCCACCAACAGTGTAAAAGTGTTCCTATTTCTCCACATCCTCTCCAGCACCTGTTGTTTCCTGATTTTTTAATGATGGCCATTCTAACTGGTGTGAGATGGTATCTCACTGTGGTTTTGATTTGCATTTCTCTGATGGCCAGTGATGATGAGCATTTCTTCATGTGTTTTTTGGCTGCATAAATGTCTTCTTTTGAGAAGTGTCTGTTCATGTCCTTTGCCCACTTTTTGATGGGGTTGTTTGTTTTTTTCTTGTAAATATGTTTGAGTTCATTGTAGATTCTGGATATTAGCCCTTTGTCAGATGAGTAGGTTGCAAAAATTTTCTCCCATTCTGTAGGTTGCCTGTTCACTCTGATGGTAGTTTCTTTTGCTGTGCAGAAGCTCTTTAGTTTAATTAGATCCCATTTGTCAATTTTGGCTTTTGTTGCCATTGCTTTTGGTGTTTCAGACATGAAGTCCTTGCCCACGCCTATGTCCTGAATGCTATTGCCTAGGTTTTCTTGTAGGATTTTAACGGTTTTAGGTCTAACATTTAAGTCTTTAATCCATCTTGAATGAATTTTTGTATAAGGTGTAAGGGATCCAGTTTCAGCTTTCTACATATGGCTAGCCAGTTTTCCCAGCACCATTTATTAAATAGGGAATCCTTTCCCCATTGCTTGTTTTTGTCAGGTTTGTCAAAGATCAGATAGTTGTAGATATGCGGCATCATTTCTGAGGGCTCTGTTCTGTTCCATTGATCTATGTCTCTGTTGTGGTACCAGTACCATGCTGTTTTGGTTACTGTAGCCTTGTAGTATAGTTTGAAGTCAGGTAGCGTGATGCCTCCAGCTTGGTTCTTTTGGCTTAGGATTGACTTGGCAATGCGGGCTCTTTTTTGGTTCCATATGAACTGTAAAGTAGTTTTTTCCAATTCTGTGAAGAAAGTCATTGGTAGCTTGATGGGGATGGCATTGAATCTATAAATTACCTTGGGCAGTATGGCCATTTTCACGATATTGATTCTTCCTACCCATGAGCATGGAATGTTCTTCCACTTGTTTGTATCCTCTTTTATTTCATTGAGCAGTGGTTTGTAGTTCTCCTTGAAGAGGTCCTTTACATCCCTTGTAAGTTGGATTCCTAGGTATTTTATTCTCTTTGAAGCAATTGTGAATGGGAGTTCACTCATGATTTGAACACTGATGCAAAAATCCTCAATAAAATACTGACAAACCAAATCCAGCAGCACATCAAAAAGCTTATCCACCATAATCAAGTGGGCTTCATCCCTGGGATGCAAGGCTGGTTCAACATACGCAAATCAATAAATGTAATCCAGCATATAAACAGAACCAAAGACAAAAACCACATGATTATCTCAATAGATGCAGAAAAGGCCTTTGACAAAATTCAACAACCCTTCATGCTAAAAACTCTCAATAAATTAGGTATTGATGGGACGTATCTCAAAATAATAAGAGCTATCTACGAGAAACCCACAGCCAATATCATACTGAATGGGCAAAAACTGGAAGCATTCCCTCTGAAAACTGGCACAAGACAGGGATGCCCTCTCTCACCGCTCCTATTCAACATAGTGCTGGAAGTTCTGGCCAGAGCAATCAGGCAGGAGAAGGAAATAAAGGGTATTCAATTAGGAAAAGAGGAAGTCAAATTGTCCCTGTTTGCAGATGACATGATTGTATATCTAGAAAACCCCATCGTCTCAGCCCAAAATCTCCTTAAGCTGATTAGCAACTTCAGCAAAGTCTCAGGATACAAAATCAATGTACAAAAATCACAAGCATTCCTGTACACCAATAACAGACAAACAGAGAGCCTTTATGGTATTTTTCTTAAAACCATATAATCATTAGACCACACGTAATTTATAAAACACATTACAGAAAATAAGAAAGATTTCTTCAGCTCCAGCTACCAAAGCCAAAGGTGGGGAGAAAAGGGAAATAGGAATAGATAAATGAATTTCTACAAGCTCATATAAAGAAAAGGAGGTTACCTTTCTGCCGGGGGACTCACATTCAGTTATGGTTATGGCAACCCCAGCTCACCTAGGACTCCTGCTCCCATGTGGGACTGAAGGCAAAATGACCTTAAAATTTTCAGTACTCAGGAGGCTGAGGCGTGAGGATGGCTAGACGCCAAGAGTTCAAGGCTGCAGTGCATTATGTTCAGGCCAGTGAATGGCCACTGCACTCCAGTCTGGGCAACACAGCGAGCCCCATTTCTAAAAAATAAATATCACACTGGGTGTGGTGGCTCACGCCTGTAATCCCAGCACTTTGGGAGGCTGAAGTGGGCGGATCATGAAGTCAGGAGTTTGAGACCAGCCTGGCCAACATGGTGAAACCCTGTCCATACTAAAAATACAAAAATCAGCTGGGCGTGGTGGCAGGCGCCTGTAATCCCAGCTACTCAGGAGGCTGAGGCAGGAGAATTGTTTGAACCCAGGAGGTGGAGGTTGCAGTGAGCCAAGATCACACCCCATTGCACTCCAGCCTGGGCAACAAGAGTGAAACTCCATCTCAAAAAAAAAAAAGCTAATAAAATTTTGGAAATCACAAATTACGTGAGCAGTGTGATACTGTGGAATCCACTTAAATTTTGGAGGCACATTTTTCTCGTTCATAAAACTATGGTCTTGGAATAAATTAGTGGTAAGATTGCTCTTAACTAAAATTTAATGATTTTAGAAACCCCTGCCCACTTCCTACCCCCCACCCCCAAAATAGAGGCTAATAAAAAGAAAATGTGGTTTTTCGGTTTGTATTTTTTTCCCATTAATTCACATGAACAGTATATGATTTCCTCTTCTGAGTCTGGAACACAAAGATGACTCCCCGATCCCAAGAAATAGAGAAACTAGTTAGTAGAAATAAAACACTCAAAGTTCATTTTAAAGCAAGGCAGAAACAAGGGTCAGAAAAGATACAAATGAAATGCTACAGATACCTTTGAGGCTAAGAATTTGGCCTGAAAAAAGGTAATTTTCACTTCCGTATCTTTCTTTCTAAGACTCATTGTGTAACGAGAAAAGAGGTAGAAGGGATGGGGAATGTGGTGAAGGGACTGAATAGTGAGAGGAAAGAACAGAGGCAAAACCAGCAACTGTCAAAGAAAAATAGTCCATTTTGCTGGGCATACAGGTTTCATAAAGGATCCACTGCAGGAAATAAAGCTAGAAAAAGGTACGATGAATTTACTTTTGCATCACAGACCACTGACAAACCACATCTGAGGACATTAAGCAAGGCAAATAAAGCTGGTCATGTCAATGAAAATGAGGAAAATTTTCTGAAGTTTTGGAAAGAATCAATGAAATTTGCTAGTCAACTGGCTATAGAGGCAATGAGGAAGAAGCTAGAACTCAAGAAATTTCAGTCTGCATGCCAGGAAGGGTACTGATATTATTAACCCAAGTAGAAAACATACTTACTGTGTCATATAAATTCTCATTTTACATACAAATTAGTAAGAAGAAAGATGCAGGCTAAGGACAGCACCTTAGGGAAGACCTATATGTAAGCTCCCCCCTACCCACCAGGGGAAAGAAGAAAGGCAAGGATGGAAGAAGAAATGCATAACAACAGCCATCAGGGTAGGAAGGAAAACTTAGAGAAGTATAATAGTACAAGAGACAGCAATGTTAGTAGTATGAAGTGGTAAAACTTTATTTGCTTTGAAGTGTGAAAATGATGATAGCTATAATACATTTCCTTTTTTAAAAGTATATTATTCTGAAAGCAAGAGGGAAGCATGCAAGCCTAGGAAAGGTAAACTGAAATAATTCATGTTCAGTGGCTGTTTTCACCCTAGAAAAGGACATGAGGTCCTGTGGAGCAATAAGAGATTCGGGGAGGAGGAAGTAGAAAACAGCTGAGAACATAAGGAAAATGAAATCATTATAAGATAATTACAAAGGCAGTCATAAGTCAACTAAGGGAAGTCAACCAAGAACAGACAGACTATCATGTGACACACTGGAAAAGCAAAAAGATAAAAACATTGATTTTAGACATGTTAATTTGGAGACCCTATTAATGTGATCGGGGGTAATATGCAACAGAGTTACGGAAATACAAAAGTGGAACTCTAAAAAGTGGGTCACGTTCCTCGATAGAATTCATGTATAAAAGTAGCTGGTCTGATGCTGTTTCCATAATATTAATCAATTCAGGTCTTTTCCTTTTTATTGATTTTGGTTATTTATATTTTCCTTTAAAAAAATCAACCACTTCATCATGATTACAGATAACTGGCACAGAAATGTACAAAAAATGCATCTTATGAAAACTATTACATAACAAAGTGTATTCTGTATATACGTACACTTAAAGAATGAACACCAGTGTAACCATCACCCATTACCAATCCCTTAAAATTCCCCCCATAATCATCTCCTCCTCTCACACCCAAGAGGTACCATTTATCCTAAAGTTTGTGGAAATCATTGCCTTGCTTTTCTTTATAACTTCACAATCTAAGTATTTATCACAGTCATATTTTTCGGTTTTGGCTCTTATCAAACTTCATATAAAAGAAATCATGGCATACATATCCTTTCGCGTTTGCTTCTTTCGCTTGATTTTATAACTGTGATACATGCGTGCGAGAGTGTGTGTGGCTGTAGTTCACAAATTGGGCCTATGGAATGATATTCCACTACATGAATATACCACAGTTTATCTAATCTAATACTGAGGGATATTTAGGTTGTTTCCAATTTTAGGCTATGATAAAAAATGTTGCTATGAACATTATTGTAGATGCCTCCCCCACACATTTGCTTATGCTTTTCTAGGGTTATTTACCCTAACTTCTAGGGTATCTACGAGTTAATCTGCTGGGCCATAGGATAAGCACCTGTTCAACTATTTTAGGTGATAAAAAAACCTATTTTCCACAGGGGCAACACCATCATCGAATTGACAGACTTTTAAATATAACTAATATCTCACTTAGTTTTAGTCTGCACTTCTCTTAAATACTAAGGAGACTGGGCATCTTTCCTGTATACTTTCCTTTCAGTTTTCCTCTTTTTGAAATCTCTTTCTAGTTCAACTATTCGAGTTCTTTACACCTTCTTCTTTTTTTTCTTTTAGACAGAGTCTCACTTTGTAGCCCAGGCTGGAGTGCAGTGGCACGATCTCGGCTCACTGCAACCTACATCTCCCAGGTTCAAGTGATTCTGGTGCCTCAGCCTCCCAAGAAAGTGGGATTACAGGTGCATGCTGCCAAACCTGGTTAATTTATAACAGTCCTTTCTCGATTATGTGTTGCAAATATCTTCTCTAGTTGGAGGGTTGTTGTCTCACTCCCTTATAAAGATTTCTGGCAAAGACAAGTTCCAAAACAATATAGCTGAACTGATCAATCATTTTCATGCTTTCTTTGTCTTAAGAATCTTTCCAGCCTCAAAATCATGGATAATATGCTCTTTATGTTATTAAAAGCTTTATAAAGTTGTTGGCTTTTACATGGAGGTATTGATTCAACCTGGAACTGATTTTTATACGATGTGAGGAAGGTATCCAATTTATTTTTTTCATGTGTCTATCCGATAATCCTCGCACAAGTCATTGAAGCCCTTTCCTTAGTGATCTGCAATGGTGTTCTGTCATATAGAAAGTATTCAAATAGGCAGGGAATGGGTGGTTCTGGGTACTCTATTCTTTCCATTGTCTATTTTCTACCTTTGTACCAATATCACAATGTTTAATTATTTTCATTTTATAATATATCTTGATATCTGATAGGGCTAGCCCCCACAAACTTTGTCAAGAAACTTTTGACACAGACAAGAGAAAAAGACCTGCAAAGAACTTAAACACTAAAATGATCACAGCTTACAAAACTATGTGTAATAAGCTTTTAAAAAATAGCAAAACTAAATGTATCTGAATTACAACAGCAAATTATAAACAGAAAAGTACTAAAAATGAAAACTGAAATAAATTAATTTAAAAAATGAAAACCTGTGGATCCGCTGGTGCAGTATATTGAAGAAAATGTACACACTTAAAATGCGTATTTTTTAAAAAGATAAAAGTTAATAAGCTAATAAATAATAATTTGAATTAGGAAAAGATCAGTAATATCAACCCAAAGAATACAGTAAAAGGAAGAAAATAATGAAGATGAGATAAGAGCACAAATTAATGAAGCGAAACAGTAGAAGAATCAGCAAAACCAAAAGTCGGGTTTTTTATAAGATAAAGCCGGAGGACTCATACCTTCTGACTTCAAAACGTACTACACAGTAACAGTAATAAAAACAGTATGGTACTGGCATAAGAACAGACATGTAGATCAATGGAATAGAACAGAAAGTCCCAAAGTAAACCCATATATCAATGGTCAATAGATTTTTGACAAGGGTGTCAAGACAATAGGGAAAGAACAGTATCTTCAACAAATGGTGCCAGACAACTAGATAGCCAACATGTACAAAGAATGTATTAGCCTGTTACCTATACCATGTTCAAAAATTAACTCAAAATGGATCAAAGACCTAATATAAAAGCTAAAACTATAAAACACTTAGAAGAAAAGATAGGAGGGTAAATCTTTTAGACCCTGGATTTGGCAATGGTTTTGTAGATGTGACATCAAAGGCACAAGCAACAAAAGAAAATCAGATGAATTAGACTTTGCCAATATTAAAAACTTTTGTACATCAGAGGACATTATTAAGAAAGTGGAAAGACAACCCATAGAAGAGGAGAAAATATTTGCAACTCATGTATCTGACAAAGGTCTTGCAACTCATGTATCTGACAAAGGTCTTGTATCCAAAACAGGAAAGAACTCTTACAATTCAACAACAAAAAAGACAAACCCAAAACAGCCAATAAGTATGTTACAAGATGTTCAACATCATTACCCATGAGGCAAATACAAATCAAAACCATAAGGCACCACTTCATATCCACTATGATGACTACTAATATAATCAAAAAGAAAGTAACACGCTCTGACCAGGATGTGGATAATTAGAATCCTTGTATATCACACGGGTAGAAATATAAAATGGTACAACTGCTATGAAAAACAGTTTGCTGGGTACCTCAAAAAGTAAAACATAGAATTACCATATGACCCAGCAATTCCAGTCAGCGGTATATATCCAAAAGAACTGAAAACAGATACTCAAACAAAAATGTGGATACACATGTTCATAGCAGCACTATTCACAATAGCCAAAGGTAGCAATGTCGAAAGGTTCATCAACTAATGACTGGATAAACAAAATGTGGTAGATAGAAACAAAGTACTGATACCTGCTACAATATGGATGAACCTTGAGGACATTATGCTAAGTGAAGTAAACCAGGTACATATTCTATGATTCCATTAACATGAAATATCCAAAAAAGACAAACCCATAGAGACAAAAAGCAGATTAGTGGTTACCAGGAAGGGAATGGACAGGGGAATGAGGGTGACTACGTAACGGATACAGGGTTTCCTCTTGGGGTGATGAAAATGTCCTGGAACTATACAGTGGTGATGGATGCACAACATTCTAAATGTACTAAACAAGTAATAAATTTATGTTATGTGTATTTTACAATTAAAAGATTTTAAAAAATAAGATTGATGGCCAGGTACAGTGTAACCTATAACTCCACCACTTTGGAAGGCCGAGGTGGATGCATTGCTTGAGCCCAGGGGTTCGAGACCAGCCTGGGCAACATGGTGAAACCCCATCTCTATTAAAAAATACAAAATTAAGCCAGGTGTGGTGGCATGTATCTATAGTCCCAGCTCCCACTTTGGAGGCTGAGGTGTGAGGATCACCTGAGCCCGAGAGGTCAAGGCTGCATGAGCCTTGATCATGCCACTGCACTCCAGCATAGGTAAAAGAGCGAGACCCTGTCTCAAAAAACAAACAAAAATGATGAACTCTCTGGTATGTTCACTTATCACTGATTATTCTTAGCAAACAATAAAGATAGCAGCATTTACTATTTGGTGTTTGCAAGACTAAACAAAAAGAAAGAAGGCACAGAAAACCAATTATGAGTGGTGAAAAATAGGATGTGACTACAGATGTTACAGATGTGAAACAGATTAAAGAATACTTGTAAAACAAGGTTTATGTCAGTGTATTCTCTGCTTGTTCTATTAGTTAATGAGACAAGCCTAAAAACACTCCAATTGTGATTATGAATGCCTTTTTCCTCCTGGTATTTTGTTTGCATTATATACTTTGTAGTCATAGCATTAAATATGTGGAATTTACAATCGTATTTTCCTATCGAAGTGTTACCTTTTATCGGTGCAAAAAAAAATCCAATTTTTGCCTTTAAAATCCATATTAGTATTTGCACGATATATCTTTTTTCCATCCTTTTACTTTCAACCATTTTAAACTTTTTTTTTTTTTTTTTTTTTTTTTTTTTTTTTTTTGAGATAGAGTCTCACTCTGTCACCCAGGCTGGAGTGCAGTGGTGCGAATTCAGCTCACTGCAACCTCCACCTCCCAGGTTGAAACTATTCTCCTGCCTCAGCTTCCCAAGCAGCTGGGATTACAGGCACACGCCATCAGAACCAGCTAATTTTTGTATTTTTAGTGAAGACGAGGTTTCACCATGTTGGCCAGGCTGGTGATCCACCCGCCTAGGCCTCCTGAAGTTCTGGGACTATAGGTGTGAGCCACCATGCCAGGCCACATAGTTGGATTTTAAAAATTCGGTAGGCCACTCAAACTAATTGGGGCTTAATTCATTTTCCATTTAATGTAGTTAATGATATATTTGGATTTATATCCATCACTTTGTTTTCTACTTAATCTGTGAAGTATGTGTTTCTGGGTTTTTCTCCTTTAGGATTTCATATTTTCCCTTATTTCATCCTCTATGTTATTTCACAAGTTATTACCTCTCTTTCTTCTATCTGCTCTTCTTTATTATGACACACATGCTGATTAACTTTAGACTCTGAAAAGTTACGTATCTTTACTGTCCTCACAAGTACCTTACAGAAACTCCATTCATCCTTCTGACTTATATGCTATCATTGGCATATATATTAATATGTTTTAAAGCCTATGAAAATGATTACTGTTTTATAAAAATGTTTGTTTAGATTTACTAAGATATTTACTACTCTTATGCTTTTTGATCTTTCTTGTATCTCTGGCCTCCCATCTGAGAGTCACTTTCTTCCTGCCTATAGTACACACTTCTAAATTTCAAGTGAAGACTTCCTAATTGCAAATGCTCAGTTTTTGTCTGCAAGAAACATATGAATTTCCCTGGATTTATTCTCTTAGTATAAAATTCTAGATTTTTATTTTAATTTAAGAAAATGTTCCCCTGTCTTCTAGGTGTGACCTTATTAATGGTAAATCTGTCTTCCTCCCCAGATATGTCAAAGATCTTTTCTTTGTCTTTGGTGTTCTGCTGTTTTATTGTAACAAGGCTAAGTGAGGATTTATTTATTTAACCGCCTTAGCTTCCTGTGCTTCTTCAATGTATGTTAATGTTGTTCACAAGTTGTAGAAAATTCTTAGCCATTATTCTTTTAACTGTTGTCTACCATTCTCTCTTACGGAAGACCATTCAGACAAATATTTATTTTTAAATATGTATAACTTCTCTTTCATACGTTTCAACTGTTTCTCTTGAATGCTTGTTGAGTAATTATTCAGTTCATTATTTCCTTTTTTGAGTTTATATAATCTGCAGTTAAATTCATCTACTGAGGATTTTTCTTTTTTTTTGAGATGGAGTCTGCCTCTGTCACCCAGGCTGGAGTGCAGTGGCGCAATCTCGGCTCACTGCGAGCTCCGCCTCCCAGATTCACGCCATTCTCCTGCCTCAGCCTCCCGAGCTGCTGGGACTACAGGCGCCCGCCACTACGCCTGGCTAATTTTTTGTATTTTTAGTAGAGATGGGGTTTCACCGTGTTAGCCAGGATGGTCTTGATCTCCTGACCTCGTGATCTGCCTGCCTCGGCCTCCCAAAGTGCTGGGATTACAGGCGTGAGCCACCACGCCTGGCCCTATTGAGGATTTTTTAATAAAGTTTCAACTACTATAATTTTCAACTGTATAAATTCTAGCTATTTTTAAAAAATCTCTTTGAATAGTCTTTATAGTTTCTGAATCTTGGAACATATTTTCAACTTGTCTTTTGTTGAAACATATGAAACACTTATTTCATATTCTGTATCTGCTTATTCCTATTTTCTAGCAGGTCTGCTGTTGACTCCTGCTCACAGTGCTTAGTTTCTTTATGTTTTTATTTTTGACTATCACAGTTGTTCTACTTACTTAGAATTTTATTTCTAGGAAAACTTTCAACCCTGGGATGGAGATGAGTTTCTCCAAAGAGAATTTGTAACAGCTTCTACAAGAGTCTGGGGATACTCACTGCCAGTCTATGAATACTGCCATTATGGGGATAAATTATCTTAGGGAATTCTTTTTTTTTTTTTTTTAGATCACCTACACGGCGTTAAATTCGCACTGCAAATTATACAAGGGTCAGCTGGTCACTTAAAATTCTCAGCAGTGATCTTGCCCCCATATTCACTCCAACAAGGTTTTGGCTATACAAATAATTTTTGCAGTGTGGTTCCCAACCAGCAAAATCACCATCATCTGGAAACTTGGTAGAGGTACAAATTTTAAAAGTCTCACCCCAGACCTACTGAATCTTACACTCTGGGGATGTTGCCCAGCAATCTTTGTTTTAACAAGTCCTCCATGTGATTCTGATGCACATTAAAAACTAAGAAGCATGCAGAAAATCAATTTTCCCTGCAATCTTGAAGGATGGTGGGATTGGTGGTGGTTTCCAGTTTAGCTAAGTCTCAGCTTTAACGCAAAGAGGAAGAACGTCTCAGATTTATCACCCCAGAAAGAAAGACCTTATTATTTCCTCAGGTTCCTCAGTGCTCTCTGATGCTGAGGAAAGGAAACCAGATTTGGCAAATGCCCTCTGGATAAAAACCAGTTTAAATGTCACAATTTCCCAGACATCCTGTACTGTCCCTTCCCTTGTTTTTTTTCTCTTAAGAACTTTCCCTTGATGCTTTAGCTAGGATAATTTAAAAAAATTTTTTTTAATTTTGAAATAATTTTAGATTCAAAGGAAGTTCCAAAGACAGCAAAAGAGGTCCCCTGTACCCTGCACCCAGTTTCTCCCATGGTTACATCTTACTACAGTATAAAATCAAAACTAGGAAACTGACATTAGTATAGTGTGTGTGTATAGCTATGTATCGCTTTACCACAGGTGCAGATTTGTGTCACTACCGCCAACCACTATCAAGATACAAAACTGTTCCATCATCACAAAGACTACCTGCTTTACAGTCACAGTCACTTCCCTCTCTGTTCCCATAACCCCATCCCTAATCCCTGGCAAAAACTAATCTGTTATCTGTTCTCCATGTCTATAATTTTGTCATTTCAAGAATGTTCTATAAATGCAGTCATACATATGTGACTTTTCGAGCTGACTTTTCTTCATTCAGCAAATGTCTTCAAGAGTTCTCCGATTAGTTGCATATACATCACATTCCCTTCTTATTGCTGAGTAGGATTCCATGATACAAATGAATCACAAATGTCCGAGAGATTTTTTTTCCATGTTTTAAGTTTTATGGTTGTAGGGTTTACATTTAGAATCTATGATCCACTTGGGGTTAATTTTTGCACAAGGTTTAGGTCAAGGTTTATTTTGTTGCCTATGGCTATCCAACTGTGCCAGTACCATTTGGATAGGCCACTTTCCTCCACTGAGTCTCTTTTGTACCTCTGTCAAAATCAATTGGCTTTACTTGTGTGGAGCTATTTCTGGGTTTCTAGTCTGTTCCACTGACCTATGTGTCTACCTGTCTGCCAATACTACACTGTCTTAATTATGCTATCTTTATAAGTCTTGAAATTGAGTATAGAGTGTTTCCTCCCATCTTATCTTTTTTCAAAATTGTATGAAAAACTAGCTACTCTAGTTCTTCTGTCTTTTCATATAAATCTTAGGATAATTTTGTCTGTATCTACAAAAAGAACCTGCTGAAATTTTGTTAAACTTGTATTACATCTATTTTAGGAAAATAGGCATTTATAACATGCTGAGTCTTCCAATCTATGAGCACGGTATGTCTTTCCATTCATTTGGGTCTTTGATTTCTTTCATCAACATTTAATAGTTTTGATCCAACAAGTCCTATGCATGTCTTGTTAGATTGATATCTAGGTATTTCGCTTTTTTTTTTTTTAGCAATTCCAAATAGTATTTCATTTTTAATTATGATTTTCACACGTTCATTGCTAGCGTAGAGAAATTCAATTGTTTTTTAAATGTATCTTGTGATCCTGCTACATTATTAGTTCCACAGATTTTTTGTAGATTACTTAGGATTTTCTAAACAGATGATCACGTCACAGGCGAAAAGGAAGGTGTTTCATTTCTCCTTTTCCAATTGTCAGGCCTTTCCCCCCACTTGTTTTACTGTGCTGGCTGGAACTCCCAATATTTTGTTGAATGAGAGTTTTGAGAGTGTGCATCCTTGTCACCTTGTTTCCAGTCATAAGGGGGAAAGCATTCAGTCTTTCATCAGGTATGATGCTGTTTACTTTCTATAAATATTCTTTATCCAGTTGAGGAAGTTTCCTTCTCTTCCTAGTTCTCTAACAGTTCTAATCACAAATGGTATTGAATTGTGTCAAATGCTTCTATAGCATTTGATATGATATTTTCTTCATGATCCTGTTAATATGGTTACATTGATAGATTACACTGACAGATTTTCAAATGTTGAATCAATCTTGCATTCCCGAAATAAAGTCCACTTGGCCACGGTGCTTAATTCTATTTATATACCGTTGGATTACACTAATTCACATTTTGTTAAGGATTATCTACATCTATACTTACAAAGGAGTTGGTCTTTATTGGTAGGTTTTTTTTTTGGTATTGTCTTTGCTTTTGGTAGCAAAATAATACTGATTTCATAAACGAATTAGGAAGTATTCCCTTATTTTCTGGCAGAGACTACACAGAAATAGTGTAAATTCTTCTTTAAGCCTTTGTTAGAATTCTCCAATGAAATCATTCAGGCCTATTTTCATTTTAAAATTATAAAGTTCTATTAAGTTATAGCACTATTCAAATTATCTATGCCATACTGAGTGACTTGCAGTATGTTGTACTTTCTGAAAACTTAATTTCATCAAAGTTGTCAAATTTATTTGTGTAGATTTTTAAAAATAGTATCCTTTTCATGTCCACAGGCTCCAGAGTGGTGGAGCATCCAAAATCTGATAATCTGAAATCTGAAATGCTCCAGAATCTGAAACTTTAAGAGTACCGACAAGACACTCAAAGCAAATGCTCACTGGAGCATTTTTAGATTTTGGATTTTTGAATTTGGGATGCTCAACCAATGAAAATATTCCAAAATCTGAAAAAATCTGAAATCCGAAACATTTCTGGAGCCAAGCATTTCAGAAGAGGGATACTCAACCTGTATCTCTTATTTTACTCCTGACGATTTGTGTCTTTTTTTGTGTCAGTTTTGCTACAGTTTTACCCATTAAGATTTTGGTTACTGTATTTTTCAGTTATAAAGTTTCCAACTGGTTTTTCTTTACATATTTATTTGCTGAGACTCTATGTTGAAAATTTCCTTTTTTTTTTTTTTTCATTTATTTCAAGCATGTTCATAACTGCTTGTTGAAGCACTGTCTTGATGACTCCTTTAAAACTCATGTCAGGGCGAGGTGCCATGACTCATGGGTACAATCCCAACACTTTGGGGGGCTAAGGCAGGAGTTTTGAGTTTGGGAGGCTTAGCCCAGGAGTTTTGAGACCAGCCTGGGCACCATAGCGAGACCTCAGGAGGCTGAGGCGAGACAATCATTCAAGCCCAGGAGTTTGAGATTGCTGTGAGCTATGATCATGCCACTGCACTCCAGCCTGGGTGACAGAGTGAGACTCTGTCTCAAAAAAAAAAAAAATTCAAAGTTGTTTTTTATAATTCTGTGAAGAAAGTCAATGGTGGCTTGATGGGGATAGCATTGAATCTATAAATTACTTAGGGCAGTATGGCCATTTTCATGATATTGATTCTTCTATCTATGAGCACGGGATGTTTTTCCATTTGTCTGTGTCCCCTCTTATTTCCTTGAGCAGTGGCTGGCAGTTCTCCTTGAAGAGGTCCTTCACATCCCTTGTAAGATGTATTCCTAGGTATTTTATTCTCTTTGTACCAATTGTGAATGGGAGTTCACTCATGATTTGGCTCTCTGTTTGTCTATTACTGGTGTATAGGAATGCTTGTGATTTTTGCACATTGATTTTGTATGCTAAGACTTTGCTGATGTTGCTTATCAGCTTAAGGAGATTTTGGGCTGAGACGATGGGGTTTTCTAAATATACAACCATGTCATCTGCAAACAGAGACAATTTAACTTCCTATCTTCCTATCTGAATAACCCTTATTTATTTCTCTTGCCTGATTGCCCTGGCCAGAACTTCCAATACTATATTGAATAGGAGTAGTGAGAGAGGGCATCCTTGCCTTGTGCTGGTTTTCAAAGGGAATGCTTCTAGCTTTTGCCCATTCAGTATGATATTGGCTGTGGGTTTGTCAAAAACAGCTTTTACTATTTTGAGATATGTTCCATCAATATTTAGTTTGTTGAGTTTTTAGCATGAGGGGCTGTTGAATTTTGTCAAAGACCTTTCCTACCTCTGTTGAGATAATCATGTGGTTTTTATCATTGGTTCTGTTTATGTGATGGATTATGTTTATTGATTTGCATATGTTGAACCAGCCTTGCATCCCAGGGATGAAGCAGACTTGATCGTGGTGGATAAGCTTTTTCATCTGCTGCTGGATTTGGTTTGCCAGTATTTTACTGAGGATTTTCGCATCAATGTTCATCAGGGATATTGGCCTGAAATTTTCTTTTTTTGTTGTCTCTCTGCCAGGTTTTGGTATCAGGATAATGCTGGCCTCATAAAATGAGTTACGGAGAAGTCTCTCTTTTTCTATTGTTTGGAGTAGTTTCAGAAGGAATGGTACCAGCTCCTCTTTGTACCTCTGGTAGAATTCAGCTGTGAATCCATCTGGTCCTGGGCTTTTTTTTGGTTAGCAGGCTATTAATTACTGCCTCAATTTCAGAACTTGTTATTGGTCTATTCAGGGATTCAACTTTTTCCTGGTTTAGTCCTGGGAGGCTATATGTGTCCAGGAATTGCCCCATTTCTTCTAGATTTTCTAGTTTATTTGCATAGAGGTGTTTATAGTATTCTCTGATGGTAGTTTGTATTTCTGTGGGATCAGTGGTGATATCACCTTTATCATTTTTTATTGTGTCTATTTGATTCCTTTCTCTTTTCTTCTTTATTAGTCTGGCTAGCAGTCTATTTTGTTAATCTTTTCAAAAAACCAGCTCCTGGATTCACTGATTTTTTGAGGGGTTTTCCGTGTCTATATCTCCTTCAGTTCTGCTATGATCTTAGTTATTTCTTGTCTTCTGCTAGCTTTTGAACTTGTTTCATCTTGCTTCTCTAGTTCTTTTAATTGTGATGTTAGGGTGTCGATTTTAGATCTTTCCTGCTTTCTCCTGTTGGCATTTAGTGCTATAAATTTCCTTCTAAACACTGCTTTAGCTGTGTCCCAGAGATTCTGGTACATTGTGTCTTTGTTCTCATTGGTTTCAAAGAACTTATTTACTTCTGCCTTAATTTCATTATTTACCCAGTGGTCATTCAGGAGCAAGTTGTTCAGTTTCCATGTAGTTGTGTGGTTTTGAGTGAGTTTCTTAATCCTGAGTTCTAATTTGATTGCACTGTGGTCTGAGAGACTGTTATGATTTCTGCTCTTTTGCATTTGCTGAGGAGTGTTTTACTTCCAATTATGTGGTCAATTTTAGAATAAGTGTGATGTGGTGCTGAGAAGAGTGTATATTCTGTTGATTTGGGGTGGAGAGTTCCATCGATGTCTATTAGGTCTGCTTGGTCCAGAGCTGAGTTCAACTCCTGGATATCCTTGTTAATTTTCTGTCTCGATCTGTCTAAATTGACAATTGGGTATTAAGTCGCCCACTATTATTGTATGGGAGTCTAAGTCTCTTTGTAGGTCTCTAAGAACTTGCTTTATGAATCTGGATGCTTCTGTATTGGGTGCACATATATTTAGGAGAGTTAGCTCTTCTTGTAGCATTGATCCCTTTACCATTATATAATGCCCTTCTTTGTCTTTGTCTTTTTTTTTTATCTTTGTTGGTTTAAAGTCTGTTTTATCAGAGACTAGAATCGCAACCCCTGCTTTTTTTTTGCTTTCCATTTGCTTGGTAAATATTCCTCCATCCCTTTATTTTGAGCCTGTGCGTGTCTTTGCACATGCCCAAAAAAGAGCTCGTATAGCCAAGACAATCCTAAGCAGAAAGAACAAAGCTCGAGGCATCACACTACCTGACTTCAAACTATACTACAAAGCTACAGTAACCAAAACAGCATGGTACTGGTACCAAAACTGATATATAGACCAATGGAACAGAAGAGAGGCCTCAGAAATAACACCACACATCTACAACCATCTGATCTTTGACAAACCTGACAAAAGCAAGCAATGGGAAAAGGATTCCCTACTTAATAAATGATGTTGGGAAAACTGGCTAGCCATATGCAGAAAACTGAAACTGGACCCCTTCCTTATACAAAAATTAACTCAGGATGGATTAAAGACTTAAATGTAAGACATAACACATAAAAACCCTAGAAGAAAACCTAGGCAATACTTGAGGACATAGGCATGGGCAAAGATTTCATGACTAAAACACCAAAAGCAATGGCGACAAAAACCAAAATTGACAAATGGGATCTAACTAAACTAAAGAGCTTCTGCACAGCAAAAGAAACTATCATCAGAGTGAATAGACAACCTACAGAATGGGAGAAAATTTTTGCAATCTATCCATCTGACAAAGGGCTAATATCCAGAATCTACAAAGAACTTAAACAAATTTACAAGAAAAAACAATCCCATCAAAAAGTGGGTGAAACATATGAACAGACACTTCTCAAAAGAAGACACTTATGCAGCCAACAAACATATGAAGAAAAGCTCATCATCACTGGTCATTAGAGAAATGCAAACCAAACCACAAGATACCATCTCACGCCAGTTAGAATGGTGAACATTAAAAAGTCAGGAAACAACAGATGCTGGAGAGGATGTGGAGAAACAGGAACACTTTTACACTGTTAGTGGGAGTGTAAATTAGTTCAACTATTGTAGAAGACAGTTGGCGATTCCTGAAGGATCTAGAACCAGAAATACCATTTGACCCAGCAATCCCATTACTGGGTATATACCCAAAGGATTATAAATCATTCTACTATAAAGACACATGCATGTGTATGTTTACTGCAGCACTGTTCACAATAGCACAGACTGGGAACCAACCCAAATGCCCATCAATGATAGACTGGATAAATAAAAAGTGGCACATATATACAATAGAATACTATGCAGCCATCAAAAAGGATGAGTTCATGTCCTCTGCAGGGACATGGATGAATCTGGAAACTACCATTCTCAGCAAACTAACATAGAACTAGAAAACCAAACACCACATGTTCTCACTCATTTGTGGGAGTTGAACAATGAGAACACATGGACACAGGGAGAGGAATGTCACACACCGAGGCCTGTTGGCGGGTGGGGAGCTAGGGGAGAGGTAGCATTAGGAGAAATACCTAATGCAGATGACAGGATGATGGGTGCAGCAAACCACCATGCCACGTGTATACCTACGTAACAAACCTGCACATTCTGCACATGTATCCCAAAACTTAAAAGTACAATAAAAAAATTCTTGTCAAATAATTCTAGTATCTGTGTTATTTCAGTGTCAGCATGTATTAACTGTCTTTTCTAATTTGAGCTGACACTTTTCTGGTTCTTGGTATGAGAGATTTTTTTCACTGAAACCTGGATATTTGGGTTATTACATTAGGTGACTAATTTTAATATTCCATTATAGTAAGCTTCCTTTGACATTGCTCTGGTGGAAAAACTGCCTAGTGGGGGGTGGAGGTGCAGGTTCCTCACCAGGCTTTTGTATACCAAAGAACTTGGGGGCGAAGGGAAGAAGGGACTCATATTAAGCATACGTGGGAGTTCAGGCTCCCCGCCTATGGTTACTGCTTCCCATATTGCCTCCGCTGCCACTATGGAGTGAGGAGGTGTCTTATTACAGCCTAAACACTGTGAAAGTCTACGTCCTCACTTGGTCTTTGCTAATCAGGGTGACTCTTCTATGTCCTTTGGCTGGAGTGGTTATTTTCTGTCTTGCTAGGCTACCCTTTTCCTGGTCCCTAGCTAAAGAGGATCATTCTTTTCCTGGGGCTTTTGTCTGTGCCCAACATTTCTGGATTGCCAGCTTTTCTGCACCCATTCTGAAATACATAAGGTAATAAGAAAACTTAGGACTTTTACTGTGATATTATCTGGGTCCTGAGCGGATCCACCCAGTTCTCTCCACTTTTCTGTTTTCTTATGTTTGTTTTTAAATGTAATACCCAGGATTTTAGCTCTACTTAGCAATAATAGGGAAAAGTTTGGAAAATTATATCTACCCCATTTTGGAAGCAGAAATCTGTACCACATCACTTAGAAGTTTACGTATCATTTTCTTCATGGTTAGGCTTGATAGGCAAAGGTGGGTGTGTGTGAAAAGAATTAGATCTTGGACTCAAAAGAAATGTGCCTAATTCATTTGATTCATTTGCCTCTTTATGACTCTACAAGAACCTTGAAATTTATAAATTTATTTCACAAAATACTTACGATTCCCTTTCTACCAGAAAATGTCAAAGAACCCAAGAACTATATACCAAGTGACTCACTAACCAAATTGAGAAGGTACCCAGTAGTTGAGAGAGAGGGTTAACAATAAAGAAATAAAGTGGGTAATTCACAGAAGTATTGGGTCAAGCAATGAAACTGGAAGTTCCTAACAAGTTTATCTAGATCTCTTAGTATTTCCTATGGTCTTGCTTATTCTCCGAATACTTTACTCTCAGAGACAATGGTTAAAATCTCCCACTATGATCTATTAAAAATGATCCTTTCTGTTTAATGTTTTCTGCCTTGAATTCTGCTGCATCTTATATTATTACAATTCTTGGTTTCTTTTGAAATTGCACAATCTTTTTTAAGCATTCATGGATTTTTTTAAAAAAACTTTTAATCCTTCTGTATCACTTTGTTTTAGATGATTTTCTTTTAGAAAGCATCTACTTAGATTTTGTTTACTGACTCTACCTGGATTTTAGTGGACAAAGAGGAAGACAGAATGCGAGATATGCACAATCACATCACAATCTTATCTAGAATTCCTGAATTCTTATACAGCATTTTACTTTTCCTTGTCTCTTTGTAATTCTAATTATATGGTTTGGGCATATTTACACACACACTATCTCCCCAAGAACGATATGCATTTGGAAGGTAGAAAATTTTTAATTAATTTTTTTAAATTTCTAAAAGTATTCAGCCTGTAGCCTTGCTTATAGAAGATATTTAAAAAATACATTTTGAATTTAAATTACTCAAGAAGATTAATCTTGCAGCATTAGGAAGCTAGGCAGTACATCAAAAATGAGATACTGGTAAGAAAACAGTCTGCCAGTTCGGAAATGTATGCTGAGAATGCCACCACCAAAATATTCTATCAGCTTCTATACAGTGGACTGATGTGCAACTCCCCAAAAGGACTGAAAAGAAGAAATGCTTTGGTTATGTACCTGATGAAAAATCGATGACTAGTGGGAAACAGCAGATGGCCAATCTGGCAACCATCTTAAACAGTGGTAGCTCTTTAGGAATAAAGGCAACAGGGAGTTATAAATAGCACTAAAAACAAAAGCAGCTGACAAAATCTGTGGAGGTTTAAAAATGCATATAGAAAAAGCATATCTGTTACCCTAGACTTTCTAAGTCACATCTGGACTGTATTTCCTTATAACAATTTTTAGAAGTGACCAACTATAGTTGCTTCTTGTGGTCACAGAGGGGACCCATAATTAGAGTGAAAATATGTGATCTTTGTTTACTCTGATATTGTTCTATTTTACCAACTATTTCATTTGCATTCCTTAAGTAAATCCTGGCTAAGTGGGACAGAGTGGAGGTACATCAAAAATGTTCAAGGGGTAAGCAGTAGAGGATTCAAACTACTGCAAACCAACATATCAAACTCCTCAGATTCCTGTCTTGCAAAATACCAACCCCAGATGAACCAAGCAAGCTGCTTTCTCCATAGCTATACCCAAGTGCAAATGGACAAAGTAACACAAGAGGACAGATGAATCAGCTGTCATTTCATGCATGGTATCAATAGTATACAATGAGTATACAATAATGCCCTCTTTGTTAAAATTACTTTCCATTCTCTGCAACACAAAATTTTCTCCATTCTTTTCAAAATTTCAATCTCCAATAGCTCCATCTCACAGAGAAAAAGCAATCAAGAAATCTTGCAACGTCTAGCTACAAAACACCTTATTAACTCTTAACACCTCTCAATCTGGCTTCCACTCTGTGAGGTTACCACTCTTTGAGGCTACCGATTAGACTTTTTCAATTCACATTTAATCTTTCAGAAACACCTGACATTGCTGATCAATTGAATCCTTGAAGCATTCTCTTCCCTTGAGTGGCAGGTTCAAAAATGCTACCCTGAAGATATTGGGTCCTAACCTTTGGAAGCTGTGAATGTTATCTTCCATGGGAAATTTTGGCAGATGTCATTAAAGATTCTGAGATGAGATTGTCCTGGATTATCTTGTGGGCCCTAAATGTCATTACAGCTGTCCGAGAAGCAGAGGGAGATTAGACACACAAAAAAGGAGGAGGCAATCTGACCGTGTAGGCAGTAACTCGAGTGATGTGGAGACAAGCCAAGGAATGCCAGCAGCCAACAGAAACTGGAAGAGGAAAGGAACAGATTCTCCTGTGGAGACTCTGGAGAGAGCATGGCCCTGGTGACAGACACCTTGAATCCAGCCTACTAATACTGCATTCAGACTTCTGGCCTCTAGAACTGTGAGAATAACCTTCTGTTGTTTCAAGCCAGTAGAACTGGTAATTTGTTAAAGCAGCCATAGGAAAGCAACACACAGTAACTTCTTTAATAATTCACTGTCCTAGGTTTGCTGAAATCAGTTCTTTGCAGGCTTCTTTAATGATTCACTATTCTACCTGGATATTCAATAGGGGGAATTCCTCAAAATACAGGACTGCTCTTCTCTTTCTATATTCCTTTGCTCTGGCTAATCTCATTCACACCCACATCAATTACTACCTCAATATAATAAAACCCAAGTGTGAGTTCCAATTCTGATCGCTCCTCTGATTTCAAACTCAAATGCCTACATGACATTTCCATTTGGACATTCAAAAGGCACCTCAAATTCAACATATCCAAAAACCGATCTGGTCCTCTTCCGGTGTTGTCTCAGCAAACGGTAGAAACATGTATTCCATTACCCACAATTACTCTGAGGAGTTACTCTTCCTATCAACAATAGGTTGATTATACTGTTTCCCTCTAAATATCTCTTGAATCCATTCACACGACTACATTTCAAGCTACCATCATGTCTTCCTGGATAACTGCAATAGTTCCCCAACAGGTTTGCCATATTCTATCCATTCTTCACAATAACAAAATTATATTTTCAAATTTAAAATCTGCTCATTGATTCCTCAATGACTTCTACTGTTCTCTCAATAAGTACAAATCTGAATTTTATTATAAATTTTTTTTTTATAAAAAATAAAATTACGGCCAAGTGTGGTGGCTCATGGCTGTAATTCCAACATTTTCGGAGGCTGAGGTGGGAGGACTGCTTGAGACCAGGAAGTTCAAGACCAGCCTGGGCAACATGGTGAGACCTTGTCTCTACAAAATATTTTAAAAATGGCTGGGCGAGGTGGTGCATACCTGTAGTCCCAGATACTTGGAAGGCTGAGGTGGGAGAATCGCTTGAGCCTGGAAGTTGAGGCTGTGATCAGCCGTGATAGCACCACTGCACTCCAGCCTAAGCAACAGAGACCCCGTCACAATAAATGAATGAATGAATAAATTCTGAATAACTTGTACTGTCTTGTGTGATATAGGCCTGCATACTTCTGCCACATCTTCCACCACTCCCTCCAAAACATTGCTCTCTGCAGTTCAACTGCATTAGCCTTCCCTCAGTTCTTTGGCACATGCCAGGCTCTCTCCTCATCGCTTCTGCATGTGCTTTCCCTCAGCCTAGATTGCTGTGCAAATGTGCTACTCAACTTACTTCCTTCTCCTTAATATTGAGCTCCTGCTCATCCTCAAGTATCTAATTTCAGGTCAGCTATCAGCTTCTCGGGGAAGCTTTCCCTGACCGGCCATCCTAAATCAGGTATCTTTATATACTTTCATGGCACCATGTTCTTCTCCTTCATTGTACTCATCAGAGTTCTAATTGCTTATTTTTACAATTAATCTTCTTCTTCACTAGACTATAAACTCCAAGAAGGTAGGTAATGCTTGCTGTATTCACTCTTCATCTTGAAGTCTAAGCATACTGCCTGGTGCATAATAAGCATCAAACAGTATTTACTAATTGAAAAATGAAATCTATTATAGCTTGAGTATCTTTTATCCAAAATGCTTGTAATCAAAAAGTGTTTCATTTCTAATTTTTTCAGATTTTGGAATATCTGCATTATATATGTGCCAGTTGAGCATCCCAAATCCAAAATGCTTCAATAAGCATTTCCTTTGAGCGTCATGCTGGCATTCAAAAAGTTTCAGATTTTGGAGCATTTCAGATTTCAGATGTTTGGATTTGGGATGTTCAACCTGTACTTTAAGTATGAGTGTCCTGGAAGCACCTAACGTTTCTTCTTTTACTTTTTACATTTTATTAGCAAGTTCGTTAATATGTTTTAACCCAGACCCACAGCTGTTTAGATTTTCCTAAGGAAAAAACATTTCACTGTCCAATATTATCCGTTATATATTAAATAGGGTTCAGTTTATTTTAGAACAGCAGTTCTTGAGGCAACTCTAAAAATAAAAATTAATGTAACTTCTGCTTCTAACATGGTAGAGTAATTGGGATCAGATTTACCCTCTTATAGTAACAACTAGAAAGTGGACAAAATATAAGAAACTGTTGTCAGACACTGGCAACAGACAGAAGGAAAACAAATTAGGTAAGTCCTGTAACTGTCCTGCCATTCTGACAAGAGGCTCTTTCCAGAACACTGTGCAGAAAGGGCCACACCAAACACCGTATGGCAACTTTGCCAAGCTGAGGAGACAGATCAAGGAGGTGAAGGTGACTAGAATTTGTAGGGCAGTATAGAGAGAAGAGAGAGACTCAGAGAATAGAGAGCACCAGAAATTGGCATAGGGATCCTCTTATGTTTTTGTTTGAATACTAATTTGCACATGCATAAAGCAAAACCTCACAAGTCTTAGGCAAAGGGCAAATGCCAGGAAACTGTAAGACGAACAATTCCTAGAACTTATTCAGAACCACTAAGAATTACCACAGATTCTCATCTGAAACTACACAAGTCAGAGACAAGAAAACTAAAACTTTGTTTTAAAGTGAAAATTATATTTAATAGAGAATTATGAGTATATTTAAGTATAGATTCAGGTGGCACATACGCAGGTTTGTTACATGGGTATATTGCATAATTCTGGGGTCTAAGCTTCTGGTGAACTCATCACACAAATAGTGAACATAGTACCCAGGAGGTAGGTTTTCAACCCTACCCCCTCAGCCTCCTTTTGGAGTCACTAGTGTCTACTGTTTCCATCTTTACGTCCATGTGTACCCACTGTTTAGCTCCCACTTATAAGTGAGAACATACGGTATTTTTCTGTTTCTGCATTAATTCACTTGATAATGGCCTCCAGCTGCATCCACGTTGCTGCAAAGGACATTATTTCATTCCTGATTATGGCTCTGTAGTATCCATGGTGCATATGTACCACATTTTCTTTTATCTAATCCACTGTTGATGAACACTTGATTCTGTGCCTCTGCTATTGTGAATAGTGCTGCATGCAACAGACATGCAAGCACAGGTGTCTTTATGATAAAACCATTTCTCTTCCTTTGGGTAGATACCCAGTAATGAGACTGCTGGATTGAATGGTAGTTCTATTTTTAGTTCTTTGAGAAATGTCCATAATGTTTTCCATAGGGATTGTACTAATTTACATTCCCACCAACAGCATGTAAGCGTTCCCTTTTCTCTGCATCCTCACTAACATGTCTTATTTTATTACTATTTAATAACAGCCATCTAACTGCTATGAGATGGTATCTTGTTGTGGTTTTAATTTCATTTCTCTGATGATTAGTGATGTTGCACATTATTTCACCTTTTTTTGCCACTCATATGTCTTCTTTTGAGAAGGTCTCTTCATGTCCTTTGCCACTTTTTAATGGAGTTATTTTTTCTCATTGATTCAAGTTCCTTATTTATTATGGACATCAGTCCTTTACTGGATATATAGTTTGCAAATACTTTCTTCCATTCTGCAGGCTGTTTACCCTGTTTGTTTCTTTTGCTGTACAGAAGCTCTGTAATGAAATCCCACTTGTCTAGTTTTGTTTTTGTTGCATTTGCTTTTGGGATCTTAGTCATAAATTCTTTAAATGTTCAAAAGACAGTTTCCTAGGTTTTCTTCTAGAATTTTTATAGCTGGAGGTCTTAAATAAGTCTTTAATCCATCTTGAGTTAATTTTTGTATATAGTGAGAGGTAGGAGTCCATTTTCATTCTTCTACATATGGCTAGCCAGTTTTCCCAGCACCATTTATTGAATAGGGTATCCTTTCTCTATTGCTTATTTTTGTTGACTCAGTTGAAGATCAGTTCATAGCAGGTGTGTGGCTTTATTTCTGGGTTCTCTATTTTGTTCCATTGATGTATGTGTCTATCTTTGTACCAATTCCGTGCTATTTTGGTTACAATAGCCTTGCAGTATAGTCTGAAGTTGGGTAATATGATGCCTCTGGCTTTGTTCCTTTTGCTTAGATCGCTCTACCTATTTAGGCTCTTTTGTAGTTCCACATGAATATTAGAATTGCCTTTTCTAATTCTGTGAAAAAAATCACAATGGTAATTTGATAGGAATTATATTGAAGTTGTAGATTGCTTTGGGCAGTATGGTCATTTAACAATGTTGATTCTTTCAATCCACAAGCATGGGATGTTTCTTCCATTTGTTTGTGTCATCTATGAATTCTTTCATCAGTGTTTTATAGTTCTCTTTGTAGAGATCTTTCCCTTCCTTGGTTAAATGTAATTCTAGATATTGTGTGTGTGTGGTGTGTGTGTTTGTGTGTCTATTGTAAATAAAATTAGTTCTTAATTTGGCTCTCAGCTTGAATGTTATTGGTGTATAGAAATGCTAGTGATTTTTGTACATTTATTTTGTATCCTCAAACTTTACTGGAGTTGTTTATTGGGTACAGGAGTCTTTGGGGGAATCTTTCGGGGTTTTTTTAGGTACAGGATCATGTCATCAACAAGCATATAATTTGACTTCCTCTTTGCCTATTTGGACATCTTTTATTTCTCTTGTCTGATTGCTCTCGCTAGAACTTCTAGTACTATGTTGAATAGGAATGGTGAGACTGGACATCCTTGTCTTGTTCTGGTTCTTAGGGGAAATGCTTTCAACTTTTGCTCATTTAGTATGATGCTGGCTATGGGTATGTCATAAATGACTCTTAACTATTTTGAGGTATGTTCCTCTGATGCCTAGGTTGTTGAGGTTTTATCATGGAGAGATGTTGGATTTTACTGCATGTTTTTTCTGCGTCTATTGAGAGAATATGGTTTTTGCTTTTTAATTCTGTTTATGTGGTGAATCACATTTATTGATTTGTATATTCTGAACCATCCTTGAATCTAGGAAAAAACCTACCTGATAATGGTGAATTATCTTTTTGATGTGCTGCTGGATTCAGTCTGCTAGTATTTTGTTGAGGATTTTTGCCTCTATCTTCATCAGGGATACTGGCCTGCATTTGTTTTTTGTTGTTGTGTCCTTGCTAGATTTCGATATTGGGATGATACTGGTTTCACAGAATGAGTTAGGGAAGGTATCTCTCCTCCTTGATTTTTTTGGAATAGTTTCAGTAAGATTGGTATCAGCTCTTCTACCAACATCTAGTAAAATTTGGCTATGAATCCTTTTGGTTCAGGGCTTTTTGTGGTTGGTAGATTTTATTATGTATTCAACGTTATAACTCGTTATTGGTCTGTTCAGGATTTTGATTTCCTCCTGGTTCACTCTTGGAAGGCTGTGTGTTTCCAGATGTTTATCTATTTCCTCTAAATTTTGTAGTTTGTGCACATAAAAATGTCCACAGTAGTCTCTAAGGATCTTTGTATATCTGTGGTATCCACTGTAATGACATCTTTGCCATTTCTGTGCTTATTTGAATTTCCTCTCTTTTCTTGGTTCATCTAGCTAGCAGTCAATCAATTTTGTTTACCCTTTAGAAGGATAAACAGAACTTTGTTTTGTTGATTCTTTGTGTAATTTTTTGGTCTCAACTCTGTTTAGTTCTGCACGAATCTTTGTTATTTCTTTTGTTCTGCTAGCTTTCAGGTTGGCTTGTACTTATTTTGCTAGTTCCTTTAGGGGCAATGTTAGGTTGTTAATTTGAGATCTTTCTTTTGATGTAGGAATTTAGCACTAAAATTTTCCTCTTAACTCTACTTTTGCTATATCCTAGAGGTTTTCATATACTGTTTCTATTTTCATTTGTTCCAAAAAGAAAAAAATTGTATTTCTGCCTTAATTTTGTTTAGCCAAAAGTCATTCAGGAGTAAACTGTTTCATTTCCATGTACTTACGTGGTTTTCAGAGTTATTCTTGGTATTGATTTCTAATTTTATTCAACTGTGGTCCAAACAGATGCTTGATATGATTTCTACTTTTTTGAATTTATTGAGACTTGCTTTATGACTGAGCATGTGGTCATTTTTAGAGCATGCACAGATGAGTAAAATGTGTATTCTGTGGTTGCTGGGTAGGATATTCTGTACATGTATATTAGGTCCATTTGGTCAAAACTTCAATTTAAGTCGAGAATTTGTTAGTTTGCTGCAGTGATCTGTCCAGTGCTGTCAGTGGGGTGTTGAAGTCCTCCACTATTATTGTGTGGTTGTCTCCTTTTCCTAAGTCTAGTAGTATTTGTTTTATAAATGTGGGTGCTACAACACTGGGTATGGCATATATACCTAGAAGATACAAATCTGGTTGAATTAAATACTCTGTCATTATATAATGCCCTTCTTTGTCTTTTGTTACTGTTGTTGGTTTAATATCTGTGTTATCTGATACAACAACAGCAACATCTTCTCTTTAAGAAACCTATAAAGTGCTGAGAAATAAAAGTTCCATTCCAGAAATGCCTTTTGCCTTTTTCACTGGCATTCTCTTACATGTGTACAGCAGTTTTCCAGTGGCTAAACAACCCACAGGGTTATCACAATAGGTTATATTTTCTTTTGAAAAAGTTATTTTTCATAAAATGTTATTTATGTTAACTTTAACTGGGTTATTACTTTGTAAATGAACTGATGAATAAATATTTTTTAGAGTTCTTAGTTTTAATTTCTAATAAAGTAAATTTCAATAGCTATAGCCTATGTAAAGCACCTTGAGATCTTCAATAATTTTTAAGAACACAGACATTCCAAAACTCTTAAAAAGTTTGAGAATTGCTGCTTTTAGAAGTAGGAGTCACATCAAATTATTCCCTCATGATATCACAGGGCCTGTGAGGAACTTTTTTACTGCAAATTTAATTTCCTTAATAAATACATAGCTGTTTTCTTGTGTAAATCTGGGCAACGCATATTTTTTAAAAGAGTGTTCCATTTCATCTACATTGTTTCTTAGCTTCTGAGTGTTCATATTCCTTTATTCTTTTAATATCTGCCATATATGTTGTGATGTCCATCTTTCACTCCACATACTGATAATCTGTGGTTCTTTTTTTAAATACTCGTCAGGGTAGAAATTTAACAATTTTATTGATTTATTTCCAAAAATTCTTAATTACATAAATCTTGACCCTCAAATACCTGATACAGATGGAGTTTTCTGCTAGCCCTGTCAGTCCTCAAACCACACTATGACAATGGTGGTATAAAGAAACACGTTTGAAAGATCTGCAGGCCTCACTAAATCAGTATTTTCCAAATGACTAATACATGATGTTTCAAACTTATACATGGGCAAAACACTCGTTTAAAATGCAAGATAGACAAATGGATTTTAATATAATAGAATATGAAAAATTTATTTATATAGTTTCATTTCTCCCTGCAGTTGCCTTGTTAAATTCTGGTGTAGTATATATAAAAGAGGGATATCTACATTATCTGTTATGATGAAATGGGAAGTATACATAAGCACTGTTGCTATATACTGAAGTACAGGGGCCATTGCAGGAAAAGCACTTGTGAGACACATTTTTAAATAACACAATTTTTACTTGAAAGAATGACACACAAACTATGTTATTTGGGCTAGGGTATGTGGAAGACATTTTCTTGAAAATGAACAAAGTGTGCCTATCACTTCAAGAAAAATAAATGACAGTATTTATTGCCAATGAAAAAATTCAAACTATCAAGTGAAAATTAAAATTTTGCAAAATTTTTATCTATCCCTGTGCAGGATCTAGTGATTTTGTTGGTGAGATGAGTAGTAAGTAATAAATAAGTTTTTCATATTATATAATACAGCAGCTGTCAAACTTTTTGGTATCACTATTCCTTTATACTCTTTAAACAAAGAACTTTGTTAACAGAAGCTTTTATTTATGTTGATGTATCAATATTTAATATATTAGAAGTTAGCACTTAAACTTTTTAAAATTTATTTAAACATAACAAACCTCTACTGCATGATTAGCTAGCATTTTGACGGAAAACGACAATTTAAAAAAAAAGAAAACCTGGTGAAAAGAGTGCCATTGTGTGAGAAAACATTTTAAATGATCCATTTTCAAGGCATGCTAAATCTAAGTACCGGCAGTCAGCCTGCAGATGTGACAAACCACACAGCTCATGCACCTAGAAAGTCACTATAAGTGATCAGAATGTAGAGGAGGGGTCAGCCCATAAAAGGCAAGAAAGTTTTGCTATTGGAAAATCGAAACTTAAGTGAGGAAGGGGACTGGGGTATAACCTTATAAGGGGAATAATGAAACTTAGGCAACGTCTGGGAAGATTGTAACCCCATATTACTAGACCAATGAGGAACTGGGGGAGAGACTTGCGTGCTAGGAGATAAATTACCTGCTGTAACTGCCCTGGGTGTGCGTGCCTACCAGACACCTGATCTTGCAAGACTGCCACTAAAGTCTTACTTCCGCTGTTCTTCATGTCTCCGAGTCCATTATTTGGGTTTGGACGGGTGAATGTTTCCCTTACAAACTTGGGGGCCCGTCTGGGATCTTTATGCCTGTGTAGAGTCGGACTCCGGCCGAAAAGGGAGATGCATCTCACCCGATTTAGGTGGCCCGCTTTGTCTGAGTGTCCCGGCTCCTCGCAAAGGCCATAGACAAACCTGAGACTGTTATTCAGGAGGCAGTGGAGGTGACATAGGGAGAAAAGCAGGCACTGCCGCAACCAGGCAACCTCATGCACAAGCCAAGGTAGAAAAATTGGACTCTAAGTACTGCCTTGGTGGTTGGGCATTTTTGGAGGTCGAGTGTGTGTGACTGAGACGTATCCTAGATACAAGGCAAGTGCAGAGTCCCAATCCGCAGTTCCCTTCTGCAAGGGAAACGGCCGGAGACAGACAAAGCGATTCTCAGGGTGTGCAAGAAACCTCCAGTTGGGGAGTTGAGTACACAGGGAAAAGCTCAGACACAGAGACTGACTGAAAATGAAAAACAGAAATTCTAGGCTTAAGGAACAAAGAAAAGAGGGAGCCAAAGAGACTCCATCTGACATTCCTCTGGATAGTCCCTTGGGTTTAGTCTCCACTGTCCTTCACTAATCAGGTGTCCTAAACACAGGGCTTCTGTGGAGCCGTCCTGCAGCTCTGACATCTATGAGTCAGCAGCCAGGAAAGGTGCAGGCCCCAGCAGAGAGGAGCAGAGGCGCCCAGAACATGCTGTCCACCAATGCCAGCCCCAGTGGGGCCAGCTCAGGCGGTGGTGGGTGGAGCCATCCAGCAGCTCTGAGATCCACGAGGTGGAGATGGCAGTAGCGCCAGGCTCCACTGCTTTGGAGCCTGCACAACCAGGTTCAGGAGCTGTGACTTGCAGCAAATTGGCGACCAGAAAACACCCAAAGGTAGGGAGGCCACAGATACTGTTTGGCCTTAGGAACTCCTCTGGCCGTTGCTGACCCAACGTTCCCCCGCAGAGGCATCCACAGCCTGGGGCTCCCCCTTCCTGCCCCTAGTTAGCTTTCCTAGGCCCAGGCCCCAAGCAGGAGGACTGGCTCTGCCCTGTGTCCCCACCCCTTCTTCTTTCCCTGTTGCATCCACCCGGTCAAGTTATTAGAAGAGGAACCTGATCCCTTGCAGTGGTTCTCAGAAGAAATTCAGGCAGTGAAAGAGCTAAACCAGGCCCTCATTACAGCCCTGGCCCTCCCATCTTTAGAGAACCCATTCCACCTGTTTCTAACAGTAGACCAGGGCATGGCCCTTGGGGTGCTCACTCAAACATGGGGTGGGAAAAGGCAACCTGCTGCTTTTGTCTCCAAGCTTCTCAATCCTGTCTCTCAAGGGTAGCCCAAATGTGTGCAAACAATAGCTGCCACAGACCTGCTGGTAGAGGAGACTAGAAAGCTAGCCTTTGGTGGGGCCCTAATAGTAAGCACCCCACACCTAGTCAGGAATATATTAAATCAAAAAGCTGGAAGATGGTTAACTGATTCTCAGATTCTAAAATATGAGGCTGTATTACTAGAAAAAGATGACTTGGTCATAACAACAAATACTTGCCTGAATCCAGCCAGTTTTCTAGGGAAAGGAGAGGAGAACAAAGAGACATCAGATCATAACTGCTTAGATATCATAGAATACCAAACCAAAGTTAGACCAGACCTTAGGGAAGCTCTATTACATGATGAGATAAGGCTGTTTGTGGATGGGCTGTCTCCAGTGATAGATGGCAAGGGACATAATGGTTATGGTGTCATTGAGGGAAATAAACACTCCTTATGTGAGAAAGAAGATTACCTAATTGCTGGTTAGCCCAAACCTGTGAATTATATGCTCTTAACCAGGCCCTAATGCTCCTTGAAGGCCAAAAAGGTACTATATACACTGATTTTAAGTATGTCTATGGGGTGGTACACACTTCTGGAAAAATCTGGACAGAGTGGGGCCTAATAAATAGCAGGGGAAAATAACTGGTACATGGGGAACTGGCCAAACAGGTTTTAGAAAGCCTCCTGCTTCCAGCAGAGGTAGCCATAGTTCATGTAAATAGTCATCAGACAGGGAACACTATAGAAGCTGTAGGAAACAGGTTTGCAGCTGAAGCTGCTAAGCAAGCCTCCCTGGTAGAAATTAGACTATTTAGCCTGATCCCAGACATCCCTAAGGTAGTATTAAGGCTCCAGTTTACCAGAGAGGAGAAGGAAGAATTAGACAGGATAGGGGTCACTCAAACTGAAGATGAAATGGGTACTTCCCGATGGGAGAGAAATAAGTAAACCCCTGATGAGAGAGCTAATGTCTATATTACACAAAAGGAGTCATTGGGGATCCCAGACTCTGCATGATGCAACACTTCAGAATTACGTGTGTACAGGGATTTATACCCTTGCTAAACAAGTATGTGGAAGTTGTGTAACTTGTCAAAGGATAAACAAAAAGGTGATCAGAAAACAGGCCACAGGAGGAAGACCTCCCAGACTAAGACCATTTCAAAGCATTCAAGTAGATTTCACAGAAATGCCCAAAGGAGGAAGACTGATGTATTTACTGGTGATCGTAGGTCACCTTTCCAGCTGGGTGGAAGCCTTTCCCCTTCCAACAGCCACTGCCAGTAATGTGGTCAAAATAATATTAGAACAGACTGTACCTAGATTTGACCTAGTGGAAAATATTGATTCAAACAATGGGAGCCACTTTATCTCAAGGGTGTTAAAGGGAATTATGGAAGGTTTACAAATTAGATGAGATTATCACACCCCTTGGCATCCCCCTTCCTCTGGAAAGGTAGAAAGAATGAATCAAACTCTCAAAAAGCATAATCACCAAACTAATCTAGAAACTAAAATACCCTGGACCAAATGTCTCCCAATAGTACTCCTTAAGATTATGACAGCCCCAAGAAAATACTTGGGATTGTCCCCCTATGAGTTATTATAGCAGTTCCCATATTTGGGAAGAGCTGCAGATCTCTCTACTATGGAAACCAAGGATCAATGCTTAAGAAATTATATACTGGCCATATCCTCCACCCTGTCATCCCTTAGGTTAAGAGGACTTCTGACTCAAATGCCACCTCTTGAGTTCACGGTTCACCACTTCCAGCCTGGCAACTTGGTGCTGATTAAGACTTGGAAAGAAGACAAGCTCCACCCAAGCTGAGAAGGTCCCCACTGAGAAAGCTGTGCAACAGCTGAACAGGGGTGGACTCACTATCCTTGAGTCAAGGGATTGGTAAAAGAGACCCTGGAAGGGAGGGGAAAAGACCAGTGGAAAGTGCACTGAGGAACCCTTAAAGTTAACTCTGAGAAAAATCTAAAAGAAAACATGCATTGGCCCCATTTCTCGAAGTTAATATGGCTGGGATGGGCTACTATACAAAAAGCAGAAGGTCAAAATGGAAACTGGCAGGGGACTCCTCCCTATCCAATCAGGTTGGTAATTAGTGTAACCAAGACGGTAGCATCCCAGACTGTAAGATTTGATGCCTACCAGGTCTTACCTTGTGGGAATTTGGAAAATCAGGGATAGCTCTTGCAGGCAGATAAGTATCTTTGCCCTGAACCAGATACAGATTACAGTAGAGCATCACCCTGCCCCACCCAGCTGGGATGATGTATGGTGGACTACCCATTTTCAGGGTTGGACAGTAAACGGGGTGGGTAACTCTAAGCTGGAGACCCTTGAAGAATAAACTACATCTGTCCAAGGGCTCCCTGCCAAATAACTGCCACAATTTAGAATGCAATCCTATACTCATCACCATCGACAATCCATCCATTCTAGACCAAGAACCAAATCTAAGTACTGGCAGTCAGCCTGCGGATGTGACAAATCGCATGGTTCATGCACCTATAAAGTCATGATAAGTGATCAGAATGTAGAGGAGGGGTCAGCCCATAAAAGGGAAGAAAGTTTTGCTATTGGGAAATCGAAACTTAAGCGGGGAAGGGGACTGGAGTATAACCTTTTAAGGGGGATAATGAAACTTAGGCAACATCCGGGAAGACTGTAACCCCATAGTACTTGACCAATGAGGAACTGGGGAAGGGACTTGCGTGCTAGGAGATAAATTACCTGCTGTACCTGCCCCGGGTGTGCCTGCCTACCAGACACCTGATTTTGCAAGACTGCCATTGAAAGTCTCACTTCCGCTGTTCTTCATGTCTCTGAGTCCATTCATTGGGTTTGGACAGGTGATTGTGTTTCTCACACATTGTTTTACATTTCTGCAAATCCCTTTATTGTCTGGCTTAATTTCAGACAGCTGGGTTCTCTCATTTGCTTCTATATGGTCTGTTGCCACATCACAGGGCAAGTCATATGGCCTCAGAAAAACTCTCGAAAACAGACATGAAAAAGGCAAATAACACTTCTAGTATTATATGAAAACATTCTTGACTTCAGAGAACCCCTGAAACATCTTCCCTTTAAGTTAAAGTTTAAAACTCCTTCCTGTTAAAGAGATAGTAGTCTTAGCATACTTACACGAAAAAAGCAATGCTGCAAATCTCTTATTTTATAAAAATTATTTCTCTATTAAGAATACATTTCTTTTAAACAAAATCTATTTCCTAGACTTGAATCAAATAAAAGCAGTTATCAGTACTCTAGTCCTCAATTAATGTAAGTTAATATGATTTTTGTATCCTTACAAATTATACATGTGTGTACCCATGTATATAAATCTCTTTCACATGTACACAAAAATACATAAAAAGAAATACACCAAAATATTACTAGCTAGATTATAGGTACTTTTAATCTTTACCTTTATCCTCCATATTTTATATTTGCCGCTAGTTTAAAAAAAATTTTTTTAAATGCTTCCTGTTGCTCTCTTCGGCTCATCAGCAGTAGTTAATATTATTTTCAAAAAGAGTATGCCCTGACCTTGGGGAACCAGAAGGTTTTAGTTAATTACAATTATGAAGAAGCAGAGCAAGGATAAAAATAAACCAGTAAATAGGATGCAATGGACCCTATGTTAACACATCAAAGAACTGGAATTTAGAATTCTGATCTAAGAATCTAGGATTTCCAGTAACATATGTTCTTCTCATAAAATAATGATTCTTCCTCTATAGTTCCAGCAGTAACTATGTACACCAATAAAATAGTTACACACATTTAGCTCTGTGCCTTATGAAGTGTTTTCACGTATTCTTTGATCTTATATCATCACTGACTACACTACTTTAAAATTCATACTCTAAATGAATTTAGTATTTTTTTTAAAAAAGGAGGCCTCATCTTTTTACACATTATCACTATTCATGATAACGTTGTCTCATGGACAAAGAGAGTTGCGGCAAAAGGCCAACTAACTCAAAGCAATACACCGCTCTGAATTCTTCCAATTAGGGATCTCAAAACGTTATTGCTTAATTAACTGGTGCTCGCAATGCCATGCTAAGGCTTATGGTAATAAGAGTGACATCCATTATACCATAATTAACAAGAGAAGGGGAAAGCAAGATGCAGAATCACAAACAACTTTTTCTACTTAACTAGCAGAAGAAGGTGGGGCAGCACAAAGCAGTGGCTGGGAGTTTGGTATCTGGAGCCGACTGTCTGGATTCAGACTCTGGCCCTGCCACTCATGTATGAACCTGTGCAAGTTACTTAACTTCATCTTGCCTGAGTTTCCCCATCTATGAGGGAGAGAGGAGAATAACCATATCTACCAGCAAGGTTAAAATAATTAAATGAGTTACTATTTGTAAAGTGTTGGCACATAATATTTGTTAAAAGTAAAAGAAAAACCCTGAAGCTAAAGTTCAAACACTTTACTAAGTAATGAAACAATTGTAGAGATGCAGAAAAACCAAATTAGATAATTCAGAATACCGCATCCTCAATTTCTGAACTTCTGAAAACGGTGTGGTTTTCAACTATCCCTTAGCAAAGGTACAAACTGGTAAAGTATAAATTACTTTCAGAGATGCCATAGAAGAGTTTGGCTGGATACTGTTAAAGTGTCTTTTTTGCTTATATAAACTGAACAGGAAAATGTTCTGTTTTTAGGACAAGTTTTAAGACACACTAAACACTAGCATCAACAGGACACCTCAGTTGCTCTTGCTGACTACCAAAAAAAGGCAAAAGTGCTGATCTCAATGTGGCAAATCTGTTTAAAGTTTAGATGAAAGAAGTGAGCAATCACATAAAATTAAGACTGAAGCCAACTTCCTAAAGAAATAGAGTGTCCCAGGTTAAGGCAAGATAAGTACAGGTTGAAAAAGACATTTTATCCTGCCAGAAAGCAAGGAAGCACTCAGCGATCAACCAGGTCAGATCAAAATGGACACAGCAGCCACCTCAAGAGACTCTCACTGGCCAAATGTGAGACAACTGATCATCAAAAAGAATAACACCTAAAGTGAGCAGAAGGAAAAAAAAAAGAATTACAGTCAAAATCAATGAAATTAGAAACAGGAAAATAGAAAAAAAAAAAAAGCCGGCTCATTGAAAATATAAATAAAACTGTTATACCTCTAGCCAGACTAATCAAGAAGTTCGAGGCCACCCTGGCCAACATGGTGAAATCCCCATTTCTACTAAAAAATACAAAAATTAGTTGGGCATGGCGGCATGTGCCTGTAATTCCAGCTACTTGGAAGGCTGAGGCAGGAAAATCGCTTGAACCCAGGAGGTTGAGGTTGCAGTGAGCCAAGATCTCACCACTGCATTCCAGCCTGGGTGACAGTGAGACTGTCTCAAAAAAAAAAAAAAAAACAGAAGAAAAAGAGAGAAGGCACAAATTACTAATGTAACAAATGGAAGAGGGGTCATCATTACTTATCCCAAGTACATTAAAAATACAACAAAGGAATACTATGAACAACTCTGTACACCAAAAATTTAGTAAGATGAAATGAGCCAATATTCTGTGAAAGAAACAATCTACCAAAGTTCTCACAAAGAGAAACAGATAACCTGAACAAACCTGTAACTATTAAAGAAACTGAATCAATAATCTGAATAGATCTGTATCTATTAAAAAATTGAATCAATAGTTATTAACCTTTTAAAACAGAAAACATCAGGCCCGAACAGTTTTACTGGTGAATTCTTCCAAATATTTAAGGAAAAAAGTGATACCAATTCTCTACAATCTCTTGCAGAAAATAAAAACAGAAGGAACATTTCCTGACTTATTCTAAAAGAGTGGCATTATTCTAATAATAATAATAATAATAAAAAGATTGTAAGAAAAGAAAGCTACAGACCAGTATCTTTCATGAACACAGTTAACAAAAATCCTCAACAAAGTATTAGTAAATTGAATCCAATAATGTAGAAAAGGAATTATTCACCACAACCAGGAGAGATTTATCCCAGGTATGCAAGTCTGGTTCTAAAATCTACTAATGTAACCCTAATCCACCACATCAATAGGCTAATGAAGATAAATCAAATGGTCATATCAATGGATACAGACAAAGCATCTGACAAAATCTAACACCACTCATGATGAAAACGGTCAGAAAACCAAGAATGGAGAAGAATTTCCTCAATTTGATTTTTTAAAAAAATCTACTCTACTCCCCCCAAAAAACCCTCTACAGTGAACATAGTACTTAATGGTGAAAAACTAGATACTTTCCCCGCAAGAACAAGAATAAGGCAAAAATGTCTCCTCCCATTACTCCTATTCAACATCATACCTAAAGTCCTAAATACTGCAATAAGACAATAAAAGGGAAGAAAAGGCGTACAGATGGAGGGGGGGAGAAGAAATAAAACTGCTTTTGTTTGCAGATGACATGATTGTCTACTTAGAAATTTCTGAAGAATTGAACAACAAAAAAACAAACAAAAAACCCTCCTAGTTGATACAGCTGTTTCCATTGGGTGTGAGTTAACAATTCTGATACTGCTATAAGACCTATATTGGAATTGAACAACTAAGTAAATACATGATGTGTGCTGGGAGGCAGGTTTCCCGCTACTGGAGGAAATTTACTGGTCAGTAAGGGGAGGACCAGGAATGATCCATATGGTAATAGATTAGAGTTGAAGACATTAAGAATTCATGTTTACCTTATATAGATACAGATGGTTACAAATACTTATGCACATATAAATATTGATATATAATATTAAATACTTATATGTGTCTCTCCAGACATGTAGATATACAGATATTTCTAATATACGAATATATTTCTTTGCTCTGTCTGCTGAGAGTACCTAAAAAACAACATCCCCGTAGCAACAAGCGCACCTAGATCTTCATTTCTAGTACCATTTTCTAATTAAAGGAAACAGTGCTCCTTAGAGAAATGGCTGATCCCAGGACTAGGGTAGAAAACATACAAGATGAGCTGGGAGCACACTGCAGTGCCAGAAAGGAAGTGCTCAAAAAACACCCACACTGATGGAAGTATGTCAAAGGCACAGGAGCTAACTAAAGGGGCTCCCAATGGCCAAATCTGAAACAATGTGAGTAGCAAAATGAAGTATTAATAGTATTGGACTATAACCCAAAGTATAAAATAAGCAACCATGAGTCCATACTGATATAAATGACTGAATAAATTACTAAATGGGAGAAAATAAAAATCTTCTGCACAGAAGGATTCCAAATATTAATAATTTATGTAGATACTCTGCCATCAAGAAGCAGGACATAACTGCCTAAAGTGTGGGCTGCGCATGGTCACCTTTCCCCAACAGTACATTATGAAAAGGAGGAAAAAAGAGTAACTTTACAATGGAAAAATAAGACAAACATTACCTCAGCCAGGTGATCAGTCAAAATCAAGTCATAAATTATGTTAACAGTACATACCCTTGACAGGATGTGATGAAATGATGCTTTACCTCTGTGATTTTCCTTCTAGAAACCCATAAGGCCAGTCTAAAAATTAGAAAAACATCAAATTCCAATAAAACGGTATCCTACAAAATATTTGAGCAGTCAAGGTCATCAAAAACAGGAATATCTGAGAAACTCACAGCTAAGAAATCCTAAGGAGGTATGACAATGAAATGTAAGGTGCTATTCCAGACAGGATCTTGTAAAAACAAAACAAAACAAAACAAAAACACTAGCTAAAAACTAAGAAAAGCTGAATAAGCTATGGATTTTAATTAATAATGTACCAATAATTTTCACTAATCGTAATAAATGTGCCATGCAAACATACGATTTTAATTATATGTCTCCTATATATAGGAGAAATTGGGTCTGGGGTACATGGAAACTGTAGTATATACTCAATTTTTCTGTAAAACTAAAACTTCTACAAATGAAGACTATTTTAAAAAGAATGACTGAAATGATCATAAAACTTCTGGAAAAAAAAAAAATCCCTGTGATACAGAGACTGAAAGTTTTGTTCCACTTTTTGAAGATGACTACTCCAAATAGGTTAAATTTTCAAAATTGGTATGTTAAAAAGAGTTGGTATGTTAAAGAGAAATAAACATTTATCTCATCTTGTTAGGAAGAACTGTAGTTCAATCCCAGTTGACAAGAGGAAAAGGTCTTTTTAACAGAGGAAAGCTGGTTAATATTAATTGATCAAGAAGGATGATAGGCGGGAGGCCAAGGTGGGCAGATCACTTGAGGTCAGGAGTTTGAGACCAGCCTGGCCAGTATGGTGAAACCCTGTCTCTACTAAAAATATGAAAATTAGCCAGGCATGGTGGCGCATGCCTGTAGTCCCAGCTACTCAGGAGGCAGAGGTGACAGAATTGCTTGAACCCAGCAGGTGGAGGTCACACTCCAGCCTGGGTGACAGAGCAAGACTCCATCTCAAAAAATAAAAATAAAAATAAAGGATGATAGGGTTAGAAAAACAAAAAAACAAAAACAAAAAAACACCATTTGCAAGCCCAAATGAAATAACTATTCAAAGCTCACCAAGAGACACTCAACACATAGGTAAAAGGCTGCTGGAAAACAGGATATTCAAAGGGAACCAAAATGTCATCTCACTGATCTGCTGATCGTCAAGGGGAAATCCATTGTTATAATGCATAGATCTGGTGAATACCACCTTAACACCAAATGATCACACTTTAGGCAAACCACCTGACGCCTGTGTTATGAGTCAATATAATGTACACAGGAGTAACTAAGCCAACCAAAAAAAAAAACTAAATATAATCCAGCCTTTAGGCTCAATCTTCCACTTTAGGAAACACAGTGGGAATTGAAATAAAAGTTAATTGCTACAAGAGGACAATCAAATCCAAAATATGGGAAACATTCTATATGACAAATGGCCTGGTCTCTTCAAGAAGCCAATATCATGAGTGTAAAAAAAAAAAAAAAAAAATAGAAAACAGGACAACTGTTGTATATTAAAAGTGACTAAAGCAACAACAATCAAACGTAGTTCATAAACTGATTGAATATTGGTTTGAAAAATGGACCAGTTACAAGTTGACCTTTTTGGAGGAGAGGGGCAGGACAAGATGGAAGAATAGGACTCTCCAGTGATTGTCCCCTAACTGAGACACCAATCTGAACACTATCCATGCACGAAAACACCTTCACAAGAGCTATGGAAACTAGGTGAGAAATCACAGTACCTGGTTGCAGCACAAACTGACCTTGTGGGGGAATAATTAGCAAAACTTGAATGTGAACTAGATATTAAGGGCTTAAGTATGACATGTGTAAGAGAATGTGTTTACTTTTAGGACAGACATAAACGAATATGACAAAAAAGCTAACAACTACAATATCCAAATGAAGTATACAAGTGTTTACTATAATATTCTTTCACTGTGTATGTCTGAAAATTCTTCAGTTGGGAGTGATGTGGGAGAATGAAGTCACTTTAAAAAGTGGGTGAGGACAGTGACCAAAATGTTCAGCTGTAAGGAACCAAAAAACAGTAATAGCCAATTCTATTGACAGGTGTAACAAAGAAACACACTGATCTTAAACCAGGTTCCTATGACACATATACTGGAAGATGGAGCCAAAAAAGAGAGGGCATCATTTTACTAAACAATTCCTATCCTCAAAAAGTTTAAAATATCAACCAAAACTCTGCTGATAAAACCTTCTGAAATACACCCAGTATCTATCATTTTCTCAAGAGAAGGGGATATTAAAGATATACCATTTTTCCTCAATTATAACCATTAAGATGGATGGAAAACTTTGTAATTTTGAAATTTAAGAAGTATGGGAATAGCTTAGAGAATCAAAAACAAAATCTCTTTAAGACCTTACATTTCTTTTCTTTTCTTTTTTTTTTTTTTTGAGACGGAGTCTCGCTCTGTCACCCAGGCTGGAGTGCAGTGGCGCGATCTCGGCTCACTGCAAGCTCCACGTCCCGGGTTCACGCCATTCTCCTGCCTCAGCCTCTCCGAGTAGCTGGGACTACAGGCGCCCGCCACCGCGCCCGGCTAATTTTTTTGTATTTTTAGTAGAGACGGGGTTTCACCATGGTCTCGATCTCCTGACCTCGTGATCCGCCCACCTCAGCCTCCCAAAGTGCTGGGATTACAAGCGTGAGCCACCGCGCCCGGCCTTATTTTCATACATAAATGAAGATGGCATGCTAAATCAAAATCAGTATCATTTTGTATCTCTCATATTAATAATGGTTCTATGAAATTAAATTCTTTCTGCAATCCCTTACATACTACTCGCTGCGCAGACTTATACTGCTATAAGACACAACCATAAGTTCAGCCCCAAAGTTGACTCCTTCAATTAATGACTCAGTATCCTAGGGTTTCTCTGCGAAATTTAAAAATTTTATTCAACACGACTAAGTAGATACTTCTCAAAGCCACCCCCATAATACCTAGATTCTACAGCCTTTTAATTATGACAATATCATTAAAACAAATATGTCAGCTCCTTTGATACATGACTGCCCTTTTACACTAACAGACATGAAAATGTTACCCTATACCTTTATCTTTCCCAAACTTTGCAAAAATATCTAGTTTTCTCTGCCATTTTCCCTCCCAATTCTATTCCTAAGGCTATTTCCTCCTTTTCTAATCATTCCTATAATCTGTAGAAACTGGTACCCAAAATCTTACCCTCAGGAAAAACTGAAACCACATATACTACAATTTCAAACAGAGAATCTTATGACATAAACCTTGATCAACCTAACAAATCACTTTCCTCAAAATGGTGAACTAGATAATTCAAACCAATTATCTTACTGGGAGCAACTAGAAAAACTGGATACCTGCCCAAGTCCCCAGAAAAAATGTTTTAAAAATCAAAACCAAAAAACCTGTTTGAGGGCATCAGAGTGCCAAGGTAGTGAAAACGCATGAAGACCAAGATCTGGGAGAGTAAGGAAAAGCTCATAAGGGAGTCTGGCATCCAGGGCCATTTTTCCCCCTGAAGGGATCTGCCAATTCCAAAGAGGTGGCTGAGAAGCTCAGCTTGAACTTGCAATAGATTTACATGACTAGAGAGGATTAAATATTGGAGTTAAGGGCCCAAGAAAGTGTGGGGGTGGGGGCATGCGGGGCTGATAACACCCCTGGCTTTATGCTAGGACTCCAAGGGGTCATATCCTAGAAGTAAATAAAACATAAAATAGACCAGCCTTCGTAGACTCCGGAACCCAGTTTTGAAACATCATAGTCTCAGACTGGATTAAGATGATTCGGGATTGCTAGTGCCACTAGCTTGCTTCCTGCCAAAAGTCAACAAAAATCCTCTCTAGAAGGAGACAGCATCATTCCCAAACCTTAAATTATCTATATAATTTTTCTTATATAATGTCTTAAGTTATCCGACACAGACATGCTTAATATATTCAAAGAAGTTTTTTTTTTTTTTGAGAATCATGAAAGACTGGCACAGTACAAAACCCTGCTAACTTCAAACTTTCAAATACTTCACTCCATAATCCTTACATTCACCTCTGATGAACTCTTTAGGAATTCCCATAGCTGTTCTATGCCCTCCTTACTGCCCTTCAGTCCACATGCACTTGAAAACTTTACTAAAGTAAGAAAAATCAGTCATCCAATCTAAAAGGAATTCATACACTCACAGACAGACCCTCTAACCTGTCTTCTCTGTATATTACCTGAGAGGGAACATACTCCACTAAGTTGCTACAAGAGAGTGAACTCTAATGGGGAGACACCATAGGTTTTCCAACATTTTCCAACATAACCCATTACACACACACCTCTGTGTGTATCTATATATAAATATACTCACACATCTATGTGAAACACAACTTTCAAAAAATTCTAAACTACAGTAATCAACACACTGTGGGAACCTAAGAATAGACACATAGATCAATGGAATAGAATTCAGAGTCCAGAAATAAATATGCCTTTTTTTCAAGAATGCCCAAGACAATTTGGTAAGAAAGAACAGTATTTTCAACAAATGGAGCTAGGACAACTGCACGTCTATATGCAAAAGAATCACCTCATACCCTTCCTTATACCATACACCATAAAATCAACTCAAAATGGATCACGGACCTAAATTTAAGAGCTGAAACTATAAAACTCAGAAGAAAATGTAGAAGTTGTCTTCCTGACCTTGAGTTAAGCATTGGCTTCTTATAAAAGATTTCAAAAGTACAAGGGAAAAACAAATACATTGGATTTCTTCATTGAAATTGAAACTTTTTGTGCTACAAATGATGCCATCAAGAAAGTAAAAAGACTACCTCCAAAACAGGAGAAAATATTTATAAACCATACATCTGTTAAGCAACTTGTATCTATAATATATAAAGAACTCTTTGGCCAGGCGAGGAAGCTCATGTTTGTAATCCCAGCACTTTTGGAGGCCAAGGTGGGAGGATCACTTGAGCTCAGGAGTTACAGCACCTGGGCAGCATAGTGAGACCCCATCTCTACAAAAAATTATAAAAATTAGCAGGGCACACCTGTGGTCCTAGCTACTTGTGAGGCTGGGGAGGGAGGATCATTTGAGTGCAAGAGTTTGATGCTGCAGTGAGCCCAGGTTGCATCACTGCACTCCAGGATGGGTGACAGAGCAAGACCCCCATCTCTTAAAAAAAAAAAAAAAAAAACTCCTACAACATAATAATAAAAAGACAAATAACTCAATTTTTAAAATAGGCAAAGAATCTGAAATATTTCTCCAGAAGATATAAAAGTGGCCAAGAAGCACATGAAACGATGTTCAATATCATTAGCTATCAGGGAAATGCAATTTAAAATCACAATGGGATACCACTTCACACTCATCAGGATGGCTATTTTCAAGACAGACAATAACAAGCTTTAATAGGATGCGGAGAATTTGGAATCTTCACACCTTGCTGGTGGAAATGTAAAATGGTGCAGCCACTTTGAAAAACAGTTTGGCAGTTCTTCAAAATAGTAAGCATAGAGTTACCCATATGACCCAGCAATTCCACTCTTGGATATATATCCAAGAGAAATGAAAACATACAACACAAAAAAACTTGTGTACGAATGTTCATATTCATAACTTGTGTACTATATTACTTACTATAGCCAAAAAGTGGAAACAATCTGAATGCCTATCAAATGAAGTGTAGATAAATAAAATGTGGCATATAGTACGACCAAATAATATTTGACCATAAAAAGAAATGAAGGTCAGGCACTGTGGTTCATGTCTCTAATCTCAGCAGCACTTTGGGAGCTCAAGGTGGGAGGATCACTTGAGCCCAGGAGTTCAAGACCAGCCTGGGAAACATAGGGAGAGCCTGCCTCTACAAAAAATTTAAAATTAGCCAGGTGTGGTGGCACATGCCTGTGGTCCCAGCTACTCAAGAGGCTGAGGTGGGAGGATTGCTTGAGCCCAGGAGTTTGAGGCTGTAGTGAGCCACAATCATGGCACTGCACTCCAGCCTGGGTAACAGGGTGACAGAGCAAGACCTGATCTAATCCCAGCACTTCGGGAAGCCGAGGTGGGGGATCACCTGAGGTCAGGAGTTCGACACCAGCCTGATCAACATGGAGAAACCCTATCTCTACCAAAAATACAAAATAAGCTGGCTGTGATGGCATGTGCCTGTAATCCCAACTACTAGGGAGGCTGAGGTAGGCGAATCACTTGAACCAGGAAGGCAGAGGTTGCAGTGAGCCAAGATCACGCCATTACACTCCAGCCTGGGCAAAAAGGGTGAAACTCTGTCTCAAAAAAAAAGAAAAGAAAAAAAACAAAAACAAATGAAGTACTGATACATGATACATGAACCTTAAAAACATCATGCTAAGTGAAATAAGCCAGTCACAAAAGATCGCACAGTGTATGATTCCACTTACATGAGATACCCAGAATGCGCTGGGTGCAGTGGCTCACACCTGTAATCCCAGCACTTTTGGAGGCTGAAGCGGGCTGATCACTTGAGGTAAGGAGTTCAAGACCAGCCTGGCCAACATCGTGAAACCCTGTTTCTACTAAAAATACAAAAAAATTAGCCAGGCCTAGTGGCAGGCACATGTAATCGCAGGTACTCGGGAGGCTGAGGCAGGAGAACTGCTTGAACCCAGGAGGCAGAGGCTGTAGAGAGCCAGGATCATGCCACTGCACTCCAGCCTGGGTGACAGAGCAAGACGTCATCTCAAAAAATTAAAAAAGAGATAGCCAGAATGAGCAAAACTATAGAGAAGAAAGTGGGTAAGTGGCTGTTTAGGGCCAGGGAGAGTAGGGTGTGTGTGTGAAGAAATGGGGAATGACTGCTAGTGAGTATGAGGTTACTTTCTGGGGTGACAAACATGTTCTAAAGTTAGGTTGTGATGATGGCTCCATTATTCCAGGAACATACTAAAACAGCTTTGAGCTGTATATTTCAAATAGATAACTATAATGGTATGTGAATTATATCTCAATAAAACCATTAAAAAATTCTTAGTCCCTTATTACACATGACACACTATGGTATTTTCTATTTCATTTCTTTTAAAAACAAAACAGAAATTGTGATCTCCTAAAATTCTATACCCTACTAATGGGTCATGAGTAACAATTTGAAAGCACTGCCACAGAGTCCTACAACACTAAAACTGATAACCACCATCTCCTGTATCAGGACTAATCCTCTCATACCTCACATCCCTGCTTATGGTCACCAGAAAAAATCTAGCTCTCCCTGGTTATCTATCATTCCCTGAATTCTCACTGCCATACTGCTATGTACGTCCTCCATTTGACTCAATTCTTCATCCTCCTAATTCCTTTACTTGGCCTTCTGAAATTCCCAATTTGTGACAAGCAAACTTAGCCTGTTACACTACCTTTAACCTTTCTTGTCATCGTCTGTCCTCCCTCCAATTCTTCCTTATTCATCGAGGACATTACAACTGGTTTACAGTATGTACCCTTACTCCCCTCACTAGTTGCTGATTTCACCATGCATGCAGACTGACCCTTTTTTAATACCTCAGACTCTTTAACTCATTGGCCTCCTCATGTTCAGGACCTGTCTCTGAATTCCACCTCAGCAGCCCACACCCAAGGTCATCCTGAGCATTATTAATGTCAATAATTATCATACTTGTGAAATCTCTCTTTCAGGTATTCCACTCTGACCATGGCATTCAATCTTTCAAGTTAACTTACTCAAACCCTGTGGCCAGTTACACATTCAACCACCACCCCACAATAAGCATTCTAGTTAAAAGGTCCTTATTTCCCTTGTCCCCCTTTCCTTCTTTTGTACTGATCTGGTGTGATGGTTAGTTTTAAGTGTCAGTTTGGCTAGGCTGTAGTACCCAGTTATTCAAACACTAATGTAGTTGCTGTGAAGGTATTTTGTAGATGTGATTAATATCTACAAACAGTCAAGTTTAAGTACAGGAGCTTACTTATCCTTGATACCATGGGTAGGCCTCATCCAATCACTTGATAAGGCTTTAATAGTAAAAACAAGTTTCCCTGAGAAAAGCAAAATTCTGCCTCAAGGCTGCAGTATTAACTCCTGACCAAGAATTTCCTGCCTGCCCTACAGATTTCAGACTTGCCAGCCCTCACAAAAACAAATGCCTTAAAATCTCAGTCTATCTATCTATAACTCCGATTTGCTGTTTCTCTGGAGAATTCTAATACACCTGGCAAAATCTCACCCTGGGTAAATCCAACTACCTGCCTTAATCTGTGCCTGTAACTAATCAGCTAAATAATGCTGGGGGGAGGGGGGTCACAAAACCAGGCTGACTGATACCACTTTAAATTCAAGATTTTAAACCTTAAATGAACATTCGATACTTCTTGGCAAACTGCTTCAAACTCCCCAAACTCCCATCCCTTTCTGCCCGTCTGAATCTCATGCTTCATTGAGCAAACAGAAACCACAAGATGAAAGCCAGGAGAATAGGCCATCACCTTCCAACTTCCAAACTTCCTTGCAAGGGCACACAACTTTTCTGCATTTCCTCCTGTTAGATGGAAAAGATCTCTCCTCTACTGAGGGCCAAACTCTCTACCTGTACTCTGCATCCCCTTTCCTACATACATCAATGCCATTTTCACTCATTTTCTGAGCCTCACAATTTCCTTTATCCACCAACCCATTTCTTTGTTCACTTCACAGCTAATCTTAAAAGAGTGGTCTGCACCCACTGTGTCAGCACTTGCTCATTTCTCACTCTTTCAAAGTGTTTCATTCAGGGGCTGGGTGTGGTGGCTCACGCTTATAATCCCAGCACTTTGGGAGGCTGAGGTGGTAAGATCACATGAGGCCAGGAGTTTGAGACCAGCCTGGGCAACACGGTGAGACCCTATCTTTACAAAAAACTTAAAAATTAGCCAGCCAAGTCCCAGCTACTCGGGAGGCTGGAGGCTGAGACACGAAGATTCACTTGAACCCAGGAGTTTAAGGCTGCAGTAAGCTATGATCACACCACTGCACTCCAGCCTGGGCAACAGAGGGAGACCCTGTCTTTAAAAAGAAAAATCATTCATTGTTTTTTAACCATCTTCAACTTGGCTTCTTTCTTCCCACTTTAATAAAACCGTCCAACAAGATCACCAACAACTTCCCATATAATCTCTCTATGCCTGTTTTCTCATGTATAAAATGGGCGTAACAGTGCCCACCTTGTAGGGTTGCTGCGTGATGTTTAAACAATTTAACATACATAAAGCACAAGAACAGTGCCTGGTATATGATAGGCACCAAATATGCATTAGCTCTTATACCATTAGGATAGTCTGGATTCTTGTTTTCCCAAGGTTCTAACTTTTTGTTTCTAGCTTACTTAACAACGTATGCATCCTTCAGTAGAAAACTGCCTCAGCTTTTTGGTGGGAGCAGGGGAAGGGAAGAAGAGACAGAAAATAAACTATTTAATCCCCATTAAGTAATGAGATCTCTACTGAAGTTCAGCTAAGTATCTAACTACCATATGATTTTATAAGGATGAGCGACCTGCCCCAACCCAGTCGCCAAATCAAACTCACTCTTTGCACCCTCTCACTCCTGTACTTTCCTGACTTGATTTTTGCATTTTTCCCAGCTTAAGGCCCTCCTGTCTACATTCATTCACTTCATACTTCTACATATCTTGACCTCTACTTTGACTGCATGCTCTCTGACACCAGACTAAATTATATTTCTGGGAGCTGCCTCCGAGTGCTAAGCACATAGAACAGTCACGCCTTGCTTAAGGATGGGGATACCTTCTGAGAAATGCATCATTAGGCAATTTTTTCACTGTGCAAACATCATGGAATCTACTTACACCAACCTAGATAGTACAACATACCTAGGCTATAATATGGTGTAGCCTATTGACCCTAGGCTACGAACCTGTACAGCATGTTACTGTACTGAATACTGCAGGCAACTGTAACACAATGGGAAGTATTTGTGTATCTAAACATAGAAAAAATAGAGTAAAAATATGGTATAATTTTATGGGACCACTATCACATATGTGGTCTGTCACTGACCGAAACCTCACCATGTGGTGCATGACTGTATCATCAAATAAGAGACAAGGCAGTTAACTGCTAATCCTACATTCACTATCAAGTGATCCCCAACTTGTCCATTTAACATTTTGAAAACCACAATTCAAGTTACATTAACTTTAGAGAGAAAACTTCACACTACTTTAAGTATTCCCATAATCCCTCCCTAATTTCATTATTATTCATAACCTTTAAATACTCAACAGATAGATATTTTGGCTCTTGTTTTACATATAATGGAGGAAAACTATAATCTTCTAAAATCACCACTATGAATGCAATAAGAAAAAATATAAGAGTATAAAAAGTTGGGGGAGGGAGGAGGTAAAAATAAAAGGAAACAAAAAAGCTGGCATGACATAAGAAAAATAAAAAATTCAACTACAAAACTATTCGAAATAATAAATATTCTACAGGGGGCTGATTATTTAATATATAAAATATTAACTAATATACAAAATAAAAAGCTTTCTTATATATAACCAGATAGAAGATAAAAGTGGAAAAAAAGATGCCATTTCCGGCAGAAAAAAAAAAAATTTAAATATATAAAAGAGCAAAAAAAAATTTTAATGTTTAAAAACGCTATCAGGAACCCAAAATGAGACTTCAACAAATGAAAAGGTTGTTTTTCCTATTCTTAGATATAAAGGTACAACATCATAAAGCTGTCACTTATTCTATAAATACAAAGAAATGCTAACAGTAAACTGAATCCATGTAATAGAAGCCAATCATTGGGGAGCAAGGTAACTTGAAAACGATGTAAGAAAAGGTTCTGGGTGATGGAAGTGTTCTGTATTTTGATCTGGGATTGCACAAGTGTATACATAGCAAACTTACTGGACTGTAATGCTTGTGCATCTAGCTGTACATAATTTTACAATAAAATAAGTGATTCCAACAGAAAGACTGGCAGAGGAGGGGTACAGACTAGACTAGATGGGTTGTTTCTAGAAGTTCATATAAAATAAACAAGATAGAAGCCAGAAAAAAACTTCTGAAAAGGAAGAGAAATAAAAGGGAATTAGAACTAGCAGAAAACACAGCATAAACTACAATAATAAAACAGGATGGCTTGGGTCCCAAACAGGCAGATGGGTCAATGGAAACAATGGTACCAAATACACGTGGAAATTTTGTAAATGGTAAAGGTGGCATTTTAAATCAGTTAAGACAAAGATGGATTATTTAATAAATGGTGTAGGGACAACTGGATGGATATCTGGTGAAGAAAATAAAGTTGGAACCATAAAAAATAGCCTACCATAGAATGGAAAACAGCAAATTGGGGAAAAACATTTCCAAAAAATAGCATGGAGCCAATTTGTAAAATTAATCCTACAAATCTAGGAAAATGAGCAACAAAGCAATAGAAAAATATGCAAAGACAAGGACAGTTCAAAGAAAGAAAATACAAACAGCCCTTTAAAGATGAAACATGTTTAAGGGTAATAAGAAGCAGGCATCGTTACACAGTGCTGGTGGAATGGAAGTTGGACAACCTCTACAGGCTACACTTCAGCAATACATAAAATTACAAACGCACATACGCTGGCCTAGGAACTCTACCTCCGGAAATTTATCCCATGCATTTAAGTGCAACATAACATATGCACAAGGTAATCCACCGCACCATGGCTTTTGATAGCAAAAGTCTGAAAACTACCTAAATATGCATCAAAAAGGAGTTAAATGGTATACCAGTATAATGATGTTATGGACTGTCTGTGTCCCTCCAAATTCATATGTTGAAGCCAGCCCTACCCTCTAACTTGATAGTATTTGGAGGAGAGACCTTTAGGAGGTAACTAAGCCTCTCGTGACTGTATTAGGTCATGAGGGTGGAGCCCCCACGATAGGATGAGGAACAGACTAGAGCTCTTAGGGGTCATGTGAGGATACATCCAGAAGCCAGCCACCTATAAAGCCAGGAATAGGGCCCTCACCAGGGAACCAAATTGACTAAGTAGCCTAATCTTGAACTTCCCAACCTCCAGAACTGTGAGAAATAAATTTCTGTTGTTTAAACCACTCAAGCTATGGTATTTTGATAATAGCAGCCCAAACAGAGTAAGACAAATGGAATACCACAAAGATGTTAAAAAAGCATGCCATTTACATACTGATATGACTGATATAAAATAATCTCTCAGCTATATTAAAACAAAAAAGCAGGCCACGTGCGGTGGCTCACACCCGTAATCCCAGCAATTTGGCTAAGGCGGTTGGATCACCTGTAATCCCAGCTACTCAGGAGGCTGAGGCAGGAGAATCACTTGAACCTGGGAGGCAGAGATGGCAGTGAGCCGAGATTGTGCCACTGCACTCCAGCCTGGGCAACAAGAGTGAGACTCCGTCTCAAAAAAACAAACCAACAAGCAAAAAACAAAAAAGCAAAAGGTGATATATATTGCATGCAACAACTTAGATTAAATAAGAAGGGAGGGAGCAGAGCAGAGGCTATACAGTACTGTATATATGTATGACACCTATCCTTCATTGGCAAAGCCAAAATCCATAAAGCTGTGAAAAATACGTTTTTAAAATAAGTTTAGTACAAATGTATTTAGTGGCAAAACCTGACGAGACGTAGCATAAGATTTTATAATCTTTATTCACCCTACTTGTATTTGTTATGCTTTTATAAAAATATTAATGTCTCTGATTATTTCTGGGTTTTGTTGTTGTTGTTGTTGTTTGAGACAGTCTCACCTCTGCCACCGAGGCTGGAGTGTAGTGGCACGATCTCAGCTCACTGCAACCTCCGCCTCCTAGATTCAAGAGATTCTCCTGCCTCAGCCTCCCAAGTAGCTGGGATTACAGGCGTGCGCTACCACACCCAGCTAATTTTTGTATTTTTAGTATAGACGGGGTTTCACTATGTTGGCCAGGCTGGTTTCAAACTCCTGACCTCAGGTGATCTGCCCGCCTCGGCCTCCCAAAGTGCTGAGATTACAGGCATGAGCCACCGCGCCTGGCCTATGTCTGTATTTTTTACAGAAATGTTAATGTGTTTAATTATGAGGCTACAACCTCTTACTAGGGATTTTGGATAATATGGTAGATGCGCTATTATCTTTCCACAATTGCAAAAAAAGCCTTCATTCCAAAATACATCTGGACCAAGGATTTTGAACAAAGGATTATATACTTAACACATATATAAACTATCTTTGGAAGTATTCACAGGAATTTTAACAGTTTCCAGGCAGAAGAACTAGGTGGCTACAGAGAGTAGAAAAGGAGATTCTTTATCTTTTTAAATCTTTGGAATTTTGAGTCAAAGTGAATTCATTACTAGTCAAAATATAAAATGTAAACAAATTAAAACATTAAGACTTTTAAATTCTCAATAGTAACAGCCAAAGCTAGATGCTTTGGTTTTTGTTTGACTGAAAAGTGACCCTTTCTCAAGTCACAGAGAAATCCATACAGCAGTAGCTTTTCTTTATCTTACCTTTGGTTGACCCAATGGCATCTGAAAGTCAGCCATCCTTTCTGGAACAAGTCAGAAAATGGTGATTTTTCTACCCAATTAATGACTTTTAGGAAATAATATCTTATGGTTTTGATGTTTCCTGCTGAGCAAATCAAGATCTTGTGTGTGGTTGTTTTTCGTTTCTAGTTTCCCCAGAAATATGGTGGGTGGTGGGCTTGAGTCTCTCAGCACCAAGAGGCAGTACTGGAGGCCTATACTTCTGAATACTGGAGAGAGACTTTAAAAAGTGTTTCTAGTACAGATCAAGCCTTACATCATAAGAGCTTCAATACAGAGGAGATTGAGAACTCTGGTTAGTACCTGAGTAGCATCTTTTCTACTGTCAGCTTTTCATATTTTTAATATACTTATTTTGATACCCTGTTGTATTCCAAAATGAATTCATAAGGTTTGCCTTTTCTTATGATTTGGATTTTGACTAATGTGCACCACACTCTCAACTTAAACCAGGAATCAGAAAAGAAGATATCTTGCTTTCTGAGGTTTATCGAGTGAGTACAAAGGCATGGCAAGAGATGTAAGGTTTGGAAGGCCCCAAATGCCCCAATGACAAAAGAAATTCCTAATGAAATGACTAACAATATTTGCTTCCTTGTGTTAGGACATAAATGTGCTTACGTTAATCCTTATCTTCTATCAAATTATACTCGGCTCACTGAGGGTAGAAACTGACTTCTATTTCCTTTGGCTCCCACATCATTGAATACCTGGATTGGTATAATGCAATGATCAGTAAATACTGCCGAAGTAAAAACCAGTGTCATCTCATAGTAGATGCTCTTGAGAAGGAACAAGAAATTTAATCTACCATTATAACCATAGAAACGCTAAACAGAAGACTTAGAAAACCACAGAAAATACAGTAAAGATAATATTTCTAAGTGGCACGAATAAATAATCTTCCTCATTTTTTAAGAAGCCTCCAGGCCTCAACGAATTGTTGTGGTTACCAGGTCTCTGACAAATTTGCAATCTTCACAGAATCAATGATCCCAATAACACTAAATTTAAAAGATGTGACAGCATTCCATTTTCTTCAAATGTGTCACATGATAAAGCTATTCGTAGCTCCTAAATTCTCATTCCTTTAAATGTCTATAACAAACCTAGGAAAGCTTAGGTAATTTTCTCCTGTGGGAAAAGGCAAAAAATCGTGAAAGTGGCAAATATGTTCCCTTCAATATTTGCTTTTGGAACATTTCCAAATTTTAAGATAGAGAGGATTACTGGTCCAAATGTTAATATAAATCATCTCAGTCAATTCAGATTACACAAGATGATCGAATTTTAAATAAACAATAAACCCCCCAGAGATGCAGAGTGAAACAGATGGCATATTCTAGAGAATTAGAATGGACACTGTGCATTAAACTAGTCTGACGTTTACTTGGCATTTTATGTTTGTTCAAAGTTAAAAATAAGTGATAACAATAGCAAAAACTACCTGAATACTTATATCTAGCATTCCAGGCACCATACCAGTGCCAGGCACTTTATATGCAGTACCTTATTTAAACCTCACAGCCCTATGAGGTTATGTGCTATTATTATTCTCATTTGACAGACAATAAAACAGGCCCAAATATGGTACATAACCTGAACTAGCCTATACCACAGTTACTTAGATTGGAGCATGGTTAGAACTCAGGGCTGACCTTAAAACCCACGATAGCAATCACTGTAAGGTTTGAGTTCCTTAACTTTCTAAAGAATGGCAGGTTTTAACTAAATCTGAAATATAATAAAGGGTAACAGGAAACACAGGTATCTCTTGTATTTGTGATATAACCCACCTCCAAGAAAAAGAATGGAAGCTACTAAGTTTTCCAAAAAGGTGTCTCCTGTCTCTCTCCACACACATATATACACACACATACACACACACACACACACACACAAATTTTAAAAACTGGATTTCAGTGAAATTTGGCCTGTACAGCGATGTGAAGTGGGCTTTTGTTTGGCGGGGACCCTTTCATATACCTTTTAAAAGAGCATAAATTAACTGTTTACTAATGCCTTCAGTCTCATCCTTGATTATAAGCTTCCTGAGTATAATGAACTCTTCATTTTATGTCTTCCACAAAGTCTCTGAGAGCATAGGGTCTCATGAGAAGGCATGATGCTGTGGAATAAAAACCTACCTTTCCAAGAATCCCTAGCTTATGGTGAAGCCTTCCATTTGTTTTCTAAGTCTGGATATTAAAGAAAAAATTCAACTCAACAATTTTTTTGGCCTCTGGAAATTACAAAATTACAAAATCCTAACTTTAACTACTGTTCTTAACTTAGGCTTCTGATTATCACCCAAGAAGGGCTCTTTTTGTCCTAGTATGTTTTCTCAAGAACCACCTATCTGAGGAAGAAGCCTTCTACAAAAAAAAGTTCTGACAGCCTCAGTTTATAGTTTTAAAGCCAAAAACATTAAGGCACTTGCCTAAAGTTCCAGAACTGGATGACAAAGTCCAGATGGCAGAACTGAGAAATGAACGTGGGTCTGATTCCTGGATTGCTCTAGCTCCACCTATTGACCTGAATGACAGGATAACTCATTTCAATACTCCTGTTACCTTTCAGTCAACTCACTTCTGAAATCAAAGTTCAACTTAACCTGCATTAAGAGTAAGAATGCAAGGCTTCCAAATGTTCAGGTAAAGAGCTCATGATTAAGACAATCAGCATCACAGTTCACTGACATAGGCAAATGATTCATATATAATGCTATGTGGTTATAATGACTTCCTTGGACTATGTGAATCAGAAAAGCTACTACCCATACCATTGACTTGACCAGAGACCTCTAGAGCACTGGAATCCTAATGTCAGACATTATTTTGTATTTCTACTCGTGCAACAAAGCATCTCAACCATGTAGATGACTCAAATTTGTCAAAAGTCAACCCGCTGGCAAAGCAGACCAACAAGAAGCAGGCTCCTATTCAACAACCTCTTAGCACTAGGATAGTTGGGGACTAGTCAGTTAACAACAAATTACTTCAAATTGTTTCACTGAACATCTCATCCTCACAAGGTCACTTTGATAATATCAGGCATGGAGCAAATAGTTAAGATCCTAACCACATTAATTTGTGTACAATTTATTCTTGCACTAACTTCCTTTCCAAATGGCATTTCCCCCAGGATCTAAAGGAGTATGAAGGATATAGTTTCCTATTCTGCCAAGACAGGACACTTAAAAGGAGCCCTTTTCATACTTATTAAAGGAATATATTTACTAACAGAATCGATGCTATATCTCTTTAAAGCATAATTTGAAGTGAAATTCAGAGTGACTGCTAATGGGTATGGTGTTTCTTCTTGGGGTGATGACAATGTTCTGGAATTGGTGATGGTGATCAATGCACAACATTGTGAATATACTAAAAACCACGGAAATATATACACTCTAACTGGTGAATTTTATGTCAATTAAATTGCAATAAAGCTATTTTTAAAAACCAACAATTTGGAAAACAAAATAACACAATTCTGGTTCTTTACACAGCCTATGAGCTACTGCCAAAGGATTGTCAGTAAACCCTACTAGAATCTGACATACCTTAACTAGGTAAAGCAATAAAACTTTGGTATCTCGAAGATTTTCATCCCTCATCTTAAAAAAGTATCATTTTCTCATTTCTTCATTTCCACTTTACAGCAAATAATAAGAAACTCATTAATTAGTTCACTCATTTCATATTCTTTCAAATCCAAAACAAACGCTAAACTGTATTTAGTAAGTGGAAAAGAGCTTTAACTTCGATAAATCAATTATTTTGAGTTTTAGGCTCATATTTTGTACCAATTGTGTTAATACAAGTTAGAACTTAAAACCAAACATTTCAAGTAAACATTTCTAAAATATTAGAAATATTTCTAATAAAACATTGATGTGGTTTTGTCCTCAATTTTCCACAAGAGTCACCAAAAACCTTTCAAATAATATTCACAAAATTATGAATGCAATCATTTCAGATCCCTACTGAAATACCAGTTTATGTGTGCCTGTGTGTGGATTACGTACATGCACACACAGACACACATAAACTAGTACATACACAGAAACACACACTCCACAACCTACCTTATTAATCATATTAAAAAAAACATTTAGACAAGATTTTATTTTAGGACAGTGAATGACCTACACGTGATTCAAAAGCCCATGTCATCATAACAGATAATGTACATGAACTGATCATTTAGCCATCTGAAGTGACAGTTGCATGAAGCTTCCAAAACTTCATGGAGAACATTACGGTTTTTTTTTAAGGCTTGATTTTAAATATTATCAATTATAAAGAGCTTTTCATCAATCCGACTTTTATTGAACACTTACTATATTCCAGGCTAGGTGGTGGAGAAACAGATGCAAGACAGGCCTGCCCTCAAGGAAGTCCCATTTTGATTGCTTGCTTTTGTCAGGCACAGCACTAAACATGTTCACTTAGAGCATCTGACCTCCTAGGTTTAACGTTAACCACAGCAGGGGAATCTGAGGTAACCATTACAAATGACTGTAAGGCTGCAAGACTGGAAAAAATAAAATTTAGAAATAAATAAAAGCTGTTGTATATTTAGACCAAATCTAATTCTACTTCCTAATATTACACTTGAACTTCCAGATATACTGCTTAAAAAATGACCCAGAATATAACCATACCTTCCTTAACAGACATCACTTATGTAATTGTCTCATTTAAAGGTCCATCTATTATACTTCAGTCAAAGCATCCTCTTCCATGAAAGGATACTTTTCTTTACCTTCAAACCAAACCTCTTCATCTTGGTACGGTACTAAACAGTTGCTGAATGAATGAATGAATGAAAACAGATGTTCTAATTGCCAAGGAGGTACTTGCTGGATGCTTATCTCAAAACACAATGGACTGACGGACCAGAATTTTACTGGAAGGATCGCTGAATTTCAGAGGTAAAAATAGTAATCACTGGACAATGCCATGTAGTCAACATGTTATTAAATTCGCAGTAAAGACCAGGCGGGGAACTTTCAGAAATGAAAACGGAAAGTGTTAATCAGGGTACTTTAAAATGGACTTAGTTCTACCATCTCTGAATCGGGAACACAAATGCGAGACAAAGAGATGGGAGGGTGGGGTGAAAAAGTCAAAAGGTCACCACCGAGTGACCCTCAAGAGAAATGCGCGCTGACCACCCAATCTCGGGCCAAGCTGGATGGACACCTCCCACCCGAGCCACGGGCCTGGGCTCTGCCTTGCAGCCCAGAGCTGCAGGCCACCCCGGCCCTTTTCAGCGCTGCTGCCTGCGTTCGCCCAGAACGTTAGCACAAAGAAACCACCGAGAAGCAAAATACGGTCCCCATGGGCGCGGGGCAGGCTTGGGAACCCGCCGGCAGAAGCGCTCTCCCCGGCTCCCCGCCGCCCGGGAGGCATCTAGGGCGCGGCGGGCCGCAAAGACGCCTCCGTCCGACCCTTGCCGAAGTGTTTCAGAACTTGCCACCCACACCCCCGCTCCATTTTCTTCTCCCGCCGCGGAGGCAGGACCCGCGCGAAGAGGACGCGAGAGGACAGGCGGGCGGGGCTCGCGGCGGCAGGCGGGCTGGCGGGCAGCGGAGCGCGCCCAAGTCCCGCAGCCCCACGCCCCCTCGGCTGGCCCCCGCCTCCGCGCCGCTATTGTTCCCGCGCCGCCCCCGCCCGCCGCGCGCTCCCGCCCCCACTCCCAGGAGGGGGTTACGGCTGAGAAGGCGGCGGCGGCGGCAGCGGCACAATAACATAAACACGACGGGGCCGCCTGCCGCCCCGGCCCTGCGGCGTCCGCCGCACTCACCCGGCAGCGCAGCGAACGGCGACAGGGAAGCCCGCCAGCGGGGATAGGGACCGTCCGGGCGGTCGCCGCGGCCGTTACCCAGCGCTGCTCGCGGCTCCGCGATCCAAGCCGCGTCGTCCGGCCTCGGCCCCTCCGCTGAGTAACAGGGACGCGGGCCGTCACCGCGCACGCCCGCGCACGTCATCGCGCAGGGCCCCGCCCCCGCTCCTCCCTAGCGGCCTGCGGGGCGGGGCAGCCCCGGGGCCCGGATTGCGGGGGCGGGGCCGCCGCCCGGGGGCGGGGCTACTCCAGGGGTTCCGAGAGGACTTGCGGAGGTCGCCTGGAGGCGGAGCCGCGGAGAGAGCCTCCGAGGGCGGTGGGTGAGGGGCGAGGCCTGGAGCGGGAGGGGCGGGCCCTGTGGCGGCACGTGGCGGCGCGTGGCCCCAGGGCACCGCATCTGGTTGGCAAGGGTAGCCAGGTCAGAGCTTAAGCCTTCGGGCCTCGTCGGCACAGGGTTTGAAGGGCAGGTGCGCTTAGGCCTAACCTGCGCAGCGAACAGGCACTCCCTCCGGGTACACACCTGAGTGATGAAGAGCTGGTTATCTTGACCGACAATACGTTCCATTCTGAGGACACCTGTCCGGGTCCCAGCAACCTGCAGAGAGCTAAGTGTTCTCTTCAGCTACCCGGGAAAAGCTGCCTCCAGTTTTTCCAAAATCCACCTCCTCCGAGATTCCTTGCAAATCCACCTCTTCCCAGATTCCTTGCATTACCTGGTTTACCTCTGAGGCCCCACAAAGCGTGTAAATGTTACAGAAGTGATAAATTGACAAGCCCTTTAAATATCCAACAATGGGTGGAAAGGCGTTTAAATTACCTACATCCATGCGGTAGAATACATTTTAGCAATTTAAATGCCATGCGTTCAAGGAATTCTTAACAACGTAGGAAAATGTTCACAATATATCATTAAGAGAAAGAAGCAAGAAACAAGTCTTATATATAGCATGGTCCCACTTAGATACTATATATACACATAGAAAAAACCTAGAAAGAAATACAATAAATTATGTTAACAATGGTTCATCATTGGACTATGGAATAAAGGGTGACTTGGTTCTCTTTTATATTTTGGGTATTTTCTCATGCTTTCCGAGAGGAATAGTTATGTTCACAATCAGAAACAAGTAAGTTACTTTAATAATGAATATATAAGTATTTGTTGAATAAATGAATGATTTCGGGTAGACTACTTTCCTATTACATGTGGGGCTGGCCTGTTTCTGGTGATTCTGAAAGCGAACATACAGATGATTATTCATTCATTCTCTTCCCATTTCCTCTCTCCCTCCCTCTCAACCTTCTTAATTTCCTTCCTTCCATCCTTTATTCCTGCAATAATTATTTATTGCATGCCCATTCAGTGCCAGGCAATACAATAGAGTTTATAGATTTAATCACTTTACTATGACAGTGATAACAGTAAACGCAAAATTGTCACTGTTTTATAATACAAATTGTTAAGGATACATAATACTATGAAACCAATTAATACACTAGTTAATAAGGCCAGAAAAGATTTCCCTGAGGAACTGTCACTTGAGCTGGGAATAGGTTTGACTAGACAGAGAATATTTTAGAGGTAACTTTGCATGCAAAGGTCCTATGATGAGATTAAGCAGGATAAGATGGAGAAATTCAGGAAAGGCCAGCTCTGCTGGAGGAGCAAGGAAGAAGAAGCTATGAGATGAAGTCAGGAAGATTGGTAAAGAGACCAAACGTTGGACAGCCATATTGGCCATGTTGAAAATCTTTTTATCCTAAGCGCAATGGGAAGCCCCTGACATATTCAGCAAAGGGTATGGCATGGTCAGAATACCTTCTTGAAAAGATTCCTTATTGGAAAGAGCCCAGGTGGATGTAGGAGTAGCCTAGACGGTAAGAGGTGGAAGCTTGATCTAGGGTGATGGTCATGGAAATAGTTGATGGACATGGAAAGATCTGTGAATTATTTAGGAGGTCCAAGGGGCAGAACTTGCACATTCTCCAAGTGATGGGTTATGTGGGGCAATGAAGGAGAGGGAGTCATCAAGGAAAACTCAAAGGTTTCTGGCTTGTGGCCAAGGATGGATGTTAGTGCTGGTTTACCAAGATGGGAATCTTGGAAAGGGACCAGACTGACATTAAAATATCATGAGAGCAGGCTGTTTGGCTGTTTGAAGGCTTTTGAGATGCCCAAAACTGATGTTAAGTTGGTGGTTGGATATACAGAGCTGAGGTTCAGCTAGTTAAGAGACGAATCATTGACAGTGAGTGATTCCTTGAAGCCTTGGGATAGATGGGTCAGCCTAGGCCTGAAGAGAGGGCCTGCAACAAGGCTTGGGGAACTTCAGTGTTAAAGGGCCACAAGGGGAAAGATGAGTCTGTGATGAGCTGCCAGGGAGATAGAAGGATAACCAGGAGAGAGGTGTTCAAGAAGAAAGGGCTGATCAATAATATTAAACATAAGAGGAGGCTTGGAATCCTGGAGTAATAGAACCAGAAGTGAATTAGAGTGGGCTGGGAAATGAATGGGAGATGAGAAAATAAAGGTGGTGAATATGGATGAGTCAGGCAGTGAAGTAGGATACAAGCATATTTTACATCTGATGGGAAGACTGTTGAGAGGGAGAGGTTGAATACACACAAAAGAGAAGGAAGACTTGTGTTTCCAGGGAGAATGGGGTGTGATTGAGTGCACAGACAAGAGGTACCACCTACTCTTCACCAGGCAAATTAAAGGCCTGGAGGTAACAAAAAACAATACAACCCTTAGAGCTGTTGTGAAGTGAGGGGAGTTGCTGGGAGCAGAGCTCCAGAGTTTCACGCCCAGTTCCATGATGCTATTGTTAATAACAGCCTCTGTCTCACTCCACAGAGTGAGCTTCTGACTTAGCATCAGTCTACCATGGTCAGTTTCTGATTATCTACATCAAGAAGAGGTTGCACTCTGCCAGAGTACCTCTTCCCTTGTCATCCCAGACCACACACACTGGATTGCACTGAAGATGTTTCTTTGGCTAAGGTAGTCAGGTGAATATCACCAAGCTGTTCAGGGTGCAGAAACTGAAAGTTGAGACTTCAACTTACTTCCTAATTCCCTGACCTCACCCCAGGGGTGGGGAGTTGGGTTGGTGGGAAGGTACTTACCAACTAAATCCTGCAGAAGGCCATCTTCAAGGACACTCCCTCTCCCCTGACTCCACCTCCACCACCATCCTTCTCTGTTAGCCTTGCTTTCAACCCTCCCAGTCTCGTCTCCCACCTATGTCTCCTGTCAAGTCTACTTTTCCCCCAACGGGAGGGAGAGGTTCAGCACCTTGGTCAGTCAGTCTCTGACTCAGGGATGTTCTTTGAGAATCTTTCAAGGTACAGCCTGCTGGCTCCCGATGGAGCAAGACAGACCCTGGATGCATGAGTAGAGGAAAGATGAGTGTTCATATTGTAAATCCATCCTCCAACTGCAAGAACTGTGGCCCCTCAGGGGTAGGAAAGGGCCAAAAATTACCCGAGCTCCTCAGTCGCAACTTGAACAAAATGAAGTGGAGACATAATGGGCAGAACTCTGATTTGAAGTTACGAGTGGTACCCTGTTTTTGCTTACAGGTACATGCAAGAGAGAACCAACTAAGCTAGTCAAGCTTATAGATTGAGTACACATGCATATTTCCATGGAAAAAAAAAAAAAGGTCAGTATTTATTCCTCTAAGACGATGGTTTTCAAATTGTGGTTCCCCAGACCAGCATCAGCTGAGAACTTGTCGAAAATGCAAATTCTCATACTCACCTCAGACCAGGTGAGTGAGAAACCTTGAGGAAGAAGCCCAGCAATCTGTGTTTTAATGAGCCCCCCCCGAGGCATTTCTGATGCCCATTTGAGTTTGAGAATCCCAGCAGCAGGACACTGACTCACAAGTCACCCTGCTCATTTTAATCACCTGGGTGGGGGGGGGCTTTGAAACTACCCACACCCAGCTGAACATGGTGGCTCACGCCTGTAATCCTAGCGCTTTGGGAGGCCGAGGCAGGTGGATCACAAGGTCAGGAGTTCAAGACCAGCCTGACAAACATGGTGAAACCCCATCACTATTAAAAATACAAAAATTAGCTGGTCGTGGTGGCGCATGCCTGTAATCTCAGCTACTCAGGAGGATGAGGCAGGAGAATCACTTGAACCTGGGAGGTGGAGGTTGCAGAGCCAAGATCATGCCACTGCACTCCAGCCTGGGCGACAGAGCAAGACTCCGTCTCAACCAAAACAAAGCAAAACAAAACACTACCCACACCCAGGTTCCATGTCTGGTGCTCCTTCTCCAGTCGTCTGGGGTGGAGCCCAGGCTTCTGTAGCTTTTTTCAGATCCTCTCAGGTAATTTTAATTTGTAGCCAAACATGAAAGCCAGTGCCCTAAGAAATTTGGCATATTTTCTGTTTTTTTAAAATCTCAGAGCAACTGGACAGAACATCTTGCTCTCCGTTAGCTTTTGTGCTTTCATTCTTTATTCTTACTTTCATTATTGGTTCTTTTTTTCCAGTGTTTTGCCCACCTCCCACATCTTACACATATGCTAAATTGTCCTCTCTCCATCCACACCCACTGCCTTAGCTTGGGCTGCCATCACAAAATATCATAAACTAGGTGGCTTAAGCGACAGAAATTTATTTTCTCGAAATTCTAAAGGCTGGAAGTCTGAGATTGGGGTGTGCCAGTATGGGCAGGTTCTGGTGAAGTCGCCTTTCTCAACTTGCAGACAGTCACCTTCTTGCTGTGTCCTCACATGGCAGAGTGAGAGAGAGAGGCAGAGAGAGAGAGAGAGAGCTCTCTGGTGTCTCTTCTTATGAGGATGGTAATTCCACCATGTAGGCCCCACCCTCCTGACCTTGTCCAACCCTAATCACCTCCCAAAGGCCCCACCTCCTAATGCCATTACAATGGGAGCTGGGGCTTCAACATATGAAATTAGAGGAGACAGAGACACAGTTCAGTCCATAGTACCCAGAAACTGAAGATATTCAGTGTTCATTCTCTGGAGAAAAAAATATAAAGGAAATTAAATAGGAGAGAAATAATATATTATTGAAGTCATACAACCTGTAAATAAATTATTTGTTGTTTTAAATAAGTAAATGTTTTAGAAGAGAGCTTTCTACCAGGTCTCTTCACATCAACGCCCTACGCCATCTATAATTATTAGCTAAGAATTTCTTTTTTTTTTTTTTTGAGACGGAGTCTTGCTCTGTCGCCCAGGCTGGAGTGCAGTGGCGCAATCTCGGCTCACTGCAAGCTCCGCCTCCCGGGTTCACGCCATTCTCCTGCCTCAGCCTCTCCGAGTAGCTGGGACTACAGGCGCCCGCCACCACGCCCGGCTAATTCTTTGTATTTTTAGTAGAGACGGGGTTTCACCGTGGTCTTGATCTCCTGACCTCGTGATCCGCCCGCCTCGGCCTCCCAAAGTGCTGGTATTACAAGCGTGAGCCACCGCGCCCGGCCGCTAAGAATTTCTTTGAGCCCAGTGAAATTTTGCCTTTCATAGCTCCTGCACTGTAGAACCTATGCCAAGGTCCCATGATGGAGAGAAAACAACACTTCATTACCAGCCCCCTCCACCCCTATCTCCACCTTTACCTGCTGGCTTTCACCCTCACCCTTCAGATGTAAAACTGGAGCTCATGCTAGACTGGCAGGCATTCCACCAATGACCCTTTGGCAGAGAGACCCCTGTGAATTCCCAACCCTGGCCAACAGTCCTACTCATTCTTGGCTAGATTTGAAAAGACTCTTTGTGGCACCATTGGGAAATGAGAAAGAGATCTGGCATCACTGGAGAGTTAAGAGTCTCTGCAGGTGGCAGGGTTTTGAGCCCCTCAGAAGGCAAGCGGATGTGTTTCCCTGCCGCAGACTTGCCAGCAACCTCTGCTGGGGCATTCTCATGTTCCTGACTCACAGATGATCCCTGAGGCCCTCTGATGCTCCTGAGAAGGTGCTCTTGCTTCTGGAAAGTGGAGATTAGAAGACAATTTGAAGGAACTTTCAATGGCTTCTTAAACCTGTCCCTGAAGCAGATTCCCAGTCAATGACAGCTTCACTTCTGAGGGTAGGTCGCATTTCTTCTCTTGCCAAAAACTTACAGGATTCACTCTCAGCTGAGGGTTGGCATACCTGGTCAGCCTGGCCAGCTTGAGGCTTGTTGTGGGTCTGGGAAGCTAGCAGAGGCAAGTAGGGTTTTTGGGCTTGGGAAAAGGCAGAGGGAGGTATCATAACCCTTCAAGGTGTGGGTCTCTTAAAGGAGGGACAGCTACACAGGAAAATAAGTGAAGCCAGGCATGGTAGCTTACACCTGTAATCCCAGCACTTTGGGAGGCCAAGGTGGGAAAATCATTTGAGCCCAGGAGTTTGAGACCAGCCTGGGCAACAAAGCACAAAGTGAGGCTCCAACTCAAAAAAAAAAAAAAAAAAAAAAAAATTAGCCAGGCCTGGTGGTGAGCACTGTAGTCCCAGCTACTTGTGAGGCTGAGGTGAGAAGATTGCTTGAGCCCAGGAGGTTGAAATTGCAGGGAGCCGTGATCATGCCACTGCACTGCAGCCTGGGTGGCAGAGCAAGACCTGTCTTAAATAAATAAATAAATAAGCATTCCTCCCCAAATGCTCCAGCCATGCTTGAGGAATAAGCAGTCCAGGGTAGATAGGGCAGAAATCTATTTCTGGGAGTACTAAGTCGTGAAGACTGGATAAGGTCTCAAACCCACACCCCAGCTCACCACTTCCCTTGCCCCCTGTAGTATTCTATTTCCTTGAAAAGCCAAAGTGTGGTTGGTACTGCCAATCTGTGCAGAGCAGGGAGCAGGACTTCTCTTTGGTGTTAGCAGGAACAACAGTGATATCACAAATACCCTCTTCCCAAAGGCAGGGCCATGGTATGAGATTCTCTCTATCCTCAAGCCATCAAGCAAGGTCCACTACAAGGGTGTGCCATAGTAGGAATGGGGACCCTCCCATTTGAAACTCTTTGTGAGGGCACCTACCCACGCACTCAGAGAAGGAAGAACCACACAAACTACATTGGATTCAAATATTTGGCCCCATCTAGCCTCACAGCAGAGTGGGACATCAGAACCTAAGGAGCAGAATTTCCTTCACTATTTCTGAGGTCTGCAACCCCAAAGGGAGACTGGAAAGGGCTGTAAGAGGCAAGCCAAAGAAAACCAAGTATCAAGAGCTGGCCTCTGAGGCACAGATTTTAACCAAAAGTGATGGGGGAAAAAACTACACGGAAGCAAAATTCCCCTGAGGAAACTAGCCAAGGCACCAGAAATCTCCCCACCACATCAGTCCTGCAGCTTATAGATCTATCTAAGGCAAGACATTTACGAGTGCCAAGGTAAACGGTGAGCTCAAGGGTTCTCAGGTGGTGCTCTGCTGAGATGGAAAGCCGTGGATTCTCAGTGACACAATTGTGGACTTTTCTCTAGAGTCCTTGTCAACAGAGGTAGAGAAATAGAGACAGCATGTGGAGGGGTATATCTGGGAGCTGGGTTTCTTTTCCTGGGCATGTCAAACAGAAAGATGGACATCAAAGCAGTTGAAGGTGCCCCAGAGATTATCAGGGTAAGGACTCTGGGGCCCAGGCTGGGAGGGCAGTGAGGCCAGGAGAGGACAAATATATTGGGGCAAAATTTACACAGGGAGCAAGGTTTTCAGTTCTTTAGGACTGAGAATGGTGGTAAATTCAGGTGCGAGCATGTAAGAAGGAGACGGACAGAGAGGAACTGGTTGAGACACCGTATTTTAGGTTTCCCGTGTAGAGTACCCTATGCATGTTCACACATGTGTACGGCTGGTCCATTGCAGAAGTGAAGATCACTCACAGTCAGGGAATATGAGCCTCTTGTGTTGGACTCCTAGTTGGATCAGATGCCCCAGGTTGTCCAGGATGGGTCCAGTTTATACCTGTTGCCCCAGAGTGATTATTAATTGTGTGTCTGGCACTTTCAAAAGCATCCAGGTTTGAATGACTAAATTATATAATCCCTTTCCTATGCAGCAAATTCTTTGGGCAGCACCGGCTTCATGAGCATTTGGCCTGTGCAGTCACACGGGACCCTGCTCTCACAAGGAGTCCATGGCTGGTTTAATGCTCTGCTGTTGCCATCTTGCAATTCTTATAATTTCATCTTTGGATTTGTGTTTTGTGAGTGCAGTCTGATGGTACACTGGAGCACAAGCATGGGCAGAGGAGATATGCTGGGCAGCAGGGCGTGCGGCATGGGCCCAGGCCCACTGTCCAGCACACATGTGTGCCTGGGGCAGCCTGAGGCACTGTGAGACTTTGAAGGGATGATTGGAACCAGAGCATGGGCCCAGATTGGTGTTGGCTATGGCAGCAGCAACAGTAAGAGATACTGGCCATATCTCAGAGAGAGGAGGGGCTAGACTGGAACCCCAGTGGGACATGTCTCCTCGCCAGTACCCAGAGCCCATCTCAGGGCATCTGCACTTTGGCCTAAACTATGGGACAGAAACTTTCCATGCTGGGGCAGTAAACTTTGGTTTACTGTACAAACTGTACATTTGTCACAAAACTGTACTCTTATTACCAAATAAAAATGCAACAAAGACATTGCAATAAAGCATATCAAGGAATTATTAGAGTTCTTCAAAGAGTTTAGAATATTTGCTTTTGAAAACTGCTACAACATTGCAAAATGAATATCCACAGGCTTAGAAGTAAAAATTAAGATAAACTATTGTCATATTCAATGAAAAAGAATACTATTTTCCTATGAAGCTTCAGATAAATCAATTATTAATGAGGAAGACATTTTAAAATTAACTTTCTTTTGTGATAGAAGATACAAGGATATAGCATTAATGTATAAATGGGTATTTTAAATTATAGACAAACCATAAAGACACTTTGTTTCCTGCGCAGCTTCCACAAATTACAGAAAATGTCAGAGGAAACATTAAAATACCATTGTTTAAATTTACATTTGAAATTATACAACTTATGTGAAATTAAGTTGTATGACAAGTTAAATATTTTTAGAAAAATTGTTTCTTAAGAAGCATCAGTTCTAGATGTACTAAAATTTATATTTTGAAATAACATCATAAATTTATTCTAATGTTGTCACAATCTAAAAAATAATCTTAACATTTCCAGGAACAATCACATCTGTAGAATGATCCTTCTCAAAATTTAAAATTACCAAAAATTATCTTTGTGCATTTGCCAAGAGCAACTGACATTGCTTTTAATTATATTAATTGAAAGTTAATTGTTTCTAAAGTGGTTAAAGCTATACATTTTAATGACCTGACAAACATATTTTTAGAAAAGTGATCCAGAAAAATATTATGATCAATCAAAATACCACCTTAATAATACTTAATAAAGTATTATTGCTTATTGTATTATATAAAATTAATGATACCATAAATAGGTTTGGGGAGCAATTTATAGGTTTATAATGTTTGTCATGAATTATTATTACACCATTTCTTTTGATAAGTAATAAGATAGCTTAAAAAAGGAATCTTTATATTTTAGTACCTTTAATGACACTTTCTTCTTGCTTTTTGAACAAGGGCCCACCCTATCTGCATTTTGCACTTAGTCCTACAAGTTATACAGCCAGCCCTGTCTTGGGTACTGAATTCACCAAAGATAATTCTATGGTATGGTGTGATGTGGTATGGTATAGAAATGTGCCCAAATACCTTAAGAATGTTAGGGAATATGGAAACCCAGCAGAGAGGCTAGGCAAAGGAATAGTAGGTCCCTCGAAGCAGGAGGTCTTGGGCCCTGGGAAATGGGAGCCTGCACTTGAACAGTCATCTGTGTCTTCAGGGAGAGCAGAAGGCAGTTAAGGTAAGGAGAGGAGAGAAGCGTCTTTGTGGAATCCTGGGTCACCACGTTTGACGGGTTGGGTTTCCTCTCAGCAAGGGTCAAGTGAAAATGCCCCCAGATAGGATTAATTATCTGTGCTCAGCCGCAAAGGAATTACCTCAAGGATGGGTGGGGGGAATCAATCAGGAAGTTTAACTGAATTTTATTAGGGCTTGTCTCAGTCTGTTTGTGTTGTTATAAACGAATACCCAAGTTTGGACTGTCTCTCTTTCTCTCTCTTCTGGCACTGGTGCAGAAAAACCATTAAGTTAAGCAAGGAAAAGTTCTTAGTGATCTTTAGAGTCCTATATACTTGGCCAGGGTTGAGGATAGGGGTACAGAGTTCAGCAGCTCATAAATGGGCCAATGTAGTATAGCAGGACACTCTGGTCTGGGATCCCTGGATTCTGGGGGTACTTGATAAGATACTGAGGACTTGCCCAGGCCTCACTGTTCCCAATCTTTATTTTCTTGATGTAAACTCCCTGGGACATCTGGGGGGTTCCTGTGGAGATACCCTGTTTGGAAATACTGAGAACAGTCCTGTAAATATTCATCACTTAGGACTGGACTGTCGTGAGGCAGGACCCAAGAATGACCACATTTGCTTGTTACTGACATCAGGACCCCCCTGAGGGGTCTTCAGTTGGTTTGGGGGAGTGATAAGAAAAAGAAGATAGTAAGAAGATTTGAGAGGGCATGGAGCATGAAGAGAGAAGATGAGACTCCTGGCATTTCATCTATGGTGGGATAGGATCAGGTCAGGGAGGGAGACTGGTGGCTGGGGATTGAATGCGACTTCTGAGGAATCCAACCAAGGACAACAAGTCCCCAGGGCAATGACAAAGCCCCCTTTGGACCCCATGCATAGTGCACTCCTATGCTTTCTTTGCTACCTTCTGCACTTCACCCACATCCTACTCTAGCACCTCTATCATAGCAGGTCTCCCAGTCCAGGGCTGTTTATACCTGGCACCAGGCCCATGAGGGTCATTTTCAAACATGGAGATATTTACACAGAGCAAGAGGAAAAACACATATCAGGTTTCATCCTGAAATCCTGGTGCCTGACCCAGGTCTCTGTCCTCTACCTCTACCCTAGACATAGACATACACACACACACAGACACACGCACACATATGCACATTCATGTATGCACACATCTGTATGCACGTGCACATGCACCCACACAACACATACACACAGATATGGTTTGGCTGTGTCCCCACCCAAATCTCATCTTGAATTCCCAGGTAATTGAATCATGGGGGCAGGTCTTTCCTGTGCTGTTCTTGTGATAGCGAATGAATCTCACAAGATCTGATGGTTTTAAAAAGGGGGGTTTCCCAGCACAAGCTCTCTTCTCTTGTCAGCCTCCATGTGAGACGTGCCTTTCACCTTCCGCCATGATTGTGAGGCCTCCCCAGAGATGTGGCACTGTAAGTTAATTAAACCTCTTTTGTAAATTGCCCAGTCTTGGGTATGTCTTTATCAGCAGTGTGAAAACGAACTAATACACACACAGAACCAGGAACTCTTTCCCCTTATCCCATAAGAACTCAGGCCAGGAACCACTGTCCTTGGGGAAATGAAGCCGGGCAAACTAGAAATCACCCGTCCTTCTACCTAGCTTTATATCCAGAGAGTTTTGAAATAACCAACATGAGGGAAAATAGTAGCAGGTGTTAACTTTTCTCTGCTTCCCAAAGTGTAGATTACCTGTATTTCTTCTAATATCTAGTCATGTGCCCCTTAACAATGGGAATACATTCTGAGAAATACATCGATAGGAAATTTGATCGTTGTGTGAACCTCATATAGTGTGCTTACACAAACCTAGATGATACAGCTACTACACACCTAGGCTGTATGGTACAGCCTATTGCTCCTAGGCTACAGCGCATGCCACCACACCTGGCTAATTTTTGTATTTTAGTAGAGACAGAGTTTCACCATGTTGGCCAGGCTGGTCTTGAACTCCTGACTTCAAGTGATTTTTCTGCCTTGGCATCCCAAAGTGCTGGGATTACAGGCATGAGCCACCATGCCTGGCCAATTACTGTGATTTTTATCAGAGTTAAAAACAAACAGTTTTGCCCCAGGATTCAGAGAATATTTGGAATTTTATCCCTGGGTTATCTTATCATTATTTTTCTCCTTCCCTCTGTCTTGTGACAGCTCAGAAATCTCTAAATGCTTTTTATATTGTGGTTCCAGGTAGAGAATGTCATGCTAAGTATTGAGCCTCAGGACTAGGTAACCTCTGTCTTCTCCCAGGCTTGTTAAGGGCCAAGAGATGGACAGAGAGTGAGAAAGACATCTTGGTAAAGCAGACTCAGGGACATTGGTTCAGCTATTTGCTTCCATTTTCCCTCTAGTGGGCTGAACTGGTCTTCAACAGCTAGTCGCAGTTACTTCTTCCATACCTGTCCAGCGTGGGACCCCTGGCTGGGGTCCTTAGGATCATAGGGTCACAGATGAGAAACAGCATATTGGAATAAAGTCAGCAGACCTGCAGCAGTGTGCAATGCCTCCTACAGAGAATAAGGATTTTGCCCCTAGGTTGGGGATGTTGGTACCAATGTTTGGAACCCCAATTGCTCCAAAACCACTTACAATATGCCCTTGGATCCTAACATTGTGACTGGAGGAGATGATCTGGCAAAAGGCCAGAGTGTTCTATGGAGCTGGACTGAAGTCATGAACTTCATGCCAGACTCCATTTGGGTAACCACATTACACAGCTCCATTAGGGTTACTGTTCACATGCCCAAATTCAGCAAATTTGCTCAATTATTGTATTCTTAAAATTTCTAGACATTTTATTTGTTTATCTGTCAAATTTGGGAGGTAATTTTTGTAGTTTGCTGTTCCCTGTAGATATTTTCAAAGTTGCCTTTCATTTACTTAAATAAAATAAAAAGATCATTTTGGCTGGGCTTGGTGGCTCACATCTGTAATCCCAGAACTTTGGGAGGCCTAGGTGGGCAGATCGCTTGAACCTAGGAGTTTGAGACCAGCCTGGGCAACATGGTGAAACTCTGTCTCTACAAAAAAATACAAAAATTAGCTGGATATGGTGGTGTGCACCTGTGGTCCTAGCTACTTGGGAGGCTGAGGTGGGAGGATCATCTAAGCCTGGGAGTTTTAGGCTGTGGTGAGGTGAGATTGTGCCACTGCATTCCAGCCTGGGCAACAGAGTGAGATCCTGTCTCTGAAAAAATAAATAAAAAAGATTGTTTTATAATCAGTGTCTGATAAATTGCAGCGTCTGAAATCTCTCTCTCTCTCTTTCTCTTTCTCTCGCCTTCTTGCCCTCCCTCTCCCTCTTGTGGATGTCTGATCTTATTTATTTGCTACTCTTAGAAAATCTTATTTTTGACTGGACTCAGAGGTAGAAGCTTTCAGAGAAAACAGCCTCGGTCTCTTGGCAATCTCTTTCTAGTGTTTTTCTTTGACCTCTTTCATTTCCTTGGCCAAAAGTTAGCATATTCTACAGCTTCTTCCTTATATACATGTATTTTTTTTTAGCATGCTGTTTCCTTGGAGCAATATGCTGATGTTTGAGTTGCCAGACATGCGGAGTAACACAATGGGGAACCTTGGGTGCTTTGGTCCTGGGTTTCTTACTTTCTTTGTTGAGGAGTTTTCTCACAATGTGCAGGAGAACATCATGCTCCTTAGAGAGGTTGAAACATTTGTAAATTCTCTTAGCTCTTGTGGACTCCAGGTGATGAGGCACAGTTGTATTAGTCAGTCCAGAAATATACTTCCCTTCTTCTTTTCTTACTTTCTTTATTTCTTTTTTTTTTTAAATCACTAACTTGAGAACATGCAGATTGGCATCCACAATGTACGAACAGATTTGTACTTTCTTTGTCTAGTTATTGGTCTATTACAGAAATGCTCTTTCTCAATAGCAGGCAGACGTGACCATGGATAGGGACACCTGTTTTATGGGAAACCTTGTTTGTTGTCTCCACCACTGATTCAGACCACATAACCCTTCCACTATTCATTGAGAGTATCAGCAGCCACCTCTGTAGCCACACATTTCTCAAAAAAGTTACTAAGAAATATTTAAATAAAAATGTTATAGCCTTAACATGCTTTAGATTCAAAAGGATAAAATTACAAAACTTACTTGAAAGATATTAAAGAAGACCTAAATACAAGGAAAGAGGCACCATGTTCATGAATTGGAAGACTTGGTATTGCAAAACTGTCAATTCTCCCAAAACGTATGTAAACATTTAAAGCAATCACGATCGAATTCCCGAAGAGGACTAGATCTTCACACTCTACCTCAGCCTTACCTACTTTCCATTCTTCTTTTGCCTTCTTTCCAATGTGCTTTCCAAATGAGGGGTCTTAAATAATTTTAAAAGGCTGCATCTCTCACCAGCAGGATTCGTCTCTTCATTATCTCTCACATCTGTTTCCTTGTTGCCTTCCCCATGGTCACTATGACTACTTCTTGTCTTTGGCCCGGACAAACTGATTTTTGGCGCCTGGGAGGTTCCCTGAGTGATGGAGCTATTGCTTTTGGCTTAGAAATGTTTGTCTTTCCCAATCTGGGCAACAAAGTGAGGCCCTATCTCTACATGAAATAAAAATAAAAATTAGCTTGTTATGGTGGTGCGTGCCTGTAGTCCCAGCTACTTGGGAGCTGAGGTGGGAGGATTGCTTGAGCCTGAGAGCTTGAGGCTGCCGTGAGCCATGATTGTGCCACTGTGCTCATGCCTGGGAGACACAGTAAGAACCTTCTTTAAAAAAAAGAAAGAAAGAAATGTTTGTCTTTAAGGTTAGAAGGAAAGAAAGGATCCAAGCAGCACACACTTGTGGGAAATGGGGCAGAAGTAAGATAAGGACAAGAGATGAAGGAGGAAAGAAACATACAGATGCATTTGGTGTTGAAGTCCTTCTGCTCCTCCACCCTGGAGTACTAACTTACATTCACTGATTTCCAGAAAGGATAAGGAGCCAACTGAGGTAGAATGAACAAAAAACCCCACCATCATGTGGGAGACTGCTTGCAAAGATGGCTGTAAAGTGTCACTCTATCCCTGTGTGAGCTTCCTCTGAAATGTAACTTTGCTGTCGCCCCATCAAGAGGTGGACTTTATTTCCTTTGAATCTGGGCTGTTCATGGGACTTGCCTTAGCCAGTTAGAAAGCAGAAGTAGCACCGTGTGACTTCTGACTCTAGGCCCCCAGAGGCCTTGCAGCTCCCACCTCTGTCCTCTAGGAAAGCTGCAGTCACCATATGGAAGATGAGAGACACAAGGAGATAAAAAGGCTTGACCGACGGTTGACACCAACTCTCAGACATGTAAGGGAGGCCACCTGGACCCTCAGGCCCTCATCAAACCATCAGACGATTCCTGGAACCACATGAGTGACCGGAGACAAACCACCCAGCTAAGCTGACCCACAGGGTCATGAACAAATAAAGTGGTTGTTGTGTTAAGCCAACTAACTTTATAGCCATTTGTTTCCTGGTAATAGATAGATAACTGATACAAAGTGTATCCTCAGTTGGCATTCACTGGGGCCAGGAAAAAAAGGAAGAGACAGAGCGAGTTAGCATGGTTCTGGATCAGGTGCCTGATGGGATGCTGGCTCTGAAGATGTCATGCAGCTAGCACTTCAAACTCACTTCAAGGAAGGAAAGCAATTGTGTGGGGACGGAGAACCTCTATTGCTCTGTGACACAATGGGTCCCAGTGAGGCTTGGCAGGGCTCTCCTGACAGGGCACAGCAGAGTGAAGGAGGGACTCCTTTCCAGCCTGAGGTAGTGCTTATAATCCTGAGAGGGCTGGAGCATCAGTGTCCAGAACCTCTCAGCAAAGGGCACGGTGTACAGGGATGGGAGGAATTTGTGTGGCTGCCTTTTGCCATAAAGCTGTCACCATGTCCCCATTCAGGTGGCCCATTAGAGGCAGGCAGATGTGACATGTGCAGTGTGTATGGCCCTCCAGCTATGGTAGTCATGATTGGGACTGATTTGCGGCTATGTGTGGACTTTATTTGGTGGTTCCAGAAATATGTGGGAAACATCAGCTTTCATGGACCCAAGCAAGAGGGGGCTTGTGTGTGAATGGACTTTGCACTCCTGACACTGAATCCAGTGGCAGGGGGTGGGCAGGAGGAGACAGAGGATGCTCAGGTGGCAGGTACTAACTGGCCATGTATGAAACCACATATCCGGAACTTCACGCCGTCCTCATATCGACATTATGAGATAGGCATTATTATGACTCCAGTTCAGATGAGGAAACTGGTTTAGAGAGGCTGTGTAATGTGCCCAAGGCCACCCAGCTCATTCATCTGGAGGTGAAACTCCAATCTGGCTCAAACCACTATTACATACTATCTTCCGAGGAGTGGGTTGCTTTCCTTTTTCATTTCTAAGAATGTTTGCCTCAATTAGGCAGTGTTGTTCACTGTAGTAGTCTGTCCTCACACTGCTGTAAACAAATACCTGAGACTGGGTAGTTTATAAAGAAAAGAGGTTTAATTGGCTCACACAGGCTGTACAGAAAGCATGGCTGGGGAGGCTTCAGGAAATTTACAATCACGGCAGAAGGTGAAGGGGAAGCAGGCATGTCTTACATAACAGGAACAGGAGGAAAAGGGCAAAGGGGGAGGTGCTGCACATTTTTAAACAACTAGATCTCCTGAGAGCTCACTCACTATCATGCAAACAGCAAGGGAGAAATCTGCCCGGTGATCCAGTCACCTCCCACCAGGCCCCTTCCTCCAGCATTGGGGATTACAACTGGACATGAGATTTGGGCGGGGACACAAATCCAAACCATATCACTCACCAAGTAGTCCTCAAGGTCACTCTGACAGAAGGACTGCGGCTGAATTTCACATTTTAGGAAGTTGGGTGGAGTTCCAATGGTGACCACGAGGTGGTGTGGTCACCAGAAGATACAGCGGCGTCAGGTCTGCGTTGTGGGATAGGGGACTGCCCTGTCCCTGTTCTCGGAAGGCGTTTCTTCTCTGCAACTTGACAAAGGCAAAGAAAAGCCTCCCAGACAATGCATACCACCCCATCTCTCATTATGGCCTGCTCCCCACGTTTGGCAGAATCCTTTAGCCCAGGGGGAGAAATCATATTGACAGAGAGGTCATGACCCAAGAGAATACAAAGGATTTCTAGACTTCTGCAAAGAAATGCTTTATTGGATAAGGTTTTTTTTCTTTACGGGAAATGGTCCATTGAGGTACAGAGAGAGGGGCAGTGTTCAAACCATTCCAGCGCGGAGCTGCTGAAATGTGAGCCTCCTTGGCCATTCTTCCTCCCATACTCTGTAGAGTGTACCCGACACACAGCTGATTTCAGTAAATGTTCGGATAAGCGACAACATAGACTATAATGAAAACAACAGTAGTGATAACAATGAACTCATATTGAACATGTAAAATATGCCATGGATGGCCATGGATTTGTTCATTTAATTCTCACAATCATTCCATGTTAACAGGTTAAGTCACTTGCCCAGGGTCCCGTGAGTAGTGGGAGAGATGAATGACTGATTTAACGATGTGGATAAATGGCATTGTTGTTGTGCGCTTTCAGGTCCAGCCTCAGTTTGTGTAACGGAAGAGTTAGGGAGAAGGGAGGCCACTGCGGGAGCCGAGAGACACGGGGAGGCAGAGTTTCTCTGACAGGTGGGCAGGCGGAGGGTGGGAAGGAGCAGTAGGGTGGGCAGAGTGGCTGTGCGTGTGGCACTGCAGCAGGGCGAGGGGGCAGGGCACCGTGTTCTCACCTCATGACCCAACAGGAGCCCAGGCAGCACCGAGTGCATGTGAGCCAAAGCCACTGTGGGCCATTTATGGATTAAAGCCATCTTGTTGGTTAAGGCAAATACTTGAGTGAGAAATCATGGGAAGATCGCCAGCCTCAGCTGCTTTGCAACTGGACACATCCAGAGGCTCTCCTGCCCCTGTGATGTGGAAGGAGCCAGGACAAAGGACGTGCCCTCCTTAAGGCCCCTTCTCAGTGGTAGATAAACCGCCCAAGAATGGGCCCCTTTCCCAAACTTTGCACTTCATTTATCAGCTGGATGCCGGAGAGATCATTCGTTTCTTCCTAGAACTTTGTCAGCAACTGGAATGTGTTGCCATGAGAAGAGAGGCCGTGGGTGCTCCGTGTCTACAAGCTTCGCCTTGGGCGACCTTGCCCTGTGTCCGACTCCTCCTGCTTTTCCTCCTGCAGGCTCCATGTGTGCCTCTGTCTCCATGGCCTGTCTCAGTGGATCAGTGATTCTGGTCCCAACTCACTGCTGCTTTTTCTCTGAGTGCCAGACTTGTCCCTTCCTCCACCTGGGCCAGAGCAGTTCATAAGCTCACTGTACCTGCAAAGGAAGCCACCTGAGCCAACGTGGCAGGGGCAGGTGTCTGCACCCACAGCATCTGAGCTGGAGGTGGGTAGTCCTCCTCCCACCAGGAGAACCTCCCTCAGCCTCCTCCTCGTGGCTTCCAGGCCTGGCCCATGGACCTGGCCGTGGGAATCTTAGTAAAGTGTGTGCTTTCCTTTTCAGTTGCAGTTCTTAGAAAAACAGTGCCCAGATGTTATCTAAGCAGGTAGTAGAAATACCAACCAAGGTCAAGTCATCCCAAACCACACACATTTGTCAGCTGCGCTTGTACTTGACAGATGAGCTCTGCAGAAGTTGAACTGTAGCCCTACGGCCCTGGGGCTGTTAAGTAAAGCCCAGGTCCCAGGTCCCACCCCTGCTGTTTCTGGCTGGTCTATCAGTCTCAGTTGGCTCTGTCTTCTTCCCCAGCTCCCTGGACTCCCTGTCCTTTCTGGTCACATATGATCCAGTTCAGCCCAGGCCTGTCCTGCCGAGCACTGTCTGGTCGGGGTCCAGCCCCTTCACTGGTATTTAGCAGGATCCTCCTTCCTTTGTACACAAAGCCTCCTTTCTGCTCAGCCTTTTTCAATAACTACCCGGGCACCATCTGCTCCAGATTCGAAACCTGGGAGTCGGGTCTGCTCAGACTTAACTCTTGAAAAATCCTTGCCCTCCCCCACCAACAGAACAGGTACAAGGCACTGAGCCAGCCTCTGGCATTTGTACCTCCCTCATCCCAGGTCCCAGTCACCCCTGTCCCCACCTCCCTGGGTCTTCCTGATTCTCTGATCCTCTGCACAGCCCCAGCTGTGGGGCTCACTGGCTGCTTGCCATCTCCACTGTTCCTCTCTGCCTGGTCACCATCTCTATCCTCCCCGTGTTCACGCCAATCCACTTCCACTTCTGTCTGAGCTTCATCCTACTCATTGGCAGATGACTCTGAGGGTGACTTACTGAAAAGACTGAGGCCATCTGACATGAGATTGTCCACATTCTCCCCTTGGACCTGAACATTTTCCACACTTTCTCCCTCCCTCTCACTTCAAAGAAAGAACTACCCTCTACCTCTCCAAGGCTTTCACTAGCATTGGTTCTTCTAGGGGAAGAAACACAGACTGTTTGGGGTTCAAATCCTAATTTACCATCTTTTACAGCTATGGGTCCTTGGGAAAATTATTTGACTTCCCTGTACCTCAATTTCTTAATCCGTAAAATCAGGATAATACTCCCTGCTTCCCAGTGTGTGTGTGTGTGTGTGTGTCTGTGTGTGTGTGTGTGTGTGTGTGTTTGGACTCGTGTACTGCGTGCAAAAACCTTGACACTTAGTGGGCCTGAGTTACAGCACATTATTTCTGGTCCTGCTCCCTCTGACACCTCTCCTCTGTAAAGGCACAAATATTCTACCATCCAATCAGCATGCATTTATTGAGCATCTGCTCTGAGTCAGGCCCTGTTCTAGGTGCAGGGGGTACAGAATTGAGGCAATCATTCTGGATTTTTCACCTAATAGCCACACACCCTTTTCCTCCTTGATCTCAGGGTCTCATTTTGTGAACCCATCAGGGAGCGCGTGCTCTAGGAAGCTGAGTTCGTCCTCCCCTCCAGGGAGAAATCATGACTGATCAGAGCCAACTGTGCTCATCCTCATCTACTTGGGTTTAGGGGTGGGCCCTTGATCTTGTCTGGCCAGGGATATAAAAGGGGAAGCTGACTAGGGATTCTGGAAGATTCTAAACAGATGTGAAGATCAAAGTCCTTTCTCTTCCTTCTGACATGGTTGAGTTGGATGTGAAGGCTGGAGCTGTGGCAGCCATTCTTTGATGTGAGAAGAACAAATGTCAACCCCAGGCTCTGATGTTGTTGAGCTGCTGAATGTGCATTTATATGGGGACACAGATGTCTTTGATTGTCTAAATCACTTTTCATTGCTTCATCTGTCACATGCAGCTGAAAACATCCTGCCACAAGCAGGAAGCAAGATGGATATGGTCCTAGCCATCTGTTAGCTAATATTTGTCAGTAGGGAGATAGAAAATAAATGAGAAATAAATACATAGTATTAAAGTAAAAACCAGTAATTGCTATAAAGAGGACTAACAGAGGCAAGGGGACCCAGCCTGATGAAGGAACACAGACTTTCTAAAGAGGCAGCGTTCGGGCAGAGGCCTGAATGAAGCGACATCATAGCAGATGAAGATCTCCAGGCAGGGGGAACAGCACATGCAAAGCCCTGGAACAAACTGGGATCTTGGAAGAATACCATTGTGACTGGAGCAGGGGACACCAAGGAGAGAGGGACTAGATCTAACCAGGGTTAGATCACAGGCGATCAATGGGCACACACAGGTAGGTCCTGAACAAGGGGATTGCGCGATCTGCCTTTGGTTTTCGAAGGACAACTTGACTGCTGAGTGGGGAATAGGCTGGGTCATCAATCATTAGAGCAGGACTAGCCAGGAAACTCCCTCAGTGGTTCAGGTGGGGGAATGATAGTCCCAGGGGAGGGTGGAGAGGGATGGTGAGGAGTGTCAGCTGTTTTAAGCAAAGCTTGCCAATTGATGTTATGTGAGGACCCAGGGGAGTCAAGGGTGGCTGTTTTTTTTTGTTGTTTTGTTTTGTTTTGCCTGGGAAATTAGGTTGATGGTAAGGACATTTATTGAGATAATTAAATTGGGGAGGGAGCAAGGGTTTCTTTTTGGTGGGAGAGACGATTTGAAAATCAACAATTCTCTTTCAGATATGCTTAAATTTAAGTTTCCTATTAGACCTCAGGGAAGTGAAGAAGTGTGGGCAGTTGGTCAAAAGAATCCAGAGTTTAAATTGGACAGACAGGTGCTCTTTGTAAATCTGAATTTGGGATTATTGCCTATGATGGTAACTAAAACCATGGGACTTGCTGATTGTCGGCGAGGAGTGGGGATAGAAAGGGAAGAGAAGAAGCTGAGGAAGAAACTCCCAGGAATCCCATGTTTAGAGGGCAGCTCGGGAGGAAGCAGGTGAGAAGACAGAGTGGCCAGCGGAGTATAAAGACAGTCAGGAGCGTTCGTTCTAGAACCCAAGGAAATAAAGCGTTGTGAGGAAACGGGGCTGATCCAATGCTGCTAGCAGGTCAGGGAAGATGAGAATTGAGACTGACTCTTAGATTTGGCATCCTAGACAGAGTCCTTTCAGTGCTGTTGGGGGCAGGAGGAGCCTAATTTGAGAACCAGGAGAGAGGTGAAGAAACAGATAAGGGAACACAGGGAGGTAGGTGGGTTCGATGTGGGAGCACAAAGGAGTTCCCCTCTGACAGCTTCTCTTTCCTCAGTGAGGCATGAGGTTACTGCTCAGCATCGGGTGAGGAGATGGCGTGGCTGCAGCCTGGGAAAACTGAAGAAACATGCAGAGGGATGGCTAGGAGGTGTGAGGGCCACCAGTGGGCTGCCGCCATGAGTGGGGAGCAAGACGAGGCAGCACAGCATGGGTTTGTGACATTCTTCAACATGGCTCAGCTGCTTGGACACAAACAGGAGGAGGGGAAACCTGAATTTAACTAGAATTTGGTCCCCCCACCCCAGTTAAGTATGAGAGAAGCAGTGGGGTTGAGAGCAGATGCAGTGGTGGCAGATACATAGTGTTCACTGTGGCAGGCGGGGTCTCATTGTTCTACAGTACTTGCTTACCAGACCTGTGGGTCTCAAATGGATCTAGGAGTAGTTTCCATTATCATCTCCATTTAATGGGTGAGGAAACACAGGCACAGAGGAGAAATAACTTGCTCAGGTAGAACAGCCAGTATGTCGTGGAGCCAGAATATGGACCCAGGAGGTCTTGGTTGGACAATCCCTGCTCTTAACCCTGTGCCGCATTGGTGCTTGCCCTCCCGGCTACATGCAGGGGAGTGATTTCAGTGAGGGGATATAGGAATGCAGCTGATGTAACAAAATGCAATGGCTCAGATTAAATAGATTTCCTTTTTCTTTCTTAATACTCCAGGGAAAATGTTCTAGGTGGGTGAAAGTTAGGGTCCCAGGCTTCCAAGGTCACTGTGGTTATCGTCACTGCCATTCTGAACCCCCCCTGCTGTGCACACATCCTATCCACTCATGTCCCATTGGCTGGAACTCTGTCACATGACTACACCTAGCTGCAAGGGAGGCTGGGAAGTGTGGTCTGGATGTGTGCCCAGGAGGAAGGGGAAAACAGATGCTGGTGCATGCTTAGTAGGAGTTCCTGACACATGGACCATGAACTCTAAGCTGGAGAGTGAGAGAAGTACAGAAGAGTGAAAAAGTGGTAGGGTTCATGGATCATGGATGGGAGGTCTTGATGAGCACAAAAAATTGTCAGAGTTGGGTAACTTGAGGGAATAAGCTGGAAAAATACGAGTCAGTGGCTGGTCTGAGCCTAGGATGTTTGAGATGTAAGTTTTGCAGATAGTACAGCAAAATTTCCTTGTAATGACAAAGGTTGAGTTATGAACACAGGAGTAGATGGCTGAGGTAGAGTGAGGAAGGTGAAGTGAGGAGATCAAAGATGTGTTGATGTTAAAAAGAAGCAGGGCAGGATAGACCACAGGGAGTCCAGAGCTGACAGCTCCAGTAAAGGAACAGGCCCTCTCTAACATTTGCAGGACCCAGGGCAAAGAATGCAAGTGGAGGCCCACGTATGTTAGGTCTAAATATTTAAAAGTTATGAGTCAAGCAATCAAGCTTTAAATAAAAATCTCTTTAGATGTGTCTGTCTTCTTACCTTGGTAAGAATGTACCTTCATAACCTCCTGGAAGATTAAATGTGAAATGAAAATTCTAACTCTTTGGAATTTATGCACTTTTAGCCCTAGGCCATGGTGGGTCATTACTCTTCCAAGTCTTCCCCACACTGTCAGGGGCTCCAGGTCCTCACAGCCAAGCTCCAGCCACATCCACATCTAGAGGACAGATGCAGGGAGGAGGCAACCCACACAGGTCCTGAAAGCTGGTGTAGTGCTGGTTGGGCAGAGCTCTTGGAGCAGAGCCCAGAGGAGGGGCACAGGGGCTAGCACATCACTGGTTTTACCATGTTTCTCACCATTCAGAAGCAGCTGGTTTAAAACAGTGGGATGGCCTTTTGAAGACTCAGTTACAACACCATCTAGGTGGCAATGGCTTGCAGGGTTGGGGAAGAATTTTCTGGGAATCTCCATATACTCTGAATCAGCATTCACTAAAGGTGTTCCTTCTCCCATAGCCAGGTTTCATGGGCCCAGAGTCAGGGGGTAGAAATGAGAGTGGCACCATTCATTATTACCCCTCATGACCCACAGCAAAACTTTTGCTTCCTGTTCCTGTGACCTTATGCTGTGCATGCTGTCAAATCTTAGTTTCAGATGAACGAATGCTTCTACTGGGAGACACAAAAGTTAAGACTACCCAGTCACTGTGGGTTCTTCAGGCCTCTGAATCAACAGGCAAAGATGGGAGTTACTATGCTGGCTGGGGTGACTGATCCTCACTGCCAAAGGGAAATTCAACTGCTGTTACACAATGGAGTAAGGAAGAATCTGTCTGAAATATTGGAGATCTCTTAGAGCATCTCTTGGTATTACCATGCCCTGTGATTAAGGTCAGTGGAAAACTACAACAACCCAATTCAGGCAGGAGCTACCAATGGCTCAGACACTTTAGGAATGAAGGTTTGGGTCACTCCACCAAGTAAAGAACCATGGTCATCAGTGATATTTGCTGAAAGTGAAGGGAATACAGAATAAGTAGTGGAAGAAAATAGTTATAAACACCAGCAACAACCATGTAAACAGTTACAGAAATGAGGACTGTAATTATCATGAATATTTCCTCCTTATTTTGTTATGAATATATTTTTTTGTGTGTATATAATATTTGTTTTCTTTCTTATTCCTTTATCTGGAACATAATATATATTGACTTTATATCATAGTATTTAAGTATTGATAATTTTACATCAAGTATTTAAGTTACGATATATGAAGAGGAGAAGTAAACATCATTCAAGGAGTTTACCTCTCTTATGGGGAAAGGGTCATTACTTTTTTTTGTTGTATGCAGGATAGTTGTAACATGTTAGGTGAAATAATGCCCTTGTTACTGTCTTGTCTTTATTTGGAAATTAAGTGTGATATACACTTTACAGATATACTATTTGTCTTTACATCACAGTCAAGTAGATACAGGGTAGACTTGTGATGACTAATTTTATGTGTCAGTTTCATTGGGCCATGGGTTGCCCAGATACTTGGTTAAACGTTATTCTGGGTGGATGATATTTTTTGGCTGTGTTCTCACCCAATCTCACCTTGAATTCCCAAATGTTGTGGGAGGGACTCGGTGGGAGGTAATTGAATCATAGATTCAAGTCTTTCTCATGCTGTTCTCCTGATAGTGAATAAGTCTCATGATATCTGATGGTTTTAAAAAGAGGAGTTCCCCTGAACAAGCTCACTGTCTTTGCCTGCTGCCATCCATGTAAGATGTGACTTGCTCCTCCTTGCCTTCCACCATGATTGTGAGGCTTCCCCAGCTACATGGAACTGTAAGTTCAATTAAACCTCTTTCTGTTGTAAATTGCCCAGTCTTGAGTATGTCTTTATCAGCAGCATGAAAATGGACTAATACAGTAAATTGGTACCAATAGAGTAGGGTGCTGCTGAAAAGATACCCAAAAATGTGGCATCAACTTTGGAGCTGGGTAACAGGCAGAGGTTGGAATAGTTTGGAGGGCTCAGAAGAAGACAGCAAAATGTGGGAAAGTTTGGGACTTCTTAGAGACTTGTTGAATGGCTTTGACCAGAAGCCTGACAGTGATATGGACAATAAGCTCCAGACTGAGGTGGTCTCAGATGGAGATGAGACACTTGTTGAGAACTGAAGCAAAGGTGACTCTTGTTATGTTTTAGCAAAGAGAATGGTGGCATTCTGCCCCTGCCCTGGTACCCCCCAAATTGGTACCCTGTATGCCCCAAATTGGAGGAGATTTTTGGAACTTTGAACTTGAGAGTGATGATTTAGGGTATCTGGTAGAAGAAATTTCTAAGCAGCAAAGCATTCAAGAGGTGACTTGGGTGCTGTTAAACGCATTCAGTTTTATAAGGGAAGCAGAGCATAAACATTCAAATAATTTGCAGTCTGACAATGTGATAGAAAAGAAAAACCCATTTTCTGAGGAGAAATTGAAGCCGGCTATAGAAATTTGCAAAAGTAACAAGGATGAAGCTGGAAACCATCATTCTCAGCAAACAAACACAGGAACAGAAAACCAAATACTGCATGTTCTCACTCATAAGTGGGAGTTGAACAATGAGAACACATAGACACAGGGAGGGGAACATCACTCACCTGGGCCTGTTGGAGGGTGGGGGGCAAGGGGAGGAATAGCATTAGGAGAAATACCTAATGCATGCAGGGCTTAAAACCTAGATGATGGGTTGATGGGTGCAGCAAACCACCATGACACATGTATACCTATGTAAAAAACCTGCATGTTCTGCACATGTATCCTAGAACTTAAAGTGTAAAAAATAAATAAATAAATTTAAAAAAAGTAACAAGGAGCTGAATGTTAATCACCAAGACAATGAGGAAAATATCTCCAGGGCATGTCAGAGACCTTTGTGACAGCCCCTCTCATCACAGGGCTGGAGGCCTAGGAGGAAAAGGTGTTTTTGTGGGCCAGGCCCAGGGTCCCCGTGCTGTGTGCAGCCTAGGGACTTGGTGCCCTGTGTCCCAGCCACTCCAGCTGTAGCTGAAAGGAGCCAGTGTCAAGCTCAGGCCATGGCTTCAGAGGGTGCAAGCCTCAAGTCTTAGCAGCTTCCACATGGTGTTGAGCCTGCGAGTGCACAAAAGTCAAGAATTGAGGTATGGGAACCTCTGCCTAGATTTCAGAAGATGCATGGAAATGCCTGGATGCCCAGGCAGAAGCTTGCTGCAGGGGCAGGGCTCTCATGGAGAACCTCTGCTAAGGCAGTGTGGAAGGGGAATGTGGGATTGGAGTCCCCATACAGAGTCCCTACTGGGGCACTGCCTAGTTGAGCTGTGAGAAGAAGGCAACAATCCTCCAGACTCCAGAATGGTAAATCCAATGATAGCTTGCACTCTGTGCATGGAAAAGACGCAGACACTCAACACCAGCCCGTGAAGGCAACTGGGAGGGAGGCTCTACCCTGCAAAGCCACAGGGGTGGAGCTGCCCAAGACTATGGGAACCTACCTCTTGCATCAGCATGACCTGGATGTGAGACATGGAGTCATGTGAGACAAAGGAGATCATTTTGGAGCTTTAAGATTTGACTGCCCCACTGGATTTCAGACTTGTATGGGGCCTGTAGAACCTTTGTTTTGGTGTTTTCTCCCATTTGGAATGGCAGTATTTACACAATGCCTGTACCCCCACTGTATCTAGGAAGTAACTAACCTGTTTTTGATTTTACAGGCTCATAGGTGGAAGAAACTTGCCTTGTCTCAGATGAGACTTTGGGCTGTGGGCTTTTGGGTTAATGCTGAAATGAGTTAAGACTTTGGGGGACTGTTGGGAAGGCATGATTGGCTTTGAAATGTGAGGATGTGAGATTTTGGAGGGTCCAGGTGGGATGATATGGTTTGGCTGTGTCCCCACCCAGATCTCATCTTGAATTCCCACATATTGTCAAAGGGACCCAGTAGGAGATAATTGAATCATGGGTGCAAGTCTTTCTCATGCTGTTTTCTTGATAGTGGCTAAGTCTCATGAGATCTGATGGTTTTAAAGAGAGGAATTCCCCTGCACAAGCTCTCTGTCTTTGCTTGCTGCCATCTATGTAAGATGTGACTTGCTCCTCTTTGCCTTCCTCCATGATTGTGAGGCTTCCCCAGCCACATGGAACTGTAAGTCCAAGTAAATCTTTCTTTTGTAAATTGCCCAGTCTCAAGTATGTCTTTATCAGCAGTGTGAAAACAGATGAATACAGTGTACCTGTAAGGTTGTTTCCCAGTGAGATTAGCATGTGAGTTGGTGGACTAAGTAAAGCAGACTCCTCTCCCTAATGTATGTGGGCATCACCCAGTCTGTTGAAGGCTTGAACAGAACACAAAAGCAGAGAAAGGGAGAATTTGCTCTCTCTCTCTCTGGCTGACTGCACTGGGCCATTGGTCCTCTGCTCTTTGACTGGGACTTACCATGTTTCTCAGGCCTTTAGACTCAGAGTGAAACTATCTCATCTGCTCTCCTGGGTCTCCAGCTTACAGATGGCAGATTGTGAGGCTTCTCAGCCACCATAGTCACATGAGACAATTCCTTATAAATAAATATCCAATTAGTTCTGTTTCTCTGGAAAACAAAAGGGCACAACTGGCAATCAGATTTATTATTGAATTTCACTTGATTATATACCTCACTTTCAAGAACTCTCTATAAATAGGAGTAAACACAGTTTTTGAAAGTGAAGCAATTAAATTAAAAAATATATAAACTCAAAGATTTCAATCAGCCTAAAACCTCCTTCAGCTGATAAACAACTTCGGCAAAGTTTCGGGATACAAAATCAATGTACAAAAAAATCACTAGCATTTCTATATGCCAACGACAGCCAAGCCAAGAGTCAAATCAGAAAGGCAATCTCATTCACAATTCCCATAAAAAGAATAAAATACCTAGGAATACAGCTAACCAGGGAGCTGAAAGATCGCTACAATGAGAATTACAAAACACTACTCAAAGAAATCAGAGAAGACACTAACAAATGGAAAAATATCCCATGCTCATGGATAGGAAGAATCAAAGTCATTAAAATGGCCTTACTGCCCAAAGCTATTTACAGATTCAAAGCTATTCCTATCAAACTACCAACAATATTCTTCACAGAACTAGAAGAAAACTATCTTAAAATTCATATGGAACCAAAAAACAGCCTGAGTAGCCAAGGCAATCTGAAGCAAAAAGAACAAAGCTGGAGTCATTGAGTTACCCAACTTCAAACTATACTACAGGGCTACAGTAACCTAAACAGCATGATGCTGGTACAAAAACAGGAACATAGACCAATGGAACAGAATGGAAAGCCCAGAAATAATGCTGTACACCTACAACCATGTGAATCTTCAACAAAGCTGACAAAAACAAGCAATGAGGAAAAGGCTCCCTATTCAATAAATGGTGCTGAGATAACTGGCTAGCCACATGCAGAATATTAAAACTGGACCTCTTCCTTACACCATATACAAAATTAACTCAAGATGGATTAAGGACTTAATGTAAAACCAGAAACTATAAAAACACTGGCAGACAACCTAGGCAATCAATACCATTCAGGACATAGGAACTGGCAAAGATTTCATGACAAAGACACCAAAAGCAATCACAACAAAAGGAAAAATTGACAATGGGATCTAATTAAATTTGAGAACTTCTGCATAGCAAAAGAAATTATTAACAGAGTAAACAGACAACCTACAGAATGGGAGAAAATATTTGCAAAATATGCATCTGACAAAAGTCTAATATCCAGCATCTATAAGGAACTTAAACAAATTTACGAGAGAAAAACAAACAACCCTATTAAAAAGTGGGCAAAGGACATGAACGGAAACTTCTTTTTTTATTTTATTTTATTATTATACTTTAGGTTTTAGGGTACATGTGCACAATGTGCAGGTTTGTTACATATGTATCCATGTGCCGTGTTGGTTTGCTGCACCCATTAACTCATCATTTAGCATTAGGTGTATCTCCTAATGCTGTCCCTCCCCCCTTCCCCCACCCCACAACAGTCCCCGGAGTGTGACGTTCCCCTTCCTGTGTCCATGAGTTCTCATTGTTCAATTCTCACCTATGAGTGAGAACATGCGGTGTTTGGTTTTTTGTCCTTGCGATAGTTTACTGAGAATGATGGTTTCCAGTTTCATCCATGTCCCTACAAAGGACATGAACTCATCATTTTTTATGGCTGCATAGTATTCCATGGTGTATATGTGCCACATTTTCTTAATCCAGTCTATCGTTGTTGGACATTTGGGTTGGTTCCAACTCTTTGCTATTGTGAATAGTGCCGCAATAAACATACGTGTGCATGTGTCTTTATAGCAGCATGATTTATAATCCTTTGGGTATATACCCAGTAATGGGATGGCTGGGTCAAATGGTATTTCTAGTTCTAGATCCCTGAGGAATCGCCACACTGACTTCCACAATGGTTGAACTAGTTTACAGTCTCACCAACAGTGTAAAAGTGTTCCTATTTCTCCACATCCTCTCCAGCACCTGTTGTTTCCTGACTTTTTAATGATGGCCATTCTAACTGGTGTGAGATGGTATCTCATTGTGGTTTTGATTTGCATTTCTCTGATGGCCAATGATGATGAGCATTTTTTCATGTGTTTTTTGGCTGCATAAATGTCTTCTTTTGAGAAGTGTCTGTTCATGTCCTTCGCCCACTTTTTGATGGGGTTGTTTTTTTCTTGTAAATTTGTTTGAGTTCATTGTAGATTCCAGATATTAGCCTTTGTCAGATGAGTAGGTTGCAAAAATTTTCTCCCATTCTCTAGGTTGCCTGTTCACTCTGATGGTAGTTTCTTTTGCTGTGCAGAAGCTCTTTAGTTTAATTAGATCCCATTTGTCAATTTTGGCTTTTGTTGCCATTGCTTTTGGTGTTTTAGACATGAAGTCCTTGCCCACGCCTATGTCCTGAATGGTATTGCCTAGGTTTTCTTGTAGGGTTTTAATGGTTTTAGGTCTAACATGTTAGTCTTTAATCCATCTTGAATTAATTTTTGTATAAGGTGTAAGGAAGGGATCCAGTTTCGGCTTTCTACATATGTCTAGCCAGTTTTCCCAGCACCATTTATTAACTAGGGAATCCTTTCCCCATTGCTTGTTTTTGTCAGGTTTGTCAGAGATCAGATAGTTGTAGATATGCGGCATTATTTCTGAGGGCTCTGTTCTGTTCCATTGATCTATGTCTCTGTTGTGGTACCAGTACCATGCTGTTTTGGTTACTGTAGCCTTGTAGTATAGTTTGAAGTCAGGTAGCGTGATGCCTCCAGCTTTGTTCTTTTGGCTTAGGATTGACTTGGCAATGCGGGCTCTTTTTTGGTTCCAAATGAACTTTAAAGTAGTTTTTTCCAGTTCTGTGAAGAAAGTCATTGGTAGCTTGGTGGGGATGGCATTGAATCTATAAATTACCTTGGGCAGTATGGCCATTTTCACGATATTGATTCTTCCAACCCATGAGCATGGAATGTTCTTCCATTTGTTTGTATCCTCTTTTATTTCATTGAGCAGTGGTTTGTAGTTCTCCTTGAAGAGGTCCTTCACATCCCTTGTAAGTTGGATTCCTAGGTATTTGATTCTCTTTGAAGCAATTGTGAATGGGAGTTCAGTCATGATTTGGCTCTCTGTTTGTCTGTGATTCTTGTACAAGAATGCTTGTGATTTTTGTACACTGATTTTGTAGCCTGAGACTTTGCTGAAGTTGCTAATCAGCTTAAGGAGATTTTAGGCTGAGACAATGGGGTTTTCTAGATATACAATCGTGTCATCTGCAAACAGGGACAATTTGACTTCCTCTTTTCCTAATTGAATACCCTTTATTTCCTTCTCCTGCCTGATTGCCCTGGCCAGAACTTCCAGCACTATGTTGAATAGGAGTGGTGAGAGAGGGCATCCCTGTCTTGTGCCCGTTTTCAAAGGGAATGCTTCCAGTTTTTGCCCATTCAGTATGATATTGGCTGTGGGTTGGTCATAGATAGCTCTTATTATTTTGAGATACATCTCATCAATACCTAATTTATTGAGAGTTTTTAGCATGAAGGTTGTTGAATTTTGTCAAAGGCCTTTTCTGCATCTATTGAGATAATCATGTGGTTTTTGTCTTCGGTTCTGTTTATATGCTGGATTACATTTATTGATTTGCATATGTTGAACCAGCCTTGCATCCCAGGGATGAAGCCCACTTGATCATGGTGTATAAGCTTTTTGATGTGCTGCTGGATTCGGTTTGCCAGTATTTTATTGAGGATTTTTGCATCAATGTTCATCAAGATTATTGGTCTGAAATTCTCTTTTTTGGTTATGTCTCTGCCAGTCTTTGGTATCAGGATGATGCTGGCTTCATAAAATGTGTTAGGGAGGATTCCCTCTTTTTCTATCGATTGGAATAATTTCAGAATGAATGGTACCAGTTCCTCCTTGTAGCTCTGGTAGAATTCGGCTGTGAATCCATCAGGTCCTGGACTCTTTTTGGTTGGTAAGCTATTGATTATTGCCACAATTTCAGAACCTGTTATTGGTCTATTCAGAGATTCAACTTCTTCCTGGTTTAGTCTTGGGAGGGTGTATTTGTCAAGGAATTTATCCATTTCTTCTAGATTTTCTAGTTTATTTGCATAGAGGTGTTTGTAGTATTCTCTGATGGTAGATTGTATTTCTGTGGGATCGGTGGTGATATCCCCTTTTTCATTTTTTATTGCATCTATTTGATTCTTCTCTCTTTTCTTCTTTATTAGTCTTGCTAGCGGTCTATCAATTTTGTTGATCTTTTCAAAAAACCAGCTCCTGGATTCATTAATTTTTTGAAGGGTTTTTTGTGTCTCTATTTCCTTCAGTTCTGCTCTGATTTTAGTTATTTCCAGCCTTCTGCTAGCTTTTGGATGTGTTTGCTCTTGCTTTTCTTGTTCTTTTAATTGTGATGTTAGGGTGTCAATTTTGGATCTTTCCTGCTTTCTCTTGTGGGTATTTAGTGCTATAAATTTCCCTCTACACACTGCTTTGAATGTTCCCAGAGATTCTGGTATGTTGTGTCTTTGTTCTTGTTGGTTGCAAAGAACATCTTTATTTCTGCCTTCATTTCATTATGTACCCAGTAGTCATTCAGGAGCAGGTTGTTCAGTTTCCATGTAGTTGAGTGGTTTTGAGTGAGTTTCTTAATCCTGAGTTCTAGTTTGATTGCACTGTGGTCTGAGAGACTGTTTCTTATAATTTTGAACAGAAACTTCTTAAAAGAAGACATACATGCGGCCAACAAGCATATGAAAAAAGCTCAACATCATTGATCATGAGAGAAATGCAAATCAAATCCACAATGAGATACCATCTCATACCAGTCAGAATGGCTATTAATAAAATATATATAAAAAAAAGACGTTGGCAAGGTTGCAAATAACAGGGAACACTTATACACTGTTGGTGGGAATGTAAATTCATTCAACCATTGTGGAAGACAGTGTGGCACTTTCTCAAAGACCTGGAGACAGAAATACCATTTTACCCAGCAATCCCATTACTGGGTATATACCCAAAGGAATATAATTTGTTCTATTATAAAGACACACATACATTTATGTCCATAGCAGCACTATTCACAATAGCAAAGACATGGCATCGATGTAAATGCCCGTCAATGACAAATTGGATAAAGAAAATGTGGTATACATACACTACGGAATACTATGCAGCCATAAAAAAGAATGAGATCATGTTTTTCATGGGAACATGGATGCAGCTGGAGGCTATTATTCTTAGCAAACTAATTCATGTACAGAAAATCAAATACAGCACGTTCTCACTTACAAGTGGGAGCTAGATCATGAGAACTATGAGCACAAAGAAGGAAACAACAGACACTGGGGTCTACTTGAGGGTGGGGGGGTGGGAGTAGAGAGAGAACCAATAACTATTGGGTACTGGGCTTAATACCTGGGTGATGAAATAATCTGTACAACAAACCCCCATGACGTGAGTTTACCTCTGTAACAAACCTTCACATGTACGCTCGAACCTAAAATAAAGTTTTTTTTAAAAAAAGATCATGCACAATAAAGAATTTTGACATGAAAATAACCTTAAAAATAAAAATATATAAAATATTACAAAACTATATAGGGAATGACACAGAGATGACTCAGAGAGAAACTATTAGCTTTGATAACTTGAAAAACAAAAACACGTTGATAAAATTTTTGTGCCAAAAAACGGACTTAATGAAATGTTAGCAGAGCAACAATAGAAGGGGGTTACTGCTAGTATTTTTAACAGAAAAAGTGAAGGTGGTGGTGACTTTAAGCAGACCAGCATTTACCTGTTGGCAGGTGACTTAGGTGTGGCTTTTTGTTCTGTTGTGAATGAGCTACATGACTGGAGAAGTTAACTTTCTTCCTTTGGGAGAAAGGTTGTGTGGTCAGCCTGAAAAAATTACTAAATAAAAATTACCTGGACACTTGCTGAAAATGCAGATGCTCTGGCTCTGATCCAGAGATTCAGGTTCAGCAGATTCAGGGCGATGCCTGGGAATCTGCATTTTATCGTCTTCAAGGCTGAATCTGATGAGAAGACAAGTTTGGAAAAAACAGTAAAAGATGGTTGCAGATATTGTAAAATGTTTTGCTAGCTAGCAGGGAATGTCAATATAGACAGCTTTAAGCAGGAAAAAAATGTAAAACATTGTGTTTTTTAGTTTTTTTAAGTAATATAAGGTTATAAGGGGAAAAATACCAAAATGAACAATAATTGTCCTGACTAAATAATGAGCCAAAACTCTTTCCCCTAGCAACCACTATTAAGTTGCTTGTGATTCCTTCCAGAACCACAAGAATATGTCTACATAATATTCTAATATACTACAATGTATAAAGAATATATATACATAAATATACATAAATATACCTGGTCTTTATGTACCTATTTGTGATAAAAGGAAACATAATAGGCTATTCCATACCTTTTGTCACTTAAAAAATTTTCTAGGCAATTGTTACATGCCAGCACACACAGATCTACTTCCTTTCTTTACACAGCTGCATAGCTGGTTTTCTACTGTGTGTGAACCACAATAATCACTGTTGATGGGCTCTTCAGTGGCTTTCAGTTTTCTGCTATTACCAAAATACACTGCAATGAGCATCCTTTCTCAGATGCTTTGGTGAACTTTTGCAAGAATGTCCATGGGGTTACTTCTTAGCAGCTGGGTTTACAAAGGATATGTACATTTACAAATTTGATGAATATTACCAAATTCCCTGCAGAGAGGTTGCACTTATCTATAATCTCGCCATTGGCATATGAGAGTGCTCATTCTCCATGCCCTCACCAGCACTGAGTTTCATCAAATGTTTTTTTTTTTGAGATGGAGTCTCGCTCTGTCACCCAGGCTGGAGTGCAGTGGCCCGATCTCAGCTCACTGCAAGCTCCGCCTCCCGGGTTCACGCCATTCTCCTTCCTCGGCCTCCCAAGTAGCTGGAACTACAGGTGCCCGCCCACCAGGCCTGGCTAATTTTTGTATTTTTAGTAGAGACGGGATGGTCTCAATCTCCTGACCTAGTGATCTGCCCACCTTGGCCTCCCAAAGTGCTGGAATTACAGGCGTGAGCCACTGTGCCCGGCTTCAAATTTTAGTATTTTATTCTGTAGTCAAGCAAAAACTCATGTTTTCTTTTTAAATAAATACGTCTCAGTTTTGACACTGCTACTGATTTAAAGGGCTTGAGAGATCTGTTCTTTTGCCCCTTCCGCTACAGAGCTATGATCTACTTCTTGCTGTTCCCCATCTCTGCTGGTTCCTTTCTGAATCCAAGCACCAGAGAGAGTAAGAATTCCTTTCCCCCTTTCTCTAACCACATTTTTCTTGCTTTCTCACAGACAGATCCAGGTTATCATTTCCTCCTGCTGCTTTCACACGGTTCCCTGTCCTGTTGGTTGCAGGTCCAATGTCTGACACCATGAAAGGGCATGGAGGACTCTTGAGCTGATGACACTAAGCCTCTGCTCTGGGGCCGCCCCCAGTTCCTTGCAGAGCTCTTTCTTTTGATTGGGCCAGGAGATAAAGAGACATGAGTGTAAAAGCCCTGCTGAGCAGCAATCCCATTGCCTTCAGTGGCATCTAATCCACTTGAGCTCTTCCTGGCTCTCTCACGGGTCACTGGCTTTGAGGACGCAGGCTGCTGGGTGGCAGTGCCTGCTAACAGGCCAGAGACTGCGCAGGACCCAGGGAACGAGAGTGGTGGCAGGAAAGGGAAGGGGCCTTGTTGACTCACTCGCTGGGCAGCAAGTGCTTAGTGACAAGTAGTAAACAAAGGCAGCGGCAACAGTGCTGGTGGCAGGGAGCTCCGCGGACAGACTTGCAAGAGACCCCTGCTCCTTGTTGGAAAGTTGTCCCATGATGAAGGTCTAGACCCGGTCACGGAGACTTTTGGATGCAGCCTTTAACGAAGGACGCAGGTATTCCTTGGCATCATTCAGTTTTCTCCTATAAATCTGGGTCAGGGAAAGGGCAAACTTCTTACTGGGTCTAGGTATCTGGAATAAGAAGAACACAGCTGGGCAAGGACCTGTGTCAGTGCCCTTTGTGGTATTCTTTGGAGTATTATTTGTTCCAGGCCATTGGCTAAGCCTGATAGACATTGTATTTGTTTTTTAGCAATAAAGAATGGGCTCAGAAGAGAAAACATGGACTTTAGAATCAGACCAACCCTTGTTTGAATCACTGCTTTGCTATTCAGCATCTATGCAAATTCAAATGACTTTTTTAACTTTCCTAAGACTCATTTTTCTTACTTGTAAAATGGGGATAATAATGCCCCATGTGTTACGATGTTGCTGAGGATTCATGGGGTGACACGTGTAAGGCACTTAGAACATACTTGGAGCATTTGAGTAGCCCAGTAAATGATGGCTGTCACTATCTTTCAGAAGCAAGTGTTTTGGTTATTGCTTAAAGAGTATCAGTGGTTTAAAGTAAGAAATCTCAGGCTATGTCTAGCTGACTTCCAGAAAACAATGGAAAAGAAATGATTCACCTGGCTTTATTTGTATGCTTAAAGGAAAGAAAAAACTCAGCTGAGGTTTTCCACAGTTTAAACAACTTTTTTTTTTTTTTTTTAAAGCAACAGTTGAGTTCAGAGATGAGTCGTGTCTATTTCTCCTGGCTAAATCCTGTGATTTGCTATAGGCTGTAGCTGAAATGAATTAAGTAGTTTATTAAATCAACGAGAACTTACTCGGTATCTCCTGGGGCCACATGCCAAATGCTGGGGATGTCTCCCCCAGCCCAGAGGATCTTCCAGGTTGTAGGACAGTGGAGGTCGGGGGGCAGAATGCTGGACCTGCATGAGAACTGGCAGTGATAGCAAGTGCCAAAATGGAGGTGGCACGAGCTCCTGGGAGAGGTGATGCTTGAGCATGGCTTTAATGCTAAGCGGACACTAGCAGGAGGTGGGAGCAGGGGGAGTGGAAAAGGCATCCCAAGCAGAGAAAAGCACGTGCAAAGGCCCAGTGGCATGAATAAGTAAAGCATACTCTGGGAACAGCAGGCAGTTTGGCCTAACTTTGGTAAAGTGGGAACAGGGGAATCTGATAAGAAAGGAGGCTGCAGAGGTGAACAGGGGAGAGCAAGGAAGGCCTTCTATGGCCCAGAGTTCACTCAGAAGGTCCCAGATAGGCACTGGTAGTTTTAATGAAGGATGTGCCATGTCTGCATTTAATATTAAGAAGATTAATCTAGTAGCAATATGGGTGTGGGATTGGAGAGGATGAAACCTGGAATGATGACAGATGGCCTAACGTAAGAAAACAACAGTGGGATGTAGAGAAGGGGAGGCCTCCAAGCTGGTGCTACCGGCACTGTGAGCAAAAACAAATACATATGCATCTAATAAGTTCATTATAAATTTTACTGGTATGAAGGATGTATATTGCACAATTTACAAGTAATAAAATATAAAATACTCTTTATTACAAATTGTATATAGCCATTTGATTCTCACAGCATGCATTTGTTGATTTTTGCTGAACTCTTATACCCTTGGTCAGCCTGTTTGCAACTGACCACTGAATGTAGTTCCAATATGAATGTTGGTTGATATTTTTGTTTATATTGACAAGTAAGAAGAAAGTAAAACAATGAAGATGATTGTCTTAACTTCACTCATCTGTCAATGACCTGAGTGACTGCTGGATCAGATCACAGTTTTTGAATTTGGAAGAGTATTTTCCCAATTTTTGTGTTATTCACAATGTAACAACTACGGACACGACACACTTTTAGGTTTAATCTGCATGAACATTTTCTGCATCACTTTCTTAGTTTTCTTAGGGAATGAAAAAACAGCAAACCAAGCCCTAATTTGTAGCTTTTGCCAGTTTCTGTGGTATAATTACTACCACCATGGCCAATCACAAGCTCCCAATGTGATATTGCTGAACACAAAGGTGGAAGAGCTGTGAACCAGCACACCATTACACAGTATTTCCATCGTAGAAATGTATTTCATTTAAATAAGTGCCAAAGTACAGACAACAGTAAAATGCAGTAAAATAATTTGGAAACGGTGAGTTTCAACATATTGTTAATATGACTTATTTAATTGGAGATTTTTATAATACTTTTTGGTAATGGCTGTGTTTAACAACCAGCTTACAAAATTTCTGGAAATTTAACAATTGGCTCTCACAGGCCAGTAAGAGCCTTCTTCAGCATGTCACAGGATCCAAGAAAGGTTTAAGGAGCAGAATACAGAGTGGTGAGAAAATGACTCATGGGTGCAAATGAAGGGGGCACGAAAGGAAGAATTAGGAAGAAGACTTCCTTCTCTCTAGGGATGAAGCTGTCACTCACCAAAATGTTGGACTTTTTGAAAAGAAAAGATGACTATGAATTCAACTGCTCAGGAATAGTAAGGGCTGGGGTGTGCAGCCCAGGACAGTGCTACCTGCAGCTCCATTAGTGAAGTCATTTCTGGTCTGAAACCTAGTTTTGCTGGCTTGTCTCTAGCCTATTCCATGCCCTCTCCATATACTCAGGGTTCATAATATGAATAGCTAGGATTTATTGAAAAACCACCATGTGCCAGACACAATAACTCATGGTATAAACGAGTAAAGAGAGGAAGTAACTTGCCCACAGTGAGGTGGGATCAATCCAGCTCTGACCTCGGAGCCTGCTCTTCCAGACACTATGCTTTTCTATTCTCTTTCCCCTCCTGAGTTGTATTCACCTTGAGATGTCAGTGTTTTTAGCTGCTTTCCTGGCAGAGGTCTGCTTTCGAGGCTGATTCCTATTCCCCAGGCTTCTTTTTGCTGGTCTCTGGCAGCTCTATTGTTAACTGCCCTCCCTTTTTTTTTCTTGCCTTGGCTGTAAGCCTCCTTATTCCTGTATTTCCTTGAGCTATCATAGCCCAACATTATTGGAAATAGAGTAGGTAGTGAAGGGAGGCAGGAAGGAGATGTGTAGGATGGTGCACAGGAACCAGTTCCAGGAGGGCTGGTGCCAGGCAGGAGGCAGATGAAGGCTGAGCTGTCAGAACTCACTCTTCCATAGATTCAAGATGGGTTAAACAGTGTCTGGCTAGATAGTAAGTGTATTAGACATTTTTAAAAAGTGCCATCTAGGAATTTCTTTTGTTTCTTCTATCAGTATCATTTTTGTATGATGCCAGTCCATAGAATGCAGGCAGTATCTGAAGTATTCATCTGTTAATTTACTGAGTCATTCAGCCAGTGGGGGAAGAAGGAGCTCCAGATGCGAGTGTCCCCACAGAGCCTGCAGAAGGACAGGAGGCAAGGGGGGTGTGGTGCATTTAAGGCTGGAAAAAGGCCATGGGGGAAAGAGGAAGCTGCTAGAGATCAGTCCAAAGCGGTGGGCCTGAGGTCCTGTAAACCCTGCTCAGGATCTGAGCTGATCCTTTGGAGAATAGAAAGTGGCTGAAGGTTTTCACGAGGTGTGACATGGTCAGATTTGTGTTTTAGGAAGAGGACTCTGCAAGGCAGAGAATGGATCAGGGCAGGGGCAAGCTATGGTTGTAGGAAACCATTCTGTAGGATTTACATTTCAGTGGTCATTCAGGGGAGGGTGCTGGTGGCTTAAAGCAGGTCAGTGGTGGTGGGGTTGGAGAGAAACAGGCAGATTTTAGAGAGATTTTGGAGATGGTGATTAAAGGGATGGGAAGTTGAGGGATGGGAAGGAGACAAAAACGTTGTCTGAATGTTTAGCTTGAGGGGTTAGGCGGTGGGAATGCCGTTTGCTGTATTCAAATAAGAGAGGTTGAAAGAGGAGGAGGTGAGGGGAAGGTGAATTCAGCTCTGTACATCTAAGGGGGTTGTCTAAAGGACATCCTGGGATCACCAAGCAGGAGCTCAAGAAATGGGTCTGAGCTTAAGACATGGCTGTGGAGGGGTGGACTGACGGTTGGTAACTTTGGAGCATGTAGAGTGATTTGAAGAGGGGTCCAAGGCAGAGAGAAACCCAAAGACCACTGACATTTGGCATTGCCTTTATTCATTGTTACAAATAATACCATGGCAAATATCTTTGAATATACATCTTTGTCAATTATGTTCTTGGCATCAATTCCCAGAAGAGGAAGACCCTGATGGCAGGAATGGACATCCCTTGGCTCTTGATACAGATTGCCAAACTGCTTTACAAATCAGCTGTCCCAAATTGGCCACATGTAAGTAAGGTCTCTGAGAGGAACGGTGTCATTGCCACCTCATGGGCACTGAGCGCTCATCATTGAAGCCCGCTTGAGGGATGAAAATGGGCCTCGTGACTGCGTCCACTGGCAGCTCCTTGGATTATAGGCAGGAGCGGACAGTTTTCTATATTGTTTAACAAGGAATCACAATTTCTTTTATGACTTTTCTTAGTCTCACTTTCTCAGTTACCTACTGCTGTTGGGCCCATAAGATTTTTCTCTCTGATTCTTTGCACAGAAATAGTCACTTTCTGTTTGACCTTCATCCCTTATCCCAGCTGGCTGTATAGCTCTTTGTAGATATCACTGTGGGAAGCAGCTTCCTGACTCAGGGCCTGAGGAGGGGTATGTGATAAATAAAGCCCAGGAGAAGAGCTTGAGACTGGAGTCCTCTCCCTGAAACCACTCGGAGTGGGATTCTGGGCAATGCCTCCACCCTCCCACCTTGGCTGTCTCCCGTTTCCCATCTGTGCTACAGCAGGTCTCCTGGGTCCATCAAGTGTGAGTTAAGGACTCCCTCTTCACTACCCACTATTTTTAATGGTCTGCTCTGGAGGATTAATTTGACTGAATGAAGCTGCTTCACTTCTAGAGGAAAATTTTTAAACAAAGCATTCACCTAGTGGGGTTTGCGACAGGGCGAGCCACTTCTCAACCTGCATTAGGCTGGGAACACACGGACGGCCTGGCCCTGCCCGAGTCCCATCAGTCAGAGGTTTATCTCTCAATCATCGCTGCAGGAGGAAAGAAAGCTATGCTCTCTGTGAAGGGGGAGCTCCCAGGCCTGTTCAGCTTCTGGATCCCCCTGAAGGCTGCATTTCAGTGACCCTGGCCACCCTTGTACCAGGTACCACCTGCCCCACCAGCAACATCCACATGCAACATGCCTCTGTGCCTCCTATTTCCTATACGCTTAGAAATGTTCCCGAGGAGATGGAGAATTGGCATTGCTCGGAGTTGGCAAATACATGTTCTCAATTTTGATAGATGGCTCTGAAGAATCTATACCAATTTAATTCCCATGTTAATGGGTGTTATGAGAGGGCCTGGTCTGCGGCCCCCACCTTGCTAACATCAAATATTTAAATTTTTGATCCTCTGATAAATTCTCGTTGCTGTTTTGTTTTCCCTGATTTACTAGAAACATAGCAAATCTTTTCAAATATTTATTGAGTAGTTGTATTTTTTCACCTGGTTATTTCTTAACTTTTAATTTAAAGAGTAATTTTTTTCTAATTGATGAGTAAATATTAATCCTTTTGCCGTTATATATATTTTCTCCTAATCTGTTGCATATTTTCATTTACATTTTATTTTCATATATGGTCAGATAAGAAGTTGCAAGGAGCACAGAGAAGTCCCTATACTCTTCCTCCAGCATCCCCCAGTCTTACCTAATTACAGCACAATGGCAAACCCAGACATTTGACATTGGTGCAATATGTGTGTAAAGTACTATGCCATTGTAACACTTGTGTAGATTAATGTAACCACTACCACAATCAAGATACAAAATTATTCTATCGCCACAAAGATTTTCCGCAGCTCCCATTCTACTCCCTACCACCCTGCTCCTACTATCTCTGAGATCGGTCTCACAATATGTGACCTTTTGAGACTGGCTTTTCTCATTCGGCCTAATGCCTTTGAGATCGATCCAAGCTGTTGCATGTGTCAATAGTTTGCTCTTTATTGCTGAGTAGTATTCCACGGTATGAATATACCACAATTTGTTTAACCATTCACCAAATGAAAGACATTTTGACTTAACAGTTTTTGGCTATCACAAATAAAGCTGCTATTACAAATAAAACACACACGTTCACATGCAGCTTTCTGTGTGGATATTCATTTTTGTTTCTCTGGGATAAGCGCACGGAAGCACAATTGCCCAGTTGTATAGTAAGAGTATATTTAGTTTTCCTCTTTTTTAAAAAGAAACCGACAAACTCTTTTCTGAAGTGGCTGTACCACTTACATTCCCACCAACAACTTAGGAGAGATCCAGTTTCTCTGTATCTTCATAAGCATTTGGTATTGTCACTTTACTTTTTTTCCTGTCATATAGGTGGGGAGGGATATCTCATTATAGACTTCATTTGCCTTCCCCTTATGGCCAGTGATGTTGAACATCTTGTCATGTGCTTATCTGCTATTATGTGTGTATCTTCAGTGAAATGTCTTTCCATGCCATTTGCTCATTTTTCTAATTGGATTGTTTGCTTTCTGCTGTGAAGTTTTGAAACTTCTTTGTAGACATCCTACATGGAGCACTCCATATTAAACATGGCACCTAAACCTACTCTCTGCCTTTATGGATTTTTTATTCTGGATATTTCATATAAATGGAATCACACAATACGTTGGCTTTTACATCTGGCTTCTTTTACTTTAGCATAATGTGTTCAAGGTTCATGCATGCTGTAGCATGTATCAGTACTTGATTTCTTTTTATGGTTGAGTAATATTCCATTGTATGGATGGATCACATTGTGTTTATCCATTCATCCCTTGGTTGACACTGAGTTGTTTCCACTTTTTGGTTATAAATAACGTTGCTATGAACATTCACATATATTATTTGTAGAAATATCTGTTTGAGTCCTTTGCCCATTTTGAAATTGGATTGTTGGTGTTTTTGTTATGGAATTGTAGGAGTTCTTTATATATTCCAGTTACTAGACCCTTATCAGATTGATGATTTGCCAATATTTAATATTTTCTGCCATTCTGTGGATTGTCTTTTCAGTTTCTTGATAATGCCCTTTGATACAGAAATGTCTTTTGATGTCTGTTGTCCGATTGGGTCATTTCTCTTGTTATCTTCTCAATCCATGGATTCTCTACTCAGTCTTCTCCATTCTGCTGCTCTGCTCAGTCTTCTCCGTTCTGCTGTTGAGCCCACCCGTAGTGTTTCTAATGTTGGTTATTGTATTTTTCAGTTCTAAAATTTCCATTTGGTTCTTTATATTTCTTTGTTGAGCCTTTCTATGTCTTCGTTTTAATTGTGCTTGTCACTGCTCATGAAAATCCTGGTCAGATAATTCTAACATCTGTGTCATCTTGGTACTGGCTTCTGTTGTCTTTTTTTACTCAAGTTGAGATTTTCCTGGTTCTTGATATGATGAGCAATAGCGATTGAATCCAAGATGTTTGGGTACTATGATATGAGACTCTGGACCTTACTTAGAGCTTCATTTTTAGCAGATGTTGCCTGATACTGTATGGATAGAAGGGCTCTGCTTCATTACTTCCAGGTAAAAATGGAAGTCTAGGCCCCCCACTCAGTCTCTCTTGATAACCTTGAGGGCATCTTGTTATGACTGTTCTGGCTCCCCTCTAGTCCTCTGCTGACACCACCCTTGCTAGGAGGGTCGGGGACACCTTATTACTGCTCCTCATGCAACATGTCAGGGGATGCCTTGTTACCACTGCATGGTGGTAAAAGTACTGACCCTCTACTACACCTTCCCTGGCACCAGCCTCGTGGGGAGGCCAAGGGGCATCTTGTTATCACCAGAGGAAGGTGGAAGTCTGGGATGTGATGCAAGTCACCACTAGGTGGGAATGAGAGTTTCAGCTCCCACTTGGCTTTTCTGAACTGACTGTGTGGAAGAAATGACTGTGCCTCATTATAGCTGGATGAGTGTAAAGTCTGGGCTCTCCTCTAGGCCCTTGCTGACTATTTGTTGAAAAGACTATCTCAAGACTAATTGCTTTCGCTCCTTTGTCAAAGATCAGTTAAATGTATATGTATTGGTCTATTTTTTGACTCTGTTTTGTCCCTTTAATCGATTTGTGTATTCTTTCACCAACATCACATTGTCTTGATTAATGTACCCTATAATAATTCTTTTTTCTCTTTTTTAAATTGAAGAATGCATGTTAGAAGTTTTTATTTTTTATTTTACTTTTTAAACTTTTATTCTAGGTACAGGGGTACATGTGCAGGTTTGTTATATGGGAATTCTCGTGTCACCAGGTTTTGTTGTACAGATTATATTGTCAACCTGGTACTAAGCCTAGGACACAATAGTTATTTTTTGTGCTCCTCTCCCTTCTCTCAGTCTTCACCCTCAAGTAGGACCCAGTGTCTGTTGTCTCCCACTTTGTGTCCATGTGTTCTCATCATTTAGCTCCCATTTATAAGTGAGAACATGCAGTATTTGATTTTCTGTTCCTGTGTTAGTTTGCTAAGGATAATGGTCTCCTGCTCCAACCATGTTCCTGAAAGGGACATGATCTTATTCTTTTTTATAGCTGCATAATATTCCATGGTGTATATATACTACATTTTCTTTATCCAGTCTACCATTGATGGACATTTAGACTGATCCCATGTCTTTGCCATTGTGAATACTGCTGCAATGAATATACACATGCATATTTCTTTATGATACAATGACTTATATTTCTTTGGGTATATACCCAGTAGTGGGATTGCTGGATCAAATGGTAGTTTTGGTTTTCGTTCTTTGAGGAATTGCTACACTGATTTCCACAATGGTTGAATTAATTTACAGTCCCACCAACAGTGTATTAATATTCCCTTTTCTCTGCAACCTCACCAGCATCTGTTATTTTTTCTTTTTATTGATAGCCATTCTGACCAGTGTGAGATGGTATCTCATTGTGGTTTTGATTTGCATGTCTCTAATGATCAGTGATATTGAGCTTTTCTTCATATGCTTACTGGTTGCATGTATGTCTTCTTTTGAAAACTGTCTGTTCATATCCTTTGCCCACTTTTTAATGGGGTTGTTTGGTTTTTTTCTTGTGAATTTGCTTAAGTTTCTTATAGATGCTGGATATTAGACCTTTGCCAGATGCATATTTTACAAATATTTTCCCCCACTCTGTAGGTTGTCTGTTTACTCTATTGGTAGTTTATTTTGCTGTGCAGAAGCTCTTTAGTTCAATTAGATTCCATTTTTCAAGTTTTGCTTTTGTTGCAATTGCTTTTGGCATCATCATAATAAAATCTTTGCCAGTGCCTGTGTCCGGAATCGTATTGCCTAGGTTTTGTCTTCCAGAGTTTTTATAGTTTTGGGTCTTACATTTAAGTTTTTAATCCATTTTGAGTTGACTTTTATATAATTGTTTAAGGAAGGAGTTTTGTTTTAGTCTTCTGCATATGGCTAGCCATTATCCCAGCATCATTTATTGAATAAGAAGTCCTTTCCCTGTTGCTTGTTTTTGTCAGCTTTGCTGAAGATCAGATGGTTGTAGGTGTGTGGCCTTATTTCTGAGCTGTCTATTCTGTTCCATTGGTTTATGTGTCTGTTTTTGTACCAGTACCAAGCTCTTTTGGTTACTGTAGCCCAGTAGTGTAGTTTAAAGTTGGGTAGCTTGATGCCTCCCGCTTTGTTCTTTTTGCATAGGATTGCCTTGGTATAGTAACTCTTGAAGTTGGATAGTTGGATCAGTCCCACAACTTTGTTTCTCTTCTTCAGTATTGTGTTGTCTGTTCTAGGTGACTTGTTTTCCCTTTTCATTTAAACTTTAGAATTAGTTGTTGATATTCACAAAATAAATTTCTGGGATTAAATCTACAGACCAAGTTGAGAATAAATGACATTTTAACAATATTGAGTCTTCTCTCAGTGAATGTAGAATACTCTTCCTTTATTTAGATTTTAAAGATATTTAAAACAAATGTTTTTATTTCTTTCATCAGAATATTGTAGTTTTCCTTATAGGGATCTTATACGTATTTTGTTAGGTTTATTTCTACATACTTCATAATTTTTTTGGTGTTAATGTAATAATTGATATTATGTTTATAATTTCACATTTCAGTTGTCATTGCTGATGTTAATTAAAGTCAAAACAGTTGAGTTTTGTATATTAGCCTTCTGTCCTGCAATGTTTCCATAATCACTTATTAGTTCTAGGAGGTTTTTTTGTTCATTATTTGAGATTTCATACATAGACAATCATGTCATCTAGGAACAGAGATAACTTTATTTCTTTCCTTCTAATTTATATACCTTTTATTTCATTTTCTCATGTTATTACATTAGCTAGGACTTCCCATGGTGAGAGGGGACATCCTTGTATTTTTCCTGATCTTAGCAGGAATGCATCTCGTTTGATACCCTTAGGTCACGTGTTGGCTGTAGATTTTTTTTTACATATTTAAAAAAAATTAAGTTGAAGAGGTTTCTCTCTATTCCTGGTTAGCAGAGAGTTTTTAATCATGATCTGCTGTTGGATTTTGTTAAATGCTTTTTCTGTATTAATCAATTTGATTATATAATTTTTTATCTTTAGTCCATGAAAGTGGTGGGTTATATTAATAAATTTTCAAATGTTAAACCAGCCTTGCATACCTGAATTAAATTTCACTCGGTCATGGTGTATGATTATATTTATACATTGTTGGATTTGATTTGATAATATTTTGAAGATTTTTGCATCCTTGTTCATGAAAACTATTGATCTGTAGTTTTACTTTCTTGCAAGATTTTTATCTGGTTTTGGTATTGGGACAATTACGGCCTCATAGAATGAATTAAGAAATGTTCCCTCTGCTTCTATTTTCTGGAAGAGATTGTAGAGAATTAGTGTCATCTTTTCCTTAAATGTTTGGTAGACTTTAACAGTGAAATCCTTTGGGCCTGGTGCTTTATGTTTTGGAAGGCCATTAATTATTAATTTGGTTTATGTAATACATATAGGCATACTTAGATGATCTATTTCTCTTTGTATGAGTTTTGATAGATTTTCTCTTTCAAGGAATTGGTCCATTTCATCTAAGTCATTACTTTTGGGGGCATATTATGCTTTTTAATGTCCATGGGATCAGTAGTGATGGCACTTATTTCATTTGTGATTTTAGTTATTTATATCTTCTCTCTTTTTTTTCTCTCTTGGTTACTTGGCTATGGGTTTATCAGTTTTGTTGATGTTTTCAAATAATCTGCTTTTAGTTTTGTTGATTTTCTCTATTGTTTTTCTGTTTTCAATTTTATTGATTTCTGTTCTAATTTGTTATTATTTGCTTTCTTTTATTCAGGTTCATGCTGTTATTTTTTCTGTAGTTTCCTAAAGGTCGAAGGTTAGATTATTAATTTTAGATCTTTCTTCTATTCCAATATATGCATTTAATGTTGGAAGTCTCTGTATAAGTACTTCCTTCATTGCATCTCACAAATTTTGGTAACTTGTATTTTCATTTTTGTTTAGTTAAAAATATTTTTTATTTTCTCTTGAGATTTCCTTTTTGACCCATTTGCTGTTTAGAAATGTGTTGTTTAATCTCCAAATAGTTGAGGATATTCTGGCTATCCTTCTGTTACTGATGTACCGTTTGGTTCTACTGACAGAACCAAATCTCTATGAGAGAAATCATACTTTGTATGATTTCTGTACTTTTAAACTTGTAATCTCAGCTACTTGGGAGGCTGACGCACGAGAATTGCTTGAACCCAGGAGGTAGAGGTTAATAGTGAGCCAAGATTGCGCCACTGTACTCCAGGCTGGGCCACAGGGTGAGACCCTGTCTCAAAAAATAAATAAATAAATATACATAAATAAATCAATCAATAAAGTTTATGGCCCAAAATGTGATATATCTTGGTGAATGTTCCATGTGAAACTGCAAAGAACATGTATTCTGTTGTTGTTGGATAAAATAGCCTATAGCCATCAACTAGATCCAGTTCTTTGGCAGTGTGTCTAGTTTAACTACGTCTTTACTGATGCTCTGTTGTTAAGTGCATATGCATCAGAGATGGTTATATCTTCTTGGAGTATTGACCTCTATCATTATGTAATGCCCCTTTTTATTCCCGCTAATTTTCTCTGTTCTGAAGTCTGCTTTGTCTGAAGATAGTTACTCCAGCTTTCTTTTAATTTGTGTTGGTATAGTATATCTTTCTACATCCTTTTAGTTTTCTTAAAATTAATCTTTTTATTCTTCCCTTTACTTTTAACCTATTTATGCCTTCGTATTTAAAGGGGGTTTCTTCTAGACAACATAATTGGGTTTTATTTTTTAATCTACTCTGTCAGTTTCTGTCTTTTAACTGGCATACTTAGACCTTTATGTTTAAGGTGATTATTGTTGTTGTTAGATTAATAGCCACCATATTTATAACTGTTTTCTATTAGTTGCAATTGGTTTTTGTTTCTTTTTAAGATCTTCCCGTATTTTTCTGCCTTCTCTAGTTGTAATTGAGCATTTTATATTATTTTGGCATGTAAGTTATACTTCTTTTAAAAAAATATTTCTAGTAGTTGCTCCAGAGTTTGCAGTATACATTTACAACAAATTTAAATCCACTTTCAAATAGCTCATGTGTAGTACAGGTACCTATTACAGAGTAATACTGGTTTCTCCCTTCCAGCCTTTATAACTGACCAGCATTTATTTTACTTATTTATAAGGTATAATCACCCAATATGTTGTTGCTATTATAATTTGAAAAATAATTATCTATTAGATCAATTAAGAATAAGGAAAATAAATGGCTTAAGAGCTGAGTTTCTCTTCTGTATCATTTTCCTTCTCTCTGAAGAACTTTTAAAATTTCTTGCAAGGCAACCCTACCAGTGACCAATATACTCAGGCTTTGTTTGTCTGAGAAAGTCTTTATTTCTTTTCACTTTGAACGGTAACTTTGCAGTATACAGAGTTCTAGATTGGTAGTTTTTTTTACTTTTACACTTTATTTTTTATTTTTATTTTTTAATTTCCAAATCTTTTTTTTTATTATTATTATACTTTAGGTTTTAGGGTACATGTGCACAATGTGCGGGTTTGTTACATATGTATCCATGTGCCATGTTGTTTTGCTGCACCCATTAACTTGTCATTTAGCATTAGGTATATCTCCTAATGCTGTCCCTCCCTGCACCCCACAACAGTCCCCAGAGTGTGATGTTCCCCTTCCTGTGTCCATGAGTTTTCATTGTTCAGTTCCCACCTATGAGTGTGAACATGCGGTGTTTGGTTTTTTGTCCTTGCGATAGTTTACTGAGAATGATGGTTTCCAGCTTCATCCATGTCCCTACAAAGGACATGAACTCATCATTTTTTATGGCTGCATAGTATTCCATGGTGGATATGTGCCACATTTTCTTAATCCAGTCTATCGTTGTTGGACATTTGGGTTGGTTCCAACTCTTTGCTATTGTGAATAGTGCCGCAATAAACATACATGTGCATGTGTCTTTATAGCAGCATGATTTATAGTCCTTTGGGTATATGCCCAGTAATGGGATGGCTGGGTCAAATGGTATTCCTAGTTCTAGATCCCTGAGGAATCGCCACACTGACTTCCACAATAGTTGAGCTAGTTTACAGTCCCACCAACAGTTTAAAAGTGTTCCTATTTCTCCACATCCTACGATCTTTTTACTTGAACAGTTTGTGAAGAGAAGTCCATCGTAATTCTTATCCTTTTTCTGCTATATATGTAAGTTACATTTCTCTCTCTCTGTCACTTTTTTTTTTTTTTTTTTGCTGGGGAATATTAATTTACCTTTATTTTTACTTTTTTAACTTTAAAGTTTAGGGTTACATGTGTTTCTTTTATTTATCTTGCTTGATGCTTTCCAAGCTTCCCAGATCTGTGGTTTGGTGTCTGTTATCAATTTTGAAATATTCTCAGCCGTTATTCAAATTTTTTCTATTCTTTTCCATCTTCTCCTTCTGGTATTCCCTTACACATATGTCACACCTTTTGAAATTGTTCCACAGTTCGTGGATATTCTGTTCCATTTTTCTTCATTCTTTGTTTTCTTCACATTTCCATTTGGGAAGTTTCTACTGACACATCTTTAAGCTCCTTGATTGTTTCCTTGAAGGTGTCCAATCTACTGGGTGAGCCCACCAAAGGCATTCTTCATTTCTCATACAATGCTGTTGATTTCTAACTTCTAAAAAATTTTTTATTTTTAGAATTTCCGTGTCTCTGCTTACATTTTACCCATCTATTCTTGCATCTTGCCCACCTTTTCCATTTGAACACTTAGCATATTAATCATAGTTATTTTAAATTTCTGGTATGATAATCCCAAGATTTCTGCTATATAAGAGTCTGGTTCTTTCACTTGTTTCATCTCTTCAAACTGAGTTTTTTGTTGTTTTTATACATGACTTGTAATTTTTTGTTGAAAGCTGGACATGATGTATTGGGTAATAGGAACTGAGATAAACAGGCCTTTAGTGAGAGCATTTATGATTATCTGGCTAGTAGTAATGCTGTGTTTACTGTTTGCTATAGCTGTAGGTATTATAATTAATTTTATGTATCAATTTTAACGAAGCCATGGGCTGCCCAGATGAAATGTTATTTTGGAACGTGTCTGTGAGGGTATTTCTGGGAGAGACCAGAGTTTGAATTGTGCTATGGGCAGGCATCATATAATCTATTTGGGGCCATAATAGAACAAAAGACACAGGAAGGAGACACTCATCCCTTTTTTCCTACCCAGCTTGAGATGGGACATCTCATCTCCTGCCCTTGGACTGGGATTTACATCATTGGCTCCTGTGGTTGTTAGGCCTTCAGACTTGGACTGAATTATACCATTGCATTTCCTGGGTCTTCAGCTTGTAGATGGCAGATTGTAAAACTTCTCAGCCTCTATAATATATAAGATATCTATCTATATCTATCTATACATATATGTATATAGATCTATCTATCTATCTATCTATCATCTATCATCTATCTATATAGATCTATCTATCTGTCTATCTATCTATCTATCTATCTATCTATCTATCTATCTATCTATCTATCTATCTATTCTCAGCCATTATTACCTTAAATGTTTCACATATTTTTCTACTCTTTTCCATTTTCTCCTTCTGGTGTCCTTTTACACATATGTTATACCTTTTGTAATGTTCCACAGTTCTTGGATATCCTGTCCAATATTATATATTGGATATATCTATATCTATATCTATACATCTTATTGGTTCTGTCTTTCTAGAGAACCCTAATACAGTAGATATCTGAGACTCCAATTTTTTCTATTGTTCTTGTTTTTCCCTCTCTTATTGTCTTTACCTTTTCCTAGAAACTCCTTCTTAAGTAGAATCTGGGCCTTGCTGTTCTTTAGCTGTCATCTGCTGTTCTTATGCAGGAGTCCTGGTGATGAGGTGATAAGGTGGGAGAAAAGGGTATGTGCTTGCTCTATAAGTCTATGAGTAGTGAGTCTATTACCCCAGCCTATGACCTTAGCTTCCTTCTTCCTAAGATAAGAAAAAAAAAGTGTATGTGTGTATACTCACACACACACACACACACACACACTTACACACACACATTCACATACTACTGGTTCTGTTTCTCTGGAGACCACCAACAGATTATGAATACATTACATGTTAATCAAACATCATGTGAAATGGTTCTTCTTATATACAAGTCACTAGATTAATAGCACATAATACTTTAAATTTAAAGGTTCAAGACAAAGTTACTTTTTAAATTCAGAACTTTAATAAATTGAAGACCAATTTAAACCCATATATCTTTAATTAGTCTTGTTATCTCACAACCCCAGCCTTCCACTCTTGCAGAAATTTAAATGGCTCTTACTAGCTGCGTGACTTTTGTGACCTTAAGTCAATTAAATTCTTAGTTTACTTATCTGGAAGTGGGGATCATTTTTGCCTTTTTATTTTCAAGGATTTTTGTGGGAATCACAGAAGTTTATGAAAACTCTGTAAGCTGTAAAGGGCTACTCTGCTTATAATTAATTATCATCAAGTATAATTGGTGAGGATTCAACTAATTCACACTGTGGTCACATTACATTATAACTGGCCCTGAAGCCTTAGAGAAGGACAGGTGGGGCCATAGAACCCAGGTGGAACATGACTGCATTAATAACATTGAATGATGCTCTTGACATTTTACTTCAATTTTTCAGATTATGTTAAGAAGACAGTCTGCTCAGAAATAGACTTTTCATGTTTCTAAAACTAATTGCTTCTTTCATAATGAAAAATTATGCCCAGGCTCAGAGCCTTTTGAAGGCAATTTTATTTGGCAATAATTCAATAATTTTTATAAAATAGTTATAATTACCTTCTATTTACATCTGATGATACTAACTTTCCATTTACTATAATGATGTGTGGTATCCTTTTAAAATAAATGCATTTAAATGAAAAAACTTGTCTTAATTGTACAAGTGAGATGGAAATGTGGCAAACACTGGGAAAACAGGATGTAAAAGATTGAAGATGGGAGAAACACTACTCTAAAAAGCTCTAAATGCCCAAAAAATATTTTTCTGTACTAGTGTGCATCCTGTCATCTACAAATGCAAGATTCCACCTTGGAATCTTGAAGAATGGTAGGGTGTTCTCTTGTTGCCTTTCTTGCATTAGCTTGTTCTATTTTTTTCCACCCACCTTGTAAGGTAGGAGTTAACATCTCTGTTTTGTAGATGGGGGAATGAGATGTGGAGAGTGTCCTTGCTCAAGGTCATACTGTGTCAGTGCTGTAGCTACTATTTAAATTGGGGGCTGTGGGGTAGAAAACAGAGCAGGGAAGGGTCTGTGTGGAGAAGGTGATAGTGATGCAATGTCAGCATCACTCACTCACTCAAGGTCAGGCTCTGGGAAGCTGACTGTGAGAGAATTCCAGAAGATAAGAGCCTTGACACCTTTAACTCTTTAACTAGGGCCTAGCTGAGGCAGGACAGTGTTTTCCTTCTTCGGGGGAAAAATGCAGTTTGCCTTCTGGCAAGTTTTGTTCAGATCTCTGGTTCTGACTATGGGCAGATGGTTTTTAATAAATGTCCAGAGGGAGAAGGAATGAAGAGAGACCGAAGGAACAAAAGGAGAAGAGAGGAGAAGATCACTCTGAGAGCTTCAATTCCTTGGGAGTCCCGCATTCTTCCTGGTTCCTTCCTAGGGTGTCATGGAGATATTTGAGGCATTTTGCTAAGGTTGAAAATGGGATGTTTATAGCACCTCAACCCTGGCAGACAGATGGAAACAATTAACACCATATCTTAAAAATCCCATAGTTGGAAGCTGCTCAGCAGCCCTGATGTTTAAAATCCCTTTCTGGATGGTTAGAGCAGAGAAAAAAAGAGACAGGAAATATGATATGCTCATCACCTTTTATGTGCCGAGCACTTGGGCAGTTCTATGAGGTCGCTGCTGCTGTTAGCCCTATTTACCAGATGATAAGACTGAGGCTCAGAGAGGTAAGTATGTGCCCTGTGCCCAGGGTCAAGGAGCTAAGAATTCAACCTCCCAAAGCTCATGTCTTTTTCAGGCAAACAGGTAGAGAATGTTGAATGACAAAGAGCCTGGGGTGGTCTGAATAAAGCCTCCCTCTAAAAAAAGATAAAGGTTGGCAGGGTGTGATGACTCACACCTGTAATCCCAGCACTTTGGGAGGCTGAGGAGGGCGGATCACTTGAGGTGAGGAGTTAGAGACCAGCCTGGCCAACATGGCGAAACCCCATCTCTACTAAAAACATAAAAATTAGCCGGGAGTGATGGTGGAAGCCTGTAATCCCAGCTACTCAGGAGGTTGAGGCAGGATAATTGCTTGAACCTGGGAGGCGGAGGTTGCAGAGAGCTGAGATCACGCCACTACACTCCAGCCTGGGTGAGAGAGTGAAACTCTGTCTCAAATAATAATAATAATAAGTAAATAAAATAAAAAATAAAAATAAAAAAATAGAAAACGTAAAGGTATCCACATCCTGATTTGTGGAACCTGTGAATGTTACAGGCAGGAAAAAAAAAAAAAGAGACCAGCAGATTTAAAATAGAAGGGGAGAAGGCGATGTGACCACAGAGGCAGAGATTGGAGTGATGTGGCCACAGCTGAGGAATGTGGGCAGCTGGCAGAAGCTGGAGGAGGCCCGGGAAGGATTCTCCCTCAGAGCCTGTGGAGGGACCATGGTCCTGCAGACACCCCGACTTCAGCCCAGTCAAACTGAGTTTGGATTTCTTGTCTCTGGAACTGTGAGATAATAAATTTTTGTTGTGTTAGTCTGCGAGGTTTGTGGTAATTTGTTATAGAAGCCACAGGAAACCATACAGGGCCTGAAATAGAATCCTGAGGGACAACATTTCAGGGACCGTAAGAGGGAGAAAGAATGCCGAGGAGGAGAAGACAAACCAGGAGTTTGGAGAAACAAGGAGTGTTCCAAGGACAGACAGTGGCCCGGTCCCCTGACCCATGAGGCCAGGAGTTGTGTGACTCGTCCCCATCCTGCAAGGCCTCCTCTGCTTCCCTTGGTTCCATGCCTTCTCTTCCTGGGCAGTGGCACCTTCGGCTCCAGAGCTGAGAAGGTCCTTAGAGACCTCTGAGACCTTGGTCCAACCTCTGTCCCAGTGCAGGAGTGTCTCCAGGGCATTCCAGGGGGTTGTCAATCCTGCTAACCAGCCACAGATGAAGGCCAGAGGTCATGGATGGTGTCTTGATGGAGAGTTGGGGAGGGGAGATGAATGAAGACAAAATACCGAAATGTGACCAAAGTCTCACAGTTCAAAAGCCGCTATATAGTCAGTCAATCAATATACGATTAGGGATAACAGAGATCCTTACTTCTTCAGAAGCCAGCACTTTACAAATGCTGCAAAATATCTTGGCAACTAATGCATATGGTGTGCCGCCCGGGTGAGGTGGCTGATCCCTGCAGCTGACACTCAGGGATCGACTGGGCAGCTGTCTAGGGGACAGGGACCCAAGGGTTCTTCCTGGGTGGGGGGGCAGGGAGCAGATGCGAGCCTTGCCCTTGATTAAAACCATCCCCACTTACAGGACTGGTGAACATCAGATGAGCTAAAGAGTTTGCAGTCAGCCCTCTGGAACTCTCCCTTCCTTCTAGTTAATACTCAGCCGCAGGCCAGTGTCAAAAGGCTTCTCCCTGGCTTTGCAGTATGGGTTGCACGTGCTCTGCAAACTAGCAGGTAGGCCAAGATTCTTACTGCTCCTATGCCAAAATGCAAACTCTTTCTCTTGACCTAAGAGGTCTGCAGGCAGATGGGGCCCGCCCACCTCTCCAATTCCACCTCCCACCTCTCTAGCCCTGGCTTACCGCCCTCACCTCCCTCACCATGAGCGGGCTTCTCTCAGTTCTTGGAATCTGCCAAACTCTCTTGTGCCTGCTCTTCCCTCTACCTGGGAAGTTTTTCCCATGGCTGGTGCCTTCTCAACTTCCAAATCTCAGCTTCAGTGACACCTCCTGGAGGTGCCTTCCTTGACCACTTCAGCTAGGATGTCCCCCACACCAAAAGCTTGTTATCATGCATTGCCTTTTCTTACTTCATAGTCTATCACTCTACAGAATTATTTTATTTGCTTACCTTCTCGTTGGCTGTCTCCCTCTGCCCATCCCCATGACTCTCAGGGTAGGTTGTTAACATTCTTTCTCATTCTACTCATAGTACAGAGCTTGAAATATACTAGATCCTTGACGAGTATTTATTAAATGTGGTAATGGCTGAGGGAAGGCTGTAGGGACAGCCTCACAGATGAAGCTCAGGGCTGCTCTTGCCATGGCACATGGGAGAGGGAGGCCCAAGTGGGAGCATTAAAGATCAAGGTCAGGGGAAAAGATTCTAGCCCGAGGCAGGCCAGGGAGAGGGGCTGCTACAGGCTAAGGCCAACAAAAACAAGTCCTGGCAAACAGGATGCTCCTCAGCCTGGAAACTCATTGGAAAGGGCCCAAGGAAGCTTCTGGATGGGCTAGTGGGATCTCCAATGGCAAAGAAGACTTCTATGCTACTAGATGAGCCCCGAAGCCTTCAGATAGTGGAGTCAGTATAGAGGGTCAGTCTGCGTAGGTGAGATCTGGGAAGTTGTATGAGAGATAAGGGTAGTGGAGGGGCCCCACAAAATGCCCGTTGACTGGTTGCTTTCCCAGAATATCCTCACTGTCAGATCTCTCTATGCAGTGGGATCCCTGCATCCTTTACATAGTTAATGATCCCCTTTACAGTGCGTGATACAGCCCACCAGACCATGAAAAACTTGGAGAGAGGAGCCCAGAGGCATCTTGGTGTGATGGCTAAAGGCTAAAGACTGTTTCATAGCCTGAGATTACAGGCCCCATAAAGTGCTTCACGGCATTTCCACAGCCAGCATAATATGGTGGGGAAGAGCCCTGTCTCTGAGACCAAGAGCATAAACCCAAGTCCAAGCTGTGTGACACTGGCCAAGTCACTTAACCTCTCTGTTCCTCATCTTTAAAATGGGCATGACGATAGCCCTATTTCAGAAGGCTGTCATGAGGCTTAAATGAGTTAGCACATAAAGCACTCTGAACGGTGCCTGGCGTAGTAAATGCTATGGAAGTGTTTACTTGTATTGTCATTCAAGGAAGTAGCAGTGGGCTTTGAAATAGTATTCACAATATCACACAGAGATAACAATGTTAATTGTGAGTCCAGGCTGCTTCTTGAGGGCTGGTGGGCTAGTGTAGAGAATTATCTTACTTCATAATCTATCACGAGCCCAGTGTGATGGAACACGGTGAGGGAGGAACATGGTGAGGGAGGTAAGCAAGGGACAGGGAGGTGGGAAGTGGAGTCGGAGAGGTGGGCAGGGCTCATCTGCCTGCCAGACCTCTCAGGTCAAGAAAAGGAATTTGCATTTTTGCCTAGCAGCAATACAAATCTTGGCCTACCTGCTAGCTTGCAGAGTATTCATAACCCATGCTGTAGTCCTGAGGCCAGCCACGGAAATTCAGAGCTCTGGATGGTTCCCAGGCTTCCCGCACTCTTCAGAAACCAACTTGCCACTGCGGACAGATCATAACATTCCACTGTAACACTGTGGTTGGTCAGGCAGGGAGTTGGTGCAGAAAACTGGAATGCACACGTTTTCTTCTCAGAGGGAAGACAGGGGAATGCTTGTGCATTGGAACAAGTATGACAACTTTTTTTTTTTTAATTGAAAGGATGATGAGTAATTTCGTCACTGACTCATGGATCATGGTTATATTTGATATGGAAGTTGAGATCCTGACACTTCCAATAACAAAAACAGCAACTTCAAGCCTCAAGTGACTCTTAGCTTTAACGAAAAGAAAGGTGCTTGATTGGCAAACCCGATCAGTTATGTGCTTTTCCAGATGTTGATGCTCCTTTTAAAAAAATTCTGATAGGAGAAAAAAGGGTTCCAATCAAAATACATTTTTATTGTCTTTTACATTTACCTATGTTATTATCTTTACGGGTGCTCCCATTTCTTCATGTGGATTTGAGCTACTGTCCAGTGTCTTTCATTTCAGTCTGAAGGACTCCATTAGGATTTCTCGGAGGGAAGGGTGTGCTAGCAACAAATTTGCACAATTTTTGTTTATGTGAATAGGTCTTAATTTCTCTTTCAATTTTGAAGGATTGATTGCTTTGTTGTTTACCAAATTCTTGTTTGACAGTCTCCCCTCCAAGTATTTTGATATTGGGTGGGGTTTTTCTAACTGCTTTGTGACTAGAAAAAAATGCATTAAGTCTTTGAGGCTGGTGTGACTAGTTAAGACCATATGTCATCCAACTGCCTTTTGGCCTCCATGGTTTTTGATGAGAAATCAGCTGTTCATTTTATTGGGGAGTCCTTGTTTGTGATGAGTCCTAAATATTTTCTCCCATTTCCCTCCATAAAAGTTTATGGTTTCATGTTCTATATTAAATCTATGATTCATTTTGAAGTAATTTTTGCATAAGGTGCAAGGTTTAGGCCCATGTTCAGCTTTTTTCCATGATGAATCCAGAAGTATTTGTTGAAAAGTTTGTCCTCCCTCCATTGAATTATTGTACTGAAATAATAGTCTTCACTAGCCACACCAGCCTAGAAGACTTTTAATGCATTTTTGTCTAGTCCTAAAGCAATTTTAGAAACCCCACCCATTCAATATTTTATTTTGGGATTTAGAGATTTTTTGTATAAGAATCATGGTCTTGTTTTTCCCCCTTCTTATCTTTAATAAGCAACCTTTCACTGTGGCTATAGAGAGTTAGAAAAATGTGGTGGAATAGGAATGCCTAGTCTGTAAGTCTCAAACAGTTTCTAAAAAGAGAGGAGAGATAAAAAAAGGAAAGAAAAGGAAAGGAAAAGGAAGCAAAGGAAAGAGAAAAGAAAAGAAATAGAAAAGAAAAAGAGAGAGGGACTGGAGTTCAGCTTCGAATTCATCACTTTTTACCTGATTACCTTGGACTTCTTTCCTGTCTGTAAATGGAAACAATACTCCCTTCTTCACAGACTCTGTGATAAGTGACAGCTCAGAGGTCAAGCTTCCTGAGGAGGTCCTGCTGCGGCTCCTTTCCTGCCCCAGGGAGAGGTGGCAGACCAAGCCTCTTTCTCCTGAGACCTGCCTCTCTTCCTGAGGCTGGAGGAGGCTGGTAGCAGAGGTGTCTGCAGGGAGCTGGGCAGCTGGGGCGTAGATCTTGGATTAGTGTGCCAGTGGGGGATGGGGGTGCCTCTATGTGCTCGCCATCTAGCACCCGACACTGCACACCTGCCCTGCTTGAGCTCTGGCTGTAGAGAAAGATCAGTGAGGACGTAAATGGATTAGGAAAAGCCCGCCTGGCTTCTTCCGGTACCACCTAGCACCTGGGTCTCTGGACATCAGTGGGTGGCAGCTTTGTCAGGGAGACAGACATTTAAACATCAGCTTTGGTCTAAAGGCCCTGCTTCCCAGAAGAGGGAAGAGAAAACTAGACCTCTTCAGCCTCCTCCAGTTTCTCTGTGAGGCTGCCCCTTTCTGAAACGTGGGGCTTATATTTCTGTTTAGTGAGTCGCTCTTGCACTTCAGGCAGGTGCTGGAGAAAGGGGTGGTACTGGCACCAAATCTAACTGCATGTGGCAGCCAGAGATGAAAGATGTGAATCATGTATAGCAGGCAAAAATGGTTAGCTAACTTCTCCAGAGAGAGAAGGAGAGGAGGCCACACACTACCCAGGTGTAGGTTACTCTCTGCAACAGCTCCCACCCAGCTGGGAGGTGCTGTTCTCAAGTTTCATTTGGTCGTTCATTTATTTATTCATTTAACCTTTCGTTTGGGAGTTTTATTGTTTGTTTACTCATTCATTCACTGAGAACCGACCAGCCAGCCTGGCTAGTCCCCCAGTTAACATTACTTTAACTCCTCTGTGCGCTTGGCTCTGTACCTGACCCCAGGGACCCAGGTGCTGAAAACACACTGCCAGTGCACAGTAGTGGTGGGACCATGCCTGGCTGGGTCAGAGTGGCGAGTACGGGCCCGGACATGTTCCTGGACATTGCAGAGGCCCTGTCACATGCATGTCTTTATCGTAGGCATGAGCCTGTCCTCTGTGACGCTGGCCAGCGCCCTGCAGGTCAGGGGTGAAGCTCTGTCTGAGGAGGAAATCTGGTCCCTCCTGTTCCTGGCCGCTGAGCAGCTCCTGGAAGACCTCCGCAACGGTAAGAGAGTGTGTTTGGGGGCAGTCAAATCCCAGGGAGTTGTATGTGAAGCTTCCCACACAAACACAGTTCTGGCTGCTGCTGCTTTTTTTAAAAAAATTTTTTTTTCTTATCAACCTCTGAGAGCACAGAACAAGGTTGCTGCTTCTTGGTCTGTGATTACTCTGAGGTATTAGAATGAGTAGACGAATAACACCCACCCTTGGAGCTGCACTAGGAGGGCAGGCCTGACTCTTGGACCCATGCCATGTGGCAGAGTTGAAAGAAAGGCCTTGCTTCCGTCTTGGTGTTGCAGCATTTCCAGGCATGCAAAGCTGGGAGGATTTAGAAAGAGAGTGGCTGCAGTGCTATGGGCGTCTAACAGCACATGGGCTGTCTCTGGGCATAACCAGAGATGAGAGGCAGGTGGTAGTCACCCAGGACACCCCTGCACTCTGTCCACCAGATGTTGCACTAGTCTGTGCCCCATCAGAAGGCAGACCTGGCCAGGCACGGTGGCTCACACCTGTAATCCCAGCACTTTGGGAGGCCAAGGTGGGCGGATTACCCGAGGTCAGGGGTTTGGGACCAGCCTGGCCAACATGGTGAAACTCCATCTCTATTAAAAATACAGAAAAAAAAAAAATTTGCCAGGTGGGGTGGCACTCGCCTGTAATCTCGGCTACTCGGGAGGTGGAGACAGGAGAATTTCTTGAACCCAGGAGGCAGAGGTTGCAGTGAGCCAAGATTGTGCCACTGCCCTCCATCCTGGGCAACAGAGCAAGACTCATCTCAAAAAAAAAAAAAAAAAAAAAGGCAGACCTACCCAGTGTTCTAAACAGGGGAGGTTAATAGAAAGAATTACTAAACTGTGTTTGAAGAGCAACTGTAAGGCATAAGAAAATGCTGGTGGGGTGTGGTGGCTCACTTCTGCAATCCCAGCACTTTGGGAGACCGAGGCGGGTGGATCACCTGAGGTCAAGAGTTCAATACCAGCCTGGCCAACATGGTGAAACCCTGTCTCTACTAAAAATACACACACAAAATATTAGCCGGGCATGGGGGCATGCACCTATAATCCCAGCTACTCGGGAGGCTGAGGCAGGAGAATCGCTTGAACCCGGGAGGCAGAGATTGCAGTGAGCTGAGATCGCGCCATTGCACTCCAGCCTGGGTGACAAGAGCGTGAAACTCTGTCTCAAAAAAAAAAAGAAAGAAAGAAAAAGAAAAAGAAAATGCTACTGGGTCTCCTGAGGGCAGGTACCCAGTGAGGGATAAACTTTGAAGGGAAGCCCGCTTCCCTGTTTGGGGTTCAGATCTGTGGGAGAAGCTGTGCTTGCAGCCCATGATGATGGTAGAATTTGCTGGTGTGCCCCACCAGAGGTGGTCTGCAGTCATGGCCCAGGCAATAGCCACCAGTGGCCAGGCAGGGAGCATGCACTACAAGTGGGGGTTGGGGTGACCCTTTGGGGTGTAGGTGGGCTCAGGCGAGTCACCTCTCTGGAGGTTGGTGTGGGCAGGAGGGCCGCTAGAGTCCTGTGTAGATTTGAGAAGGTGGTCACATGTCAAGTCCAGGCCTTAAGGTGGCCAAGTGACCTCACGTCCTGGGCATGTGTTCTGTGCAGAGCCCAACCTCCAGGTGGCCTCACACTTGCTCTAAACTCCAGAAACTGCAGGATAGATAAGGCCTCCTATAATGTCTCTTCAGAGCCCTCTAATGAGAAAGCTGCACACTGTGCGCTCAGTAACGGAGAGACCTAAGGTAGCGGTATCCAAGGATGACTATGGGGCTCCTAGCCATTAAGCTCCAGAACAAATGCTCAACTCAGAGGTCACACGTGCTTGGAGGCTTCAGTGCATGCAGCAGAGGCTCCTGGCGTGAAAGATCACACATGTTCTGTGAGGGCAACGGGTCCCAGCGTGGGCCTATGGAGGAGGCTGTGCACCTGTGCCTTCAGCGTCATCTTCTCCCTCTTCCCCACCCTGGAGGTTCTGATGAACAGCTACAGAGCTCCCAGAAGACCAGCTGCCTTGGATCCTGGTCTGTCTCTAGAGAACTCAGGCTTCTGCTAAATTCCAGGTGTGCCTGACCCTCTCTTTACCTTTTACCTTGACACTCTTTGGCCACAGATGAATTTAGGTGCAGGTGCTAACTTCCTGGCCATGGCCACAGTCACCTTTTATTATACATGTTCCCATGCATCAGGGTTGAATTTATTCCGTTCCATGTCTCCTGCGGGTCTTGCGCTTCAGTCCCAGAGATGGGTACTGCCAGGCACCTGCTGGGCACAGTCCCATGCTGGCACCCCAGATGGAAGCTTTGTCTCTACAGCCCCATCACTGGCTTGGTTTCAGATTCCTTGGACTATGTGGTCTGCCCGTGGTCAGCCCTGCTTTCTGCGGCTGGAAGCCTTTCTTTCCAAGGCCATGTTTCTCACATAGAGGCTGCTCCTTTCAAGGCCCCTGAACTGCTACAGGGACAGAGCGAGGATGAGCAGCCTGATGCGTCTCAGGTAAGCTGTGCAGCTACTCTGCAGCTCCTGAGTCCTGCGCCCTGGGAAAGCCCTGTCCCAGTGGCAGCCTCCCCAGCTCCCAGCTCAGCCTTGCAGAGCTTGGTTCTCAACACCAAGCCAGAGTGGTTTTCAAGAGTTTTATTCCCAGGATTTCTTGTCAACAACTTACTAGCTCATGGACAAGGGCAAGTCCACTTCTCTGAGCCCCAATTTCTACATCGGTAAAGTGGGGTTAATGTGGCTTAATTGATCAGGTTATTATCAATATTCCAAAAGAAGTGTTGAAAAGCTGTGGTTAAGTGGTCTGGCACATTGTTACCATTGGTAGTATGTGGCAGGACACCTCAAAATGACCCAACACGTCCTCAACTAGGAATTTACTCTAAGGCACAAGTAAAGATAAATTTAGCTGCAGCAATGCTGATTGTTGTATTGCTGACATTAGTGATAAATTGAAAACAAGCTAAATAGTCAGTGGGAGAGGACATTAGACAAAACACCATTAAAATGAGGCTGTAGAAGCTTATTTAATGTATTGAAAAAAATTCAATATATGTGCACATAATATTATCCAAGTTTGGTTAGAGAGGATGAAAGAGAGAGAGAGAGCAAGTTCTAAAAATACATACACCAAAGTGTCTGCAGTGATTGTTTCTGGGTGGCAACATCAGTGGAGACTTTTGGTTTTTCAACAATGGACATGTTTTACTTCTGAACAGCAAAAGTTTCCAGTAAATATCATTTTTAATTTCAAAGAGAATTTCAGTTCTCTCGAAGGAGAGAATGATGCAAGGCAGCCACACAACACGGGATGGGGCATGGTGGGTGTTTCCTCAGAGAGTTCTGTTTCTTCTTCCTCGCCCTTTCATGAGAAAAGTGCAGATGTGAAAATGCTGCTACCCTCAGGAGGCATCCTGGAATGGGAGCTGCTTTCCCTCCAGGCTCTGAAAGGCAGAGAATGGGGACGTGGTGGCTTCCAGATTTGGTTTGTCTGGGTCCACGTGTCTGTAAGTCAGCCCACAAAAGTGAAAGCATAAGAGTTCCAGTTCCAGTGACCCCAGCTCCGGCACCCCCCCACCCCGACATCCTGGAAGTCACTCTGGCATCCAGGCCCACATACCTTCTTACAGTGCCAGGACCCCAGGGGTGAATCACTGATTCCCGGATTGGACACAGACTTGCGTGCCTCTCAGGTCTGTTTGGGGCTCTTGGCTCCACCTACACCGAGTTGTCTCTTATGCCCTGGACTCTGCTAAGATGTCACATCTTGAGCCCTGGGACTGGGATTTCTGTGTGACTGCTAAAGGACCATGCCAATGCAACCTGAGAATGCAGGGGAGTTATCTTCTTATGGGGGAAACTTAGCCAGTGGTAAATGAGAGTCTGGAGTGAACGAAGAGGATATGTTTTCCCTCCTCTTTCTCTCGTGGATGGCTTTGTGCTGTGCAAGCCTTGCAAGCCTTCTAGAGAAGTCCTGAGTGCTAGGAAGCCCTGTCTGCTGCACTTCAGGCTGTGCTCTGTTGCTTGTTGCAAGGAGGTGGCCAGCATTTTGACCCTGCATATCACATTGGTCCCTGTCTCCCTTCCTATTTTCTCTACACTCTCATTGCCCTGGGCTTGCAGCCTCTGAATGAAGGGTCTGCAGTTAACCCTTGCCTCAGGCTCCACTTTCTGATGTACCTGAGCTAACACAGATTTGAGTGCTCCTGGGGTCCTTCCCTGACCATCCCAGCACTCACTGGTGAGGATCAGGCATCACCCTTCTGATTGCAGGTTGGCCTCCATTGAGTACCTTGTGAAGGCCTAGTCACTCCTCTGCCCGGAGCATCTTTGAGCTGGAAAATAATATGTTCCTTCCTCCTGCACACTTTCCTCCAGGCAGAGGCACGAGGACTCCAGTAGATTCAAGCCTAATAGGTTGAGTTAAGAACTGGCTAAATGTGTTGCTGAGTCCTGGCCAGGAAGATGAGAGTGAGTGTGAGCTGAAAGAGATCCAGTATGAGAGGGACTGAGCTCTGAACTAACCAAACGTTGATTTAGTGCTCTAGGCATATGAAGCATGGCAAGTGGAGTGGGCTTTAAGGGGCCAGAGCCACCAGCCTCAAGCCCTGTTTATTAGGCCAGGAGGCAGAGTGACCTGGTTACTTGATCTCTTTCAGCATCTCTAACACTCAGTTCTGTTCATCACTGTTCTTTTCCATCCATTACAGGCTCCTCTCTTCATCCAATTTGGCATGGGTCCATGAGGGGTTTGTTGGGCAACTAGGAGCTAGGAGAATGGTCCCTGGACAGGCTGTGCTCAGAATCCTCCCCCAGTCCTGGGCCTCGTTCTGATGCTGGGAGGGTGTACCCAGAGCCCTCTCCTTGGACCAACATCTGCCCTAAACAGTGCACTAACATATTTCCCCAACTACTTGGCATCTTAGCCCCAGGTGCAGGTCAGGTGGAAGGTGTGGGCAGGTCTCTAACTACAAGTCATCTGTGCTGCCACTACCCCATCCCATGCTCATGGCAGACATCACCAATCAAACATGGTGTTCTTTCCCACTGAGCCAGGAGTTGCCTTCAAAATCCTTCTACCAGCCTCTACTGGCAGTGTCTACCAATGGGCTGAATTTAGAATTTTGGATGAAGCCTTTTGTCACTGTGGCCAAGGACTTGCTCTAAGACACTTTTAGACAGAGCCCTTGGAATCCAGGTGAGCTCCCAGGTGTGCGTGGTGCCTCTGGCAGTGCTCAGGATGCTGGAGCTCTGTCTGCACTTCAGTCCCTGCAGCTCCGTGAGTCTCTATGCTCCCTCGTGCTAACCATGTGGGAAGACCAGCCTTGCAGGTGGCAGTCACTGCAATTGGTTCTGGGAGCTTATTGGGTCAATGAGAAAGAAGTGGCTGTCTACCAAGCCCCTGCTCTTCGGGTCCTTTCTCTGGAAATTGGGGTGCAGCTTGTGAACTTTCTTGCATGGTATCTATGCACATTCATCTGAGGGGTGGGAGCTGGTTTCAGGATAAAATTTCAAACAAAGATGAGAGCTAATGAGCTGTCACAGGTGACATTGAACACATCTTGACCTTGAGATGTGAACAACCAAAACCAAAAACTAAAACCCCTTGTATTAAACCAAGTGGGTGGCTCAAATAACTGTGTGTTTTTACATGCAATGTTTCATTACCTCATTGTTTCCTTCTAAAGTCCCAAAAATCATTTCCTGAGAAGAGAGATCTTAAGGGTAATGTGCCTTGTCAGTTATAATAGAAGCCCCACAATAAACACCAACTGACATTGATTGAGGACTGGTATAATCCAGAGGCCATGTAGACAAGTGGGGACAATTAAAGTACCTACGTCACAGGATTGCAGTGAGGACTAAGTAAGTTTATATGGGTAAAAGACTTAGAACAAGGCTTGGTATATTGTAAGTGCTCTATGTCCAATAATAACAATAATGGTAACAATAATAATAGTTAATATTACCATCTTCGGGTACTTTTGACTTGATCTTTATTAGAATTCAGGCAGAATAGTCATTTTTGAGATGAAGAAACCAAGGGTCAGAGATGTCAGACAATGCTCTTCCCATGACATCATTTTGCTTTTTGACAAGATATGGTGCTTTGTAATCAGGCTGAACTGTAATGTGTCATGGAAACAGAAGGCCTAAAATACAATGGCCAGGGCCAAAGATATGGTTATTAGTTACCTAACAAGAGGTCTAGGGATTGGTCAGCAGCCTTTTCATGTCATCAAGGATCCAGGCTGTGTATTTCCATTCTACCTTCCCCAGTGGCTGGCTTTCTGTCCTATGCTTGCTGCCTCATTGTCACAGAATGGCTGAGAAGACTCCATGTATCAATCACATCAATGTTGAAGGCAGGAACAAAGGGGAAAGCGTGGGGCCAGTCACATGTGTCCTTTTGTCAATAAAGCAAAAGCCTTATCAGAAGCCCCCTAACAGATTTCTCTCACGCCTTTCACCAAAACTGAGTGTCACGGTTTCTGCTAGAAAGCAAATTTCTGGCTTTCTAGCCTCCAGATTAGGAGGCAACAAGTGTTAAGGGAGTTGCAGATGGTGCTAGACTAGCCAGACAACAGTGTCTGTTCATGTGGAAATTGGATTGTATTTTTCTTGCAGAGCTATGGAATAACAGAGATGATTGAAATCTAATCATGTACTCTTCTTTTGGGCAGATGCACGTCTATTCTTTAGGAATGACCCTCTACTGGTCGGCAGGGTTTCATGTTCCGCCACATCAGGTTTGTCAACAAGATACTCCAAGTCTTGCCGGGCTATGTCTCTGGGTTTATTTAGTGGTTTTCTCCTGGGCAGGGACCACATTTACTGAGCACACATACTGCCACTCTCCCCTCCTCTAGGTCCTAGGCAGGCGTTGAGAACTCATCACACAACTCCTTCCTGCTAGTGCAGAAACAACCTCAGAATCCTACTCAACATAGCACTCCAGGCAGCCACAATTTGGATTGGCAAGCAGGATAAGTTTGGCCATCTCCGCTCAGAGAAAGTATTAATAGCAAGCTAGAGAATTTTATAGACACTGAAGATACAGATTTACATATATTTTAAAAAGGCTTTAAAACAGCCCTTCCCAAAGTGAGATGCTTCCCTGAAAAAGGCTTCTGGGCTCAACAGATTTGGGTAAATGCTCCCTGCAATATCTCCCTCTCAAGAATTTTTTAGAGTCTTTTTTTAAAGACTACAGGAAGGCTTAAAGCTTAGAAACTTAACTTTATCCTGGCTGGGCACGGTGGCTCACGCCTATAGTCCTAGCACTTTGGGAGGCTGAGGCGAGCAGACCACTTGAGCTCAGGAGTTCGAGACAAGCCTGGCCAACATGGCAAAACCCTGACTCTACTACAAATAAAAAAATTAGCTGAGTGTGGTGGCGTATGCCTGTAGTCCCAGCTACTTGGGAGGCTGAGGCATGAGAATCGCTTAAACCCTGGGGGCCGGGAGGGGAAGGTTGAAGTGAGTGGAGATCAAACCACTGCACTCCAGCCTGGGCAACAGAGCAAAACCCTGTCTCAAAAAAGAAATACATAAAAATATCCTAATATTTTACACAATTTTTGACTACAGAATAGAAGTGTTTGTGTACATTTCCATTTGACACTATAACAATTCCTTAGAGACTGGTGCCACAAGAACACATGCTGGAGAGCCCTGCCCACCTGACCCGGCCAGACTAGCTCCCTCCGTCCTCCTCCCTTCCTTCCTTCCTGCCTTTCTTTCTACTCACCCCTACCCTCTCCAATTCAATATCCGGGTGCTTCCTGGGTGGTCTTTCTAAAAGAGAGACCAGCTCATGACCGTCCTCACATGCAATCTTTTGTAACACCTCACTGCCCATGGGGTTGCCTTCTGGCTTCTCAGTGAGACACACCTGGAGCCTAGGATAGGGTCCCTGCTCCCGTCTGGTTCCCCTTTGGCACTCTGCCATAATCAGGACCGGCTTCCTGGGTGTATGTCCTGGGTGTGTGACCCTGTGTCATAGCACAGGGTCCTGCATTTAGTTTAATGCTCTGCTAACACTGTCTTGGAATTCTTAATAATTTTGAACAAGGGACCCCACATTGCCATCTTCCCCCAGGCCCCTGTCCTGCTCATAATCCCCTTCCCTTCAGATGCATGTCAGCTCATCTGCACCTTCATGCCTTTGCACACACTGATCCCTTCACCAGCACCTCACTCTCCACTTTCCTCTTGGTTAACTCCAGACTTGGCTAAGCCCCTTCCTCTACATTAGTGCCATGGCCTGTGCTTCCCAAGGTCAAAGCCCTTGTCATCTTCTATGGTCTTTGTCTCTTTTAGTGACCATCTCTCTCGTCACACCATTATTTTCCTGGAGGCAGGGACTGTATCTGGTGTGGCTGTGCAGACCAGGCGCAAAAGACGCCTGGATTTACTGCAATGGCAGGACTCAGCAGCTTGGCTGTACACAGAGATAGGTGCTCACAGCTGATGCTTCCCGGCAAGAAGCGGTAGTGCAGCCTTTATCTGAAAAGTGACCTGCAGTGTGGGTTGAGCTTGAGAAAAAGTCTGATTTTGAATCTAAATTTGAGGCCTTTCACATATGAATTGTGGTCATTTAAATGCATGAGGGAAATGCTTATAAGATGCTTCTGTTTTCTTTTGCTCGATGTGTACACATGACATAAAGTTCAACCAACAACGACTGAGCATTTGTGCTGACTGCTGGCTGTTCTGAAGTGAATGGGAATAGGCCACGGTCTGTATGTCCCTGGAGCTCACATTCCAGAGGAAAGGCCAAGTGAGACCCCCTGAGTGACTGGAGACAATGACAAGCTGCGCAGATGAACTTGAGTGAAAGGCTGACCTCTGGTTTGATTTGGGGTGCTTGGCACAGGTGGAAGTCCATCTTGTCAAAGCATCTATTTTTCATGAGCATTCTAAGCATGCTTGGGCAGAAGGGTGTTCTGGTTCAGAAGGCAGCAGGTGACACAAAACTGATGCAGAGATGATTGATCTGCACTTTGTGGCCTCAGTGATGGATCCTGTGTCTGTCCTTAAACTCTCCAGAAGGAGCAGGCATCTGCTCTGGTGCTTGTGGGAACACCTGTTTCCATGTCTCCAAGGCCTGCCTGACAAGGTGCTGGCCTCGTAGCAGCAGCTCTGGCTGCCCTCTCCTCTCACCAGCCTTGTCTGCCTCCAGCCCCTGCAGCTCCGCGAGCCCCTGCACTCCATCCTGCTGACCATGTGTGAAGACCAGCCTCACAGGCGGTGCACGTTGCAATCGGTTCTGGAAGCTTGTCGGGTTCATGAGAAAGAAGTGTCTGTCTACCCAGCCCCTGCTGGTCTCCACATCAGAAGGCTGGTTGGCTTGGTTCTGGGTACCATTTCTGAGGTCAGTAGAGAACCGTGCTTTTCAAGCAGTAGCCGCTGGCCATGTGTGGCTATTAAAATTTGAATTAGTTAAATTATAATTAACTAAAATAAAATAAAAAATTAATCAGTCACATCTGTCACATTTCAAGTGCTCAGTTGCCACTTGTAGCAGGTGATGACCCTACTGAACAGGGTGGATCTAGAACATTCTTGTCATTGCAGTTCTATTGGGCAGTGCTGACAAAGACCTTTAGGCAAGGCCCAGTTTGTTGCATGGCTAAGACCCTTCACATCTTTGCAAGTGCGTCCTTACATAAAGCAATCATGTTTAGAACCCATGATTCAGTTTTCTTATCAAAATTCAACCTAGGTTCTGTACAGGAGCCTTCCCTGACTTCATTTTTGTGGTCCCTGGGTACCCTCCCCTCTGCTATTTTATACCTGTGGGGTGTCCTTTGTTGTGCTTGTCACACTGTGCTGCTTGCTGCCCTGTGCACTCCCCAGAGCGCAGCAAGGGGCCTGGCACATGGGAGGCATTTAGCTTAGGTTGGATTCCCTCCAAGCTAACCCAGAGACAGGGATTCTTGTGCAAGTTATTTACTGGGGAAATGTTCCTGGGAGAGGGGAGTGATGGTAGTACAGCTGGCAAGTTGAAGGATACAGTCTCAGCTGGAGACAGACCCAGCCTGGACCCCTGGGGAGCTCTGTTGCGGGAATGGTACCATGGAGTTGGTCCCCCATGAGACCCGGGTGGAGCTGGGGTAGGATGGGCAAGTGAGGTGCCTATGGCACAAAATGTAAGGAAGTCTGTATTTGGGAGGAACCAGAGACAGGTAAGCTAGAGGCCAGTTGGGTGGCTGCACTTGTCCAGGGACAAGTTGGAGAGCTGAGACCAATGAGCTGAGACCAGGATGAGACCAGGATGAGCTGAGACAAAATGAGGGGCCATGTGGATGGAGATGAGGGGACAGCAGGGTGGACAGTGGCAACAGTCAATCAGAGAAGGCCTCTTCCATCAGAGAAGGCCTCCTTCTTGGACCCCTTCTCTCTTGGCATAGAAACATGTGGCTCCTATGAATTGAGCCAGAGGATTTGGTTGGGGGAGTGGGCTATATTTATTTGAAAGATACTAAAGTCTACCATCCACTGGTGTGCCATTGTCCTTGGATAGACACTGTATTGACCTGCAACATTTCCATCAGGGACCTGCAAGGTAGATGTCAGTCACGTATTCAACATTCATTGGGCACTGCATTAGGTGTGCTACAGTGGTGCATAAAGCACACAGAGATGTTGGGGGAGACAGACAAGCAGCACACTCATGGAACATGATGCAACAGAGCCAGGTGTGAGTGCAGTGATAAGGGAAGGTGATCAGAGGGCAGAGGTGGAGAGGCTTAGAAGTAGAGAGGACACAGCTCTGGGTCTTGTGGGCACAGAGGAGCTTCTGGGGAGACTCTAGTCACGGAGGGAATGCATGAGCAAAGGCACAGATGTGAGTGTGCAGGTCTGGAGTGGGGAGTGAAGTGCCTTGAGGGTGCATGCGGGGGATGGGCACAGAGCACATTCTGGGTGCCAGAGAACACATCATTAGGTCACCGTGTAGGGCAGACAACTCCACATTGATTCAGTCTGACAGCCAGTTTGCATGTATCTATAAAAACGTCCCCTCCTTAACTTGGGATGTGGATGTGTGATGCACTTGACCCCCAGGTGGAGAAAAGAGTTGTGGAGGAAAGCTCCTCTGTGCAGCAGAACAGAAGCTACCTGCTCAGGAAGAGGCTGCATGGGACAAGCAGTGAGAGCCCAGCGGCACAGGCCCCGGAGTGTCTGCATCCTTGCAGAGGTGGGTACGTGCCCTGAGCAGTCCCTGAGTGGGCTGATGGTACCCATTCTATTGTTTCCTGCCCTGCATGGGCCACACACCCACATTGTGATGGCAGAGAAAGCGTATGTAAGTGCCACTCTTTCAGGGAGCCCTTGAAGAGAAGGGGCTGAGCTTAGGATTCACCTGTGTTCCCAGGAAAGTCTTATTTGGGGACACAACTTAACACAGTTATTTATATCAAATGAAAACTTTAAAAATGAGTTCTAACTGTCCAAGTTGAGAAAATCCAAATTAAAACAAACAACAAGGAAAGAAAAACTTGATTTTTTTCAGTTATTGTTCTGGGTGTGTTAAAAGAGTGGTTTTTGGAATGATCTTCAAATCTACTGTTCTCTACTTTTCAACTAAATCTGAGCTTTTCTTTTTTTTAATTAATGTCATTTTTTGTTGTCTCTAAAACAAAGTGCACTTTGCCATTAGGCTTTATCTTCCCTTGTAACCTTCCCTCCAACCCTCTGTAACTGTCATTTCTGTTTTGTACGTGAAGAAACAGATTCAGAGAGGCTAAGGAATTTCACCAAGGTCACATAGCTAGTAAGTCATGATGCCATTCATGCTCTGGGATGCCTGATTTAAGAAAGCCGTGATCTTGGCTTCTGCCCATGCCCTCTACCATGCTGCTTGATTAGTTTCAGAAGGAAGCACAGAGACCCAGAGCTCGCCAGAGCCCCGTTGGAGCACCTCGACACACAGTCACTGCAGCCTCCTTGTTAACCGGTAAGCAGCAAGGCCTAAAGGGTGCTGTGAACTTGATGTGAGACATAGGTGTGGGGGCTATAGTACCTTATTTCTTTACTGATTATTAATGAGAAGCCTCTTGCTCCTCCAGAAAATGCCAATGCTATTCCATTAGCAGATGAAGAAGCCACATTTAAGCAGATCTGAAGCCAAGATAATGAGGGGCCTGGTGGCAGCTGTGCTGTCAGGGCATCCTGTTTCCTCTGGGAACCATACTCAGGCTGAGTGGCGGAGCAGCAACATGCCTCAATATTGTTGCCATTATCCATTGCCATACCATGCTGCATAACAAGCAACCACAAAACACAGTGGCTAAAAGCAACAATTATGTATTTAGCTCATGATTCTGTGAGTTGGTCATTTAGGCTGTGCTCAGCTGGGAGGTCTTCTAGACTCTGCTGAAAGCCTTCTTGCCTTTGTGACAATCTTCATCTCAGCTAGCCAGCTTCTCCTGGGGGGTGAATGGCCATTGTCTGGGAAGCTCTGGCTCTCCTCCACCAGCAGGTCAGCCTAGGATTGTTCTCGTGACAATGGCAGAACTGAGAGAGAGGAACTGAGAGAGAGAGAGACAGAGAGACAGAGAGAAAGAGGAGAGAGAGGAGAGAGGGTGGCGAGGTGCATAAAACCTTCAGAACTGGCCTTCCAACATTTCCACATCATTCTGTTGGCCACATCAAGCCTAAAGGCCAGCCCCATTTCAAGGAGTAGGAAATAGATTCCATCTCTTGATGGCAGGAGGATGCAAAGTCAGATTGCAAAGGGTGCAGATCAGGGAGAAGAATTGTGGACATTTTTGCAATTGTCTAACTTAGGATGCTTGAATCAGATCAAAACCTAGATGGGCTCATATCTTCCTGGACCTGGAACCGTGTTTATTTTGAAGTTCGGGTGATTTATTTATTCACATATTGACCTGTTGAGGGCTGTAACAGTGTCTTGTCATAGTTGATGTCAAATCCACAGCTGGCGCCCTGATTGGATATTGTAGAGTTTATCTTGCAATACTTTTTCCTGCCATTTAAAACTTTATTTTCCCAATGAAAACAATTTTTACCCCCTGATTCCTTAAACAATATATTTTATTGTCAAAATATTTTGAACAATGTATCAAATTCTAAAGAAGCCAGAACAGCTACAATCCCATGACCTGCTGGGTGATTGCTCTAGACCTGGGGTCCTGGCACCACAAACAGAGAGGCAAAGCCATGGGGTGGAGAAGTCGACTGTGCCTTGTACCTCCAACCCCGCCGCACCCCAGTGGCTGTGCAGCCTGGCTTCTCCAGGCCTCAGCTTCCCCCACTTGAAAAGTGGATGTAACTCCCCCATAGGTGGGGGAGAAGGTGATATGCATCAGTGGGTGCACCCTGCCCAGCTGAGCCCCTGTGCGGGTGGTCTTTCATGCCATGGAAGCCCTTGCCGTTGCTAAGTGCTTCACCCCTTCTCAACCCCTGGCCAGCACTCTTCCAGGAGCAGATCCCCAGGACCAGCAGGAGGGCCGGAGGCTCAGCTCTGGATCTGTGCACTCGGCAGCAGACAGCTCATGGCCAACGACTCCTTCTCAAAGGGGTTTTCTGCAAAGAAGGAGCAAGGTAAGCAAAAGAAGGCTGAAGGGCACTCCTCAAGGAAGCTTGAGCAAGGAGCTGTGGGTGTCTGGCACAGTGGCTGAAAATGGGCAGGGTCTTCTAGGGGACAACTTCCCTGGGCTGAGGTTTATAGGATTGGACTAACATAAACCTGAAATTTGCAACTTAGGGCATAGGCATTCACTGAGTGGCCTCACTGGGGCAGGCTCCATGGGGGACACTGTGTAGGATGTAGGGTTGAAGATGCTGGGTCCCACCCTAGAGGAAGCCACTGGTGCGCAGGGTGGTGGCAGAGCGTGCTACGTGATTCAAGAACTGACAAGGCAGAATGTGTTTGGAAGGGGCCTTCTACACAGGTGAAAGGCAGGAGCACAGATCCAGGGCCGCAGGGAGAGCTTCTTTAGGGAGGACAGAGTTATCCTTCCAGCTGGGTAACCCTAAGAGGGTAATAGGGTTAGGGGGAATGTGCCTGTCTGTCTGTCAAAGTTAGTTAAGGTCCCTCGACTGAGCTGAGCTCCAAATAGCCTCAGGATGTCCCTCTTCCTGTTTGGCCTATGGTTCCCATACCCTGGCCCAGCCCGCACTGTCCTCCTAGGCCCTTCTCTGGCCTCCATGAACTTGGTGGAGGGCATGAAGAGGCTTCTGAGAGGCTTTGTCCACCTCCTTTGGCTTTTCTTCCGGATCACTCACTAAAGATACTTCTATTGGGAACTCTTGCAGAACACAAGTCACTTCTGGGCTGGAATTTTGGCCTCTTGGGACAAGAGTGCTGCTAGGTACACTTGGGGGCACTATAGAAGCCCCACCCAACCCTATCACTTGCTGGTTATATGACTCAGGTGAGCTTCTTAAGCTTTTTTTTTTTTTTAAAGGTGAGGAGCCTCAATTTCCTCACCTGTAAAATGGGTTGAGAATATGCATCCCACAGGGGGATAGCTGGGTCTAGCTAGTGATGGATATTGCAGTGTTTTCTGGGTCAAGTGTAATACAAATACACTGAGAACAAGAGCTACCCACTAAGCTATTGATTCAACATCTAGGGCTAGAAAACATTTCAGCTCATCTAAATCTAAAAGTATTTTTGTTTTTTAAAATATTTTTATTGCGTTTATATTTATATTATACAATACATTTTATACTTTTGATACATACTAAAGATGGAGTTCTGTGTGAATTATGAAACTTAGAATTCACCCCGAACTCCCCTGTACCCAACTTAAGAGCCAGAACGTTGCTGATACCCTACACCCACCTGTAAGACTTCTGCTCCAAGATGTACCATTCAGCTGGGGCCTCAGCCCAGGTCAGCCCCATCTTGGCCTGTTTCCTGCTGGCTCTGGGGAATGTGTGCTGGTGGGGGCTGCAGAGGTGCATCATGGGGGAAGCCCAGACCCAAAGCCTGGAATCTGTCATCTTCTCTACCATATGTGACTGTTCTCCTCCAGTTTTCCAGGCCAGAGTTCATCCTATTGGCTGGAGAGGCCCCGATGACACTACATCTGCCGGGATCGGTTGTGGTAACTACTGGGCTAGACTGGGCAGGGATGGAGGGTGGCGAGGGAAGTGGGCAGTTGTGGGAGGCCAATTGTGTCTGAATGGGGTCTCACATGGGGACACCCCAGTGGCATTCAGTTTCCCCCAGACCCCTGCCAGAACCATCACTGCCTCCCACTTCCCTTCAGCCTGTTAAAGGGGCCCCACGTGACTTCCAGCTGAGTCCTGCTGGCCCTCCCAGCCTCAGCTAGGGAATGCTGTGAAACATCTACCAGGTGCCAGGCACTATTCTAGGCCCCCACCTATGCTGTGAATGAAACAAAGTCCTTTTCATGTGGAGATTACATTCTAGAAGGAGGAGTCAAAGACAGACAAAGGCATAAATATAAAAGAATGCCAGGTAGTGATTTGTGAAAAAACAAAACAAAACAAAACAAAACAAAAACAACGAAGAAGGGAGGAGGATGGAGCATGGCAGGTGGTAGGAGGGAGAGTATGCTCTTTTAGATAGGAAAGTGGCTCTGGGGAGGCATCTTGTGAACAAAGATTGGGTGAAGAAGACAAGGAGTGAGCCATGTGGGCTTTTCAGGAAGGGCAAATGCTGTGTGGGCTGTCACTTCCCTGCCCCAGAGCCTGAGCACGTCCCCTGCAGAGCCCCATGTGTGGCTGGTCTCACCCTGAGCTTCCCAGAACGTATCTATCCATGTTTAGGCCCATATCTCTGTTGTCCAGGGCCCAGTTGGGACCAAGAGCTTCTCAGTCAATGTTGAGTATTTGGATGTGAGCCTTTCCCATCTCCCCAACCCCCAGGGCTGGAAGCGCACACATTGTCAACTTGGCTTTCTGGGCCTCTGCTCAGGGCCTCCTGGAGGCAGGGCTTGAGTGGGGCACGGCTAGAGGCTCTCTCCTCCCAGGCTCCTGCATCACCCACCACTTGTCCTTCCTGTCCTGAAAAGCACCAATGAGGCCACCTCTGGCTCACTCCAGCAAAATCCCATTGAATCCCAGCTTCCATGCACCCCCCTGTCAAGGGGATGTCTGTTGCAGTGCACTGACATCATTTCCTCTATACCTGAGTCCTAAAAATGTCGAAGCAAACTGGTCAGTGCAAGTGGGATGCCTGCCCGACCAGGGCCTCCAATTCCTATGCAATGACCAACTGCATCCATTCATGCAGCATATGCTGACGGGCACCCACTCTGTGCCTGGTCCACCTGCACTGGCACAAAAAGTATGAAATGGGATGATAACTTTTACACCCCAAGTATGCAAGATTGAGTTACCTAAAGCATGAAAATGCTAAACCTAAGGAGGCTGGTGTGTGAGGGGCTGGGGGTATCAGGGTCGCTCACTCTGGGGGTCTACAACCTTCTGAGGACACTTCCTGTATGGGGCTTGCAAGTCAGAGGGCCATGGCCTCCTCAGGCCAGTCCCACCTCTGCCCATCCCCTTCAAGCCACCTGCCCTCAGCTGAGGGGAAGAAGGGACAATTCACCCAGGGACCCCTTCCTGACATCCCTATGGTCACATGTCTTAGGTGACTGGAGACTCCTCTACCCACCAGGTAGATGGGCCAGACCTGCTGTGATGGGGGCCAGCTTCCCCCGCTCTGCAGGGATACTTGTGCAGTGCTTAGGTACCAAGACTCCAGGCGATGGGAATGGTGCTATTGTCCCAGTTCTGTCCGGGGCGAGCATCTTGACCTATATACCAGGTCTAAGAGCCTAGTTATAATCCTCAGAGGGGATCTTGAACCCTAGCCTCTAGGAAGATGCCAGAAGGGTATGAGGGTGACTGAGGGCTCCCTCAGTAAAAGACTTTTTGGACCTCTGTCCCTTACCTGGGAAAGGGGAGGCCCCATTCCCAGGGTTTCCTGTGTCTTTGTCTGGCTTGGGCTGGAGCATTTGCCCCTGTTGCTTTAGCCCCTCCTTTCCTGTCCCCAGGGTCCTCAGTCAGTGTAGCTCCCTATCTCTCCCTCCAAGTGGAGTTCTTGGTACACACACCCTTTCCTTCTGCTTCCCTGTGGGTGTTGGGAACAAAACAGATTCCCCTTACGGCATGGCTGTCCTGTGGGAAACACTGGCAAATAGGCTCACTGAAACGTGAAGAGGCAGCACCGTGTGTTCAAAAGCAGCCACCATAGGAACTAAAATATAAAACGTTTTCTTTTTTCTCTATATATGCTTTCTCTGTCTCACCATGTCATGGTGTTTTTATTTTTTATTTGCTGTTTAATGTCACATTCTCTTGGGCATAGGGATATTCACAAGGTGGACAGAGACTCTTGCAGGTACCTGACACCCTGCCCTGTGACTTTGCCACACCAATTGCTGGATCCATGCACCATGCCCCAAGCAGGGTGAAAAAGCCCAAGCTCCCTTCCCATGACTCTGCTGTCCCAGCCCAGACAATCAGTGGTCCCCCAAGGGGTTACACCCTTTGTATGGAGATGCGTTTGGTATCTGGCTTGGGAGCTGGGTGGGTGAGAGGCTTGTCCCTGCTGAATTGCCCAGAGAAAGAGCTTTGGTGCTCCTGGCCCAGGGTGGGGACAGCCACTCTCATGGTTTCTCTGACATGCCTTGGGTGCATGTGCCTGCTTGGGACTTTTCCTCCACCAGCCCCTGAGGAGGGCATCACTAGGGGGCAGTGAGAGCCATGGCTGCCCTCGGTGGAGGGCAGCAGAGGTCACTGTGTGGGGAGGACGAAGGGGCAGGGGAGGCTGGGCAAGTCATGGGGATTCAGAGAGCAGAGGAGTTGGCAGTCAGAACCCTCCAAGGAGGGGGGGAGGCAGGACTGCTGAAAGTCGAAGCTTTGTATACTTGCTCGTTGTCCTGGGGACTTCACTCAGAAAACACACATTCCAAGACACAACTATTAAAAATATCCAGAGGGCAGCTTCAGAGCACTGGACCCAAGCAGGGGCCCATCATGGGCATACGATTCATCACTGAGGGCCTGGGCAGCCCTCTCAGGAAGCAGCTGGGATTTCTGCAAGGGAAAGAAACGGGTCAGACCTGCCTCCCAGCTTTTCTGGCTCTTGCAGAATCACCTTGGGAAGCTTTACTAGATATTGATTTCCCAGGCCTTGTGCCAAACTGACAGAACCATCTTGGGGGTGGTCCCCTCACCTCTCAGGTAACTCTGGTGTGCAGCAAGTGTGGGAACCAAGGTGGCGTGGAGTATGCCTGTGTGATCAGCCCTGCCCAGCAGCATGTGTGAAACCCCCTCCCACAGGGTCCTCAGATCTGCTCTGGCCCCTGGAGTGCATAGGCTGCCCCTGGGTGCCAGGAGTGTCAGGGTATGACCACAAGCATGGTCTCAATGGCACTAAGGCCACATATGCTAAGGCCACATATGCTAGTGTCTGTCCATGACTGCCTTCTAAAGAGAACTTCCTGGGGGAGGTCCAGGCTGGGCTTTGGGACATGGGATTCTCAGGAAGAGCCACAGACAAGGGCTCCAGAGCCTGACCTGACCGATCCATAAGAGTTTGCCACGTGGGGAGGGAGTGGAAGAGCCCTAGGGGCAGTGGGTATTATATGTGCAAAGACACAGGCAGAATGGCCCAGGCGGCTGCCTGGTGATGAACTGTCCAGGAGGCTGAGCCGAGGTGACAGTGGTCTGGGTGGGGCTGTGGTGGGAGATGAAGAGGCAGAAGGCAGACTCTGGAGGCTCTTTGGCTCTGCCGACCCATTTCTAGAGTCTAGGTAATCCCCTCGCTCCAGCTCTGTCTCTTCATTGGATCTGCACCCACCCAAATTCTCTCCGAAGTTTAGAATTAATTAACCTGTGCTCTGCTGGGGCCTGGGGAGACAATGTCAGATTGACAGATTGATCCAGGGCCATATGATTCATTGATGAGGGTCCTGGGTGACCCTCTTAGGAAGCAGAGCCCAAGGGGCAGCTGGGATTTCTGCAGGAGAAAGACATCAGTCAGACAGGCCTCCCAGCTTTCCTGGCCCCTGCTGAGCCTGGCAGAAGGCTCAGATTTGAGTCCAGTTCCTGCCTTACAAACTGTGCAAACCCTGGGCAAGACTCTTACCATTTCTGAGCCTCAGTTTCTCATCTGCTGCATAGGAATTGTAAATATACTCATCTCTTAGAGTTGTCAATTAAATGAGACAATGTGTGTAAAGTGCTTAGTACAGTAACCAGCAGAAACTAAAGGCTCAATGACTTATAATTGTAGTATAATTGATACTATTGTTGTTTTCAGACCAAAAAAGGGAAATCGTATTTGGCTCTCAGGGACCTCTGTGTGGTCCTGCTGAACGGGCAGCACCTGGAGGTAAAATGTGATGTCGAATCAACAGTGGGAGCTGTCTTCAATGCCGTGACGTCCTTTGCCAACCTCGAGGAATTCACCTACTTTGGCTTGGCGTATATGAAAGGTAAGCATCTCTTGGGCAGCTCACAGCTGGCCTGGTGCCTCTGGTAACTCGGGTATCTGGGTACCTGAGCTCTGTTTCTTCTGGGAAAACTGTTTGAGACTTGGGTGCCTCCCTTTGTATACCTAGACATTAGTCAGCATGACGAGGGCTTCAAGTACTCATGGATAAAGCATCAAGCAAGTGCAGAAAGTTGTCAGAAAATAATGAGTGTAAGATGTGGGTTTCTGTGGCTTGCTGGATCTGGTTGATTGATCTCAGGGCACTGAAGTTAGACAAACAAGCAAATGTTAAAAGCATTTCCATCTAATGATGCAGGACTAATGGGGACTTAGTACCCTGACCCTAGGAGCTAATTGAGATTCCATTCTAAATATCCAAGAAAAAGGGTTTCTATACCCTCTTCCCTCTCTGACGTTCTATTAGAGACTCTTTATTTCTGCTGTCAACCTAAAATGACAGTGGAGAGAGACAGGCCCTCCAAAAAATCAGTTTATTTGGGAATTACCAGGAGATTGCAATATAGGATCCACAAGCCATAGTGAACTATAGATGCATCTAAGGAGGTTGGGCAAGGGCAAGCCTTTATAGACAAAAGAGAGAAGTACATGTGAGTTGTTTTGAAACAAAAAGATGATTGGTTCCGAGGGCTTATTTCAGGAGTTGACGCCAGTTCATTAGTGAAAACAGTGTCAGGCAAGTGTTCTTGTGTGAGTGGCGAGCTGCCCTTGTGTGGCGAGCTGTCCTTGTGTGGCTAGCTGTCCTTGTGCTGCTGGCTGTCCTTTTGTGACTCATGTAGCAAGCTGTGGTTTGGAAAAAAGTTTCTATGGTATTTTTCATTAAAGGCATAGAGCATGAGTGACCCCCCCCTTATGATCTCCCAGCTTCGTTTTAGTAGGGTTAAATATAAGTGACTTATTTTGGTATTGATAATGTTTACATTTCTCCCTTTCGATCAAGTTATTTATCTGAAAGCATCACTGCGGGATCATCCTGTGGTTAGGTTTTGATTGTTCCTCGGTGCTGGGATGGACCTTTCCTGGTTGTTCTACTCTCATGTTGAAGGGAAATGACCAGCAAGTAGGAGTTGATGTAAAAACCTCTTTCAGCTTCATTTAAGCAACATGGAGGTTTGGAAGGAGTGGCTCTGAGGCTAAGTCTGTCTGGAGTTCATTGTTCTGTTTCATAGGTGTTGGTTGTCATTTCGAAGCACTAGACCAGCATTGGGCATTTTGGTTGACTCTCTGTGTAGCCTGCACATCAGGCAGGAGACTTGTTCCTAGAATTTTACATCGAGTTGTTGTCCAGCTTCAGTTTATAGGGCTTTAGGAACAGAACAGTTCTTGTTCTTTGTTCTTCAGATACTGAAGGAAGCAAGAAGAATTCAGGGTCCAATTCAGTCTACAGGTAGGTTAGAAACACACAAAAGCAATGAACAGGGCTACAGTCAGATAACAGGTGTAATACAGTTTTCACCTTCCTTCAGAAGCATAATTTCTTTTCTACAGTTACTCCCATTTTTACTAAAGATAATCACAATAAGACAAATTTGTTTACTAAGTAAGTTTAGCCTCATCAAGTTTGGCCTTGATGCATAAGTGCATCAAGAATAGTGATTGACCAGGTAGGCTCCTTTGAAGCTTGTTTTACTAGAACTTTTGATAAGAATCTCAGCCTGGACTTTTAAAAGTCTCTCAAGGCTAGGAGGCCAAATCAAGACAAACCTCAGTTTGGCTGAAGTAACTTTATGTGTATTTTCAAATATGACATCCAAGTCAAAGCCTTAGTAATATAACCAATTTTAAATATTGTATCCTGTTATAAAGAGAGCATATTTTTATTGAACTTATATCACTATATTATCATAAAAATAAGAATGCTTATGGATAGTTTTAGAATTCTGGTTGGATCAGGAAGGGGGAAAAAGCAAATATTTTAATTTTGTTCACAAGAGTATACTTTATTATATTGTTGTAAACTATAGCTAATGTACAATGAAAAAGTTTCCTTAAATCTAGAAAACAAAACACTTAAAGAACCAGTGAAATTTCAGGTAAAAATTACAAAAACCCATTATTCTTTTTCATCCGTTCATTCAGCCTCATGTAATTAATTTTTGTTCTGCTTGATCTTGGTTAGCAGTTTCACAAACTCAGTTTCTTCTTTAGTGTCCTGGACATTTTTCCTTAGTCCAATGGTTTGATCTTGAAGTTATCAGAAACCTGTAACTTGGCAGAATTCTTTCCATCCTTTCTGTGAACCTCCTTGAACAAAATGCAATTTTTGGACTGTAGCTGATAGCAAATGTGTTTAGAAAAGTATCAACACCATAACATTCCATGGATGATAAGGACTTAGAATGGCCATGGTTAAAATCTGAAGAGAGTTTATTATAACCAGCAATTTACAGATAAATTTCGTTGTTTCTATGGCATGTATCTTTTTTTTTTTTTTTTGAGACGGAGTCTCGCTCCTCTTTCGCCCAGGCTGGAGTGCAGTGGCGCCATCTCAGCTCACTGCAAACTCTGCCTCTTGAGTTCACGCCATTCTCCTGCTTCATATCATTTTAACATAATAGCCAAATATTATACTAAGACATATCGGAATTCTAGCAATTTTGTACAATTTTAGGAACATTTATATCAAAACTATATTTGTAAATATAACTTAAAGATTTGGCACCACTTGTTATTGGATAATGTTTCCCATACGTTTTAACATGTTGAACAAACCCAGTTGGTTTAACACCTTTTACAAGGTGAGGGATATATCCTTTGTTGCTTCCAAGGGCCCAGCTGGAAAGACCCAAAGTAAGTTCAAGGTCAAGAAGACTCAATTTAGAATTTGATTTTGGGAAGTTGTCAAAACTGTCAAAAGGTTTAAAACCCTTGATCAAAACAGAATCACTGGTCACTGTAAAATAATTGTCATTCATTTAACCAGAGTGATAATTAAAATTCTTCAAAAGGCAAATACATAATGGTCAAAACTTAGCTCTTTTAATATTGAGAAGATCACTTGTTTTTTTAAGTAATAAAAGCCCTAATAAAACACAGCACAGAGCACAAGAAACTATTTTGATAAAACACAAAATTTTTGTTTTCTAGGCCAATTACTAAAAAGTTAAGGAAAAACATATTAATATTAACAGCAGAGGCTAATACTGCAATATAACTTTATTTTATTAACAGAGAAGACAAAATAATAGTTTTGCACAAGTATGCTTTTGATATTAAGGCTCAAGTTTTAGAAAAACATAAATAAATACTTTTCTTCTAATTTTAATTATCTTGATCACACAAACATTTCTTTCAGAATATTCATCTTCCATAAACCTTTTGCAATTTTCTCAAGCCATTTATAATGTTCTTACTCAGTTTTATTGATATCACTTTTTTCTTTATTTATTCATTTTGAGGCAATCCTCCACTAGCCTCCAACTAGAGAAAATTACTTTTTTAAACAACAACAAATAAAAACACATTCTCATATCTTCCTTTTAACTTTTCTCACCCAAATATATCTTACATTTTTGTACACTTTGTATACAGAATTACGTATAGTAATTGGAATTTAAAAACTCTTGGTAACTTTAATTTCTAGTGAAAACCGGAAAACTAGAAAGTAAGCAATCATAAACTGCCTTTTACAAATTTGTGAAAACATTATTTTATAACACTTAGAAATATATGCTCCCTCATAGCACATTTTTTCTGTGTAGAATAGAGCATTTTAATTAACAGACCCAAGTATCTTTTGTTCCTCTACAATGAAGAGACAAAAGTATATAAGCTTAAACTTATGTTCAACAACTAATGTTTCAGCATAATATCTTATTTGGAAATGGTCTATTAAATGAATATTCATAATTTCATTTAACTTACTATAACTTTAATGTTTTAAGTAACCAAAAAGATTTTGTAAACCATTTTAAGTAGGCATATCTTATAAAACATAATCATTGTTGAAAAGCTTACTTATACTCTATTTCATTTATATTTACATTTATTAATTCACTTGGTTTTAACAATTATGTTTGAATTGTTTATGAAAACTCCATTAGACATTAAACAAATGTAGTCATTATCTTAAGTTATTTTTATTGTTAGTAAATCAGGCAAGTATTAAAAAATACCACAGAAGTAAAGAACCTAAAAGTTAAAACATATGGCTTTTTTAAACTCTCTTTTGTCATTGTCACATTTGTCACACATCAAGCAATTTATTTTTACTGTATGTTTTATTCTTAGGTTACATTTACAATTTTATCATCTTAAACATACATACGCTCTTGCTTGATAAATCCAGATAGAAGAAGTCGTATGTCTGTATTATGTTTAATGTTGACAAGTTTCCACACATGACTATTTTAATTGAACCAAAAAACTTAAACTAGCTTCTATATTTACCAAAAATTATACCAGATCACCTGAACTCAAAAAACATTTAGGTTAGTTCTGTTTTTCTGAGAAAATAGTTAATTTATAAAAGTGTTTATTTTCTTCCTTCAAGCCAAATCTTCTCGCATGTACCAATAGGACAGTTGTTCAGGATGAGGGCTCTCTAAAAATACTTTTAGACACAAAAGTCCAAATATCCAAAGGTATAGCCACTTCAATTGTGACTCAAAGCCAGTAAGCCTTTAATGTCTTAACCATGGATGTGAGAGTCTTCCACAAAAAGAGTGTGAAAAATGCAGTACCCCCTTCAAGATCCAACGTCTCTCCCAAAGATAAAAAACAAAGACCTTACTTGTTAACAAGGTAGTGGAGTTGAAATAATTGAGACAAATTCCCCTGTGAGCTGGCACTCTGGGACAAGGAGACGCTTCATGTTTCAGACTCCTAGCCAGCTGGCTAGCCATCTGATGCAAACCTGACAGTCTCCACCACCCGGCTGGTGGAGACCAGAGAAGATATCCTCACTGGCTACAGAACTCTTGAGACATAAAATAAGATGAAAGGAGAGTCTTATTGTAACTTTTATCCTTGTGGTAAATCACACAGAAGACAGAGGTTCAAAAAAAAAAAAAAAGAGCTATTTATGTTAGAACCTAGAACCAAATTCATAAGAGTCACAATTCAGAGAACATCCTTACAAATGTTTTTCTCCTGCCAATTCAAATTTAGAAAAGAAGGGACAAGAAAAAATGTTTACCTTCTTCTCTTAGCCAGGCACTACCCATAGATATTTGGGAAAGCTGGCTTTGGAAAGAATCCCCACCTTTTGCGGGCTTTTGTCAGGCCTCTCAGCATCTCATCCACAGGCTGGAGTGAGTGGGGTGTCCAGCCTGTTGGGGTCCCATCCTCATTGCCAGAAACTGTAAGGATGGAAAACTTCCACTTCTATCCTTTATCCTTACAGGCTCCAGCTGTGTCTGAGAAGTAAACTAACATAAGAAAGATCAACAGGAGAAAAGCATAATAAATGTTTTATGTGGCATGGGCGCCCCCATAAGAAGATGAAGACTCCAACAAATTAGTTACTGGGTTGGACAAAAAACAGTTAATTGTGAAAATGGGACTAAATTATGAGGAGGCTTAAAAAATCAGAGTTATTCCAACAAGGTCTGTATGGTATTCTGTGTCTAAACTTCTTGTACTTGAAGATAAGGATGTTGCCTTTCCTTCCAGGAGTGGGAGGGTGACTGTCACATGGGAATTTAATCTTCTTAAAGAAATAACACAAAGATCCAAGTGGCCAATTTGCACCTGATCTTAAAAGTGCACTTAAAAGTGCCTTTAACTTAAATAGCTGATAGGCCCAAATGGCATATTTTAACTTCTTTATTCCACCCATCTAGAACTTCCTTGGAAGATTCACATATTAAAAGATGACTTGGTGGTCATGGAGAGAAGAATTGGATTAGTAGCTGAGCAGTTTGGAAAAGAGTAGTTCGGCTAGAGGAAGACAAAGAGGAAGAGGAATTGTAGATAGGGGAGGGAAGGTTCTGGAGACAAATGAGTCTCAGCTAGCTTTGAGATATTTGCATTAAGGCATTTTTGAGTCCTGAATGCATTTTGAAGCCTCAAGATGCCAATTGAAATATGTGCCCCATTCAAACTGACCTTATAGCTGCAGTCTTCTAATTTTAATTCTAAGGAAAAAACAAGCTTGGGCAGTTCAAATGATCTCCATCTGGCCATTGGAGCTCTAAATTATCTTTGGTATAATTTGTCCATAAGCTTAGAAATGCATGGGGTGAATTATGTTTGGAAAGTCTATCTGATGCCGATTTAAATTCTTTGCACGAACAACCAACACCAAAAGAGTACTCATCAGAAAGGATGCCAAATCCCCTACAAAAGTGAAACCAAAAGAATACTCAGAAGAAGGACCATGTCTTTCAGACCTATAAAACCAGATCTCGAATCAAGTCAAAGCAAGCCAAAACGAGGGTGCTCAAATCCAAGACAGAACTTAGCACCAGCAGAAAGATGATTCCTGGAAGCAGAGAGCACAATGGGCTCCAGTGGGCGCTGCACGTGTTCTGCGGTCACTGATATGGGAAAAGGCTTGTCCTTTTTGGATCCCACATCTCTAACACCAGGTTTTGCCAACCTAAAATAACAACAAAGAGAGACAGGCTTTCCGAAGAAAGAGTTTATTCAGGAATTAGCAGGAGATTGCAATCCGGGATATGCATGTTCTAGAGGACTACAGGTGCATCCCAGGAGGCTGGGGGAAGGGGAAGCTTTTAAAGACAAAAGAGAGAAGTACACGTGAGTTGTTTTGAAGCAAAAAGATGATTTTTTTCCAGGGGCTTATTGCAGGAGTTGACATCAGTTCATCAGTGGAGACAGAGTGTCAGGCAAGTGTTCTTGTGTGAGTGGCTAGCTGTCCTTGTGCTGCTGGCTGTCCTTGTGCTGCTGGCTGTCCTTGTGCTGCTGGCTATCCTTGTGTGACTCATATAGCAAGCTGCAGTATGGAAAACATTTCCTGTGGTATTTTTTTGGTATAGGCATATGCATGAGTGCCCCTCCCTCATGGCCTTTTGGCTGCACTTTGTTAGGGTTAGACATAAGTGACCTCATTTTGGTATTGATAACTTTCACACCATTACTGTAAATATCACGTTGCCACAGCTGGATTTCCTTAACCACTGTGTGGAGGCTGAGCTGGGATCACACTGGCCTTCTGGCGAAATCCTCTCTCTCCCAGCCCATCTGGCTTAGGTGTCATAGCTCAGTGTTCCTCTATTTTCCCATTTCCAGTAGGAGAAGCTCGTGAACTTGTATGATTATTCTTTGTACCAAGCAGGTTTGGTGACAGCATGTTCTTATCCTCATAGTTCTCATCAGACCTTCTAAAGATCTCTCTCACAAATAAGAAGAACAACTGTTATATGCTTTGATGTGATCAATTGATATTTGTTCAACCTTTGTAAAGTGTGAATACAGGTGTCTTTAGGAATTGTGTTGTTATTGATCTGTAAAATGCAATCTAATCCAGTGTGCTTGCATTGTGAGTGCACCTGCACTCACAAATCCACTTATCTCCTACCTGCCTTCTCCCAATCAGGTGGACATCCTGAGCCCCTCCCACGTGGACAATTCTACACCTGCCTAGCTAGGGTCATCTTGGGGAAATCACTCAAAGGTGACTACCTCTAGGGTTTGGATATAGACAAACTTGGGAGGGCTTACCAACCAACCTTTGGTGGGAACTGCCTATCTCTTGGGGAGAATTCATCCTAAGAGAAGGGTGAGTACAGTGTGGGGCATCAGATTCAGCAGCAAGGGCAGAGGCAGGTGGCAGAGGGGATGGAGTTCTGAGTGCGGTGTGGTGACTGCTGTTTAAACCGTGGACACTCCCTCCCCACCCCACCATGCATATGCACTGGGAGAAGAGGTCGGTCACCAGTTTAAAAGTTCTGCCTTCCAAAACTGGGCAGGACTCCTGTGCCCAGGCAAGCTGCTAGAGAATGCTTTGGGCTGAAAGGGTGGAGCACTGAGGAGGAGCCACTTTGAGTGTGTGGTAGAACAGGGCAGGGGCAGACCTGCAACAGTCCCCAGGAGTGGCCGAGGGCACTGGAGGGGTTGAGCTTTGCTGTGAAGAGAGCAGAGGGGTGGGGGAGGGGCCTTCAGTGGCTGAGGCTGATTCAGCCTCCCTCCCAGAGGTACTGGAGGACACACTTGCCAGGATTTGAAGTCCTGAGCTTGGGTTGCTGGAATTTTCAATTTGGAACCACTTGGGTCAAAAGGCAAATTGACTCCACTTACACCATGTCTTAGGCAGCTCAGGCAGCTTTAACAAAACACTACAGAGGGAGTGGCTCAAAAATAGACACTTCTTTCTCACAGCTCTGGAGGTTGGAAAGTCCAAGAACAGGATTCCAGCTGATTCTGTTCCTGGTGGGGTCCTCTTTCTGGCTTTCAGAGGCCTCCTTTTCACAGTGTCCTCACATGGCTGAGAGAGGAAGCTCTGGTGTCTTCCTCCTCTTATAAGGACGCTGATCCCATCATGGGGGCCCCACACTCATGATCTCATCTAAACATACTTACCTCCTAAACACCCCACCTCCTAATGCCATCAGATTGGGTGTTAGGGCTTCAACATATGGATTTGGGAAGACACACATATTTGGACTGTAGGATTCCATGGCTGGGGAGGAGGGGGTGGTCCAGCTGAGGTGGAGGGTTCTGGCACGTTGCACAAACTTAGTCAAACTCCTTTCCTTGGTTTTCCATTTCATACCCATGAGATGATAGCTGAAGGCAGATATTAAGCGACATCTTGTAAGATAAGATAACTAATGGTGTTTTCTCCTCTTGGTGCTGAGTTTTCCTTATTTGACCCTCTTCTCTTTGTCTGCTCCTTCTTGACACCTCACGACCCCAATAAAGTTTCCTCAGTACCAGGTATGCAAAGACTTACCTCCCACTCCTGCACTTACCCAGCTCGTGTGTGACCCTCTGGGTAGGGCTTAGGGCTATGAGTGTGAGAGATAGTGCATTCCCTACTGCTTCTCCCTCCACACATGCTCTATTTCCATTTCAGGCAAAGAGTTCTTTTTCCTGGACAGTGAAACCAGATTGTGCAAAATAGCTCCTGAAGGCTGGAGAGAGCAGCCTCAGAAGACCTCCATGAATACCTTCACACTCTTCCTGAGGATAAAGTTCTTTGTCAGCCACTATGGGCTGCTCCAGTGAGTGCTGCAAAACTATTCATTTGTTCCTTAAGGGATTTATGTATGTCCAGGCTGATGGAGAGGTAATGGATCGACAAGTGCTTTGCAAACTGTAAATTACATACAAATAACAATAGCTGTTGTGGTTGGTTTTCTGTTGATTGGATTCTGAACAAGATAGAACAAAGGAGGAAAATCAGTTTTTTTATGCAGGCCCTGGTGAGAATGAGAATATGCCCTTTTGTTTCAGACATACTCCACTCAAGGTCAAAATTCTCTGTCTGTGACCCCAAAATGCCCCCTCACCCCCAATACACCACTCAGCAACCCAGTCATAAGGGTTGGAGGACAGAGACATGGGTTTGCAGTTTGATCAGTGCTTCTTTATTTCTTTGCTTATTAGGAACACCACTGAACTGATTATTAACTTCCTCACTCAAACCAGAGCAGGAAACACCTCTGTAAGTTTGTGTGAAGTGACTGGCATAGAGTGGCCCTAAACTAGGGGCAGGAGGCCTGGTGTAAATGGAGGAGACCATACTTGTCTTGCTGGCATTGCCTCTGAATTCTGTTGAGTTGCATCTCGTCTTCCCTGCTTTCCCAACTTCCCACACCGAGAAAACTCACTGGTGCTAACATTCTCCCTTTCCCTTAGCAACCCAGCCCTTTTTATCGCTACTTCTTTTCCAGGCACAGCCTGACAAGGCACCAGTTTTACCTGCAGCTTCGGAAAGATATCCTGGAGGAGAGGCTGTACTGCAATGAAGAGATGCTGCTGCAGCTGGGGGTCCTTGCCTTGCAGGCTGAGTTTGGCAATTACCCTAAGGAGGTAGGGGTGAACACCTGGGGCCTTTGTGTGGGATCACTGGAAAAAGAGTTACAGGATGAGGGCATGTGTTAGTAATGTGGAGACTCTGCTTTGAGTATTGTTAGCATCTTCCAGCTAGATTGGAGTAAACTACATTTATCCATCCATCCATCCATCCATCCATCCATCATCCATTCACCCATCAGTCCACCTATTCATTGATTCATCCATCCACTCATCTACCCATTCACCTATCCTTTCTTCCATCCATCCATCCATCCATCCATCCATCCATCCATCCATCCATCCATCCAAACATCCATCCATCCATCCATCCATCCATCCATCCACCCACCTACCTATTCATCTATCCATCCATCTATCTACCCATCTGTCCATCCATCTATCCATCCACTCACCCACCCATCCACCCATCCACCCATCCATCCACCCATCCATCTACCTATCCATCCATCTACCCACCCAGCCACCCACACACCCATCCACCTGTTCATCCAGAAAGCATTCATTGAGCACTCTTTACTAGGCTCTGGGAGGCACAAAGATGAATAAATCCAGTTTATACTCAGTAATATAATTCTACTCTAGTTCTAGTCTAATAGGTACCTCCTAAAGACAGTAATTTACTAATTTATTGAATTCCTATCATAATCACCATCATCAATAGTAATAGCCAACCTTTATTTTTAAAATTTATTTATATTTATTTATTTTATTTCGATAGGCTTTTGGAGAACAGGTGGTGTTTTGTTACATGAATAAGTTTTTTAGTGGTGATTACTGAAATTTTGGTGCATTCATCACCTGAGCAGTATACACTGCACCCAACATGTAGTCTTTTATCCCTCATCCTCCCAACCCTTTCCCCAAGTCCCCAAAGTCCATTGTATCATTCTCATGTTTTCGCATTCTCGTAGCTTAGCTTCCACTTATGAGTGAGAACATATGATGTTTGGTTTTCCATTCCTGAGTTACTTCACTTAGAATAATGGTCTCTGATTCCACCTAGGCTGCTGTGAATGCCATTATGTCATTCCTTTTTATGGAATGAGTGGATAAAGAAATTGTGGTATATATACACATATACCACTCATTGATTGATGGGCATTTGGGCTGGTTCCATATTTTTGCAATTGGGAACTGCTGCTATAAACATGAGTGTGCAAGTATCTTTTATGTATAATGACTTCTTTTCCTCTGGGTAGATACTTAGTAGTGGGATTGCCGGTTCAAATGGTAGTTCTACTTTCAGTTCTTTAAGGACTCTCCATACTGCTTTCCATAGTGGTTGTACTAGCTTACATTCCCACCAGTGGTATAAGAGTGTTCCCTTTTTACCACGTCCATGCCAACATCTATCATTTTTTGATTTTTTGATTATGGCCATTCTTGCAGGAGTGAGGTGGTATCACACTGTGGTTTTGATTTGCATTTCCTTGATCATTAGTGATGTGGAGCATTTTTTCATATGTTTGTTGACCATTTGTATATCTTCTTTTGAGAATTTTCTATTCATGTCCTTAGTCTACTTTCTGATGAAATTGTTTGCTTTTTTCTTGCTGATTTGTTTGAGTTCTTTATAGATTTTGGATATTAGTCCTTTGTTGGAATGTATAGATTGCAAAGGTTTTCTCCTATTCTGTGGGTTGTGTTTTTACTCTGTTGATGGCTTCTTTTGCTGTGCAGAAGCTTTTTAGTTTAATTAAGACCCATCTATTTGTCTTTGTTTTTGTTACATTTGGTTTTGGATTCTTGGTCATGAAGTCTTTGCCTAAGCCAATATCCAGAAGGGTTTTTTCTGATGTTATCTTCTCAAATTTTTATGGTTTCAGGTTTTAGATTTAAGTCTTTGATCCATCTTGGGTTGATTTTTGTATAAGGTGAGAGATGAGGATCCAGTTTCATTCTTCTACGTGTGTCTAGCCAGTTATCCCAGCACCATTTGTTGAATAGGGTGTCCTTTCCCCACTTTATGTTTTTGTTTGCTTTGTCAAAAATCAGTTGACTGTAAGTATTTGGGTTTATTTCTGGGATTTCTATTTTGTTTCATTGGTCTATATGCCTATTTTTATACAGGTACCATGCTGTTCTGGTGACTATGGCCTTGTAGTGTAGTTTGAAGTCAGGTAATGTAATGGCTCCAGATTTGTCGTTTTTGCTTAGTCTTGCTTTGAATAGTAATAGCCAACCTTTATTAAAAGATCACTTTGTACCTGGCATTTACCTAGACATTGTTGATTTATGTTAACTCACTTACCTCTCACAGCAACATTGTAAGTTGGTGTGATAATATCATAGAGTTGATATTATCACTCAATTTTCTAGAAGAGTGATCTGAAGTTCATGTGGCTAGTACATTGTAAAGTCTAAATTTGAGCCCAGATGTGTTACTCCAAGGCCAATACTGATTTTTCTGGGATACACTCTTCTCAAATGGCAATTCTAATCTTGTTGGCCAAGCCCTTGCCCCTGCAGCCCTATCATATGCAAGTTTCTTTGATTTAACTGCCTATGATAGTCCTCTGTTATAATCCTCAGGGAGTTAATAGTGTTAATAACTTGTTATCTAATTTTCAGATGCCTATTAGTAGGGAAGGATTATGCTAATGTATTTACCTACCTAATTAGGATTTAAAATGGGGACAAAAGGCAGGAAGGAGAAACCAACCACTTGAGCTGTTACAGAGAGCAGTGTAATTTTGCTTTCGGGGTTTATGAAGCACTTCCCCCATCTCCTGCCCATGTTCTGGATGAGGGGAAAGGCTTTGGAACAGACCTCAACAGAGACCGAGCAGTGTGACCCACCAGTGTGACACGACATTTGAATGTGGAGTCCATCTCTGGATGCATCAGTAGGAGCAGAGAGGAAGAAGCAAGGGAGGGGAAGTTTCCACCAATTTCTTCCCTGGTGACCTCCCAGCCAGCACACTGGGCTTTATCTTGGAGAGCACTCGCCGCTGTCATGTGACAAATGCTGGGTGCCACTGGGGAATGCTTAGCTTGGAGAAGAGATGGTCTTCTTCAAGAGGACTGCGTGAAGGAGGAATTCACTGCTGAAAAAAAAAAAAAAAAAAAAGAAAGAAATGTTAACCACATGCACTCCACCCTTCTGCCCCAGAAATCTTCAAAAGGACCTTTAAATCCTTGAGATCCTAAGAACTGGCATGTTACTGGGCCTTTGAATGCTCTTTCCCATAATGTCTGCACATCCGTCTCAACCTTATATACCTTTCAAGGCCAGTACCAAACCCCTAGAGTTCCTGGCCCCACAAGTGGACCCTCTGGGTCCCTTTTAGCATCCTCCCATACCCTCGGCCAGCACAGGTGATTGGACAGCATTCTGTTGATTACAAGTGATAGAAAATCAAGCTCAGGCTGGCTTGAATAAAACATGTCATTTATTGGCTTGCAAAACCAAAGGATTCTGGTTCTTTCTCAGCCTCCCAGCATCCCTGTGACAAGCTTCCAGCCCAATCACTCTTACCTTGGAGCCTGGGTGATAGGAACTCGCATGATGTCAGCAGGACTTGGGCTTCTTGTGTCTCTGAGCTGTGCTCTCCTCTGTCAAATTTGCCTTTCATAGCTTTCCAATTCCACCCTCTAGGTTCCAGCCCTGTGCAAGAGAGAGAGTCTCTCCCCTGGAAATGGCATGGAAATCCTGGGCTTCTGTCCCATTGGTGCTGATAGAGTCATGTGCCCACCTGAAGCCAATCATTGTGTAGGGAGATATCATGCTTTGATTGGTTAGACTTGAGTCTAGCCCCATGGTCACCCTAGGAGGCAGGGATAGAGCTCACACTGCAAAGTGCATAGACTAAGAGGGAGGAAGGATGGTTTCCCATTTCCTCCTTCAAAAAGAAGGTGAATAGTCACATGTGGCCAGAAATACATGTCCACCACCAGTGGGCACTTAGTGGTCAGAGATACTACATCGTTGGCGAACAAAGGAGCCATGTTTACCTAAAGTTCTAGTCTGCTACATCATTGGGGTCTGGCCTTGTGTTATAGGCTGTCTTGAGCCCCCAGATTCATATGTAGAACCCCTAGTTAACAGTATTTGGAGTTACCGCCTTTAAAGAGGTGATTAATTTGAGATGAAGCTGTTAGGGTGGGCCCTAATCCAATCTGACTGGTGCCCTTATAAGAAGAAGAAATTTGGACACACAAAGAAACACCAGGGAGGCACAAGTACAGAGGAAAGGCCATGTGAGGACACAGGGAGAAGGGGGCTTTCTGCAAGCCAAGGAGAGAGGCCTTGGGAGAAACCAAACCTGCAGAAGCCTTGGTCTTGGACTTCCAGTCCCCAGAACTATGAGAAAATGAATTTCTATTGTTTAAGCCCCCTAGTTAGTATTTGTTATGGCAACCCTAGTAGATTAATACACCCTGAGTCTGAGAAGGAGAAGCAGTAGCCACCACTGGGTGTGGACACTGTCGCAGAGTTCTGTGTCTTATTCCTCATAGGGTATGTGGGATAGAGAGGGAGGGCTGTGAGTGACCTCAGTTATAACTTGCCTGCCTTGGCTCTGGAACTGGATTAAAGAGCAGGGACAAGCCCAACAGTTAAAACAGTGAGAACAGTGGGTTGTAAACATTTTTTTGCCATGTCCCATGGATAAATGGACATTAAAACCCAACACACACACATGTATATAGAACAGAACTGAAGCAAAAACCTCAGGAAATAGGGAGCATCCTTTCTATAAGCAATGCACATTGATATCTCCTATTATATTTTCATTCATTTTAAAAATGCTGATTATGGGCCACTAAATTGATTCATAGCTCACCAATGGGTTACAGACTGTGGTTTGAAAAACACTTCTCAGACTCTCCCAACATTGTCTTGCTTTCCTCCCAGTACAGCTTCAGAAGGTGCTGCTGTGTCCTGGGGTCTTCAAAGTCCCTGTGTATTCCCTCACCCTGCTGGGTTTTTGTTCACAGCATTTATCATCACGTGGGATGATGAATTCATTTTATTGATCATTAGCATAGAAAACACCTGAGGGTAAGGGTGTTTTTGTCTGTTTGGTGTAGCCATTTCTCCAGCACCAAAGCAGTGCTTGAAGCACAGGGAGTTTGTGCAAGAGCTGTGAATGAATGGAGTTGAAACTCGCAGACTGGAAGACACTACAGATAACAGTCATCCATCAGAACATCAGCAGCTGGCTTGTCAGGGAACTGTAGTTCAGTTCCCATCTGTCCCCTCTCCTGGGACTACCCTGGTCCATGGGGACTGGAACTTCACTTTCTGCCCCTGACACTGCCCCAGGAAGGCAGTGTCTCAGAGCTGGCCTGGCCCCCTTAACCTCCTCGCTGCCCTTTTTACAAGCCCTGTCACTGCTTACCCTTGAACTCTTTCCTGCCCTCAGTACCCAGGCCTGGGGCCCTTTTCATACCTAGGCCAGCTTCGGGTGGTGCTACGTTGGGGAGTCCTGGCAGGAGGATGCTGTAAGCCAGGAGTGTCCCAGTGAATCAGTTGACATTCTTGCTGTGGCCTCTGGTTCAGTAGCTATAGGGCCTTAGCATGTTTTCTTTCTGAGCCTTGGCTTTTTCATCTGCAAAATGGAAAATAATCTCTTGCAAAGCTGCTGTAAGGGTGAAAGGTGGCAATGCATGTGTGGTACCTAGCATGTGACAATTGCTGCTTGCAAGCTTTCCTTTTCCCTCCTCCAGCATTATAGTGCTCTAATATAAAATGACACAACAGCTAAACTTCAGTCTGTAGATTCAGATACAGGATGTCAAACCTGAGTTTAACTCTAGCACTTAGAGTTGTTGGAGATGGCAGGCCAGATCCACTGGAGGCAGGTGGGAGTTTGAGTTATAGTTTCTTACTAAAACCTGGAGTCAGTCCAGCAGAATCTCTTGCCCCAGGGCTCCAGGGGCCCAGACCTGTCTCTATGAGCCTATAATAGTCTAGGTTGTCTAGAGAAACAGAACTAATAGGATTATCTATCTATCTATCTATCATCTATCTATCTATCTATCTATCTATCTATCTATCATCTATCTATCTATCATCTATCTATCATCTATGTATCTATCATCTGCCTATGTATCTATGTATCTGTCTATTATCTATCTATCTATCATCTATATGTCTTTCTGTCTATCCATCTAGAGATGTATTAGAAGGCATTGGCTCATGTGGTTATGTAGACTGAGAAGCCTCAAGCTGTGCAGTTAGCAAGCTGGAAACCCTGGAGGGCCAGTGGTGCAGTTCCAGTCCAAGCCTGAATCCAAAGGCAAGAGAAGAACTGGCATGAAGAGAGTCAGGCAGAGAGGAGCTGCTTCTCTACAGGGGGATCAGTCTTTTTGTTTAATTCCATCCTTCAACAGATTGGATGAGGTCCACTCACTTTAGGGAGGGCCATCTGCTTTACTCAGTCTATGGATTTAAGTGTCAGTCATGTCCAAACACACCCTCACAGTCACACTCAGAATATTTGACCAAATATCTGGGCACCCCATGGCCCAGTCAAGTTGACACATAAAATGGACCAGCACCAACACTCCATTATGGTGCTTTCCTGTGCCCGTCCAGTTTCTGACTGATCTCACCCTGCTTCTGGCTCAGTGTTATCTCATTCTCCTTCTGCTTCCCGGTCCCCAGATCCTGCCAAGCCTTAACCTGTCCAGTGCCCTGAGGACATTTCTGAGGTGCTCTCTGCTGCCCCCATGTGGCCCCCAAAGGCAGACCTTTTTCCTTTCTCACGTATGTAAAGGCCAACAGGTTTGGACAAACCCATTCATTTATACAACCACTTACTCAGTCTTAATTTATGGAAGGCCTGCTCTGGGCTTGGCACCATTGAATTCTTACATCAACCCTGAAAAGCCAGTGCTATTTACATTTGCCATTGAGAAAGTTGTGAGTCTGTGATGTTAGGTAAGCTAGAAAGAGCGCAACCAGGGCTCACTTCACATTGCTTTGGTATATGCCAGGTGCTGCAATGGACACTTCAAAGGTCATTGAGTGAGGCCTCAGAGAGGAGAGCCCCTCTCTGTGTCACTGAATGGGCAAGAGGAGAAGTCTGGCCTGTCCGCTGCCTGAGCCTTGGTGGCTGTGAAGCTGGGTGGGGGCCACCTGTTGTATCTGGGAAGACTTTGTGTGGCTTCCTAAGGGGCTTATATTTTGTTTGATAAATGGTTCTGGTGCTGAAAAAAAATAATTTGGAAACCACTGTTGTGAAAGATTGGGAGCCCCTGAAGAATTTTAAGCAGGGAAGCAACATGATTACATTTGCATTTTAAAAAGGGAGACAAAGACAATTTAGTATAAAAATAAATCTCCTTAATCACATCATCACAGCAGAATAACTTTCCTCTGGGTGCATTCTCTCCCTGCCTTGATCACATGTGGGGGTTTTTACACAGTTATGAACTTCACCACATTTGATTTGCATTCTTCTTTCTCACTCAATGGTACATGTCCTCCGGTGGCCTTCCTAGTGATCCTCTGGAGTGGCAGCCTGCCATGCCTTCCCAGTCTTCCTTCACTTCTTCATTCTTGTATTGTGGGGTATTCATCCAGTAGCACCATGTAAGTGATAACTGCTATTATTATCATTTAAATTGCATCTGATTTTTCTGTTTTATAAATGCCATAAAAATAAGTGTACTTGACCCCAGAGCTTTTTCAGTCCCATATGGACTTTTCTCTTGGATATATTCCTACCAGAAGGATCCTGGATCAAAGATCCTAAACACTTTAAAAAAGTGTTTTAATAGACTTTAATGTTTGGAGCAGTTTTAGATTCACAGTAAATTTGAATTGAAAATACAGGGAGTTTTCATATATCCCCTGCCCCCTGCCCCTCTACATGCACAGCCTTCTCCTACAGACACCATAAAAATCCTGCACCAGAATGTACATTTGTTACAATCAATGAACCTACATTGACACACCATTACCACTGAGAGCTCATAGTTTACAATGAGGTTCACTCTTGAGGTTGTACATTCTATGGGTTTTGACAAATGTATAAAGACATGTATCCACCATTACGCTATTGCTGAAGTCAAATAAAATGTGAAGATGAATCTCTAAATTTAAAACAATTTATTTGGGAAGCAAGAATTGCAGTTTGGGGTATACTCATAGACTGGGTGGTCTTTGGTGTGTCTCACGGACAAAGAGAAGGTTGGGATTTTTATTAGGAATAAAAATGTTATAGTTTTGAAAGAAAACTCATCAGCACTTGAGAAGCTTTTGGGAAATGAAAACTGATTGGTGAGTGACAGTGGGAGGTAAAACAAGTCTTAGAGTCCCAGCAGGTCTTTTCGGCAGCTACTAGGTAAAACTGGTCTTAGGGTTACAGCAAGTCCTTTCAGTAGTTGGGCTTATGGAAAAATTTAATTCTTGGAGCAGGTGCTATGTGCCCCGAGTTCATTTACTTCCTGGCTCCTGGACTCTGATTTAGTTGGATATGACAAGAATTACTCAATTTGTGTAACCAACTTTCAAGTATCTTACAGAGTAATTTCATGGCCCTAAAAATCCTCTGTGCTCCACTTATCTATTTCTCCCTGCCTCCAAACCCCTGATCTTTTTATACTTCCATAGTTTTGCATTTTCCAGAATATCATATAGTTATGATCATACAGTATGTAGCCTTTACAGACCTACTTCTTTCACCTAGTAATATGCATTTCAGACTCTTCCATGTCTTTTCATGGCTCGACAGCTCATTTTTTTTTTTTTTTTTTAGCACTGAACAATATTTCGTTGTCTGGATGTAACAGTTTATTTATCCATTCACCCACTGAGGGACATCATTTGCTTCCAAGTTTTGGCAATTATGAATAAGGCTGTTATAAACATCTGTGTGCAGGTTTTTGTGTGGACATAAGTTCTCAACTCCTTTTGGTAATTAGCAGGGAGCAAATTGCTCAATCATATGGTAAGCACATGTTTAGTTTTATGAAAAACAACCAAACTGTATTCTAAAATGGCTGTACCATTTTGCAATCCCGCCAGCAACGACTGAGAGTTCCTGTTTTCCACATCCTCACCAGCATGGTGTTGCCAGTGTTCTGGAATTTGGCCACGCTAAGAGCATTCTAAATGCTTTTTTATGCACTAGCCTGCTGAACAATGTCTCTCCATTTGTGGTGGAGCTGAACTCAAAACCATCATGGGCCAGCACCAACCTGAGGATTCTTGGTCCATGGCCACATGGGGACATGCTACATCAGGAGTGTGGGAGGTGGTGGACACTGTGCTCTTCCCTTCAGATCCCCCACTCAGGCCAACTCATTCACCCCCAGCCCCAACGAGGCCAGATTCTCCCAGCTCCCAACTGCCTTCCTCATGAGTAACTGCCCTAAACTGGAGGGAAATGGCTTGCCCAGGGTTAGGCTGGCAAGGGCATCCTGAGACCAGGACATGTTGATCTGGGAATACAAAGGCAGGGTCAGCTTCTCCCTCTGCCTGATCCTGCATTCCTCTTTCTGTATAGTGGACCTCAAGATCACTCCTGCATGGACTTCTGCAGGCTTTTACCTGCCCCAGAGTCTGTGTTCAGGGAACTTACCATCAAGCAGTGAGTGATTCCAGCAGCCACCGTCTCCCGGGGGGATGCAGCCTCAGTCTCCCAAAGAATAGACTTGAGGAAGGTGGGCTGGGGGTATCCAGTCTCCCCTTTTCCAGGGGGCATCCAGTCTCCCCTTTTCCAGGGGGCTACTCCTTGAACATCTTCATGTGAAGCAATTATGCCAAAGCTAAGACCTCCTTGGTGAGAAGAGACAATGTTCTGGGAGTGCATGTAGACAGAAATGCTAAATGAATTTAAAAAAAAAACATAGAGTTTTAGGGCCAGGGTTTTGCTGTGCCTTTTGGTAAGGTGTGGCATCATCAGAAGTGTGAGGGTTTGGAGTGAACAAATCTTGTTTCTGTCACTTCCAAGTGGTGTGAGCTTCACCCTGTTGAGTGACCTCTCTTTTTGCTTGTCTTGGCAATGGCAATGACAACGCCATCTTCAGAGTATTCCTGTGAGAATCAGAAGAGGCTTATGTGTTCTGTGAACCACCTGGCATAAAAAGGGGCTCAAAAACAGCTCCTTTACTCTCTCTTTTCTGTTCATGTCCTAGGGGTTGGCCCTGTTTCTAATACAGTAGAAAATAATATCCCAGGTGGGCACCTCGAGGAAGTGTCTTTCTCCGGAGCCCTCCTGGAATTATGACTACAGATAATGTTTTCATTCCGCTCAGAGTCCCCCGGCCAGTGTCTTGATTGTGCCCTTCCCCTCTGCATCTTACTTCCAGCAGGTGGAGAGTAAGCCATACTTTCATGTTGAAGATTACATCCCAGTGAGTCTGATCGAGAGGATGACCGCTCTACGGGTCCAAGTCGAAGTCTCAGAGATGCACCGGCTCAGCTCTGCACTGTGGGGAGAGGATGCTGAGCTGGAGTTCTTGAAGGTAAGGCCTTCCTGAAGAGAGGTGTTGGTCTTCAAGGGAATGCAGCCAGCAATCCCCTGCAGAGCCTTCTCAAGGGGCCCAGGTGTGTGCAGACCCACAAGGAGGCATGAGCAAGGGTGGAGCTCTAGGAGGCAGGGAGGGGCAAGGAGAGGCTTCTGGAAGCAGCCGGCATTGGAAATGACCCCAAAGAAGGTAGGATTTAGTGAGCTGGGGTGGGTGTGATAGGGCTTTTCCTTATTTTTTATTTTATTTATTTATTTTTTTGAGATGGAGTCTCGCCCTGGGATTATAGGCGCCTGCCACCATGCCCAGCTAATTTTTGTATTTTAGTAGAGACAGGGTTTCCCCATGTTGGCCAGGCTGGTCTCGAACTGCTGACCTCAGGTGATCCGCCTGCCTTAGCTTCCCAAAGTGCTGGGACTATAGGCGAGAGCCACTGTGCCCGGACAAATCTTAGATCAGCATTCCAGACACTTTCCTCCAAGCAGGGAGACCACATTTCTTATAGTTAACACATAGGACAACAGAAGTACAAGATCAACGCTTGAGCCAGAGAAAAGCTGTTGCAAGACCCCAAGTTTGCAGCCCTGCAGGCAGCAGTCCTCAACACAGCACAGCTGCTGTGGCCTGTGCACAGGGTTGCAGCTTGGGCCCGCCGTCTCTTCACCAGTGGGGCAAAAACAGTGGCACTGCAGTCTCCCCGTGTGGGCACACACAATGATGAATAGTCTTTGCTACTCCACAATCTCCCATTGCTGTGGGCCAGGCACTGGAAAATGGAGACAAAAAGCATGTGCTCTTTGTCCCCAGGAAGCCCCGCGTCTTGTGGGGAGGATTGCGGTCTACCCACAGGCACACAACTCAATAAACGCTCAGTGGAACAAGAACAATACCAGCTACTCTATGTCAAGATGTGGGGACCAGGGAGAGAGTGGCTGCTGTGCCTGTGCAGATACAGCTGGGGGATAAGTGGGAGGACACTCGCAGCTTCCCCAGGACGGGGTACAAGCTGGGCCATTTGATTGGGGGAGCAGTTTTAAAAGGAAGCTAGGAGATTTGTACATTTCTCTGTACAGAAGTCAGGTAGAAATATTCCGTCTGTGTTTTCTTGCCCTTAATTGAGATGGGTACTTGAAAACAGAACAGCCAACATGAGGTTGGGCCTTTGCTTTTCAGCCGGTCATTTTGCAGAACTATCCCTGTATCTAACATAGTGTAGCCTGCAAGCGTTTCATTTGAGAAGCACTGGCGAAGCATGATCAGGGCACTCCATAGTCCGGGCTGCACACGTGTTCCCTGTCAAGGGGACGAAGCGTTCCCTTGATGAGGGACCAGTGGGGACTTCAAAGCCATCGATAATGAGTGCTCACAGAGCCACAGAACTGCAGAATCCAGTATAGAGGCCAAGGACCCAACCCTGCGGCAGATGTCTGCAGGATGGATGTTACCTTCTGGCCTCTGCCCAGACCCTGACTTTGAGTGCTGAGCTCACTGTCAGGGCCCCTCGCTTCCTGTCTGAATGATGAAAAATGATTGTAAAAGAA